>NC_134365.1:217399552-218601219 GCF_035582795.1 Mycteria americana
CTAGCACCAGTGGAAAAAGAAAATAAAATATAGCCATTTGTAGGTTGAGAACTCTCATGGGTGTATATACCCTCAATCTCTAACATCAGTAATGTGCTGGAGACATCGTAGAATGGTATGTACAATATAAAGGGAAATCCTGTAAAACTCTGAGAACAGGCAATCAGGAGTGTGGGTTTGGTTTTGGTTTTTGTGTGTGTGTGTGTGTGTGTTTATAGAACACCCAATATAATGTGACATGAACCAATGAGCGTTTCTGGCTATTATGGTATTACTGGTAGACCCCAAATCAGGACGACTACCCTCAAGGAAGGAGGAACAATGTTTAATTGCATTGTTTCCTAACCAGAGAGAGGCTAAAGCTGTACTGAAGTGAGTTTCTAACTCAGTTTCATGGATCCCATTCCATTTAAATCAGTGCTGAAACTCCCACTGGGTTGAGTCATAAGGGATCATGCCAAAAGTCCTCTGTCATCCTAGATTAGAGAACACACAACTTCAGTGAAACCGGCTTTGAGTCCTTTGAGAGCTGATGCTAACTGCATAACAGTGAATTTTAAGTATTTTACAGGTGATTAGCTCTCAGCAGTGGATGAGGTGATGTGTCTATTTTTTTTTTCCTATGTTCAGCAAAGTCAAAGGAAGGCTGTGCAAAGAGCAAACTGGAAAAAGGAGGGGGATTCTCCACTTAATATCCCCAAGGATATTATCTTCAACGGCACTAGCATGGCCTGATTAACATTATGACTTAAGTTTTTAAGTCGGATTGAGAAAATCATCTGCATGGCATATCTTGTTCTTTCTCATAGTTTCTTCTGATTTTTTTTTTTGCCCTGTATATCATAGATGAAGATCACATACGAAGAAGTGGCTTTGAGCTTTACTGGAAGCTGGAAACCACTTGTTAACAACTACATATGGTCAAAAAGTTGTACCATTTAATCAATGGTGTTCATGGTACCGTGGAATTAATTAATGGTACCAATGGAATTAACCACTTTCTTTCATTGTTCTGCATGCATATATTTTCTGTGTTTTTCTGAATCTGAAGAAAATCCTACACCAAGAAAGATTTTTTGCCACTTTTTTTTCAAACTGGAAACTTGTGAGAGAAATATACTTTCTGCTAAATTTTTTAGTTAAAAAATATTTTTTTCCAAAATTTTGATAGTGGATAAACATTCCATGGGATCTATAAAGTATTTTAGCATAAAGAACCATGGTAAAGAATACATACTGAAACACACTGCAGCTCTCCGCCAGTACAGTTCACTGTTGAGAATATGGGAATAGCACTTATGTAGAGTCAAAACATAGTGTTTCTCAAACTGAAGATCATAGATCTGTTTCTGACCAAGAGATGAAGCATCTGTCAAGATTCATGCTGGGATAATTCCTGCAGCTCGCAGTCCAATTCAGGGTTTTTTTGGTTTCCAGTAGCACTTTTGACCACCGCAGTTACTAAATAAAGAACAAATAAAGCCTGGTGCAGCTGTTCCGTGTCCTTAAATTGTGTTTCTTTGCTGTAGGTTCAACTCTGAGCAAACGTGTCGATGGCTTGGAGATAAATTTAAACCTTTCTGGGAGAAAAAAACCTACTAGATTTTCTGTAGAGGGGTAACGATAATTTGGTGTGGAAGGTTTATGTGATTTGAGAGAAAAGCATAGGCCTGCAGTAAGGTAAGCCAACTGTAAGGTTAATGGGTTTTTACATTGTTCCCATCTTTTTACTTTCCATTTACAAGGAGATGTAGTCTATAGGATTATGGAAATAGAACTTACAGTGGATAGAAGGGAGTTTGACTTCATGAGTATCTTTGAGAACAGCTGAACTAGTAACATCTGCAAGATGTTCAGAAACACTGGTGGCATCTAATATCCAAGAATTTGTGTAGCTTCCTGCCCAGAGCTTGTATCCAAGAAATGGGAGAAAAATGGAAAAACAAAATCCAAAATCTTCCCTTATTTCCTAAGACCTTTCCTTTCTTTCGTCTGGATAGCAATTGTAATGGTATTGTATCACTAGCACATTACAGTTTTGATGATCGGGGTTTTTTTGTCCTGATTCAAGGAAAAGAGGCCAATGAATTGTACATTGGTTTTTGTTTCACTTTGGCATTGTGGTTTCTGCTGATGCTAAAGTTTAATAAATATCATTCTTCTTGCAGTACCTAGGGTTAGCCTGACCTACACTGGCTTTATGAAAATGGACCAAGTACCTCCTTGGCTGCATAGACAAACTTATCAGAAGGAAGGCAAAGTGACTCCCAGTCTTTTAGCAGATGCAACCATACCATCATAACCAACATGAAGTAATGCTCAAATGACAGCGATTCATAAGCAAAGCATATTTGCGTGAACATAGGCAAGTAAGACATTAATGTGACAAGCTAAGGAAATTTCAGGAAAGTAATAGTTTATTTTGGCTGAAGACACAGACTTGCAATGAATTAATGTCTTAGAAGTGTTTCTGGATACAGATGCTGCTCTTTCATATAGCAACATATATGAATAAGGCATCTGTCAGGTTAGAAAATTACTTCCTACTAGCTGGATGCTAGCCTGACCCAAGCCATAAATACTGCTATTCCCATCCACGTGAACTACAGCAATGCTGGATTTAAGCATGAAGTACCCAAAGAACTTACTTCTAGTACAAGTTGCCCAGCCTTGCTGTAACACCTAAAACCCCAGGATGAAGACTGTGATTGACAAGTCTACTTACTCAACAAATGGAATCTTTTGTTTTACATGTAGTCATATTTTTATTGTATGAGAGTACTGTAGTGGAAAGGTTGAGGAAGAAGTATGAATGTAAGTGGTATTTCTTTCGCCTGCTTTCAAAGATGTGAACAGGCATAAGGGTACAAATAATTTTTAAAAAATTGTAATACTCCACTATACAAACAGAAAAGAAATGACAGTTGTTTTGTTACAGAAGCCCTTAGCAGGTGGATAGTGCGTATTACTGAATAAGAGACACTAATAAGAAATATAAATCTACCTACATGTAAAAGAAAAAGTAACCACAACAAATTTCCTTCCAACCCCAGAATTTCCTTGTAAATGACCTTTCCAAATCATCATTTGGAAAGTGTCTGAAGGATGCCATTTGTTGGCTGTAAAATAGCTCGAGTACCTTAAATACCTTACAATTTTTTATCACAGATTATTACCGTAACATTTTTACTTCTGCCTTTAATACTTCTGCTTGAAATGCTTGTCCATCCTAGAACATTAAACCATACCAATGCTGTAAAAGAGCAGTTGTTACACAGAAGCTGTACTGGTTAAGTTGTAGTTCTTCACTAGAGCAAATGGCTCACACATAAATAATGTAACACAGACCTGGAAAAAAAAATCCCGAGTGACCAAATCAAATTTCTTATGGTAAAGGCATCATGTCAGGTCATCCTCTTGATAACCTCATGACCAAAATTTTTTATTAGAAATAATTGCAGACTAATTGCAAACATTAAATACATTGTTGTAGCAGGATTGATGTTATTGCTGTTGATTTTTTTTTCTCTGAAAGTAATTTTCTAAGTATAAATGAGGCGCATTCCTAGGATCCTTTTCCCTGTAGGAATTTTATTTCCCTTCATAGAATTTTAGGTTGTGGTATTTTTTTCAGGAAACTTCAAACCTCTGCCTGTAATTAGTTACTATTTCTAAAAGGCTTTAAGAGATAAAGAGCTATATAAATGCTAAGTGTTACTATTTCTTTTGGCAGAGGTAAATCTGATTTTCTGTTATAATGAAGAAGACCATAGCTCATCATCTTGGCTGATTACAGAAGTTACAAGAACAGATTGCCCATAACCAATGTATACCCTTCTTTCCCATTTTGAAAATTATATTGCTCACAGCTTGACTCCTTAGAGAGTAGAATTATAATGGTTTTTAGTGTGTCTGAAAAAGAATATCAACTAAGTCTGGTTGCTCTGAAGAATCCTGCTTAGGTTTATTGTTGAGCCATACAAGGGAGCTTCGAAAAATTAAAAAAACAAAAACTTCATAAACTCTTGCACATACCTAAAACTGTAAATGTCTGGATAAGATGTTCTTGGGGTTCTTTTTGTTTTGGTATTTTTTGTTGTTATTTTTTTTAATTATTTAATATTAATCCTTTGCAAGGTACAGTAAGAGACTGAAGTAAATTTCCTATTTCAGGCTGTCTGCATCTGCTGTGTGGATTAATAAGGTATTAGTTTCCATGGATGTTCTTCTGGCATAATTCTCAAGCATGAAAGAAAATAGTTTATTTCATCCATGTTCTCACATATCAAATATTATTTTACACAGATAATGATGAAAGAAATTGCAGGGAGAGATAGAAAGAGGAGAATATCTCAGCTGTTTGAGAGATTCCAAAGTGGATCTGGAAAGGTTTTACTGAAAATGACTGCTTTATCTCCAGTTTATCTCCTCTCAACTTATTTAAATATCTTGACCAAAAACATTTCCACTTCAGCTACTGTGAGATTGGAAGTTCATTATGCATGGCACCTGCTTCCTTTTAGCTGTTATTTAGTGGACATGATTATGTTAGCATGACTTCTTGAAAATAAATTGCAAATATAAAGTGAAGGAACTAACTGTAAGCAGGTGAGGAAAGATAGTTTTTATAATTATGAGGCCAACTTCAACTTCTGAAAGCCTGTAACAAAATCAGAAGTAAAATCTATTACTCCTCCATAATAGTTCTGTTTCCAGATGTGACATTGCATGGTATGATTCTTACATACTCAACTTCAACACCATATTAAGATCTGATTTAGTTTGGGCAAATCTGGATGCTCAAGAAACAAAGTACAAAAATAAACAGCACTAAGTCTAGAAAAAAAAAAAATTGAGAACAGAGTACTTCTTGAGAAGTTTGTAAAACATTAGTTAGGAGTTTTCTACTAAATTTCAATTTTTATGTTCATAATTTTTGTAATTGTTTTTTTGTTATAAACTTTCATTACCAGCTGTGAACTGACTCTTAAATAAGCTTCCTTGAGCTATTAGTCATTGCTGTCTCATTAGTATTGTAAATACTACTTTGTAGCGTCTGCCATCCTCTCTTGGCATTTGAGGTTTCAGCCAAGCAGTTTGTTACTTTTTATTTATATTTCCAAAGATTGCAGAGAACAAATGTTCACCAGCTGCAATTTTGTCTTCAAAACTTACTGAAAATAGGAGCCATCACAATTTAAGAGGTTATAGAGCCAAAACTTGTTATAGGGCTTCTTGGGTCCTGCATATGACTATTTCTGGATTCCTTGTACCTTCCCCTGGAGTGAGAGATACAAGCTAATAAAAATATGTAGAACTTTTTTAGCAAGACGGACATTAACATGGCTTTATTTTTATTTTTTTTTTACCACATATATATTTTTTTAATATTTTTTTCATATTTTTCAACAAAATTGTTCTTTTCTCCTTTTTTTCCCCCCTGGTGACTCAAGGTGAAGGTGACATATGTACTTATGACTTTCAGAAAGTTTGAAAAAAAAAATTACCATATTTTGACCGAAGCCTCAATTATTTTTAAAGAAAACAGATTTTTTTATGGGGTTTTGGGGGGTTGGGGGGGGATTTTTTTTTTTTTTTTTTTTTTTAATGAACATAGGAAACTAAATTATTGCCCAGTTAACTCTAGCACTGGCTAGTGCTGAACTTGGGATGCAGAACTAACACGGATGAGGAGTCTGAGCCAATGTGGTGACTACAGTGAATCTGGTTGGTGAAGGAACAAAGAATAACAGTAATTTTTACAGGAAGATTTTTTCGTTTCTATCATAAGAAAGGGGAGAAAAGTCATGGAGCCAACTTATCATAAGTAGTATTGTTCTCTGCAATTATCGTAGTGATAGTGCTTTCTGGACCCTCTGCTTTTTGAGCTTTTTAGAAAGCTGTTAAGAGGCACTGCATGTTTACTCCACAGCTGAAACTAGTTTTTTAAATGGAAGATTAGATTTTCACATGACTCCGAGACCTGGGCTGTTTAGTGATGTCAGCTCTGTAAGTTTCCTAGCAAAAACTGCAGGAAATGACAATGCTGTCCAAGACTTCATAATCCTCTGCATCTGGAAAATCCCCAGCACTGTCAGCAGGACCAAACCACAGAGTGTCTTAGGCAAATTAAGCCAATACTATCCATTAGTTAAGAGATCGGTGCTCTCACTTTTGGAAGAATTGCAGTTATTTTTTATTCCTGTTATTATGACACTGTGTCATTACTGATATAAAAAGAACAAGGAACATGTGCAAAAGTAAACCACATGCTGTCTCAACTAGCCAAGAAAATATATACCAGATGGGAAATGATGAGACAAGCTACTGCGACGGATCAGCTGGTCATGGAACAAATGCAGAAGAAGCCTCAGGGCTTACTCGCTAAACCCACAGTACCAACAGCACCCAGGAATAAGGTGTCCACCTGTGAAAGTCCGTGAAAATCTGCCTCTTGGTTCTACATAAAGTACAGTCCTGGATTCAAGAGTGACTAGAAGCAATAAGATAAATAGTTTCCTTTCTAAAACTGTAAGAGTTGGAGCACTGTCCAGCCAAGACTTTACCAAGATTTGTGTGAGCAAAAAAATTGAAGCCATAATGAAACCATTTTCCCAGCTTGAGTAAGTAGCTGAGAGATTTGAGTTACTGATGTGCCCTTTTTCAAAGTTGTGCAGTATGTAATTTTTTACTAACACTGTGACTGTCGGTTTCCAAGAGTTGTCTTGAACAGTGACTGTACAGTCTAGGGAAGAAGTTGAGAGGTGGTAACCACAGATGGGAGCAGAGATCATGAAGGGCAACTCTTTCACCTTGTGTTTGTCATTTAGTTTTAGCTACCTGGCAGGCTGTGTAGTCTTTGCTTTGCCTTAGTTCTTGTAAATCAAAATAGAACTGATCTCTGTTTTAGCACCCTTAGCAGGGAAGCCAAGGTTTTAAGCTGATGTAAATCTAATGGGCACAGTCACATATTTTTCCCCTTTCCAGATTTTACCTGAAGTAGAACAAATACTAAATCCACAATTTTATAGGTTTCCCCAATAACTACACTTTAAAAGACGCTGTTGCGCTAATTTGGCAGAGTGTAGAAATGTAGTTTATTTCTGTACTGAAATGTTTATAGTGACCTGTTATAAACTGCTCCCCCCAGCCCTGAAAAAAATAAAACCAACGACTGTGAAAATAGGCAACAGAAATTTGCACAAATGCAAATTTTGAATGCTTAAGTAGTAACTAAAATGTTACAAGTTTCTGACATATAAGAACAATGATTAATAAAGCAATAAATGTAGCGTATCGTTGAAAGCTGTTGTACATATTATTGGGGATACTCATAGATGTATTCCCTAACCGCCCCTGCTGAGCAATTCCCACTCTTTAGATAGGTCAGCATCTTCAAAGGACTTAAAAATATAATTTCCTTACTTTTATTGCAGCATATTTATGAACAAATAACTTAACCACATTCATTTCCCAGTAGGAATATTTTTAGTAAGAGACTCCTGATCGATGAAAGCAGAATGAAAAATAATTTAAATACTATCTTTTAATCCAGTCCTTTTTTTTTTTTTTAGTCTCTTTACTTATTTGAAATAAGCTCTTGGCTAAAATGAGTCTACTGGGGGCTGAGCGGGGCCATAACTGGTAGAATAACATCAGAGTCTGGTTGTACATCTCTTCCTAGGTAGTTCACAAGGATTATCCATTTCCAGATCTTCTGTGAATTTAGCAACTAAATTCTCCAGAAATGCACGTGAGTTGTGCCTAACAGCACCATCAAGAAAACCCAGTGTGGAAATCAAGGCATGAAAACACTCTGTTGAAAGTCTTCCAAGAAACAAATGAGAACAAACCTACTGAGAATATAGGCCAGACCCCTTATAGGTTAGTGAGCACCAATATACATTTGAGCCTCTAAGCAGAGGCCAAATGTATATTTGGGCCAAATATACAAAAAAAGGCCTTGGCCACAAATCCTCTCTTTCCATTAACAACACTTTTCTTGTCTTTCAGTTTGCCTTGTAAAAACTGTATTTTTCTTCTTCTAGCTTACTGTTACTTTCATAAGTTCCATTCATTTCATAATTTAATGTCAGAAGGTTTCTCAAACCTAATGAAACATATAGAAAATTATATACAGATAAGTCATAAAGCAAAGACCATTTTATTCATGATGTTTAGCAAAATAACGTTAAGCAAAATTTGGGAGACATTTAATAATGAGGAGGAGGTTAAGGAGTCTGCTGTGATGATATAATTGTGTACTTAGGGGTGTATTATGTCAATGTAAGTGTTTCACTATGAGCTGGGGATAAAGTCCTGACTCAGTGGCTGTCTGTGGGATCGTCATCATTTATTTCTGTGTATGGGATTTCACTTGATGTTTTCTTTGCTTTGTAGCTTACCACGTAAAAGTATTATGCTCAGTACCATGCAGTTATTGACAAAAGTTCTGAGGGGAAACTATGTTATCAATAACTCTTTTTTTTTTTACACCCCCCCCCTTGCTTCCATAGAAAATTTAGAGATTTCATTTTAAAATATCCTGAATAGTTTAAGAAAATAAAATGGTACTTAATATTTTAATAGGAATTATAAAACTTTGGGAAAAAAAGGAAATACAGGGAACAATTTATAAAAAATGCTCATACAAATATATCTATTTCTGAGCAGTTCTTATATATAATTCTTTGATGCTATCATATCAGTCAGTTAAATCAAATTTGTCTAGCAAATTGCAAGTCATGCTTTTCCTAGTATAAGATCTTTAATATCTCCATTAATCAGGGCATCAGTTTGCAGTAACGTTATGCAGTAACAAGATGATAACCTGCAATAGAAGTCACCTGAATAACCTACAGACACGTGCATCTGCGCTGGTCACTCAGGTTGCCTTTAAAGGCCAAGGAGAGGGACAAACACTTTTAAAGTATTTCATCCAAAAGAGATGACCAAAGTAGGTCAGACAGATCACGCTCTGAAAGTGACTCCTTATCTCCACTGGCTACAAGGGGGACAGGGGGGGTGGATTATTTTAGTTTCAGATATCTACTTCCTAGACCTGCAAGCTGAAACAAAGGAATTCCAGCCCTGATGTGTAGAAGCAGTTAAGCATGTATAAGCTAAACGAGTCCCAGTTCATTTGGTGGGCAAACATCTTTTGTTTGTGTTAGCCACTAATTGTCTATCATTTCACTGCATCCTTCCTGGCCTCATCAAAACAGGTTCTTAGCCACAAAAAAAGACAATGACATATTTGGGTTTCTAGTTACTTTAGATGTTTCCCAATAATGTATGCCAGTGTGTACATGTACTCATTTCTACTCAAAATTTTTGCACTATTTAAAAGGTTGGGTTTGTCGTTCTGGTTTTTCAATGGGGAAGGATTATCTGCAAAATAGATTGGCCTCAAGTTTACATATAAAGAAGAAAAGGAAGATCAGACCCCCTTGTAACCACTCCCCTGTGAGTCATCTCAATATCCTCACCGGGATTGCAAGCATTCACTATATTGCAGGATTGGAATATTCATTTGAAAGATAAGAAGCAGAATAATAAGCATTACTGATATTACAGGTAAAACTAGTATTCAAGAGTGTGCAAATCCCATGTAAATCAGAAAAGAGCACATTGGCCAAGGAAGGGCAGGGATTTGGCCAAGGAAGGGCAGTGGAGAAGGAGCTGGAAGGGGAGAGGCTTTTCCACTGCAGCCAGCCTGCACTCATGATGGGAAAACATAGGAGAATGTATCCTGCAAGGACTTCCCCATGTATTGATGAGGAGGTCAGCTGAAGTATAGGAAAGGTGGAAAAAAGAATTCTTTTAAATTAATCTACGAGTACTCTGGAACGTCTGAGTGACCCAGGACATGCTGGTGGCAGGCAGTGCATCTCTACATCCCCGGGGAGCGCTCAGAGGTAGAGGCATCACTGTGTTATTGATTCATCTCACTAGCTGATAGCACCCAATGACAGCGTGATTGTGGCCACCCAAAAAATAACCAGGCTGCATCTAATCAGGGAACCACTGATTACTTAGTCAGAAAGGATCCAGTTTTCATGTACGTGTTTTCCCTGGCTCATTTCTGCTTCAAAGCCTGTAATTCAAATACGATTCTTAAAGATGGGAACGCACCGTGAGTCCAAGTTACAGTAAAATGGACTTTCAAACCTTAGGCTCACATTTTCTCGACAGAGAAAAAGACCTCAACACTAATCCTAAACTGAAAATCAAACTTTATCACTTTCTTGCAGTATAGCTCGCTTTCTTAAAACTGTTCAGCTATACCTTTTTGAAAGAAGATGGCATGCACATATCAGTTACACAGGGTTTTTACATATAACTTATCAGGTCATGCTTTAGTAGGCTTCTTATGGTTCTCATCCTGATTGCAATTTGTAGACCTGAATGCTTTTTAGATATTCCCTGAATCTCTCTGCAATTTCATTCTTTTTTCTCCTTTTCCTTTATCTTCACATTTAAATGTATTTCACTCTTACCCTCAATCTGCCATTCAGAATATGTCAACTTGAGGAGTACTAGACTATAGCAGTAACTGACAGTATTTTTAAAAATCAGTCTAGACTGTATGCAGCAGGTCTCAGAGAAAACTGCTCGCCTATGATATATGGCATTTTAACATATTATTCTAAATTACTTCCATCAAGCAGCGAAATGGCATTCAGTTCACGAGCATGTGAACAAGCTGAAGAATTTCCTTTGACAACATGCTCCTTGTGAGATCAAACTTGTAAAACATCACATCAGATTTAATGTCTAATATATCAACTTATTCCCTCGCTTTGTTTTTTTTTAGTTCTAAAGATTTAATGTTGAGAGGATATTTTTCCCAAGTTGACATAAATATTAGAAATACAGAAGAAAATGTGACTTATTCTTCCTACAAGAAATGTCTCTGAAAGAGAGTGCAGCACTTAGAAATAATCAGACTGCAGAAATGGAGAAGATAAGGAAATGACAGATTCATTAAACAGCTGTTTGCATCTGTCTTTAAAGCAAAAGCCAATTTTAGACAGCTGCATAACACAGAAATATATCCTAATAGAGCAGAAAGTAGAAGCTGCATGCAACACAGCAATAACAGGAATTGTTGCAAATTCTTAAATGAGATTACACTCTGCAAAGTGACACCGAAATAACAACATTCAGGATTCTGGATTTTTTCTCCCTTTGATTGCTCAGTTGTCTTCCAGTCTCGTAAAGTGTAATCTGTAAAATCGAGCGAACCGCTGGTTTGATTTTCTTGTCTGCAAGAAGGGATGTGCACCAGCCTGGTTTGAGCTGTGCGGTGTTCAGATGAGGATTGCTTTCACCTGTTGCTGTTGATGGTGTTTCTTGCTGTATGAAGAGTTTCAATGCATAGGGGGACTGGCAGTGATGAATCTCCTCTCTGAAGTAAAGGAGCTTAATAAAAAATAGCTTTTTCATTTATCTTTCTTAGCACAGTGAGTACTATATTTAATATAGTATTATATATATTATATATGCTAGATTTAATATACTATAATATATATTATATGTATATAATATAAATATCGATATTTAAGATGACCATAGGAGGACCTGAGTTTCCCACTACAGACACCTCAGAGCTTCCACCTTCCCAGCGGGGACATGACTTTGGCTGGCAACTTTATTCTCAATGAAGCAGCTGAAGGTCCTTGAACCCCACCACTTACGCCCCAGTTCAGTGCCTAATTATGTAGCCTGTGACAGTTTCTTTTTCCCACTTTTATTTCCTATTTACAAAACTTGACCTAGGCTTAGAAATAGTTTCCAACATTCATATTTAAAAATAAAGACCAATTCCCTAAGCAAGTGTCTTATATCCATACTGATGAACCTTTTATGTTGGTGCTTGACTGAGCCTGGGAGGCCTCACCTTGCTTATTCTTGCTTATTTAAGGGTCCTGAACCAAAAATGACTATGGTATCACACTCTTCTGTTGTTCTTCTGCCTCCGTGAAGTTATTCTGATATAAATACTCTGAACTCACAGTTCTGGTTATTATATTCCTCCTGCCTCTCTCTGCATCTCCTCTTCAGTTATAGCAAATTGCAGTTCTGGTACCTTGTTTTGTTTTAAATTTGGATTCTTGGTGAATTGATCTGGAAAAAAAAAAGGAAAAAAGTGTTCCTGGTTCATCCTTCTGTTTTTCCCAGTCATTATCATGACCATGCACTGCATTGGATTTTCATTATTAACTGGCAGCCAGCTTACAAGTAAGAGAACGCCAGGTGAGCACTTTTGGCCTGCCACAACCAGGACGAGTGGAGTCATAATTTACCCATTAAGTCCCGTCACCAATGCGGAGGAGGAGCAAACAGATGTACCTTCCCTCCCTCCCTTTGCCTTAGAAACGTTACTTTTGTCTACAAGCTGACTAAAATGAAACAGAAGTTGCACTGAAAATGCTACTGATTGTCTCTGTGATCCCTTTTGCATTCTTTGATTTTATTTGCATTATTTATCTTAGCTCCCTGGGAAATAATCAGTTTTTATAGGAATGCATTAACTGCAACTGTAAAGTGAAAAATCCAGAGACATTTTAGTGGTTTTGATCAAGATTTTAAAATTCCAATAAAAACCTTCCATTGTCTAATCAGTCTAAGGACAACCCCTAACTGATATTCTTTGGGTTTTGATATTTTATTCCAGATCTGCGCTAGTTTCTTCTCTGTCACGGAAAGCCAAAATGATCATAGAAATGTATGCTAGAGATTTCCTTTCATTCCCCAGCTGTACATCCCTTTTTATAATTTTCCATTCCAAATTTGTCAAGTTTATTTTCCTGTTTAGTACTTCAGTGTCTGAGTGTCTTCAGCCACTGATCACGAAAGAGAGAAACTCAAAGCTAAAGAGCTGTATCTGTCCTGCATGACCAAATGCACAATCCCAGGCTCATCTGTCACACTACTGAAATTTGCCCCAAAATAAATATTTATGGCTGTGGAAAACTTCCCAATTTCTCCTTTGGCCTTCAGGACAAAAATATATTTCCTGCTTAAACAAAGATCTTAGATGCTAAATCTTGTCTTGCCATGAACATGCCAAAAAGAAAATAACAGTCGATGTACAGATTAGGATGTAGACAAAGGAAAGTCTCAGATTCTTTCCAGAAATATAGAAGAACTCCAAAGAAAGTTAAATGAAACAAAACCTTCTGTGAATTAATTCAGTAAGTTATGTTTAAGTCAAAACCATTTTTTTTTCTTTTCTGTATCCCATTATAAAAATATCTGCAACACTGCATATATATAATGTTATCTTTAGTACAAATAGTCTGCTTTTTAGAACTAAACTAGGTAAGTTTTTCCCTTTAAAGATTCCCAATAATTCATATCTGGGATTCTAGACATAATATTAGACTAGTAGGAAACCAGCTTTTTTCTTTTCTCAGAGAATCAATAGGTAACAAGCTGTTACGTTCCAAATTCCCCAGGGCAAACCGAGATGTATTACAATGTTAGTGGGTGAATTGAAATAATAACTGGCCTCATACATATAATCACTATAGCAGTTAGTGTCTAACCAGTATTTCAGACATGGATATCTACATTGTGGACCATAATCTTCATTCTTCCCTCGGTATGCCAATTGTGCTGATGATCAGATTTGCTCAAGCCTTAATTTAGCACTTGTTACTTCTACTAGGTTAAATGCTGACCAGTCCTATTACAGTTATTATAGCAAGTGCTAGGCTTACTTGGGCAGAAATCAAGAACATGTAATTACCATCCTTTATTGTTGGTGTTAGAAAAGCATTCTTGCAATGGAAAACCTTGCTAATAATTTGACATCCCTTCTATACCCACAACCTCCTTGGCTTGAGAGAACAGGATTGTCCCACTGATTATTCCACTGATTAAACAGCAGTGTATTTACGTCACTTTAATTGCAGCATCACACCACTGGCCTGGGATTTAGCTCTGGATTGTAGACATCTAGGAGCAGGTGTTGAACTAGACACATAATTCATTTTTCTAGCTAATTGGGAGCTAGTTAATGCAGTCAGTGGAGCCTAGCTGAATGTGTCTATATTAAAGTGAGCTGAGCAATTCTCTAGACTCCTTTCATTGTGTTGGTTACCACTGGGTACAATGAAAAATTAGGAATCTAGCTCCCCTGTAGGCATATTGAGACTGTAGGTGTCTACAGTCTGGACTTGACACTATATTTAATGACCTGACTGACCCATCTCTTGATAAGCCAAATATCTTATCCAAGCTGCCTGATAACTTGTTATTAAAGTATCTCCTAATCATGCTGTAATCCAGAAAACATACACATGATGCCATATTTTATGAAAAAGAACAAACACCTTCTGCCATGTCAAGGAGACCCTATTTGTCTTCTGTTATTTCAACTGGCAAGGATTCCAACCTACCGCACTTCTCAGAGCACAATGTCTTCCTGTTCACACTATTACAGACATTAAAACACCTTTGTATGATCAACAGCACCCAGGTATTACTCCGTTTGACGCACACTACTCCACCTAAGTACAGGCATAACAGCCTGTCTATCCTAGCGAAATTACAGGCAGACATTAATATGTTTTACTTAGCGGAAGAACACCTGCAATTTTAATTGAGTATAAGAAGAAATATGTGGCTGGAGGACTATGAATACCAAACTTTGCTGAGGATCAGTCACAATTCATCATTTTCAAAATGACTCTGGCATGCATCGTAAGCGCAATAGTCTGCAGCCTGAAATTCAAGTGCATGAATCCCTTTTTCCATCAGCGACTCCCCACTGATGTCATTAAGGTTACGCTCATGTAGAACGGGAGGGACACGGTGGTGGGTTAGGTCTAAGACGTGGTTTCACTGAGAACAGGGTTTAATGGATTTGCTCTGAACTCGTGTGACTGTCGCTATGTCCAACTCCAACCTTCTGCTTCACAGCTTCTGTCTCCACAAATCAGTTGCTTAAGGGAACTGTCCTGAGAAGGAAGGCTAAACCTTGGAGGCAGAAATTCACAGAAAGCATTTGAATGTCAAACAAACTGAGCTAAGGTTTAAACATAAGCTTTAGGAAGGGAATCTCATTTTAACACAAGCACAATCCAAATCTTTCTACCTGCTCAGGGCCATATGGATCAAAAAATACAGCTGTCAGCATTGTGAGTTTAGTAGTGGAGAGAAGTGCTATGAAACGACAGCCTGAAGCCCTTTTCCTGTCACAACATGTACAGAATGGACACAGATTATGCTTCTGGTGTAATGGATCTCCTTTCTTTTGTTTTCTTCTCTTTTTTCCCTCTCACCCATCTGTAGCCTTTCTAGGTACATATCTTCTTATCTTCTACAGATCCTGAGTTGCTCTGCAAGGCCAATTTCTCTTTGTCCAGTCACAGGCTCTCATCTACCACATCATCTACCCTGATTGCTCACCTCTTGTGCTTTTGATTGACATGTACCCCACTCTTTTTGCCTTTTCCCTTTTTTTCCCTCCAACTTTCAAACTGTTGAGCTCTCATTTTTATTAATATTGGGTTAGGCTGCACAGAAATTGCACATTTTCTGTTACTGAGTCAACTTTTCTTTCCAGTTCCTTGTCTAGCAATGCTCCAACCAGATCATTTTGGGGTATACAGCATTGCCAAGTGCAACATGGGAGGTACAGACGCTGTTTTCCCTATTGGTTTGTTAGTGGAGTCACTGTGATTTTCTCATTGGAAGGAACTATTCTGGAAGGGTAACTCTCAACCCCTGTGCAGAAAGCCAGGGAGCAAGCCTGGACCTTCAATCTGTCCACTGCAAAACTGTTAGCTTTCTCCCAGGCTCTTTGCTCTGTTCCAATTAACTCTAGCCAAGAAAAATCTCCTCTGGAGAGGACTACTCCTGAGCAGTGTGGACACAAGCCAGTCAGAGCTGTATGGTCCCAGGGCCCTTATTATTTAGCAATACAAGTGGTGATCTTGAAATTCTGGTTAAGCCAGTCTTTTGCTTTAGCTGTATCACTTACTGTTGTGATCCCATCACCTGAGCTCAGAAACCCTGGGTTTGGGGTCAGATATGGCTCATTATTCTAAACCGAATAATACATAGTATTATTTCCACAAGATATGAAGATAAGTTCCCACTTCTTAATATTAGAGGACACTATGCCAGTTTCTTCTCATAAATGACACCTAAAAATCACATAGGTAATTGTCTAAGCATGGAGAAATAACCTGGGTGTCCTAAACAAAATATAACGTGAGTCAGATCAAAAGACGCCACTTGTATATTTTACTAAGCAAAAGAGAAAGATGCAGAAGGTGAGACGTTAGGACACATAATCGGTCCAGAGCTGGTGTGTTGTTTGTGCATCCTCCTGACTTTCTGGTAGCATGCTAAAGGTGAGCAGCGATGACATTTAAATGACAAAACTTTATTCAGGTAGAAGGTAGAAAGACTTACCATCATTAAATTTGGCCTAGAATTTCTGTCTGCTGTGAATTTTTACATTCTTTTGGTAGATTAAATTTATTCCATATTCCTCGCACATCTAAGATGTCCTATATATCTGCGCATATGCATGTGAGAGAGGAAGATAAAGAGAGACTAGAGAAGAGTTAACAGTTTTAACATTTTTTAAATTTCTAATTAACATATTGGAAAAGTCTATTTAAAAGAATGTAAGAGCTGTGGAAAACAAAAATGTTGAAAAAATTATTCAGATTTTGTTTTTCATGTAGGCAGGGAGAACAACCTTGTCCAGACTGTGTGTATATAACCGAATTTTGGAATCCTTTATTTAATTTTTACTTGATCCAAAGCAGTATATCATTTCAATAAAATATTGGATGACTAAGCATCAAGAAAAGATTCCAAGATTTGACCACATAGGTAACAAAGTATCTTGGATTTTTATTTTTTTTAAATACTTTTTACATTAGTCTTTATTCCCCCTTTCTCTTATGATAGTCTAAGCCAGGAATAATTCTACTGGAATGAACAGAGTTAAAATCATGTAAGACCAAGAACAACTCTGGGAAAACAAAATACACTTGAAGTTCAGGCATGTTTATGTCTCGACTTTCCACTTTTCCTATCATAATAGAGAAATCTGAGCTCCAAAGCTCTGAGCCAGAGTTGCATTTCCACTATGTTTTAGATGGGAAAGGATATCTGCACTGGGAATATTGTCCAAACCCATGATTAGTTTTTAAAAAAGCAACGCAGAAAGAAAACAGATGTTAACTGTTGTGAGAGAAAAGTGATTGGCAGAGAAGAGAAACTGAAAAATCGATGGTTTAGCATAAAATGCCTTTAATTGGAAATGGCAATACCACAGTGGGAGAGGAAAGCTGTCTTAAAATGTAAGGCATAGCTCGAGAGCAACATTCAGGCTGTACCTCCATGTGGGGATGAGAACTGGTAATTTGCAAATCCACAGAAGCAGGGACTGTCTGTATTTTGGGGATGTTCTGCATATCCCGCTTGCAGCTAATAACATGCTGAAATGTCAGGCTTGTATTTCATCTACCTTACAGTTACCTGCATTTGCCTTTGGACTGTCGAGGACAACATAGAATTACCATAGAAATACCACACTTATCTCGCAAGCTATTTGTCATACAGATTTCCCTTTAGGGAAAAAGCTGTGTTAGTGATTATATGTTCCCTTAAAGGAGGCATCATTTCCTCCCTGAATCCAGTAATCGCAATTTAATGAAGTTAGAACAGTCATTCGCAGCTAAGATGCCTCACATGCCAGATTTTATTTCCCTGTCTCTGCAGACGGAAATTTAACACCAGCCATTCTTTACACGGCATTTCTGTGCCGGGTTCCCCTCCTCCCCCACCTCCACTTTTGCATCTTCCTCCTTACTGTTCCTTCAGTGATGAGAGGTGCGGTGATTGATGTGGTGGGATGAGCCAAGATACTGTAAATCAGGAGGAAAGCACGGAGAGTTGGAGCGGCGCAGCGAGGTGCAATGCAAACTAGCCAAGCAAGGCTTTATTTTTGCTGCATCATCACAGAGACAAATGACACTGTAAATGAAATGGGGAGGCATAAAGAAAATGAATGTAGTTTGGGGGTTGGTTGTTTTTTGGGGTTTTTTTGGTTTTTTTTTCCCCGGATTAACCAAGGTCTAACATTATTTGGGAGGAGGGCAAGAAACTTAATTAAAGCAATATTAGGTCCTGTTTGCTACAGGAATTAAGTATCTGAATTAGTAAGACACGCTTAAAGCTAAGCACAGCCTTAAGTTGGTCTGGATTTTGCTCCTAAGAAATGAAGCACAGACTTTGAAAGAAATCCTTTCCCTTAAGCTGACGAGCTATTACTGCATGGCAATAATCTTTTCCATGTTTTTCCTTTGTTCCCTTTTAATTAGGCAGGAAAATGTTGTGCTAAGCATAACATGTTTGAGTTGTGCATGCCCCATTTCTAATGGTATTGAAGTATAAAGCTACTTTTTTGGGGTGTGCGGTGGCTTTATTAATATCTGTATATTACTTTGACATCTGTGGATCAAACTATTGCAACGATTGTCTCTCCTGCACCAGACCAGGTAAGAGAGAGCAGACTGTGTCTAATATACATTACCCATTTCAGATCACAAAATGAACGCAGTGTTTGAAATAGCATAACAAAAGCACTTTCCGAACAAGTGCCATCTCTAGAGTCAGCAGCTCCACAAGCAGTCCACGGAGGCTGCATGAAGAGCAGTATTTCTGATCATTTACGCTTACATTCATACTCGTCGTGCCGTAGTGACCGAGCCATTTCGGTTCTGCAGGGCTGTGGCTCGCTTGCTACGAAGTGTAGGAAATAATGCAACAATGGAGCTTGTATTAGCTGTATGAAAAAAAAATATATTTTTCTGTAGGAAATGGCAAGGTTGTTCTCGTCCTTCTCAAATGACATCAGTCAAAAAATTAGATGTACTCATAACACAGACATTTTTAAAACAATAAAAAAAAAATGGTCTTTCCTAAATTCTTTGTAAAATGCTATAAATGATAGCTTCTATATCCTGCCCGGCAATGCTGGAAGCTGTTGATTTACACTGTGAAACAGCTTTTCAGCCCTCCTTGGTAGATGGCTGCTTTGAAGTGGTGGGCAGAGGATCCTGTAAGTAATGTGATATGAGTGAGCTTGCAAGTGGAAGGATTCCCCCTCTCTTGTTACTAGTGGGATTTGGATAAACACCTAGTCCCATGGACTGTGAATGAACCAATACTTTTCATTATTGCCACAATGTCCTGAAACTTTGAAGAGTAATAGTCTAATGTAAGGGACAAACAAAAATACCCAAAGACGTAGTTATCCCAACTGTATCATTCCCGATTGTGTCTAATTACTGTTACTCTGAGAGCTGAGAGTGAACAAAATTAAATTTTCTAACTGCATTTGTAAAGTCAGTAGAATTTTATGCAGGAGGGAAGAAAAAAAGAATTGCTGAATCATTTTAAGCATGAACACTTAAAGATCCCCATTAAAATGGAAACAGGGGAACATACTGCCAAACGAATAAAACAAAATATGTTCCACACTTTAGATTAGTATTGCTTAGCATCCAGCTGATCATCTCTGCTTATCAGTGCGAATTTTCATGCAATGTTTTGATATTTAAAATTTCCTATTCTCTAATTTTTCGGTTCATTGCTAAATGCCAAGTGTGTGCGTGAATATTTTTTCTTGATTTTTTTTTTAAATGGGTTTTGAGTATATTTTCCTCCAGATATACACACGTACACACACTACTGTATCTCTCCAAATCCGTTGACCAGCTCAAGTTCACGATATAGTCTAGTCCATACCTGATTTATCCTGTTGCAAGCTGATCACCCGTGCTTTACTAACCAGGGAGATCTTCATTCAAGTGGGGACCTGGAATTGTCCTAAGCAGACTTAAACAACTCAAGTTTAAATCGAAAATCTTATACTTGACATGGAGATGGAAAGAGCACACAGAAAGTAGATAAGTTGAAACTTCTGCAGTCACTTTACCTGCAGGTTGTTTTCATGTTTCTATCAAGTTCTTTCTTTCTACTGCCTTTTTTTGGGGAAAAAATGGCACTAGTTTCTGCTGTCCCCCTCATGCCTGTCCCCAGCCTGCTCCCAGTGCTGGCATTCTGGCAGTCTGGGGACCCGCAGGGGACGGAATCAGGGAGCTGGTGTGGCTGCAAGGTGATGCTGAGAGCAGCACCCATCGCTGCACAGCCCCAGCTGGTTTGATTGCAGCTTCCTGGTGATTTAATTTGCATATTTTCCTCCCAAGTGCATGCTTATCAATCTCCTTCATCAGCATTTTACAGATAAATCTCTCCTTAGTTCCCTCAGCCAGAACAGGATGGGGACAGTGCTTGTACATATTTCACTGTAATTTGGGTTCTCTGAAACGTAATATTTTGACTGAAATTCTGCCTGCTCTACACTGTCTCCTTTTAGAAATGCTTCTCATCTTTTGGTGTATGTTGAGGCAACTGATTATGGATAAAGCTTGGGTTTATCAGGAAACTAGTGTTGAATTATTATTGTAGCAGAACCACTGTCTTCTCCGATTTCTGTTGTGGTCCTGAAATATAACCTGCACACTGTTTCCTTTTCCACTGCAGTTTTCACTGAGCTGAGGCTTTAGAGATTTTTTTTTTGCAATAATTCTCAAATCTTTTTCCTGGTCAATTAGCTAAAGTAAGTTCTATTTTACATACTTTTTCGGTCTGCCTGTCTTTTTTCTTCTGAATTTTACTGTAAGGCATGCTTTTTTAATAGAAAACTCTGTAACTGTTGCTGGTTTTTGTGAGGGCAGTCAATAAAATAATCTTGGTTCCTTGGTCTTCACTCACATTATTCGACATCCCATTTTAAGATGATTTTCTAACGTGGAAATCACATTTGACACCCAGACAACCATGTCCAAGAGCCAACACTGATTTGTGCAGTTACTTATTAGCATGGTCATCTGCAAAAAGGATCCTTTTAGTGATATTCCCTCTTTCTTGTCATGTAGCCATTAATTCTAGCATTTTGTGATGGTACACAATGAGTACCGTGTATATGTACATCTAGTCCAGCATGCAACATGTACATGCACATATTGTGTTTTACTCCTACAAAACACCTAATCTGAGAGGACTGCACAAGAATAGAAGTCTTCTCCCTTCAGAAGCATTTTACATGTGGGTTATGAAATACCCATTTTACGGGAACATAAAGAGAAACATGAAGCTATTTGAGGCTAAGGCTCAAAGGGATCCAGACATCTGGGCACCGGGGCAGAACCAAAAAGCTTTGACTAGTTGTGTGCGTTCCTGATGGCATGACCAGAGAATGTTGGATGCCTCTGGGTGGGGTTGGAGACATCAAGAAGCGAGCAGGGAGCTGCTTCAGGCTGTTCAAGAGGAAATCCTGTTGCCTTTGATGTTTTGCTCTGAAATAAGCACTGGGACATTAGGGCTGAGGGCAAGGGCAGTGCATAGAGGGAGAGATACACTGGCAAGTGCAAAGGTTTCAGTTTGACTGTATTGGAGTGCTTAGATTTTTCCACTTCAAAATATGTTGGTTTTTTTTTTCACTTCCCCAATTTTACTTTGTACTTTGGTATAAAATGAAAACAGGTTGAAATCAGTGTAGCATTATATCTTCTTTTTTTTTTTAATGAAACATTTCTACTCACCTGATATCTGCTTTTTATTGTCATTGTTCCTACACTGGAATTCAAGAAGGTTTTGAAACATTTAGTCTTCCATAAACAAAAATCCCAATCGCAGAGTTCTTGCTTTGCTTTTCCCTTTCACACTCACATCAAATGGGAATCTGATTCTTCCTCCCTTTGCATCATAACAGTGTGCCAGCCTTTGTAGCACAGCTGCATACTGATTATAGCATTTTCTGAACCAGTCAGCATGGTCTCTGTCCCTTTGTCAAGTTTTGATAGTTAGTTTAGACCAAGCTCTTAGTTACTCTGCTCAGGAATAGTTTTGATTACCTGGGCATGTGATCTATTCTCACTGTATACAGTGGATTTCAAAAGGAAAAAAAAATCATAATCTAAATATCTTAACAATTTTTTGTTGCTGTGTTTTTCTTACTTAATATTTTTCTTTCTTCTGGAAACAATTAGTGGTTTCCTTTTGCTTCTTACTCCACTTTGTGTTCCTGTTTTCTAGTTCGTATGGCTTGTAGATCGTTTTTAGCCTATCTTTAGGCCTGTCCCTAATTGTTTATTGAATATGATTGCCTCCTGTTACTGCTTCAAGATCCCAATTTTGGCTGGAGAGATTTTATTCTTTCCCTCTTACCCTTTAACACCTCTCAGCACTATGGCAGTAGATTTTCCATGCAAACACTTCTTTTTTTCATTTCAAACCCTCTTTCGGGTGCACTTTAACATTAGTCTGGTCACTGAATATCTAAAATCTGATTCTGTTATCTCCTTTCTTCCTGAACTGTCTTCTTCCTCATGCTTCCCGTACCCTAACTCCTCTGCTGCACAGCCTCTGTCATGCACTTCGCCTGGAATCACAGCAAATACTCTGAAGAGCCTCCAGTTCTCCAGAAATATCTTTCTTGACTGTTTATCCTTGCCTCAACTTCTGTTTCCATCAAGTGAACCACAGGAAGTATAAAATGGCTTTTTCTGACTTGACCATTAAAGCCAATTGATTACATACTTAGCAAGCATATTTCATACACTGATATATTTCTTAAAATATTCTCTAAAAAGCAAAGGCACCTCTGCATTACCACAACACCTATGGTTTTCCTGTAGAGAGCCCAGGAGTTGCTCCCAGTCCTCTATTGTACATGTAACATTAGTTCAAGTGACTATATTTTTTTTTAATTTATTTTCTGAGAATTAGCATTACATTAAGTCACATTTCTTTTATAGCTGCCAGGAAGAAAAAGTTCTACGAATCTATTGATTTAGTAGGAAAGCAGTATCTTCTCTTTGTTTATTAATTACTATTGAAAAGGGAAATAAATTCTCATTATTCACTGCTCCATTACTGAAAAGTACCTTGGAAAGCTTTCCTCAAAATTTCTAGATTGAAAAATGCTAATGAAAGAATTTCAAACAAATTTCTCACAAATTCTCCAATTAGAAAATTGGAGTAAGACTGCCAATTCAGTAAAAAAGGAGATGGTGTGTAGCTGGTGCCTAAATATATTCATAAACTTCATTTAGGAAGAGCACTTGTCGAGGTAGTAGAAAGACTTGAAGGAAGGGAACGTGTCGTTAGAGCTACAGCAACAAGGGCCAAAAGGGGTGACCAAGACATTAGAGAGAAGCTTCAGCCCTGCTACCTGCAGTTGTCACCAGTGACAGCGTGACCTCGGTGGGTGGGAGGAAAAGAGGGAGGCAGAAGGACGGGTGCCAGGCTACCTCACTGCAGTTGTGCATGTAGTTTGATGGAAAATCATTTCAACCCTTTTTCATTACTGTCACTAAAGTCTTTCCCCTCCTCCCCTCCCCACTCGTGGTGTATCCTCATCTTCCTATTGTTTTTCCACCTTGCCTGCCCCTTGGGCAGAGATATCCTTTCTCCTTTGCTTAGCTGCTGGTGTGCCTCTACTCTTGGGGATATGTTGGTTTCACGTAGCGGAGATGTTCAGCTAATTGCATTTTGCAACATGGCAGACCACCTACAGACAATTTCTCTTTGAAGGGGTCATGCATCTTCTCCGGCTAACTTAAGATATGTCTATTAAATGCACATTTAACCAAACTGACAGAAGTAAGCATTAGAAGCCCAAGAAGATGAAAGCAAAATGAATAACTACACCAATTGACTTTTCTAGGTATTCAAGTTCCCCCCAGCTGTGAAAGAGCTTGCCAGTACTGCTGCGTGGCCCAGCTAAAATGAGAGTGCACGTTAAATTATAACATTTCACACTCACAAAGAGCACTTTGGAGCTGGAAATTGTCAATGTTCTCACTGTTTTGTTAACTGAAAGTGCTAACTGAAGAACATGAGAGCCATCACCCTGTGTCAAACCACAGGGCTCACCAAGCCAAAATCCTGTCTCTAGAAGAGGGCAGTAACAGTCACCTAAAGATGAATATGGGAAACAGGGCATGTATAGAGGGATTATTACCTTCCCAGCTTCTTGCTGTCAGCATCTAGAAATGTCCAAAGCAAGGGATCATGTCCAAACTCTGATCTCTGAGAGCTACATGAATATCTCTGGTCTGTGTCTTAACTCAGGTATACTTTTTGCCCTGCCCTAACAGAGATTTAAATTGTAACTGTATCTTACATGAATAAGTATTTCCTTTTGCTTGCTTTTATACCTGATGTCTCTTCATGTCACTGGCCCCGCTCTCGTTCCCCTGTTGGAGGAAATAATCAAAAGTTATCATGCTCTTATACTTTCCCATGTGATACCTGATTTTATTGATTTTTATCAGTAGTTGACATCATCCCTTTCCTTCCTGTTCTCATTGCTTTCCACAGGCAGGACTCACTTTTTTCCTCAGACTATTTAACAGATTACAATCGCTGTGCTTAATCTTTAATTATCTTGATGTTATTTTGAAGTTAGCTTTCTTTGTATCAGATCTAAGGAATGTGCATTCAGTTTGAAAGCTAGCTTTTCGGTCTTTCTAACAGTATCAGTTGAACTAACAAAATAGACTATGAACCTTGACACTCTCATGTCCTTAGACAAGTACTGCAACCCTTATTAGAGACCAGAGGATTCTCACAGAGAAGGCATCATGAATGCTCTAATCACAGGAAGACCATCAGCCTCAATCCACATTCCAGCAGACAGCAGAAAGCATGCACCTCACTGATCTCGGAGTAAACTTTCTGGTGTCTAATAAGTCATGAACATCGAATGAAGATTTTCCCACTGCCAAGGCATTAGGCAAACCTCTCTTCCATGAGGGTTCCCTGGGGAGCAGTAAGGCAAGCTCACATCGCAGCAGCACAATGATCTTGTTGGAAAACAGACCTACCACAAGATGAAATCCCCAAGAAACTGAGCTTTGTGAGCTCTGCCATTCACAGAAACAAGACTTGAAAATCCAGTATGAAAGTCATTAAATTTAAAACCTCTCAAAGTTTGGAATGTCCTGCTGGCTGGAAGAAAAGAAAAAGAAAATGACCACAGAAGTGTGTATTTGTCTAGCTCACTTAGCTGTGGCTCCTACTCTTATGGTATATCACAGCCTTGCCTTTATCTCCCTCCAGGACATTTCTTTAAGGAAAGACTTTCCCACAGCAGAAAAGTGAGGAGGTTCCACAACCCTGTCACACACGATGACAGTGGAAGAGCTGGGAATTGAACTGGGTCTATCAAATTCAAGTCCAATATGTTCCAGGACAAAACTAAAACAGAATATAATAATTTTTTGGAGAACAAAGTTGGCAAATGCATTGGGGTTGGGGATTTTTTTATTGTTGTGGGTTTTTTTTTCCTCCTGTTCTTTTCTTTTTGCCTGCTTTTTAGCTATATGTAGGATTGCTGCCTTTTTGTTGAAACCATTCCCAGAAACATAATTCCAGAAAATACATGAGTGACGGTGATTTATGACAGTGTGCTTTAAATTTGCACCACTAATCAGCTAAAAGAGAAAATTTAGCACCTCTAGCATGCGTATAGTTTCAGGCATTTTGTGGACAGGGTGTCATGGGATGGTCAGAAAATATATGGACTTGCGTGCCAGCTTCTGGGATGTCTGTGTTGATAGATTTCCAAACATATAATAATGGTATAGGAGAGAATATAGATTTCTGTCATTGTGAGCTTCATTTATGTCTTTGTCCAACATAGTCTACTCAGGTGCATAAGTACAAATATGTACTAGAACACCATGTATGTTCGCTGACTTTCCAGATGGAAACTAGAAGAATGGCATCTCTATAAGATGCCATCTCTTACCAGCCAAATACGGTGGGATCCTGTTCTGTCCTACCTCTGAAGGACACAAATAAAATTTAGCTTGATGTCACTGAGGGCCTACACTATTTATCAGTACTCACAAAGGAGGGCCGAGTTATGGTAACATGTCTGAGAGAAAGGCAGATGTTTCTGGAGGGAAATGAAGATATTATAAAGATCTCCTGTTGCCCAAGATCAGATAACAAGGTAATTATAACGATTAAAAACTGTTGAAGTACTGGTTCTCAAATGTGTTAGACTCTGTCATTCTAAGGAAAGTAGCAAAGAAAATAGGAAAGCCTTTTGGCAAACATTTGTGTGGCTCTCTAAAGATATGGAAGACTAAAGAGAGTAGATAATGGAACTCCTCCGTTAAAGTTACAAGATAATATGGATCTCTAGATGTGGCTGTGGACGTTGTCTTAGAAGATGCAATATTCCTTCCCTTCCAGTCTCCCTCAGATGCTTCAAAAATGGCAGAAGACCCAGAATTAAGGCAAGAAAGAAAGTAGTAAAAATGACAGGAGTTTCAAATGATTAGCTATGCAGAGGAGTTTAAGTGGACAGTAAATCCAAAATTGTTGCTGAGTTTTTACAGTAATGAGAATAGAGTGTGCAAAAAAGACCAAGATGATGAGAATAAAGAGCTATGGCATATCTCTGTCTCCTACCATAGCCAGCAGAAGTCAAATAACATTCCAGTTTAAAACATACTCTATTTTTATATTTGTATTGTTTTTCATATTAATTCATGACATCATCTGGCTAACGTGCTACGGTAGTCTCCATTACCCTAATGTTTATGCATTTAACAATATCTTTATATTTATCTATTACAATACCATTGCAAGGTAGAGTCAGTTTTATCTGATAGATTATCCATGCTGGACAGACAACAAGCTGCAGCACAAAGGAGCAGATGCCTAAATCTCCAAAGGTGCTAGCACGCTTGTTATCCATCGAAATGGGGATCCAGCCCTAAGTTAGATGCTCTCAGTAGAGGGAGAACATTAAATCAAATTTAGGGTGAGATTAATCTTGCCACACTCCAAATATCCGGACCCAGCCTAACCTAGTTGTATGCAATCTCTCTAACATCCGGGATAATTAAACTATACACTGAAAAGATAAAAATCCTGGGATAGGGGCAATTGCTCTAAACAGATGCATTTCTAGAGAAATTAGACATTCATCTGGTGGCAAGGCTTTTGATGGGTTGAGCATTCAAGGAGTTTAATCCTGCCTTCATCCCAAATAGCTTTTTTGTCATCATCTACTGCAAAGCCAGTTATTTTCAGGGACACAGCAGGGTCGGTCCAAATAACTATTTCTCTAGGCAGCATCCAATAATTTCTGTTTCATGATTAATAGTATTATTTTCATTTGGCTTTGGATAATTTTTTGTTTCTGGACTGGTCATAGTGGTTTAGGTTCTGGTTTAATTTTAAGTACCTCAGGTTAACACTGGTGCTGTGATAAAGTTGTTCATAGATATCATCCAAGTCTATCTGCTTTTTTGCATTGCACTGACATATTTTTAATTTCTGTGTTACCACTTAGTTTCAATTGTTGTTCAGCTGTTCAGCTGGTACATGGATGTCCATTTCACTCCAGATGTCCACTGCACTCACGTGGAGGCTCTTTTCCAATGAAAGACTAAAGCAGTTTCTTCTTATCACCTAGTCTGGCTTCAGAATCAGCCAACTACTTTCAGGTGTCTGTTATGTATCTATACTATAGACAAGGATCTACCTGTATGCTCGATATTTCAGTTATCATTTCAGTCAATGGAGGCAGAGTCAATACATTCAACAAGACACAATTGAGGTGTCTCAGTGCAGGAATCAACATGATTTATGATATTGAAATCATCTGCCTGTCACAGGGTGTATGGGAGATCTCCACCTTTCTGGAGTGGGTGCTTGAGATTAGGTGGGATAGCCCAGAACATCTCAAATGACACTAGGTGACTAAGTTACAGAAATTAAATTGGGTGTTGAGGTAGCCAGGCTATTATCTTGTTGACACAGTTTGGACTGTGCTTTAGGAGATGAATACCAACTCCACAGAGCATATTGCCTTGATCTCTGGAGAATATGGATTAGACACCTTGTCTACATATAAATGCTACATGCGAACACCTAACTTTGGATATCTGAAATTCATTTCTAATTTCCAGAGTAACATGGGCTCTTTTGACTTAAGCAAAATCGAATAATAATACGCAGTGTGCCTTTTTAACTACCTCAGCTCTATACACCTGCAAAAATGCATATTTCAACATGATAAGCATCTATATGATAACAAATGCAAGTCTTGGCAGCCCCTGTACTTTTGGCTTCTAGAGGCAGCATGATCAGTAGGATGGAAAATCCCAGCCACCACTTGCAGCACGCTATTTTCGATAGAGTATGTTGGCCAAACATTTCCTGTGGGGAAAAAAACCCAAATCAAAACACGCTGGTTCTGTCTATAGTTTGTGCTATTCAGCCAAGTGCATATACTAGCCTTCAGGACCACAGACGGTATTTTTAAAGTTTAATTGCTCCCCAGTTAGATCTCATCGGCCTGTTGTTTTGTGTTGCCTTATCTCCTATTGAACAGATGACTTTAATAATGGATCCTAAAAGTTAGCGTACTATGGGAGTAATTAAGCGACACTTAAGTAAATATTTTGTTATTTTGTTGAATCAGAACCTTTTGTGGGTGTTAGGGAGAGGTGAAAGGGGTGACAGAGTGGATTAAATTGTGTAGCTGGGAGCCTATCCATTGAGAACACATCTTACCAGCACTCATCATGTTTTTCTGTCCATCAACTACTTCTGAAACCACTTCAGCTGATCTCAGACCCTGGGATGGCTTATTGAGATAGTAGATGATCTCAGAATATGCATAGGAATATACAAAATCCTTTTGAATAAAACATTGAACACCAACCAACAGATCTGCCATGGGACTAGACTTTACATCAAAACCTATAAAATAGGGAATGCACATTTCTGTGAAAGTCGTTGGAAACCAGGATGCTAGCTTTAACCTACAAAGACTCAGACAGGTCAAGAATAGCTAATAAATCATCTCTTCTTCTCTCATGACAAACTTGAAGGAGGAATCCAGGCTAGAACTTCCACAGTATGAAAAAAATGGAGCAGATGACAAGCATTTTCTACAAGGTGTTTCAGCTAGAATGCTTGCTTTTCTAGCCTGTATTTGTTAACCAGCTAGACATCTCTTTTCTTTCTTTTTTTTTCCTTTGATCTTTTAAGGCTTTGGAGGTTTTGTAGTCCTTTGCCGATGTTATATTTTTTCATTTAGGGAATAGATGTTCACAGCACAAGACAGATGCTGGTAATTTTAATCTAAGGTATTTGTATCAATGTTTTCCTCTGGCTGTGCAAAAGACTCCCCAGTGGTGCTAGGTAAACCCAGAGCTTGTCTCTATTGGAAGTAATTTCCCCTTGTTCCATCGCTGGCTCCGTGCAGATGTAGTGAGGAGCCCAGGAAGAGCCAGACACAAGATAGGGCTTTATCTGAAGCCACAAAGCAAGAAGCAGGTGTGACACAAAACACAAAGAAGCAGAGGAAGAGAAAGACCTCTCCTTGTACGGTCTTCTGCAGTGACACACCTATCTCTGCTGCAAAGCTTGCTTCTTCAGGTAAACATATTGACTTTTGCATCACCTTGTCACCCCACCTGTCCCTCTTCATGTCTGTCCGGTCACGTGCTTCATCCTTTCAAAATCCTACTCTGTGAGCCCTCTGGGGCAGCAACTGCCCTTGTCTCACTTGCTCATACAGAGACTTGCACAGTGGGGCCTTAAAGTGTGATACTAGTTTCTAGGTGCTAAGAGAATAATAATAAACAATATTAAAAGCTGTAGCAGCTGCAATAAAACATGCATTTATATGGGTTAGCTTGATGCACAGCTACACAAATCATTTAAGCTTTTAAATGTATATATATAAATAAATAGCAACAACAAATAAGATGAAACTGCAGCTGGGATAGAACTCTTACGGCTGTTAATTTATTTTTTTTTCCCCACTTATCTTTCTCCTGCATAAGGGATAAGAATAGGTTTGCGTTGCAAATTCTAGGCAGTCAATCTCTCCTCAGTGACAGTTTTGCTATAATTCTCCTAATTTCAAGCTCCTGCTTGAAAAGGTAACAGTAAATGACATCCAGGCCATTTTTGCAGTCATCGGCAGCTGACTCAGTTGATTCATTTTCACAGATTTAAGTTGTTGCGTGCATAGTCAATCCCCTTGGAAAAAGGCTGCTTCCCCATATCAAATGGCTCGTGCAGACACCAAATCCTGATTTTAAAATAAGCGTAAAAGCTAAGGTTTTAAGGGTCCGTATCATCACTCCAGCCCAGTTCTCAGGAAAGAGTTATATGACATTGACAAAATCTTCTCTTCAAGAGTTTTTACGATGGTTATTATACCAGAAATAGATGAACACACAGAAAGAAGATCTAGAATAGTTCTTTTTTTGAATATCTCATGTATATTGTTTTAGAGCTAAGGAATGATAGCAGTCAAAGGGCTAACCTGTGATAAGTAATAAAAGTAGTTCTGACTGCCTCATTTGATATGGTAAACCACTGGCCAGTGTTAAGTCATGTCAGCTCACACAATTTGTTCCTTGCTATTTTTATCAGTATTAGTCAACAGGAATTTCCTCTGCAAAAATCAACAAATACTAGTGTGTTAAAGCATATTTACATTTTAAAGACTCTGTTGGGTCAACCTAGTATCATTATACATCTGTTGAGTTTGTTCAAATTCCAAAAATGGCAACCAGACATTATGAAATCAGTGTAATCCCTGAAAGAGCTGAGACTGTTTAGTCTAGAGATGAGAAGACTGAATGAAGACAGAATAATCATCTCCAAATATGCAGAAGAGACCTTCAAAGGGAAAAGGAATAAAACATTATCTTTGTCCTCATTGAACAGAGTAAGAAGCAAAGGCTTCAACTGCATCAGAAACGTCTGGGTGAAACTTCTGGGAGAACTTTCTAACAGGAAAGCAAAACACAGGACTAGGTTGCTTGGGAGTGTATGGCATCTCCCCCCAGAGAGGTTTACAGAAAGACCCAAAACATGGAAGAGGAAGGGGTTTTTTGCATCCTTTGTGTAGGTTATTAAGGAATAATTTCTTGGCACCCCTTTTTTTTACACTATTTTGTACTAAGCTCTACTTTTTCAGTTTTTCCTAGAGACAGACTTCCCATACCCTATTTCCCAGTACCAGTAATGCTGAGAAATTTGGGACTGAATTTCTTTCACAGAAGTACATTTTTGCTAAACTTCCTGCAGATAGATGCTGTCATGAGACATAATCTGGTCAAAACCAAAAATAGGCTTTTTTCTTGTAAACTAATAGCCTATTTACAGAAATCACAGCAGTTCTGCTTTTAGGTATCCTGAAAATTGACCCAACAATACTCTCAGTGATGAATGCTGGGTAAGTAGCTGTGTTTGTACCAAAGAGCAGAAAAATATAGCCATAGTTTTGATATGGCTTTTGTTGCTTCTGCTGCTGTTCCTTCACATTTGCACAATTGTCATAATTTTGTGCACCTTCTGTCTATCTTTTTTTTTGGATAGAATTCCGAGGTAAGAGCTTAGAGAGAAAAGTGGTAAAGAAGTGTTACAGGTAGCTGGACTTTCTGATATCCAGGATTTTCCTTGCTGGAATCACGGCCCTGCTGTTTACAATGGCAAGCAACTTTCTCGTGCTCCTGTTGTGACGCCCATACTGATGTCTGCTGACATTACATTGTTGGCAGATACGCTGCATGAGGGGCAAGAGAGCCTGGCCCTGGGAATGAAAACCATAGGAATGCATTTTTGTCAAGATATTTTATATACGCTTAAAGCTCTAAGCTCTCTGAAATCTCTTCTGCTGTTCTCCTTTAAATTTCAGGTTCTCAGGTCTCTGCAAATAAGGGTGGTCCCACATGACAGCCCTTTTAAAGTAAATTCACTTAAGTAGATTCATCTGCATTTTAAAGAAGGGTGTAGGAGGTTGTAATTAAAGAAGGAATTCTTAGTTAAATTTGTCCCTTCTCACAGTTATCTTAACCACTTCTTCCTAATGCCTGACTTCTGTGTTACCAATCCCTACTTCCCTTCGACTCGAAAATAAACAAAACCAGAAGTACTTCCTTGACCTGATAAATGTGCAGGTTAAACTGTGTGGCTTTATATTGTGGCAAATACACCAAGAATAAAAAAAAGTTAAGTTACAAGCCCATTTCTTTATTGCTCCGTGCCTTTGTCTATCCTTTTATGTTTTCAGCTTTGTTTAGCTGTATTGTAACGGCCTTGATTTGGGGACTGTATCATGATACTGCTGCATTATCATGGAACTCTAACTTGAGTTGTGGTGTCTAGGTAGGTTACACAAACCTAACTGGAAAAAGATTTACATTTTCCTGGGAGGGAATTTTAGCTTTTTACTTTCAAAGTTCTTTTAAAATGAACATATTCAAATAATAACTATAAATGAGAGGAAAAGAAAAAAAAAGTGTCAGCTGAACTTATGTAAAAGCCAGGTATCTTTTGATCAAAATGTTAAGCTTTCCTGTATTATTTTTAATTAAGATAAAACCATCCCCCAGATTAAACTTGAAAAGCATATACTGTAAGTTGGAAGTCCCCCTGAAACAGCAATAAGCTTAGCCTGTTTGGAAGGTTGCAGTGTGTCATTGTGTGTTTCTTGATATCGAGGCTGGATTACGTGGAAAGCAATACAATGAGAAGCAGCCACAGTATATTTCAGGCTATGAAATTGCTAACATTGTTGTGACATTCTTACCTTTATCCAACCCTATATGGGTTGGATAATTTATGGAAACAATTAAATATTTTGCAACTACTTCAAATATTCAGAATTTTAAATTATGAACTATCATCAAAAGATTAAGTACGTTCCTCTTAATAAGAGTACTTTTCTTTATTCTGCAATAAGTCACGCTTGGACTATTTGAATTCTGTTGTGTTTAACAAGGTTCAGACAATTCATTTTCTCTCAAGATGGTAAAATGTATACAATGTCATTTTTGGTTGTAATTCTCTTCCATAATTTTCTCAGTAATTTTTTTTATTGGAATGCTCATTGAAAATGGAACCATTAAATGTAGTGTAAACATTTCTGAATTGAGACGTTAACATTTAAAAATTGCCTCATTTCTCTTTAATGTGTTTTGCTGTTTTTCTTGCTTAATTATCATTCTTTTCAATATTTATGTTAACATGACCTTTCCCTGACTGAATGGCTGTAACTGCTTCTCAAGTACTTATAGCATCATGATTTTTAAATTAAATTATGTTGTTGTGGAAGAGATTGCAACGCAGTCCACAGAATAGCACGGAAAGGAACAAGTTTCTGTTAGTCCCAGAATCTGAAAGTAGTAATAATGTTTATTGGTTCACTCTTCTAATCAATGCAACTGTACCAGAGGAAGTATGACTTTGTTTCTTGTTCATGATTAGAAACATTCCAGTAAATTTAATGCTGGTCAAAATTGTCAAATTGACTAGCTGTGAAAGATTGTTTAATGTTGTAAAATGTTTATTACTTTTATTTATTATGCCTTCATCCTGCTGACAGAATTAAAGTTACACCACAGATTCTGTTTGCCCATGGGAACAGATCACAGGAACATAGGCAGTAAGATTTGGCTCCACATCTTGAATTTTCAGGTCAATGTTATTCCACAGCAAAACCCTACTCTTTTGAAATCTGTGAGGTCTAAGGGTGCAGCACGTGCAATAATAAGCAAATGCAGAATTTTCTGGTAAATGCTGGGAGATGTTTACTTTGATTTTCTGCATATCTTTCAGAGTATGTGTTCAGTTTGTCTAGAATTTAAGAGTAAAGACCAGACGATCAGCTCAGTTTCACCATGAAACCCTTTCTTGTATACACAGCTTCCCAAATGTTTTCTTCCTCCACCCAGAAAAGGAGACAACTATCCCCAGTCCTTCCACTCTTCTCCATTTGGAGATGACAGTGAATGAGAACATGAAGAGCTGAAGGGCAGGAATAACGTACACCAAAGGAGAGAGAGGGAAGAAAATAAACCACTGAAAATAAAACTGAGATCTAGATCTTTAAGATTTTAATTTATTTTTTTAAAATTGAAAGATGTGAACAAAATTAAAAAGAAAGTAAGACTGAAGGAAAACAATGGTTGTCAAAAGACTGCCTAGAAAAGGGACATGAAAAGACAACAAAAGGAAATGGCTCCTGAGGAACAGCAAAGGGAAATTTAGGTAAACTTTAACTGAAACAATCACTAATTAACAAAATTTTGATGTAGGTATATCACTCTTTAAATCTATTTGACATAAAAATGCCAAATAGAAATAACAGAATTGGCAGCTAACACAGTCAACAAGTTCAAACAACTTAGTCCACAAGCATCCCACAGAACAAAGACTAATCCAAAGAGATGCTAAGTCTTCTTCTAGCTCTTCTGTCCTCAAGAGCTGGGCAATTGGGTATGTTCTGAAGTTGTACTCTCTGCAGAGCGTGCTTGGACTGATTTCATTGGTAGAACTGAGGATGAGCTTTTTCTGTGTGCACAAAATACATATACTTTCCTTCTGGTTGACTTTGTCTTCCTTTTTGAGAAGTTAGTGAATAAAGAGAGAACTCTTTGCAAAAGTCCATGCATAAGCGAGAGGGGCCAGTATCTTGAGGCAAGTTGCCACAGAGGAATGGTGTGCCTTGCTGGATCTTCCAGAATATCAGCATAAAAAAAGGATAACACTGAGTGAACTTGCCTTGGCCAGCAGGTCTCTGGCTATCTTGGGTCAATAACACTAATGAGGCTTCTCCACCTTTCCTTCCTGCTCTTCAGGCTTGGCCAGGTAAGTAGTAAACACGCTTGGTTTCCATAGAGGATGCTCTAATGGCTGCCAAAACAGGGGAGTTCAGTTCAGCGCCCTACACGCCAGCAGGTGAGCGGCTAGAGTTAAACAAGGCAGGGTTACTGCCAAGAGCTTTGGAAAAACAGCACAAAAAGAGGGGAAGGGAAAAAACAGAGAGTGAAAGAGAGAATGCAATCATCTTTTTTATGGGAAAAGATGTCAAACTGTCATGTTAGTCTCTGCTGAGGCTCGGAGTGCTAACGGTTGCCAGGGTAACTGTTGTGCCAAGCCTCAGTACTTATATATTTTTTCCATTGATAATTGCTAATGTGAACAAGTGCTGGCTTGCACTTTACACCTGCCTGGCTTGTAAGTCTACCTTAATTGGATGTGCCAAGATTGAGGAAAAAGTAATCTGCCCTTTCAAGACAAGTGACAGGTAGATGAAGTGTTGCTTAGGCCTTTACTGTAACAATTTTTCTGACAAAATTACTATGAATTGTCTTCCCTCAGTGCACATATACTGCCTTTGTTTACGGAACCAAGAGTTTAAGCTTCAAGTTTCGTTATAGGAAATTATGCTATAAAGTTTTTTGGGAACTCCTTAGTGCTGCCTGGTGAAATTCTACTTTTACGCCCAGAGTTCAGAGTGTTTCATATTATATGCATATATGAAAACAGTCTTTCAAAGGGATGGACAGAAATGAGGAAAACCCCCAAAATATCACCAGATATAGATACATATATTTTATTTTGTTTTTGAAAACGGTTAAATAAATGCTTTTAAGGAAAAACCCTGGTGAATGAAAAAGGAAGAGTTTTTTAAAAATTCTTGTGCTGGTAGTTAGTTCCACACAATCTCCGAAGTGATGGGGGACTTTGGAGTAGTCAGTTCTTGGGTGTCCCACATGAGATATTTTGAAGACTGAGAGATAAGAGCAGCATCTCAAAACTCTCTAAAAAGTAATTCCCCCTAAAAAATCGGACTGAAAGCCAAGGAATGCAGGGGCTCTTAATCACTTAATGTTTTGTCCAGGACCATCACTTTCTTAATTAAATTATCTCCATAAATATTTTGAGCTGCCCTACAAAATTTTATTAACAGGGTCTAATTCGGTACTAAGCTGTACAAGACTGCCGCAAAAGCTGTAGAAAAGTTATTACAGGGCCTATTTTTGTTCTTTTTCTGGTCATAAGGAGATTACAGCATTTCTATGCTCAGTTTTTATTTGCTTTTCAGAGCTGTGTCAAGCCTGGTCTGCTCCACTGCTGAGTGTATTCACTGTGTGTAACTCTGCATTTCTTTGATGTTGATTTCCCAGTGCACTTAAATGAAGTTTCCTGAAACCAATATGCCAGAGGGAATTAATATATGAATAATACATAGCGCTTATTTTAGCACCTTTTATCAGAAAACCTCAAAGAATGGCACAAAGGATGGCAGGGAGATTTCCTTATACCCATTTTATGAGGCTAGAAGCTGAGGTACAGTGATGTTGTGCTCCTTGCCTAACGTCGCACCATCAGTGAGGGCAGAAATAGGAGAAAAACTTCCTACTTGACCAGAAGATTATCCTATAAGCTAGACAACATCGGATGTATCAGTAATTTTGATTGCACACCCCATCTTCATTTTGAGTAGTAGCAAATGTTTCACACATGTCCATTTGCTCCTATGGGATTGACCGAGGATTAAAAGGTTGCAAATGTAAGGCAGAACAGTGCTGGCCTGTACAACTCACCAAGCTGCTTGGCAAGATCCTAGTATTAAAAGTGAAATTAGTGAAATCCAAAACTTATTCTGCTTCCCTCCATAAAGCACTGTAACCACTAGATAGTGATTTCATGTCCAGAATCACAGTAGCCTCATAGGAAAGTTATTTTTGTTAAGATATTCAGACTAAGAACATAAAAGAGGGAGGCTGCTGAAACTGCACAGGAGAGCAGAGGATTTATAACACCTTATTTAGGATTCTTTTAATCCGTGTTTTCAATGATATTCATTTACTTATGTATTTCCCCCATGAGAAAGATTCATGGAGCTAAATTCTGTCCTCACATTCCTGCCTGGTCACACTGTCATAGAGATGAGAGAATTTGGAAGTACACAGAAGTAAATGAGAGTGGCATGTGGTTCCTAGAGTTGGTAAGCCCCAACCTGTAATGAATGAAGCATTAGCTGGATGAGCATTTATTAGTAGCTGCTGCACGCAGAAGTGTGTGATTTCATGCTGTTGGTTAGTAATGCTGATCAAGGTTTAGGAGTCTATCGAAGTTTACCAAGGTATACAGCAGAGTTTTTCCCTATCACACTTTCCAATATCATGAGAAAGAAATTTGATTCACTTTTCAGTGAAAAAATTGACCTAGATTTTCAGCTTCACTACTGAGATGCTTATAGAAGCATCTGTAATGGAGTTTAACCACTAATGATTGTGACTAAACGGGAGCAGCAATGCAATAGCAAATGTGGATCTGACTGTGAAGAAAAATAAATTGCAAAAGAAAGTTTAGGAAACATATTATTTTAGTTTACACAACAATCAGATAAATTTATGATCTTTTGAAATCTGCATTATGGGCAAAATCATGTTGGATGTTCTAGAGTGGTCTGATTTAATTTTATTTTATAGTCTAGCAATCTGAAAACATCGTAGCAGATAGAACAGAAAAATAGATGGGCTCTGACTTCAACATATGGCTTAGCAAGACAAAGTTGCTCCCTAGAGATGTAAGATCCATTCAAATTTCCGAAGAGAATTAGGAAAAAAAAATTGGAAAGCAGACCGGGAAAATGTACTTCTTACAAGCACTGTGGTTGCCTGGGGTTGGTATTTGCTATTTTTCCAATATCATGATGCAAAAAATGGCATCTTGAATGTCTTCCAGACTCCTCTAGTATCTAGTTGGATTCTCCTATATAGCTGAAGCTTATGGGGAAACAGCTTGAAATATTTTTTGAAGTAATTTACACTGTAGTATCAAGCAAACTTGTCAATTTTTTTTGTTAGATAAAGATTTCTGAGCATGGAGCCATGGTGATATGCTGTACCATAGGGCAGCTGATGAGAAGACAGGATTTTGTCCCTGTTGTCCTGCTAAGATAAGTCATGTAGTCAGGAAGGTTCATCAACCAGGGTTGCATCCATGGTGAGCAACCTGGGGTAGACGCTCCCTGGCTGCTGTGCAATGCCGGAGCTTCTGTTCTGCACCAAGACCTCATGGCAGGCACAGCCTGTTTGTAAATTAACCACAAGATTCAGCTGTGTTGAAAAAGTGTGATCTGGGAGTCATGGAAAAAGATCATCAAATGAAAACCATGCATACAGCACGAAACATGACACATTTGTTTCTTCCTTTTTCTCACAAGTGTATGTTACAGGGCTCATGAAATCGGGTAGGTACTGCAGTCTAAGTTGAGTGAGCACCCTATCGTCTCTGATTTGTAAAACTCATAAGGTAGAGCAATTCATATGTTTTCCTGTTGTACAAAGGAGTTTAAAGACGTATCAGCAAAGTCACTTCTTTACGCCCTACAAGAAGTTTACTTGGGGGAAAGGAGAGGAATGACCAGTTTGCTTAGTCCTGTCTTGCCGTGATTTCCCTGGTAATTACTCCTCACCACACGACAGGAAGCCTCACCAAGGAAAGAGCTACCCTAAGAGGGGGATCAGAAGAAGAAGCAACGAGGCTAGAATGAGATCAGAGGCAGGGTATAGGTGTTTGCCACTTTTCTGGGTAATTGAATTCAGCACCATATGTAGCCTTTTTTCCCCATAAAGGTAGGGTTGTTCTGGCATGCTTCTTCTTATATATATAATTAATGCTTCATCTCCCCTTTAACTCTGATATACTGTGTGAATGCAAATTCCTGGAAGGACTATCTTGTGTTCCAGGGAGGACACCACAACTGCAGGTAAAACAAGAAGATTAAGCAGCAGTTTTCAAAATTACTATATTTAGTTGTTTGGGGTTTTTTTCTCAGCTGCTCTGATAGTAATTTTTTTCTCATTTTATTTTTCATCTTTTCCTGCTCCAAACCCAGGTCAAGAATTTGATTTTTCTCTGAGTTAAAGAACATCATTCTCCCCCAAGTGCTCATCAATTGCAAGTGCCCATCAATTGCAAGTATCCATTTAGTTATTGTTAGACTTTAGAGCTTTTTACTCATTAACATTAAACTGGTGCACAGCCATGTAGTCCCTGCAGTGTGAGAAGCAACTAAGGTCGACTTTTAAGAGCAAGTCAAAAGAGAAAAGCACTGTCAGAGTAGCAGAAATTAGAGAGAAGAAAATGTAATGGTAGAAATTAAAGAAGGAAAAACCCCTAGATTTCATAAGTCATTTTCATCCAATTCTTTCATTCATATTAGTGTAAGCTAGAGTAGTTTCACTGAAATCCATGATGAAAAAAAAATAAATCTGTTTCCTTTAGGTACAGACTTCGGTTACATTAGCTTAACAAAATACACCTTTCTCTTAACTAAGCCCCCATAACTGCCAGTGTGTTCACCTGTAGCCACACTGGATACAAGGTCAAGCTATTTTAGTTAACGCATCTACTTTTACATTTGAAGTTTTACATTAACCTGCAAGGAGAGGAGAGCTGAAAATCATGAAAACAGTAATTCATAGCAACTCAACTGATAAGCTGTAACTCATTAAATCATTATAACTCTATCACATTCATAAGTGTGTGTTCCTATCCTTGTTCTTGTCTAGGATTTGTGCTAGGGCAAGATAAATAATACATTTTATTGAGATGGTTTTCTTGCTTACACATTTTCCTAAATGTTACATTGCATCTTTTCAGGTAATGAATAAAGGAATAAAAGTCAGTAACCATGTAAATACTGGTAGGAGGAAACTGGGGCTAAATGCCTTCAAGAAAGAGGGTTTCTATGGGGAGGTATTGGTAAGTACTATGCATTAGTAGTATCTTAGCATGTGACTATATCAGGGTTTCTCTTTTTTGAGTCTACTCAGCCAACCCTGATCTCCAGACTACTAATTTGAGGGAGAAGTAGTCACATGACATAGTCATGATTCATATATGTAATGTAAATATGAAGAACTCAGCATAAAAACTTCAAATAAGTACAAATTTGATCAGATAAATGCACAAATAGTAAGAAGAAGAAGGAAAAAAAAAGATTTGCAATTTTTCTGTAAAAGAAAACTATTTTCCTAGACACATTTTCTCTTCTGGTTCATCTTTTTTACCTTCATCACCTTCCTATCGAAGGCAAAGACAACACGTAGGCTTGCCCCTTTAAGTGTGAAGGACAATCCACAAAGCTTCAGTGACAAATATTGCCACTGTAAATTGCAGCTTCTGTTTTTTTTCAGGCAGTTTGTCATTTTTTTTCGCTGTCACTGCTGGGTTTCAATAACGTGCTGCTTAAAGCATAACAGCTGGGAAACAGGGACAGAACAAGCAGGAGCCCAGTACTTGCAGAAGTCTCCTTTACCTGTGAATTTATTTTGTGTGACCAGCATTGCTATGGCAGTGGTAACTGAGCTTAAATTATTGAGAGGACTTGGTCACTTTTAGATAAGCACTAAAGCTCAGGCACTGGGTTGGTTAGGTTTGAGGCCAAGTCCCAGATCAGATTTAGGCTCAGAGTCAGCAGCATCAAAATCTCCCATTTCGGTCTCAAATGACAGCAGCATCTGGTGATCAGATGACCTAGTATCATTTCTGGGACTTTTTAGGATGCTAAGAGTTCTTGTGATTTTGACTCTACAAATAGCCAAAAGTAAAGGACCGGGTCCTGCTCTGAGAATTTCAGGGAAAACCGTAAATACTCTTCTGTTCCACAAAAGAAAAAATTATCAGTTTATTTAGCGCAGTTAGCCAGAATATGGGAAGAACAGTTAAAACCAGGCGAGTCTGTAGGTAGGTGAGTTTGTTGTCCTCTTCACTTCTGTGGTCCTAGAGCCAGCAATTGATTACTCATTGATTTATGTCTATTCAGTAGAAAAAGAAGCTGGAGGATTGTCCACATTACACCCTCTTTTGCACTCATATATATTATCAAAAAGATCTGGGAAAATGATGTATCAGATCTCCTGTTCTGTTCCTGTATCAAGACCATCTCCTACTGTGGTTTAACAGTTTGTGAAGATGCAATAATATCAGAAGAGTCCTGGCTTGAAGTTAAATGTTTTGGCTTTACATTCCCTCTCCATATCACCATCTTAAATATATATATGTATATATTTATAACTATATGTATATGTGTATATACATGATGTATATGTGTGTATGTGTGTGTGTGTGGAATGTTAAGCATTAACGGCTCAATGTCCAGATGGAGATCAGTGACAAGTGGTGTCCCTCAGGGGTCTGTACTGGGACCAGTGCTGTTCAATATTTTCATCGATGACATTGACAGCGAGATCAAGTGCACCCTCAGCACATTAGCAGATGACACCAAGCTGAGTGGTGCAGTTGACACACCAGAAGGATGGGATGTCATCCAGAGGGACCTGGACAAGCTGGAGAAGTGGGCCTGTGTGAACCTCATGAGGTTCAATAAGGCCAAGTGCAGGGTCCTACACCTGGGTCGGGGCAATCCTCGGTTTCAATACAGGCTGGGGGATTAAGGGATTGAGAGCAGCCCTGCAGAGAAGGACTTGGGGGTACTGACGGATGAAAAGCTGGACATGAGCCAGCAATGTGTGCTCACAGCCCAGAAGGCCAACCGTATCCTGGGCTGCATCAAAAGCAGGGTGGCCAGCAGGTCGAGGGAGGTGATTGTGCCACTCTGCTCTGCTCTGGTGAGACCCCACCTGCAGTACTGCGTGCAGCTCTGGGGTCCTCAGCACAAGAAGGACATGGACCTGTTCGAGCGGGTCTAGAGGAGGGCCACGAAAATGATCCGAGGGCTGGAGCACCTCTGCTACGAGGACAAGCTGAGAGAGTTGGGGTTGTTCAGCCTGGAGAAGAGAAGGCTGTGGGGAGACCTTATAGCAGCCTGCCAGTACTTAAAGGGGGACTATAAGAAAGACGGGGACAGGCTTTTTAGCAAGGCCTGTTGTGACAGGACAAGGAGCAATGGTTTTAAACTAAGGGAGGGCAGATTTAGACTGGATTTAAGAAAGAAATGTTTTACAATGAGGGTGGAGGCACTGGCACAGGTTGTCCACAGAGGCAGTGGAGGCCCCATCCCTGGAGACATTCAAGGTCAGGTTGGACAGGGCTCTGAGCAAACTGATCTCGTTAAAGATGTCCCTGCTTTTGCAGGGGGGTTGGACTAGATGACCTGTAAAGGTCCCTTCGAACCCAAAGCATTCTATGATTCTATGATTCTACGATTCTATTACATCCTTAAGTGGATGGAGTATATTCCTTGGCCTGGTGTGAAATGGGATGGATAGCAAAGGTGAACAGTCATATTTTAAGATATATGTTTTAATACAGTTATGTCCACTTGGACCAGGTTTTTCCTTTGAGTGTATATAACACTAATTCTAGGTTTTGGCCAATGAGTAGGGGCTCACAGACCTTACTACAGGCAAATATATCCATTTGGTTTATAGTGTAATTTACTATGTTTAAAAAAAATGTGTACTAAATTGTGTCATGTGAATAATAGGTCAGGAAATCTGCTGTATAAATCAATGATATAAAAAGATGGTGACTTTCTAAAAAGCTGTTTGAATCAGTGACCCAAGAAGGGCCTTCAGTGCTCTTGCATTTTCTTCTCAGTTTAACACTCATATGTTTCATATGACTATGATCTCCTCATAGCAAATATAATTAAACTTCCTTTCCTCTGGCACTGAGCAGGACTTCAGTATTACTTTGTAATTCTAGTGCGGTACAAGAGAAACAAACTTTCTGAAATTGCAGGCCTTCTTCCAATTTCTTCTCTTTTTTTCTTTTTTTCTTTTTTTTTTGTAGGATGGATATATTTCTTTGCTTTGAAACATGGGACGTCTGCTTCTGGAACATTGGTGAAAAGCTGTAATTAAGGTAAGAAAGAGATAACTTCAAATTTTGTACAATTCTTAGTCTTGTAACCTCTCATGGCTCGAGAAGTGGTGCCTGAAACTCTCTTTCTGTACTTATTTATTTATATTTCTTTTAGAAACTCAAGTTAGTTTGTTGCATTTTTAATGCCATGAAGACTTTGTTGTTACAGCAGCTTATTTAGCTATAAAAGCACCTGTGGGCTTTTTTGGTTTGTTGTTAGAGATGCCATCACAGATTTAAATTTTACCAGCCTGCGGGAAGAGATTACCTTTCTACAGAAAACAATTCTTTTTGTAAAGAAATTCACCCTGCAGGAATTTTAAGGCCTGAGGATCTAAATCTGGATTTTCAAAACTACAGTTGGCATAAAAAACCAGCTATATAAGCTAGGCCCCTTAACTCCCACTCAAAGAAAATAAGACTTATGGGATTTACAAGCTTTTGATTCCCCCCACTCCCCAACACTTAATTTAAGGATTGATCTCTAGGTTGCATTGTTCTCCACTGAGGTGCCCTTTCTTGTACATCTTGGATTTGAATAGGCAACGTTCATGTATCGAGATAAAATTACACACTTCTTTCTGGAGGCATGGAGTCACGAACATAAAGTTGCAGCACGTTAAAGGAGTAGAGCGCACAAATACTAACAAAAGCCAGCGGGAGCGGATCTGGCTATCTCTTGTAAGCGTTTTTGCGAACCCTTGCTATAAGCAGCATTGTGAATCAAATCAAATGATTAAATTTAAGATAAGCACAGGATTGACGGGAGTCCAGTACTCAGAAACAAATGGATTTACCAACCTCTTACGCTTCATGTGGTGGGATTACCACCAGCATGTACAGCATGGAGTTAGCCTAGCAGCCTGCTGCGTTTTCTGTATAACTCATCACATCTGTGGCTTGCAGTTTACTCGTATGAGAAAAAAGATGTAGGAGTGTTGCTTTTCTTTATAACAGTCACTTATTTACTGATCAGAAAAACAGCTGATTATTAAGCAATTATTGTACAACTGAAACACTGTTCAGATGTCCTAAATAAACTTTTTAAGGATTACACATAAATATACGTACACATAATAACAAAAAAATCAGCGATATTCACTGAACAAAATACGTATATGGAGATATGTAAGATGTGACCAAATCTTGACAGATTATTTCTGTCACACAACAGTCTTGTCTGTTTTCAAGCGAATCTTGTAGATTTAATCTTTTTACAGCTGAATTAATGAAAGCTGTGTTTTGCTGGCTGCTGTTGTCTGGGATTGCCTTCTCCAGGTGGTGTTGGCATAGTTATCATCACTGTATTAATCAATGTCCAGTCACAAGTTCATTAAGGGTTTGGCTGCAGAATAAAGCAACGAAGCTTTTGTGAAAGTTTGGTCAAGAAGTCTGTCATCATTGTTAAATTATAATCTATAATGAAACTATCTAAAGTTACGTATGTGTAAATATGTTTAAATGTGAGCAATACTATGCACCTTCTATATGGTCTCTAGGTTGCAATCTGTATTAATAGGGTGGTAGGACACATTCTTTACAGAAAGTTGCAGATGATCAGTTTCTTTTTTCCTTATTTAATTGCAAATTGAATCCTCAGTACTGCAATAGCTAGAAATGTCCTAGTCATGCCCTTTTGAATGTCTATGAGAACAGCCAAAAACCTTGAGCAAAGAGCATGTTGTATCCTAAAAATACTGAGAAAAAATCAAGCAATATTTTCTGAGTTAAACCAAAATTGCAGTTTCTTTACCCACTATCATCAAGAATGCATTTTTGCTGCTATATTATGTTATTGTGTTTAATTGTGTTGGTCACATTTCATTACATCTTGAAGTGCAAGTTAACTTGATTGATGCAATTTGACAGATTATATCCAAGATCTAACCCAAGCATCCCGACAGTTGTTAGCAGATGCTGAGAATCTTTTGCTCTTACTCTGTACTTCAAAGCATATACCTACACTTGAGAGGATGCTTCTGTATTCCTGTGTGAGAAAACAATTATTCCTTGTTGAACTAAATCCACAGCTTCTGAATTATCAGTTCTTAGCAGCATTGTGATATCTGGTAATTTACATGTAATGTGGTTTTGAGTGTAAACATATCAAAGCGTTATTTTGCCTGATCTCTATGTTCATTATATAATCTTTACATCAATTTACTATCAATTTATTGGACTTATATGACTATAACTAAGATTTAAATCCACCTTTTCCTAAAACATACCAGTTTATTTCTTTCAAGTAACATTCAAGTAACTTCTGGCTGTTTCTGTAGCCAGAAGTTTGAGCAGCAAACTTATCATGAAAGAGAGAAAAGGCTAAGTTTGCAAGCTCATATTTAGCAGGACCTAGAATGAGACCTTCTGGAAGTACGAGAATAGAACAAAATGTGCTTTTAATTGTAGGAGAAGAATTGGAACAATTTCATTTTTGCAAAAGCAAAATCTTCCTTGTTAGCTGGGTGAGCTAGTGAAACATCAGAGATTTATAAGATGCTGCTTTCAAAGAGTGGTTAGAAAGTAATCTCTGTGAAATGGATGTAACCTCTGGAGTTTGAGCATAGTCCCTGCCTGCCCACCTTAAATAGCATACAGCAGAATCATACAAACTGCAGCTGGTTATTTTCCTAAACCCAGAGCTTAAGTTAGTCCTTCCTTAAGAAATAAATTGCTGCTGAATATGGAACAGACTCAGAACTATGGAACTAAAATAACACATGATTCCCAAAATAAAAACCATTTCAGACTTTAAACAAAACCTTATTTTATTCTGGTAGAGACTATTTAGAGGATTTTTAGTGATTAGAAGGCATTCAGCCACAAATGGAAGGAATGTATTCAAGCCTCAATATGTTTTATTGCCAGGCTTCTAGAGACCCTGAGTCCCAGCTGTAACTGTGAATGATGGCACTCTGATTTTTGTTAGAGGCAAGGCAAGGCAAGGCAAGGCAAGAGAACACAGCCTTTGTCATACGGACCCCACTCAGATGTCACTAAATATAGTATACATGTATACATATGACCTGATTTGTTAAAAAAAGTTAAATCATCAAATGAAGCCTAACTGTAGTATTATACATCCAGGCTGTTTGAGACTGTTTGATGGAAGATGTAGGTGACTTTATTGGTGTTCCTGCCAGTGAAAGAAACAACAATCTGTTTATCCTCTTCCCTCTTAAGACGACGACAACAACAACAAAAAACAAAACAAAACAAAAAAAAGAAAAAGAAAAAGAACAACACCAAACAACGTGCTTTCTCATTGAACAGAAGCAAACAGTTTTGCATGTAACTGTTAGAGAATCTCTGGATATTGTAATGAAGCTATAGATAGTATATGTCATTCAGGTACTGTCAGAGGAACAGAAGTGTCCTCTTCTGGGAATGTATTGTTTGAATAAATCTGTCACTGGATGCCATCTGGTCCATTACAAAACAAACCATGTTGCACTTCAGAGATATCTATTCGTAGTTCTTCCTAAGAATGTAGCCACTGACAGAATGGAACAATATGAAGGAGGAAAGGAACCTATTGGATGCATAGATTATTCAAGGATACCTTTCTCCAAAAACTATCTCCTGTAGTTCTGTGAGTTAAATCACCCTAAACCACAGCCTGTTTGATATTTGGAGCCCAGTAAGAACAAAAGCCGTGTCTTCACAGTGTCTTCTGACTTTGGCTATATTTTATCTAAGCTATAAAGCAAGAAAAGAACTTGCCTTAGCGTATATGTAACTATCCAATGCAGCTTTATTTGTTGTACAATAAGTTATCCTTCTGTAATCATTACCAGTTTATCAAGAAAAAGTTGTTCTCACGTTCGCATTATTTAAGGTCATGTTATGGATTTCACTCACCAGATACAAGGAGTCTCCCCTGAATGTACTCCCCACGTTAGGGTCAACAACATTTGTGGTCATCGCTCCCTGTGAAATTAAGCAGCTGCTTTTTCAAAGCTTTTCCAAAGGCTAATCATGACCCAAAGGGAATGGACAGGATCCGGAGTCGTGGTCCTTCCCACAGCAGGCTATAGTGGTGGCTGTGCATACTGGTAACATCATGATGACTTGGCAAAGAAAATGTAGATGGAACTGTTTTCCATGAGAAAGTACACTTTATCTGAAACCCAGAAGCTTAGAAAAACCATATTTATTTTGGCTTCAAAATAATTTTAGACATTAAAAGGGGGAATATAATTTTCTGGGAATTAAAATGTATATAGTACTGAATGAAGCAGAAATTAAACAAGTTGTTTTGGCAAAAGAAGCTGTTTTGACTGAAGTTGAGTGCTCTCAGCATTCTTTCTGTAACAATTTAATATTTTTTTCTTTATTTCTAGTCAGAATTAAGAAAAGTATAACAAATATCTTTGAGCAGAATTTGTTCTGCATTCAACTCTGTTCAACAATGGTTTTACCAATAGAGCCAAAAGGTCAAATCTCCTTTTTCTGTATTGGTCTCAAGTGATTCTTGTGCCGGTTAAAGAGGCATCAGGCATCAGGGTGCCCTAGAAGATGACCAGTTTTGGAGGACTGTCTTTTTCATGACTGGAAGCCAGACTTAACCCAATCAGTTTATGGTCTTGTACAAAGAAGCTGGCTTCCTTGGGCTCCTCCTGAGGTGACCAGAGAGAGAGTTCAGGCCTTCAGTGTGCTAAAATATTTGACTCTATGCAGGACATTCATTTCAGAAAAACATTGAGGCAGATGATCCAGCCAATCCCTTGTTCAGCAATCCTTCAAGCACACTGTAAGGAAGTCAAACGTATCTTTAAGTTACTTGCTGAATAAGGGAGAGCTAGTGAGCTGCAACTTGGGGATGGCAGCCAACTTCCAACTAGGATAAGTAAAGGGTTTAGGGTTTACAATGGGGTTTTTGGTTTATTTTTTTGGGGGGTGGTGTGTCTTTTTTTGTTATTTAATTTAGTGGCTATTATCAGAAATGATGATTTCAGCTATGGCAGGGCAATGAACTAGCTAAAGGGCTTTTAAAACCAGAAAAACAACATTGTTTATTGGTGGCGTGATAAAATCAGAGAGCATGTCATAGCAACTAGCAGATCACCAGTCCAGCTGACTGGTTTGTTTATCAGCCTCACTGTAGCAGGTCTATCATTATTTCTTCCACTGCTAAACATCTACATCATGATTTTCTCACAGTATCTAGAGTTGGACTTTGTGACCCCGTTAGTCCTTTCTAGCTTCTTACATTCATTATACGGCAGTAGCGTTATAAATAATATATATTAAAAAACTTAATTACTATAATTGGTATTTTGTACTAGATACATCTCAGCTAATATATCGAATCACAATATATGTACAATGCCATTGTCTTCCTTGCATTTTATATGAAATTTTGTATAGATAAGAGACATATGATTATATTATACCAAGATGTGCCAAATTCTCATTCCTTCCATTGTTGTATGTGTAATTCAAAAGCCTTCTTAGTGTACTTTCCAAGGGAATTTTTGTTGTGCTTTTTTTCATAATTTGTGTTCATACTCTTTAATCCTAATGACAGCTTTAATCATAATTTTCTATCCTTAAGTAGATATGGAGAATGGCAGTATCAAATCAATATCTGAAACCAAATTCATTATGTGTGTGCCCACAAAAAAAAAAAAAAAAAAGGGAAAAGAGAGAGAAAGAGAGAGGGATGAAGAGAACAGCTCTTTTGCCACATTTGTACTTTCTCAAGTCTGTAAAGTTTGTGAATAAGGTATTCTGGGACAGATCCTGAGGTTAGGATGTAAAATCAGCTTTTTCTAGTGCTTATACATCCTATTTTCCTGACAAGAATTTGGGTGTTTTCATGATGTGGTTTCATGGTATGATTGTCAAGAAATGTTGGTATTTTCATGGTGTAGTTGGCAAATTAGTGCTATGATAGTTAACCAGGGTAACTTAGTGTCTAACTACTAGGACATTATTGAGCTGTGGGGCAAATAATATCAGTTCTTGCTTCTGAATTCCAGCAACATACTAGTCCAACAGATATTTAACAGATATTGCTACTTCTTCTTGGGAAACGAGGCCCTGTTTGATAGAATTTCAATTTTAGTAAAAAGTTATAAGAATGTACTGAATCTTCTGCTATGAAAGAGAAAATGCTTAAAGGTGGCTAATGCTATTACTGCCTGACAGAAAATCAAGTTTCTAAGGCCTGTTTATTTTCTTGTGTCTCTGTGATGTGACAGGAGAAGGTGATGACTGCAGTTAAAGGGAGACATCAGTTACAGTGCCATTCATAAATACAGTTTGTTCGGCAATAATGTCTTATCTGCCTGCTTTTTCCTTTCTTCAAAGGGCAGCTTCTTCATGAGTTTCTGATTTTCAGATTTCTTTAAAATACTTACATGTTGGCAAAGAGGACCTATAACTTCACCTTGACAGATGGAGTGTTTCAGGGGGCCTTGCTTACTCCAAAGCAAGGTATTCCAAAGATATTTTCAAGATCACTAAAAGTACAAGCTCAGCTTGATAGTGGGCTCAAACATTTAAAATAACTGGTTTTGTGCAGAATTCCTAAGAAAATTTTAGGTGGAAACTCTGGGTACACTAATTAAAAATGCATGGAAGTCTCCACTGAGGTTTCTCCCTCACTTTTCTTTCTTTTTAATGTTTGTGGAATATTACTATTAAAACCTCATGATGTCAATACCTTGCCAAAGCTGCTGGCTGAAACTGCATCATGAGGTCCCCTGTGCAGCAGTGCCTCATGTGTTGCTTGTTGGCACCCACCAGATTCTCATTGTGCTGCAGATGCACTTAGGGTTGAAGCAAAATTCCAAAAATTTGCTAATCTAAGCTTCTATTAAATGCCAGTGTAAATGATTTACACAGATGGCTTAATCCACTTGAGTAAACTGCTGCTTAATTTGAGAGGATTTTTTTTATTATTATTCTAGTAAAACAAGATTTTAGGTTGTTACCATTATATTATGTGATCTGTGAATTTCCTGTGCCAATACCTGCTTGAACTGTTCACTCTTACTTGTGGCATCTTCAGTATCTATCAATGAAAGTGTTAAAGAATTGGTTCCGTAATTACTATTAACTAAGTGTCGTGGTTTAACCCCAGCTGGCAACTAAGCCCCCTGGTGAGATTGGGGAGAGAATCAGAAGAATAAAAGTGAGAACACTCGTGGGTTGAGATAAAGACAGTTTAATAGGGAAAGCAAAAGCCGCGCACACAAGCAAAGCAAAGCAAGGAATTCATTCACTCCTTCCCACGGGCAGGCAGGTGTTCAGCCATCTCCAGGAAAGCAGGGCTCCATCACGCATAACGGTGACTCGGGAAGACAAACACCATCACTCCAAACCTCCCCCCTTCCTTCTTCTTACCCAGCTTTCTATACTGAGCATGACGTCATATGGTATGGAATAGCCCTTTGGTCAGTTGGGGTCAGCTGTCCCAGCCGTGTCCCCTCCCAACTCCTTGTGCCCCCCAGCCTCCTCGCTGGTGGGGTGGGGTGAGAAGCAGCAAAGGCCTTGGCTCTGTGTCAGCACTGCTCAGCAACAACTAAAACATCCCTGTGTTATCAACACTGTTTTCAGCACGAATCCAAAACATAGCCCCATACCAGCTACTATGAGGAAAATTAACTCTAGCCCAGCCAAAACCAGCACACTAAGATTACACATCACACTTACACTGTTGTGCTTTGTGTCCCAGAACATGGAATTTCCTTATAATAAAAAACATTTACAGTGTAAATACAATGAAATTAATATATGCTAAATATAATAACAATACTTGCCAGAGACGAGCTCGGACACCAACTTTTGGGTGGCCAAATCACACTCAGTCAAACAACTTTCAGGCAGTGTTGGGAAATTAGCACAGCTAAGGATGATTGGCTGTGTGCAGTTTGGGTGCAGGCGGCTAACTGGGTTTAATGGCAAGGCAGCAGGTTGTTTCATGTGAGCTGGCCTCTACCCTAGGATAGTGCTGGGCACAGTCAGGTCACCAGTATAGATATTCATGGCCCTGGTGCTCATTGTCTCGTCCCACTCGGTGGTTGCGAGAGGGGTGAATCTTTTCGATTCCCCGACTGTTTGTGTACCGACAAAAGCCGATCTCTGCTCGGCAGAGCCGCGTGGTCGGCAGAGTCACGACAATGACCCAGAGGAACAGGCTGGCCAGCGACTTTATTAACTGGCGAATTCCACAAACGGACAAACTTCACGACCTGACGAGTTTAACGAACGAACAAAGGCGATTTGGCAATGGAGTTATTTTCCGGGCTTCCCGATCCCAAACTTGCATATATATATTGGAAAAGCAGAGGAAAAGAGAAGCAAGAAAAGGAAAGGAGAAGAGAGGAGGAAAGAGAAAGAAAAAGTATCACCACCCTTGGATCCCGCGATGACGATGACAGACGTGGCAATCCTCCAGTGGTGGGCGTGCGCGCTTCCCTGGGGGGGGCCAAGCCTTTTATTGGCTAATCCCCGCCTCCAGGTACGGCCCTTCAGGACTTACATGGTTCTTGTTCTAGAAAGTTCTCAATCTTCTGCGCAGGTGCTGGGGGAGGGGGTGGTCGTGAGGGGTCTCTGGGGCAGTTGCAAGCCCCTTCCTCAGATAAACTCTGTGTGACCGCTGGCCATACGTGGTCAGGTCTGGCAGAACCTGGAACCGCGCATCCTCCGACGCGCTCTCCACATCCCGCTCTCGCTCTCCCCCACCCCATGCTCGAAGACCTGCTGTCGCCATGCAAATAGGGCCTCAAATCGCCACAATGACATTAACCCTTTCAGTCTCTCACACTCATACTTGCTCTTTGCTGCACTGACGTGCCAGAGACCTTCGGCACTAACCAGCATTTGCCCTCAGATGTCTGTGTTACGATTTCTTTAATTAGCCTGTGCCCTAAAGTTAGAGGCACAACACTGTTACCTTCCCAACACCCTGGAGAATTGCATTGTCAGCTATTTTGGAAGGAGTTCAGTTCTAAGACCCGCCACAGCCATGGCAAAAGATTGCCTTGCTGTGATCAGAATGAGCTGTATCGCTCCACAGAGGTGAAAAGAATATTTAGCCCAAAACATTGAATAATCAACTAGTTGCATGAATAAAATATTAACTACCACTAAAACTTCTCCTTAGCTGCTCTAACATTTTACCAAGCTTCTGAAGCCACCTTGTAGGTTTTGTTATTTGCTCAGGGGGTAGCATGCTCTGAAGAGTTCTCCTCTCCTTTCTCTTTTCCCCAAGATGACTATTACATCTATCGAGAAGAATTGCTTAGAAGAATTTGTTTCCTCTGTAGTACAAGATACGTTCGCCTAGTGATGCAGCTGTCCATCATTCTCTGCAACTGAGTATCAGGAGATCACATGAGATGTGACACAGTGGATGACTGTGTCACTTCCACTATTTCTCTAAAATTACTTGATTATTATTTCTATTGTGTATTTAATTACATTTCATTAGAATATTTTTGCCTTCAGGTTTCAGTCTTCCTCCTTTTGCTTACAGCTTTATCAGCCCAAGTGATATGCATTTTTTATGAGCTATGTGTTATGAGAAAAAAATGCATAATGTATAAAGTAAAGCCTTTTAGGATTCATGTTTAACTTGCTACAACCTTTGCATGCTGTCTACATATAACATGCAAATACAGTTAAATGTTCTTCTGAGGAGGAAATTAAAAAAAATATACACTCCCTATTTGATAATTTGAAGGAATTTTGTCAGAAAAGTAAATTTAATATGATGTCAAAATTTGTATAATTAACCCATTCATAAGTAACTGTATAAATCCAGTTTAGCAATCTACTGCAAAGCAAAACCACTGTGCAATTATGCTGCAATTACAAGTTAATTACATAGATATTACAGCATCTGCATTTTACTTATACTGTCTTTTTCCAAATTATAGTAATTAACCTTGCAGCTTCTAAGTTTTACCTTGCATAACAATAAAGCACATGACCTGGTTAAGTGCAATTTTTCTGTTCTTACGTTTACTTCATATAAAAATCATACATAAAATACTGATATAACATTGTTTCACTAGCTAATTTAAATTGAGAATTCCCTAAAGAAAGTAGCTATATCCTGTAACAGTATGTTTATAATTTCTAAGCAATATCTGAATCGAATAAATAAAAAAAAAAAATATGTATATTTATCTATATAATTAAACTTTGACCATAAAATAATAAGATATCATTTAGATCTGGGGTTAAGAAGCTTTCTGGTGCAGTATTCCAGACTTTGTCTCATTTCTGAGTTAAAAACTAAGGTTTGGTTTCATCTTTCCTAACTTTAGATACCCAAGATGGGATGAATTGCGTTTCCTTGCTTCATTTTCTGTAGAAGGAACAACTTGACTAGCTTAAACTAACTCATACCTTGCAGGGTTGGTTTTCCCAGTGCCTGCTGACTTCCAGACCTGGTGGGTGCCAAAAGCCTGTTTTCCCCCCTACATCAGCCTCTGTGCTCTTCTTTCTCATAGCCATTGGCACCTGACCCACAATCCAAGCAGTTTGTACAAGAAATATAGATGTGCAAGGGTTGTGAAGAAGCACAGGCTTTTTGTATTTTCAGTACATGACGTCTATACCGTAAGATTTTAAACTGATGATGTAATAACAGAATATGAGTATTTATGACTTTGCCAATGATATGAAACATCACCCTTTATTCAAAACGATATGTTTAAACTTGTTCTGAAGTTTAAACTTGTTCTTTGTTTTCAGGTCTATAGTCACAACTAAAAGTGAAGTCTGATGTCCTATTTTCAGAAATGTTCATCCTTATGCTTGCTGTTATTATGCCCCAAATGTGCTAAGTGCTGTACATAAAACAAAGTACAAGCCTGTCTAGAAAGTGTTTATAGCCTAAACCAGGGATTATACTTGCATCAAATGACATATATGCATAGGAGAGGAGTGGGAAGAAGTGAAGTAATCCTGGTTAACATGTTAAGCAGTATTGTCAGAATGAGCCTCGCTTAAGGGTTATCTTTATTTTTATCAAAATCATACTTTCAGTAGATATTTTAAAGTCCTGATTTGTGCTTTACTGTAATGGATTTTCTTTTTATAAAAGTAGCCTAAGACATCTTTGTTAAGTGTCTGTTACATTGGACTCCAACAGAACTACACTATATCTTTTAAAGATGGGGCGGGGGGAAGGTGCAAGAGATTTTAAACCTGCATGCTGCCAGGAGCATTTGAAAGTCTAATCATGACATGTTTTATATCTTTTCATTTCATGAGCCTATTTGTTCACAGCTAATCAATGATGTAATTTTAAATAATCAGATTAAGACATTTTGCCTCAGGAACGGACAGTAATTCAAAGAATTGCAGACACAGTAATACCAGGAACTGGGACTGGTGATTTCCTATTCCTCATTATGACAAACTTCAATTTAAAGTTAGCACATTTTATCATAAAAAGGGAGACAAAAAAATTCTGATACGTGTGTTTCACATCCATACATCTACAGCGCTACTAAGAAAGCAAACAAAGAAACTATGGCACAAATGAGAAAACAATAAGTTTATGAAGATGGGGAAGAGAACTGTATTACGTATTTGTATTAGAGGACAAAATTCATTACATTTTTTTAGATGGCTGTATACGCTGCTGTATTCTCGATGCCCATCATGTTGTTAACTAACCATGAAATAATGTCATACCAGAAGTGAATGTTTGTTCTTAAACTTTTATTCACCCATATCAATAAACCTGAGAAAGAGTTTCCCTGTAGAAAGAGGTACACTAAAGAATAAATGGCTTCATGTGTTAATTTTTTTCTTTCTGCTGGAGTTTTGATTTAATAGATATATCTTTTTCTTCTATGGTAAGCACATGGGATCTGACTAAAAATATTTTCATTTCTCCATTCACTGGAAATGCCAAAGAATATTCCCTCATGCATTACAATTATTTGGAATAATTATATTCATTACAGTACACACATAAGTTTGAATTCAGATAACTGAACTGGTGGGATAACCTTTTAAATACATCAAAACTGTGTTTATGTTAGGAAGGAAGAAGGGCTGTTTAACTGACACAAAAAATATCTTGGTATAAATTGATCATTAATAAATTTAAGCTGGTAATTAAAAGATGATGTCTAGCCTTTAGAAGGGTGAGGTTCCGGAGCTGTAGTGTCATCACTGAGCAAAATTAAATCAATTTCAATATTTTTCTAAAAGACGTCAGAATTGGTTATGCTTTTGATAGTGGGAGGGTGAAGTCAGTGAGCCAGGAGTTGTCCTCTTGTATATCTCAGCAAGGTCAAAAGGAACCACCTTTTGCATTAGAAGCAAGTTGCTATGATTCAGGAAAATAACTAATGGTGTAACTCTGATTACAAAAAAAAATTAGTAAAAATGGTTTATGAGAAACATGGTGGGCACATCTAAACCTGCCAACTGAAGTAAATGGATTGGTAGAAGGGTAAAAAATGCAGATCCAGGAACAATATCCTAAGTAGCACGAGCACACCGGGAAAAGAACAGTTCAGGGAGGCTTTTGTTTCGTCTTTATCATTTTTTTCCCAGCTAAATTCCCTGAAGTTTCTTGTTTTGTTAGCATTTCATGTCTAACCTACCTCTTAAGAATATGATGCAAAACCATTAACACTCCTTTCTTGTTTTGCTTATACACAGATTGTTTTAGAAACAAGTACAGCGTGATTCAAAGACCTCTGAAATCAAAGGACAAACTTTCATGGCTTTCATTAAGCTTTGGCAAAAAAACCCTCTCTGTGGTTACTGTTCTTGCAGTGTAAGATGAATAGTGGACTGATAGATATTTTCATTTTAGCAGGGCTAGTTTTTAGTGAGCTTGCTGCAATCTGAAGTCAACCTTGGTATGTATTTTTACATGTACACTCAAATGTTTCCTATAGACCTAAACATTTGAAAGGTATAATCAGGGAATCTCGCTAAGACAGTCTGCAGTTCCGATATCCTCATCTTCTGATTCAGCATAACAGGAAGAAATGAGAATAGAAAAATATCACTGTTTCATCATATCTGTCACTGCCATAGCTAAATGTATCAGATCCCTGTAAATTTGGCCGTCAGTGTGCACGTGGTAAATTGCTTCTATTCATAGACCGTTGTGCATTTTCTGTAAGTATTCCTGGAAAACATTTCCTAGCTGTAGGTTTAGAATTAATCAATCAAGGTTTGTTTTTATAGCACCATTCTGGAAAATCCACTCATAGCACTTTCAGTAATAGAGATAAGAAAAACGAATCCATACTCTCCATTTAAGATTAAAACATTTATCTTCTGTACTATGTTCACTGAAGACATTTCAAGTCTGGAAGTTCCAACAGCTTTATACCTTTAGGAACTCTTTAACTTCAAAACTAACAAATATGCATAGGAAGCAATAAAAGTATCCTGGTCACAAAGAAGAATATGGAGCCAACTGGACCTTTGATTTGACCTTATAAATCAGGTCTTAATTTCATCATTTGGGAAAATTAGAAAATATTTTGAAGTCATTTCTGCAGGCCACAGTGTGGCTGCTGAAGGGTAGCTGTGGGTTTACTCACAGTTACTCATAGATGTCAACAATATGGATGTCTGCAGCTGAGCTGGGCTCTTTTCAGGGTCATAAACAGAAATAAGGTCTCTTATGGCTCAGGTCAGCTCACCTATTCTTGATGTGATGAGTCATGCCCTTCAAGTGCCTGTTTCCCTCATTCATAAAAGGTGTTGAGCATGATTAGCTCCGGTGCAGACATCTATGGAGACCTCTCCTGTTCACCAAATGAGTTTTGGCATGAACTACAGCCCAACATCATAGCAAAACTTCAGTTAAATAGCCAAACAGAAGACAAACCTAATAAGAAACCCAGCAAATCCCACCTCAGACCTGAGCAACAAGACAAGTGACATGAGTTCACATATTTTAATAGTGGTCTATAATGCTGTAAGAGTATTGGAAGAAAATAATGCCATGAATTGATAAAGCACTAGCTGTATTCACCAACTTAGGTAAGATTTCATCATCAGAATAACTAACTTTTCAATACAAATGTTATTTCCATCTTAATATATGAATATTAAAGCTGGAAACTTACCCAAAATACAGACAGGTGCCTAAATGCATTCAAAAGCTAGTTCCTCAGTAAAATGAGGCATTAAATGGACTGAATGTATACTACATGCCAGTTTTTATCAGATGGTTCATTGACGCCTATTCCCGTAAGTCATCCAGAGAAAATTATATTAGCACTTTGGGCATGTGTTGAGAGCAGAGCTAGAGCACCTGCCAAAGCACACGTACAACTGGGCAGCTGAAGAAATATGCAGAAGGCCCAAATGAAGGAATTTCTCAATTGAGCAATACCCACAGAGAGCAAAATTTTGGGATCCAACTTGAAGTTCAAAACCTTCAAGAATGGGAGGGGAAGGCTTTTTCTGCCACATAAAGTGAATTTTCTGCTTCTGGTCATCTCACTGCCTCCTTGGATGTTTTGCAAAACTTGCTCGTGTCCTGAGATATGTCTCATTTCTCATCCAAGCACCTTGCCCCATGTTGTGTTGGCTCAGTTGTATTTTCTTTTGTGAGCCTCCCAATTACCTTGTGCTGATTCTTTTTTTTTGGGGGGTGATCCATCTGCCTTTCATCCATGCATTATCACATCTACAGAGGATACTTCAGCAGCATCATACATGTCCTACATTTGGTTTTGCAGGTAGAGTGCTATCTTGTCCAGCAGAATAAGTGCTTCTATTCTGAGTATATTTGAAAAGTATTTTTATTAGTGAAAAAATCCAAGAGTGACAAGGTCACTTATCTCTTGCTGCCAGGATACATCTATGCTTTTATTTGCACATTTGCTGACAGGCTCTTTCTTTCTCTGGCAGGCTTAAAACTTACTCCTTTCATCTGTTCTCAAGGTAAATGAAAGTTCTGTATGCAAACAAGGGTCTGTTGAAACAGGCCTTCACTCACACCATGCTCTCCTGACCTGACTTTGCTCATTCAGTAACAGTGGGATTCCAGTCATGTAACTTTACCTAAAAACTAATCATCTAATGCTATCAGTTAAGCCACCTACGCTCTTTTAGCAATCCAGGGATTTTCAGACTGCGAAAGGTGCCTTCCTCTCCTGTTTGCGAAAAGTGGCACATACCCAAGGTGGACATGTCTCTCTAATGTTTTCTTTCCTGGCTTAGCTGGAGGACATCAATGATGTAGCAATTGGAAAGTGTTAACTCACTCTGCTGCACACTCTCTCCCAGAACCTTAACAACCAAAATCCCAGCCAGTCTTGCCCTAGGAGAGAGCAAACTCTTTCCTGCCTCTCCTGGAGGAGTCTGGGCATCACAGACCTTGCCAGTCCCAAATTCCCACCTTTCTCACCTTTCTCACTTCCTCCAACCCACTGAAGAAGATTGGTTTTGCTCACCATTTCGCTGTGCCCAGTGCTTTAACTGGAGCAGCAAGCAAGTAACATGAGGGGCAGGAAAGAATATCATAGCATGAGCAAAGCTCATTCTAGATCCATCAGAGAGCCAGCAAACTCTTTGCATGGTTACAGTAAGAATTATATTGAGGAGTCCTATAACGGCTGAAGTAATGGCTTGACTCAGGAAAATAAAGCCTTCAGAGCTCAGTGAAATGGCAAGTTTGCTTTCAATCACTCATATGCGCATTCAGAAACTTCAAGTTACATGGAAAAACACAGATTGCAAAGATGTCAGTATTTTTAGTATGTGCACAGTAAACCACCAAAAAAATGCTCACATTTAAGTAGACTGCAGTTCTCTCTATCACAATGAAGAAAGTACCTACTTATTTGTGACCACTGCTAAAGGTATAGCAGCATTAGCATGTAGCAAAGTATCTTGTCATCATAAGTACTCTTTATTGACAAGAGAGAATTTCGGGTTAATTACCTGATTTCTCAAAGCTCTTAGCTATCCACTTTCCAGCCAGTAAGTATTGAACGTTTGGTGATCTCTGATTTCTGACAGACTTGTCTTGCCATTCAGGTTGCTAGCCACTTACTGATGATTGTCCTGGGAATGTCCCAACTTTCAAAACAGCAGTGTGTTTTCTACTGCTTAAGGTTGTCAATAAATTTAACAGGTCTAGCAAGAAAAACACATCCTTGTTTGTCAGGCACAGGGAATACAAGAACATCGTCAGATTGCCACTGTGGGATTTAATGGGTCAGATTGCCCTGAATATTCACTAGCATTTCATACCTCTAGCCTTCACCTTATAGAAGGCTCATTAGTGAAAAGTTGCATATACCTCAAGGGAATTTTAGTGTTTGAGACTGTATTCTTATAGAATACCAGAGAGATTTGTACAGGAAGCTAAAAGACTTCAGAGGCAGCATAAACATTGCTTAGGAGCTGTGCTTTAATTATTTGCCTTTGATGAAGCTTTTTGCTTCAGTTCTTTGACAGCTTTTCCACAGATATTGTAAATATAGCTCTAGATCTTGAATAATCCTTACAGGTGCAGGGAATAGTTTTATAAAAATATATATGTGCACACACAGGCAGTTGTATACATGCACCTTCCATTCCTCCTGCGTCTTGAGGTGAGAGAAATGACCAGGGGAAAAATCCCCGTTTCCTTAGGAGAGCCCCATCCTGGTCTCCCTCAGGAGAGACTGCTCAGCCCTGATGCTGTCACCTTCTCAGCTCGAGATAGCTTCATCCTACATGAGGGCCCTTTGTCCAGTCAAAGTTGTAGATATTTTGCCCTGCTCTTTCTCAGGGGTGATTTTGCTGTCAAAGGGGAACCCTGTAGCCTGGTTTCCAATGACTTAAATCATCAAGCCCAGAATTTGTAGCTATTTAAGCCAATTGTTGCTTATCTTTTCAACGTGTTACAAGCAGCAAGTGCCATATTCAGAGCAGCATATAAACAATGTTCAAAGACTGATTAATAAATAAAAAAGATTAAATAAGAAAGAGAAGGAGGAGTCTAAAGCAGATAGAGAGTAAAACAAAGAGCATGAGAAGGAACTCTGAACTCTTTGTAGTCTATTGGGATTCAATCACTGGGTCCTGTGGGGTTGATTTGGTTATCTTCAGACTTTTCCCATTTATCCAGTTATTTGTAATCCCACCAAAAATCAGAGAAGTTCTATTTCTAGATCGTACATGATGACTTTCGAGGAGAGAGTTTAAAATTCATTATGGGTGTAAAAACAAATCAAGTTGACAGAATGCTCAAATATACTGTGCTGCCTGGATTTATAATTGAAAAACCCTCTGCTGCATGAAATGAGTGAAATAGAGCAGATGAACTAGCAGACAAGCAGGAGATCAGAATTAAACAAATTTGTGTAAATAAATCCCACTTACTTATCAGATACCAGGAATTCATTTTCTCGGCATTTGGCCTTTATGTCAGATAATGTGAGCAAATATTGGTCAGGAGTGGAGGGCAGAGGGCATCCAGATTGTTTTCTATTATCTATTTATTTTGTTTCACTTAAACAAGCCGGTGTTAAGCTCTGGGATGAAAAGGAAGAATCAAAGGATGTGTCTGATCACAGTTCATAATGCTGAGGGCTCAGTTCTCCTCTGGGATATTCTAAATCCACTATTTGGTAGCCTGGTTTACTTTCCAGATGTGCACCACCTGATGCAAAGTAGACGCCTGGCTTTGCCTAAGCATCACTGTAAACAGCACCGGAGGATTTTGACTGGGAAAGTATTTACCTGGACATTTAACACTGTTTAGTTATACATCATACAGCTATAGTTATAGTTATACATAACACTGCCAGTTATACATCCATTTTTAGCACAGTTTAGCAAAAAACATAAAGACTAGCTTAGTTTTGATCATATCCTTAAAGGTACAAATTATTCTACTGCGAGGTTATAGATTAAACATTTGGCAGTGTTGTCTCTTTAACAAGATCTCTGAAATGATTGGTGTGAACTCTTCCCCATGCCCCCAAAAACCTCCTTGGTAATAAATACTAGATAAACAGTTGAGCTGGTCAAACTGCGTGATAATCCTTGTTATTTATGTATGTCACAGGGGCAGTGTCTAGGAAGACGGCTTGAGTGGTAGCAGGAAGCCAGCTTTAGTGTTGAGGCAGCTGTCCATGTAATTGTGAGCCATTTCTCATTGAATTTGATGGACTTCACACAGGCTAAAAATCAAGCAATGCCAAGCTGCTATGACCAAGGAGCCAATAGCTACGGGTCAGTCCCACAGTACATGGCGCCTTTCTAGCCCTTCCGCCCTGTTGGTAGCATGGTTGAACTCATATTGCTCTGGGATCAATTGTTAAAATAAAGAAAGGAAGGGATTTTTTTTTTTTTTCATCTGTTTTCCTCCCATAATCGTTTTGCCCAGACACTTTTCCTGGGATAAAACTGATTTGTTGTTTTTGCTTGCAACAACCACCAATTTCTAGAGCAATGGGGTCAAATGAATTTTATGACCTTGCCAACAGATTATCAGATGAGACAACTCTTGAAGGTGGTTAAAAATATGAAAGAAATCTAATTAGAGTCAGTTTCTGAGCTCTTGGACTCAGTATAGGAAAAGCAGTTGGGAGGAGAACAGCACGTGAACAGTTATGTCTGTCTGCTGAAGGATGTTATTTCAGAAGAAAAAAAAGACATTAAAAAAGTGGATAAACCTTCAAATCATAGAGGGTTTTATTTGTCTTTTGGGCATTGCTGTTATTTGGAATTGCTGCCAAGTGTTGTGCAGTGGAGACTTTTATTTTGTGGTGTCTATCCACCAGTAGCTGTGGCATTGACTTCTAAATGCCAGAGGTAATCACATATAATTTTTTCATTTGCCTTAGTCAACTTTCCAGGAAGATGCCCAATGTAAGTACCAGTGCTTACGTTACTAAGTCGTAATCGTTCAGCACTGACCATTTTACAAGTAGGAATACTAGATACCAGTGGCCAGTAAATGCAAAATTTGTGTCCTTTTTTATGCAATAGCACGTCTATGAGGTATGTTTATCCATACCTCATATGAGGTTTATCCCTCAAGTTCAGCTTGGATAAACATCCAAAAGTTCAAAGGCTTATCCAGACCCAAGGAGTCTGCAAAACAAAACAGAAGTCTCTTAGTTGGAGATTTCTGGCACCTTCCTTAGCAACTGAAATATGGAAGTTTTTTTGATCTTGTGAAACAATTTGGAAACTTTGTACCTTTTTCTCCTGAATTTAGTTAAGGTTTTCAAGAAGAAGGTTTTCATATGCATAAATTTTTGTAACAGCCTGAATTAGAAAGCTTATGCAGGGACACAAATGCGTCTTGTGCTTCTGTGGTACTCCTCAAATGCGGTACCTTCACAGTGATCAGTACTAACCTCAGAAAGGGTTTGCAGCTTTCTGCTATTTAAGGGCTAAATTTTGTGTTATACTGAGGTTACAAATGGATTTGGAGGAGGGGGAATGTCTAAATCTTGTTAAATATGATGCTATTTTCCTCCTTGTAAAAGGTTTGTTTAATAACTTAGGTAAATGTGATTTTTCTCTGTAGATTCAGTCACACTCAACTAATCTAACCTCAGGATGGGAACTTGGGAACTTCCACATTATCATTAACTTTGACTCCCAGGGTGCCTTTCCATAGTTCATCTCTCTACCCAACTTTTCCAAATTATCTGTTTGGGAAATTACTTAATTGCCCATCTCCCAAGAGTTCTCACAGAACCATTTAATTAGTCTGTAAGGTGCTTTTGAAACTATCCATTTATTTAATTTTATTTATATTATGTCTGATTAATAAGTGCTCGAGGTGCAAACTCTGTTCAAAGTCATTGGATTTATCTTTTTTCTTTTTTCTTACTTTTTTTTTTTTAATTCCAGCAGGCTGGGCAAAAAGGGAGACAGTGACTAAAGAGCTCAGACTTTGAATGTAGCACCTTTCAATACTTGTCAGCGCCTGCTTTAACTCCCCAGTCAACCATTCCCTTGACTAAGTGACAGAAAAGGTCTATTTACCAGTTCCAGAGCTAGATGATGATGATGGTAATTTCATTACATTTTCTCCATTAGTTTCAACTTATCCTTTTAATTAAAATGTAAAGGAATGACAGATTCCCCATGCTCACTCTAAGTCTTTACTGAAAGTTCAACATCCCAAGTGGGACTTGAACTCACATTATCACAGAGCAAAAGTTCAAAGCACTAAAACAGGAAACATTAATGTGTCAAACAACTAAGCTAGCACTTACCGGGATCAATTTTCCACTTAGGCAGCCTTTGCCCAATTGTACTAACTCCCACTGAATCTATACTCACTAATGGATCAAAGCTGAGAGGCTAGGAATTCTAAAATCATCAATTCCCAAAGCTCATTAATATTACAATTGCACCCACTAGCATTGCTATGAGAGGGAGCTCTTTACAGGTTTGTTTTAATAAAGTTGGGTTTGGGTTTTCTTCTTTTTGTGGGGGGAGAATTTTTGACCCAATATGAAAGTTTATTATCTTAATACTTTAAATTGACTTGCAGGTGGGCTGATTACTATTTATTCAATAAATTTGCATGGCTGTTCAATAAAATACTAAGCTACTACAGCAGTAATAAAAACAAGGACAAGAAAGTGTGGTATTCAGTACTGAAAAAACTTTTTGTCATTGGCATATATTTTATTTGACTACCACTGTAACTCCTGGATGAAGACGACCACCTCAACTCAGTCATTAATTTGTCTTTCTACTCCCACCCGGATAAGCAAAATCTTCAGAACATATGAACACACAACATTATAGTTTCAGCTTGTTCTTTTAAAACTGATGTTAACATTAACTTTCAGTGAATGGCGTGAGGACAATGAAAAAAATAGCATTGAATTTGTCAAGGTATTTGAAAAAAAATGACATTTAAAGATGCTTTTCAATTTTTCTTCTCTTTCTTGCTTTTCAATGCACAGTTTTAAGAGGTGGGCCTAACGTATATTCTCGCAGTTAAACCACTGTAATGTCCTCAGCCTTAAAATTCCTGCATTGAAGCAATTAAGTTGGAACAAAAGCAACAATTCAGTGGAGGTATAACAACATCAACAGCAGATTTCTAGATAAGGACTGTAAATCTTGTTATGCAACTATCCTCTTCAGGTGTCTACCACTGACTGAAGTGATAGCCTCCACCAGTGCTGCAGTGTTGAAGCCAGTATATTACAAGAGCATCTTTCAGATTTTGGTATTATCTGTGTCGTGGTTTAGCCCCAGCCGGCAACTAAGCACCACGCAGCCGCTCACTCACTCCCCCTCGGTGGGATGGGGGAGAGAATCGGAAGAGCAAAAGTAAGAAAACTTGAGGGTTGAGATAAAAACAGTTTAATAGGGAAAGCAAAAGCCGCGCACGCAAGCAAAGCAAAGCAAGGAATTCCTTCGCTACTTCCCAGGGGCAGGCAGGTGTTCAGCCATCTCCAGGAAAGCAGGGCTCCATCAAGCGTAACGGTTACTTGGGAAGACAAACGCCATCACTCCAAATGTCCCCCCTTCCTTCTTCTTCCCCAGCTTTATATACTGAGCATGACGTCATGTGGTATGGAATAGCCCTTTGGTCAGTTTGGATCAACTATCCTGGCTGTGTCCCCTCCCAGCTTCTTCTGCACCTGGCAGAGCATGGGAAGCTGAAAAGTCCTTGACTAGTACAGCAGCAACTAAAACATCTCTGTATTATCAACACTGTCTTCAGCACAAATCCAAAACATAGCCCCATACCAGCCGCTACGAAGAAAATTAACTCTGTCTCAGCTGAAACCAGGACAATCTGGTAGTTGAACTGACCCTACAGTGTGACTTAGAAATGATGGTGTGTAAACTGTACGACCTACATTGCACAGTAACTAAAGGTAGTTTTGCTGTTGATAAGGTGTTCTTTATAGGTTTGGTTAAAAAAAGTTTAATTTTTTGGAAAGATTTTCTTAGCCTTGAGACAAAAGTCCTTGTTGGGTGAAAAATCAGTGATTCCAGGCAGAAATCTATACATGAAACACATCTAGTTTTGCAATAGCTTCACAATTCTAGCCTGTGAAATGCACAAAACCTCAAATTACAAAATAGCTACCTTTCAAAAACTGGGTACTGAAACAACTTTTGCAGAAAAGCTTCTGTTTGTATATTAAAATACCAACTACACATTGTTACATATTATAAAATGCATTGCTTTGCCATGTAAAATAGGAAGAGCTTGAAAAAAAAAACTTGTAAGAACCTCTCTGAGCAGAAACACATTGCTTAAAGTATCTTTGGAAATAATATGGATTATACAGCAAACATCAGGAAACCACGCTGTTGTTACTCAGTCATGTATGGATGTACAGGGGAGACAGTATGATATAATTATTCAAACAATAGTTTAAAAACCCCTGATAGGTATAAAGTTGATGTGCTGTAAATGACTGACAAAATAATAGAAGCAAGGATTTGATCTGCATGCATTACAATTGAATATCTCCCTATATAATAATTTATAACATTCAGAGGTTAACTAAAGAGAAACTAACATCTTTCTCTTGTCAAGTTATAGTTGGTTTCTCATTACAAGCCGTAGTCTAACAATCACACAAATACAATCAGTTGTAGGGGAAGCTGGTAGCAATCAGTACATTTAGGCTGCCTAACACATTTCATTATGAGGTATTCCAGCGACTTTTTTCCTCTGAGAAGCAGTAAGACCATCGTCAATCAACTGTCACATAGACATCTTTTACGTGATCGCAGGGGCTCCCTGCCACATTTAGTGAACTGAGACACAGAATTAAGTTTACAAGGGCAGTCATTGACAGTTGCTCAGTTTTGCAACCTTAATAACATTTTTGTAACTTTGTTTATTTTCCCCTTAAGTAACATTTAATGCACACCATTCTAATACCTATTATCTGTTTTCATAAAAATGGCAGAATTTTTTTTTCCCTTTGAACCCAAAAGGCTGCCTCTTTCATTACATTCTCCATTTTTCTGATACTACTTATTGTTCTCTTCTTACCGTTTGGCATTTTTTTACAAAACCATGTAATAAAAAATGTCAAAGGAAATTTAAATCACAAAATCCATGAAGTTCTCTCTGAAAAGTCAAACTGAGAGTCTAGTGGTTGTTGTGCCCACATGTGGCGTTAGTTTCTCTGCAGTAGATGGCGAATTGATAATTGATAAATATCAGAATTCTATCTAAATCCTCTCTATATGCCCTTAATTTGATGTTCACTGGTGAAGAGGGAAATTGCAGGCAAAATATACCCAAGATGAACCAGGATGAAGTCTATCTCATGTCCTTACTGATGGCATTCAGGGTTGTGCCTTTCACATGCCAAGCAGGAGCTTTTCGTTTCATCTTCAAGAATAGTTGCTCAATATAGGGATGGACTGAGTCAATACTCCCGTCTGAATGGTTAATTTGAAGGAAGAAGGGCACCAAAATACACCCAAACCCACAAATTACTTCCCTTGGTATGCCATTCAAAGAAAGGCACAGACCACCCGAAGTCACCCTAGCTAGACCACCAAACACTGCAGAACAGGACTCTTACCTGGCTCATCATATGCACCTAATAATCAATAAATGCTTTTAATATGCACAGCAGCATTTTGGATTATTGTGTTGGATTATGTGGCCTTTCTGCACTTTGGTAAGGAACTCCAACACAAATAAAAGTTCAATATTCTTATGAAGCAGAATCAGATGTTGATGTATGAAACAAAACGAATTTGTACGTGTATCTTAAATTTTATTCCAATCTATCGCCAAGAATATTTTTTTTATTTTCTGTTTTCTGACAGAATGCTGATAAAACTAGCATGTTCCAGATGAAGAGGTCTGTCACCCTCAAGCTAGGCAGATTTCATCCTTCTTTTTGTTTCAAGGAATGTCCTGGAGGCAATCATCATAAAATTAAAGACAGTAGAGCTGTGTGTGCGTGGAGCGGGGGTGATGGTGGAAACCAATTTTAAAAAAAAGTTTGTTGGTTTTCAGCTGTATAATATTCCTGTAATGTATAGTACAAAGCTTAACAGTATAATGACAGGAAGATGAGGACACTGTCTTGGATTCATGGGTGCTACGTTGTCTAGCTTTATCACTAATTATTGTATATTTATATGCAACTTTACCAACATCCCGAAACACTTTTCTGTATGCAAATACAGAGTATTTCTGTATGCAAATAGAGAGTATAACAGCCCATACCTGAAAAGACAAAGTTCTTTTGTCAGAAATTGTTGTCTTAAATTTTGATTAAGTCATTTCAGATGGAGCTTCTGAGTGTCAGTACTCACGTTACTGCAAATATCTAATGAATACAAGACAATTATAGCGAAGTGTATTCAAGTAGTCTTAGGATTAAATGTGTCTAATCCTAAAAAAAAATAGATTGTATAAAGAATATTCCATTTATAGTCACTGTGAAAACCTAAGAAAATGAGTGCAATTTAAACTATTCAAAACTTCTCAAAAACAAAAAAATCACCCTTATTTTATGGGAAAAATCACCCTTATAAATGGGAAAGTCAGGATCAAGGCAATAGGCCACAGACTAAAATGAAAATGTCTGTCACCTGTAAATATTTTATCCTAAGTACAGATTCCGCTAATGGGTCTTTTCTCATACACCCTGCTGTTAACTCCAGAGCTGTGACTGTCAGCAGAGTTACACAAATGTCAGATTAAGCTCGGCAATGATCAGATATTGTATTGTGAAAGCAGTTTGGGTTAAAATTAAAAACTCAGGTCTGTAGAGAGTTAGTCGAGCCTACGTGTGAGAGTCAGGCAACCCTTTTTTTTTTCCTTAAAAATCACGTTAAAAGCATGGTACTAAAACTCATCCAAGACATGTTTTTTCGTTGCCAGTCCCTATGATACATTAAGACCTGCATCCTGTCCAACCATGGGTCTGAATATGAGACAGCCCAGCTAGAAATTTGACTATCTCAGGCAGTATATACTGAAGGGAACAAACAATCCCATGGTTTGTGGAGCCTGTGGTGCCTAGAAGTTTCATCTCATCTACCTACAGAGGTTTTTCAGAGTAGGTGTTGAAGTCCGAATGAACTGTCCTCAGCCCTCTGTACAGGGAAAAATAATCACTGCAGGGCACCATTTGTCTGACCTATTTGAGATGTCCAGAGAGAGATGAACCATGACCCAAAATAGCCCATTTCTCTTCAGTGACTATATATTCTGACATCTGAGTTAGCCACCCTCCCTGGGTGGCTAGCTCAGATGTCAGAATCTCCACTGTAAATGCCTAAGTTAGGTGAGATGACCCTTATCCCGCTCTTCATAAATTTCACAACATACATGCGGAACTAGTTTTTATTGCATTATTATAAACTACATAAATAAAAAAAAATGCTTAGCAAAAATCTGTATTTCAATAGATTTCATGTTTTTTTCTTTTTGTAAGGAAAGCTTTCCATCAGTATGTATTGCTATAAGCAAACCATGAAAAACTGTTACAATTTAGGGGAATATTAAAAATATTTACCATTTAGGTGGCAGATGTGTTTCCAACAAAATTACTTGCACATTTCCAGCACTGTTGAAAGAGAAAGCCCAGTAGGGATCAGTCTAACTCTTTATTGATATTACAGTACTTTAGCAACCTCCCCAGTGTCCTCTTTTTTCATTTATGTAGCGCCTGCCTCTGGTGTCTTTCTACAATTTTGTCACTACATTTTGTTGCTCCTGTTGTTTCAAATGCTCTTTGCATCACACTCTGCTTTTCCATCCACTTGCAAACCACATCTGAAAACATTTCTTCTTCACTGATTATCTCTTGCTCTTTTGCTCTCTCTTTTCAATTGCTGTTATTTGGATCTCTAAGGTGTATATTACAACTTCAAAAAGCCTTTCAAGACATGGTTTGTCTGAAAAATATTCTACAACATGAAACATAATGACGGTATTGTATAGTATTTTAATAATTAATTTGCATGTACTTCTGGGCTTTCTGGATTTTTCCAAGACTGGCAGAACAATATCAGGTTCAAGTTGTTGATTGATTATTTTTTTCATAGCAATAGGAAAAGGAACCACAGGAGACAGACAATCTGAATTTTCTAGTGATGTTTTATAATATAACGTTTAATACCTTTCAAGAGACTAAAGGTTTTGTTTTTACTTAAGCAAAAGCAAGCAGTTTCTCTTGATGATGTTGTATATGAGGATTATAACATCAGCCAAATTGCTTAGCTGCTGAACAGATTAAGTCATGTGCCTTCGTCAGATAGTTGGTGTGATAAAGTAACACTCAAAGGAAAAGAGGGCATGTGGCAACGTAAAAGCTCAACTGAATTTTTGAGATGCAGTGTTTTATGACCAAACTCGGAGATTAACACAAATCTACAGAAAAACTAAACTAGGCACCCCTTCCTGCCTGTGTCTCTATCTAGTTTATCTGTAGATTTAAATTCCATGTAGAAGCCTTAGGCTGAGATAGGCTGACATAGGCTTATATGCTATGTGAACGAATGCCCTGGAAGGGTTCCAAGAGTGTATAGACCATGTGCGGTAGATAGAAACCCCAGATGTAAAGCTGACCCAAGGTACTTGGCCCACACAGTGCATCACAGCAAGAGGTGAATGAAATAACTGAGGAACAGGGCATCTGAGTAGGTACAGACAGCACTTTGAGAATCCCTTTATATTGCTGCCAGAAGCAAACTGACTCACCTAGCACTATGTCAGCTCTCCATACACCCATTGTCATTTCACATGTCTTTGAAGGACTTCAGAGAAGGTCTGAGGAGACAGTGAAGCCCTAAGAGGCACCTTCAAGGGAGAAACCACAGCTGTGTGCCATGCCAAGAGTGTTAACTTAGCAGGATAGTAGTAAACACAGGATCTCTCAAAAGGATACAGGAGACAACACACAGAATGTATAATGTCTTTTCTATCCATAGATCTCATACCTTAGGAGGAGATCAAGTACTACAATCCAAGTACAGCTAAAATGACGTTATCTTACACATCACCTCTGTGTTAGATTATTGCTTTCTGTCAGTATCTAAAGCATACAACTGAGCTAAGTTTAAAGTGACTGGCAGTGCTTTGCCATACCCTCCCTCAGCAAATGCATTACATTGCTTGCATGCATCTTAAAAGCTGCCAGCATCAGAAAAGACTCATTTTGTCCTTGTTAGAAAGAAAACCTGCAAAACGGTGATGGTGAAATAAGGGGGAATAAAAAAGAATCTGTTTTGTTGTTGGTTTTTTCCCTTAAAAAGTCCTGGGGAAAACTTATTTAACATTTCTGTTCCAATGTTCTTTACATTTGTTCTCAATTTTTTAAATCTATTTCTAGCAAATAAACAAAAGCAAATAAATGAAAGGAAAGAGGAAGGAGAGTGAAATCTGGTAACGAAAAGAAAGCAAAGTATGACAATCAACACAGAAGTACTAGACATGGGCAGCAGAAGTCACGCTGCCTTAGTGCAGGTTTCCATGGTATCTCCCCCTTGTAGATTCTTTGCTATTTAATAGGTTAAGCTTATTCAATTTTGAGTAGAAGCATTAGAAAGGGTATCTCTCTACCACTTCATAGTTTCATGAAATTCAAAGAAAATGAATATTTTTCAGACCTCTTCATAATTGTTGAACTCCCTTTGAAACCAGCAAGATGGCTTAAAACAATAAGGATTGACAGACAGTCATGCAAACATGCAGACACACAGACAAGCACACATAGGCACATACATATCCCATTAGGATTGCATAAGCTTATGGAACCAGGCTAAAAATGCATGCTGTTACATGTTAATGTTAAATGCATGATGGACATATCAAAATGTAAAAGTAAACTGCTGTTGTAAACATGTTCTGATGAAGAACACTTTATTAACAATTTACAATCAGAAATGTGTATGAAAATGCTTGGAAATGACACTACAGCGAGGGCCTTGTTTTTTCTTCTTTTTCTCCCCCCCACCCCCCAAATCAAGGTTTAATGTTGAATACATGATTATAGGACATTTCAAAGAAAATATCTGAAATGGAAGATTTGCCCTTATCTGTCGAGGAAACACAGAGAGAACTGTAACTCCGGAGAATCAATTGGATTGAGCTTGTAGATAGTGTTTTAAGGCCTAATAGCAGGGGACTGCAAGAGAACCAACATGACAGGAAAGGCAGGAGAATGATCAGATAAGGGAGACAGGTAAGATTGTGATTACGGGTGATTTTAGCCTCCCTAATAATTATGGAGAAACCTTTGAGATATTAGCTGATGGTATGTGGAATGACTGACATAACAAATGATTATTTCCTGAAGCAATATATCAAGGACTCTGCTAACAATAATTTATTTCTAGATTTGGTGTTATTCAGTGTCCAAGATATTAATAAGCATATATGAAACTGCTCATCCATTGGACCTAGTGCAGAAAATAAAAGATACAGGTTATTTCCTGAAAACTGTTACCAGACTTTCAGAAGATCCTGAATGATAAAATAAGATTTTAGGAAAGAATTAAATTGGAGGATGTGTCAGCATAATCTGCTCCTGGAAAGCAAAGACCTACCTATACTTCTTAGTGTGCTTTCAGTCCCAGCATAAGAGCATTTACACAGCCTAAATTCCAGAGGGCCTTTCACCTTGTATTGTATTTCTTAGTCTCTGGAGCCTTTGGTGCTCTGCATCTTGAATGTTAAGATAAAATCTTCTCACTCATTTAAACTTACTCTAGAAATTAATCTGGGTCAGCACAGGGAAAGAGCTAAGTGTGGGATCACAGACTTGTTGGAAAGTACCTCAGGAAAGGCCATGGTCCAGTCCTCTACTAAAGAGTGTCATGTAGAGCAAGATACCTAAGGCTGTGTCTAGTTTTCTTTTGGATGTCTCAAAGCTTAGAGAATCCACAACCTTTCTGTTCCAGTGGTTGACCACTGCCATAATAAAAAAGTCCAGAATTGGACATAGCTCTCCAGATGTCTCTCACTAGGGCTGCACAGAGGGGAAAGGTCATCTCTACCTGCTGGCAATGCTCCTTCTAGTACAGCCCAGGAGGCTCTTGGCTTTCTTTCCTTCAAGGGCTCATTGCTGGCTTACGCTTAACTTGGTATCTATCAGTACCACCAGGTCCACTTCTGCAAACCTGCTCTCCAACTACTTGGCTCCCAGCTTGTCCTGGTACCTAGTGTTATTCGTCCCCACGGGTAGGACTTGGCATTTCCTTTTGTTGACCTTCATGAGATTCTTTTTTGCCCACCTCTTCAGCCTGTCAAGGTCCCTCTGAATGGTGGCATTCCCATCTGGTGTGTAACTTCTCCTCCCAGCTTTTGCTCATCTGCAAACATGCTGAGGGTGCAGCCTGTCCCACAATCTAGGTCATTAATGAAAATATTAAATAGCACTGACCCCAGTGTTCACCTCTGGGGTTCACTACTGGTGACTGGGCTTCAGTGGACTTTGCTCCACTAATCACTTCCCTCTGAGCCTGGCAATTCACCCGGTTTTCATTGACTGCCCATTTTTCTAGGCTGTACATCCTCAGTTTGTCCATGAGGATGTTGTGAGAGACAGGGCCGAACACCCAGCTAAAGTGAAAAAAACCCAATATCCATTGCTCTTCCCTCATCCCCTGAGCCAGTCATCCCATCATGGGAGGCTGGCAGCTCAGCCAGGCAGGATTTCCCCTTCATGCACTGGTCTAATAAGTTTCTTTGCACCTCCACCCTTCACAAAAGGAAAACATCTATAATTTAAATAAACCTTAAAAGATTAATAATGAGAACAACAAAGGAAAATGAGAATACTAAAGGAAAAAAATAAAGAACCAGATCCAAGCTGAAATGAAAAATGAACAAGAAAGTTCCAGAAGATACCAATATAGTGGGGAAATTTTGAAAACTTTGTACAGGAAATGAGCCAAAAATCCCTGTAAGGATTTCATAACAGGCTATGTACATGCACAGCCTACAGCACAGCAGCCCACAGCAAGTAATTTATTTGCGCCACAAGGAAGCAGTTCTGCCCTATTCACTTTTTCCCTTCTTTTTTTAAAGCAATGAGAATTTACATCTGCTTATGTATCACAGGCATACAAGCAAGTTTAAATGGTTTACCTCTCCCTTAATGTCAATTTGATTATTTCTTAGTTTTGTCTGAAGTATAATCTCTAAGTTCTGTGAACTTTCACATCAAACTTTAATGAGCTGATAATGCTAGAGTAGAGCATTTGTCTACTGCCCTTGATGCTTATTCCCTAATAAGCATCTTTTCATCTAGCATTTTTTCATAGCATACTATGAAAGGTATGCTATGGTCTACTTTTCATCCAGCATTTTTTCATAGCATAGAAATGTGTGTCTCCCCAAATACATAACATAACACCTCATGGGGTATGAACAGGTAATTGGGAAGGGGGACAGCTGCAATGGGAGGTTTTGTTTCAATTCTGAGACTGCCAGGAATGTGTCTAGAGCACAAGTCTTATGAGGAGCAGCTGAGGGAGCTGGGGTTGTTTAGCCTGGAGAAAAGGAGGCTGAGGGGAGACCTCATCGCTCTCTACAACTACCTGAAAGGAGGGTGTAGCGAGGTGGGTGTCAGTCTCTTCTCCCAAGTAACAAGTGATAGGACAAGAGGAAACTGCCTCACGTTGTGCCAGGGGAGGTTTAGATTGGATATCAGGAAAAAATTCTTCACCAAAAGGGTTGTCTAGCATTGGAACAGGCTGCCCAGGGAAGTGGTTGAGTCACCATCCCTGGAGGTAACTAAAAGAGGTGTGAACATGGTGCTTAGGGACATGGTTTAGTGGTGGACTTGGCAGTGTTAGGTTAACAGTTGACCTTGATGATCTTAAGGGTCTTTTCCAACCTAAATGATTCTATGATTCCATGATTCTATTTTCTCCTAAATTTTAATGGGCTGGGATGCAGCACAACTTGTTTACACCTAAAATAAGTTTTAAACACTTAAGGGTACCTACAATCAGAAAACAATCCAGTCTGCTCACTTTCTAGAACTACCTAATTGCAAAGGTATCTAAATTTGATGTATGAACCCTCTTTCAACATTCTAGTTTAGTGGGAAGTCAGTGCTCCAAAATGCATGATTTCTGCTTGCAGGGCTGTTGCAACTCCTTATCGAGTAGGCAACTACTTTTCTGTCCCCCAGACCCCTGAAGAAGTTTAAAAAGCTTATTATGTGATGTCTATATATCTTATCATACAGCAGCTGAGTGAGTCACGTGCTTAGCCCGGAAATGGCAGAATTGGATTCTAGACATTACCTCACCTGATGTGACTACCTCATACCCCACATGTATCACAGAAAACTGCCCTAGGCATCAGCTTCAAGGGTGTTTCCAAGATATTGGTCTGCCGTCCAGTGTCAATGGTGCAGGCATTCCAGCCTTTCTTCACCCCAGTTATCCTGTGCTATATGATCCTTTAGAAAAAAAAAAAAAATTGTGAAAAACTTTACTGCATTTTGGAACTCTATTATTTTTGAGCATCTTCTGGTTGTTTGAAGCCAAAATGTGGTATAAAGCACTCAAGCAAGCATACAGTACAAAATATTCACCCTCTTTAATGCATTGGGAGCTATGAGGAGTCACAGTTTAGTAGCCCTGTTAACCTCTCCAAAGGATGCAGTCGATACCCGTAGCATATGGGGCATAACATTTTAATTTTCAAGAAACTGTGGGTGTAGATTCACTTCATAGAATCTTGCTTAACACAAAGGAGCTGGGATTGAAGATGGGATAAACCAGTGCATGCTTGACATACATAATAAGGGGGTTTGTAAAAAGGACCATGTCAAATTGGGGGAATGGTCACTGCATGGGTGATTCCCTAAGGGTTTTATTGCGTCTTCTGACTATATGTGTGAATCATAAATCTATAAAAGATTTGAACACCACTAATCCCCAAAGATACAGCTTGAAATAAATTTTAAAATCGTGATTTTATATATATATATATATAAAAATATATATATGTTGTTGTATGAGAAATCTACAGAATATTGAAACTTTTAATGTTTGCTCTCTCCCCTTCCCGACTCTACCATCATTACAAAATTGTATGAGTCCGTTCTAATGTGCGACACTAATAATTAAGAAGAGAATGCATGGGGTGATGTACATTATCCTCCTGTCTTGTGCAATGTGGCATACTGCTCTGTGCTTGAGTTCCCTTATTGCCTACGCATGCTGGAAATAATTGTTTCCAGAAGACAGACGAGAAATTGGAAGAGGTCAATTCTTCCCTTACTGTTGAGGTGGAGTTTTCTCATATCACCGATGTAATATTTTACAATATTTACATTGTATGTGCATATACATATTTACAATATGGTGTTGAGATTAATTTAAAGAATATTCCTCTTTATATAAGTGCTTGTATTTCTGTACAATGATCATATATATACATATGTGCATATCTACCTATAAATCTTTATACATACCTGTATATCCATATACTTTGGTTCTCCTCTTAGACATAGTAACTTTCATACACGGCTTTTTCTGTCTTGCTCAGTTTCTCATGTTACACATGCATGAATGGGAAAAAAACATAGGGGCAAGACAGAAAGAGGAATATGTAAGAATTATTGTTCACAAGTGAAGCTGTAAAATGATAAAGAGTGAAAAACTAGATGACAAATAATGAAGCCCATAAGGTGAGCAGTAGTATGACAATAACGTCAGCCAAGAGTTACAATGAAATAGTTTGAACCTGCAACAATGGTGCTTTAAAAATATTAAATGACACACACCAAAAGCAATTAAAATATATTTTGCCTAGAGAAAAACTATGTTTATATGAAGATGAATATACTTATAAAATTGATGAGTCATGAAGACATGTATGAACTGGTGCAAAACACATAACATCCTTGTTTTGTACTATTTCCTTCCTTTGGTTCTCCCCATTTCTTGTTTCTGCTTTATCATTGTCTTGTTCTCAGTTTTTCAACTTAAAATAATTATTCCTTGATCTTGAAAACAGTTATATATGTGCTAATTCTCAGCAAGGTTACTGAGGGCAGAGAAGGTTAAGCATGTTCAGGTGTTTGCAATGCTGTTGAGTCCTGAGTGAACGATATTTACCTGCAAAAAGGAATTATTTATCATGATTCACTGGTACACATTTTTTCCATGTAGTACATTCAACAATGCTTTGACCAACATAATTTTAAGTAATCTTTGTGACAATCCCTGTGATAACAGGACTCCTATTATATCTGTTGACAGAGAGGATGCTACTGACTCATCAGTGGGAATATTTTCTCTTATTCATCCCAAACGTGATTAAAAAAACCCTCACATGTTAAGTTCAGGCTTATAGAGCCTCAGATTACTTTACATCACTAGGGAAGCGTCATTTTGTTTTAACAATATAAGAACACAGTATCTGATTTTCCCATTATGACATACATCATCCTCAATAGATAATTTTCAGTATAACATCCTCATTCATTTACTTCTTTCTTTACTTCACTTAATTATTCATTTTTTTTTTAAATTATGCTCATCACAATCTCTCTGGGTGCACATGTAAATTATTAAGAGCAATGAGTAACAGTTGACTGATGTAAAACTAAATTGAAAAAGACTCAGCTGCACAATACAATGTAGCCCTTGCCCAACACCCTGCTTCTCCCCTAAGGCAAAAGCCTCAATCGAGAGGTTTTCAACATACCCAGAGGGTCAACAGGTTTAGCCTATACTGACCCTTACGGGGGGGGGAAAAAAAAATAACTTCCAGGAAATTTGTTCTCAGCCATTTTGAGGTTAGAATTAATATACGAAACGTGAAAATAATTTCACCTATCTGTGGGTTCCAACAGTAGAGGTGCCTGCAGAGAAGGTAAGTGTCTAAGCTCCCGTTATAGTCAGTGGGGATCTAGTCAGTTGACTCCAGAGAGCAGTTTATCTCTTCGTAAACTAAACACCCAATTCTCAGTTTGGTTGCTTAAATATAGGCCTTTAAGATACCCTAAGCTATTAAAGGCATCTAGAGAGGTGACGACCATAATGCAGAACCTAGAGGAGACCCCTGCATTTCCAGGCTTGCAGCTGGAGGTCAGATGGGACACTCTAAGGCATCTCAAATGGTACTGTTGTCTGTGATAAGGCAATGGAATCAAGCCCCTGCTAGTAGGTCAGCTGAATCTCTCTCTGGAGTCCATTTACTGTATTGATTATCTCACCACTGACTAAACTGTGGAACTAGGAATTAGGGGCTTAGGAATTGCTTTATAGGCACTTGAGCTTAAACGAGATGAGTCCTGCCTCAACATTTAAAACAGATGCGGTCACATTTGGACTTGACCTGAAGGGACTGGAAGCAATAGTGGTCATGTCAGCCTCAATATGGAAAGAGATTTTGTCTGTCATGGTTGAGCCTGAGATGGTGAAGTATTTAGAACTCCTTGAAAAGACATTGAATCAAACTGGCAATGAATAGGTATCTTTCATGTCTCTATAGCCTGTTAAACCCAAATAAACTTTTGAGTTTTAGATTTTAAAAGTCTGTGGTTTGTACCTGAAAACCTATTTCATCTTAAAAAGATAGATGTAATGTTGTTCCTATGGTGAATTACTCAAAGCAAGTGAATTACATTCTGCGTCTCCTACAGATGTTGAGTGGTCAGTAGCAGCCTTTAGTTGTTAATATCTTTTAAAATTAAATTCTAACAACATCTATCTTTATTAATTTATGGTAGAGTCCTTGCTCAAAAGCCTGAATACCAACTTTTACAAGCAATAGCTCCAAATTATAAACCTAGTAAGGAGTAATGCTGATGATCCTGACTTCAGCATTTCTGAATAGTTTCTCTTCTTGGTGACCTTCCCTTTTCTAACGAGTCTGTCAGATGGTCTCCCCAGAGTTCATCAAATGCACTGAACAAATCTGCTGCTTTCCTGCACTTACCACCAAAGTATTCAGTTGTTTCTATAGAAAAAACACAATGGGAAGATTGTTTTCAATCTGATGTCTTATCACATCTAAGAGCAGATCATCTTCTGTACAGCCACTGGCTGATGAATGGTTTCAAGAGAAGAAAAACATACATTCTGGTTTTCTGGCTTTTCAGAAACCTAAGAAAATTGCTGTCTACAGTGTCCTTACCTTTCTATCACTGCCTGAAGAGATTCATACAAGGAGTCATTATTGTCTAGTTGTTTCTCAAAAATACATCAGCAATGGAAATAGTTTCACGTCCTGTGTTTTGATTTTGTTAATGAACATCTTCATGAAAACGGATGCCTATAAAGTCACAGAGGCAGTATCCTAGATTAGTAGAGTTCAGATACATGGAGAAGGGAACTCCAATAATCATTTTATCTCTCTGTGGTCCCAGGGTAAAGTCATACTGACCTGTAATCATCTGATACCTTTCTATCCCTCTTTTGAAAACCCAAGTGACAGGAATTCTACTGCCACTCTTGGATATTCCAGTGCTTAGTTATTCTTATAATTAAAAATATTTCTGCCTACTACCTGACCTAGATCTCCTCCGCTGCAATTAAACCTCATCGCAACTTTTCTCTCCCCAATAGGTATGTGGAATATTTTATTATCTTTTTCTTTGTGGAGCCTTTAAAATATTTGAAGATCATTAGGATGTCTCCATGCGGGTTTTCTTTACACAGACTCAACCGTGCTGATTTTTGTAGACTTTCCTTACAGGTCAAGGTTTTTATTCCTTTAATTGGTGTTTTTCTCTTCTAGATCCTATCTAAGTGTTTTAGAGTTTTCTTGGAACACAGCACTCACAACTGGATATACCAGACCAGTGCAACTTTATGACAGTTGACTGGAACTGAAGGTTGTTTCATGTTGTTTAACTATAACACTCCTTTTTACGACTTTGGTCTGAGGTTACTTTTTTGTGTATGTGTGTGTGACAGCGTACCATAGTATTTAGCAATCTTTCTTAATCTCCAGTTCTTTTTCTGGTGAGCTGCTGTCTACCCAAACTTCTTCCACTTTGTATTTGGGCATGTGGTGTTTAAAATTAAAATGCACCCTTGATATGTAGATAGTTGAGACTCAAAACCCTGGAAGAAGATGACAAACCAAAACAAAGTGATTTTCCATGCTAACATGTATTCTGAGAGATAAAAGAAGGCAAATACTGTGACCAAACTACATATGAATAATGCATATGTCTGTATCTTTAATACTATCAAAAGATTTTCCTTTTCCAAAACCAGAAGAATTTTTATACTTTTGTTTCTTATTTATCTGATTGATTTCACTGGCATTCCAAATATATTCTATTCTTCCAAGATTTCTTTTGATTTTTGTAAATATCCAACATCATACATTCCTAGTTAGAATGTACACAGTCAATGTGATGACTAGTAGATTACGGCTTCTTTTTCACTCTTCAAAAGTGAATATTTGCTTTCTTCTTTCCTTGCTTTTTAATGCTCTCCGAGCAAAAAAATGTATAAAAAGGTAGGATTTCATAGAAATGTACAACAATAAAGAATCTCTTGGGTTCTCTTGAGGCAAGCTCATCAGTCCTCTTTTTAAACTAGTAAAAACACATTTTAAAGCAGCTGTCTCTTCTTTACATTCTAGGAAAGAGAACTTTTTAAAAACTGTTGGCAACTCAACAATATCAGAATAATATTACTAAACCCTTAACTACTTCAGTCCTGAGAATTTCAGTTTTCTCTACCTCATCTTTGCATATTGAACTGGGAGATAATAATTTGAATAAATTCTATGAGTTTTAGAGGTCAATGTCAGTCTTCAAATTTGAGATGGCTTAAATGCCACAACATGCTAATGATAACACTTGCAATTTTTTCTAGGCCTAATTAATATTATTGTGAATGTGTAGAGCTGCCAGTATTGCTTACTGAAAAACAGGTATTACAGTCTGGGACTTTACTTCATGTCTCTAATCCCCAGGCTTCAATTTTTTAGTAGCTTGTTTCAGAGTGAATCTGTGTTTCATATGTCTCTTTAGCAATGCTTTTTTTTTTTGCTCTTTTTTTTCCCTTTCTTTTTTTTTTTGCTCTTTTTTTTCCCTTTCTTTTTTTTTTTTTTTTTCCATTGGAAGAACCAGTGTTGTCAGCTCCACCTCTATTTTTCATTACTCTCACAATACTTGATCTTCTTTATGAGAAGCTGAGAATCAGACTGTTAAATTTGTCAAAATTTTTCCCTATCCTTAAATGACTAGATTTTTGAACCTTAAAGTTGCTGAGAAAGACTTAAAATCCAATATTCTTATATCAACAGATAAACACAAAGAATGTAATTTCTTTTTTATTTCTTTTCTTTTCTTTTCTTTTCTTATTTAACAGTGGGCAATGACAATGCTAAAGAAGCAGTAGTTAGAGGTGGGCTATTAACGCTTATGTACCCTTCAGATACCACGAACGTCCAAGTAAATATTGATATGGATAAATAAAAGTTATTTGAAGGGCCTCTGACCAGCCTTTACATGTAGGTGAATTATGCAGAGTAGTGTGGCATACTGTATTAAATGTTTTATTTGACTGTTAAACTGTAATGGCTGGAATGGTTACGGCTTAGGTTTCTTCCTGGCAAATATTTTTCTTGACCTTGACTACCATAAATGTAAACTTAAAAATAGCACATTATTGACTAAACAAAAATATTGAGAGGAATTTCAGAGCTAGAAAAAGTCACTTTCCCAATAGCTTAGTAAAAACTGCCTTGATTAAGGGTGAAATTTGCCCCCCGCAAATCTGAAGGCGTGTGCACCACTTGAGTCCCATTTAAATCCTCCAAATGGAAGTTAAGTGGTGAACTCCACTCCAAGTACAGATTTTAAATGTTCTTCATTACATAAAACCTCTAGTTCTTAAGCTTTGATTTTAAAAAGTATTAATGGTGTTCAGAGCAGTATGTTTTTCATTGTGTCTAAATATTATTTTCAGGCCTTTATCTCCAATGGATTTTGTTAATAAAGGAAATAGTAGAGCCCGAAGAAATGGTGATGTGACTGTAATAGATTTGGTTCAGTAAAGCTTCTGCTGTTAATTAAGAAACTTTCATCTTTGAAGTGCAGTAAAAAAAATTTCTTATTAGCAAAGGTATGTTAGGTCAGTAATAAAGTAGATTTCCCTTTGAACATTATATCTAATCAATCCAGAGAGAATTAAGACAATTATATTTTATCAGAAACATGTAGAGGCAAGGATCAACAAGGGGGATGGAGTGTGACTTTGGTATTAATTACAAAACTGTTTTAGGAAATAATCAATCCTTTGTTAATCAGGGCAGGTATATGAAATGACAAAGAAATTATTTATCAAGCCACAAGGGTGAAAATTGTAGACAAGGGATTATGGGGATAAGTCTCTGAATTGTAAAGCAATCATATGGGCCTTTCTTTGCATTTTAGGTTGTATTTCTAATTGTATTCTATTCCAAATATCACTAATTAATTTAGACGGGAAACATTAAATGCTATAAACCATGAGACACATGAATTAGACCATTTGATTTTTCAGTGTTCCAGTTAGACTCTCGGAACATGTGGCTATTATTTTTTCAATCTTAATTTCTGAATATATTTAACTTGATTTGAGGGACAGAATACATTTAGTCTCCACAGTCATTCTTGCAGTAAATCCAAACTGTTGTTGAAACCGGAACCAACCTGAAAATTTATTGTAAATATCATCAGAAAAATAACAAACTAATCAGATCATGTACTAAAATAAATCTGAATTACAATATTTGTGTACAGTCATTTGAATAATTTATGATCATTTCAGTGGATTTTGATGATATCCTTAGTTCACTGACCACAACAGCCAACAGAAAGAAAACATAATGATAAAAAATGTAAGAATCAGGGATAGCGCTAAACATACTAGTTATTTCTTCTTACACAGGACACTATCATTTCCAAATTTGACAAATTCCTTAGACCCAACTCTTCTTCCCAGCATATGATACAAGTAAATTGTGAAATAGGAAATAAATCTCACTTTAACTGGATCTTTGGGAACAACTAAGCAGCAAATTAAGCACCATCCCTACAGTACAGTTACAAGACTGTCTGAGAGAGGACGTGTTTGTCCTATGTCTGTTGTATTATATCATAATATTTAGCACCTAATTTTTGATGCTTATTTAAACTTCTTAGGAAAATATTGCAGAGGTGTCAGAAGCACTGCTTTTTTCCTACTTATTTTCAAGTAAGTCTCTGACTTTTCCTTTGACGTTTTTCAGCTAGTGCTCGGTGGGTGCATCACAGTCTGCATAAGTGTGACAGATAGGTGAAGTCCAAGTATGAATTCACCCCTTTTTCTATTTTATGCCAAACTTACAACTTTATAACTGTTCATATCTCTTGGAATTTGCATGCCCTTGCCAGTCTGTATGAGCTGCTGCTTATTTCACTGTCTCTGATACGTGGTAGCTCAGTGATTAATCTTTCGATTACAGCACAGCCCAGAGATGCCAGGTGTTGTACTACCCACCAGACATACACATAAAGAGAGTTTTTGTTGCAAGAAGCTTTCAGTATCCATAGGCCTGTTAGATGAAATGCAAGATGCAAGGTAGAAGATTGTGGAGAGCAAAAAGTTATCTAAAAATCATAGAAGTCTTTAACCAGCTTCAGTTTCTTTCCAAATCCCTCAAGACTCAATGTCCTGTAGTTGCTTTTTTGTAGTTGCCCATGTTTTTAATCCAGATTGTGAGCTGCTGGCAGAAAGGTATTGCTGTTTTGCTCAGTGTCTGTCCATGTCGGTATGGCAAGAGTCTTTGCCCTGTCCCACAGAACAAACAACAGCAGCTGTGACCCCAGTGCTTCAGTCTCCAAGTGAAGGGGTTTGTGGTGGCTAAAGTGAACCTGCCCATTTAATCTGTTATGCAAAATGGAAATTTATTTGACCGACCAAGCAAGAAGAAGGGTGTTGACAGGTGGGAACTATATGAAATCAAGATCAGTTGATCAAAGATTTTTCCTAGGAATCTTCAAATTAAAGAAAAGGTCTTCAAACCACCTGCTCTTCCCAGTTCAGTTCTTTGACTCTTGCTAATATCCATCACAGTGCTGGTTTCCATTGGAAAAACACCTCCGACGGTATTAGTTTGTCAGAGATCTTTTAGTGTGGCTTTTAACTACGACATCATGGAAGAAAAAAGATGATACAATATTCCTCTTCTGTGAAAAAAGATACCTTTTTAAGATACCTTTTTCTTTCTTTTTGGGGCAGATGATTGTTCAACGCTGTCTTTCATTATTGCTTTTTTTTCCAGGTTCTGTTTTCATTAACTAAAAACTTGTCCATTTCAAAAACTTTTCTCTCATTTACACTCTTTCCTCTGTCAGAGTTATATCTCTGAGACGTTACCGCCTTGCCTGTTGCAAGCACTCGCCGGATTTCTTAAATCAATCTCCAAGTGTCAGCTACACAATGCCAATGCGAATTGGCACCAGGGCAATTTTCACAGCCAAGACAAAATCTTAACAGCTAAACACAGCTTTTCTTTATGCAGATCCTCCCAATGTCATCTCTCACTATGTTCTGACATATTGTCCGTAGCAAGGAGGGCTGATTCTGAATGCTAGCAATAACCTCTGACAGCTATACCTGATGTTAACTGAGTACATTGCCATTGTTCAAAATATACCTGCTTTTTTCCCCCCTCAAGACCTTCATTCACCAGAATGTCTCTAGGCTATTTTTGTCAAGGTTTGAAAAATGGCTTAGTGTGATTTTTTGATGCAAGTTAATACAGTGATAAGCACAGCAAAGTCTCCAGGAATAGCAAATCATTAATTTACTTCAGAAGATTAGACTTCAGTGGTGAATAAACCCCATAAGGATTCTATAGTTTTAAGCAGCTTCACTGGCAATGAATATCTGAACTGCCTGAAAGGAAAGTAAAACACACTACTAAACCAGTAATTATTTTATACAGTTGATCAGCAAATAAGCTTCAGGATGGAGGGTGCTTGACAAAGTAGTTTGAGATTAAACTTCACTAAAATGGATGATCTTTATTTTAAACACATTATAACCCATAATTATAGGAGCAGATAACTGGAAGATGTAGATAAGGAGAGCGGAGTAGAAGGTTTTAGGCAAAATAAATCATTTTGCACTGTCATTGCAATGTAGGCAATATCATGAGTCAGGGCCCAGTTTCATATGTATTAATAAACTGAGTAAGCCCTGTTGATGGAAATGCTCACAGTGAAATAATTTGAGTTGTTCTGACATTTCTGGTCTGGACTTCTTCAGCCCACACCTGCTGCCTCTGTCATACCAGAAGCAAGACAAAGACAAACTCCCCCCTTATCTTTACTGCTGCTTCATTTTACTCATTATGCTTGAAGTCATTTTCCCAAATCTACGAATCATCATTTAAATTCTGTCTCAGTTAAGTTATTTTTAAAAGACTATTTCAACTGGTAAAAGTTCAGTATTGCTGAGGCAAATAACTACTGCAAGGTCCTAAATTCACTGAAAGCCCAGAGTATTACCTTTGTAAGACTGTGGGCCAGACACTGATGTTGAGAGAGATCCTTAGAAAACTGCTAGGTCTTTTCCATTATTTGATATTTTAATTACCAAAACCAAGATATGAAGTGCTCTTCAGCCAGGAATTGTGAAGAATACATCTATAGCAACGTGTAAGGAACAGCAGTGTGTGAAACAAGGCTATTAGTGACTTCTAACCAGGAGAAAACTCCTAAATGGTCAAATAACTACCTCTTATGACAACTCCAGGTTATCTGTCAATATATCTACACAACACTTCTAAGGAAGAAAATCTAAAATGTCCCTTCCTAAAGTACAGTGATTCCTCAATTTTACTCTCAGTTGCAGTTGCACTTCTGGTGATTAACCTCACCTCTACAATCAAATTCATCCTGGATTTATGGACCCAGCTGTAAGTGCCATGACATTATTTGGGCTCTTGTCCCAGTTTGGGTGCCAGTGCTGAAGAAGGAGTTTGACAGCTTTGCTTCTACTCTCTCTGTGCAAATTTGTCTGAAGAATTAAATAAAAGAATTATGCAGAAAAATTTAAATTATATCGTCCTTTGGTAGCTGGGGTGATGTTAGGCTTGTGTATTGAGTAGAATAAGATTTTTTTTTTACTATTCTACGAGTTCTAACATTTGAATTTCAAAACTGATAGTACATGCAGATCAGGAATGTGACATTTCTGAGGTATTTATAAAATAAAATGAGAAAATCAGCACTATTTATCCTGGTTGTTCTTCAAATCACGTTATTCTGGAAAAAATCACGATTCTGTGCTTAATTATCTGAGGCCATACTATACATTTCCAGGCAAATGATAAATCCTTATGGATTTTCATTTACACAGAACTGGTAATCGCCCTGATGTCAAGAGGAGGGGATTAAGATTGCAGGTACAGGATGATGTGCTATAATACTGCTCCTCTGCACAAGGGCTCAGCCTGAATGGTCTCCTCAGGGACTCTGCCACCCCTTGAAATTCAAGAATGGCACTGAATCAAAGAACTTTATGGTTCTGGCAGTTAAAAATGGAGTTAAACTCCACATAAATGTTAGTACACCAATTACACATACCATGAATGCATTGTACATACAGCCTCACACACAGGAAGGCAGATTTTCTGAGAACACCTTCTTAAAAATCAGTTTGATTTACAAAGGCAAGAATCCTCTATGCAGAATGATGCATCTTCCCAGCAGCCTGTTTTAAAGGATGAAAAAATTAATTCATCCTTCTCTTGAAAACAACAAATGGAAGGTAAATAACCATGTCAGCGTAGGAGAACTGTCTACCCAATGGGGACATTCCCTTGTGCACCACTATAAGGATATAAACCCAAGAATTTCACTGCTGATCAATAAAATATATCATTTCCTTGGTGTGAAGGTTATCTGGAGTCAGACAGCTACAGAAAACCCCTATCCTGCTTTTCTTATCCCTATTTATTTCCTATGGGAAGTCCAGAGGAGCAAGGTGCAAGAAGCAAAATTCACCCTGACATTTCATTTTTTTCATGGACAATTAAAAAATACTTCAGAAAATAAAACCTAGGTGAAAACCCCCAGAGCACAACTTAGAATTGCAGTGGTGGATTTATTAACAAAGAGTTGGTGGGCAATTAATTAATTACAGTAGTAATTTTCTGCATTGGAAATCACTCACATCTTAACCAGAGGGTCTCAAAGGAACAGGAACAGTGAAATGTCTTGGCCATGATACAAATAAGAAAATCTAGCCAGGCAAACTGTAATACACAACAGACTGTGTGAACCTTGTTTCATGAATGAATCAGAGCCATGACATCCTTTTGGAGATAATCTACTGGCTCTAAGATGGTGAATTTAGTCCTGCTCTTCACAGCTTAATGTTAACCTTACAAACAGGCTTCGACAATTTAAACATGGGAACCACTTGTACACATGGAATATGATCCAGAGCTCACTGAGTTTAATGGAAGGTCTCACTCCCGTTGATGTCAGTGATCTTTGGATGAAAGTTCTTTAATAGTTATATCTGAAAATAGTAATATGGAGTATTGTGTGAATAATTTTAAATTAATTCCTTCATAGTCAATCTAATCAGGTTATGAGTAGAAAATATTCACAAAAGAACAAGAAATCAGCAATCTTTTTGTGGAAAAATGTGCAGTTTGCTTCTTTCTTATCATCCCCAACAAGGGACTTTCTAGACAGGAGATTCTTCCGTAAGTCTTCAGGGAATAGGCACAAATACAACTATATCTTCTGTAATCGTCAGAGTTTGCCCAGCAGCTGGGCAATTTGGCCAAAATTTGGCCCTCTGAATCTTGATTATTTGTTAAGATGCAAGAGAAATACAGAAATTTGCTTGCTTTCCAGGTCTTACGTTGTTTGCAGGCTTCTGAAAGCAATTATTTTTACCAATAAATGGAATGATTTTGATATAAAATAATTTAATTTTTAGATTGTGGAACCTTGGGATATAACTGTCACCCAGGCACACATTCAAATCAGATCCCAGCCATGACAGGGACCTTAAGCTTAGATGGCCCTTTGGTCTCTCTTGGTGTGTGCTTACTCACACCTAGTCCATGAGAACAAGAACTCCAGGCTGCACACGTGCCACACTGATGGGATGCCTGAGCCATCTCCAGAAATAGGACTGCAGTCATACACCAAATTTTTTTGCTGGCTGACTTTTCACTTTGGGTTCACCTTGAGTTCATCGCATGTACACTGGTTTTGGGACCCACCTTAGAATGTCTCCATTGTGATGCACCACATGTCACAGCCACGCTAATTCGGTTAAAACTTCCTTGGGGCTCTCCATGCCATCCCACGTTTCCTGACATTGACATACTTCTCCGTAACGAGAGTCTCTGGGTCTGAGTCTCACTCACTCAAAGATTGAGTGAGACTCAATGACTTGTAATTTACCAAAGGAGTGACCTTGTGACCTAATGACCTTAAGTAATGTGGAATGATTAAGCAATTATTCTGCATATTTAATTTCTACATATTCTGCATACTATAAAACTAGTGGTGTTCATAGCGACAGAGATGCAAAATGATCATAAATGCATTATATTTAAAGAACTAGTCCAGATTTCACGTCTTTATAAAAGTTGATAGAGCCAATACAGAATGAATTGGTACCCAAGACCAGCAAAAGCTCTTTAAGATTATCTCCAAGTTTCTCTGGCACTAACAACTCTTTCTACTTAACCTTTACTTAACTTTTACGCTAATGCTAATTATGTGAATTAACATATTCAGAAAGCAGGGAGACCTCCTGCAAAACAAAAATAAGACTGAGACAGTTTTCTTCTTTTCAGATCAGGTCTACAGCTTGAAAAAGAACTACCTTCACCTGTTGTACAAGGTGATTCACACCTTTTCTTGGTGTTGTATTGTAGATAATTATATTTGAATGGTTAACTGCAGAGGAAGAGAAATCTTAAGACTGAAAAATTGGGGGGGAGCAATGACAAAGAAAATGAAAGTCAAATTGAAGGAAGTGTGTACAGAAGTGGACAAAAAGGATGGTGAAGGAAAATAACCTGATTTTTCATTTGGATAACTGAGAGAGGCTGTCAAACGTTTTCACCTCCAGGGCTTTTTTTGAATTAGCACTAGTTTGACAGTTGCTGCTGTGAGGTGCCTCAGGATTAAAAGTGTGGAGAATAGAGATGTCATTCTGACTCCAAAAGAAGATGACATTCAGTAGATTTGTATTGGATTGCATCTTTATCACAGTAAAAAGCATGTCTCACTTGTTCTAGTAAGTGTCTTTCTTGCTTTTCATTTTCCGGACACCAAAAAATGCAGACTGACAGTCTGATTAGCTCTCATAACTTCCATTAATGATTCTTCATTCAATCACATTTTAAGGGACATTTATTCTTTAAGATCAAAGATATAAAGGACAAGGCAATAATGCTATACCAATTATTGTCTTCTTTCAGATGTCCCCATGCAATACAGAAATTATGTTATTCAACCAAAATGTAAAATTATTTATCAGTCATCACTGAATGTAAATGTTGTCTCCCATGAGAGTTCTACCTGCAACTGAACCATTTGGAAAACAGCATGAGTATAATTACATTATCCATGTCTGTTTAATCCACATTTTAAAATAAGTCTGAGGATTTATTAAAATAGAAAAAAATGTCCTGATAGGTTTTTTTAGGAGCTACTCCTAATGTTTCACTAAGGAAAAAAATTAAAACAATGTCCTCCTCTGAGTTTTGGAAAGATCAGGAGGGGAAGGAATGGATTAACTTGCAGGGAAATATCTATACCTCAACTCCTCCTTCTTTTAAATATAGGAATGGTAACCCCATAAGAATAATGTTTGAAGAGATTTTCAAAAAAGATAGTAATTTTGAAAATTATCCCAGGATACAGCTGAAAAGACCAAGTCACAGGATAGCATGCTCAGTGTTTCTTAATTCTAAGATTTTTAATATGTCCAGTATTTTGCAGCTGAAAATAAGATCACCTTAAGTGGTTAGTCCCTTGTGAAATCATGGCATCCCAAATTTTTCTGAGCTTTTTATTTTTTTCTAAAATTTAGAATTCAATATTAATATGCATAAAATATTAGTAAACTAGGAGTCTCTTTAAATTAGGTGTTTTAATTAAGTGACATCTAGATGGTGGGAAACAGAGTCTTAAAACATGATGAATATGCAGTTCAGAGGCAGAAATAGGAACAGAATTTATATCTGCTGCAGTGTTAGTCTTAAAACTTGCACTTAGTAGTGTCCTTTCTGTATGTATTACCAAATCAGCATAGAAACTGAAGTAGATTAAATTAAAAAAAAAAAAAAAAAAGAACTGAACTTACCCAACTTTATGGGAAATTTTTACTTTTATTCTTTAGACAACCTCACTCTTCAGCTGAGACAATTATTTTTACTCATGACGCCCTTACAAAAAGAAATCATATTCCCTACTCAGGCTTTACTTAGCCTGATGAAATAAGACAAACATTTTAGTCTCCTGTGGTAAAATAATCTGTTCTTTTTCTTAAACTGTTCCGTTTTCCCTGAATTGACTTTCTGATTTCTACAGAAAATGTGTTGCTAAATGCACTTTAGTTTCACGTTTGCCTTTTTCTTGATGGCCTTATAGTGATGTCTTTCCGACATCCTGTGATGGACTAAGGTCTTCTTCCCATGCTCTTTCTGAGCAAAAAGCTTCTAGCTCATTTGAGAAATTTTGATTACTTATCCCTGACTAATTGACATTCTGAATTTCTTTTCACTTCTATTCTTTCCCTCCTTTAATCTAATAATTCTTCCACGATAGTTAGATTTTGTTCCTGCAGTGCTGTCCAGCTTTGAATCATCAATACAAGTGACACACTGTGAACTCACATTTACCCTCTGATGAGGATCATTAACAAAGCTTTCATAAGACTCTTATCTAGATCAGTTCTTGAGACTCTTTGTGTTTTTTCTACCATAGTCTGTTTATCAAGCCCTTTGCTTACCTTTAAAAATGTTTTACCAATCCTATTTTTTTCCAATTTCTACATTAATTACACATATGACAGTTTATGAGGTACATCGCTGAAGCCTTGTTTAGATCTATTGCACTTCCTTTTTTAAGAAAAGCAGGTATCTTGCAAAGGACAGGTCAGAATAGACATTTTGTGTTTTATCACCGTATCTATTAATTCTCTTTGGGTAAGACCAACTAAGCTAACCAAACTACATAACTTAGCTAAATAAGACAAATATTTGTATTGTGATGGTACCTCCGTAGCAGTTGTAAACCTCAATTTGACATTCCCATACCTTAAACTAGAGAGAGAATTATGACTGATGGAAATATTCCCGTCTGTACATGTAAAGTGGACTGTGATCAAAGCAGAATGAAAAAGCAAGATTGTTGTCCAGAGGAAAATAAGGTTTTTTCTAGATTGTTGTTTTGCCATGATCTTCTGATGGTAGTTTGAGAAAGTCTCCCAGAAAAATATTTATACCATGTTCTGATCGCCACAAAGTCAAGCTGTCATGATAAAGTTGTTGGGTATGGGGTTTTTTTTAAAAGCATATTTAAATTCTGCTAGGAATAAGCTCAACCCATAATCAGAGATCCAAACACTTGTTAAGCTTTTGGAACTTCAATCCCATGGTTGAACTTTTTAGCTAGGACTTGTTTTGAATTTTCTTGTACAAACACACAATTAAACAATCTACAAAGATACGGCTTTTCTAACCAGTAAAATGAAGTAACACTTCATGGATTGGTTTACCTGTTATTTTCCTTCTCATCTCTTTTCCTTGTAAAATGTTTTTGTCACATCTGTAGGACTGAAAACTCAGCTTCTCCACAGAGGAGTTTAAGCACAGGTGGACAAGAGGCATGGCTCTCCCTCTTCTCCATACCTTGCTCCACACCTGGAGAGCTTTCTCAAGGAAGTGAAGGAATAAGTCATTCCTCATGTTAGTCCGTTCATACTTCTGTCTCCTGAGACTAACAGCAGTGATGTTCACTGTATTTATATGCCCGCTCAACTGCTAGGAACTGCCTTGGGACCACTGGCTCATTTCATTTAGTCCAAAGCTATTAGAAAATGACAACCACATTCTGTCATTATTGACCTTAACTGCATTTGAACTGGTGCAACAGAGGGGAAAGTCTGTTAATCCCATTATGACAATCCATCTCTTGGGATAGTCAGTCTGCAAAGTTGTTGCAGAATTTAGAGGAATGTTAGGATGGAAAACTGGAGGAGACATAAAAGACCAATGTAGTAATAATAATAATAAAGTAAATACAGACATGAAAACTTCAGCTGTGAGGGCATCAGAATGTTTATTCTTTTGCAGTTCTCCTACTGCTTACCATTAATGTATATCTTTCCACAGGACCTCCCTTACCAAAGAAACAGTTATCCTTATTTTTGGAATGGGAATATAATTCTAAAAGGAATAAAAGACTTCTCATATATAGAAACTTTGTTTTAAGAAATCTACATAAAATTACTGCTAATTAACCTTCTCTAAGCAATGATAAAATGGTGTAGAGCATTGTTATTATTTATTATAAAGTTTACTACAGAGTAACTTCAACCAGACTTATATATACCACTACTGTCCTGGACACTGGGACGACAGCATGATTTACAGTCATGCCCTAAATTGCTTAAAATCTGAACAGAAGAGCAGGCAAAAGATTAATGGAAAATATGGAATATTACATGGCATATGTATGGAAAAATGGTTTGGAAACTACTGCATTCATTTTACACTTATTTGGGAAAGACATTCACAAAATGAAACACAAAAGGAATGATGGTGTTAAAAGGACAGCCAGGAAACAGGGCAGAAAAGCAAGGATAGCAAGATAAGGCAAGCCAGTGAGAGGGTTACTGGAAAACTGTGGAGACTATGAAGAAAAGATCAGTAGGAGGATAAACTTCCAGGACAGGGAAACCTACTAACAGGTCTAATATAATCAGGGTATACTACATTTCACATATGTTCATAAAGTAATGTTAAAATGACTAGTTAAATTTTAATAGCTTGGTGAGAGACAACTAGACATGGCCAAAGAATGGATTTCTGTTCACTAGAAAAATGTTAGGATGTCAAAATACTTTCAGCTGAAATGAGAGTAAAATTCCCTCTATAGCTTTATTAGATTGGTTTAATGATTTCATTTAGATATTTTATCATTTTAATATTTCTTCATTTGTTATGTAATATTCATCTTGAAACAAAAGTTTCAAAATGATGAAAGTTTTCATTCCAAGAAACCAAAAAGTCATGTATAACATTTTCAAAGTGTTTTACTTTCTGTACAATACCATACAATACAATTTTGTCCAAGCTGACTTCATTTCACATTAAAAAAAAATTGGACTGGTTTTCTCTGAATAGCACTGAATGAGAGAAAAATATTTGCATGGAATTTTTCCAGCCAGATCTTTTATTAACATCCTCAATTTCCTGTGCTGGAGTTATAACTTTAATTAATTTTATAAATGGAACTTTAATATAAAAATTCAAGCCATGCTGTGAATATGGCAGGAGGGGGACTGGTCACTTTTGCACCCTGCAAGCCAGAATTTGTACACTCTAGAGAGCGGCACTAACGTAGATGCTATGGCTCCAGTTGTCCCTGAGCAACTTAGTGACCAAGGACAACAATTTGATGCATGAAAATAATTTTAAAGAGCACAGAGCTGGGTAAAAGGATACGAACTCTGAAATGGAGGAGAACCACAAAGAAATAACATGTGATCCATCAGCTTAATTAAAGAACAAAGCCCACACTTGCTCTTTTAACTGAATATTTGCTTCATTTGTATGTGCTCCATTTCTATGGGCATGAGATGACTCATTTGCACACCCCCACCCCAGGAGTGTCAGGTTGGTTTTAGATCAGTAGGTAGAAAAAGAGTTTTTCTCTCCTTCTCCAGGAAAAGGCAACTAAAATCTATATTGGTTTTGTTTGATCTTGCCCCTTATATTTACTTTTGGTCACGGGAAGTAAAGAAAATTGGCAGATTTTTGCTCAGTTTCACTGGGATGGGAAAAATCAGAAAGAGAAGAAAAAATTCCCAGCGGTATGTATAGCTAACCCATTGCCATAATTTGTTTCTCTGTGATTCTCAGAGGATATAAATCAGCAAAATTCCCTTCACTTGCATTATTTAGCATTTTCCTTCCTGTGAAAACGTAATTTCAATGAAAATCTGATGATTTATAACAACTTCTTCACATTTTTAGATGCTTGATTTTTGTAAAGGACACTGATTTTTTTGCAATGTAGACTTTTATGCAACATCCTATTAAAGCAATGTAGAAGAGATTCTGCCATTGAGACTTCTGTTCTTTTTCGTTTGCTCCTTTTGCTGAGCCTCAACTACATGACATGCACAGTAAGAGTACGATACTGCTTTCGCAAATGAAGAATGTAACTCCTAGTAAATCATCTTCTTTCAAATGCAGAAAACACTTCCATGACAGAGAACGTATGCGATATTGAATGATCTATCTTTATTCTCTCCAACAGTTTTATTCTATCTTTCATCTCATATAATTACGTTTTAATTCTGTGAAACTTTCTCTGGCTCTGTGTACAGTAATCATATAGTAAAAAAAAAAGACATATCCACCCATAGATTGAATTTGAATGACAGCTGATCTTGATTGAGACCAGAGTCATTAGATTCGGAAGGTATTTCAGGTAGGAAGGTTTGATTAATATCAAGCAAAGCCCATTTAATGCTACACGCTTTTCAGAATGGAGTTGTACATTTAATAATTATATGAAATGGCTTTAATTTCCAACACCTATTCCACACCTTTTTCATTTCCATAAGATTGACAGGATAAGAATACTTAATGCCCAAACAAGAAATGCTAATACTCATAACCCTCAAACTTTTTGTATTTTCTCAGTGTAGCTCCATGATTGAAACAAAAATTGTTTCCTACATTATTTCCTCCATTATGTTCCTTTTAGTATGGAAAAGAAAAAAAAAATCCATTCTGTAAAGCTGTAGATTTACTAGTTCTACAACTGAGTTATTAATCCAAAAGATACCAAAAAGATATATTGAAGATGCAAAATCCCATCTAGACAGAACTATTTTAAGAGGAAATTGGTTTGTATATTTCTTTTATTCATATTTATTCAACTACCTTTTGCAGTGATGAATAACAAATGTATATATACATATCAAATTTCCATATGTCAAATAGATGTCAACACACAGAACAAAAAATATTATTCCATGCTACACTATAAATGGGTGTCTGAAACAGAATATGTTATTTAGTTTTCCTCCTATTTAGCATTCCAAACTGTAGTCAACATCCTTTGAATAGGCTGAGATGGTCCAGACACAAAGCCTTGTAAAACAAGAAATCCACGTATTTTGGTGATCCTTCCTCCCACTGCATGCTGTGATGTTTCTTATGTAAGCTTTGCTTCTAGTCACATTACACTAAAAATCACCAAGGGATGCTATGGGCTGCCTATGCATTTGACATGTGATTGAGTGCCACGAAGCCAGCTGGCTTGAAGGGTGGATACAGGACTTCTGGAGTTTCGTTTCCTATATGCAACCCTGAGAAAATCAAGACATCTCTCCGCCTTCTTGGTGATCCCCTTACTTGCTCAGAGTCCTTTCAAACCTATTGCAGGTGGAGGGCAGAATAATAAAAACAGAATAAAAGGGAATGGGACAAAATAAGTTAAAGGAGCAAGGCAACCTCTCTTGTCCTAGCTCAGGCGTCCCAGGACATCCCCCAGCACAGCATTCTGGCTGTGTACTGAACTAAGGTCTATGCCATGCAAGAGGAGGAAGTAATGTCTTTGGGGCAACTCCCTGTACTTTCCACACTCATCAGCTCCTGCAGTCATTCATTCTTACTTGCAAGAAGGACAAGAATTCACTTTTAACTCCCCTTCCCCATGATCTTTTCTGTTCTTTGGGGGATAAATGGATGACATTCTTACTGGCAAGAATGAAGAAACTGAACTGGATTAAATGCAACAGCTGTGACGTCAGTGGGTGGTTTCCATCTCTGGATTTCCAGAACGATTTTCTAATTTGCATCCTTTTGAAAAATTGTCTACTTTGTGTCTGTCTGACTTAAGCTATGTGTTGTGTTAAGTATTCTTGATTGATCCCTAACAGCAGCACAGAGCACATACTCAGCAGTTAGTATTACAATCAATGGGAACAATGGTTATTTAGAATATGTAACACTACTAACATGTAGAAACTTCTTGGTTTCTGCAGTGAATGACCTTACTTTGGTGTCAGGTGCCTCCTTCACAAGATAAATTTGAAGTATATCCGCTGAAGACACACTCTGTTCTGTGATTTGGTCATACTGTTCTTTGCACACCAAAGTTAGATGACATGGCTATTGTATAAAGTGTGCTACGTGTCATAGAGCATGAAAAAATAATTGTCTTGTCATTGTATATGAGCGTGTAGAGGAAGGATCTGGAGACAATAAAAATGCTGCTCCCTCTTGATGAACAAGGAGGACTGACAATCAGATAGATCACCTCTCCAAAACCCTTAAGGTTAAAACTTGAGAGTTCAGGAAGATTAGAAAAGGAGAAAGAATTCCAAGTTTCATTTTTTCCCCATCCCTTTATGACCTTAAAATACTTTGAAAAGAAACACAACACTTAAGAAATTACTAGTTATGGAATAGTCCTTATCATTATTTTGATTGTTTCATGATTACTAATTAATGAAAACCAGAATTAGATCTACAAACCAGTACTTACAGGTATCCTAAGCCTAACCTTCAGATTTATTCACACCACAAACCTGAAACAATACTGATCCAGAATTTATTGAAATCCCTTTGGTTTGCAAATCTGAAGGAAAAATTCTTTCTTTCATTAAGTACTAGAAGCAAAGAAATGAGATAAAAAGGGGATTTCTTTTTTATGCTTTTTAATGTGTTTCCCACTTATTCTTCTCTGATGTTTTTCACCAGCTCATTTTATATAATAATCCAGTGCTTGTCCTCTAACAGTTTTGTTTTCAGTGTAGCAGACCCTGAAATGCTTACATGTTTTAAAAATAACTTCACAAACTGAGACAGATTTTAAATTTTATTTTAGTTATTCCATTCCTCTACTCTTAGAAAACGCCTTTAAATTTAAATATTTTTAAAAGATCTTTTCAATCATTCCCTCAAGCTGCATTCCCTCAAGATCCTCCATTTTAAGGATAAACATTGAGGTCCATGATTTTTGCATTTTGTTTGACACCTTTTACACCGAAGGAAGCAAAACAGAGCAACCTATAAACTTTTACCGCAAAACTCTGTTGTGTCAGCACGTACCCAGAAAATATACTTATTTTTAGTTTCAGGGTTTGTTTTTTTATTCCACCTTTCCTGCTCCAAAAATGAAGTGTACATTTCTAAAACTTTTAAAATCGATATTTATTGTATCACATGTGCTGGTTTAGGACATGCAGTGGTGATTAAAATTGGCCCTTTTTGCATTGTTAAAAATTTTGTCATTTTCCAACATAAAGCAAGAGTTGCATTAAGTATCTTATTTCTGTCACTTGTGCTAAAGGAAAGGTGTGCTGTAAAGGTTAGTGAATTAGTCCCCTTGGGTCCCCTTCCTGCCAAATAAAATCTGAATTCTGTTATGCAGGGTTTTTCACACATTTTACTTGGAGAAAATGCTGAGCCTGCTTTCTCTTTCAGGAATAAACTTCAGTAAAGTATATTAATCCATTAAGCACACAGAAACATCGTTGGAACTAACCCTGGAGTAGTGGGTAACAGACTGGGTGACTTAATAAATCATCCCCCATTCACCACCTTTGAGATTTGGTAAACTGCATTACAGAATTGGCTTCACCTACATTACTGGGGTCCTGTGCAGAGGTGCTGCCTCTGCCAGGTTATATATTACCTGGCCCACATGAACGAGACCATTAAAATGAAGGAGAATCAGACAAGAAGGAAAAACACCTTTCTTACTTCTTCTCTCACAATCATCCCCCTGATTCAAGTATATCTGCTTCTCCCTTCTTAAAACATGAGAAATGATCTAGTTATTTATAATTGAACAGGATTTTATGTCCATATCATCCCCATAGCAGGTGTCTAGGCTTCTTCAGTGATATTCTTCTGCATCTGAATAGCCCAATTTTGGCTTCAAGAGTCTTTTGGGGACTGGAAACAGCCAGTGAGTGACAGTAATCATAAAATGAGACTTACCTCCTGACTGAAGTTGAAGGAGATCTCAAATAAAGTGCTAATTGTAGGACTGCTCTAGGCTAATGGTATCATTCTGAGTCTATGTTTCTATGATTCTATGATTTCCAAAATGGAGGAAAGGAACTTTTTCCATTCCATTCTCTCTTCCCTTGCCCTTTTCTTTCAAATGGGCAAATTCTCCCTTCCTTTGCCCATTTCTTTCGGAGAAATGGGCGGGGCGGGGAGCATCCATGTAAGCCTGCCTTCCATCCGTGGTTGTGAAGCTTCTGATTTGTTCAGGATTTTTATGACAGTATAAATCCATTAGTTGCATGGAAAAACAAGGTGACAAATGTATCAGCTCTTTCCAGTGTATCACGTGGAACAGCATCCCTGCAGTTAAAAAACCTCCTCATAAAAAAAGTCTTTTTCACGGGTCCTACTGGGCAGCTCTAGGCCAAAGTCGGCCTGTGGTATAACACAGGAGTAAATTCTGAAGTCAGCTGTGAAGCTGGCTGTAAAAATTCTTAATAAGCACATTGGAAGATGACTCATGATGAACATCGTCCTTGAAAGGACTCAGCTGTTAATTGCCAAGGTAGAACCCAGTTACTAAAAATGGGTCCATATTACTATATGAGGTTAAAAATTAAGGAATTTCTGTTCAGCAACCAAGGAAGAAACAAATAAGTATGTTTTCTTATACATATAAAATGCATATAAAATCTCCATACATTTGTTCTAACCCAAAAACTCAAGCAAGCCAGAAAAATTCATCTTGATCCAAGCCAACATAGCAAACAACAGACCTGTATTCATAGTTTACAATTAGTATGTCAGATCCCTACTATTATTTTTATATTTGCATGTTATTTTTTCTTTCCAATAATGTTTTTAAACCTTCTAAAACAGGTCTAACAAGTGAAACTGAAATGAGTGAAGTTGAAAAGAAAAGCAAAAGTATAAAAATAATGTTTTTCATTACATTAATCCTTTCTCTGGCCCATATTACCTTGTGGGACCCACAGGTATTTTCGTCAGTGCAACAGAGGAGGGTAGTGAGCACTGGGGTGAAGGCAGAGATATACTACCACAGACAGAGCAGGAAGGGAACTTCTTAAACTTGCTTTCTTGTATGAAGAAATATGCTGGTGAACTACTCATTGCGCATGAAATACTCTAAAAAATATAGTGTACATACCAGTTGCCAACTTGCTATCTTCCTACTGGTACCCATCCAGCCTTTATATACAGCAATTATATACATGTCTTTCTCTTTGGTACATAGATCTGCTCCCTGTGAAAGTCAAGGAAGGAGGGAAAGAGTTCTTAATTATGGCAATTAGAGCAGAATTGCAAAATTGAAATTATTTCATTTCTGTGACATAAGGTCAATAATCCTATTAGTTGTTAATGCATTTGTACTCCCTAGGCAATCACACTGATAGCATTATACCTGCACACTCGCAGCACTGGGCTAGCATTGCTTGATAAGTGACTTAAACCTCTGTTGTAATGGTGATTTACTTGTGGAATAGAATTATTTTTATCACATAAATAGTACATAAAGCTCCATCCCATTTTGTACTGATGTACTGCTCTTGCATGGAGTGCCAGATCAGCAAGAAGGGGCCATGAAGATGCTTCAAGGGGAAAGGGAAGGAGACTAATGAACAGAAAAGATATGTCTACTAAAAATCAAAGATATACAGCAAACCCACCATTTGCAAAGACTTCTGAGTTTTCCAAGACTTCTGTCACCATCTCTAGAGTCAAAGCAAAAATCTTTAGATTCTTTTATAGTTACTCTGGTAGGTTGCATCTGGGATAACCTAAGGACACATGTCTGACAGTGTGGATGCAGAGACTTGAAGAAGTTTGTAAACCTGAATAATTTTTATTTTTCTAGCTATGTTACTTTGTCTAAAAACAAACCAAAACAAAAAATTGCCTCTTTCCATGAGCTTTGTCCTGCTGAAACTTATTCTGGACCCGCTGTAGAGAGAAGGCAAAAAAGACATTACAGAGATTTTTGCTTCTGATGGTTGAAATAGTGTAGATGGTTGTATGTATGGTTGTATGTATGTATTACAGATAATTTAATTAGGTCTGCATACCCTGACTTCCTCAAGGTCCTTCACAAATGTATTTTCTTCATGCTTTGCTTGGGAGGCTATTAATTTCCACTAACAAGATGAATTTTTGCTACATGTAATGCATCAGTACACTGTAAGGGGAGACATCAGTAGGCAAGGAAGAGGTTCCTGGTATGATGATGTCTTTTCCTATGTGGTGTCATTAGACCTGAGCTAAATGTTGCTTTGGGCAAATACCATGGATTTCACTTTCTTTTACATGTTATGAGGACAAAGTGAACCTTAGCAGAATAAGTTTTAAGACAGCAATAGCTTCTTCCAGACATGTTGGGATTTTACCAGATATAGAAGAAAAACAGTAACACTGATGCACCTTGAACCATTCCATTTCCACTGCCCTATCTGTTTATTCCTAATAGTAGTCCAGGTAAAACGGAATGAAAAAGGAATGTATGTAGTATGACTAGGAAGGAAATTCTCCCAGGAAGTTCTCCCAGGTAACAAGTGATAGGACAAGAGGAAATGGTCTCAAGTTGCGCCAGGGGAGGTTTAGACTGGATATTAGGAATTTTTTCTTCATTGAAAGGGTTATCAAGCATTGGAACAGGCTGCCCAGGGAAGTGGTTGAGTCGCCATCCCTGGAAGTCTTTAAAAAACATTTGGATGAGGTGCTTAGGGACATGGTATAGTGGTGGCCTTGGTAGTGTTAGGTTTATGGTTGGACTCGATGATCTTAAAGGTCTTTTCCAACCCATACGATTCTGTGATTCTGTGATTCTGTGAAAAATCCTTCCCTTGGCATAAATATGATTTTACACAGGCATATAACAAATGGAGTCAATAAGACTCTTCTGTCATGAAAGTGGTGTACACATATGTTGAAAATGGCCTTCTTCATGCAGTACCAAACAGTGTATACACAGTTCACCAGAAGTATGCATTATGCTTGGAAGAGAGGAAGTGTGGGGAGAGGGAGGCACCATCTTTTAATCAGCTTCTTAAAACACAAGAAATGTCCTACCGGTATTTCCAGCACTTACTCTTTTTCTGAGAGCAGCAGTAGAAAAGACTGTTTAGGGAGGGTACGCAAGTCTAACCCTTATATGCAGATGACTTCTGCCACAGTTACTGTATTGGGAAAGTTAGAGGGTGCATACCTCCATCTTCCCTCTCGTATCTGTTTAACCCTTCCTGTTGTCCATTTCACAGAAAAATAGAAACGCTGGATGGAAGACACTTGAGGTCATCTAGTCAACCTTTCGCTCAGAGCATGAATGTTGCTAAAGCTAGATCAGGTTAGCAGTGACTGTTTAACAACTTCTGGAAAACCTCCAAGGATGGAGAATCCACAGCCTCCATTCCTCCTGTTCCAGTGTTGTGCAACCCTATCAGTAAAAAAAAGATCTTTCTAATATCTAGTCTGAACCTCCCAAGCCACAGCTTGTGTCCATTTCACTTTGTTTTACCGTCTGCCACTACTAAGAATTGGACTCCATCATCTTTGTAACTCCTCTTGAAGAAATTGCAGGGTGTCATTAGACTCCTTCTTTTACTCATCTTAGTCACGCTAAATACCCCCATCTCCCTTGAACTTTCTACTTTGTGTACTCCAGGCCCTTAGTCACATTGGTCACTCTTTGTTGCCTCTGGTTTCTCCACATTTTTCTTGACTTTGAGAGGTCCAAGAATGAATACTCTTCCAGGTGTAACTTCACCTGCACTGGTGAGGAGAATAATATCAACTCTCAGTCTTCTGGCCATGTTCCTCCTACTGTATACAAATATGGAGCATGCCTTATTCGCAGTGACCATGCTCCTGGCTCCTGCTAAACTCAGTGTCCACCCACTATGCCCAGGTCCTTTTCAGCAGAACTCCTATGCAGCTTGTTGGTTACCAGCTGTAACGATAAATGGCTTTATTCTGCTCATATGCAGGACTTTGCTCTTCTCCTTGTCAAACTCCATGCAGTTTCTGTTCACTCAACCTTACAGTTCATCAAAATCCTTCTAGACTGAGACTTTTTTATTTGTTTTGTCAGTCACTCAATAGTGTAATATTGACTTTGCTCATTTAATATCTAATTTGTCTCGTCTAATTTGTCTGCCTAATTTCTCTAATCCTTTTTGAACCTCTTGATACTCTGTGTCTCCACAATCTCCTCTGGCAACAAGCTCCAGCATGTTATTGCTTCCCTCATGTGCGTTTCTACCTTCAACAAAATCCAAGGATTTTAATATTCATAGCAAATTCTGAACCCTTCTAGGGATTATGATCATTTGCAAAGTTACAACATATATTGCAGTTTTCTCAAAATCTATTTATCTTTTTCTTTTTGTTTTCGTTTTTTTTTTTTTTTTTCCCTGTGATGTCAGTTTATACTTGTCATTAACATCTGAAGTCTATGGGGACATGTTTCTCCAAATATGAGCTGTTCAGCTCTACTGCTTGTCTTTCGTAATTAAGTCCCTAATTCAACATAACAACTAAGCACATCCATCAGCACGTTCTTTGTGTGTTTTCTTGAATAATGATGATGTACACATTTTAGTGCACTGCTGAATTAAGGTCTAAATGAGAAAACTGATCATTTACTTTTTTTTTAAAAAAAAAAAGTTCCTCAGTGTGCATAGTGAAACAAGTTTACAACAGGTGCACAGCTTGTGTCACAACATGGTCCAATACCACAACTACAGGAACGCCCATCTGTTAAGTCAACCTTTTTGGCAAATTGAGGGAAGAGAAGGATGTCAGTGCAGGCAAATACATCCCTTTTTTGCTAGGGAGAGAGCAGGAAAGTCATTATACTCTTTTAGAACAGAAAACAAAGAAAAAACTTATTTCTTTAGAAATGGTTCAGATGAACCTCTACACCATGGGGAACAGAGGATGCTTTGTGTCACTTACCCAAGTTGTTAGTGAAGATGTTATTTCAACATCAAGTGATCCATCAGGGAAGGAAAATGTAACAAGTCAGAAATCTTTCCAGAAGGAGTGGAAATGATAGCTGTAACTTTTCATTCTCCAGATTCTATCATCACAAGTGTCTCTGTATGATAGAAGGGTGTTTTAAGTAAATAATCTCTAATTTGATTTTTTCCCTTTTTTCACTTTTTTTTTTTTTTTTTTAAACGTTCATAAGTTAGTTCTAAGTTACATAACTTAGTAAGGGACAGTTCAGGTGAAAAAAGGCACAAATCATGACAGAGAAATGAGGTGAAGGGAAAAAGAAAGATGGAAGCCAGTGGGACTTTGACTTCACAGTCATTTCCCAATGATGTCCTTTGAAAGAAACCAGAAAGGGCAAATTCTTCCCTTGTTTAAACCCTTGACGACCTTGGAGGGTTCTGAGATATCAGCACAGACTGAAGCGCAAAGAATGGAAATAAAACAAATACATGTTTAATTATGCTTAGTATCTAAACCTGACAGTCCAGGCCTGTTCTTCTGACAGTGATAAACCACTCATGTAAATAAAGTATCTAAAATAAAATGAGTACAGATAATTTAAGATCTACTTTAAAGAAGACTTTTAATATTCCATCAGATAACGGGGTATGATAGATTACCTCAACCTTGCTGTAATCAATACATGAATTTATGTTGATTTTATGAAATTTCTAGCCAGTATTTAAGGCTGAAACTTTCAAATGCACAGGGGTAAATTAAATACCACTGAAAGTCAATAGAAAGACATGTAGTCACAGACTCTTAGAGTAATTCAGGTTACAAGGGACCTCTGGAGGTCATGTAGTCCAACCTTCTGACCAGATCAGGGTCAACTAGATCAGATTGCTAAGGACCTTATTCCCAGGGATTGAGAAGCCACCTTGGGCACCTTTTCCAGTGTTTGTCTACTCTCCCAGTGAAAATATTTTGCCTTATATCTAATCAGACTTTCCCTTGTTGCATCTTCCCCTTGTCCTTCTTCATCCTTTTGAGAAGGGCCTGGCTATACCTTCTCTAAACCCTTCCATTAGGTAGCTGAAGACCACAAAAAAATCTCCCTTCACTTTCTTTTTTTAAGGCTTTTCATAAACAATTCTTTCAGCCTCTGCATGCACAGCACACAAGCTCCAGCCCTGGACCGTCTTCATAGCCTACCACTGGACTTGCCTCTCTGTATCAATACCTGTGCACAACTGAGCACAGTACTGCAGATGAGCTCATGGCGGTTGTAGTAAATTTCAGGTAGAACACAGAGAATTAAAATCACAACAAAAAATATGCAAGTTTTTTGTTGCAAACAGACATGTTTCATAAAGCCCAATTCAAGAAACATGCCAGTTTAACTTCATACTTAAATACATGCTTGAGCTGGCAGTATCCTTAATAGCTTTTTGAATGGAGGCCTCAGCTAGCAATTTGAATTTTTAGCCACAGAAATAGTCAGAAGTTAAACTACTAGATCTCAGTGTTTATTACATTTAAATGATTGAGTCTTTATTTGTTTTTAACCTAGGGAAACAAAAAGCAGGTAATAAAAACAAAGCCACCTGAAAAATTGCTGGTTTACATTTTCTTACTCCATTTTCTCCATGAAGAGTCAAAAGTGCATTAAAAAGTAATATTGTGCTGAGCTCACAAATATGCAAACGCCTCTAGATATCTTGTCTCAATAAAGTTTATAGAATGCATTCCCAAAGGTCTGACAACAAAACAGAATAAATCACAAGGCTCATAAAAAGATAATGCATGCCATTTTTTTGCTTACATAAACACAAACAAATGCAGCAAGAGGCAGGAGTGACTCTGAAGGGCCTCTTTTATTCAAACTAATTTCTCTTATCATCACATATAGTTGTAATGAATTACCACTAACTAAGGCAAAAATAAATAGCAGATTGTGTGAAGCACATGGACATTTAAAAAAAATCCTGCGTTCTTGCAGGTTCTATGGGAAATTGTCTTTTCCTTTCTTTTCTCAATTATCTAGATTAGCTGTTGAGGATCATAGCCTATGGGGACCCCACTCTCCAAAAGAAAGAAAAAAAAGTGACAGAAAAATGCTTGATGTTACAGTATAATGGAAAGCTCCCAGCAAATTCTATTGTTAATTTATAAAGAAATGAAAATACATAGACTAGAGTTAGGTATTCAGAGCACAAATATCCCAGGGAAACCCTGTTCTACATCATAAACTAGGGAAGTTGCTTTCGTTTTCTGTGAGCAGGAGCTTTATTCAAGCTATGAGAGAAGTCAGGGTTTTCTTTACAGGTATGATCCTAGTTGAAAGTGAATCCAGCAAAAACATATTTTATTGGTGTTGCGTGGCAAGGTTTTGGTAGCGGGGGGGATACAGGGGTGGCTTCTGTGAGAAGCTGCTAGAAGCTTCCCGTACGTCCAATAGAGCCAATGCCAGCCGTCTCCAAGATGGACGTGCAGCTGGCCGAGGCCGAGCCCATCAGCAACTGTGGTAGGGCCTCTGGGATAACATATTTAAGACGGGGAAAAATCTGTGCAACTGTAGCAGAAAAGAGGAGTGAGAATATGTGAGAGAAACAACTCTGCAGACACCAAGGTCAGTGAAGAAGGAGGGGGAGGAGGTGCTCCAGGAGCCAGAGCAGAGATTCCCCTGCAGCCTGTGGTGAAGACCACGGTGAGGCAGGTTGTCCCCCTGCAGCCCATGGAGGTTAACGGTGGAGCAGATCTCCACCTGCAGCCCATGGAGGACCCCATGCCAGAGCAGGTGGGTACACCCAATGGAGGCTGTGACCCCGTGGGAAGCCCATGCTGGAGCAGGCTCCTGGCAGGACCTGTGGAGAGAGAAGCCCACATTGGAGCAGGTTTGCTGGCAGGACTTGTGACCCCGTGGGGGACCCACGCTGGAGCAGTCTGTTCCTGAAGGACTGCAGCCTGTGGGAGGGACCCATGTTGGAGCAGTTTGTGAAGAACTGCAGCCCGTGGGAAGGACTCATGTTGGAGAAGTTCATGGAGAACTGTCTCCCGTGTGAGGGAGCCCATGCTGGAGCAGGGGAAGAATGTGAGGAGTCCTTCCACTGAGGAGGAAGGAGCAGCAGAAACAACGTGTGATGAACTGACCACAACCCCCATTCCCCGTCCCCCTGCACCGCTGTGGGGGGAGGAGGTAGAGAAAATCGGGAGTGAAGTTGACCCTGGGAAGAAGGGAGGGTTGGAGGGAAGGTGTATTAATATTTGGTTTTTATTTTCTGGTTTAATATTTTGGGTTTATTTTATATACTCTGATTTGATTGGTAATAAATTAAATTAATTTCCCCAAGTTGAGTCTGTTTTGCCCGTGACAGTAATCAGTGAGTGATCTCTCGCTGTCCTTACCTCGACCCACGAGCCTTTCATTACATTTTCTCTCCTCTGTGCAGCTGAGGAGGGGAGTGACAGAACGGCTTTGGTGGGCACCTGGCATCCAGCTAGGGTCAACCCACCCCATGTGTATAATATCTAAGCCTTATTAGCTGAGTTACAGATATCTGTCAGAAGTTGCTAGCGTGTGATTATAGTTTACCTGGCTAAGGATTTATACTTCCTAATTATAGATATTTTTTAATCAAAAGAACACCTAATGAAAGAGTAGAAACACAGATTTATTTACATACAAGCATGCATATACACACAGGCACATTTATTTATATTTTCAACCTGGATAGCATCACCTCCGTGTTCCTATGGCTCTCAGGGTAGTGCTTAAAAAATTAGAAGGTCTGGGCAGATTCAGGCTTTCTGTAAGCCTCCTCCACGGTTAAATTGTTTCTAAAGCATTCATAGTGGGTTAAGTTCCCTTGTATGTATCTGTATAAGTGAAGTACAAAGTAGACACTAACAAGAAGAGGAAACTCATTGCACCTAACAGTAGCTGTCAGAAACTAGGCATTTAGTCTGAGCTCCTCAGCAAGATTCACTGAAGCTCCCTTAGTTACCTGGTTTTGGATGGGATGAGTAACTTCCTTCGTTGAACAGAGGCAGAATCTATTTAGACGACACCTAACTTTTAGACAACTAAAATAAAGGAAGAGGAACTCAACTTCCATAGCAGCTTCATCACACCTTAATAGGAGGAATCCCTGAAGCAGTGTATGTCGCAGAAAGGCACAAGTGCAAATGTATCTGCATTAGCAATGTGAGTAACCTATCAGCAATGTGAGTCACCTCATTAGCCATGTGAGTTACCAATACTGAATATAAACAAATTTATTAGTAGTGATGTGTTTGTGGTGTTCTAAGATTATGAGACAAGGCTTCCAGAGAGAAACAGTATCTTTTATTAGACTAACTGAGAGTATCTTGGGGGTGGAGGCACAGGGAGGGAGAGATGACTTTTTACACACGTGGCTCCTTTTTGGGTCTGAAATAGCTGCAGAAACCTGAAGCTTTTTAGTTAATTGTGTTCGTGTCACGTGTAGGAAGGGATGATCATCACAAGGCATTGTGGTTGTGGAGGTGTTCTAAAACTTCCAAAAAACACCAATGTAAAAAATGCTGGAGCTGTCAGATCTAAAATTAATTTTTAAAATAATTTTTTTTTGCTTGACTAACCTGATCGCCTTCTATGACAAGGTAACCCACTTAGTGGATAAAGGAAAGGCTGTGGATGTTGTTTACCTGGACTTTAGTAAAACCTTTGACACGGTTTCCCACAGCATTCTCCTGGACAAACTGGCTGCTCATGGCTTGGACGGGTGTACTCTTCGCTGGGTTAAGAACTGGCTGGACGGCCGGGCCCAAAGAGTGGTGGTGAATGGAGTTTACTCCAGCTGGCGGCCGGTCACAAGCGGTGTTCCCCAGGGCTCTGTGTTGGGGCCAGTCCTGTTTAATATCTTTATCAATGACCTGGATGAGGGGATCGAGTGCACTCTCAGTAAGTTTGCAGACGACACCAAGTTGTGTGGGAGTGTTGATCTGCTTGAGGGTAGGAAGGCTCTGCAGAGGGATCCGGACAGGTTGGATCGATGGGCCGAGGCCAACTGTATGAGGTTCAACATGGCTAAGTCCTACGCTTGGGCCACAACAACCCCATGCAATGCCATAAGCTTGGGGAAGAGTGGCTGGAAAGCTGCCCAGCAGAGAAGGACCTGGAACCATTGGTCAATAGCCGGCTGAATATGAGCCAGCAGTGTGCCCAAGTGGCCAAGAAGGCCAATAGCATCCTGGCTTGTATCAGAAATAGTGTGGCCAGCAGGACTAGGGAAGTGATTGTCCCCCTGTACTTGACACTGGTGAGGCCACACCTCGAATCCCGTGTTCAGTTTTGGGCCCCCCACTACAAGAGAGACCTTGAGGTGCTGGAGCGTGTCCAGAGAAGGGCAACGAAGCTGGTGAAGGGTCTGGAGCACAAGGCTGATGAGGAGTGGCTGAGGGAACTGGGGTTGTTTAGCCTGGAGAAAAGGAGGCTGAGGGGAGACCTTATTGCTCTCTACAACTACCTGAAAGGAGGTTGTAGAGACGTGGGTGTCGGTCTTTTTTCCCAAATAGCAAGCCATAGGACAAGAGGAAATGCCTCAAGTTGCACCAGGGGAGGTTTAGACTGGATATTAGGCAAAATTTCTTCCCCAAAAGGGTTGTTAAGCATAGGAACAGGCTGCCCAGGGAAGTGGTTGAGTCACCATCCCTGGAGGTATTTAAAAGACATGTAGATGTGACACTTAGGAACATAGTTTAGTGGTTGACATGCCAGTGCCAGGTTAACAGCTAGACTCAATGATCTTAAGGGTCTTTTCCAACCTAAATGATTCTATTATAATAACATCTTAATCTTACATACAAATATTAACTATGAGTCTTTGAGACACACAACAATCAAAAGGATTGGCTGAGACTGCAATGGACTCAGTCTTTGAGTCATCAGTCAGAGTGGTTCAGAGCTCATCCTCAAAAGGTCAAACTCATCAACACATTGCACCTCAATACAGAAATTTAGGCTTAATCATTTCTACCTGACCCTCAAATAGAAAAGTTGTGAATACAAATATCAGGTGAACACAATAAAAGGCTTCTATTGAGTTTCACACACCTTAAAAATAAAATTTAGCTTCAAATTTATCAAATTAAAACAAGAAATTCTGAAACATTGTATCTTTGCTTTTACTTTCTCTTCAGTACGCATACTGCTGATACTAAAGTAAAAATCTTTTCCCTTGATCTGTCTTAACAATTTTATAAGTCAAATGTGTATCTTTGCTATTTCTTCTGATCTCATTTTTCACTTATTTCTTGATTGGAGATTCTACACCCAGAATGGGTGCAAAATATATTGCCTATTTTTGGTCCACCTGTAATGTTATCAAACAGTCTTACACTCACTGAGGGGAAGGAAGGGGAGCAAAATGGTGGAAGAAAGAGCAAAGAGAGAAGGAGAAAGCAAAAAAATTCCATTCCATGAATCATTTTGTCCTAGATTAATGTAGGCAGCACTGTCAGAACTAGTTAGACCTACATTAGATGTAAGTTTTTTCCCCATCACTATTTTCCATAGCTTTGCTGCTATTAAATATGAACTTTCATCACATGAACCATATCACTGGTATTTTAATATTTACTATTGTATTTGTAGTTGTAGGCATGAAGTCATGAATAGATGAGGCGCGGTTTTTTGTTATTTTGGTTTTTTGTTTCCTTAACAATAAACCTCTGAGAAATATCACTATCTCCAGGATACTTTTCAATATCTTACAATATGGCTGGGGTGTTATGATTCTTCCATTCACATTGTAATAACTGCTGCAAAAGCAAGGCAATGTCAGCCTATTTTGCAGAGTTCCTGCCTAATAAGAATAAGTACTCGTGGACACGCAACTTCCATTATCATCAGTAATGGAACAATTACAATGTAAATCAATGTGATGTTTCAGAGTACCTATAACTTGCATATTATGTGTGAGTTTAAACTTCCTGAAGGTATTTAAAATTGAATTATAAAAGAAGGAATGAACATTCTGTATGGCAAGTTGAGGTTTCAGCAGCTGGATTACAAACAAGGAACCATATCATTCAACTTTTAAGAACTCAAGGTATCATATCATGAAGCATGTCTCATATATCTATATAAATATGGGTATGACGTGAATATGTGCAGATGGAAAGAGAGGTCTATTTTTTGTTCCTTTTTAATTCCTATCCAGCTGTTCAGCAGTGGCAATGGAGCTCATTTAAATCTTTCCACTCACTTGGGTTTTATGGTTTCATGTTGACTAATATTTTTGGCTTGGTCCTACAGCACCTGAGATTCTCATATGGTCCCTATACAGTTATCAGCAAGGTTCAGGAACCTCCGTGTTGGATGCATTCAGTATGGAGTGTGGACAGAGATATCTATAAATAATGGAATAAAGCTGTCTACGTATCCTGATTGAAATCCCTTAACTATGCCATATAGTTTAAGCCCTTCAGTCACGCAAGTGAGCGTATACTTATATTGGTATAAATGTGCCTGTACGAAAATGACCCCTTCCCTTATAAAGAATGCAAGATACACCAACACAAAGTACTTCTGTATCTCCATAACTTGCCTATTGCAGGGGTTGCATCAATCTATCAGTCAAAAATCACACTCATCAATGAGAAAGTTATACTCAAAGTAACTATGTTTAAGTGGAGGGAGCTAAGATCAGATTTCTGTCTCTGAGTAAGAAACTGAAGTTACTAACTTGTGTTTCGATTGGACTTTTGGGCCATTTAAAGTGTTTATGCAGTCCAAATCCTGAATGTCTGGTTCTCCTGAGGTTTTGGCTCCAAAGAACAGATGTCCTCCAAAAAACCCACACAAATTCCAGTTACTGATTTTCTTTGAGTCATGGTATGGCTCTCTGCTGACCGCCTCTTCCTTTTAAACACTCAAATGTGATTGTGTCTGGGGAATAAATTAATAGAGAAGGCCCACTGAAGGATGCTGACTTAGTCTGAAAGACAACCCAATTCTTGCAACCTGTCTTTAGCCTGTCTATGACATGAACACCTCCTTCAACAGACCACACACCAAGTAATAACAAGCATCATATGGTTATGGAGGAAGGAAAGTCTTTGACTCATTTCTTCAATAACATTTTATACGAAAACAGGCGGCTGGTACTTGAGTCCTCAAAACACCTTCCCCTTGATTGTTCTCATCTCAGGGTTTATCGTTCCTGTCCCTTCCCTAAAGGACACTCAGTCCACAGTTGACAAGGAACATGTGCATCTGCTAGGGGACAGGAACAACCCGATTATTTTCCCCGCTCTCCGTTACAATTTCCTTTCACTTTCTGGAGTCATACAAATGTAGGACCATGCTTCCCATTGACTGATTACTGGCAGGTTTGATTATATAAATAGCACTCTGCAATTCAACAGAGTTGCAGGCAACAATGAAGGATTTGCTGGAGATGTATTCTTCCTTTGCAGTCTCATTTATCAATGTACAGTTTCTCACTTGCCATTTATCATCTGCTTTTCTGTGCTTCCCTCGACATCTGGAGGATTTGTAGTCTGCTAAGTGGAGCAAGGCCTTGTCTTGAATACCTTACCATCCCTGGCCATGCAACATACTCCTGATTTTTCCTCAGTTTAACTTTTCTTTAAATAAACTTGACAGATTCAATATATCCTCGCTGTAAAGGATATATTTAGAGGAATTGTAAGTAATAGACAACAAACTGAAAAGCTACAGCTGAAGGAAAAAGAGTGAGACAGAGAGAAACGCACCTCTAATGCGTGTATGAATTTATAATAACAAGCAGTTGTGATAATTGCATGTCTTTTAACTCAAGAGGGTCATAAAATAGTGTGATGGAATACACGCATGAGTGCCAGGTGGGAAGCAGGTCTTCCGTTTTGCAAGTACTTTCAGGATTTGGAGATGTAGAATGTAAAGAAGCTCCTTGTTATGAAAGCAGTTATGCATCCTGGTATATTTGAAAGGTCTACAGGATGTCTAAATACGTCTCTGCCTTACAGATGTTCCAGTACTGAATATCTGGGAAATAAGGAGCAGAGAAAAACCAAGAGAAAAAAACAATATAAAAGAACTTTTGGGAAGAAATCAAGTTAAGATTCACTTAAAAATTTGTAGGCATTTTGTTTTGATAGTGACCTTTCAAAGTTTCTTTTATTTTCATTTTCAAATGTCAAAACAAGGCATTTTGACAATTGCAAACCATGATATATTTTCTTTAAAATTGAAATGTGGTATTTTTCACAACAGGTCCCTTTTTGCAAATGATTTCACTTTTGAAGAAAATCATTATTTGTAGGGGTGGGGAGGAAAAAAAAAAAAAAGATAAAGCATTTCTGGAAGATGATGATATTCTGTATCAGTAAAACACAGGCCTGGCCAGTTGGGAGCTACCTGTCCTGTTCCAGAAACCAAAAGGTCTGGCCCCTGGGTGAGTAATAACCTTTTGATCTTTACTTGGTTGCCCAGCCTAATTTCAACTAGCACCTTAAGCCAGAAGGGCAAGGATGACTGAGCTGGGAACTGGCTTGCCCTGTGTCCATTACCTGGGCTAGCCAAATCCCTGACCTGGCCACCAGGTGGAGGAATTATACAGAAGAATGTGTTTTCCCTTTGTAATAGCTATCATGTGCATTGACATTTATCTGACCACATTTTAGCATTCCTGACTGTAGCCAGCATACCAAAAGTTGGCGAAGATCCGATAGCTTGTCTTGAAATGCATCATCATGGAGAGGATATCTGACACTGTTGGTTGAAGGGTTGGGATGAGACACAGGAGAGATGAGTTCACTTTGTGGTTGTCACACACTTGTATGATCTTGGGGGAACACCTTCGTACAGTTTCACAGAGGATTTTGCTGTGTTGCTGATGCTGCATGTGAGCGGCACCCTCAGCTCCGCAGGGCTTTCACAGAGCTGAGTTTTCACAGAGTTCATGTTGCTAAACCACACCGAGGAATGAGCTGACTCCCTCTAGGCAGTATGGTCCTCTTTTATCATAGGTCCTTCTCTGTTTGTTTTGCAACTCCAGCATCTTTAAGATACTTGTCACAAAGGTTTTCAGACACCCCATCTATTTGTCCTTGGAATATATCCCCATTTTATACTTCCATGCCCAAAACATCTCATGTACAATTAACATAGGAGTGTAGCAACATCAAGCTCATGGATGAGACTTAGGTATTATTGAGTCTTCTTGCAGTTGACAATTTTTAACTAAAGCAACTGCCTTGCCTATTAGCTCCTTTCTTCTTCCAATTTCCCAATAAAAGTCAAAAGTATATAATATTTTGAGATCTCTGTCCATCACTCAGCCTCTCTATTTAGGGTTTTGTGATGCTGACTGTCATAGTAGTATTTGATCTCATTACACACCAAATTAACAAAAGCCAGCATCCCAATGGACTGTAAGGAAGAACAACATGACAGAGCAGAGTCTTAAATGTTGTCACTCATGACAACTCCATCTAAGCTGATAGAAATGTGAAGGTTTTTCCTCAGATGATGCATCCAAGGCTTCCACCCCCCTAAAATAAAATCCCACATCTGTCACCCTACTATCATCTCTTCAGAGCGTTCTTACACCTTCTCAATCTATGTATTATACTAAAAATTATATGTATTTAAAAGTACATGCAAATTCTTTCAAAATGTTCTAGTGAGCCAGAAGTAATCAATTAAAAAGCAGGAAAAAACTGTAATAGCAACAAAAAAACCCAGCAATGGTTAAGGTCAAAGAATGTCTTGCCTCCATAATAGCACTTAACACATTTGTCAATCTCTTAAAGGGAGTTTTTATCAATGGACAGTGGATTAGTCTCAAAGCAACTGGCACGTTTGTCTTTGGAATATCACCATTCATGGGTTCTGATAAGAAAATTAGCAAAGGGCACATAAAATAAACACAGATAGTTTTAGTGCAAAGCTTTCTGTGAGCTGCTTCTGTCTTTCTTAATCAGCTAAGAATAGGCTGTGATTACAGTAATCATTATGCAATTAATCACTATAATTACTTTTTATTGGAATAATAGTTTAAAAAGCAACTAACATATTTTCTGTTCTTGCTTGACTGGAAGACATTAAGTGCTTGTCAAGAAGTTACTAAAATTATGTCTTTGTAATTTATTTTTCTTTTTGTCATCTTATTATGTGGGTTTTTTTAATGTAAAAAGTAACAGCGCAAGTTTATGCACGTCATATACACAGACAATATTCACACAAACCAAGGGATGTGCAGTTCTCCAGTGGTAATAGGATGCTATTTTTGTGTACTTGGCATGCCACATGTTTCTATATGGCATGTACTTACATGTAGGTATCCATAGTATGGGTGCGACTATAGGTGGGTTTGCATCAATGAAAAGAACCAACAAATTAATAATTAAAAAACACTTCACATTGTGAAATTGAAGTCTTATCCTTCCTGGACTTCTTTTTTTGTGACTACAGGCTGAGACTAGCTCTTGGCATCTTAAGGCTGGGCTATATGTTTGTAGCTTCTCCTAAGCTCAACCAGGGGACTCAGTCCCTGCAATTACTTCTTACCTTAAGTTTCAGTGTAATGAAGACAAGGAAAGATAAGAGTTTGCTTCAGATAGGACTACAGTTGGGAACATTTTATACATATAACCTTACTTCCATATCAAGGTTGTGGTGAGTTGTGTACAGGCTGGGTTGGGCTGGGATTTAGTATTTCCCCTTCACTCCACCTCTTCTCTCTCTGGAACTGCTCAGAGTCCTGAAGGCACAATCCCATTCTTTCTGTCACACTGGCCTCTAATCCCCAGAAATCTCCCAGAAGGGGCATCCATCTAATCCAGTCCATCAGCCTGCCTGCTTTACACTGTCCTAGCTCACAGCCCAGGATGCTTTTACTATTTAAAAGGTGTCTAATAAGATCTTTCTTAGAGTCTTTGCACAGCTGTGAAAAGGTACAATCCTTTTCTGTCTAGTTACACTGCTGTTTTACACCATCTTTACTGTTAACATGAAAAAAGAATGATATATAATCCCAGACAACTATGTGCACACTGACAGGACTGTTTTGCTTCATATAACTATGAAATACAGTCAGTACAATATGTTATATACATGGAGATGTATAATTAAGAAAAGTTTTTCAAGTAGGCAGCCACCAAGGAGTACATGGCTGAATCCACTGATAAACAATTTAAATCTAGGTCTTCCTAGACAATGTCAAGGCTTCCAAAATGCTGAGGCATTCCCATAAGTAAGTCATTTTATGTTTCTTTGAACAATGATCCCTAGAGCCCCAACTCCTGGACCAAGTGCTGCCCTACCAGGGCAGACAAGCAAGCTGTCAGTGCTAGGAGTTAAACACACACGTGCCTCCACATGATCACAATCAGTGCACAATGAAAAACTCCAAATTTATGCCTAATCCTGGCTTTTTAGCGTGCATGAAACTGTACAGGCAACAGTTAATATGCTAGACCTAACCGTTCCCCTCCACATCTACAACTGTGTATCCCAGTATACATCTGTATAGCTGTATATAACCATATATCTCAGCAAAATTCAAACACAGATTCTAGCCAATGATTTTAAAATACAGAAGAGGTAAAAAATGTAGAAAGTATTTTCACTAACTCTTTCTTATAAAAGTTAGTCTGAAATGTTGGTGCAAATCATGGATTTAGTTGCTGTGAAATTATGCTATTTAAAAGCACTTTCACTCCATCCACCTTTTAGAGATGGATCAGCAATGGCTATTTCTATGTTTTCCCAGGCAAGGAGTAAAAATGCTTTCAAATAGCACCCTCTGATTCCCCTCTGATGTTGGACTATGCCGATCTACCACTAACAGGTGAACACAGTGAAATGGCTGTTAAATAGCAATTCCTCCCCATGTTCCCATTTTCCAAGCGCATCTCCAATTGGCAGCCCAGGAAAAATGCTCTTAAATAGCATTTCCTGCCAGTGCGGGACCCTGCTGGTACATTTCGAACAAGGAGCGAACCAACATAACTCGAGTTTACCCCGCAATAGATTTTTACAAGTGATTGCTGGAGCATTTAGGCAGTTAGGGGAATTAAACTCAAAGCGAAGCTACTCATGCGGACATGGACACATTGTTACAGAACATTTTTATTTGGGCAGATTAAAATTTTCTGACCTCTGGAAAAATTCTGAGTCTCATAAGGGGAATATAAATGCTTTGTCTACATTAGGGTTTTAATAGACACAAGTTAACATGTCTTAATAGCAGAACTTTTCTCCGTGGATGTCCATGACACAGCTGGTCATAAAAGAGCTTTGGGTAAAGACATGTCAGTAACTTTTCTTTTTTTTTCAATTTGTTAAGAAATTGTTTCAGGGAATCCTGTTACAATGTTCATCACTGAGGTTTGGGGAGCGGTTCGTTGTTTTGATGAACAAAGAAAAACTCAGCAATTTCATACCTGATTCACCATATGTATTGTGTGTTTTCAGGCTGTTTTGGACCCTTTTTAAAAGTCTGTTTGGTTTCTTTTAAAGTAAATATAACTTGTCTTTTTTTAAAAAAAAAAATCAAAATAAAATAAATGTTTGTGAAACATCTACCTTTTTATCACCTGTATCTTTTCATAAAGTATTTCATGAATTCACAAAGAATTTAAATAGCTCTAAAACTAATTTTTTCAATAATATTTTTGCCAAACATGTGGGCCAGTTTTAGCCATGTATGATGACTAGTTTCCTGCTCTAGGTTTGAAGCTGTTTCCTAAGCAGTTGCAAGGACACACAGTTCCAGGGATGTTTGATGTGTAGAAAGAAAATGTGTCTCCATTTTGTTTTCTGCCTGTTACACTGCTGACTTTTAAAATTAGTAGTATCTGTAGAGGGGCTTTTTTCATAGTCCTTGGTATTAGTTTAATTAACTTGTCATATGTAATTTCTCTTAAAAAAAATTTAAAAAGGAGAAATTTAGAAAGTTTAGGTCAGCTCAAATTGTCACTAAACTTGTTCGAGTTTCATATGACATTATTTCTCTGAGTTTCACAAGCTGTGACAGGAAGCATTACCTCTCCACATTATCTTTACTATAGCATATTTTGGGTGAACTGAGTAAAATAGCACTTGTTGGTTGCACTAAAGCCAAGTGAAGAACTTCCTCTTGGGTACACTAGCAACGGGATTTTTGACACAAAGTTTTGGGGATCTGTCAGCACTGTAGCACCCCTCTTATTCATGTTTTACAACCCAGATTTGCCCGGTTTGGTGGATTATCAATTCCTGTCCCTAAGGCATTGCCCCCTCGCTCCCCACTGGTGGCCACCTGTACCCCTGCAAAGGCTCGCATGGGAAATTAATGCTCTTGTCCTGCAGTGGTGGGAGCAGAGCCCTATTTTCAGGGCAAAGCATGGGACAGTTGTCCCCATTGCTCCCCCTTAGAGAAGCCCTTTGTCACCCAGTGCCCCTCACTGAGGGGGGAAGCTATTGCTGGAGTGAATTAAGAGTCAAAGGCCACATTTTCCATCGAGAACTACAGCTGGTATGCCTAGCCAGCAGGAAAGTGCCACTGCTGTGTCTGTCTCTGTTTTGTGTTTCACAGAGCAAAGATCTGAGATTTACCACTCCAGCACTGTAAAATTCAGGAATTTATCTTCATTGTGACAAAGCAAGAATGTATTTTGCCTTTGAGTCATGTAGGTGAATACCTGTTAACTTTAGGTTTTGGCTTTGAACCAATGACGAACCTCATAATACTCTCAGTCAAAAAGCATCCAGGTCCACCTGATTTGGACATAAAACCCAGAAGCTTGTCTCAGGTTAAGCTAAAACAAAGGCCCAGATTTATTTGAAACATTTGCAGAGCTTTTTTTTCCTTTAGGTGACTTTGGGTTGATCCATAACAGAACCCAGTCCCATGAAGTTTGCATGCTTTCTGGCTGCCTTGAGAGAATTTTTCAAAGGTGAAGTAAAAATACTTTTCTGATCTCCAATATGTTTAAAAAAAAAAAATTAATAGGTCTGTCTCTCTCTCCCCCCGCCCCTTTTTTTTTTTTTTTAATTTATAGCAACTTAATTAAGCCTTGCAAAGTACCAAAGTAAACTAAGTCCTTTAAAAATGCTTTGGGGTACGGTTCAGTAATTATGAGCTGGTATTTAGGAACAGAATTAGCATGTCTGGGAATTACAGACACAAGGCCCTGCACGTCAACAAGATAAGAGGAAATATGTCATATTGTCTTTGGCTGCAACTTCTTACACAAATATGCACCCCAGATTTTTGAAGGTTTTCTGTAGCATTTTCTTTCTGCTCGGTTGACACCTGCTGATTAAAGGGGTCTCTGGGTGAAGTTCTCAGATCTCTTTAGATCAGAACAAAATTGACACTCAGTCTTTCAGACTAGGGCAGAGAAAATAGAGTTTTTCTGCAAAGCTGAGCCATGCAGAAAGATTACTTCGACAAAAAGAAATAGGGAAAATAGAGGAAAATTAGGAAGGGCTGAGCATGGCCTGTTTGCAGTGCTATAAAGTCACTAAAACCTTGAAGGTACCTAAAATATTTGATATTCATGCCACTATATCAAAAGGTTTGGACCGCCATTAGGTATTAAAATTTGTCATTTTAAATTGCTTTTTTGCCAGCACTAGCAATATAGATATTGAAATTTCCTCAGAAAGTGCTTATCTCATCAAGAGTAAAATTATAGTATATGAAATACTAATTACAGTATTATGAAGAAAGGTGAACTTTCCGGTGACATTTTATCTATTAGTGGAATACTAATGTTCTTCATTCTTAAAGCAGAAGAACCCACATATCGTGGTTTCTGTTATTTTCTTGTCAGAATCTCTTTTATATGTATATGTATATAAAAAATGATTTTTTAAACCTTCTTAAGAATCCATGATTCCACAGAAGCAGCTGAGTTTTGATCACACCTGAATCAGAGTTCATCAGTATGCACCGAGAAATTCTTCATAATGTCTAGCCAGTAAGATAATACAAGAAACTCATCCTAGAGCTACGTAGTTTCAAGTTCCTGAAAAATCAGTATCATTTCATTTTGAAAGACACATTATGAAGTTCTGTTAGAATAGTGTAGGGAGTTCTTTTTATTATTTTGGTGTGGTTTACTCCTGTTATCAAGGAATGAACTGATTTAGATGATATGAAAACTTATTTCAATCTTTGCTAAGATCAGGTACCGTCCTCCTTTGAAACATGATTAACTTTAGTTGACATCTTCATTTAAATATTTGTCTTTTCTATGTGTTTAAACAAAATCTATTAATAGCAAAGCTACACTGTTTTTAATTCCAGAACTTTGTCTGGTTTCTTTAGTGCATTTTTTGTTTGTTTTGTGTTTGTTCTTGCAGTATACTCGATACTGTCAAAAGCAGTCAGTCTGATCTCATGAAATGTCATACTGGGACTATAAAATATTAAACAAGTTTGTATAAGTTTTGGATATCTAATGAAAGCCATTTCATTATGTCTCCACTGTATACAGTTCAGTTATGATCTCCTTTGGCCAGGCCTAAAATTTTTTTTTTTTTTTTAAATTCTCAATAAATATTTTATCTGACAAATTTATCTTATCTTTCCATTCATATAATAGTATCCTCCAATAAATGAGTTTAGTCACATATTTTTTCACATTTAGTGCCAGGTCCTGCACTTGGGTCACAACAACCCCATGCAACACTACAGGCTTGAGGAAGAGTGGCTGGAAAGCTGCCCAGCAGAGAACGACCTGGGGGTGTTGGTCAACAGCCAGCTGAATATGAGCCAGCAGTGTGCCCAGGTGGCCAAGAAAGCCAATGGCATCCTGGCTTGTATCAGGAATAGTGTGGCCAGCAGGACTAGGGCAGTGATCGTGCCCCTGTACTCGGCACTGGTGAGGCCGCACCTCGAATCCTGTGTTCAGTTTTGGGCCCCCCACTACAAGAGAGACATTGAGGGGCTGGAGCGTGTCCAGAGAAGGGCAACGAAGCTGGTGAAGGGTCTGGAGCACAAGTCTGATGGGGAGCGGCTGCGGGAACTGGGGTTGTTTAGCCTGGAGAAAAGGAGGCTGGGGGGAGACCTTATCGCTCTCTACAACTACCTGAAAGGAGGTTGTAGAGAGGTGGGGGTCGGTCTTTTTTCCCAAATAGCAAGCGATAAGACAAGAGGAAATGTCCTCACGTTGTGCCAGGGGAGGTTTAGATAGGCAAAATTTCTTCCCCAAAAGGGTTGTCAAGCATTGGAACAGGCTGCCCAGGGAAGTGGTTGAGTCACCATCCTTGGAGGTATTTAAAAGGCATGTAGATGTGGTGCTTAGGGACATGGTTTAGTGGTGGACTTGGCAGTGTTAGGTTAACAGTTGGACTTGATGATCTTAAGGGTCTTTTCCAACCTAAATGATTCTATGATTCTGTAGTTAGGGTTTTTTTCCTTTCTATATACAAAGGCAAGCCTCAAATATCCCGTGTTCGCTGTGTTAAACTCCAGCTAGATGCCTAGCAGAGATTTATTAAATCAGTCACAGGGTTTTGCTTTCATGGTTGACAGCAAAAAGGCACAATCTATTCAACCACAAACACATTTGCATGAGTGTTTATCACTATGGTTCCACGTACAATTTTAACATTTATTTTTGGTAAATATTTGACTGCTTATTCTACATGCAGTGCAAACAGAAATGTGTAGACAGAAAAAAACCAGAATCAATGCATTGGAAAACCACATTTTTTCACACTCAAAATCTTTTCTTCTCTCACACGAGTTATTCTGACATTTTCTGATAGCTTTTAGTCTCTGATTTTTGATGTACACTACTCTCCAAAATTTTAGTCTGTGTTCAGTCATTGTTGGAGTTGAGTAGACAAATATTTTGGGTACAGATCCCTCACTTGTAGAATTTATTTGATTGCATATCCCATAAACACTAGAGTTCAGTTGCTTCTGATCATGATAGAGCTGTCTAATGTGGCTTTCAGCTGGGCCAATGGATCTACTGCCAAGGGGTTTAGTGACACACAGAAATGGAATAAGAATCCATTCATTGATTAGAGGTTTTGTCAGTGAATAAGGAGAGTTAAACAATGTATTTTAATGGCTAGAATGGGGAGTGCTTGCCTTTATCTATTTATTTATTTTAAAGCTGTGGCCAATTGTGTATGAGGAGAACCCAATCAAGTAAGAAACACCTATAAAAGCCCATTTATAGGTCTTGTTCTTGCAAACCTGTTATGTTACGTTCATACCGATTTCAGTGGGTGGGCTGTACCTGTCACAACTGCAAGCCTCAACCGGCGAATAAATCAGACACCAAAATTCCTTTTCTAAGGAGGAAGAATAGGAACCGTGTGCTGTGTGAATGAGCTGCAAGCTGCTAATCATCATTCCACTGTAGTTCTTCTCCACTTTTAGCAACTATTATGTAAAAAGGGAATATACTTCACTAAAAGATGAGTTTCATTGACAGGAGTGGGAGAATGAAAGAGTGGATCATGAACACATTGTCTTCCCAGGGTTTGACCACACCACCATCCTCCGAGTCACTGCAACGGCATTACGGTCATTATTAGCTCCCTCTGATCAATGTCAGGCAGGTGAAGCAGGTTCTTGTGCTGCAGAAGGGCCTTCTGCTAAATACAGAACCACTTCTAATAGCTCTGTAAATCAAATGCACTAAGATAATAGTTTTTATCTACAGATCTGAAGGTTGTTTATGGCAGGTGAAATACTCAAAAAGATACATCATCTTATTTCTCAGAGTAACCTGTAGCCAGCAGTTAAATTCTAAGGAGGTATTTTCCCAGAATCCATTTGCTGTAAAGAAATGGCTGTCTTGAACAATAAATACAGACCCTGAATTCTTCACCAGCTAAGCAGAGTGTTTCCACAGAAGATATGTGGTAAAGGAAGAACGCATATTCTCTGTTGTTGTAATGAATGATCACTTTGTATATACGTAAGTAAAAAAGCAATATTATTGACACTTACATTTATGCCTTTCTGCTGAAATTTGAACCTGCAGACAACACACTAGGTGATGTTTTCATACCTCAGATAGGCATTTATCCAGATATTGAACATATTACTAGTACACAATTTGTCTTACTGTGACTTTGAATTGTGTCCATATGCATATATTTAAAATGAAACATAGTCAATTCAGTGGATGAGAGATCGATTTTTAGACCAAAGTGTGAAGACAATAAGTGATTTGACTTTCAAAAATTTCAACTTCAAATATGCTTGATGCCCTTGACTTCCACAGAGCTTCAGGAAACCTGTACATGTTTTAAGGTTAAACCATTCAATGACTATCAGTTGTAAAAACGAGGTTTACTTCAATCATGTTTTGTTTCCTCTGTTTATCTTGTTTCTCTGCCTGCCTGGATGTCTTTGGGCTGTGGGATCTCAGTGCAGAGCTTGGAGAGATTGGTGACTACTATTCCAAATAAGATTTTCCTTCTGAAAAGGAAGGAAAGGAAGGAAAAGCAGAGGTTCCCATTGAACAGAAAGTGGTCCTTTTTCTGTTTGGTTTCCATTCCTACTCAACACATGGAGTAGTTTGAAAAATGCTGTTTTCTTTACATTGTTAATAGTCTTTGGAAAACAATTCAAAAGAAAATGTAAAACTACTAAAATACTATTTCATATAACAAATTATCTGCAGAAGTAAAACAAGAACTGATGCTTTCAGACATGAATATATTGCCTAAATAACCCTTCCTTCTTATCTGCTAACATTACCTCCAAGCTGTCTTCTTTTTTCCAATGAAAATTTATTTTTAATAGATCAGGACTTTGTGAAATTGATATTTTTTTTCCCTTAGAGATGTTGAATCTTTTGCTTTTATCAAAGACTTTTTTAACAGACAGGTACATTAAGTAACATCATTTTGTGAATATTATAGTAAGAATTATCTCTGCATAGTACTCTAGAAGCACATGTGAAAAACTGTAAAAAAATAAAACGCATGTGCAGCTGTAATTATTTTCAGTTTGTGTTAAGAAGACCCACGTATTATGATCATACATAGAAGAGAGAGCTCCTGTTTAAGAGAGCTCCTATTATCTGTCCTATATAAAAACACAATAGAGGAGAGCTCCCTACTCCAAAAAGTGTAAAGAGAATAGAAATGAAAAGTATAAAGGAAAAAACAGAGGGGTTAGACAAATACTCTTTCAAATGTTCAGATTATATTTTGAATTTTAAGCTGTGAATAAATGGCCAGTTTTGGGTTTTTTTTAATCTTTCTGTATTATCAGGGTTGTACAAGACCATATATAAGCACTTTGATCCTCAGAGAACAAACATTAAGGGTAATAGGAGAGCTCTTTCTCTCTGGGTCTCTGAACAGAATCAGATTTCTTAAAGGGTAGCTCTCTGGGCAATTAGAAAGCAGTTTGGGGTCAAGTTTCCTGAAATAAGGATTGTGTTGTCTGACTGCATTTTTCAAGGCCTCAGGTGTGTTTGTGTGCAGAACACGTAAGATATGCACAGACTGCACTGCTGACCTCACTGTTCTTAAAGCCATCATCCAAAGCATCCACTGGTTGGAAAATGTGTGAAAAGCAGAGACAAACACCGTTTTAATAGATTGCACTTCACTATGTAAGAAACAACTTGCATTGCACATTGAGGATAACAGCTGTAACAACAGCTAATGCCACGCTCCTGCAGCTGGGTGCTGGTCTGTGCTCTCCGAGAATGATTCTTCACTGTCGTGGTTTAACCCCAGCCAGCAACTGAGCCCCACCCAGCCGCTCGCTCACTCCTCCACAGTGGAACGGGGGAGAGAATCAGAAGAGTAAAAGTGAGAAAACTCGTGGGTTGAGATAAAGGCAGTTTAACAGGGAAAGCAAAAGTCGCACACGCAAGCAAAACAAAACAAGGAATTCGTTCACTCCTTCCCATGGGCAGGCAGGTGTTCAGCCATCTCCAGGAAAGCAGGGCTCCATCACGCATAACGGTGACTTGGGAAGACAAACGCCATCACTCCGACTGTTCCCCCCTTCCTTCTTCTTCCCCCAGCTTTCTATGCTGAGCATGGCGTCATGTGGTGTGGAATATCACAGAATCACAGAATCGTATAGGCTGGAAAAGACCTTTAAGATCATTGAGTCCAACCATAAACCTAACACTACCAAGACCACCACTACACCATGTCCCTAAGCACCCCATCCAAACGTTTTTTAAAGACTTCCAGGGATGGCGACTCAACCACTTCCCTGGGCAGCCTGTTCCAATGCTTGACAACCCTTTCAGTGAAGAAAAATTTCCTAATATCCAGTCTAAACCTCCCCTGCCGCAACTTGAGGCCATTTCCTATTGTCCTATCACTTGTTACTTGGGAAAACAGACCGACCCCCACCTCTCTACACCCTCCTTTCAGGTAGCTGTAGAGAGCAATAAGGTCTCCCCCCAGCCTCCTTTTCTCCAGGCTAAACAACCCCAGTTCCCGCAGCCGCTCCTCATCAGTCTTGTGCTCCAGACCCTTCACCAGCTTCGTTGCCCTTCTCTGGACACGCTCCAGCACCTCAATGTCTCTCTTGTAGTGAGGGGCCCAAAACTGAACACAGGATTCGAGGTGCGGCCTCACCAGTGCCGAGTACAGGGGGACAATCACTGCCCTAGTCCTGCTGGCCACACTATTTTTGATACAGGCCAGGATGCCATTGGCTTTCTTGGCCACCTGGGGACACTGCTGGCTCATATTCAGCTGGCTGTTGACCAACACTCCCAGGTCCTTTTCCTCCAGGCAGCTTTCCAGCCACTCTTCCCCAAGCCTGTAGCGTTGCATGGGATTTGTTGTGACCCAAGTGCAGGACCTTGCACTTAACCTTGTTGAACCTCATACAGTTGGCCTTGGCCCATCGATCCAACCTGTCCAGATCCCTCTGTAGAGCCTTCCTACCCTCAAGCAGATCAACACTCCCACACAACTTGGTGTCGTCTGCAAACTTACTGAGGGTGCACTCAATCCCCTCATCCAGATCATTGATAAAGATATTAAGCAGGACTGGCCCCAACACAGTGCCCTGGGGAACACCGCTTGTGACCGGCTGCCAACTGGATTTAACTCCATTCACCACCACTCTTTGGGCCCGGCCATCCAGCCAGTTCTTAACCCAGCGAAGAGTACACCCGTCCAAGCCATGAGCAGCCAGTTTCTCCAGGAGAATGCTGTGGGAAACTGTGTCTAAGGCTTTACTGAAGTCTAGATAGACAACATCCACAGCCTTTCCCTCATCCACTAGGTGGGTCACTTTGTCATAGAAGGAGATCAATTTGGTCAAGCAGGACCTGCCTTTCCTAAACCCATGCTGGCTGGGCTTGATCCCTTGATTATCCTCTACATGCCGTGCGATGGCACTCAGGATGATCTGCTCCATAAATGAGCAGATCACAAATGAGCAGATCAAATGAGCAGATCATAAATGAGCTCCTCCATCTGAGCAGGATCATCTGCTCAGGATGATCTGCTCCATATCCCTTTGGTCAGTTGGGGTCAGCTGTCCCAGCTGTGTCCCCTCCCAAATTCTTGTGCACCCCCAGCCTACTCGCTGGTGGGGTGGGCTGAGAAGCAGCAAAGGCCTTGACTCTGTGTCAGCACTGCTCAGCAGTAACAAAAACATCCCTGTATTATCAACACTGTTTCCCACACAAATCCAAAACACAGCCCCATACTGGATACTATAAAGAAAATTAACTCTAGCCCAGCTAAAATGAGCACATTCTCCACCCCTTATTCCATACCATTTATGTCATGCTCAGGTCCCACACTATCCAATACATTCTCATTACCCACCACCCCCTTCCCATCCTTTGATATAATACACAGATATCATTCCCTTAGTCTATGGACTCCCCCTATAAAATTTCTTTAAAATGTCCATAAATATCCACAAAATGTCCACCGAGTTCATTTAGTCCATGACTTTGGGGCTCCATCTGTTATGGTGGTCACTCAGGACAGGAGAGGTGGTGTGTTGCATAGAGTTATTGGGCACCAAAGCCAGCTCAGGTCGGGTCACTGCTGCACTTGCACTGCTTCTTGTAAGGCTTCTCCTCCATTGGTTCAGGTGGTTTCTGCTATAGTAATTCCTATAACATGCAACTCAAATCATGGGTTACAACAATTTAAAGGTATTTCCATTACAATCTCCACCCCGGTCCCTTTGGACTAGACCATAGGGTTTAACATTGCAATGAACATCTCCCCTTGCTTCTGCTCTGGCTTGGACTTATCTACAAACTGCAGTCCCTTAGGGGCGTACCTGCTCCAAGTGGAGCCTTAGTCTCCAAGATGAGCTCCAAGATGAGCCTTAGCTCCAAGATGAGCCACAGTCTCTCCAAGGGTATACCCACTGTGGCACAGACTTATCCACAGCCACAGTTGCTTTGAGGTGCACTTGTTCCAGCATGGCCTTCTCCATGGGCCTCAATGCCTTCAGAGATAGACCTGCTCCAGTGTGGCCTTACCCACAGCCACAGTCCCTTCAGAAGTAAACCTGCTCCAACATGGCTGCAGTCCCTCCAGGGGTGTACCTGCTCTGTCCTGGGCTTGTCCGTGGCCACACACTTTGAGGTGCTCCAGCATGACCTCACGTACAGCCACTGATGCTTCAAGGTGTACCTGCTGCAGCATGGACTTATCCACAGCCACAGGTGCTTCAAAGTGTACCTTCTCCAGCGTGACCTTGTCCTTGGGCCACAATCCCTTCAGAGGTGTACCTGCTATGGCACAGACAGAACCACGGCCACAGATGCTTCGAGATGTACCTGCTCTGGCATGGGCTTATCCACAGCCACAGACACTTCGGGGTGTCCTGCTCCCATGTGGACTGATCCACAGGTCACAGTCCCTTCAACTCGAGTTCACACTGAAGTTCCAGCCTGTCCAGTACAGCAGCACAGAAACAGCAGCGGTGCCCCGGCCATCTGCCAGCCCAGGTGCATCGCCATTGCTGTTATGAAAATGTTCCCAGGCACCGCTGAGTAAGACCATAAACAGTACAGCAGTACAGAAAGCAGTGAAAGCAAAAAGGAACCACTAACGAGCACTGGACTCTAATATACAGCTAGGCAAGCAAGCCCCATGGCAAGCACAGAAGCCTGCCGATTAATAGCTAAACAGCAATAACAGCTATAACTTCAATCTAGCACATTCCAATCAAATCTGTCATTATCTCGAACCCTTCAAGCCCCATGTTGGGCACCACCACACTGATGGCACACCTCAGCCTTATGAAATTCTGCACTGCATGTGTTTCAGAACATTCAGTCGGAGCTGCATTAGAGAAAAACACTTGCAAGCAGGCGAATGAGATGTTTGACACCTCAGCAAAGAAAGAGAGAAGAGAGAAATCCTAGCAGGATGTCTGTTCGATGGAAGAATTACAAGAAAACATGCCACTAAGTCACAAAACACAACAGAGTCCTGGGGTAACGTTGGACTGTGCAGGAATCAGGAAGCCAAGTATGTGATTTTTTTAAGCTCTGAATGAGCATTTTAAGTGTGAGCCTAACTCTAAGCATGCAGTCCCATTTACCTCAGTGGGATTATTCATATGCTTAAATTTAAGCATATGCTAAATATCTTGTACAATTGGGACCCATTTACATCTTTAAGTAGGAGAAGCAGCGTGGGTGATGGAGTAAGTCATTTCTGGAGCTCAGGCAGGGATATACATAAAATTAAAAATATGAAGAACAAATGAGTAAGTGGCGTATTAGAGTGGTAAGTGTCTGCCTGTAAATTGTTAGCAAACTCAAGCCATTAACATGATGTCACATGTTTCCAAAAAGGCAGTGTGGAGAGTTACTGTTAATGCATGTCATAAACATCTCTAATTATCAATAGACATAAATGCCCTCAATATTAAAAAAAAAAAAAATATGAAATGAGTACGTGGCTATGCATGTATAATTTTCTCATGTCTCACTCTTAGCTGAGATTTGCTTCCTTTGATTCCTGCACAGCAGGCTCGTGTGTGGGTGTCAGAGTTCAGGGATGGTGGAAGGGAGGAAAAAACCAAGATGAGGAAGCTTGTTACAGCACTGTGTTACTGCCCATGCTCCCTGTGCAACTGCCCATGCTCCCTGTGCACGGCTCCCTTTATGGCTCCATCCCCTGGCAATAGTGATGCTACTATAGCATCTTCTTCTGCCATGCCCTCTGAAGGACAGCAGGTAGAGTTAAAACAGTCTGTGAGGCTAAGATAGCAGGGGAACAGCAAGGTTCATACAATTAGCCCAAGTTTTAGGGAAGCACCTACTCAAATGGTTTATAGTATCTTCCATGTGCCTCTGATCTTACTCATCCCACATTTCAGATAACTCCCCTGCAAGACCTCTGACAGTACAAGAAAGTATACTTTAGCCCGTCTTTCCGAGATGGATGAATATTTTCAAGTAGCTTGTGTTCTGTATGCTCTTGAAGCACCAAAAGGGTTTGCTTCATCCAGAGGTGTTTTCAAAAATTAGTTATCGATCAGGCCTGTTTGGGCAGATAAAAAGGAGTCGTCAGTGGCCATTTCCACTAGCCAAACTCTTCCCAGTCCTCCGTCCCCAAGTAAATCTGAGTTGTAAGGGTTTGAACTCACCCCCCTGCAAAAGTGAAGCATTGAATGAGCAGTCTGTGCGAAGCTCAGACAGAGGCACAAGGCAGCGGCTTTCAGCAAGGAGTAAATCTATCAGTGTGGTCACATTCCTCCTGCAGTAAATTTGACCCAGATTCAATTATTTATGAGCAAACAGGCTCATGCCTACAGTTAATAGGAGAAACTGAGTATAAGTGAGTTTTTGTGGACACATATGCAGTTCATTGTCTGCGTGTAGATTTTCAGTTGTAATTTAATAAGACTTTTTGTGAATATTTGGCCTATCAGCTTTGAAAACTAATTTTTGATTTAGGTTTGCATTGCTCAAATATAATGCTGTTATTTCTTCTTTCCACTACTTCACAGAAAATCCACTGATAAAATTTATATTCATAAGTTCTGTTTCTTAAGGAACTGGAAGGAAAATTAAGTACATGCTGGGACATTTACCTATACATAATCACTGAAGGTACATTTCTTGCAATTTTTCCCCTTTTCTTGAATTCTCACAGCACAATCCTTTCTCTGTGTACAAGCACACAGTTGGACACGGCAACCAGGAAGGATAAGACCAAATGTATAGGTTTTGTGTGTACATTTTTTATCTCTGCATGCCACAAGTATTCTGTGATTAAACCACTCATGAATACGTAATCGTATTTATTTCTCTGTGAAATCTATGACATCTTGTAACTGGAGAGCAAGTTCTATTCCATGTTTAGTTGCAAGCATAAAAAGTGCAGAAAGGAAAAAAAAGAAGGAAGAAGATATCAGATAAATAACAGATCCTTTTTTTCTAGATGCTGGAGTATTAGGAATTTCTTTAATTTAAAAGGTGTCTCATTGACAGAACACAGAGCACAGACGGACATATAAAAAATAAAAAAGTTGCAGCAAAAGGCATTCTGAAACTATCACTTTTATGTTATGCTCATCACCGTGGTATGAGAGTGCCAAGTCTGCACACAGTCTCAGTGAAGGCACAAACAGGCAGTGTAACCAATATCCTGTAGGAAAACCGTTCTCCTCAAACTACTGCCTGAGCGACTGTAAAAAATATGCCCTTGTGTTTCCAGGTAGTAATAGAGGTGCCAGAATCAATTATCTCTGAGAGCTCTCGGGCAGTAGGAACAGACACGTCTGACAAAGCAAGGTGTGCTTGCCACGCAGTTAATTGGGTCAAAGATATGTAGCACAGACAACCGCTCTCTTTGTTATTGCAGGATCCACTTCTCCTCCAGGCCTTTAAGAGGAAACCCCATTACCAGAGCTCAAGAACCAGGAGTTACGTGCCCAGATTGGATATTGCATATTTACAGGGCAAGTTAGGAGCTTCTTGGGTCATTTTTATTCACAAACTTCACACATAGATGTGTACTTGGGATACACGATGAGATAGAACCGGTGGGACATGGGGTAGAGTTGCTGCTGCTGAGAAATAGCAGAGCTCAGTGTGGTGAGGTCATTTTGAGGGCTGGCTCTATATATCCACACCAAGCATGCTAAGCAACACATCTGCTTATTGAAGCAGTCATAAGATGCTTATTAGCATCATTTATAGTGTGTAGGGTGCCTTCAACTCCTGCTGGCTTTCCTGAACAGAGATCTCCATCAGTAGCCCCTCAATGAGACAGTACACAAGACCCCTAAGAGTTTCTAGCCTAATTCGTACATTCCACAGGAACAGCTTATGAAGAAAGAGCAAAAGAAAGAAAGAGAGAAAGAGAGAAAGAGAGAACGAGAGAGAGAAGGAAAGAAAGGAAGGAAGGAAGGAAGGAAGGAAGGAAGGAAGGAAGGAAGGAAGGAAGGAAGGAAGGAAGGAAAGAAAGAAAGAAAGAAAGAAAGAAAGAAAGAAAGAAAGAAAGAAAGAAAGAAAGAAAGAAAGAAAGAAAGAAAGAAAGAAAAGGAAAGAAAGAAAAGGAAGGAAGGAAGGAAAAAAGGAAGGAAGGAAGGAAAGAAGGAAGGAAGGAAGAAAGGAAGGAGAGAAAGAAAGAAAGAAAGAAAGAAAGAAAGAAAGAGAACACACACACACACCAAGAGTTGTGATTTGTGGTTTTTTTTTTTAATATAAACTCCCTTATTAAGGAAGCCTCATAATATAATGAAGAAATGTAAACAATAGAAGGAGAAAAATGTCTATTTACAGTTATATAAATAGACTAATGAGGTATTTTATCAAGCTTAAATCTCTTTCCCTCCTCCCTGTTTTATTAATTGATGTTCAAATAAAATGAATTTACCTTATGACTCAACTCAGATCTGACAAATTAACAGCTAAATTGTTTTGGTGCAGTATTTCAGTGATTATCAAGAGGACTGTTAGTCACTGATCAACTTGCTCAAGAAAGATGACAAACCCTCTTGTCAATCATTTTGCCGACAGTTGAAGCAACAAGAAAAATAATCCTGCTTTGGGCACCTCAGCACAGCTTTGGGGGTGGAGTGGGTGTTTTCGTTTTGCTGTAGTACCTGATTCACCCCAGACCTGATGCAGAAATGTGCGTAAGCACCCATGTCAGTGGAACCGATCTTGTGCTGAAATTTTAGCATCTGGGTGTTTCACGCAAGTAGTGCTTCCAAGAGGGTAGGAAAACCTTTTAATTTCTGTTGGAATCCTATGGAAATCAAAACTTGTCACCAAAATGGGGCTTGAAGACACATTTACACACATAAAAAGAATAAAAAGAATTTTAAAAAAATGAAAGAAAGGAAAGCCTGCCCTACGTCAGGTACCAAACTCTGTAAGCAACCACTCTATGGCACACAGGCACAGCACAGCTCACTCCTACGCTGGTCACCTTCTCTCTCCTACGCTGTAGACTTGCAATACAGAGTTCAGGCAGAGAGGCACCAAAACTCACTGAAGATGTGGCTACACCAAATGGAAATAGCATTAAATCTAGAACAAGCATCAGCTTGCTTTTATTCAGAAATATTATTTCTTTTTGCACAATAGTCTAGAGGGGAAAAGGGTCATCCAGAAGGTTGGCAACTTGTGTTCGCTGCTTTTCTGAGACGGAAAGAATACGAAAAGCTTCAATTTCAGGTGTCTGTTGTGGCCAGCTGAATTTGGGTGGGAAGTCTGCTTCATTTCTGCTCAAACTGGACCTTAGTCAATCAGGAATGCAAAGCCCTAGAGCCAGAACCCAAATCAGTCAGGGAAGGAGTTAAGGAGGACACAATTTTATCATGCTGGGTGTCGTGGTTTAGCTTCACACAGCCTCACACAGCTAACTAAGCACCACCCAGCCGCTCGCTCACCCTCTCTCCCTGGTGGGATGGGGGAGAGAATGTGAAGAGCAAAAGTAAGAAAACTCGTGGGTTGAGATAATAACAGTTTAATAGCAGAAATAAAATAAAATAATAATAATGGATTGTAATTAAAAGGAAAACAATGAGAGAGAGAGAGAGAGGAACAAAACCCAAGGAAAAAACCAAGTGATGCAACCCCTCACCACCCGCTGAACAATGCCCAACCAGTCCCCAAGCAGCGATCGCTGCCCCCCAGCCAGCTCCCCCTGGTTTCTATACTGATCATGATGCCATATGGTATGGAACAGCCCTTTGGCCACTTTGGGTCAGCTGTCCTGGCTGTGCCCCCTCCCAGCTTCTTGTGCACCCGGCAGAGCATGGGAAGCTGAAAAGTCCTTGACCAGTGTAAGCACTGCTTAGCAATAACTAAAACATCAGGGTCTGATCAACATTATTCTCATCCTAAATCCAGAACACAGCACTGTATTAGCTACCAGGAAGAAAATGAACTCTATCCCAGCTGAAACCAGGACATTGGGGTACTTTATCAGTGCTACTCTACATGAAAGTAAAGGAGCTGCTCAGGACTAACAGATATTGAAAAGAGCTCCACTGAGGGCCTAACACTATTCACACTTTCCAGGTTACAGAGGTGGTAGCCAGCATAAATTAAGTTCATGATATGCTCAAATTTCCACAATGACTCAAGTTGAAATCGTACTATCAAGTTATGCAGTAGCTTCAGACAGAAGCGGGTTTTCAGAAGATTTCTATTTTTATATAACAAAAAAATGGCTTTATCTATGTTATGGCGGGCCAGATTTGAAAAATTAAATAAATATGGGAATGATTAACTGCTGAATTTGACAGCAAAAGATCTTATGTATCTGAAGTAACCTTCCAAGAGACCCATACTTAAACTGGCCTTAAAGTTACATTACAAATTATGAAAACATAATGTTTTGATAACTAGTACAGTATTCTCCTATTACTATTATTGTTTATTTAATGGTAAATTACTGAACTGAACCAAGATTATGGCTCTACAGTGCCAGATGCTTTATGTGTATAAGGTTGTATGCATTGCTGTATCATCAAACATAAAATTTGGAACTGTAATTTGGCTAAACATCAACCATTTTCTGTTTAGTAGGAAGAAGATCTACAGGCTTGGTGCTTAAAGAAACCTAAATCTGACTGTGTAACCCCATCCTAGCATGCCAGCTATAGCTAAAACCTTGTAGAAATAAGCCCATATCTAACATGTTTTCCATTTGTGTGAATCATTTATAGCCCCTTTCCGTATCCTTAATGTCTTCTCTGGCTTTCCATCAATTTTGTCAGAAGATCTGATTGGCAATTATTTGCTGCTGGATATTGTTTGCTTCAGAAATCTCTTAAGGGAAATGGCAGCATTATGTCACAAATACAGTGGCCTAGCTGGTACTGGAAATACTGTATTCACTGTATAGGCATTGCAGAGTCAGTCTATAAAATGCACAAGTCAACATGGCTCAAAGTGCATGGTAAGGGTGACACATCCTAGACTTACTAAATTCCTATCCTTTTGGAAACCAGAAATGTAAGCAGGTATGCAGGCCCTTTTAATACTTTTCTTTCTGAGACTGCCAGTCAGAAAAGAGTGTTATATGCAATATAATTTATTTTAAATATTAGCCAGACGTATTAGGCCCTTCTCTTTTTTATGATATTATTTGTATTGATGACTCACATCTAAAGCTATAAGTTATTTGAAGTTTTATTTAAAAAAAGTAGCTTATGCCTCCTATTTTTTTTGGAAGTTAAGCACATGTTTAAGGTTTCATGAATCTTCTTGATCTTGATTGTCAACTCAGAGTTGAGAATGGATTTAAACTCTCTGAACATAAGATTATGTTCAGTATTAAAGCCATAGAAGGGAACTGACACATTTAAGAAATTCTGGTGTATGTATCAGAAATACTGGTCTTGGGATAGGCACATAAAGACTTAATGTTTATTAAAAGTAAAAAAAAAAACCAAACACACACACACATACACACAAAAAGCCAAAACCCAACAGATGTGTTATGTAGCCTGGGAATAGAATTTAAAATACGTCAGAGGACTTTGAAAATCTCTATGTATTTACACTTACTCTTTTCATAAATGTCTTTTCCATCTAGTTTGATAGGATTCCACTGACGAGACTCTTTGCTGGAAAACTGTTTCTTAAGCTAAAAGCCCTTAGAGTTATTGAACATGAAAAGTTATCTTAGGGCCAGTATTATTTAAAAAATTTCTTTCACAGTATAATATATTTATATATACTTATCTAAAACGAACATCTTTTCACAATATGTAGCCTAAATCTCCCTTTGCTCATGAACTTCTCAGTACTCCTACTTGGCCTACATGTACTTAGACAAAATATTTCTATTTTTCTGAAAACTACTGTGATGATATTGAGATACCAACCAGCTAATGAAGCTGATGAGGGTATGCAAATGAATTCCAATTGGGCTCCTACTATCTGTATCAGGTGTGTCCCATCACATTACCATTTACTTTATCAACAGCATAATATGATGTGACAACTCTTAATATCAAACAAAATGACATGATGTAATATGACAACAATGTAAAAAACACACTGTTTTCGGACAGGGTTTTTACCCTTCATTTCCGATAGGCTGTATGCAACCTAAAATAACCCAAAGCAATGAGATGACAGTATACAACAATGGTTCTAAATACCTAGGAAATAACACAGTCTACCATCTTACCGATGTGTTTTCAGGCAGCTTAGATTAAATATTACTTTTGTAAGTAAGAGTTGTGTAACCTAATTATCGCGTTAAGTTGCATACAGCTCCTAGGTAGCTGGAGTGCATTGAGTTCGTTATGGACTTTAACTTGGAGGGATTTTCTTGAGTTTGAGAGTATGGGCAAAGGTTGCAGGACTTGGGACACTTTCTTCATTCAAAGTCTCTCGATTGACAGCCACCATCACTACCAAGCATGTTACTGCCAGGTAGTCAGTCATTTGTACTTCCTACCTCTATCACAAACCTCCCTTTTTTATTTTGTCATTAGAAGGGGTTATGCAAGAGCATTGGTCTCTATCCCAGAGCTAATAAACAATATGCTCTCACATGACCCTCTGGGACCTTTTTTTTATTGCCCCTCCAAAAAAGTTAAAACTGGCTAGCACAAAGAGTAAAGTTATCATGTGCATGAATGAGGGCTGCACGTGAATAACACCACCATATTAAACTTCAAACAGAGGTCTTCAAAACATCTAAGATGCACCCAGACATACCTACAGTCTAAATAACAGCACTTGAACATGACTGCATGGCCCTTTTTTTTTATATAGATATACTTCTGTGTAAGGTGGTTTGACAGACCAGGGTGTTTTTCTCCAGGAAATAAAGTAGACCTCACTGAGAGCAGAAGCACCTCCAGATTTGAGTTCACTCTTATTGAATTCTCTTGGAGCGAAGACATATAGACATGCATAACCTTGCAATAAAGTATGGGTTTGAATAACAAATGGTTTAGAAACAAAAGCTACATGATCTTAATTCACGTAAAGATGTATCAGGTTATCTATCACACATTACAGCTCTTTGTCATGAGCTTGGAAGGATACCTGACTCTCTTCAGGACTAATACATGCACTGGAACAAACCTCTGTTTTTTCACATTATAAAATCTTTGTTTCCTCTTGGAAGCACAAGAGTTTGACCTCTCCAGTAAATAGGATTAAAGTTCTTAGAGCCTTGCAGGCATTTGTTAGTTATTACTCACAGCATCCTACTAGGAAGATAAGAAATTGCTGTTGCTCCATTTTATATGTCAGGAAAAAATAGAAGCACAGAAAAGCGAAGGTATTTACCAAGTCTTTTGTCTGTGTTTCACCTAACACCAGGGGCTCTGGACAGTAGGTGCTGAAGTTATGTGATTACATTGTACTTGAAGTAAATACAGAAAAACATTATCTTTAAAGGACCAAAAATGGTGAAGCACTTTTTCATCTTAAATAAGAAAAATTATATTAATATTCTTAATATTCATTCCATTGTCTTATTTCTGAGAGTAAAGAGGTGCATATTTTATGAACTCTTAGGAAAATCTGAAGCATAACCTCTGAGAATAAACCTCACAAATGTGTACAGTCTTTCAATGCTTTGAGCAGTGCTTAAGCTGCTAAATATTAGCAGCAGTGTTAATGGTTCTCTACCACTGCACACCAGCTGAAAGTCTCTCTTGTAATTTTCTATTAGGAACTTTTCAGATTATTCTTTCTCCCTGAGAAGTTACTTGGCTTTCCGCGGTCATTCATAAAACCCACTCTTCCACTTTGATATTGAGCAAAACTACCCCTCCCTGCGGCCTGCTAACACCAGTTTGGTTTTCAGATCAGATTCCCTTCTGCAGTGAGATTCTTCCTTCTCACAGTTTGCTAGTACCTGAATATGGCATCAAACATCCAATAAGAAACATGAGATTCTGAAGACGGGATATGAAAACATAAAAAGAGGAATAATGCAGAAACTTCCTTTCTCTTGTCATATGGAACATCTTTTTCTCCCTGTCAGACGCTTCACATATGTCATAGACTATTTGATACCCATGCATTCATCACATACTGTGTCTTAGATGAAATGCCAGGCAGTTCACTTTGTCCCAATTCATCACAAAGCCAAATATGTGTCTTTGCAATGGGGGCCAGGAAATATAGGCTAACAAACCCAACAAGATATAGTGACGTCTTTGACACTGCTGTCGGTTTGTAATCCAGGAGCAGGCAGCGGCTTCATAAGTTTCTTGGTGTGGAAATCATTGAAAGGAAATTTAACCCAACAGAAAAGTCCTGATACTTGTGGTCACCTGAGGATGCTTTCCCCTTTTCATTCACTTGTTCTTTCCTTTCCATGAAGTTTGCTTATAGCTTAGCTAGCTCTGGGACAAACACTAACTTTCCTCCTAAATTCTGCTGGACTTCCATATTGGTGGGATTCCCTGGAGTCTCTGAATCTGCATTTCAGGCAGGCGAGACAGGATTTCCAGGTACTCACACTATGACCATTATTTAACCATTATACACATATTTTATACTGCTATTATTTTTCTTTGAATTAGATAGTCATTGGCAGCAGAAGATATGAAATCAGCATTTCTTTTCTTCAAAAATCTAACAAATGTTCAACAAACTCTGAACTATGTCTATTACCAGGTGAGATTAGGGCAATAGTATTCCAAAGGTCAATAATATTCATTTAAAGGGGTTTTACTGGATGTCTTTTTTCCCTAGTGTTAGTTGTGCGCTAGAAGAGATGAAACGCTGAGAGTGCTGGGAAGGGTCAGGCTTTGGGAACCAGCTGGGGAGCAGCAAGTGCTCCAGAAACTTAACCTGAGATGGGGTTCCCATCTTCTTCTCTCCCACAAAGAGAAAGGAGCATTTACGGACCTCTGGCCTCGAGGGGATGGTGTGGAGTTTATTGGAGGTTATTAAATGCCACAAAGCCAGATATTGTTTGATAATAAGCAAGGGGAAAGGGAGGAAAGGGCACAGTGAGTAGGGAGGAGACTTATATTCAAACCAGTTCTTTTTTATGGACTGTCTGAATTTCTCTGTCTCTAAACCTCACTGTTCTACTAGATTTTCAAAGGAAAAAAATTGTTTCAGAATAACAGACTCTTTGTGGTGCTTTTTGAATGCTCATTTTAAGGAAAACATGTAGCAGATCCTTCTCAGAGCTTTGCCTGACTCAAGGTCTTAACACTCCTTTGTCTCAAACATAGTTTATGAAAATCTGCACGCACGTGGGTAATGTAGACCTGGAGATGTAGCCATTGGATTCAGTCTATTTCTTCTGATGAGCTTTAAATGAGCCTGAACTTTAAAAACAACAACAACAACAACAACAACAACAACAAACAAATACAACAAAAAAGCCGAACCAAAACATAAAACTCAACAACTGTTAGGTGTTTTGAAGTTGTCTGAAAAATGTAAAGTGTGTAAAAACCATTGTTATTACCTACATCTCATGTTTATATCTCAACATTTGTATAACAAAATCCTCATAGGCTTTAAAAATTGCCTGTACTGGGAGCCATTCATGTGCAAGGTCATTCTATAATCACATCATCTAATTTTATCCATATGAAAGTTAGTCATTGTCGTGGTTTAATCCCAGCTGGCAACTAACCCCCACACAGCCGCTCACGCACTCCCCCCGGTGGGATGGGGGAGAGAATCAGAAGAGTAAAAGTGAGAAAACTCGTGGGCTGAGATAAAGACAGTTTAATAGGGAAAGCAAAAGCCGCACACACAAGCAACACAAAGCAAGGAATTCATTCACTCCTTCCCATGGGCAGGCAGGTGTTCAGCCATCTCCAGGAAAGCAGGGCTCCATCACGCGTAACGGTGACTTGGGAAGACAAACACCATCACTCCGAATGTCCCCTCCTTCCTTCTTCTTCCCCCAGCTTTCTATGCTGATCATGACATCATATGGTATGGAATATCCCTTTGGTCATTGGGGTCAGCTCTCCCAGCCGTGTCCCCTCCCAGCTTCTTGTGCCCCCCAGCCTACTCGCTGGTGGGGTGGGGTGAGAAGCAGCAAAGGCCTTGGCTCTGTGTCAGCACTGCTCAGCAGTAACAAAAACATCCCTGAATTATCAACACTGTTTTCAGCACAAATCCAAAACATAGCCCCATACTAGCTACTATGAAGAAAATTAACTCTAGCCCAGCTAAAACCAGCACAGTCATCAAAGGTAATTATCTACAGCTAATGCAGAGAATGTAGAACCTCCATGGGCAATCCATCTTACATATCGCAGACATCTACCCTCGAAAGGAACGAATTGCTCAGTACTGATGCCTGTACCTCTTCATTGCATTCACGGGGAATTTAGGCAACTCGGTTATATTAGCTGCCCACATTTTTTATGACCAAAGTTAAGCAGAATAAATGGAAGTTGAGGCAGATTGGGCTTCAAGGAGAGATTGAGATTCCACCTCACCTGTGTGAGGTCTAGTGATTATCAGAAGACCTTAGCATCCGCTGAGAGATTTGCCTCATAGAAAGCCCTGTTCTTTGGGGCTTTCTTCATAGAAAGCCCTTTGGGCTGTTGAGGGGCTATAAGCTTCAGAAGGAGCCTTGGTTAAAATAGCCTTCAGAATCTACGAGGGCAGCATGGATTCATGCATGAACGCATGGATGCTAAAGGTTGTTATAAAATGAAACAGATAATTGAGCCTGGAGGCTTTGAGTGTTTAATGATAATAAACAACACCCAGAAATAGTGCAGTAATATGAACATGCCAAATTTTGTAGGTTTCTTTGATGTGTGATAGAGAGTAATTTGAATCAGCATGAGAGTCTGAATCAAGCAGTGTAAACCTTACCATAACCCACTGGGGCTGGCGTTCTTCTGGCTTGATAAAAGGTTTCTTGAGGTATTAAATAAAGTCCATGGGGGGTGGCAACATAAACACAAACAGAAGCCACTGAAACGTAAACTCCAGTTTTCCCTTCCCTCTCAGCTCTCTTCCTTCTCCCTAGCATCAGTTTGTCATGAGGTGCTTAGCGTCATAATGTATGGTAAAAAAAAGAAGAAATATATACTGGACATCTTGGAGAGAAAGTTTCTATGATTGAGCACTTGTTAAGGTAATACTCCATCTACTTGTAGCAAGCTTGGACACAAATATTTTCAAATGGGACCAAACCCCTGTTTGAACACCATGGTTTTGGCCACATCGCTGTAACTCAGGTTCAGCAGCCTCTGACAAAGCAAAGGCTGTAGCTTATCGCTGGCAGGTTGGAGCTGAGGTGGCTGGAAGTCCATCCGTCCCCCTGCACAGACCTGGGGTGTTCAGCCAGATCAATGCTTGCCATTGCCAAGAGGCATCTTTTGGGGTGGTTGTTCTTTCCAGAAGTGCAGCTTTTGTTACACGAAAGGGTGGGTCATATCAGATGCAGCTGACACTGCACACAAAGATGATAGCTCAAGTGGAAAGCTTTAGCTGCTGAACACAGCATCAGAACAGCTCAACTTTAAAGCCTTTAGATTATATAGAGCCACTGTGTTTAGGGCCTTTAGGGAAAGAATACCAGGCAAGTTAGATCACTATGAAAAATGATCACTAGGGACCACAATACATAATAAGGTATATAAATAAGTGTCACACAAAAATGCCATAGAAAAATAAGAAACAAAGCTTGCAACATTCTTCCACATAATGGCTTTATAGAAACATTACAACATTACACAAAGCTTGGAGTACAATATGAACCCCTGCAGACTCTGAAATGTGGTAAGCTGTAGGGTACAGCAACCCACAGAGCAGCAAAAGCAAAGGTTTAATGGTATTTTAAATGTTATGACTATACAGAAGGAGAAATCTGCAATATAATCCTTTTCAGAATTCTTTGTGCACGGCAGAATAGGCGGGAGCTCTGATGCTGTCCTCTAAATCCGGCTGTGACCGACCGAAGAACAAATGTTGGTAAGGGCAGCAGTTAAGGGAAATAGTTTGCAAAGGCAGAGCTTAGGATATCACTGAGGTCTGTGCTGCTTTTTTTCTCAGCATTCCTCTTATTACGGTGCACCATTGACGTGCGCATACGTTTCCATTTTAAACACACACTCCCCTTGCAACGAACGTATTTTGCTTCCAAAGGGAGAAAGTTACATGGTCAGACTCCATCGCATTTGCCTTGAACTGAAATTCACTCCCATCGGAGGTTCCTGGAAACCCAAAGGAAAGGGCTTGGGTTTCTAACGTAGGGTGCTGCTAGGTTAAAAAAAGTCACCGGAAGACTTAAAAGTATTGTAAAATTGCTCAAGTTTCCATGGAGTTTTATCAGCTGGAATTCAGACAGCACTCGTGCAAGAAAAATACTTTAGCAATGGATATTGTCTTCTCTTCTGCCAGACAGATCTGCCTGCCTGGCCCTGTAACCCCCAGGCTTTCCTTGGTACGAGTCAGATGGGAAAACAGGAGAGGGCTCCACACATGAGAGTGACATGAAAATGCATTTAATGTGCTAAAATTCCCTTTCAACATAGCTGTCCTTTTACAGATAACCGAAAATGTTCTTGTTTTAATATACATGGCCTTCCGATTATTTTTTTCCACATCTAAGAAGCGTTGCAGATTTCTTTTTGATCACAGAAATCTCAAGCTTGGAGAGGGAAAATTCAGATTAATGCAAGCTGTTCAACAAGCCAGAAAAGGAAAACAAGACAAAATAGAAATTAAAACAATAGAAATCTTTGAGAAGACATTTATTTTATTGTCTTGAAACGAACTTTCGTCTGTCACAAGTCCTGTTATTAGCCAGCTGCTTAGTTAACTGAAATATTGATCAAGCTTGTCACACTTTCTTTGTCTGTCAGGAACAAGAGAAGGTGCTGACCCTTTGCAGGAGACTGTAGTGACAGGTCTGTAATTTGATAATCGCTTGTTCAGGAAAGATTTTACTTTTTTCCCTGATGTAAACTCTGGCTACTTGGTTTCCTTTGAATTTTTTTTTTAATAGTGTCAAGCTCAGCCTCCTAAAAGCTTCAGAGTTAGATAAAGAAACACAATATGATTATCACGTCTGCAGAGTACACTTTCTAGATTTTGTCTCTTTAGTTGAGGTGACTAGGCTTATTGGTGAGACTCTATTTTTTTTTTTCTCCAATTTCTCACCTTGTGAGAAGATTGCCTATGGAAAAATCTTGTTGAATTGCTTTTTTCAGGCTGGAGCTATAACTCAGCAGCCATTTCCTACAGCCTTTCTTACTGTTGGATCTCAAAGGTTCCTCCCACACAATAGGATGCTTTTTGGAATTGGGCACTTCCCATCTCATACCAGGTGGGAAGCTCAAAAAGTACCTCCCATGGTTTTTTTAGCTAGCTACGAGGCCCTGATTCAGGAGAACTTTCCTGTTTCTGAAGCACCTTAGGAGAACCAAATGGCCAGTTTGTTCAACTTAGAGAGCCTGGAGATCCATGGGAGCAGGACTGTGCACCGTGCAGAGCAGAAAAGCTTCTCTCTCAAAATTGTGAATAATCAAATAACTGAGTTAGGCAATCCTCCTGTAATTATTTTTTCCATTAAATGTTCTATCCATCAGAAATTAATTGTTGTAATTAACAATAGAAGTATTCTCTCTCTTCTTTCTATGTCACTGAAATGATCTTCTGCATGCCATTACTTGGCATCGTTAACTGAAATGAAGACTCTGTGTCTTCGTTTGATGAACAAGGCTGTCACCTTCCCTGGATTTTTCTGTATTTTTAGTCTGATCAGAAGTAGTCAAATATTTTTCCCCACAGCTAAACTAAAGCAGTCATGCTCAGAGGTTATACAGTCCTGAAATTGAACCAATACTTCTGTGACAAACTTTAGTTGCCTCTGGGATGAGTTACATTTAAACCAATTGGCTGAAAACAAATTTGATGCTGAAGCACATTATTGATATAGCCCCAAATTGAAAGAGGTATTAGTTTGCCATTCTACTGTTTGGTATCTGATCATGATTGATTTTTGAGGATGTTTGTGAGTTCTCTTGAATGAACATTTTCAAAATAACATAAAAGAACATTTTGGGACCTTGGGAAGGGCAGGTTCAATTTTTTAGAATCCTGCGTTAATTTTGGGATGCTGTTACTTTTCACTTACACAGGTTGTTTAAGTCTGGAGTTCCCACTCTGTCACTAATGAGTGGATTCTGCCCTTAGATGGATTATCTGAGACCCAAGGAAGTTGGTTTTGCTGTATTCTAGCCTTCAGATGTTAAGCACGTACAACACTAATTCATTGTCTCCTAAAGTAAGGTGAAACATGAAATCCATTTCACTGAAATTTAGACTGGGAAAAATTAGGTATGTAGGCTAAGCTGGGGTTCCTTCTGTACTCAGTGGAGAGAGATGCCACTTAGAAAACCATCCTAACCTGAGTATTCACGATAATGAGCGTGACCATACCTTCTGAGGATGCTTCTGTTTTCTTACTGACCATAGGCAGGACCTGAATAATGCCTAACTTTAGAGAGCTAAACCTTGATGAGGTAAATCCCAGCCTTACTGACAAATATTTCCTTATCCAATTCGAGAGACATCAAAATAGCATTTTTCACATCTAAGAAGTATCTGTGATTCCATGGGAACCTTCTCTGCCAGAATCTGTGGATTGACATCTCGTCTGTCTGTCTGACATAGACCCCATTGCAGGAGTTTGTTATTGCCTCTGTAGTATCCTGAGAAGCAGTTTAAAACTCCTTTCATTCACACTGAAGCAAAGCAGGTATAATTCAGTGAACCAAGAAATAACTCTCTGTGCAAGAGCAGAATTAGAACAACTACTACAACGGGTATATCAGGCATGTGATGTATACATCCTCTTAAAGACGTGAATTAAAAGGTTAAGGAGAAAAGGAAAAAGCAGAAAAAAGTGTGTCACGTAGGAAGGAGTTGGCCAAGAATATTATCTGCATGTTTCAGTAACTGTTGTTTTTTTAGCTTTATTTTTCATTTAGGTAAACTAATGCTTTGGTCTTACCATTTTTGAGCTTATTGCATATTAATAACCTTTCTTCTAAGAAGTTAATGGTCTCACTGAAACCTCCAAAAATATGCTTATAGCTAGAGGTTGCAAGGCTTGCTGAAGATGATCTTTTTTAAGGTGATGCAGTGAAATGATATCTTGATTCCTGATCATCTGTTGTAGCTACCAGGCTGTTCATACTAGTATTGCATTCACTCTTTCTCTGTGTCAGTGAAATATTTTCCTCCTCCTTTTCTTTAAATAAACTACACTTGGTTACACTTTTTGTGAATTTCTAGCTCACTTTCATGGAATGCGGCCCCAAGAACATCAGAGCATAATTTTGTAACCCAAGTTTTACACGAGACCGCCCCCCCCCCATTACTGCTGCTTCAGCTCTTCTTTGATATATTTTTAAATAAAAGCCCATTTTCTGCTGAACACAACCTGGTGCCTCTAATGTTGTGGTTCTGAAGAGTTTTAGCAAGCATAGATGGTGATGTGCCGTAATTCTTTAATTTTTTTTTTTTTTTTAAAGTTGATAAAAGGGGCATGGAGACCAGCAGGAAAGAAGCAATGGTTTTAGTTTTCAGACCAAAAGAATAAAATAAAATAATAATAAAAATGGATTGGATTAGTTCAAAACAAACTCAGGGGGTGTTCTGGTGTGCTTCTGAATTCTCACCTTCTTTTACTCTCTCTCTCTCCCCCCCCCCAATATATATATTTTTATACTTCTGCTTATTTCTTTCAAACAGCTCTCCTCTGACAGCACCACCACCTCTGACTGTCCTTTTCCTTCTGGTACTTACTGGGTAGTCCGTTTTGTGGGTATCTCACAGCTTGCCACCTTCATTTACTTTGTTTATGTGCAGAAAAGCATCATCACAGAAGCTTTTGTTCATGATTAGGTTTATCAGTGTTTATCTTTTTGTTGATCTCTACTAATTATCCTTCGTGCAATATATGCTTCTGAATTTCAACTGGAGATACACTTAAAATCATGAAATGGAGTATTGATCCAGAATCTGGTCTGAATTTCTCCAGTTAGGAGGCTGGGATTTACTAAACAAAAAGTGCAGAAGCTTACCTGAGCCCTTTGAAATTCATAGTTGCCTCCATGGTACTGAGCAAGAAATATCCTGGGAAAGCCACTTCTGAGAGGCTTTCTGTTTCAGTTCAGCTGAAAAGGTCTGGAACCATCCTGTCATATTGTATTACATTGAAAATTAGTGCAATGACCATAAATCATAATTTTTTTAAAAAATCTAATATTTTTACAAATATCTCCCCAAAAGTTGCCTATAGATTTGATTTTGGGCCCAAAAGTGTAGTTTATTACTGTGCCTTAAAAACAGTGCCTCCATTCCAAGGTGTTGCAGGGAAAAAAACCTGCTCAATTCATGTGGTTTAAATCAAATCAGTATCAAGGAGGTATGTCGATTCATTAGCGACACATCATTATCTCGCAATCAGTGAGCTATACAGTCAGGATCAATTCAGCAATAAAACAAATAAACCACAGCACTAGACACTTGCAAAATGCTAACGAACGCCTACACGTTTCGAGACATCCTCCTGTAACTAATCCCCAAAAGCTGTAATCACGCCCACGTGCACCCACACAGAGACAGAGTTGAGTGCACACAACTCCCCCCGCCCCGGAAAGCGGAGGTTACCAGCACACATCCCTCTTCTCAAAGCTATTTCCCCCATTTTCACACCCCTCCTGTTGGAGATGTGATGGCCATACCCCTGTGGGTACCCACACCAGTACCTACAGTCCCCTAATCCCCACCTGTGTGCATTGATGCCTGCACACGCCGGGTGTGGGTCTCTCCTCGCCGTCCCTGCACTGCGGGGTAGGAAGGGAACTGTATTGCCCTTATCTTTCGATTATTTTGTTAGGTTGTAGGCAGCAAGTTGCGCTTTTACCACCCATTCTTGCAAACATACGTGCACTCTAGTTGACTCTTCCACCGCTGTGTGTTGCAGCACAGTGCATGTCCTTGGGAATCCTGCTAAGTGGTCGGCTGGGGTATTTTATGGCAGTGAGCTCCATGTGATCATTACTGATTAGTTATTTACTTTTTCATCTTTTGTTAAGCATAATCAAAGAAAGATACACAGCACTTTCTTAAAAATTCCCTGAAATTCACTCCAAATATCACCCTGTGAGACCTCAGTTTACAGAAAATTTCTTAGTTTAATAAAAAGGGAAAAAATCTTTCAAAAAACATTTTTTTAATACAAGAATTTCTGAATTGCTTTTCTCTTTGCTTCCTGCTTGGCTAAGTATCTTCATACTTTTTCATCTTGCAAACACAAGAAAAGGTCCAAGTAATTTTTTTAAGGGAAGAGCTTAGTAAACACCAACTGGCCTCCAGAGAAGCTTTATTTTGATTTTAATAAATATCCATGTTGGACACCCCTGCAAATGTCATGGACTACAATAACATTCATATTCTTTCTGCTTGAGAAATAAAATGTACTGATCTGAAAAGCAGAAATACTGTGTCTTGCTTGCAGTGAGTAGGGTCTCTATTATACTTCTATGGTCTTTGTTTTGGTTACCATCATTAGGATATCTGAGTGTTTAACAGATAATAGGTGGGCAAAGTTCTGTTCAGGGTAGAATCATTTTTATATGGGGATAGTTGTCACAAACTGTATTCTGTTTATTATGGAAAGATTTGATCAAACAGGGAAATCTTGATGCGGTCAACAAGTGGTTCGATTCAGTGCTGATGGCTTCTGAAAGCTTGCGCAACCTGTCAATCTCCAATGATATGATTTTTTTTCTGTCTGCTGTATGACTTATGCCTAAATAGTTAAAAATTATTCCAGCGGTTGCTCAGGCACCTAGAAGGAGAATCTCTAAGGTATTTGTGGCCTTATTTATGAATTGCTTTGATGAGCAGTGTTCACCGACAGCCAAGGGAGCAACAGATATGTTTATGGCTCATCCTGATACATGGGGGAGGTCAGTAACCAGCTGAGACTGTACATGACTTTCTTCCATTCAGCAATATATGCAAAGAAAAACAGCAGTGCAGTGTAGAGGTGAAAAATGAAAAGATTCTCAGGTGCTGGAAGTACAAGAATATAGGATGAATAATATGATACTTAGAGAAAGGTATGTGTTGCAACGGTAAGAAAGTGTTTATGCTACAGAAAAAGTCTTTAAAAGACCTTACCTGCATATATGAACTTGAGCAGAAGCATATGCATAGTCTGGTCTATGCACAAGAAGTGTACTTTGAAAGTCTAGAAAATTAGAAGCTTTTATTAAGGCAAGAGACCAGTTTATGATTTCTCTTTATAAATACACTGGATGGAAAAGTATCAGAGAAGAAGAAAAAGAGCTAGAGCTACAAGGTCCAATGGGTCATAAACTGGTCATAAATGTCTTTTAATTAGGAACTATGAAGAAAACGTAAACACTGGACAAATCTGAAGCCAGAACAGTAGAGGAGAAATAACCTCTGAGCTAATTTCAAGATGTAGCTTATATTCACAAAAGGGATCCTGTGGCAGAGTGTGCAGAGGACTGGATGCACTGACCAAAGAGATTCCTCTCTGTTACACATTCCTAAATTTTTCTTCCAAATTTACACTGAATGAAAGCCTAACATTTCAGCTGATCTCTTGCTAGCAACTTTCTCTGCAGGAAGATGGTGTGGCGGACAGGTTGGTATGGGTCCCTCATATGTGTGACAGATCTCAGAGAAAAGCATTTGCCTCCTTGTATTCTTTGGGATCTGCTGGGGTCAAAAATGTATAAATTATCACAGCCTCACACCTTAGACGCTACCTGTCTTGCTGGCAATCTTTTGCATTTCCAGGTGCTAGATACCAAGCAAGAGATGTAAACATATCAGTGCAGTGGAGGAAAATATAAGGGAAGGACTTAAAGATCTTGAGTCCCATCTTTTAGCCCAGTCTTTTGACAATTTTCTGGCCTACTGAGATGTGCAGACCATTGGAAACTCACAATCACAATTGTTCCACTTTTTTCCATATACATTTCTGTATCTCACTCTTTTCTATTCAGCTGGGGGTTACTTCCCCTGCTTTCAAATGCCTTCTCCAGAGCTGTAATTTTTAGCACTCAACTCAAGCTACTCCTCTTTTTCTCTCTTTCCTGATTCTAAGTTTAAATGCTGAAATCTATATGCAATTACTACCCAATTACCTTTACTTGTTATAAACCTTCTTCCTCCCACCCACTTTCCTTCATCTCTTGTTATGATCCTTGTTTCTCTACTTTGAGACAGACATCATGTCTTTTTCATCATTTCTGAAGAGAACCTCATAAACATAGGATGCTATATAAGTAGTTATGAGTGAGGATGAGGAGGTGTAGTAAAATTCTCCAAAATAATTCTACATTTTAGAGCATGCTGTGATCAGCTCAGCTTTCTCAGTCATCTAGAAAAACTTATGCCCTACGGACCTTTCTGGAGAAACAGAAAAAAAAAGGGCATTAGGTCTGCTCCTTTCATATACCAAGTTTCCAGATTCTGCTTATTGCTTTGTTTACTGCCCTACTTACTTGGCCACATCATAGTATCTTTATCTGCCTAGGTGGTTATTTGTCTAATAGAAAATCACAGCAGCTCTAGGAACTTTTTTTTCCCCCACATTTATATGATAAATCTTTACATATGTATTAAAAATGAAATCTCTAAATCACACAAAGTATGTAGAAAAAATTTTTGATCTGTTTATGTAGTCAGACAGGATACTATAGATAACATAATCAGGTTGAATAGCATCTCTAAGGCTCCCTGAAATGCAGCTTATGGAAGGGAAAGTGTATTAATTGTTTTCCTTCCCAGATTCATTCAATATAGGGCAAAGAAATACATAATGAATAGAATTCCTTTTGGAGGGGTTGGAGAATTCTTCTATACATCTAGGAAATTCACCATAGGGAACTGATTTATACAAAGATGAGATTTTACTAGGGAAACTTCTTTTTTTTAACATCTTAGGTTTTTAGTAGTTCTCTGAATTTTTATTATTGGGGAAGACTTTTATTTAACTTTTGTTTTGGTTTGTTTTGGTTTACATCTACTTATACCAACATTTCTCAAATATTCAGCTAACAACTCTTTTCAGTCATGAACCATTACAGTTATATGAATATATGGTTTGCATATTAGTTGATAGGTATTGACAACCCTATACTCTATTGATAGTCTTTCAGTTTAGGACTATTTAATGCTTGTTTTCCCCTGTACATACAGGACATAAATAATTTCTGAAAAAGACCCACAATTCCTCGGCATTTCAAATTTTGGAAACCCTTATTAGGAAAGATATTTTAAACTTACCTTGGGGTCTTCCTCCAAGCACCTCTAACACTGCTACGTCAGTTCACAGAGGTTATGGGAACAAGACCTAATCTATTCTATGATGAGCTATTCTATAATGAGTTACCAGCAGAATCAGACATAGAATTAAAAGAAATCTTATTCTTAGTTTCTCCATTTCACCTGTTAAGTATTCCTTGTAATGTATTGAGAAGAACACAATTATCCTGTTTATCAACAACAGCAGGTAGTTTTGGACACAGTTATTAAAATGCAAACTTTTTCTCAAACACATCATCTGTTGCTATTTAAAACTATGCCAGCCTCTTTGCTGACATCTCAAAAGATATGCACAAATAAGTTCCATGGATGCATCACGGATTTATTATTCTTACATTTAAAGCAAGTTTAAGGGAAAAAAACATGCTATTAGTTTTACTTCAAAGATGGCTGTTCACCCAAAGAGGCTGAAAAACACTATTTTTTTTTTTTAATAGAACAGAAAGAAAACCAGGGAGAGAAAGGGCATAGAGCAGAGCTATAGTGCTCTTAAGTTTACTTAAAATTCTCTGCTAGAAATCTTCTGCTGTTTTTCAGCCATTCTTAAAGCACAGGACATACCAAATCACTCATACCCAATGCCTCAGGACCCCCATCACTCCACAGCTGCAGAATTGCTGAACTGTCACAGGTTCACAGCAAACCGAGTCAGCACTTCAAACCCTTGAAGCTCACTTGTGTCTCCTTAGACCAATATTTGTGAAATGTTCAATTAATAACTGTGACCGATCATGTGCCATTATGGCATCTTATACCCCAGGAAAATGCAAACACCTAAGTCCCACACGGGGAGGAAAGGAGTTTGAAAGGTAGGGCTACTGAGAAATGCAACATAATTGAATACCCTTTAAAAGACAAAACTCCTTATAACATTACTTAGGCAGTAATTTTGATTCAAATAATGTCAGTAACATTATTTAAAATCCTTTTAGATAAGAACACCCACCCCCGCACTCATCTCTTCATCAACTGACACCTGTCAAGAAGAAACTGTGGGGGGAAGGACTGCTCCTTAAAAGGAATTTAAATAATGTTAATACATTCCTCAACAATATTCGGCAGACACTTTTCTTTTCTTCCTAGCAGCTCTCTTCTTTGACCCCCATGTACTTATGCAATACCCTTGCAGAAGAACCAGGAAAATATAATAATACTTCAGTTGGAGTTAATAATTTCATTTTGTTTGTTTTGAGGGAAAGAGTACAAGTGGTAAAATAATGTTAAATTCTTTAACTTTTCCTGTAAAAAACACAACTGTATGAATAAGACAATATATTAGCTATTGCAAAAATATTGTGTTTGTCAACATTAAAGTCAGTAACTACATACTGGATAGAGCAGAGGTGTCAAACAAGTTTCTCAAAAAGTCTATCAGTATTTTAATTAATATGTTCATTAATGATGATGAACAGAGATTAAATTCACAGATATTGTAGAAAGTTGTGAAAACAAACGAAATCGAAAAAAGGACCAACAGGGGTTAGAAGCATAGGCAGAAACCAGCAAACAATGAGATTCACATTTGGGAGGAGAAGTAAAGTAATGTATGTACAGGAAATAGTCCAATGAAAGAAAGGAGTAAGAGGAAATATTAAAGTACAGATAAATTATGTGAGTTTTCAATCTCATTATGTTCTATACTACAGCATTTGAAAAAAAAAATTAATATAATTTTCATGCAAATACTAGTAAAAAATGTGGCCTTCCGTATTCACTTTTTCACATAGAGTAAGAGCAAATCAAAAACAGTAAAGAAGAACAGATAAAGAAATGTAAGGGCCAGGGGGAACAGTTTATGCGGAAAGATTAATGGGATTACATTCTCATTTAAGCTGAGGGACAGAGACACTCCTGAACACTGACACCTCTCAGAGATGACTCCTATTTATTTATCTTTGGTAATCCAAGCCAGTTCTTAGCTAGTCCTCTATTTTCCTTCAAAAATCTGTGCAAGAAGTCAGGGCTGTTCATGCTAGCCCAAAACAGTCAGACAGAACTGCAGTGGTGATAATTGCATTACTAGGAAGGGAAACAATACCTCCAGAATTAATGGCAGTAATTATACAAAAGGAGGTATTGCCTTTAGCAAAGGACCCAGATGACAAGGTGGGAATAGAGGCCTGACTTTTTGTTGGATAAAATCAGTTGCAATGAATTCCCACCACAGAAGTCACCACCAATTTTGCAGCCCTGCAATCTGTGGTGCACGCTACACTCATGGTGAATTTAGGACGATTACAGCAAAATTAATATTTTAAGGAGACCAATTCTGCAGTGGTGGAGAGGTGGCATGGAAGACTAAACACTCAGAAGGCCTTCTTCCACTAGCTTCTAGCTACCGACTGATTTGTTTATGATGCTTGAGGTCTGGTTCTGTTCTACTTGCCTGAGCCGCTTGGCTTCTTTGGGAACATGAGTAGATGAGTTAGCCTTGACAGTGATTGCTGGCCAAGGGCTGAGCCCCACACCTGAAAGGATTGCAGGCACCAGGCAACAACCATACAGGTGATGGAAAGAGGCCAAAAGTAGCAGTCAGCATGTGTCTCTCTCCCACCTCTCGATGCCTTCAGTTGTGAATCTCTCACTGCCATCTTATAGACAGCAATACTAAGGCCATAATCAGGATAGAGATGCTTCATTTAATAAACAGAGATAATCAAAGAAGAACAGCTTCAAGATCTTGGATGTTTCCCAGCCCTGGAAATATTCAAGGTCAGGTTGGATGGGGCTCTGAGCAACCTGATCTAGTTGAAAACATCCCTGCTTGTTGCAGGGGGGTTGGATTAGGTCACCTTTAAAGGTCCCTTCCAGCCCAAACCATTCTATGATTCTATGATTCTATGATCTTGTGATCTAAATACTCCAGGTCCTTCATAACTTCCCTTGTGGTTTTTTTCTCCCTTTTTTGAATGCTCATTATATTAGGAAACTCAGGAGAAGACTACTTAGGTGAGTTTTCTTATTGAACAAAAGGATCTTTCTCTGACTTGGGTTGAGCAAGTCAGGTCAACAGGTTACCTAGCTCAGGCCTAGAAATGCAACACGACTCAGGTACAGCAGGGTTTTTTTTTTCTCTGTTTTGTTTTTTGTGTGTGTAAAATAAGGAGAAATAAATCCAACTACCTGCAAAGAGAATTAATCTGTATTTGAAAGTACCTTAAGATTTTCAGATTAGTGGTCCAGCAAGCCTCGTAGACTATTTTGTTATTGTGCCATCACTATTAATTACTCAGTTTTGAACTGTTTCCACTTTTCCTTTCTTTTTTTAAGTCTTAAAAATAGAAAAAATAAAAAAAATATATACTTTGAGCATATCTGGGGGCTTCTGATTAACTGAAACACACAGGCAGATGTTACGTGAGCTTCCAGACACTGTCCTGGCACACCGCCTGTGCTGTGTAAGTTACAATACACCTCTGTCCTGTTCAGTATGTTTGGCAACAGCCATACCACATTCAGCTCCTCTGTCTCTCCAGAGCAGAAACTGCCAATGGAGCAGAAATGTGCCAGGTGTATGGGTATGTGATGTAGAGAAGAAGGGTTTACATTTGTACTGTTTTCCTTTCTCATTACCCTTTTTTATGACAATGAATTTATGAGTGGCCATTTCCTATTCCATCAATCTTTGCCAGGACACTGAAGTATCAAAATCGTAATGACTCATGCAGTCTAGGAAAGATAATGTGAACATATACTACTTTGACTTTATCACTGCTCTGTAATTCAATTGCCTATGTTTTTTTCATTCTCTTTGTTTTTGACCTCCCTGATCTCATAGAAATATAAGCTTACGTTGTCCAAATGCAGGTGTCTGAAGTTCTTTCAGTCCGAAAAGATAAGGAAGCTGTTTTTCAGCACTCCTGGGTGACCAGAACTATTTAGTTTTATGTTCCAATGATTACAATCCCCTGTGGTGAGTAAGCCCCCTGTGCTTGTACCCGTATAAGCACTTAGAGTAAGGTTGTCCTTGTCTCTCGATAGAGAAGATGTGCAAAACAGAAGGGAAATGTGTGCTAAACGTTTGGAGTTTGGGACTCGACACAGAGAAACTTTGGCCTACAAAGAAGCTGTCACCACACAAGAGCTTACTGGGATCATGGCTTGTCTCCTCAATTATTTATTCTAGGATTCCCACACAATCAAGAGAGAAAAGGGGGCCTGTCTAGAGGGAGACTGATCTTATGGTGCAATATATTCCTAAGGTTGTTTAAGTGAGCAGTCCTGTAGATCTACAGTGAATGGAAGTGGATTCTAAACAAATGACTGTAGGTATAGGTATCTACTCCACAGACATCTAAAGTTAGGTGAGATAAACTCCTCCCACAGACGTCAGCAACTTGCTGGTAGCTCTGCAAGGATATGCAATTAGACCATAACAAATGTGTATAATTCAAGATTAATTATACTGCCAATGAATATCCATGACATTGTACTCCGGAGTGGAGGTAGATGTGTACATGAACAGGTAGCTCAGAGAAGTGTAAATCTTCCCACAGTGTTTGATTATGAAAGAGGGAAAAACATTTAAACCGAGCACAGATATACAGCACAGTAAGAAAATTTGAACTGCTTTCTATCAGTTCTCTTAAAGACATAAAATTGATATTGTCATCATTAATAGGAGCAAAACCCAAGGAAAAAGATCGGAAACCATTGAAGTAGGGCAATCTTTTTACAGTGGAATCAATTAAATACATGCTGCTCTCTTAAAATGCACCACTTCATTTTAAGGAGCTTAAGGTATGAATAACAAGGCCATAAAATGTTAATAACTATAATAACTGTAGCTTCTACAATATTTTTTAACTGTGCGGAACTGTAATGTGACAAGTAACAATAAAAAGAACTTGCAGAAATTACTTGGGTTAGGAAAGGTTGAGAGATTTTACTGAGAAAGGTCTGCTTTTTCACCTCTTTGACCTTGAATGAACAAAGGTCCAGACAAGTGAAGCGACCAGGTAGTTTTTTCAAGCCATGCCTTGGGAATAGTCATCTTATTTATTTTGTTACTGCTGTTTATATTACTGTAATGCCCAGAGGCCTCGTCATGAACTATTGTGCTAAGTACTGAAAAATGCAGATTAAAATGACAGTCTCTGTCTCTGAGAGCTTGTATGTAAAGTGTAAGGCAAGAGAAAACAGCCTCATGCAAAGAAACAGGACAACACAAGGAAACATTTTCATTCTTGATCAGTCTGATAAGCATTGGCCAATTTCTTGAGGGTTTTTTTTTTCTCAGCAGACACAATAGTAAAGAGCTTCATAAGGGATTTGCAAGAAAGTAGAGCTCTGAGGAAGATTTTGGAGGGCTCTCGTCAGCCAAGGAGGCTGTGTGGTAGGGGTCCAAAAAGTGTCTTCTACATGTCTGGAAGGGGGCTGATGGCGACTGGACAGTAGGAAGTAGATGGGAGCTGATCCAGAATGAGGAATGTCCTTTGGAGGATATGTGGAAAGAACAGAACAAAGGGAATTGAGAATCATCAAAGCCAATGAAGGGTAAAAAAATCTTCAGATGTGCTGAAAAAGGATAGCAGGCCAAGGAGAACCGAGTGAGGTACCCAAGCCAGTTTCTGACAGTTTAGAAAATGTTTAGCATTCCCTCTCTGCTCTGCTGCTTGCGGGGGCACAGATGTAAGGAGAGAGAGGCATTTTAGGAAACATCACCACTGCTTCAGTCAAAGTCATACAAAATAGAGTAGGCTCATTCTGCCTTTGAGAACTGCCTGTCCATCACAAGGGAGAAGCACCTGAAAAGCGCACTCTGGATGGCCTGTTTCAGGCAACTTTATGTGCGTGCTGTCAGGGGTCGCTGAGATCGATAACCCAATAGAGGAGAGGCAGCTGCAGCTCTGTGTCCCCAGGTACAGCCAGGAGTGAGTCTGGGCATGTATGCCCAATAAGCACATGCCTGGCCATACAAAACAACACAGTCAGGCAGACTCGCCATTCACGTAAACGCAAAGAGCACCAATGGCCTCATCCTGTTCTCTAGCTAGGGGAAAGGCCATTAGTCAGAAAAAAATGTATACACATAGATATGTCCAATGTGGATCTGTCCAGTAAGTGGCCTCAGTCTGCCCGGTAGCTGCCCCTGGATCACCAGTCTCCCACTTGCCCCCTTTAGAGACACACACACACATACAAGCTGCTATCTCAGTCGACTTCCAAACCCTACAGTCTCTCCAGCAGCTGGCCTGGACCCCCCAGTCCCTCGGGTAGTCAAGTCTTCCAGCTGTCTCGCTCGCAGTTACACACATACACCCCACTGGCTTCTGGCCACTTCACCCTACTCACCAGCTAGTCCGGCTTGATATCTGCTGGCGACGACACGCTGCCATATGCACTTGCGCTCGCTCCAGTTGCTGGTGCCCTAGACACAAGGACCTCCAAAATCAAGTGATGTTTCTGATGATCCTATACCTTGCTATGCTCTGGGGTGCTCCAAATCAATACTTACATATATCTTTGCAGAGGCAATCTTAGAAAAGCAATCAATGAAGGTTTCATTCTTCTCGGTGGTGAGGAAAGTATATAACCTATTATGACAAAAGAAGTGTATTGCACATTTTGCCTGAGAAACTATGACACCAGAGAAAGAAACTGGTTCTTGCTGCTTGCCCTCAGAAGCCCCAAGATTGCCTCTCCCTTCAGCAAAAAGAACAAATGGTAGCACAGAAGGCAATTTACCAATGCAATCATCCTCCACTCGGAGAACACAAGATGAGTAGTTAAAATATTGCTTGCACTACCCTCCGTGAAATGCTGAGTTGCTCTCACAGCTTGCAAGGCATGGCTGTCGAGAGGAACAGGGCAAAGGTGCTCTGCCTTCTGTGGGCAGATGTCTCTTCTGGGAAGCAAAAAGAAATGGAAGATATTATTATACTTTCCCAAGTGCAACAGTGCGCAATGCTGTTTCCAGTGTCACCTCCAATATTTAATTATTATTGGGCAAAGGAGTGGTCATAGGAAAAAAGCTCCATCAACAAAGCCAGGTGATTTCCACTGCTTATATTCAGTTCTGTAATTGTAATAGAGGTTGAGTCCTAGATGTGAAATTTTCCTGTAGAACAGGGGGAAGGAAGGAAGGAAGGAAGGAAGGAAGGAAGGAAGGAAGGAAGGAAGGAAGGAAGGAAGGAAGGAAGGAAAGAAGGAAGGAAGGAAGGAAGGAAGGAAGGGTTTCATTTGAAAAAAAATGCCTTTCATTTGACTTCTTTTAGCATTGACCTTCCTATGAAATGTGCGAGCCCAAAGCGTTGTTCAGACCTGTCTTTCTCCCCTTTAGAAGTCCAGCATGGTTGTACAGATTTTCATCATCTCTCACTTCAGCTCTTGCATTTCCTGCTTCACTGGCCTTCTGCCTTCTCTTGCACCATGCCTACGGCTGTAATTCCCACCTGTCCAGGTTCCTTGTCCTCCTTTCAGGTCTCTGAGCAACTCTGCTTTGCCTGTGACCTGTTGGCCATTTGCCATTTAGCTGCAGTTCTCCCTTGTTTAAATCCCCCACTTGCGTGTGTTTTGTAGCACATCGAGTGCAGAGGCAAACATGCACTGCTTATTTCCAAGCAGACCAAAAACTGCATGGCCAGGTGGATATGACTCCAAATTCAAATTAATATACTGCTTCTGTTGCTGGGTTCAGACAGGAATAAACTGCCTCCGCCCACTGTCTATGAGAAAGCGAACTGTTTCGAGGCTAGAATCTGTTTTGACCTTACTAAGAATAGTACAAAGTCTGAGCAAACTTAATGTAGGACAGACCCTGGGCCAGTTCCTCTAAATGACCTTTACATGCTTTGCAGCTTAGAGCCTGGGCAGAAGTGACCCATGACCATGCCACCTCTCTGTAGGACTTGGCAAGTACTTATTGTACTGTGGCAAGCACTGGAATATTACTTTTACGCACGCCACAGGCAGATAAAACTCATATCTTCACTGCTTTTCTCCATGTATATTTTTAAAGTTTTTAATCTGTCACGAGTGAGTGCATGCTAAATATCGAGGCAGATAGATTAGATACATGCCATCCCAAAGAGGAGCAGTCACCTCTTTCTGTAAGAAGTTGTTTGCACAGGAGATCGCAGGAAAATAATTCCAAATTAATTTTTAATGGTTTAACGAAGCAATGTAAATACATATTATTAGTAAATCAATATGGATATAATTTAGCTTACTTTAAATCACTTTAAATCCATATAGTTATGTAATTTGGACAAGACTTCCTCATTTTTGCTGTAGAGATGAGCCATGATCCTTCCAGAAGTGATGGTTCTCTTCGGTACGGTGAAAAGCCATGCCCAATAATCTTAAGAATTAAGTAGTCAGAGGTGTTTCCATTGAAAATTCCAGTCTGTATGTAAAGAGCAACACCCCAAAAAGCTATTTTGGGATGAAAAATCTAAACACAGAAAATTTCCAGTTTTCAACAAAAAATTTCCAATATGAGGAAGTTTAGGTACTTATTTTTTCTGTGTAATCCCTTAGAAGAAAGTGTCTTTTTTTTCCTTTTTTCTTCTGATTTTTGTTTGCTACAAATTTATGTAATGAGAACTTTCAATTAAAATGAAAGATGTGAATTTTTAAGCCACACGCTTTATAAATTAGAATAAAATTAATTAAAAGACAAAGCGCTCTCTTTTTACTGTCATTCTACCATCACTAGCATTTTTGGGACAACATATGTCAATGGCTCTGACCATTTAGAGGGGATTTGAGCATCGATTCTAAGATCTGTACCTCGACAAATTGCAATATTCAAGCAGCATTGCCTTCAGGCTTCTGCTTTTTAATTTTGTTTCTCATGTGCTTATTGCAGAACCGACTGAAATGGGCACATATCCTTCCACTGTGCTGAGCTACCCATTGGGCAAAAGGAAGCCTGAGAGATATGAATCCACATTTTATGACTCTAAGTCCAGAGCTTTACCCTTAGGAAAGTGACATTTCAAAAAATCTAGGTATACATTTACTAAATGCATTTTTAAAATCTTCAGCTCAAATTTTGTTGTCAGGTGACGACAATAGGAGGGACAGCACCTGCCTCTGAAGACACCAGAGAATATAAAACAAAGGGGAAAAACTGAGAGAGCAAATCGGCCACTAAATGATCAGGAAGAGGAAATAAGAGAAGATCTGGTCCTCTTTATCACCAGACAAGTCTGGCTGTTATGGTAGTCTCAGGTCAGCTGGGACACTAGAGACCCCATAGCGGGTTTAGGAAAAGGGCCATCAGCAAATGAAGTTATTGCAAAGGGACGAATTCACTTGACTAATGCAGGCACTCAGAGTGTGGGTGTCTGCACCTACAGCAGTCACATTAGGCTCATTTCATAGCATATGGGCACTTCAAGGGTTCAGTTCATCTCAACACAGACATCCAAGAAAGGTCAGATGAATCACAGCATAGAAATACCTCTCTCCAGTGACAAAAAAGGGAGCTTCGGTAACCAGCTAAGGTGCAGACACACCCTAGATGGGTACAGAGCACAGCAGTCTCAGCCTTTCATCTTAAATCACCCAAACGGAACTGTTCAGTACGTCTGAAGTCCAATTTTATATTTTTTTTACAGTGTTTTCTGTCTTCCTTATAGAAATGAACACCCTGCAATTGTGGTCTGTAAAACATCTCATTAAGCTCCAAGGATGGTGATTTCTTATTTAGAAGTAATTAAGTGAGTTTATACTGTGGAAAAGTTACAGATGGTAATTTAGTATTTCTGCAATGGGAACAAAAATATGAACAAGGAATTGTTTCCAGTTTCTGATCAGGATGGACTTTAGGACAGACCAAAAATAGTCTCATGCTGCAGGGTCATCTATTCAGACTTTGCTTAGCACAGGTGAGCTGTTACTAAGTACTGGCTAAAATGAAATCGTTTACCATTATTATTCAGTTCTTAATGGCCTTGTATCAAAACAACCACCACAATGCTGACAACATTACTTGTTACCCTTCACATGCTCCTGTTGTCTTCTGCCCATAAATTAAATAGCTTGTGGTTGCACCTTGCACTATGCCATGTGGGCTACAGAAGATAAGTCTCTAAGAAACAGTGGGTGTTAAATCTGTGCACTATAGCTGTAGATCTCTCTTACAAAGGATCGTGTTTTGCATCTGGGAAAACTGGGAAAATCCCATGTCTGACACATCAAGATTTGCTGTGCATATGCAGGTCAACTACACAATACCTATGCAGTAATGCTGCTCTAACATTGATACTTTGGCCGTTCTGTGTATTTCAAAGAAAAAATGATAAATTGACGTTTAATGACCTTTTCATGGAGAGGCCAGACTGAATGGAATTTTCATTCAAAAAAGGACTGTTTGGAAAATCTGCACACATTGACTCCTAGTCTCATATACAGGCTTGATCTCTGCTATAAAGTTGATCCAAAACTATGTAAGAAGTTCTTTGATCTTCCTTAGGTGCTAAGTAACATTAAAAAAAAAAAAAAAAAAAAGAAACCAAAACCTCAGTAACAGAGCCAGATACAAATGAGGAAGTCACTGCCAGTTCTGAGAAGCCTTTGTATGCATTACATGATACTTAAGTATTACCAGACATTTAGTAGTTTCTTTTAAGCCTTTTTTTTTTTTTTTTTTAAGATTTACCACTGGGAAAAAGAATTAGAAGGGGAAAGAAAAATAAAACTGAACTTCCTGCCCTGTCAGTGCCATGTGTTGATAGTCAAAGGCAAATAGAGAGGAGAAGAGTAAAAAGATGCTCTTCTGGTTGTGTTGTTCCTTTACCAAAATATAATTAATCAAGCTGCAAACAGGAGAAGAGATTTCTGCCTGAAACTTAATTTTACTTGGATTTGTATATTCACAGAGCATAATTTTACAAAGACGCTTTAACAACAACAACGAATCTTTAATGCAACTACAAGCAATCTATCAATTAATGGCTTGCTGTTGTGCCTAAGTGGGAACATTGTGCTCAGGCGGTGTGTGTGTCTTACCATTTACCAGGCAAACTGTGTAGTTACCACCAATTTCAGAAAAGTGCTAATTAGCCATTTAATCAATTTTCATAGATTTACTTTTTAATATCAGTGAAGCACTCCTGCCTCCCTACTTTATTCTCTATTGTGTTTCAGAAAAAAATATCTGCTTGGGAGACATGGGAATTACTGATGTATTCCTGGGGCACATTTAAAGAATGGAAGAAGGAGAGAGTGGCCAAAATTAATTCCTTCAATTGAAAGAAAAGAAAGATGGCAACCTTGTCTGAAATGCACCAAAGCAACAACGAATTATGTGTTTCAGCCCTGTACTGATATTGTCCTTTTTCTCTCTCAGTGTCTTCACTCTGAGAAGAAGAAATGCATCCTTTAGCCTGCTAAATCCAACCCTATTTTTTTAGTCAACTTTGGTGAAACATTAAGTCTTGAATTTGCACAACTTCACTGTTGGCATTGCCTGTAGCATTTCATTTGGTAATATTGTCACCCTTGACTCCCTTTGGAGGACAAATTACATCTTAAAGGTACTGACTCACCTCCTGGACGAAATTGTCTCCTTCCACAAAGAATATATTTATTCCAACATTTTCCAGACATGATTATTTCAAATAAAAGAAAAAAAATCTTACCTCTTTCCAGTATCAAATATCTTCCCAAAAATGTGTTAAATTACTGCTTGTGCCAAAGAGAGTTTTGCAGCTAGCCAAAGCTCGTGCAGCATTTGAGGGATGTCTGATAAAGCATTTTGCACCTTTCTGACCCATGTCCCACAGGATGGGATTCAGTTGCTTAAACTTAGTTGTCTAGTATTATTGAAAATTCCTTGGATATCCCATTGGGCCTCTAGTTGTTGTTCCAGAAAATGCCCAGTCACATCTACCAGCTCCATGGGGATGTTTTGGATACCCTGGCATGTCTAAAGCATCACTTCAACATTTGGGCAATTGAATCCTTTCCCCTCTTTCCAATCCAGCACAGTAACAGCATCCTTATCAACAAGAAATTTATGAACTGAACGATGAGAAGCACATATTTACAGAGGGTGGGAAGAAGAAACTCTAAGACGTGATAATCTCAATATTTATACACAAACCCTGAACCTTGGGCAGCTACAGTCCCTCTCTCCACCTCCGAGCTGTTTCGGAGCTTGGAGCACACCCCAGGAATATGAAATGAACTGATGTCTTTCTAATTGTTTTTACACAGTTCATCCATGTGACCTGAAACTGGGTGCTGTTGCTGGTGTCTTTTCTTTTGAGGAGAGGCTTGAAATGAAAAAAAATTTTCTGATAAGGATTTTGTACCACCATATGGGCAACTTGCAGTCATACTTTACCTGTTATATAAAGTTCACTCTCACTTTTGTCCTTGTCTTACGGCTGACTGTTCATGTACAAAGTTTCTGAGAGAGGCATTTCAGGTTTTTCATATTCATATTTATATGCTACTGTGTGCAGAGAAACGTAGGCTTTCAGAGCATCTTCAGTGATTACTTTCCTTTAAGAGTGGGGGTTAAACCAGGAAATTCTGTCCTTATAAGTTTTATAATACTTGAAGTATTGCAAGGGTGTTATCACATGCTTTGGACCTCAGTTAGGGATCAGGAAGATAAAATTGTCCTTCCCCCCCATATGCATTGGGTTGTAATTGGATCGTGTTTGCCCTAAACAACATATTGATCACTTGATGACTGACCATAAGATCAATTCAGAAGTACATTAGGTGACATTTCACGGCCTGTGATAGATAAGAAGTCCAGCCTAGTAACAATCTATTTAGCAATTTCTTCTGGCTGGGGCATATTCAAAGCAGTGAATGGTTTGGGTATGCCCATTGGTGGTTTTTTCCATGGATAGGAAGGGATGAAGATCTTTTATGACGATCTTAATTTGTATCCAAATTTGGACAAACAGCCAATGTGTCTCTCATGATTCAGTGCTGATAAGCTTTGCTCCTGTGGTAAGAGACTTCTTGGTGCTGGAAAGTCAGCGCTGCCAAATACCTTATGCCAGAAAGTGAAAATTTCAAACTTTTCCTTTTGCTCAGCTGCATGAGATGATACAGGACATGATAAGAATGATTTCAAATCTGTATTTGATTCTATGTGCATGTGCTCTTGTAAATTATTTGCACTTAATATTCCCATAGCACTCTCATTTTTAATGGATGTCTTCTAAAATAAAGCATTGAGTTTTATATATACAGTTTCTTCTCTTCAAATCATTGGCCTAGTCTAAGTATGGAGGCAGAGTATACAACTGGAGAAGTCCTTCCTGCCTTGCAGACTCTTAATTTAAGAGTTTGTCTCATAGACATGGTCACACCTCTGGGAAAGTTCTGCAACAGCAGTTTCTCCAAATGTATTAACACTGCAGAAGAACACATGCAAAGGACCAAGAAAATAAAATCCACAGGCTGAAATTCTTTTTATCCAACTGTCATCAACTGGGTAGAGCAAATACAGGGAAAGAAAATGCTGTACTCGTATTACTTAATCATAGACAGAAGGGCAGTATTTAGTTATCTCGATATAGGTGTCTGATGATGCATTAGCTGTGCAGAGTACCCCAGCTGGACTCCAGCCCCTGTTCTATAGGGGTCGGGGTTTCCTGTGTTATGTTTTCTATGTGACCGTATAGGGAGGCATCCCTTGTCAAGCACCCTGCCAGGAATCCCTGCAGCCCAGGCAGCAGATGCAGAGGACGTTGGGGTCAGTGTTTGTCTGCTATGTCCTTTCACTGAACATGGCTGAGAAGCAGAACCGGAGGATGCTGCACCCCAGACCGGGGTGAGGTTGCTTCTTCCAGGAGAGTGACAGAGCAGGATGGGGCAAACGGGGAGAGAGACTGGACTGCTGCAAGCACTGGGAGCCAGCAGGGCAAACACACAACCAGGGGTCGGAGAGATGGAAAGAAAGAGAAGGCTTTTGACCCAGAGCTTGTAGAGAGAAGGTGGGAAGAACAGGGGCTCTTTTATGAGAGAGACTGGACAGAAAGGGATTTGTTTCAAACCCTTTTGCTTTTTTATTAAACATGTGCTGTGGTTTCTCTGTTTTACAAAGTTTGAGGATCTCCTTTATATCCTTATAAAACTTAGCTCTAGCTTTGTCAAGACCTTTTGGTGTTTTGGGGGGCCCTCTGTTTAAGGAGGAGGTGCAGACAGACCCAGCTCCAAGCCCTGCCAGGCTCTGGGACTCATCAGAGACACTTTCCAGACCCACAGAGAAAATTGCCCCCTGAAGCAGGAGGCCATAAAGCCACTATAAATATCTTCATTTGCCACTCCACTGCTTCTGCTCCCTGCCTCCCCTTCCTTTGCCTGTCAGCTCTTGGTCTTCTTCGCCTTCCCATCGCTGCTTCTCCTGTATCCCAAGGAACCAGGTCTGCCTGGGAATGAAGATATCAGCAATAGAGTTTCTATCATATTTATTCTATAGCCTACCTCATAGCTTTAATTCTTACACCACTTTGAGATGCGGTGAATGATTGCATAGAAAGAGGGGTTGTTTCAAGTGAGTCTCTCAGGAGCCACAGATACTCCTGAACCAATCTGGGGTCGTTGCCATAGAGAATCACTAACCTGTCATTATAGAATAAATAACGTGAGAGTCAGAAGAAGGTCATACCAATCCTCTCTTTTTTTGTAAACTATCTTTAAAGTGTCTGGTCAATGTCATGTCTCACCTGCTCACCTAAAAAGCCATTTGCATTTCTCCTCTATCTGCTTATGATGTGGTGCAGTAAATCTTCAAGGCGATGCTGCCTCCATCACGCGGCTGTAGCATTGCCCTGTACCCTTGCTGCCTCCCCAGGCAACTATTCTGTGTAAGAAAAGTCTTCATTATTTTTACTTTAAAGTAGTTTACATTTAAAGAAGAATTATGTTATCTTTACTATTTAAATTCTTTATTGCCTCCCTTTTAACACAAACAGGCATTGGCTACTGAGCTAAGACAATTTCAACAGGATATTTAGCCAAAGAAAATACACATCTGCAATAAAGAAATATTTTTCTTCCATTCTTGATCACTGCAATTTCCTTTCAGTTTTTCCAACCTATTGTTGTGTTTGTGTTCCAGCATTTTATAACTAATATCACTGTCAAAGCTGCAAAGTGCTTGCTTTTAAAATTATCTCTGCTGGCAGATGCACCTGAATCAGATGCAAACTGTTCCTCAAAAGAACTAAATAACCTGGTCTTTAGCCTTTATTTAAACAGGGGAATTGACTTTCTCCAGCCTTTTCTGCTAAAAAGGTTATTTTATCCTTTACTTTCACGGGCCATAGTTGTATGAAACTAAAGCAGTCCTTTAGGACAAAGAGAAGCAGGGGTTTCTGCCTGTCTAAACCTGCTCATTGAACAGAAATATCGGTCCATGAAACTGATGTCGTTTAGAAACCTGACCTGTTTTAACAACAAAAGGTTGGATTTAATTACAACTGGACCATGTTTAGCAGTTGGGCTGGGGAGTAAAATTTCACTGCTATTTATAAAAACCCCTGAAGCATGATGCGGCAGTGTATCGTGCATCCTTCTGATGTCCAATGATCTGCACTCTCCAACAGTCGTAGACGTTTTCGTCTTTGTTCCCCTGCAGATAAACAGGTGGTACAGAGGGTGGGTTTTTTGAGGTTAGAGGGATTTGGGAGTGGGGGGAGATAATCTGAGAGGGATTGACTCTCTATTCATGAGATTCACTATCTGAGGGAATAACCATGGTCAAAAACAGGAAGAGGAAAACCTTTAAAAGTTCCAAAGATTGATGTCCATTACAAGTCTTCTAATTCTTTGTTTTGAAATAGGAGTTCTGTTTCAGAAATTAACACTTTCAAAAGCATGATGGTGTTTGAAATGGAGAAACAATGTTAAAATGAACAGCATAATTTTCAGTTAAATTAAATGGTTTTTATTGGCCTGAATGCTCTTTTCAAAGGAAATACATATTACTTGACAAGAAAGTGTGCATTTTGGTTCCACCCAAAAAGAATATATAGTGTTTTTATAGTTATACATGAATTTTTTATATATATAAAAATATATTTATTTCTTTGTTTATTTATTTTAATCTGGGTATCAAGACAAATAGTCTCTCGTTTCTAGGCTGTGAGTTAATGCAAATGTCATGAGCACACGAGGTGGGGGAAGGGACTTGGGAATACGGTTCAGTTGTGTCAGCTTTGAGAAGGCATGAGCTATGTTCCGAACAATACCCACTTCTAACCTCTGGATGCACAGAAATCTACAGAGCGAACTTGTTGAATCCATCACAACAATACTTCCATTTATCCTTTTGATGGGGAATTGTCACTGAAATAGAAGCTTTGACTAAATAGTTATGTACAGCTGGTAACTAATTCATGGTTGTCTGTAGAAGCCTGAACAAGGTTTAATGGAGCTTTATTGTTTTTCATAGAGCTCTATTGTTTTCAGCTCTATTGTCCTATATTATCTACTAAGATTATTTTAAATACTTTTGACACTTTTGTTAAAGGAAAGACACATCTGCTGGTCTTTGAGACCTGAGGATTCCTCCTCTCCTGGCCTGCTAGATGTAAGGCTGATGCTTTTCCCATTTTGGGGTCCGGCTATCAATGAGATTGAATACGTAATCCCAATGCACACATTGGATATGAAGACAACTGGTCATTCAGATCAGCACAAGTAGGAAACCACACCTTTACCAATACCTGCAGAAATAGAAGCAGCAAAGCATCGCATGGACTTCAATGGCATCGATGGCCCCACCCTGTGCTTTCCTCTCCAGCTGGACAGGCTTCAAGTTTATCCCCGTTTCGTATCCCACTGCTTCTCCATTTCTCTGTGCCGGTTCTTCCTCCATCCACCCTTTCTCTGGTCTTGTCTCTTCATTTCTTGTCTCTTCATTATTAAACAATCTTCACTTAATTGTTTCTCCCTACTGGCCCCAGTTTTGCCAAATCTGAACCCAAATATGATATTTCTGGTATAGTTACTCATTTAGTCCTTACCCTATCTGATCTTACTGCTGCTGTTATGTGGGAACTATGTGTAGCCCTTGCAAGACTTTGCTCCCCAAAAGGCCCTCAGTAACCCTGTCCATATATTTGTGGGGTTTGGCTGCCTCTCACCTAAGTCCTCTTTAACCACCCATGAGATCCATACATCCCTGCAAGCTTTGGCTGACTTCTCACACTGTAGTTTGTTATGTCCTGTGGTTTCTTGTGTCACGTGCAGTGTTTTTCCTTGCTCAACCTTAGGACAGAGCCTAGTCACCTGGCTTGCATACCTTAACAACTTCTTGCCCCTAAGTTTTTGTCACCCGCCTTTAAGGCTGGATCCAAAACCTACCAACCTCAATAGGTACCTTCCATAAGCCTTGGATCAAATCTTTAATGCTTCTGCCTAACTTTAAAAGATAAGTGGGAACCTTTAATACTAAAAGAGCAGAGTGAGCAATTTTTTGCCACCATCTGGGGACAAATCATTTTCTCTGATAAGTAGAAGTAACCTTCCACCTGAAGAAACTCTAGTAATTGGGAATCAGATACCTAGTCCATCTGCTTAATGTGTTGATTCTTTGGTTTGACCATCTGGCACTCAGGTAGAGGTGGATTAAAAGCATGATCTTTACAATAAAATTGATTCCCCTTGGGTTGAATTCCCCAGGTAACTATAGTATCTTTATTTTAACAGTGCCTATGTTTGACTTTCAGACTAGAAAAGCCTGATTTAAAGCTGTATAAGCTATATATGTGCTACACTTGTTTTTAATTCCTAACCAGAAAACAGTGGAAAATGCTTATTTCTGACATTCCATGCCTCTTAAAATCATTGCATGAATTCCACTGATTTCTGAGGGAATAAGGATGATATCAAGATATCAGGAGCTCTTCAGAAATCAGATCTAATGGAATGAACATTTTGTATTGACAGGGCTGATTCTCTTTTAGTTAACATTACCGTATCTGTAAGGGTTCTGCGTAATTAACTCATTAATTCAGACATAAGGATACTACCTAATTAAGTAAACAGAGTAGTCCCAGAAAGTCTTTAGAAAAATGTTTGCATTCAGGAGTCCAATTTTATAAACTCTTATTCATTCAAAATCAGTTAAATTATTTTTCTTTGTGGGTAAGGATAGTTTTTCCAGGATCAGGATTCAGCTGAGATCAGAATCTATTTCTGATGTCCACAAGAAAAACTGGAAAAGTCAATGCATTGGGTGAACACTGACATACTGATTTTACTTCTTAATCTCTTGGCGTTGATGACATTACACAGACCTATGCTTTCTAAATGCAGTCTCCTTTCACCTCTTGCCCTCCAAAATTGGTAATTTAGTCTTTAATATATTAACAGGGAAGAGAAGCACTACATCATTAAAAGCTAAGTTATTCTTTCTCCTTTGTGAAATGTTATCCTCTGACATTTCTGACAATTCTCTCTTTAAACAAAGTTTGCAAATGCATTTCTTTGTTTGTGTATGTATCAAGTTCCACAGCTTTGTAATGATTGGATTCTTGCCATAAAAAATAAAAGCCTATAAAATAATTAGGAAGTACACAAGCTGATAATAAACATTAGATTTTAAAATGGGCTTTAATTAAATTATTGTAATCTGATTATATATGTTCAAACTAACTTTTTAGGAGTCAGCTTTTTCCTAGATGTGGCTGTCCATGGCAAAAAAAAGGCACCATCTTTTGTTTCTTATCAAGGACTAAGTACTGCAGAGGAAGAATTTTCTCTTCCTGAAAAAAATAATAACAAAATGCACAAAAAGAAAAAGCCTCTGGAGAGAATTTCTTCCCAGACTGTTGGTGAAAGACAAGTTTAATCAAACAGTGAAAAAGGTGTGGTAGGTTCTGGAGTCCTGCTATTCAGTACTGAAACATGGGTATCTTGATTACAGAAGGAGGGTTATGAGGCCAAGAAAATACAGACAGGAAGAGATCAAATTTGAGATTGAGAGCTGTACAGCTTGTCCAGACTGGGATAAATCAATCTCAGTTAGCTTGTGTTTCTAAGTCTAGACAAAGCCTCTGTGGAAGGCAGTAGGGGGTGAAAGAAATGCTCAGCTAGATGACCTCAAGCAAGGATGTTAGCTTTCGTAAGATCTGTAGCAATAGGGACCAATTCACTCAGAAGTGAGATGGTCAGAGAAGGAAGACTAAAGAAGAAAGTACTGATAAATAAACAGCAAGTGGCACGCAGGAAATTTGAATGTTAATTAATTTTTCAATGTCAATATTGGACATTTGCAATGGTTTAAATTAGCCTGAATTTGGCCAGAAAAGAAGGGTTAATTTTCTGCTACCATGTCATCTACAGGAGTACCGGCTTTACAAATGACTTGTAGTACATGGTGTAAACCAAGAGAAGTCTAGTTGAACTCTACGGAAAATCTGGAATTTAAATTTATAATGAAAAGTGTTTAAGAAATAAATTCATCCCAGGTTTTACCAACTCAAACACAGCCTACATAGAGCTTTTACTGGGTGGACACTGAATAAGCTGTTCAGATGTGTTTGAATGGTAGATCACTAGACATGGGCGCTCACAAGCCTAGCATGCTCCAGCAGGGTTAGGACACTGTCTGATCTTTGCTGAGTTGGGTACCCTCACATGTTGTACTTCAGAGAGCATGATCCCAGTTGTCCATGGCCCTTAAGACTTCTACAGAGCTCAGTGAAGCCCCATTAGTTTAAGTGTGCTTTTTGTAGGAGGCAAGTGGGTGGCTTCAGAATGAATCCTGAAGAAAAGTTCACTTGAAAGTAAGTCTCCCTCCAGCCTTCATTACCCTTTCTGAGCAGAAAAAAAAAAAATAAATCAATGATTAGACAACATAATAAGCACTTTTATGTGCATAGCTCTGGCTCATTTTCTTCACTCTCCTGAGTGTTCCTGGGTGGTAGGTCTGGGAGTGGCCAGTATGGCCAGTATGGCCTGGTAGGCTGGTATGCCCCTGCAAGTACAACCATCTTCTCCTCGCAGCTGTGTGGTGTCTCTGCCTTGCTCACACCTCACTCTTCCTTTTTCATAGCCACTTTCTTCCTTCCTGGGTTTCCCCTTTAGATAAACCAAACTGTCCAAACTTTGACACTTCCTAGTGCCTTCTTCCTTCTCACCTTACAGTTTGCACCTTCTGGTTCCCCCCCACTCCCCAAACACACACATACTTTCACAGCCTTTGCATTTGCCAAGAGCTGTAACAATATTGTAGTTGTTCTGTCACCACTGAAATTTCAGGGTTCAGATTCATCCTCCTTCTCCCTCAGCCCTCACTCATCTCACTGTGAAGTCTACTCACACCCACACGAGAGTCATCCAGGCTCACTAACATTTTTCCTGACCCTGGAGACGCACAGCACAGCCCTGACAGCCTCCAGCAGCTTTCCTATGCAGCAAAGTCTTCTTCTCCGAACACACAACCAGAATGCCTAAGTTATTTAGAGGCAAGCTATTCAAATCATTGCACTCTTAAACACTCAAAAAAAAAAAATCTATAAAATGAATGAGGTTCGCAGTATACATGATGGGGCAATGAACTGTCAAGTTTTATCAGTGTGTCTTTACAGAGAATCATGTAACTTGCGGCTTTACTATTCCCAAGTATGCTGTTGTCCCAAATCTGTGCCACTGAAAACCTTATGCTGTACAACATCATCCTTTCATACAACTCCTCCTATCAATAGGTATAATGGCTTACTTCTTCAGGTCCTGTAAATCTGCACTGGCTCATTTAATTCAGTGGAGCATCTGAACTGCCTGAAACCGACACTTAAAACACGAGTGTACATTTTAAAATGCATACAAAAACCCCCCTGCAAATTAATTCAGTTTCCCGAGGGATCCCTTCTAGACCAATGTTCCTAAACAGAATTCATTATTTGCAAAATATTTTGCAGATCTACGCAGGCGAACTGTTCTGGTTCACAGTTTAAGATTAATGATTATGGCTGTTGTTTTAACTTTTAACTGAGTATGTGTATACTACAAAACTTGCACACCTTCTCATCCAATAAAGAAAAATGAGGAACGCTCTAAGCATGCAAATGAATATTTTTTTAAAAAATCACCCCTCTTTCCCTTTCAATAAAATAACATTTGAGTTTTTAAGAAAAAGAAAGATTACCATTTTAATGTAACTCCTAAAGTAAACTACTTTAAAAAAAAAATCTTCTTAATACTCCTAATAATCCTATTCATGTTCTTAGATGAAATAATAAAGGCTGCTAATTTTTTTCACAATGTTCATCTTGTAATCAAAATTCTGCTCTGAAGAATTATCATAGAGATGCTGCCATGTTTGTGAAATGTAGGCCTCATTGTATTAAGATAAAGGAGGTTCCTATTCATGCCACAGATTGCTTGTCTTTTGAGATATATTTTGTAGTCCATTTAGTCCATTTCCATAGCATGAAAAGAACAGAGAATTGTAATTAAGTGCAGTAGAGTATACAACACTATAATCATAATTGCTAGAATTATATTCACAATTTTCCTCACATGTTTTGCAGATGCTTTCTCTTTTATCCACATGCCATGTAGTTCATGTTCCCATTTTGTAGAAGTTGCCATCAATTTGTTGCCACATGTTTTATGTGTCACCATGTTTTTTTTCCCTCCTCCTTTGTGGAGGAGAACAAGGGTCTGATTCACTAGAAATGTCCTGCGGATTCCATTGTTTCTCCGGTTCCCCGAGCCCCGAGGGGTACCTTTCATTCCGCATCTGGTTTGTCATTTGCTCAGCCGTGTACTGGATTATCCACTTGAAAAGAAACCGCACCAATTGTGCGCTCAGCCCATCAGCCTGAAAGTTCAAAAAGTGCGAAGTACTTCTCCCCGGGAACAAACTGCGAAATGTATTTGAGACCGGAGTTTTTATTAATTACAAGTGGCATTTGTAAGCCTCCTGCTGAAGCCTGCCATAGTGCTATAAGTGGCATCATTTGTGCCAATTTATAATGTAAAATGCAAGGTCTCCATCCAGCTTTAGTATTAGTTACAGAGTCCTAGGTGGGACTTTGTTATTCAAAATTCATAATATCTCAGGATCAGGATTTTTTTCTTCCCTTGCTAAAACAAGTCTACGGCAAGTTAGAAATGATGCCATACTCTGGAATATGGGCTTCATTGTTACTACTGGCTGCTCACCTTCTAGAGGAGGACAAATAGCAGACTTCAAGATCTGTGAAATGACGGAGGGAAGACATGCAATAGGCAGAGTGAAGCATCAGATGACATTAATATCTCACACTAGCACTAGACCTGGACTAAAAGTCTGGCTCTATCACACCTCCAAAGAACTGGAAATTTTCTACCAGATGGCCAAGAGCTTTTGTTGAAATGAAGGGAATGAAGAGACCAGGCTACAGAGACCTTTCTGCACCATTTCTCTGTTCCCTCCCTCCCTCCGACCCAGTATGTAAAATGTTCTGGATAATTTCTGCAGCTTTTATTCCCGCCCCCCCCCCCCCCCTTTTTTTTTTTTTATATTTGCAGAATCTCTCTGCCAAGAAATGTGACACTGCTGGGATATCCTCTTGCACCCAGAATAAAATCTTCAAATATATCAGTGGTTACTATTTTGAGACTTTTTTAATACATCAGGTTTACTAGATTCAGAGCACTTGAAATATCTTGGACAAAAAATGAGACAAGTATTTCCAGTGACTGACTTCCTCCCCAGTCCCTGTATGGCTGATGTAATCCCATATTCTTAACATCTTCTTCCCATCATCTCAAAGTCCTCTGCAAAAAGAGAAATAAAAGGCTACATGGGCATCTTTTAATAGACACATACCAGTCTTACTTTCACTTCCCCAAGGTATCTTTTGTACAACGTTATTTAGAACTTTAAAGCTTTGCATGTTTTCTTGCTCTGATTTTCATTTAAACTTTTGACTGGCAGGCATTTCCTTAGGTACACCTTTCATTCTCTTAAATAATTTGTCAAAATCAAAGCAAAACTGGGGTTTCAGGAATGCATTCATGTTCCATGTTTGTATTCTCTTTATCATAGTTAAATGCATAAAATATTAACACTGAAATAGGATCCTTGAGGGACAGTGATTTGAAAGAATAGTTTGGGATAGAGAGAGGGAAAGCACCCAAGAACGGAGATTTGATTTACTTAGTTACCATAACAGCTGAAACACAGCAAATATTTTACAAGGAGCCACAGTGTTTTTACGTTGGATTCAGCAGAGTTCCTAACAGAAGATTAGCAGAGCTGGTGTTCACCAGAGCTGTGTGCTTCAAACACATATCAGAAACGGAGCATGGGGTTGGTTCCTGGTGGGATCCTGAGGTCTGAGAGTTGCTCTTCCTGGTCACTGGGAGTCCAGCCATGAGCTGTGCCTTCAAATCTCAACATTTTTTAGGATTGTGTCATGAAAACTGCAACCCGTGTTGAGATATGCACTTAGAAATGATCCAAGGTAATTTGCAAACATATAAAGAGTGCAATAGGATGCTTGAGGCAGGATAGTGATATTTCTTGTTACCATATCTTCAGTCTCAGCTTTTCAGTCTTTAGTCTTCGGTCTTTCTCATATCTGTTCTCTAAAGCAGAAAAACATTTTCATGCTCATTTTACAAATAAGAATAATTAAGGCAGCAAATGAAATCTGTTTCCTGCCTTAGGCCTCAAGGAAATCAGTGCAAAAGCTGGCTTGCAATTCCTTCCTCCCGGTCCCATACACAGGTTGCCTCACACCCCTCCTTAACAGGGTATACTGCCAGTCCCATCTTCGTGCTCCATTCTCAGCATTTTCTACAATGGAAACCATGATAAAATATCCATTATAGCAGCTTGGAAGTAGCCCCATTTAAAATTCATTTACTTCTGTGTCTGCATTGGCTATAGAGATCAAATAGGAATTTATGTGTGGCAATTTTCTGCATCACAATGCTGTTCCTTTAGAGGTTAGAGGCAAACTTTTCTGAAATTACCCAGGTATTTTGTGCTGCCACTGCAAACTTGTGTCTAATTTGCTTTTTACAATGACCCTCTGACTGGAAATGTGTTTCAAATAGATGGATGGAAGGAAGGAAGGATGGAAGAAGGGAAGGGTTAGTTTACAGAATTTGGAAAACTGAGTATACCAAGTGAGTACTCTAAGTACTCAGAGACAAAAAATGTGTTTTCCAGGGAAAAAAAATATAGTGCTTTTTTCTTTATGTCCTAGAGTTTCTTTCTTCTAAAACCAAGAGTTATCCACAGAGAAAGATCTGTCTGGCAGGAAGTTTATTTCCTAGGAAAATACCTGTTTCTCTGCAGGTTTTTGGGTGGGGTTTTTTTTGATCCCAGAATCTGAGGTTAGCCAATCATTAGACTACATTAAATAAAAAGGTACTTCTGTTGCATTTTGCACTCAGTCAAAACAAAGAGGAAAGGGGCTGCATTTTCTCTGTGAAAATTCACTAAGCTATTTTTTATCCCATGGTACAGGATTGTAAACAAAATAGTTCCATAGTATCCGTTTCATTTATGAATGATGAGAAATTTCAAAGCTAAAACCATAAAGTTTTGGTTTTGCTCCATTGAAGTGACCTGTATTTTGACATCACATCAAGCAAAAAAATCCACTTTTACTGGCAGTGTGTGGAGAGGCTGTCTAATGGAAAGAGGTCTGACCTGCGCTTCAGAAGATCTGTATTCATTTTCCCCTTCAGCTACAGACTTGGTGTGATTTCATCTAACAAATACACGAAAAGATAGCACAAAGGTAGAAATACACAGAGAGTTCATAGAATCAAACCAGAATTTGCAAGTGATACATAGACGGTTCCCAATAGACTGGCATAATACATATTTAAATAAAAAATAGCCTCTCCAAGGGTGTTTAAGACTTGCAGCCACCCCTAGTCTCCAATAGAAAGTTTTTCATTCCATTTTCTCTCTCAGACTCCATCTGGGATTAGAAAAAAAATCATCTTGGATTACTTGAAGCTGGGATTCACACGACTGTCAGGAATTTCACTTTCTCCTGAGATTTCTGCAGACTTGGGAGGTTTGGATGTGTTCCACTGGAGAGGCTCAGCTCTTGGAAGCCTATCTGAATATCACTGATTATTTAGCTACGTGGTGAGCAAGAAAGACCTTCATGAGATGTCTAATAATTCTTACTGACTCCAAGCCTTTGGGCACCCTTTCTTTCCTTGTGGCATCAGTATGCAAGTACATACCACAACTTGGCCAAAACACACGCTTGAAAGTTACATGTAACTTAAAACAAGTAATTTCAAAGTTACATGATTCTTTGAAGAGCCAAGCACCTTCCTCGGGTGTCTCACAGATACCCACCATGCCCTGGGCTGATGTGGTGTAGCTCACCCTCCACTGAATGATGAGGGCAAATCTGAACATGACGGTTCAGTGATGTGTTGGGGAAACGTAAGCCAGTTCTGAGTCGGGTGGGGAGAAAACAAGTGTTGGAAAGAGTAGTTATATTGAGACAATGCAGGGGCTCAAGGTGGTAACCCTCCATATCAGCACCTTGCTGATGCTGTCATACTGCTTTCAGTTCTAGACTCAGCCTGAGGAGTTCTTCATCATGCCCATAACACAGAGCAAGCGTGCTCTGAATTTCCTGAACGTACTCTGAACTAGGTGGTTCTCTAAGGACGTGTCCATCTTTTCCTAGCCTGGTATGATCCATTCTCTGCAATCAAGCGGAAAACTTTTTCTCTCTCTCTACTGATAGCCAAGCTGGAACAAAGAGTTATCTATTTGATTCAAAAACAGATTGGAAAGAGGACAGTTTAGGGAATTAAAGCGCAATGAAAGAGCAGTAGTCCTGGAAATGAGAGGCTGAGAGTATAGATTGAGATTGGGTACAGGGAGGTAAGCAAACCTGGTACTCTGTGTGCATCGCAGAGCTGTGGGACCCAGGAGAAGGGCACAAAAACACTGTGGGACCAGGCATTGGTGAGGCAGCTGAGGTCAGATAACAAGCAAGAGGAAACAAGATGGACTAGGAGAACAAAATTGATTGGATGGGATTAGGAGTAATGAGAAATGTGTGAAAGCAAATCCGGAGTTAATGAGGGGGGGGAAGAGGATTCAAGAGGAGATATTGAAATTGAATAAGAAAGGAGGAAAATGGAAGTCTGAGAATAAGAGGGAGGAAAGAGACTCTCTGGGCAAGAAGTCTGGGAGAAGCACTAGGAAAGATTGGAACAAGATCCTTGCATTGGCAGAGTCATAATATATAGGGAAAAATGAACAGCACTTCAGAAAGGCTGATATTTTTCATCATCCAGCCAACCCACCCATACTAGTGGTGTTGACTGAATGGGGAATCAGTCAGTGCTTGGTACTATCAGCCCACACTGGTAGTCTGCACACCCATGAGCCGCTGGTTTACTAGCATGTCGCTCCTTCCTTTTCACATCCTGCAGAGAATCCACCAGTAGGAACTCTGCAAGCCACGTTTGCAGCATAGAGCCTCATGGGGCTTGCAAAATGTGCGCCAACCGGCCCTTAAGAGGAGCTTCTCTGCCATTGTGGTTATCCCTTATTTTAGCAACAGGAGTCTGTGAAATGTAACTTAAGTTTCCAATGCTACCAATGAATCATGTACGTTTTAGTACTATGCCAAGGAATGAGATTTTTTTTTTTAATTAATGTCGTTCTTGAAAATCTAGTAAACTCCATGCAAAAATCCTTCCTAAAAACATAATTATAATAAGATTACAAAAATCAGGCATGCAATAGTTAAATGCACAAGAAACCTTAAATCATCTTATTCTTTTCTCTCCTTCCACCCTGCACTGGAATACAGCCGGAGTTCATTAATATTTTTGAAGCACTTAGAATGACAGAAAATCCCACATGGAAATGAACAGAAAAGTTTGTCTAGATAGTGCTCAGGAAAAAAAATATGCCACACACTGCATAAGAAAGAGGAAACAACATATTGTATCTTTGCATTTCTGGACCAAGTGAGACCAGGTCGTTTAGAAAAATACTGTATGTTCACATAATTAAAGACCTGTATACATATGTTTATTTAAGGGAACACAAGCAACTAAAATTCTCTGGAGAGCTTGACCTTCTGTTTGTTAATATTATTCTTTCAGTGGAGCTTGGGATGCAGAGGATGGATAACTACCTCTGCTTGTGACCATGTGTGTATATGTATTACAAGTAGTTACTAAGTTCAGCATTAATAGATAGTACTGCGTAGCTTGTTTCCCACGTTATTTAGGTTATATGACCTATTTCAACAACTGCAGATGGTTCCTGTGGCAGCCTTTTACATCAGCTTTGGTATGGGGAGGCAGAAGTAAGAGCTTGGTCTTGTGCTAAAAAGGCATCTCCACAATCACTTAAATGTTAGAAACTGCACAAGGCAAACTGAGGATTGTCTCCCTCTGGTATCTCAGTGAAATGACATCATGACACACAAAAAGAGGAAAAGAATAAAAGTATATTTCCTATTTCTGGGTCCAGTTAATTTTGATAATCAAAGGGAAAAGTGTAAAGGCACCAAATAGTGAAGAACTTTGTTCTCTTAGGACAACGCAATCATCTAAGGAGATGGCTGAAGGATGTTCATCTACAAAGCAAGAATTACCACAAAACACTCTATAAATTTTTGTCAATGTCTTTACTATAGATTTATATGAAAGTATATATTTAAAAAACGCAAATAATACCTTCATATGCAATACAAAAACTCCTACCAAGGAAATGTTCCACTTTCTAATATTTCTTCCCATGAGGTCAAAATGAGAAAATAGAGCATCCATGACAGGTGTTTCTTGTAATGCTTAATTTTACAGTACGAAGACACTCAGCCTCTAGAGTGTAAGGCCCTCTACAGAATAGACCTGCCACCTGAACAAATTAAATACAGGGTTGGTCTTTTTTCAGAAGGTATTTCTGATTAATGTTGACAGATCACTGTGGCACTGATGATCAATTAGTTAATGTTTGTACAGTACTTTGGAGATGTAAAACTCTATAAGTACTGAGCATTACTATTATTACGAGTACACTTCAAGATCCTTAGGTAACTGTTGGGAGTACAGTAGACACGATCTTAATCTATTAATAGCCCTTTATAAGTGCAGTTGTTCTCAGACTGCCAAAACATCGCTATTGTAGTATAATTCTTTTTTCTTTTTTTTTTTTTCCCAGATAGCATGGGTGTCATGAATGTTAATAGCAAGGAAGCAAAATTGCTCCTGTCATCTTCTTCCCATTTTTGTACATACAGCATATGAGTGAGTCTGTCTCCTTAAAATGACAGGAGAGAATCACATCCCCCTAAGACTCCAATCATCTGCATAAGGTCTTTAATTTGGGATTTGAGTGCCAGATAATTAGTAGTTGAGGTAGAATCACGCTGCTTTGTGAGTCCCATGGCCCAATTAGTAAATCTGATTGTAAAAGGTTACTAGAATGGGCCTTTAATCTTACCAGCATTTTACTGTTACTGCATGTGGTAGACAGAGCATCCTGTATCAGGGACAGGAGGAAGGAGAAGTTTAGTGTCATAGCAGATAATCTGCTGATGTAAATTGGTACAACTCCTTATTTACGTTTGCTTGGAACTTGGCTCCTGGCCTTATAGACATTGTACATAGTGTCTGCAAATTGGTCTCAAGTAGCCAGTGAGAGTAACTGAAAATCTACCCAGTGAGGATGGGTGCAATGAAAGGCAAAAAATAACAATCCAAAATCAACGGAGCAACAAGATTTTCGAGCAAAAGAAGTCAGTGTAAGCTCAATTAAGGTCAGGGAAGAAAGAGCAAGAAAACAATTAGGGCAATAAAAATGTATTTTTGAGTCATTCTCCTACCTCTTCACATGCAGACAGGCACAATCACACCCTCACACTCCCAAGTGTGTACCGGCATTGGTCATTTCTGAGAAAGGGTTTGCCAAAGGAGCGCATTCAGAGACAAGATGGAGCTGCAAGTAAAGGTCATCATATGCTTAATTTGAAGCCCATGAGGCTCCCTCTGTCCAGCCTCCTCTAAGAAGACCCCACAGCTGAAATGGGACTAGCAGGAGCTGGAGGGACTTGCTGCCAGTCTGCACTGATGGGAGGGAAAGCGACTGTCAGAGGTACCCAGTGTGTCACCCAGGATCAACAGAGCGTGAGCGGCGTGGGTCAGGAGAGACACACCTCATCGGTGCCATGGGTGCCGGCACTTCCAGATGTGCAAGAGGTCTGAGGGGGAAGGCGGGCTGACAGAGGTGGTCCAGCAGCGTTTACCCAGCGCATCACTGCGTGGTCTTGGGCAACCACTTCACCTCTGTTCCTCGCTTGCTCCTTCTGCAAAATGGAGGTGACAGGTCTATGAAATTCTGTGGGAATATGAAGTATTAGCAATACTAATGCTGTTTACAGGAATATTTGTTCCTCTTAGTGTTACAGAAGCCTGCTATTAGTCTCCAGCTCTCATTTATTTTTGCTCAACGCTGTCCACACAATCACCAATTCTCATTATGAAAATAATTGCTGCCTGTATCACTGTGTTTTTGTTTGATAATATATTTCATGTTCAGGAGAGCCTATTAAAATTATCTAGTCTGACCTCCCACACAGTGCAAGCATTATATTCTCACCGAGCCATTCTTACAACAAATCTCACAGTGGAGCTATTAAAAATACCAGCATATGTTTGTGGGCCAGGGTGCAACTCTACCAGACACATAAGAAGGGATCACCTCTTCCCTGAAGAATTTATAATTTAACTGGATCCTGCAATAGGGTGAGAGGGAAGAATTGTGGCTGTCCTTAAGATTATTAAGGGAATCTGTGGAAAGCCCAGAGAATAAATCTTCTAGCTCCCAGTGTATTGTTTTACCCCCACAGCCATCCTTTTTGTGATGAATAAAAGAAAAACTTCTTTTGTTATGGTAATTCTCTGTCACGTCGTTTTTTAATCAGTGTAATTTTTTAAGATAATATTCAATTTATTTCCCGAGAAAGTAGTCAGACTTCAAGTCCTCTTCCCAACAGCTGAAGTCCTTAAGAACTTCTGCATTGGTGTCACAGGATTTCTGCCTGTACCATGGTCTGATCTTTCCCGATATTACACATCACCCATCACTGTCGTTACCAGCAAAACAGCCTTATGAAGACGGAAAGCCTCCCACATTAATTTTCAGAGCTGTGCTCTCAACCTGCTGCACAGGGCATTAGCCTCACAACTCCCATTAGCCCCCACTGTGTTGAGTCAAGAATCAAGCCCAGAAAGGATGTCAGGCATTGTACGCTCACGGTAATCAGATTTGCTGGTCACTTAGCCCCAGCTGCACTTAAAAATGTGTTTAGAATAAGAATGTTGGATAGTAGCAAAGCTGAAATACTTGACAGCAGGGGTTTTTTTTTTGTTTTAGGCCACGTGAAATATACTTTAGATGCCAATGTGCAAGGAGAATCGTCCCAGATTGCTAATGCAGTGTTGGAATTTAAGTAGGCTTTTACCAGAGCAGATGTTGGTACTGTCACAGCAATTAAACTTTCCAGCTAGGCTTTCCAGTGTATGCGGAGTTATTTATATGATTGTTTGCACTGTCCCGAGGCCACAGTCTCTATCAAGCCTCCATTGTGCCGAGTGCCGGATGAGTACAAATAAAGAGATGGTCCCTGCCCTGTTGAGCTTCCAGGCTGCACAATAATGTCATTACTTCTCAGCTCAGTGTCATAGTTCAAGGAGAAGCACCCTGGCTGGAGGAGAAATAGCTGAAACTGCAGGAGTTGGTCCGTCTTCCCCCTTTCATAGAGGAACATAACATATAATAACAACCGGCTCTTTTCTCTTCACCCTGTGCTCTCTGCTGTCAAACTCCGCTCTCTGCCGTGGCATCTGACAAGCAAACCTTTCCTTCAGCCTCACCTTGTATTTTTTTTACAGGAGCGCATTATTAGCAACATAAATTATGGTCTGAGGTCAGGGTTATTCGAGCACATGGGATTAAAATTGCGTGCTTTAAAATAAAAATGTCAGTCTGGCAGGTGCACGTGGCCAGCTCTGGGGAATATTTTTTTACAAATATGAGATTTCTTTGAAAATAGATGTTTGGAAGGGAGAAGTATTTGCAAATTTGGTTCAGGTTTGATTAAGTAAGAAGTTATTAGGAATATTTTTTTCTAGAAATTCCCACATTTCTTTAAAAAGACCTATGCTGAAAAAAAGAAAGGTACATGAAAATGTTAAATGACTAATATCATGGCAATAAAATAGAGTATTCCACCTGAATTAAAAATGAAATATATGAAGTTTACCCAAAACAAAGCAAAATATTTTGGGGGAAAATATACATGGAAAATAATATTATTTAAGCTCTACTCTCATCTTAGCTTTTTGGTTTCTTTCAATGACTATGCTTCAGAAATGCAGCAGTCACGCAGCTCTGTTTATTACTTGAATTTTAGGGCCATTCTTATTTAAATGCCTGGGAAAAGAGTTTCAGGGAAAGGTCATTTGTATTTGGAATTGTCAAGACACAAATTCCCAACTGCAAAATTAAATTACAGAGGGGTTAAGGTCTGAGGTCGGGTTTGGGTTCCTGTCCAGATGCAATTCAAACCCCATGGGCTTGTGCAGTATATTTAGATTTGCAAATACAACAGACAGAGAGCAGCTATTTAGATTGTTTCAGGCTGGCAGTGGGGCTGAAATGAATATTTCTTATCTAGGTTTGAAGGTACTGCATTTGTTGTAATTAGAGCTGTAAAAAAAGTGGAGATCTTCATCTCTTCCAACTGACATGGCAGCTCTGCTTGTTAGCCGTTCATTAGCTGTGAAGCTGCCATCAAAAATTTGCATTGCCCAAGACCATATGGAAGCTTCAAAGTTCAAATGACAGTACAGACCTCTCTTTTAGCCCTGGTGCACTGCCTAGCAAAAGGAGATCCCCCCCCTTCAGTGTTTGAACTAACCTTTTGTATGGTTATATTGACCCTTTGTGGAGCTGGGACTTAAGCACATCAGAAGAGCACCCCACAGTGTCCAGGGGGTAGCAGGGACATTCTTGAACCTTTTTGTTAGGGAGTGACACCACTGATGGTCATAAGTCACTCTCTTTTCTAAGTTCCTCTCCCTACTTCCCCTGGGCCTAGATGGCCAAAGCAAAAATCCCAGACTAGAACAAGTCCTTCAAAATTATTGTAAGAAGGTTTAATTCTAATGTTTCCTCTCATTTCTTGTGTCTTCTTGGTAATCCAGAAAAGAACAGCACGTGCTACACTGTGGTGAGGGGCTGATCCTAGGCATCAGGGGTAGAAATTTCTCTTTTGATTAGTGATATTTCTACTTGAATTTGTACATGCACAGACCGGAGTAGATCACAAAGAGGCAGTAATCTGCTTTCTGGACTCACCTGAGGGCTCTGGCAGCTCTGCAGGGTGTCACCTCCTGGACACTCTCAGTGGCTCTTGTTAGATTATTTCTGCTAAATACTTTGCAGCCTTTAGCTCTCGCTTAGAGCCTTGCACTACTTGTCTCTTAGCTTGCACCTGAGGATCCAGCCCTGAAGTACATTATTTTTTCCCCGGACCTATTGTTCGATGCTGACACAAACAGGAGAGTCACAGAGGCAGGAGATCAGAATGACACAAAATTGCAGGCACCTATTCACTGAGGTTTGAATGTTCAGCAGACAGCTATCTGCAGCTCTGTTAGTCTTCTGCAAACAAATCTCTTCAACACATTTAGGGAATACAAATTTTTGCTGAACATCGGGTCTATTTTCTGTATCAGAAATACATTGCACACCAATAGTAAAGTGGAACACCAGACCACTTGGTTACAGCTAGAGTCCTTTAGCTTACTATCATGAAAAAGGCATACTTGGTAGGACAGACGGCCCCCAAGGCTGTGCAAAAGCAGTCATAAACATTAGCCATAGATGAGAACAGCTGAGAAATTCCAGACAAACATTCTGGCTATGATCAGACCACACATGTATTTTCTGATAGTGCAAGAGACTACTTCTGAGAAGCTGTGATTGCAAGATTACAGCTGGGTCTTGCTGACAGCATCTTTGGCTTTTTTCTTCCTTCTACAATCATTGCTAAATATGAACAAAAATTTGCTCCATTGTCCATAATTTGAGGCATATGAAATAAGAGGATAACACACGAAGTGAAAAACAATGCTGTAGGGGTTGGAGTCCCTGTTCCAGTAGCAAGCTGTTCATTTTCTCCATATATAACAACCCTCCTGCTCTATCTCCAACGTATTCACCTATTTTACTCATGTTTCTCAACATTTATATCAAAAAATTCCAACTGACCTGTTGACACCCTAGGGCCTTAAGTCATTGGTAGTCCATGCAAGTAGGACTTCTACAGACATGTCAGCAAGAGCTGAGGACTGACAACTGCATGACAGTTCCTCCTGTGGTCCAAGCCAGCCCAGGAACAGTTTGAACACATAGACTTAGGTCTTTGACTCACTAATGAGTCCCACGATGGTCTCACTGTTGTTTTTAATGCTTTCAGAGGACTTACCTGTCAAAGTACATTCTGTAATTACACACCTAAGCCAAACCTAGACTTTTGCTGGCTTGTGTTCCATCATCAGAGAGCGCCATGTTAACGTGATCGACTCCAGTGGGGTAGGTGGAGGTTTCCTTCACAGATGTATAGCTGGGACCAGCTTTCACTCCTCAGTCATTAGAGTTTTGTTACTGGAAGCAATGCAAAAATCAATAAATGGTCATTGCTTCTTCTTACAGGGCTGCAAGGCCACTTGCATGCACCATCTTGCTTGTCTGAAGCCCCTGGAGATGCACACAACCGCGTATTATGTGAGTTAAGATGAAATGCAGGCTTGATTTGCTGGGTGTGGGCTACCTTTGGCCTTCCAATAATCCCTGTGAGTGTAACTTCAGTGAGGCTTGTGCTTTGTTCCAGCACGGGAATGGATTTGGTACAGTGGCTAAGGTGTCAGTCTTATAACCAGTCCTTACTGTGCCATGACTTCAATTTTCATATCAGGGAGCATATGAGGTCTGAATACGTTCAGTGGTTGTCAGAGCCAAAACACAGCTATTTTCTGTTCTTCTGCTAGCCTGGTAATCATTTCCATTCCCACATTTCTGGGGTATCCCACAGCAGTCACTGTAAAGAAGTAGTGAGGTTTGCAAGCCATAGTTTTCTATCCCCAGGTAGTGGAGTGATGAGATATACAAGTGGAGACATTAGTCAAAATCCACATCAGCCAGTGCAAGCCAGCCTGTTCCAGCATTTTGTGGGGTTTTTATGTTCTTTCTTTTTGATACAGACTCACATGGATGTCTCATCAACTTTAATACAGATTTCCGGGCAGTGCTAAACAAAGGAAAATTCTACTACTATGCAATTATCTTCACTGAAAAAAAAATTTCTAGTTTAAATGCTCTCTTTTGTAAGATCTTCTTTAGAAAATTTACCTTTGTGGATATGTAATAAAATGTGTAGGCAATATCTTTGAGAAAGCTGAGTTTGCCTTTAGGGAAGAATTAGACAATCTACAAATTCCTCTCTGAAATGTCTCTTTTGTCGGGCAATTGAAGCTGCTATAATTAAGCCGTGTTTTGTTCTCACACAGGTTTGTTTACATTTGAGAAAATGCAATGGAACAATTAAAATTTAATAATATGGTAAATAAGATCTGAATAATTTATTCAGAGTAAATAAAATGAATGTTGATCACATTTTTTGAGACTAGAAGAAAAAACTGACTTCTAAGACTGTATAGAAATTTTGCTCTTTTGTTTGGAACAAACATGTTTATATTGGATCCATCATCAAAGAAGAAAATACAAGTATTTCTATTTAGGGACAGAAGTACGTGTAAAGCATGAACTCATTTGAAATTAGATAAACTTGAATAATATAGAAATTATGAAATGGCAAATACTGATTTTGAAATATCATATGACAACTTTTTCCTAAAGTAATTTTATATATGTGTACTCTGTTTTGTAGTTATGCATTTCTTTATACTTTTGCAATGGAAATAGTAGAGAGCCTGATTTTTTGCTATTAACAGTAATGGGATCTGTACCATTAGCTTCAATAGTGCATGACCAAGACTATTATCATTATTTGTTACAAAGGCATCTAGAAACTCTAAATGAATAAATAAATCAGAATCACATTGTACCTATGTATAAAGGCTTACAAGTTAACAGCGAGCTTTGTTATACAGACTCTACTACTTCTGATGAAAGCCTTTTTTCCAACAGTATGTATTTAGCTTTTTCTCTGAAATAGGCTAAAAGAAGTCAAATGATGCATCTTCCATTCACTTCATAAAATATTTTCTATCTCATAATCACTTACTTACACAGTCAGTAAAGAAAGTCTTGTTTATTTTCCTCCAAATTTATTGTTTTTAAATATAGAGAAATATTTTAAATACAGAGGAATAGTTTTGTGTGATTTGCAGCTCAAATTAGTACACTCAGAAAACATGTTCATGGATGGCTGCTTAACTCTGTAAGTCCTGGGTTCTGGTGATTCATGGGCCAAAAACAGGAAAGAAAAATTGTTTGGCCATTTTTAATATAAAAGAATAACAGCAGAGCGCCTCAGTGAAAAGCAATAAGAACATTCCTTCAGAACTTTGCCTAATCCTGCCTTCAACATCCAACAGCCCAGTGCTCTAAATTTAAAGCATAGCCATGGGTTTGAGAGGATGTCTAGTCCAACAGAGCAGAATTATTGCTGCAACTCTAGGGAATGCAACAGTAACAACTACTAAAGCCATAAAATGCAGAGTCGAAGACATATGTGGACCATCTGAGGTTTAACGTTTCCTGCAACCTATGGAGAGTGCAATGCAGTGTATAACCAGGTCCTGTGTCGTGGCTGGACTGAACTGAAAAGCAGCTTTCAAATAGCATAGCAGAACCCCAAGAAACAAAAAATGGCTGAGTGCATGCAGTGTTTCTTAATTGAAGGGCTCAGTCTGTCTTCCATACAACCTGGATGTCGTCTTGCTTATTTTTATAGTTTCATATATAATAAGAAAGAAGAAAAACTGAGGCCAGTAGCATTATTTCAAGCTACCAATAAAAACAGTGTGTCTCTCAGACATCTGCTCAAATTTCAGGGTTATTTTCTGTCCTTGCAATAGGCTGTAATATATACTATGCGACATGCACAGCAACTGACAGAGTTATTCATGTAAATAATGAAAGAGAAAATAAAAGCCAGCCTGATGATACAAAATGATAAAAATGAATAACCAAAATGAATACCCAGGATCAAGATACAATGGGATGACAGGAAAAAGGGGCAGGGAATAGGAGACTCTGATCAGATTTTACAGCACCAGCGGGTACTGTTTGGTGACCTCTTCAGCCTGCTGAAGAAGTGTCCATTTTGAACCTCCTGCCTTTCTTGCAAGAGTGACATATTTTGCTGGATGGCCTACATGTGTGATTTGATCCTGTAGTCACTCAACTAGGTCATTCCAGTGGTGTATTATAGCTTCATAATCATGTTAAAAGGGAGAAACCAGCACTGCTATTGATATAGGCAGTCTTGTTCTTTGTTCTTTCCATGCCCTGTGTCTTCTCCCTTTCTATCCTAGCACAGTCCTCTAATCTGACATTAATCTGGAGAGGAAAAAAAAAAAAAAAAGAAGATTTAACCTTCTCCTTGGTTCATCTGATCGCCCAGCCGTACAAAGGTTAATGTTGAATATTTTGGTGCAAGTTTTCTCCTTTTAGTCTCGATAAATGAAAGCCTAGAGCTTGGTTCTGCAAAACCCTCCTCAGTGTATTACCAGGGCAATGCCTGGGAAGGGTGTGAAGGACAAAGGTATCAGGGCAGATCTCAGAGAACTTGAATGAAACACCAACCTGCTGAAAAACCTGAAGTCTGCAAGTCTCCTCTGGTCAGTGTTGAACCAGATCTCCATCACTGTTGTAGTAAGTGAAAAGAGCCTTCTACTCTGAATTACCTATTTATGGCCAATGATATTTATCTAGCACAATGTGTCTAGATAAGAGCAAAAACAGAGTCGTTTTTGGCCTTGGTTGGAGAAGATGGTTTAAAGACTCTTTCTCCACCAATGAGGCTTAGGTAGTTTGAAGAACAGATATGAAATGGAGCAAGCAATGGGGTCTCCACTCCACAGTTCCTCTGGGCATGGTGTGAACCAGCTGCTGCTGAGCAGCAAATCAAGTGCCATGAACGTGTACACACTCATAGCAGAGGTGTGAGGGTTGACATGCCTACTTCTTCCAGGTTGGAAGAGGTGCTTGCTGTGGTTACCCAAAGCCATAACTTTGAACATTGAAAACATAAAACTGGTCTTCAGGTTTAACAAACTGCATGGTAAATAAGCCTTTCTGAAGTCCCCAAAATCTTAGAGCCACTTAGAGTCACATTAGGTGAAGTGAGCTCATCGTAGCCACTTTTGTGTTTCACTGCAAAACTCAAGGCTTAACCTACAGTACCAAATTTAATAATATTGGACATGCAGTGTTAACTGTCTGAGGCTACTAAAGCTCATTAGCTAACTAACAGTTGTTTTATTAATTGCTGTAAAGTCCATAAATAAAAAGCTCCAGTCATCCATTAGGTATAAAGCGTAAATCTTTTGTACCTGCAGATCGTGTCTTTCGTAAAGCAAGAAGTCACGTGTACCAATAATAAACAGCAAAATCCCAACAAAATCTCACTAAGAAACTTGTTGTCTCAGTAGGCTTTATTCTTCCGCATCCTTCACCACTAACTCCTGTGCTTTATTCTACAAAAGTTTCCCTGTTTTAGTTCTTTGCTATCAGTGAGCAAAAATGCTTCCTACAGATGAGGAGATAACTTTTTCTCCATCTGTTGAGGCATTTTCTTTGCTGTGCTCTGGAAATTTGCCAAAAGGGAAGAAGATAACACGTCTGAACACGGGGTGGATGGCAGACGTAAATCCAACGGAGAGATGGACTACAGCAGCTGACTGATGATGCAGAGATTTCACAAAGGCTGTTTTGTTTATTCTCACTGAATCTGAGATTTTCTTCTTCCATTTGTGTCAGTAAGAACAAGGACAGTTCAAATCATTCACCAAAGGAAGTGCAGGGGTTTTTTAATTATGTCAATTTTGTCCTTTTTTTTTTGGCAATCCAATGTAATGAAGCCAGACCCTACCATTGCAGGTGGGAATTCACCGGGGAGGTAAGAAAGTACTGCACAAGGTGTCTGCCTAAACTTGCTAGCAATAGTTAATTCCATCTTTACTTTCCACTGTGTTTAAATTACACACTTAAAGAACAGGACATTGAGAGAGATGGTCTTTGAAAGCTGCACAGTGTTCACTGGTTTTAGTGGCCTTTGAAAAAAACAGGTTCCTTCATTCAGGGCAACTTGCAAGGTTGAAGTTTTGGGTCATCAGTTACCTTGCTTATAAGATATCGGACTAGTGGAAGACTAACAATTTCAACCTATGTAGCATTTTTTCATGGAAGGCTTGGATTATCCCTTCCAAATCAAGCAAGTTGCATGTCACTAACCACAGACTGGTGGTTGACTCTTTCACAGAAAATATCCATTCCAGCAGTAATCAGTTTTTGGCCCAAGAGAAGGTTTAATGCATGCCTCAGTGTTTAATGGGGAATTTCTTGTTAATTATGATGCATTTGCTTTAAAGAGCAAATACAGGTACTGGTCTGACACGATGGGATTCATGGTGTGGCGGCTGCTATGGCTGGATGATGCTCTTAGATTCACTGACTTGAGGACCAGATCCACCCCTCCCAATGCCAAGTGGGAGTCAATGGAAGAGCTCCCACTCTATCAGAGGTTTCTGGATTAGGTCCCTCCTGCAGAATTAGAAGTAGCTCCTTCTCGGAGAAAGATAAGAAAGAAGAAAACAAACTCTAAAACCAGTTAAGGATGTTCTTCTTTTTTTTTATTTTCTGAGGGCTGCTTTAGGCATTGTGTTGAACAAGTATATAAAAACAGCCTCTTGTGAATTACAATTGTTATATATTTCCTTTTAAATAAAGACTTGGCTCTTTGTGTGAAATAGCACAAAGATTTTTTTTTTTATGATTTTCCATTAAATTACAAGCAGAACGTTAAGTTTAAACATTGGCTTTCTTCCCTAGGGAGAAGACTGATATATTCATGTCTGGGGTGGTGTGTCTCAGTCAGGCTTTTTTTTTCCCCATTTATGCTATGTTTAGTCAAGCTTCATTTTTTTTATAGTGCTTAGCTTGGACAAATAGCTATCTCTAACTCTTACTTAGCAAATTATGAGAAGAGGCCCTTCTTTTACTGACCACTTGCAAGTGTTCAGTGAGGTTACTTTCCATTTTGCAGTTATCTTTGCTCTCTACGGTCCTGTTATATATACCATTGAAATGTCTTCCTAGTTTACATGTGTTATTTCAACAGAGATCATATAATTAAATAACATAATGACAACATCAATATATGTTAGTCTAACTAGGTCAGTAACAATGATGGTTTACCAGCACGAACTGTAAACCCAAGTCCTCTGCTCGTAGGTACGTCATGGAATTGCATTTATAGCCTGTATACAATTTGGTTATGACAACCATGCAAACGTAACCTTGCAACCTGAAGAAGTCATCTCCTTCTTTCTAGCAGTTCCCACTTTATTACAGTAGCTGCGGTGATTGCAGCAATTTGACAAGCACCAAACTGGCCACTAAGAAAGAGCAAGGACAAGTATCTGGATAAAGGATGCCACATCCTTCTCCCAGATGCACCATGAAGTTCCTGTCCTGTGCAACCCTTTGTCTGCCGGCACGAATATTAATCGCATCAGGTCTTGTTCTGCTGAAGGCTGGATCCAGCTGAGCCCAGAAGAGCATCTCCGCAGACCCAAGTCCTTGTTTGGTTTAGGTGCTGCTTGCTCTTATCTGTTATAATTGCATGATCTTCAATATGCTTTATATTCTCACTATATGAGGCTCGCAACACTTTCAAATATTTCTTCCATATATCTTAACAGGTCTGTGGAAACAGCTCTGGCTGATCTGCCAAAAGCAGATGGGGATGAAATAAGAGCAGTCTTGGGAATTATAGAATTGGAACCCAAACCTTAGAAATCTACTGCTTTCTGGAAAAGTAAGCAATAAGGAAAAAAACAGGCAGGATTTTTTTTTTTTTGTAGAGCATGTCATAGAAATATACACTGTGGGAATTAGCTCAAAAATGTCACAGTGTAGTACAGTCTCAATAGGACAAGGAGCAGGTAGATTAGTGGCAAAAAGCAATACAGTGTTTATACGCCTTTCACACAATAGATACATGAAATATGTGGTAGGTTTTGAGAGTACATGTGCCCTGGGGTATGCCAAGTCTCTGCCTTGCTTGTAACTCATGAACCGCTGCCTGGTCTTCCTCTTTACCTAATCCTACCTTTACCTAAGATAGAAGACTGAGATAAATATTCTCTTTGAAAGTGTCAGAAACACCCCTTTATCCAAAGCAAATACATTTCTAGTTTCTACTTTTTCTTTTCTACTCTTTTTTTTTTTCTTTTTTCTTTTTTTTTTTTACAGAAGTGAAGTTCTTAATAGGACATTACTGGCAAAAAAACCCAACAACCAAAAAACCAAACAACCAAAAAACCCAACAAAACCATATAGTAATAAAAGAAACCACAAGAGCTGCTAAACTTTAGCATCCTGATTTGAGATTTTATTATCCTGCCTATAACAGAGAAACAAATATGACTTAAGGAATTTCGGTACATGAATTAATGAACTGCAGCTAGAGGAATCATGTCCTGTGAGCCTGCTTAGCTTTCACTGTGGAATGAATCTGATTTCCCTGCTGTGGCAGAGAGTGGCCTCCTCACCTCTCTGGGCCTGTATTTTACTAATTACACACTGATTTTTACTCCAGCAATATTGGGGACTCCATTGAGTTTGGGACCTCACTTCGTCCCAAAGAAGTGAGAAGGGGAAGACAGCCCTGCTGTGCCATGGAGCTGACAGTAGAAATAAATAAGAGAAAAAAAGTATGGATGAGAAGGAAGGTTAACTTAATCCTATTTGAGGGCACATTTTTATTAACTTGTATGTCATTCTGAGTAAATGATTTCCTAGAAATGGAAAACTGAGAAGTGCACTTTGCAGCAGTATCCATAAAGAATCACCTATTAATAAGGTACTTTTATGAAACTCTGCATTAGCAGAGGCCCACAGCTGGATTGAGAAATCTCTCCTGAGCTGGATGATCCCAAACCAAGCGAACTCAGGCAGGAATCGGGTCTGAGAAGAATTTTTGGCAGTCTTGTAACACAAGAGAAAGCCTAAGTGTTATCAGTTGGGGTACACAACCAACCCCTTCAAGAAATTGTATTATAATCCACCAAACCAGTCACAGAATTAGGCTGTGCTCAAAATTAGACTGAGCCTTAAATATGCACGGAAGCATATGCAAGTGTTAACTTAAGCTCTTTAATTGTAGTTTTTTCCGTCCTCAGACGTGCTTTCACAAAAGAGTATGTGAATCTACCCTTTTATAGTGGGGTTCATTCACTGGAAAAAAAATAGGTACCTGGTAAAAACATCCATGAAAGCTCTTCATAGTTGCCTTTTTACCTCGATCAGCTGCTAATAGGAACCATTGCATTCTTTATAGTTTGTAAAGGAAATCACTAAGCTAGTTTCAGATACCGTGATGCAGTAGTGAATTTGCCAGTGTTTTGATTCTAATTTTAAACAATACTTTTTGTTCCAATCAATGTATGATCCACTCCTGATTTTGCTAAATATGACAGTAGAATGACCCCAGCAACTGAGAAGGAGTCAATTTGGTGAGGAAATTGTCTCTGGATTGTTGGGTGGGGCTTTTTTCTGATCCCCACCACCACCTCCCGCAACTTACATGTCAGTCTGTCCAGGAAAGGTGGAGGAAGAACGGGTGGCAACATAACATAGCACTATCAATGGGCATTTCCATTTTGCTTAAAGAACCAGAGCAATATAATGACAGGGATAAAATGGTGTTTACATTTCCCCAGGTGACCGAGCCAGCTACCTCTGGGGAGCATTAGGTTTCATGTTGTGAAGCTAATACACTTTGTTGCAAAGCAAAACATGTACGGTAGCCCAGCTCACCAGGGTTTCCCCCACTTACAAAAACAATCAAGACGCTTTGTTCCAAACTTCACTTGAGAGAAGCCTATTTATTTTGCCACTAGGGAAAATGAGATATGCATCTCATTTAGGAGAACATCCTAGAGACATCACCTTGGTCAAATTGATCTTGGGCAGAGCTGGGAGTAATAGTAATACCATAAGCTAAACCTCACTGCGTAAAACCGAGGCAGTCTTCATTACCAAGGCAGTGTCTACTTATTTTAAGCAAATAGAGAGTTACAAAGGTGTACGAAGGTTTATTTTAGTGAGAAGTTTGTAAAGACTAGTATATAGCTAAGTCCTTGATGACACAGCAATTACAGCATCATTCTGAATTGAGATGCTATGGCTGAAGGTAGGTTAGATAACTGAGGTAGGAGAACGGATTATGATATGTCACCATCCAACCTAGTTACTGAATTATTAAAGTTGGTTTGTACTGAGGATTTAAAGATGTGTTGCTTTTCAAGTCGCTCTCTGCCCCAGGACTCCTGTGTTCACTCCATTTTTTAGGATTCGGCATTTTCCTCCCTTAAGTCACTTCCCCAAAAGCCAGACTTATCCTACCTTCTCTACAAGCTGTAAGCAGCACCAGGTCAAAGCAATTAATTCACTTCAAAGAGCTGTAGCTGCACAGACCCATATGGCTGCTTCCCATGTGACTCTGTGAGCTAATTAGACTTGACTTTATTTTGCCCTCTTCCCTTTTCCTCTACCTGAGGACCCAGTTTTCCAGTGCCTCAAACTCTACACCCAAGTGCAACCCCTCTGAAGTCAGCTTCTTGCCACTAGGAAGTTTTCCCATGTAATCAACTTAATTCTGTCCTATATTTAATTCAATTACATTGTTTTAATTGTGCCTTTCTACATCTCCTTAAACAGCAGGGTTTGGCACAGGTACAAGAAGTTTATAGCTGAGTAGATTTCAAGGGATTACTGTGACCACCTTTGCAGAGGAATGGTCTGTATTTATTAATGCCTTGTTGTGGGGCTGTGTTTAGGGCAGAGAAACCAGGGCAATTCTCCAGGATCCTGAGTGCTCAGGGTCAGCAGGCCAAGTTATAGACGGCAATGGGAATTATCCAACCTAGAAACAGCTTCTGCTTGGGGCAACCACATGTCTAATGCAGTTATTTCTATATTGAAAGTCAGTTGTGAGCTGCAGATTTCTATCAGCATAGTTGAGTCAGACAAGGATGTATAGGTGTTCAATCCCCGATTAACACGATTGCAATGCCAGAAGCACCACCAGCAGCCACAGGTTTTGCTGGCAAAAGTATCCTTCTCCTGGTACGCTTTGTTTTATTCAGAGGAAGACAATTTTATTTTATCAGCATAGAGTACAACACTGTTTATTAAACATAGCTGAAATGCTTTAATGTTCAATATAACAGTTTTACTGACTTGGCAAAGCATTCCTACGGTTGACATGTATTAATAAGACAAAGTGATACTTCCTGTTGACTTCATCTGAGTAAATTACATCAATGTAGTTAACAGAATAAAAGGTGCATTTCATAGGATTTCTACATTTGATTGGAGGAATTTTCTCATGAAGGTGCTGATTCCTTTTACAAAGTCTGACTTTAGGGTCACTAGCCTGGAGACAGTAATCTTACATAGGTGTCATGAATCCCAGAATATTTATTTAATGCCATGACAAAATTAAGATGCCAGTCTTATTATTGTTGTATTCCTGGATGGTGCTCAATTTTATGTTGATAGGAACAACTACAGAAATAGGATGGAAATGAATGCTTTATTTAATTTGTGTATGGTATACAATGGTTTAGAAAGCAAAGCTAGAAAAGTCTTTTATTTCATCCTCATGACCTCCTACTGCAGGATTCATCCCTATATTATATTTTTCCAGTCCTGTGTACATTTTAGTTTTAAATGCCATGGTGAAAGGTCACAGTCTGAGAGATTTCTCAGAATATGAAGTTTTCCCTCAGGTCAGTTTAAAAAAAAAAAAAAAAAATCCCTCTTTATGTGTGACCTCCATCCCAAACACTTTCTCTCACTCTTTCTGTCCTCCAGTGGGACACTGAAAGATGCCAAATCCCACTGAAGTCAATGGGCTATTACATGCCTTCTGCAACTTGCCAGAATCAGCCCTTTGATGTTTACAGACTATGCATTTTGTAGAGTTGATTTGGGTATAAAAAAATGCAGATTTGATTCATTGGTGGTTCCAGCAACTTGAGAAAAAAACATTTCAGGCAGAAAAAAATCTCTTTGTTTGACCTGTCACATCACCTTTCATTTCAAGATCTCTTAACCCTTTTTAAACACTCTTTAAAAAATTGAACTGAATTTTGGCAAGAAACATCTTTTGGAATTGGAGAGTCAGAACATATTGTTTTAATGTTGAAAAAGAGCATGCAAAAAAAAAATTATCCTTTTTTAGAGCTTTTTAGATTGGGTGAGGTTAGGTTTTAGCAGAAATGGGCAAGTAAATTTGGAAGTGTTCTGTCCAACCTGAATCTGCACACTTCAGACAAAAATATTGCCTGCCACTTCTGTAGGTAGCTTTTAGGCTCTAATTTCTTAATAGCATTATAATCTTGGAGGAGCTGGTATTAAATTTTGCATATAAACCAGTCCCTGTAGCACTATCAATCCTATATTCAGAAATACAAGCTGCAGGAGACAGATGCAACAGGATCAGTGTTCTCGGTTGTACCTCTTCTCACTATCTCTTCATTCAAACTTCTCCCTCCCCCCCAAAAAAAAAAATTCCTGTATGTCCACCTATTGTCTTCTGTCATGAAGACAGTGGGAAGTGACGCGATATAGTCTTTGCATTAGGTATGAAATAGTTAACACTCTGAAGCAAAGATCGTCATTTGAATCCCAATATACCTCCCATTTAATCCATCTGCTGAAGGGGGATGTAATATCGTCAGTCATCAGGCAGGAGGATTTTAGCTATGCCCATAAAAATACTTGCACGAGTTCCCTTAGCTAAATGTTAATTAAAACACAGGCTTTGCAAGAAGTGGCCTGGGAACTCCAGTGGTTTCTCTAGCTTTGCTATGTCAGGAAAACGACTCTCCCTAAATGAAATACTTCTAAAAGATTGCTGTGCCTTCGAGCCACGGGATAGGTGGTCACCGGACCTGATTGCCATCTTGCCCGTGCCATGGAGAACTCGTCTGGTTTATCATCCTTCTGAGTCGTGTCCCTCGCGCACAAAACTCCTCTGATAGTACCTGCCTGCTCACCAAGAGCACTCACTGCGAGGTTTAATTGAGAGACGCGTGTAAAGTCTTCTTGAAATCCTTGGGCAAACAATAGATAAAAATATAATAATTGAGGTTATAGGCATCAAAAATACCATTGTAGACAACTCCTTCTCAGGGATGTTCCTGAGTAAAAAAGGTTCCTAATTGTTTTCCATCAGCTGACATAAATGGAATCCAACAAAACTATTACGTACACCCTCTATAAACCAGCAAACAAGCAAATAAGCTTAAGTGTTCAGTGCCAGAAGGCATGCAATAATCAAAATAGGGGGTTTTAGCTCTCAAAAACCTTTTAAATCTGAAAGATCTACCTGGAAACTTTCAAGAAATATGGTTGGGTTTTTTAATGAATTCTCATGAATTTTTATTTCTTCTGTTTATTATTGCAAGGATCCAGAAAGAAGCAAATCTCCTTAAAAGTTTCCATAATAGGTTTAATTTGTTTTCATTTAGTGCGTTAACAAGGTGATTTCGAACACAATGCTTTCAGGGTATGTGTGTAATAGCTGGCAGTTTTCCTTTTTTATGCTCTCACTTATAGACAGCGCTACAGAAACCATAACGTATACAGTACAATATTGACACTATGAAAACAGCCTGTAAGTTCCAGAACTTATAGTATTTCCTCACCGCGCCATTATTTAAAAATAAATGACTTTCTCAATCTTCTGGCGACTCAAAGCCTGATTTAGAAAAGTGTATCCTACCTTATTAAAAATGTACACTGTTAATTATCCCGTACAGAATTTACATAGCAGAATAGTGTCACCACAGCAGACCGAGCCAAACTAGTGTAAGGAACAGTACCAAACCTTCTGGCTTAATAAGTTTTACTCATCACAAGAACAAGCGCTAAGACTTCCCCGCCCCTCACCCCCATGTATATAATTGACCATAACATTGCATGGTTAATTATTTGAACGTTTAATCTCAACGTGAAAAAATACAGAATACATTACCACTTTCTTTTGTGAACAGCTTTTATAATTAGTATTAAAGGATTAAAATAACTCATCATAGCTTATATTGTCATAGAGCTGTTGATACAAACTGTGAAGTTATTAGTTTGAGTGACTCAAGTCCCTTCATATGTGACTCCTCCTTACAATTCTTAGTATGTTCTGGTAGCTCATATGTCTTTTTACATGGAGGAAAAATTTCCCTCGCCTGTTTTTAGCTAATTTAACACTTGCAGTTCTTAGTTTCAGATCCCCATAGAGTTTAAGCAGAATGTATATCCTGGGAGACAAATTGTCTGCCTTACGTTTAGGAGACTGTGAGTTGAAAACTTAAAGGGTTTTCTTTATTAAATGTTCTGTGTGTCTGTTTTCCTCTGACTGTAATACGTATGGCTACATTCGCACCACGTAATTATCTTTATTGCCTATAAACAGGCTGTATCTGACTTGAACATTTCAGCTTTTACTTTTTTTTGTCTGGCAAAGAAGCAAAACCTATAGTAAATTAAGTCCGATTTCCATGAAGTTCTGTGTACGCTTAAAGCTTGGTATGTGTTTTGTTTGAACTCTATAATCCTGGAATAAAATGGTTAATGAACCTCTTTTGGAACATCCATAATATGTTTCCATTAAATTCATGAGGCTGTGTGGGCACCAACTGCTAATTTACAAGAAAATATTTGTTTCCACCTCCCAAAATGCTCTGTGTAACCCAGTAGATGATCCTAGATGCAGATGATGTCATTGCTAGTCTTGTTATTGGTGTTTACATTAAAAAATATATATTTTCTCACTTTTTTTTTTCTCCCACATTTATTCAGCACAGGGAGATAAAATGTCTCTTTTACTGTTTGGGTTTTTTTTTTGTGCAATACAATGGTTAACAATGTAAAGCACTTCTGCTGTTACCAGACTGGAGGTTTGTTCTGCATTATAAAATCATAGAATTACAGAATCATTTAGGTTGGAAAAGACCTTTAAGATCATTGAGTCCAACCATAAACCTAACCCCTTAATGGATATCCTTGCTGTGCCTCGATGGCTAGCACACAGCCAGAAGCATTTGGAAGAGCTTCCTTACGTGTTACCTCCCCTGAGATGCGCTCAAACCAACTTCTTCAATGCATTCTCCCAAATCTTGGCTCTTTCACTTTCCCAGAGGTAAAAGACATTGTGTGCAGTTGGAGCCGAGAGAAAAATGCCCTCTCCTTTCCCACCCTCATGTTTTTGTGTGTTGAGTGAGGAAGGAATTACCAGGAAGGTATTTATAGAGGAAAATGTGTGCTTGTTTAGTGTCCTGGTTTCAGCTGAGCTAGAGTTAATTTTCTTTATAGTAGCTAGTATGGGGCTATGTTTTGGATTTGTGCTGAAAACAGTGTTGATGATAACACACCGATGTTTTAGTTGTTGCTGCACTGGTCAAGGGCTTTTCAGCTTCCCGTGCTCTGCCAGGTGCAGAAGAAGCTGGGAGGGGACACAGCCAGGACAGTTGATCCAAACTGGCCAAAGGGCTGTTCCATACCATGTGACGTCATGCTCAGTATATAAAGCTGGAGAAGAAGAAGGAAGGGGGGACATTCGGAGTGATGGTGTTTGTCTTCCCAAGTAACCATTACACATGAAATTATGGGTGATCAGGAAAGGCAAAGATTAAACATATAAAGAGGGGAACAGATGCTGTGAAGGAACTCTGTGTGCAGGTCCAGCTGTGGTAACTGGGTACAGGGAAAGTAGGAAAAGGAGTGACTGATGTGTGATGGCTAAGGAGAGGTTTCATAAAGTGGTGACCAGTTTCCAAGTGAAAATCAAGACTAGCCATGTTTGGGCCTTTTTGTGGAATTTATTGCTGCAGGACTTCCCCTCTGCCAGGAAGTCATAAACCCATAAAACTGTAAATCTTAGTGATTAACTCTACTTGTTCAATGGGAGGGAAGATGGGTAGAGTGGAAAAGAACAAAAAATCAGTACACAAATTTGTAAAAACCAGTTAGGAGGAGGATAGAAATGGTAAGAAACTGAAATTCAAGTGATAGCAAAAATCCAAAATCATGTCTCAGGTTTTTCAGTTTTCCCCTCATCTATGAATCCCTAATCTGTACTACTGTGCTCTGGGAAGGTCTTCCCTTACCTTTTGGATAAGATTTAAAACTGAGAGCCCGAGCTTTTGACACTTTGCTGCAAGAAAAGGTCTTTGTGTTACAGATAACTTCCAAAATACCTAACATTTCCACTGTCATTTTTATTGGCTCCAGGATGGCTCTCTGGCCAGCACTGACAGGGGAACATGGAGACACAACAGTTGTGTCCATCCTTTGACCTCTCCATGAGAGAGAGAGGATGTGTTGCTGAGGATTGATATTGAATATTTATTGATAATATACTACTAAAACATCATAAAACCAAGCAAAAATACCCCTATGGTACCCGACTGCAGTGTGACAGCCACAGAGGAAGCAGCTGACCACCGCTCAGTTGTCATCAGTGTAACAACACCCTGCTATTTCTTACAAGTTATTTCAACAGGTGAAAGGGAGAGGAGAAAAAAAAAGGGGTTGTAATGCCAGTTTCTTTTGAGATATTTCATCAAGAGCGATGTTGGATGCACTATAGGCATCTTCTTTCAATCCCAGAAGGCTCCAGCTTCACTCCCCCCCAGTACTCAGAGTATCATCTTTCTCGGACTTTCTTCTGTTATCAGGAAGCTATTTCACCCTAAATATCCCCAGCCTGCTACACACCTGTCAACATAACAATTTTATATATATATATATATATATATATAAAATATATATATTTAAAATATATATTTTTATATATATAAAATATATATACATATATAATGTATTTTATATAAAAATATATTATATAATATATATTATATTTTTTATATATATATATATATAAAAAATATTTTTTTTTTTTTTAATGTATTTGATTCCTTGGAACCACGTGGAACTTCCCTGACTACTCCTGCCGCCAGCAAGCAGTGGTGGGGAGCACTGCTGCAGCACTGGCACCGGGTTTGGACCTGAGATGCTGTGTTACGCAACATTTGCAAAGCTACGTGGTCTCCCTTCCTCACGCCTGCAAGCTGCCAGAAGAAATATCCCGATAATACTTGAGAAAGGCTTAGTCTGGGACCAGCTGCAGATTGTCGGTTGCTGGTTCTGAGTACAAGGCAAAACAGGAGAGGATTATGCAGCTGAATGAGCAGCAGTGATAAGGGAAATTCAGGATGAAAAATGCCTTATTCCTGGAAAACCAGGCAACATCTGAGGCTGCAGACAGACCGTTGGTATGAAAATCTCACTGAGCAGAGAGAAACAAGTGACAATAACTATCTGGAAGCTGTCTGCTGCCCCTAACTGCTAATGCACTCTTCCATGTCAATTTGGCACAGAAAAATCTTTAGCTACAGTGCTCTGCATGAATATGTACTGGTACGAAAAAGATACTAGCATGGATGTCTTTGCCTTCGGTCTGAATGGGAGCAACAGACACAGAGCTTATTCGTGCAGCCTGGTGAAGGCTACTCCAAAAAGTGTGATGTAAGGACTCTCTGCAACATGATTTTGCTTTTCTTTTTGAAGAAAAATGAACACACCCTTGCAGGAGATGGATGAGGTGAGCCTTCTCCTGAGGATACCCCTCACCCTGCCTACTGCTTGCTCGTAAAGCCTCAGCTGAGTGCTCTGACCACAGGAATGAGCTCTTCAACCATCAGCTGAGCACCTGCAGGATGGTGTTTGAGTGTGCGTTTCAGCACCTTGGGGCCCGTAGCAGGTACTTAATATTTGGCTTGAGAGAGATCATGCTGGTACCCTTCCTGTATTGGGGTTGACAGCTGCATCTATAAAACTGCCCAGCAACTGAAGCAGTGAAGTGATTTAATCATCTAGGAACATTATCAGCAACAGGCAGGAACAATTCATGCAGAGGCTTTGACTAGCCCTTTAGAAAACCATATGAACCCCAGAGCCCCAAGAAAACTGCCCGAATCCTGTCCACCTTGGAAAACCCTTGAGAGATTTCTTAGCTCTCTTTCCTTTTCTTGTCAGCTTTGGCCAGCAATTCTGTTTCGACAAGATGGCCCAGAGGCTTCTGAATAAATAAGGGATTTTTTACTTCTTTCCCTCTCTCTTTTACTTGGAGATCTCTCATCATTATCTGTTCAAGGTTCTGTTATATTGCAAAGAATCGAGGTGGTGTTTGATGTTCCTGGCTTGCAGGTAGCAGCTAAAACATGGGAAACCTCATCAAATGAATATCACATAAAATAAAAAAAAGAAAGCTGGCAGAAAATCCATAGGAGTGAAGTACCAAACCATACAGATTCAGGCAGGAATTTAGGACTTAGTCATAAGAAAAGTGCAATGCAGGAGGGACATTAAAATTCAGTAACTGGGAAATTGCAATGAGTGTCACATGAAGCCTAGGCTACTATTATTTTGATGTGAAAGAATATCTGATCTAGAGAGCACATTGGTGCTATTCTTAGGTCTTACGTGTGATGCATCTGATCTAAAGCATGTATTACTGGTATTATAACTGTCCGGTCTGCATGGGTGATAGGCTAGATGGCACCGGACAGAGCTGATATTTCTGGTCTAAAAGGCACTTGTATTCACTTCATTATGTTCAAACCCTTGGTAGTTAGCAAACAAACCCTGTCTCTGAGGCACTTGATGGTACTTTTGTTGCTACAATCCTTAAACTACATTGCAGCTATCCAGAAAGCAATCATTGTGTTCTGATAAGGCTTATTTTCTTAGGACCTATTTTACCTTTGTCTCTTCTCAAAATGTAAGCAATTGAGACCCTCCTTGCTGCCTGGTTTTGTATCACTGGTGAGCACCAAACATTTTGATGGTGGAGGTGATAGTGCAAGAGACTCAGGGAGGGTCCCAGAGACCACCACTCCGAAGCTCCACTGGAGAAAGTAGGGGGTGACAACAGATGTCCCCAGCAGGGAGCTCAGAAAGGAGGCTAAGGGATCCAGCTCTGATAGGCTATAAACCAGTCTCAAAAGGTTTTGGAGGCTCCCAGTTGCCCAAAGCAATGACCTTAGGAGCCATAAGCAAAATCCAAAATGCAGTATTTAAAAGCAAGTCAGCTTTAGCCTGCATTCCCCCAAGGATTATTTCCTTGTAGCCTGTCTTTGCAAAGTATTTGAAATGGAAGTGCTTTGCTTCTTATAATATGAACCATATCTTCGTCCGAGCTTTCAGTTACTGACACACACATGCAGGCTGTGTGTGATAAAACAGAGAGTTGAAGCAGAGAGCCTGCTTTATCTTGTCCAGCTTCCTTCTATACATTTTATTTATGTATGTATATATTTATTTATTTATTTTAAAAGACCCTGCTGAATAAGAAGGTATGCATTTGGGTTTTCTAATGTATCATTCTTTCTGTCTGCCTTACAAGACTCGCTTTGAAGCCTGCATATATTTTTCCCAGTATGGTATTCCACAGTGCTGCCCCTGTCTTGCCCATACGCCTGCCTGTGGCACGCAAGGCACTGCTGCTTGCGCAGTCCGCGGTTGGCCACGCAAGATATTCCCGTGCCCAACCCCAGCTTTGTAAGATGATTGCTGTCTCTCCGTGTTTTATGTTCCTTGTCCATTGGCTTCTGCCCACAAATATCCTGGCTTCACGGCCGCCAAAACAGAATAGTTTCAGCTTTTGGTTTCTATCTCTTCTCATTCTCTGGTTCAAGCAGAAGTAGTTTTGGAAGGATTTCTTAAACACAGCTTATCATTTTTACTCAAATAAGCATAATAGGTAAACCATCAAATGCCAGACATAGGTTGTGTGACTCTGACTCCCACAAACTCACATTTCTCTATGGCCTTTTTCTTTGAAAAGAAGCACAGCCACGCTGCGTGACTATGTTTAATTATTTACAAGAGGCGATTTCTTATTATTTCCTATGCTGCACGGAAGCTTTCACCCACCTCACCTGGCTCATGATTTAAAAGCACAGTATAAGCAAAATTTAACTTTTTGACTTGGCTGTGAAAACTGTAAGACTCATTGAATGGCAAGGCTTAGTAGGATATGTTTTCAGAGATGTACAATACAGGCTGCAAACATAAAACAATGAATGGCACAGGGAAGGTAAAACACATTTCAAAGTGTCTTATCACATAAAAAAGAAATAAGGAAGCAAACTATGAAATGAAAAGGAGGCAGAGAGCATGTGGTGTAAGGAGCATATGTAGCCTGTGAAACACATTGCCATAAAAACACCTTTGGGAATGGGTGTAAAGCCTGGCTCCCTGGCTGGGTGCATGCCTTAGCCACCTCCTGAATGTGTACTGGGACGAGACCAAGTTGCGTGCACGCCTCCCTTCTTTTCGGATACAAAACTTCTGCTTTAGGGCATAAGCTTATGCATTAGCTGTTAGAATAAAGGGAGCTATACTGTCAGAGACTTCTCATATTTTCCTCAAAAGCAGTGTGTGTCTGCTATTGCCAGAGACTGCATTCTGGATATAATGAGTCACTGGTCTGACACAGAGCAGAAACTTCTTTGTAACGAACGTGATGTATTTATGTGTGATTTCATAACTATTCCTCTTGCTCGCACGGCAGATCCTTTGTTTTGACTGTGTCTGTTAAGGTATGTGTACAGCCAGGCTTATCCTGACTTGTGGCTCCTCTCACCAGATAACAACATGAGGAATTTCAGGACGGTACAGATACCAAAAGGAGAGTAATGTATATGCAGATGTTATAGCCCGTTCAAGACTCCTCTCAGACTAATCTCCAATCTTTAGTTGTGTCTTTTGCTATCTAAGTCAGGCTTCTGTCCGTCACAGAAAGTAGATGGCACCTGACAAGTCTTCTACTGCCTGTTATAAACTTTTCAGGACCACAGGCCCAAATCGCTGGGGAGGCTTGTCAAGTCTCAGCAGATCACTTATGCTGTGGCTTAAAAGTTTATTCTGTGCTGCTCACTCACTGCAAACAAGAGGAAGAGTCTTCTGTCGACATTCCTGTTCAATATTTTATTTAGTAATTGACTCTAAAGTATTGCCCTTATCCCCAGGCGTTGACACTCTTGCATTTCAGGTGACGGTTTGTGTAAAATTATTTTGGATCTTTTTGTGCAGATTGTGGTACGTAAATATACGACGCTGTGCCAACACTGAATTAGGGCTTAGGTCATTAAGAGGCAAATGCCCATGTGTTTGATTAACCCTCTTTACATTTTTGTTCAATAGCTTGTTTGTCCTGGAAAGTGCTACTATGTCAAACCATTCAGTGTATATTTGTGTTGAAGGTGTGTGCAGGGCAAATGGTTTACCCAAGGATTCAAAAGTAAACCATGGTCAGAGCTCAAGAGTGTTCCTTGCAGGTGGCGGAATGAAATGAGGAAAATAAAGGAAGGCTAATAGAAAAAAGACATAACCATAATAAAGGCACAGATATGTAATGAAAGAATTTGATAGAGAATTTTTAAAATGGTTTTTAAAAAGGCTACTGCAGTTTCAATGAATAATATAAACAGCTTATTTAAGGGATTTGATATTTTAATGGTGGTTAGGCTGGTAGAAACAGATTTGGATATATTGCTACATATTTGAGTTTAACACTTTGTTGAATATTGAATAGCATTTGCCCAAAGCCATTGTTTATTCCTAATGTTATAGGTGTGTACGGAATTTGAAAAACTAAACAGGAGAAGACAAGGTCCATGCCCTGAAGAGTTTACGGTCTCAGGGTCTGGAGAGTACAGAGAACACATCACAGAACTAGACAGCTCTCAACATCTCCAGCACTATTAGCTAACACACCAAGGTGCTATCTTTAAATAGATTTATTCATAGGATAAGGCCTGAATTAGACTACCAAAACAGACACTGTTGTGGTTTCATTAAAAAAACCCCAAAAAACCAAAAAAACAAAGAAAACCCCAAACCACAAAAGCTACAGAATTACCAGCTACAGCTGCCAAAACCCACCGGCAAAATAAGGTTAATCCGTGAGTTCAAAGAGTGGCAGGTTGAATTTCAGGAAAAACAAGCCCTCCTGTGTTCTTTGGCAAAAAAACCCCCACAATAATGTTCAGAATAAACATTCCCAGCAATGCTAAGTGCACGTTCCCTGCCCATGCTAAGTCAGTGAAGCTGCCAGGCAGGCATGTACAGATTCAGCTGAGCATGGAAAATGGACATTGTCATGGTGATGGCTCGGTGTCTGAAAAAATAACTTTTTCGATTTAAAAGTTAGCCTTTTCATATTGATTTCAGCAGATCTAAGGAATAAATCAGATGAGTTTAGTTGAGGAGTATGAATGACTTTTGAATATATTCTGTTGTTAAGTTTCAGCCAAGACACCTTGTTGCCTTATGCCATCCCTTACATCCATGTGGAGAGTGCACAGGGAGTGTAAAACACTCACAGATAGTAACAACAGCTTTTTACACTTGTTTTGCACCTTTTAAAAATATGTCTACAAAGCCAAGGTAACAAGGAACAAGGTTCAAACTCCACAGGCTGAATTTTTCCACCAATTCCACAATAAGTCACCTTTGAAAAAATAGCCAGGGGACTTACAGAAGATAATAGCCAATGTTTCTGCAAATGCACACACCTCTGTTTTATGGCAGGATGAGAGAAATTACTGAGTGGCAATTAATGCATGTGAAGAAAGGGGAGTTTGTGGCTTATATACACACACGCACCAGCAGTGTGTGGGGTCCAGGATACAATTTTATTTCACAGAGTTCTAAAGCATAATGCTACAAAGACAGTGTTTTGTATATCTGAAAGTTTAAACTCAGTTTCTCTCACGGTTTCTGCAGAATCCAGTCTACTCCTGTGTGCAGTACTGCTTAGCTACTTGACAGAGCGATAGGTATGCCGGGAAGCTTTGATGATACGGAGGTTTGTCAGTGGCAGTGGATCAGAGAAGCTGCCGGGCCCCTCTTGCCTGGTGTGCCCAGAGACCATTGGGCACAGAAGGTGCAGGAAACGGGGTGGCTCAGGGAGTAAGCTCACTGATTTTCAAGCTGTCTTTGGCATGCGTTAAAACAGCCTGGGGACTGTTTTAAACAACTCCAGTTGGGAACAAGCCAAACACAGTAGTATTCTGGCCAAGTCCCGGCACTCTCCTTTCTCCAGGGCCAGACAGGGTTGATGGTGTATTAGCAGGGTTCATTGACTGTGTGCCAGTGAGGGATGTTATAATGCCAAGAGAAATCTCAGCTGGTGAGATCTGAAGAGCTTCCAGGCTTTAGGCACTGCTATATGAAGTTTATCGGAAAAACAAGTCCTGGAAGTGTGAGGTTCTGGGTATCATGTTAAAAATGAGAAAAAGACAACAGAAGCAAAAGGCAGCAAAGGGGAAGCACTTGGAAAGTTCAGTAATAATAAGCATTGCCACTTGGAAAAAATATTTCCTGAACGAACTAGGAGAGCTTGTGAAGAGCTATGAAGTCACTTTGGAATGGCATTGGCTTGGAAAGAAGACCGGTAAGACCTTCCAACAGCCATCCAAGGGACAGAAGAAAACATGACAGCAGAGCTCAACCTACCCAGGTTCTGCAGGTCCCCATAGTCTATTTGCTGATCTCTGGTGTTATTTTTAAAACTAGATCCTCTCCCTGCTCTAGCTCAACCTCAAACCAGAACATGTCAAGCCAGAAAAGCTAATTCCTTGGAGATCTCAGGATTTAACAATATTTTGGCAGAATGCAGAAATGGGTGTCCTGTCACAGTGGCCAAGCTCCATCCTAAAGCTGCCTTGGATTTTGCAGTATGCTCACTCTTAGAGATCTTAGTTCCTTGCTAGGCTCTGTTCCCTTCCTTAGTCTTTTTATTGGAGAGCGATTATGTCACCTTGCTTAAACCAATAAATATCTGACCAATATCCCCTCCAAAGATGTTGATGACCAGTTTATTTGTGTTAGGAATGTATTTTGCTTGAATAATTATAAAGAGCAAGAAGGGGAAAGGATATTTTGCATATGCAGCAATCATATCCAGATCTACCTTCATCTTGTTAATCAAATAAACTGGTTTAGTCCCTTCTCATAAAATAGGTTCCCTGTCCTCTGGCTATCTATCTTGCTTTTCTTTACACCTATGTCTATCTTTAGGGAAAGATAAGATTTCAGCAACTGTTATCTACCTCTGCAGGTACTTCTGTACCCATAGGTAAGTAGCATCTGAGCACTTTTAGCCTTACAGTAATGGGCTGTTTGTAATATTTTTGGTTTTAATTTTAAATAGTAAATGAGCAGAAATCGAGGGCTCAAAACCACAAATATAGACTGCAATCATTCATGTGTTGATGGGCAAGTCCTTTTCTGTCACTGAGACCAATTTCAGACCTGAAAGAAGATCACATTTTTTACACATGTTGAGGTTTTGCAGGTGTCTGGCAATCCACTGAAGTTCTGGCTAAGCTGCCAGACAGCTGAAAGTTTATCTGCTCTTACTATGTAGAGATCAGCCGTACAGTTTGTGTGCACACAGCAAGTGGTGTGCTTCCTGGAGGCATCCCACTTACTGTGCAGGTTTTAGCAAAGTTAGTTTGCCACTTCCAAGAAGTGTAGGAGAAATTTTTGCCTGCCTGCACGGTTGAGTAGCACGAGTACTGTAAAACTGTACTCATCCCTAAAGCATCAAATTTACCAAACGTTACCATCACTTCTCTGAACCAAATACAGCATCTGTACACACCTGCAGGAACATGCCCACATGGATACATAAACTTTCCACTGAAGCCAGCAGTTGTCGGTATGAAGAACTGGTTCAAGACTGAGAAGCCATTCCTGAAGTCTAAATTTGGCAAAGTAGTTTGTTGCCTAGATGTTTTTGCCACCTCAACTAGTTCCTATAGTTATCTTCAGTTTCTTTATTATTGCCTTGGCAGATTTCATTATTTGAACTTTTTTCTGTAGTTTAGTACATCTCTCATCATCACCATCATCATCACCGCCATGGTTATTATTACTGTTATTATTGCTATTATTTCAAAAGGCTGTTCCTTACCTCTTACCCACCTTTGATTAATTGCTACAGAGAGATTGCACCTACATGAACTGGTGCTCCAACTCTTCCTGACAATGCCAGCACTGAACAAAGGGTCAATGTTTTAAAAATCTGCAGCATGAAAAAGTAAGGGTTTTGAATCACATTGGCATGTTACATCATCTAAAGGCTTCTTCAAGGAACAGATTTTTAAGGACTGTGCTAATTAACATTGCCAATTGGCATTAGAGGTAAATGATTCCATTTAATTCTGGATGGAATTTGTCCTTTAAGAGTACCTTCTGGTGAAGACCATTATTACCATTGGTATTATTTCACATATTTTTTGGCCATTAACACACTTCTTTTCCTAACACCAGGCAACATTTCAAATAGATGTCCATTGCTTTCCCACATTCTCTTTTAATTATCACTTTCTTTCTCTCTGTACCCAATGGAAGTTAAACTGGGGCCTGGCTCAGCCCCGGAGGATTTAGTAGCTTTGTGATATTTTACTGAATTGTTTCTGGAAGCTTGGTGCAAATTGAAACCTGTGCCTCTGGGGAAAGAGATCTCTGAGAGGCCATCGTGCTCCTTGGGTAATGCAGGAAGCCAAACCTCAGCTTTCTTTATGTCAGAGGATTGTTCTCACATTTTTGAAGTTTCATTTTCAAGTTCTGTGCTCCACTTTTTCACTTTCTTCATGTATTGTTTGTCACTGTGTGGGACTGACTTGAAGCTAGCAGCCAGATCTTGAATTGGGCTGCATGGCTAACTGATGCTGTAGGTTTTATTAGACATGTCCCTAATAGTTTTGCACACACATAAGCCCTGAAGGAATCATCATACCCTATAAGATGTCCTCCTGCATGACCCTCCTGTCCATTTTCCCTTGTAAATATGTCACTAACAGAGTGTTTCACTAGTATCTCCCACAAAGATGTTCAATCATGTTTTAAAACTCCCAGACATAAAGAATCAACTTCTTCATTGTTTGCTTTTATGATTACTCAATCTCCCAGACTTCCACTTTGAGTCAATGCAGATTTAAGTTCCCTGCACTGGTGTTTTGCAGTTCTCCAGTATTTTAAACTTGTCCAGGAACACATATAGTCTTCTCTTTACATTCTATTGGTAGATGGTGCTCCTAAAAGAACTGGTCAAGAATTCTTAGTAATTAGGTGAGTACCATTGTCCTTAAAAGCCCATGCACTTTCTTTGTTGACTTGACCCATACCTGACAGGCAATAGTAATGTTACTGTGTTCGATAATTTAAAAGATTAATTTATTTAATGTAATGTTTGATAGTAACATTACTGTGGGACTTTGTGGCACAGCGGTAATGTACCCTTTCAACACATGAATGCTATGTGACAAAGTGATGTTTTAGAATCTTTTATTAAATACCAGTTCTATGGTTTTCATCATTTTTAGGCCTTAATCAGAACTGTTCTTACATGTAGATGTCCAGGTCAGATAGCTTTCTCTGGCTTCCTGGAAAAGATGAACCACTGGCAGCAAAATAGCTACTGCTTTGTCTTCCTAGAAATGCTGGTTGAAGGAGACCTCTGGAGGTCATTGGTTGAACTTCCCACCCAGACTGGGACTATCACCAACACTAGATCAGATCAGCCATGACTTTAGGCAAGTCTAGAAAAATCTCCAAGGACTGGGATTCCATATCTACACTGGGTAAATACTTCCTGCTCCCTCCATCCCTTTCAAAAAGCTGTAGGCTGCTATTGAATGTCTCTTTTGCCTCCTCTCTCTCACACTAAACAAGCCCAGTTCTCTCAAACTTTCCTCATAAGTCATTTGCCATGGCCAGTAATGATCTTGGCAGCTCTCTGCAGCATCCCATCCAATTTCTCCCCTTGAACTAGGGAGGTCCAAAACTGGACTCATCATTCCAGGTGTGGCCTCACTGGGGCTGAGTAAAGTAGGATACTAATTTATTTTAATTTGCTGTCTTAATGGAGCCCATTACGCAGTTTTGCTGTATTCCTGATGTAAACACACAGGCTTATGCTTAGCCTGATATCCACCACAACCCCTAGGCCTTTTTCAGCATCTTCCATTCACATCAGTTGAATTCTGCCTGCTGTGGTCAGGCAGATCAATTACTGATAGCCACTTTTTTGGTCTTGGGAAGTGCAATCTGATAACTTTTGCTTTCATTAAGGATGTTGTTTCCCTTAGCCTTCTCCTGAAATGTTTTTTTTCTGACAGTCTCAGTTCCCTTATAGACACTCCTTCATTCGCTCCTGCATAGCATTAAACAAAGCTGTCAGTCTTCAGATACAAGGATCCTCATGACCTATCACCTACCCACGATCTCTTATTTACAGCTAGAAATGTTCACCTTCAGCAGTTACGTGCCATACTTTCAAAAAAATACCTTTGTGCTTTTCATCTGTTTTTTTTCATGAGTGGAAAGAGCTTCTTGCAAACCTCTGTGCAATTGTATAATGCATCTTTTTATGTGTATATACACTCATCTATAAGGATATTAATATTTTTAATATAATAGGGATCTCAGATCAATTGCATAAATAGCTCATAAAATTTCTGCGATGCCTGTTGAGGATGTGGGATTGGAAATATCATGTAGTTCTGGGTCTCGCTCCTCTGTGGCTCCTCAGTCTGTCCATATCTCAGTTTGGTTTCTTGTTTCATCCTGAGATGATAAACACTATAGTCAGAAGCTGATTTTCTTTTCTGTGTATATTTAGCCACTGACTAATACAATTTAACCTGCTGCTTGAGCAGGTGTCCAGTCATTATCATCATAATAATGATAATAATAAACCTAAACAAGGCTAATTTTAGCAGACACCTGAGCTCGGCTTTCTGAAAATTAGTCATTCAAAATTCTAAATATCTAGCTTACAGTCTGTCTGTTTTTCCTTTGCCGTATGTAAAACAAGGATAAAGTACTTATCTACTTCCCTGGACAGCAAATATATTAAATAGTGCTTTTATATACCACAATGACAAGTTCTTATAACTAAGAATGCAAATGAGATAGCCCCTTTCACATCAAGATATGTAGGCTAGTTCTTTCTTCTTTAGCATTAAGAGAGAAACCTGAACTGCTTCCAACTCTTCCTGCATCTGGAGTGGAGATGTAAAAACTTACACCTTGCTTAGGGAAGTTAAAAGAACAAAAATCAACACAGAGTATTCCGGGCAGAAAACTGCAGATTTTTATTTTAGATACCTGCAAACAAGCCAAATGCAGCACATGTTGCATTAGGTTTTCCAGCTCTATTAACTTGTATTCCATGCAGAAATGTCCTTTGACATTTCTGTGTTTCTCCACTATGCCGTGACGACGGGCTCGTCCTGGCATGGCCAGGCTGCAGCCCTGCAGCACTCGGGGGCAGACACAAAGCCTTAACAGCAGCGTGCCGCGGGAGAGGCACAACCACAGCCACGCTGAAAGGCTCAAGTCCACCTCCTACCTTGACAGCCTTTTTCTCCAGAAAAGCCAGATTCCCCGTCACAGAATCACAGAATCACAGAATTGTATAGGTTGGAAAAGACCTTTAAGATCATCGAGTCCAACCGTAAACCTAACACTGCCAAGACCACCACTACACCATGTCCCTAAGCACCTCATCCAAAAGTCCTTTAAACACCTCCAGGGATGGCGACTCAACCACTTCCGATATATATAACACTTCTGAAGCAAGCATACAGCCTAAAGGGGATAGAAACATGCTAGAACTAGGTCCCACAAGCAGTCAAGAGAACTAGAAGGGTGAACGTAGATAACTGGTATTAGTGGAGGTTATAATAAAATACAGGCTTAACTTTTTTTAAGTTCTTCTTACCCAAAGATTTCTTAATTTTTTTTAGACCTGAATTGAGCCTCCAAACACCTCTGTAAAGTAAATAAGCACTAGAGATGGAAATAATATAAAAAATTTTGCCTTGAGGAAAATTTTTGATATTTCAGTATTTGTTCTCATCTTGAAATGTGAGCTGAAACAAAAAAAAAAAAAATTCTCAAGGAACAGAAAGTTCCAAAAAATCACAATTTGTAAATGTGTGATTTCCTGCCACATTTCCTTGCCTGCTTTTGGAAGAAAAGTCTTGTACAGTCAGAAAATCAGTCTGCTCCTCCATCTACCTTTCCTTCCTTCTCCCCAAAGCAGTTTTGAATCCTTTGGCTAATACAGCCAAAGGTTTCAGACATTTAAGTTCCTATAGGTTTAATTCAGATTTACAGGAAGAATTTAAATGAATGTCCCAGTGAGAACATGAACTGCAGCATGGACTCAGCAGTCATCTGTTTCTTTGGCATCCTGTGGTTAATCAGACACTGGTCCTCACTGGCCAGGCACCATGTGCCTGTTTCAAAAGTGATGGCATTTTACAACATAGACATTAAATTAATAATCACAGGTGGAAGGTGAGAGTGTATATATTTGAAGAAATTATGGAGTGAGGAAGGTGTTAAGGATTTTTTTAGGCAGTGGATTTAAGAAACAAATCCCTAGAAAATGGTGCTTTGCTTGTTCTGTGTCCCATAAGCAGTTTGTTTTCTATTGCCTTTTGCAATCTGCAGAATCGAATTCATATTGAAAGGCAATAGCTTGGCATTACTGAATTAAAACATTAAATTTCTGTTGAACTGATCCAAAATGTTTCATTTCAGTTGCATTTGCATTTTAATTTGGGTTGCCTGTTGACTCTGTCTTCCTCGCAAGATTAACATAGCAGCTACTCAACGTATTGCAGTGTTCCTCTGTACGCAGTGCGATGGAGGACAGCACTGCATGGCCTGAGACCATTTAGCTCTGCATTCGAGGTGTAACCCATCCGACCCACCAGGCCCATGACATTGCAAATGGACCCAAATTAAGGGTAGGCAACTACATGGTATGCAGTTTGAAGACCCATGGACTCAAAATGATGCATTTTGTCAGTCCAAGAGTCCAACACATTCCTTTTTAAGTCATGTCCTTTCAAGTAACAGCAATGTCATGTCTCCTACTAATTTTTCAATTACAAAAACCTTTATTTTTATAAAAAGAAAATAAAAATTCCAGCTCTAAACTCTCCCCTAGCCGTAATCAATAGACTGAATCTACTTCGTAGGTGAGTTAACTGAGACTCTAATCATATCCCGATTTCACTTTCATTGACGTAAAGTGAAAGTGACTCCATTAGATCAATTGAGTTACATCAGCGTAAAGCACCTTTAAAAGGTGTTGGAATTGGGCCCAAAAAGAGCTTACGTGCCGTTAACCTAGAAGCTGCTGATAGATCAGGTTTACAATCAAGAAATCCAGTCTCACAAGCTATTACTTTAACCACTGATCCACAACAGAACTCTCCGGGTCTATTTCCTTTATTATAATTATGAGGTATATATATCTAAGCATCTACTCCTGTGTAAAGAAGATAATTCCTTCTCAATCACACTGTTTGAAGTCCTCTTCTACTTTCTTGTTCTAGAAACCTGTTTCACAAATTTTTTTCTTAAATCACCAACCGAAGGACACAAATGTTCTTTCGTATTATTCGGCAAGTAACATTTGGGAAAGCAGAAGCACAATGACAATGTTTTGTACATGCCCAGGAAGTAAGAGGTGATATTACAAAGTAAAGTTTTGGAAAGCTAAAAATGAGCAGAGTAAAGCATGAGAAAGCAGCTGTAACTGTCAGTTTAACATCAGTGACCATATTGTAGGATTTACTGTCATGGTAGATTAGTTCAGCAGTGATATTTAAAAGTTTCGAAGGAGAAAATTCTTATTTGGAAAGAATAGTTGTTAATTGTTTATGTTTCCAAACAGCCCACTGAGACTATGGCCATCCACAGTAGGAGCTGGGGGCAAGAGGGTTGGTGGCTTCTGAGGTGCCAGAAGACACAGGGATCCACTCAGGGATAGTGGAGCAGAATCTCACCAGCCAGAGCTCATCCCATCACCTGTAGCCAGGCTCAGACGCAGCCCACTGATGTCCAGACAAGTCTCCTAAGCCCTGAAAATAAGCTGTTGATACCCAACCTGCCTATCAGGAGTGGTCCTTGGACTGTACTTGACCATGAGCAATGCCTAGTTGTTGCCTGGGAAGACTGCATGGGGACCATGCTGAGAACAGAAGAGATCATTGCATGCCAGGGTTCAAGCCTGGATGGTGGAACAGCTGTACATATGCAGCCATGGGGTTTGCTGCCAGTCAGGGACAGGTTTAGGATTGAACTTGACCAGGGGACATTCACCACCTGCATGGATGATGGTAGCTTATTCCCAGGCTCAGCTCTGGGCCACTCCAATTCACCCTCTTCAGGATAAGTCCTCTTGAGGTGGTGCTCACCATGGGCAGATGGTCTTGAGGCAGCATCAGTGGTGTAAATACAGCCCTGGCTGTGGCTGTACCTGTGCACTCATCCTGTGTGTTGCTCTATCCCAGCAGTTAGGGGACCTCTAAAAAAGGGAACATCTCCACTCTGATGTCTTCTCCAAAAAGTTGCATTGTCACCAATGACTAGTGTGAAATGCACAGCATGAGGGCAACTAATGCCCAGAGAGTATCTAGCCATGTGCTTGCTCTTTTAAAAAATGCAAGTAATGCCAATTACAACGGCAAAGCAATATTGACATGCTTACTGCTGCTTTATTTAAAGATTATTTATCAAACTAATATGACTATGAAAATTATTTCTTAAAGAACTGATGCTATAATTTGGCTAGTCTAGAAATAAGCCTTCAAAGCTCATTTTTATGAGCGACTGAAAAACTTGAAGTGTACTAGGAATAAATTAGCAGTTTCTGGCAGTCATTGTCAGCCCCGGATAAAGCAGAACCTGTGTTAAATATGTTTCAGACAGATTAGGAATTACATAAAGTATCCAGAACTGTAAAACAGAATTCTGCTTCTTTAAAAACTAAATAGTGTGCTCTTCTATGCAGTGTACTCCTGTATACACTTGTGGTTAAGCAGGTTGTTCGGTGTCTATTGATGTGTTCCTTCTCCCCTGCTGTAGAAAACTACATTAACTTCTTTGGGACAGCATGAGAAAGCATTAGGAGCAGATCCCTAAGTGCAGCGTTTTCCTCTCTGAAGGTAGGGTCCAAAGTCTGCTGACTGACGCAGCTACACCGTGCTTCACGGGAGGCCCTTAAACTGGCTCCCGATAATCACGGGCAGATATTCTGACATGCAGCCCTTTTCATCCTCCCTAAAAAGGCAGTAGTCATCCACAAAAAATCATTTGGAGTTTCGGGGAGCTTTAAAATACTACATTCCACACTGAGTCTGTTATTATTTCTTCTCATCTGCCTTCAAGGTTTATATGCAGTTAAAACAACCTTTGTCCTTTGCAAGCAACCTATTTTTGCCAGTAATTCACTCTGCTACTCTGACCTTATTTGCTGATGGCATAATTTGTCTTGCAACCCTACATAAATACACTACATCAATAACATTTTCTCAAGGCTATTTTCCCCTGAACCACACAAGAGTAAATTGGTTATTTTTCTTTTCAGCAGAGCAACAGACAACATTATAACTTTCCTTGTAAGGTTCTAATGTAAAGCAGGCGTGCAGACAAGGTTTGTTTTGTTTTTATTGCTATTTTTAAGATGAAGATAAGGTGGTAAACTAGAGCTAAAAGTTCGGGGTTTTTTAAAATCTACAATTGAACATGACCTTTTCCATTCTCATTCAGTTTGCACAGAGGAATAATTTCCAAAGTAGTGTGGGAAGGAACAATTAAAGTTAAATGTTAATTTTAAAAAATAAGACCCAGCTTGCCTTCTAGTTTCTGAATTGCCCCTGGAATACAATTCAGGCTCAGCCTCCTGGGGAAAGGCATTGGAAACAAACCAAGCAAGAAGTAGAATAATATCTCAAGAAATCAGACTGGTCTTTCTAAATGGCCATGGTTTAAGGTAGCAGTATTCTCCTTCAAAGCTGCATTTGCTATCATTTTCTTTATTGTGGACTGTGGATTCCTACAGAGGGGCCAGATTCTGCACCCCAGTTGGCAAGAGCAGAAGGCATTTGAGTCTCTCCTAGTTAAAAGTCCTGTTACTTAGTATCTCTGTAGAGTAAGGGGAACCAGGTGACGGTTTTCTGAGTAAAGTCACCAGCCTCAGTGTCTTCCTAGACTGTTGAGGTCCATGCCAAAACCTGCCCATTGGCTATACCACACAGCAGTTTTTACATAGATATTCTTGTTTAAAAAGTCCTAGGCTTAGGCAGAGTTTCCTCCCAGTGTGAGCATAGGGCATCAGGACCAGAGCTGCTCAAATTTTCCACCTTCCAAGCTGAGAGCACTTGCAGCTCTGTCATGCTCTCAGTGGGATGTGTGCTTGCTTCCATGTGTGCAGCATCTGTAAGATCAAGTCATGCCCAGGATCTACTCCCTGCAGCTGAGAGACCTCGACCTCCAGGTAATCATGATATCTTAAGCTAAGCATATATAAGTTGTAAACCAGAGTCTTTAATAAAAGTTCAAAGGACTTTTTTGTTTGCAATGAGAGGCAATCTTCCAAGTTAAAACTGGAAGTGCCAGCTAATTTTCTCTGTATCAATAAATACCATTCATAGATTTTGGTGGGCTTAAGGGAACACTCTGATTTTATGACAAGTTCTAACTATAGGAATGGCATGCACTAATTCCTGCCTAAAGTGCAATAGCCAGAGCTGAAGTAAAGCGCGTGGTGTCTTATGAAACAAACATCCATTTCTGGCTTTACAGTTACTAATGATGAAAAATTGATCACAAAAGTTAGAAAGTGATTCCACTGATTAATCCTCTTAATTTTTCCTTTTTCTCTGCTGATTTTAAGTCACCTTGGCTTTCCAATATGGGTTTTGTTCTGCCTTAGTATTCTAGATTGAAAGGACTTTTATTGAATTTCTATGGTCCACAGATACTTAGAGACACCATCAAGTCACCCTGTAGTTTTCTCCTTGAAAAGATGGAGTACCTCCTGTCTCCCAGGACACCACACTGCTGTCCAGGTTTTAGTCACTCCCCCTGCTCCCCTTTCAATCCTTTCCAGGTTTTTAGCATCTCTCTTAACGCACTGATACCAGAAATGGACAAATTATTCTGGGAATGGTTCCATTATTGTCAAAGGCAGATGTATTATAATCTCACAACTCCTACTCATTATTCCATCTTTCTATCCATTATTCCTTTTGATTGCAGTGTCACCTGGGATCTCATTATTAGTTGATTATTCACCATGTCCCTAAGTACTTTTTAGAGTCACTATTCCCAGGCTGGCAAACCCATACCATTACTGTAGCTTACATTCTCTATTCCTATATACATGGCCCTTGGCCATATTGAAATAGATATTGTTTCTCTGAAACCAAACTCTGTATCATTTCTAATTGACCACTCTCCCTCCTCTTATGTGACCAACAGATTTTTCTCAGTGATAATATAATTTTCCCAGACAGTCCTAAAAATTCCAACTAACATAGAGCAAGAAGGTTCTCTGATGAACCCAGGGGAAACACAGGTACTCAGACACAATTCCATGTTAGTAATGATGTTTTCAGACTTATAGTTTAAGCAGTTTTTAATATAATGTGCATATTATAGATCGTGGGGTTTTTATTGCTTTCAGAGTTTTTGTCATATGAATTTATGAAACAGAATCTCTCATGATACCAGGTCAAATGTCTTGTAGAAGTCCAATATATTACGCTAACAATATTTCTCTATCAATCAGACTCATCAAAAACAACATCTAAGTATGATGACAAAATCCATTTTCTATAACACAGGCCAATTGTTTGTTTGGGGTTGTGTTTTTTTAAGAATTCATTTATTAGTTCAGTTCGTATCTGTCCTTCAATTATGTTGTATAGGTTCACTGCAATATAATATTTTTTTCTGATTTGGATTTACATCTTTCCCTTTTATAAGGATAGAGGTGTAATTAGAAGATCTGTTCCATTCCAAGCGATATTTTGCTTCTTTTTTACTTGACTTCTAAGCTAATATGTTGATTATATAAAATTGCTATTGTTTTTAAATAAATCTTACAATAACTTTAAATATACCTAACCTAGATACTCTACTCGTCCTGTGAGAAAAAGTATTTTCGTTTGCTTGTTCATTATTTTGTCTTGGAAAAAATACCTTAAAACCTAGTTGCATAAATTAACTCTTGAAAACGACTCCCAAAATGAAAATGAAATATTGAAAGAACTAAAAAACAAAACAAACCAAAACAAACTATAAATTCTGTAAGATTTTGATATGAGATGTTTGTATCTAGGAAAATGTTTGTACCTATGAAAACAGATTTTCTGCAAGAAAACAGTGATTAAAGCAAATTACATTCAGAATCCTAAATACCTAGGTATTTCATCCATATTCATACCCCATTACCTGAACCTAATTATTGCTAATGCTAAAGGAATCCCAAATAAAGGCAAAAATACTTATTAGTGGCTTGATCACATTTTTAACAATTCTGATAATTCTATACAATTTCACCTAGAAAAAATATTTTTTAGAGCATCTAGTCATGTTAACATCTTGACCCTTTAAGTTGTTATGAATTCGAGGTGCCCTATTCCCTCCAACAAGATCTGTTGAGAAACCAGGAGTTTCTTTTGTTTCCTCAAGTAGCTGGGACTCTTGATTAAACATCCCTCTTCTCCACACAAGAAATGCATTCAGGATTTTTGGTATTTTTTTTCTAAACCAATCTTTCTCTTCAAAAGCAGTACAGTGAGGGTGGAATTAATTTGACATAACTGTATGCATTCCCTCTATAGATGTCTCCATCTGAGATTATTGCCCTGCTTCCATTTATAGTCGATGGAGGTGCTTTTAGGGCACAATTCATCTGACTGAGTTCAGATGCCTATTTTAGGAGAGATGAATTGCACTTTAGCAGGGTCTGGTTTGCTCACTGATGGGAAAGGCAGTCTGGGGTTACTGTCTCAAAGGCAGCCATATCCACCGCACGTATCTCACGTGAGCTGAGGTGTTTTGCAGAATGGCTTATACCAAGACCTATGACTACATGTAGTGCTATTTTTCTGGATCTTCTGAGCTTGGGAATGTCTCTCTGGCATATGAGAGAAGGAAGGGAGAGTGTACCTACGGAACTCCACCACGAGTTTAACTCACATGGGAAATCAGTATTTGCTGTTCATTTTCTCTAAGTATACTTAGATAATAAACATATTCTTGGAGGGGGGGAGACCATAAGAATGCTCATTATCCTTAAAATCCCTTTGTGTTACTCAACTGTTGAAGATATAATGCAATTAAGAATCAGCCTTAAAGGTGGAAAAGAAGCTGATTTACACCAAGCCATCTCCCTTTAACAAATATATCCTAGCAAAGATTATAAGACAGTAATTGTGGTATAAGACTGTGGGAGGTTTCTTGTGGCAGAAGAGCATTACAGGTGGATCAAGTGCCTGGAAGTTGAAAGTACACAAATTCAAAGTAGAAACAAACAGAATACATTTAACATGGAATTGAATTTATTATTTATGGTGGGTTGACCCTGGCTGGACGCCAGGTGCCCACCAAAGCCACTCTGTCACTTCCCACTTCAGCTGGACAGAGGAGAGAAAATGTAACGAAAGGCTCGTGGGCCGAGATAAGGGCAGTTTAATAAAAGCAAAAGCAAAGGCTGTGAGCGGAATCAAAAGGAAAACAAAAGATTTATTCTCTACTTCCCATCAGCAGGCCACGTCCGGCCGCTTCCGGGGAAGTAGGGCTTCAGTACGCGTAGCGGTTGCTCCGGAAGACAAACATCGTATTAACGAATGCCCCCCCCTTCTCCTTTCCCTTAGCTTTTATTGCGGAGCAGACGTTGTATGGTATGGGATATCCCTTCGGTCAGTTTGGGTCAGCTGTCCTGCCTATGTCCCCTCCCAAGGTCTTGCCCAGCCCCAGCCTACTGGTGAGGGGGGAACGTTGGCGAGACAGCCTTGATGCTGCGTGAGCACTGCTCAGCAGCAGCCAGAACACTGGTGTGTCATCAACACCTTTCTAGCTACCACTAATACCAGTACCACAGCACTATGAGGGCTGCTATGGGGAAAGTTAACTCCAGCTCAGCCAGACCCAATACAATATTCTAACAATGCTATGCCCAAATTGGATTTAAAGGTTGTACTCCAATATAATGAGAAATGACTCAATGAAGATATCACTAGATTGATTTCTATGGCGTGTTTATGCAGATTATAGTGGGTGACCATACAATGGTGTCTTTCTTATACAAAGTCCTTTTCTTACAGAAGTCATTGACAGAACGCCCATAGTGTTCATTAGGAGCAGAATTGCAGTGTTAGTGTCTATTATGCTGTACCTAAATGTCTCATAATATCTGGTTTCTCAGCCTATGTGAGCTTTTCCAGGGTGTGTATAATTTATAGATGGATTTATTTTATATTTTTGAGCAAATTTTGTACGCTGATACCTGGAGAGGGTGCTAGAATGTGAATACCTAGAAATTGCTGGTATCACAGAAACTCAGTTGAAGGGAAAAATAGGAACCACTGAGCAGTATACTCTGCTTATTACATTCAGTAAACTTACAGCATTATATAAAAAGGAACAGACTGCATATAATCTGAGCAAATTAAAATTCATCATTTAATTTTCTGTCCATTTACTGAATGCACCAGTCGCTGAAGTGCACACTTCTGGAATAACCTAAGACCTATGTTCATAATTAAAAAACAGTATAAATTTGTCTGATTTTTTGAATTCCGTCATTTTAGATGAAGAGGGAATTAGGACACATTAGCATACAGCATAGCATGTGTTTGTTTCTGCCTGTCACGTTAATTGGCATTTGTCTTCAAGCCCACATGGAGATGGCTTCTCTTTTTGAGCAGAACACAAATGTTTTCTGTTATATTAAATATCATCAGGTGTCCAGGGCTGCACTGAATAGTCATTTTTATATCTGTCTGCGAGGAACAGGTTTTGGAAGAAAAGCAAAGGAATTTCTGCTTTCTTTGTGTAAGGTTTTTTGAAAAAAATAAAAAGTTTGTCTTCTTTTTCTTTCCTTTTTTTCCCAGTATATATATTTGAAATTCTACCATAAGGGAAATGTCAGGATTTTCTGAATCAAGATAGAATAACAATAAGCCCTCTCCGTTTCTAGTGAAGGCAGCTGGTTTATTTCTGTGTAGGCATGGAAAGCGGATTCTCTATTAGCGCAGTCTTCATAATACCATTTGAACAGACTTTTTCTAAGTTCTTCATTATACCATATATTGCAAGCCTTCCTTAAGGGGAAGAGGGGGGGAAGGAGAAAAAAAAAACCACAACAGTTCTCTTTTTGGTTCAATGTAGTATTCATAATGCCATTTGAACAGACTTTCTCCAAGTTGTGCAGTGCTTACGTATGTTGCAAGCTTTCCTACTGATGAAAAGAAAAACATATTTTTTTTTTTTTTAACCTGGGTTTTCAAAGTAGTGGGGGGTGTCCTTGAAATGCAGGCTTACCTCCTCTTTTTCTTTGTTTATGGATTATTCTTCCACATGGGAGCAATTTAAACAAGTCCTGACTGGACTGTAATCCAGAAAGAATTAAACCATGACTCCTACCCTGACTTGTGTAGCATTAGGAAAAAAACCATCAAAATAGCCAACCTGCTTTTCAATTGACTGTATTTTTAACAGATTAATTCCTTTTTGTTCTGACATGGGAGAAAGGCTATTGCGTTTGCACGCTGGGAGGGCTGACACAGGTTTCTCTCGTAAGTGATAACTGATGAGTAACAAATATCAGCAAAGAGACTGAAGGGCTATTATAAAATAAATCAAAAAGATGAATCAATGAAAAACCAGTTGCATAAAAAGCAAGGTTTTAAATGTGGGTCATTCCCACTCCTGTCACAGCATCAGAGGGTCATAGGAGGGACAGTTGGAAGGGACCTGTGGAAGCCATCTCCGAGCTAAGAGAGGACCATGGCCAGGACTAGACCAGGGAAGCCAGGGCTTTGCTTAGCCATCTTACTTCATCCCAGGTTCAGATGTGGGCAAATATTCTAGGCTCCAGGATGGCCACACTGCCTTCTTTACTCTGGCTGATTAAACTTCAATTAAAAAAAATTTTAAAAGCCCTTGTGAGTGACATATACCAGGTTGTGCTAAGTATCAATACAATTTCTTAAAGTAGGGGGGGAAAAAAAAAAGAAAAAAGAAAAAAAAAAGAAGAAAAAACTACTGAATTTCTAGATAATAGAAAGGATTGTAGTGGCCGCTTCATCTGGTACTTGATTCATCTGGTTTGTTAATCTCTGCATTATGCTGGTGACTGAGAAGAATTTAGCTCTTATTCAGCACTCCATTAGTAATGATTATATTTTTTTCTGCATAATGATTTATAAACTTTGTTGCTATGTAAGTATTTTAAGTTAGTGTCATCTAACCAGCTATAAAATGATGAGGTGTAGTGCATAGAATCTATTCCAATTTTGTGTTAATTACTGTGTAATACGAAACTGAAAAATGACCTTTTTAAGTACTTAGAGTGTTCTCTACAATAACCAACAGTGTTTCCATTCAGATCCCACTTATTAGAGTCCTTTCCCTAAAATCTAAGATATAAAGTTAAGCTCTTCTGAAATATATCCTTGATTCAATATAACTAATTATGGGAGATCTTGCAAGTGGTTGAAACCGTAACGGAGTGCTAAAGGGCATAATGCAAAACACAGAGTATTTCAGAATTCATTTCAAGAGGAACTCCTCATAAAACCTTACATATATGCAGAACTGCCTTTGCTTTTTCCCCCTAATCATAAATCTGAGGCTGTGCAAATTCGAATCCAGTTTTACAATTTAAAAAATATTTTAACAAGGAATAGCAGAGCCAGATGAATTTGCAGTGAAGGTGGGTTTTGCATGAATGCAAAAATGTCATGTTATTACTGATAAAAATGCCATTTTATTACTGATTGGTGGTCTGTGGGAATAATTTATTGGTTTTCTTTTGAAACTCCTTATATGCCTGGTGCAGAGTGGGCCTTGTGGATGTTCCACCAGCAATTCCAATTTTCTTGGTGCATGACTCAGGGAGAAATACTAGCTGGGTGGTACAAGTCAACTGTGGAAAAATGCAGTCTAAGAACATTTTAAGAACCCCAGCTGAGGCAAAAGTGGGTATCATGGGGTCTGTGAAAGGCACTATGGTTATGTTTATTGACACAATTAACACCTTGTTTCTAACACAATTCAGTGAGCCACAGATACAACTTGTGCAAAAAACCCTGCTCCTTCAGTAATTTGCAAATCCCCCAAGACTATCATTCTGTCAGCCACGGCTGCTCTGTTAAACAACCTTCCAAGTAATCAGCTGCAGGAAACCTGAAAGATATATTATGATGCTATGTATTAATTTACCAGGTTCCTTAATAAGCTTTAAATAAACAAAGTTATCAAGCTAATTAGCATTCAGGGGAAAATGATGTTCTTTGAATCTCTGAAGTTCTGAGACTGGTTAAAATTCTCTCGGATAAAGAAAAATAAGCACATTCAAACAGTAGTGAATATTGTACTAGGAGGTACAGCCCAGCAGTCTAGAAAGCAGAAATCCAGTGTTAACTGTTTGACCTAAGATTTCTGCAACAGTCTCTAAAAAAGCCAAAAAGGGCTCAATTTTTCTAATGTTGTTAGGAAATTGGAGCTACAGAGAGAGCTTTGGTGGGCGTGTTTTAAGCAGCTCTGGTCTCCGAAATCAATGGTCACCGCCAACTTAAACCAGCGTAGTAGTTTCTGAAAATTCCTTCGAGCTCTGAGGTGCATAGTCTGCTGTTCGGGTAACCTGAAAACATCCGCCTCCACTTGCTCTCTTGGATTCTTACAGGTGTAAATGCACAGAATTACAACTGAGATGTAGATATCTATGTCAGAGGATCTTGGGCTTCTGATCCTCCTTTGTTAGCGAAGTATAACAGTACTATTGTTTTCATCTCCAATGTTACGAAGATAAGGGTTTCAAAGGGGTTTGAGGCCCTGAGGTATTATAGAAATTGTGTAAATACCTAGAATAGGTAAAATATGAGTGTAAGCAGTAAACTTGTTTATAAAGTACACTGTAATCTCTAAATACTCTACATTAACACTCATTTGAGAAATACAAAATAATTTATTACACCTATGTATTACTTGTCACTTTGTGTAGCCGCACAGAAACTAAGGAGTTCAACTTTTCTACTAAACTAAAAAAAAAAGAAAAGTTTACTATAATAATTTTCTGCATTAATATATAAACACGAAAAATGAAAAAATTAGTTTTTTCATGCAGATAATAGCTGTGCCTGCTGAGAAAGGATACACTACTGGAAGTGGGTAGTGGACACGGGGAGAAATCAGTACAGGAGGAGTAAGAGTGAAGGGAAACTAAAGTTCCTTGGGAGAGGTACTCTCACTTAAGAGCTAATAGTAGTGGAATTACTTTCTTGCACTCAGTAGCAGTGTAATGGTATTAAGAAACCGTAAGTGTGGTGTAATCTTTCTTGGATTTCTTATATGGGATATTTGCTCTCTTAGTGTCAACTGTGGGCAGTCAGCACCACCTCAATGCTCTTCATCCCGTGCTCTTGGGGGTGTCCAGGATCTCTGCACTCCTATTAAAGCCCCGGTGAAAGGCAATTAAAAAGCAAACCTATTGGCACTAGGCTTAACTTTTCTATAAGGAGACTCATATCCCTGCTGGAAAAATGAGCAAGGTGCTGAAAACTGAAAGGTGTTGAAGATCATTTCTCTGGAGAGAAGGGAGTCGTCAATACCTTCTCATTTATTTTCTGACTTAAACACTCTCTTGTCTCTGGGCACCCGTTAGTTGCATTACAACATGGATCACATTCCTGCTAGGCTCTTATTTATTTGTATTAAGGATGGCTTAGGATGCTCTGCTTGGTCAGGCTTTCAAAACAGTCTTACAAAGAGAGCTTAACAAGTTTTATCCTGATCCTGCACTGACAAATGGCTCCTCTACTAATCCGTGTTTGTGTGTATATTTTATGTCCCCCTGAGAAGTCTGTAATGGGCAGCCATTCTCATAACTAACAGGATTCCCCGCTTTGCTTCGGAGGTGCCCTGTTCAATCCCTGGTTGTAACTTGATGATTGTTGCACTGGTTCTTCTTCCCTTCCTTCCCTTCCCTTCCCTTCCCTTCCCTTCCCTTCCCTTCCCTTCCCTTCCCTTCCCTTCCCTTCCCTTCCCTTCCCTTCCCTTCCCTTCCCTTCCCTTCCCTTCCCTTCCCTTCCCTTCCCTTCCCTTCCCTTCCCTTCCCTTCCCTTCCCTTCCCTTCCCTTCCCTTCCCTTCCCTTCCCTTCCCTTCCCTTCCCTTCCCTTCCCTTCCCTTCCCCTCCTTTTTGCTACTGTATGCAAATGACATAGTAATAAAGGATGCTCATGTACTGAAATCCCTAGAGAACATATTTCAGGGAAAAGGGCTGCATTAACAGGGTTATGTTGTAGATTAAATATAAGTGACATTATAAAAGAAAAAAATGGAAATTATTTATTTTTAATACTTCACAAATCATTAAACTGATTCTTGTGCATGCGTCTTCCCAAAAGTGACTCGACCCCTTCCCATGTTATCTTGCTCCCTAAATCAAGCAATACTCAGTAAATAGACTAGGACTGCTGTTTCTTTTTGTCTTCCCAATTTGTGAGAACTCTTCAAAGATTTTTGTGTTGTTGCCTGAAGTCAACTAGGTTCTGTTTCTTCCTGATTCCTAAAGGAAATCAAATCTGGTGGAACAACTTCTCAGATTATAACACCATATCTGTGAAATAGCCCAGGGGAGACATTCCTCGAGCTGTCTGAATGACAGTGTCCGAGGTGCTCAACATGCTCCACACTGCCAGTACACCCTCAGATCTTGCACCTTGTCAAGCACCAGTGATGCCCAGAGAGATGAGAATAAGCCCATCAAAATGTAGATGTGCCATTGACAAGGCTCCCTGACTCTATGAGCCTGCAAGCAGATGTAAAGGGAGGGGGTGAAAGCAAATGCAAATCACTTGTATGTTTGCAAAGAGTTCAAGAGTTGTTTTTCCATGCAACAATAATTCCCTCAAACTATATGAAAAGGCCCAGAATCTTCTTTGCCTGGAATTTTTTTGTCCTTCAGGTACCACGTAAGAAACATCAGTAACTGCAAAACTAGTCATCTTCTATTTAATGTTTGTGCCGTCTCCATTTAGCAGTGGAGATTCCCTGCCATGAAAGGGACATCAGTCATGCAGCAGTTAGAGGTTAGGTATAAAAAACAATTGTAAAAAAAAAAAAATCTGCTTTTAATGACCCCGGACTTCAAAGAGAGGTCCACAGCTATGTTCAGGATATGGTAGAAGCTGGTTTCTGAGCAGGCTGGGCCCATAATTTAGGCTGCTACTTTTGGGATTGCATCCCTCCAGAAAAGCTGCATCATAGAATTTAAAAGCACGGGCTTATACGCAGACTATTTTTAAAGCAGTATTAGGGGATGAATCTAGGACTTCATTTCAGCATTTCAAAAACATACACACTGGCAGTGTCTAAATGGCACAGCACAATGTAGAGCTGGTAATAGACCAGATGCTGCTACTTCTTACCCTTCAGCTATGCTTCTTTAAATTTTATTAGAACATAATAAGCTCAGCTAAAAATATGCTTTAATATGTCTGCATTAGTTAACAGCCTGGTAGGAATTCTAATTATTATTGAGTTTATCATAGAGAACTACAATATGCCCTTTCTTTAAATTTCTAGAGACCACTTAAGCTGCAGATTGTTAGCTGTATAAATATTTGTTGATATTTAGGATGCATAATTCATTTGTTTCCCCCAAAAAGCTGTGTAGCCATTTTTGAAATACTGTTCAAATGCTTCTATTTTAGTGAAAGCTATGCGATTTAGCCAGTTGCAATTCCAGTGGGTAGGTGAAGAGTTGGGAATTTGGAGTTTGAAAGATAGCTCTGATAAAGCTTTTTAAAATTATTCTGGGATATTCACTTAAGTATTGTGACTTTATTTCTTTTTTTTTTTTAATCCCCAACTTGTTATAAAATATGACATGGGATTTATAATTGACTAAACAATGTAAAAATACTAGTTGCAATGATTGCCCATCCAGTTTTTTTTCCTCATAAGACACAGTGGTAATCCTGATATTTTCACATTTTCCTATGCAGATGCTATCGCAATTCAGTGAGCTATTATTGATCAGGATTAGACCAGGAACAGAGAAATCATCCAAATTTTGCATCTGGCTGACAAGGCAGGCACACTTTTTGTCTGGTGTAGTTCAACATGTTCCACAGAAAAAAATGTGGTCACTAGGTACTATTGCCTTATAAATAATATTTCAATTAAAAGTCATAAACAGATTAACATAACTGCAAATCACTCTTAGTGTCTTTTTCCTCTAATGCTTGTAGAGTTTCCCTTTTTCTTTCAGCCTGGATTTATCATTTTCTACTCAGTTTACAAAGATTAATTCAAAATACAGTATATAAGTTGATTTTAATCTTATTCGAGTCCTACCAACCTTTTGACTAGTGCTACTACCTTATTCTCCTAACCTTCACATTAGCTGCTGAGTTGCAATCTTCAGTGTGATCAGAGTCACTGTGCCCATGCCAGCATCTGCTGGCTTTCTCACGGGTTCCTCTAAGGGTTACCTTTCTCTCTTGTACCTGGAATTGTGTAAGAGAAAGCCTGTGGAGAGAAGGATTTCATTGTGTACAGCAGCCCAGATTGCATTTCAATATACTGGTTTGATATAAATGTTGCTTGCCACATATCTCACTCTTTAACGTAGAAATAATAGTCTAGCTCTGACTTCTTAGCTTATTTGCTATATTATCATATGTTCACTCTCTGATCACTGACCCCAGTGGCCCTTTCCAGCTCAAAAATTGTATTTTCGCTTCTTTTACATTTTGTCTGTAAAAATATCAGACAATGACCTTTTTTTAAAAAATCTATTTTAGAATATATGTCCTCTGCAAAGAGAAACCTTTGGGGAAAAAAAAAAAAGCCAAAAACAACCCACAACCCCCAAACCCCCAAAACTGAGTAGAATTCTTGCTTATTAGCCCTCGAACATGCTAGGTTTCTAATCCTAGCTGTTTTCCCCCTCCTGAGCTTTGTCCTCTTTTGAGTGAAGTTCCATTAACTCTTTCTTGCTCTTTCCCTCCATATTAGCAAAGTTCTCTTCCTCCACTTCCATCCTATCAACTTTCTTCTGTTAGCAAGACCTGATGTCTTGCTCCTTCTGTGATAAACAGGAAAATTCACCAAAGATAAAAATGGAATGTGACATAAGTGGGGCTGAATTACCAAAGGGAGGGTGAGAAGAAAAAATATCACCAACTATTTCTCTAATGAAACTTGTCATTTCCTAATGAAAGGAGTTGAAGGAATTTCTCATTAAAACCTGTTTCGTCTATGAAAGCACATAGGAACTATTATTTAGGGGCAAAAGCTTCTCCTCTGAATCCCACTTTTTATACTCAATGTTCAATTGCAATGTGTTCAGCTTCCTTACTGTGATGCACTACCATGTACTTGTTTCTTCTCTTCTTTTGATGTTCAGTTTTAATTCCCCCCTCACCGAAGTACTCATTCACTTGATTGGTCTTTAGCTGTTTTCACCACATTGCTGAGTTTTTTCTTTTTTATTCCCCACTTTTTTTTTTCCCTTCTAGTCATCTGCAAGGCTCTATTTTTCATCTCTTCTTTTCTCCTACACTTTCTTCTGAGAAATGTCATTAAATATAAATTTGCCTCCCACTGTGCTGAGAAATGACAGACTCAGATTTATGCCTGTTTGTCCAAATAAAATCCCACCAGCTTGTCCTGTGGTTGTGCCTGTAGTGACCCCTTCAACATCAACATAACTAGAGCAGGGTTCTCCATATTTCCTTGAAAGCTGTCTCGATGCCTCCTTTCATGACTGCTGGAGATTATTGAAGCAGCTCTGCATACTTCTTGTCACCAACTACATGACTTATGGTCATTCACAGCACCCCAGCCAAAGGCACTAAACTTCTCAAAATACACCAACTGGATAATTTAATGCACCGAGATATTCACAGTGGACTTCTGAAACAAATCAAGATACTGGTCTGGAGTAGCTAACCTCAGTGTGACCCAAATGATAAAATAACACTACAAAAAAGGAGAGGTGGAAGGGCAAAGGACAGTTCTATTTTTTTATAACTTTGATTGTTTTTAATTGATGTGAGTTTCAGTGAAACAAGGCAATATTTTCTTCCATAAATAACTTCAGGTTTGTTGATGCTAAAATACTGTGTGCTGATTTATTATTATGTGGACATGAACACCTAATTATAAAGGTAAATGGAAGTTTACAACTTGGGAATCAAGTCTTCCTCAGATAGTTCTCAATGAATAGAAATTCTACATACATATTTATGGTAAAATTTTTCACTGAGTGCTTAATTCCCTTTCCTTCTATGAGAGCCTGGATATAAAATCAACAGAGATGTTATGTTACACTTTTTTGCCTCTTGGCATTTTCCAGGAAAAGCAATGTAAAGTTTGAGTTGACCTTGCTTTAATACATTGCAAAAGTATGTGCTTGTCAAAGAAATATGACATCGTACTAATATTCTCTTTCTGTTAAATTGCAGCCTATGTAATATTGTGCCCTCATGCACAACAATTCTGTACTATTTTGTGTAATCTGTAGAAAAAATGAATTTAAGTAACATTAATATTTTACATATGTACATATACATATAAATGTATAAAATTTGCAGTAACAGCCTCCAATCCACCTTTAAAAAAGATCTGCTGAACAATTTTAGTCTTATTTTTCTAACCCATGAGCAGTTTCAGAAGGGAGCAAGGTAACAGGGCTTCAGGCCCACTGTTCTCAATGGATTTTTTTTTTCTCTGAAATAAGAGTGGTCTGAGTATGGTAATCTCACTTTCGAAACTCAGGCTAGACCCACTTCACACTGCATCATGCTATATAGGCACAGCTGCTCAGGTGGCTCTAGTTTCTGGATATCTGCATTGCATTCCTACTTTGGTGACCCTTGCACGTGGTGGAGCTCACAGAGGTAGTCCTACGGGAATATTGGACCTCTAGTTATTAACCCAGCAAAGGTAGTGGTAGTTACCAAGCCCATGGTCAAGCAAATGTGATTATTTTACTTGACAGTCTCCAAAACCTCTTTCATACAAATCTATGAATTGCAGAGCTCAAACCATGAAGATAAATGTGATTTGATTCAATTGATAGAGTTGTTGGGGTGTCAAAGACTATGCAATATAAGCCACATAACAACCATGTTCTAGCTGGCGGTGTGACCAGCCCTAAGGAGCTCGCATAAAGCAAATGTATTTTAGCTGGTGTTGATCAGGACTCAAAGTCTCTTGGAAATCCAAACTAATGCCTAAGATATTAAGACTTAAACCCTGTCCCTTTCTTCATGAAATGGATTCCTAATAGGATTAATAGAAAGATAAGGATTGTAGTCTAGGAGAAATTAACATACAGGAGACGAGAACAGAACAGCCACAGAATAACACTTCCCATCTAGCTTGGAAACAAGAGCACCACTAAAGCCCAAGCAGTCAAAGTCAGATTTATATTCATACATCTTCATACTTAGCAGAATGAAACTTCAGTTAGCAGAGATTATGCTGTGGTTTTGCACACTGTTTCTCAGCCAGGAATTATTTCCACAGGAAAGTGATGTTATTTTTCCTGTAGGTAACAGATGGACCTTGCAATTGAGATTTTTTTTTTTCCTTTTTTTCCCCCCTTTATTGCCTGTTATCTCTAATGAAAGTCTCTACTCTCAGAAATCCAGCCTTAATATTTTTTGATGCATAGTATATTTCTGCATAGCACCTTTTCCTTAAGGTGCAGCTGCTGTGAGAAAGCAAAAGATTTTTGAATAAATAAGGAAAGGAATGGACATCAGCATGGCATAGATTATGCCCTTCTACATACCAATGCCGCCCATCTTAAATGTAGAGGACACCACTAGTCTCACACTGAATATTGCAGAAGCAGAGATTTAGAACAAATGAGCAACATGGAAAAAGTCAAACAAAAAAGTAGAATTTCTGCCACAGAAAAAAATACCACTGGGCAGTAAAATCAAACAAAATGAATAGCCATTTGCATGTGTAATGGGATATCAGATTAATCAGATTAAATATCCAAGTGAAAACTTGTTCTTGACATAAGTAGAATTCTGTTATCAAGTGATTGGAGACAAGAATCGAGCTGCATTTATTACCAACAAGAATATCCAGAAATGATAGCTAAAGTAGAAGAAGAATTTATAAGAAAATAAAATGACAGATTTTTTTCAGGCTTTAAATCACTAAGACATGATGTCATAGAGTAATTCAAGTTGGAAGGGATCTCTGAAGATCATTTTGTCCAGTCACCTTTGCACCTCAAAGCAGGACCAACTTAAATGAGATTTCTTGGACTCTTTTCCAGTTGGATTTTTAATGTATCAAGGATGGAGATTGCACAACCTCTTCATGACACTATCTATCTCCAATGTTTTGTTACCTTTCTTAGGAATGTTTCTCCTAATACATAATCAGAATTTCCCATGCTGCAGCTTATCCTTTCCCATTTGTTGTTCTGCTCTGTATCGCTGAGAAGGGTCTGGTTTCATCCACTTTATTCTCTTTGATTGGATAATTATAAACAACAGTAAAGTCTCCTTTTAGCTTTCTGTTCTCCAGATTGAGGAAATCCAGTTCTCTCAACCTCTTCTCATATACCATATGGGCCAGCCCCCTTGCCATCTAGATTGCCCTTTGGTGGCCTAGATGCTGTAAATGTCTTTTTTGTATGTGGAAGCCCAGAACTGGACATGGCTCTCCAGATCTGGTCCCCTATATGCTGAATAGAGGGGAAGATTCACTTCCTGTGGTCTTCTGGCTGCACTCTTGTTAATACAGCCTGCTATATGATGTGATGTTGATGTGATGTGTTGTGATGTGATTGGTCTTCTTCAACACAAGGGCTCACATTCAACTTGTCCACCAGGATTTAGACTGGATATTAGGAAATTTTTCTTCACTGAAAGGGTTATCAAGCATTGGAAGAGGCTGCCCAGGGAAGTGGTTCAGTCGCCATCCCTGGAGGTATTTAAAGGACGTTTGGATGAGGTGCTTATGGACATGGTATAGTGGTGGTCTTGGTAGTGTTAGGTTTACGGTTGGACTCGATGATCTTAAAGGTCTTTTCCAACCTCTACGATCCTGTGATTCTGTGATTTCCAGGTCCTTTTTTGCAAAGTTGCTCTCTGCACAACCCGATCTCAGCCTGTGTTATTGCATGGGATTATTCCGTTCCAGGACTGTGCATTTACAGAATCACAGAATCACAGAATCGTAATTTACTTTTTTGGTGAATGTCATGAAATTCCTTTGAGTCTATATCTCCAGCCATTTGAGTTCCCTCTGAATGATAGCCCTGCCCTCAAGCTTATTGAGTCCTCCCCCATCAATATGGTTTCATCCAAAGCCTTGCTGAGGTGAACTCTGTCCCATTGCTCAGATCATTAACTAACTTCAAGTAAAACTGGCTTCAGGACTGAACCCTGAGGAACACCACTAGCAATCAGCAGTTTGTTGGACTTCATGCTGTTGGTCCTAACTCTTTGACCCTGCAACACCCATTATTGTGAGGTTTACATATTCTTCTATTGTATCTGGTGCTGGCCCGTCCTACACAAGCCTCTGAACATAAGAGCATTAACCAGTGATCCAGTATGATCTTCTAAGAAATTCTTGTCTCTGTGTCATGATTTAGTGTGCTTTTCAGTAGACTTTGATCTCTGGAACAATGTGTTTTCTAATCCACAGATCACATGCAGAACTATTTAAAAAACTAGAGTAAAATGCTAGAGTAAAAAGCATTCAGCTCTTATTTTTTTTCTCAAGCCACAGTTAGTGTTCAGATTTGGTTTCTTCTTGCAGAATTCTGTGAAACTTATTTTCGCCATGCAGTTTCAATTTGTGAGAGTCTTTTTTTTTTTTCAAAATACTACAACCAGTCTCTGTCACAATTGAATTAGTGTGATTTGCTGCTTTGCCCCTGCTTGCTATTGCACTGCTGTGCAGTTAGCTCTTGACAAATCAAAGATCAGGGTATGAGTATCGCAAATCAGATTTGGAAAGTGTTTACTTCAGGGAAATTTGTAGAGTTAGTATAGTATATTACATTCTAAGTAATGATTCATTCACTGTTCTTAAAATAATGATAAAAATTGAGGCTAAGTGTGATATTTTGATACGCTACAATAAAAATACAAACATTCTAAAGAAAAATTCATGAGCTTTATTGTTTCATGTAAGAAATGGAAAGACTGGTTGGTCATTTTGTCATCTTCTCTAGTAGTATAACAGCAGAAAGTAGGATGTCAGCTCAAGTATTCTAGTGTCATGATGGAGTGGGTACTTCTTCCCATAGCATCTGCTGCAGAATCACGTGAGGTGGGATTTTGGGGGTTTGGGGTTTTTTTTGGTCTTTAGGTTTTTTTATTCCAAGGAAGCAGATTGTTCAGACTTGAAGTGAATTCAAATTTGTTCAGCATCATTGGCATGAATTATTTTCCTGCCACAAAAGTTTCACTTCAGTTTCATTTAGTAATATTTGTTGTTGTTTTTTATTAGCATGCCTAGGATAGTGGGAGGAGAGAGTATAAGGAGTCTTAGCTGGAGTGTCAAATAAGGGAGATTCTACATTGAGAACAGCTTTTCCCAGATACAGGCCAGATGGTAGCTTTGGGACTTACTTAGAAGCTGAGAGAAGTAGCTGGAGCTGTGTCAAGAGAAATAGTTAAAAAAAAAAAAAAAAGTACTAGAAAAAAGGAAGCAAGAGAGATTGTCAAGTCAAATCAGCACAAGTAACTGTTTGTGCTACCATTCTCATGTCTGCATGAATAGATATATTACATAGCAACCTAGCAAACAAATCTAAAGCAAGGATGAGGAACAAGGTGAACATACTGAATATTTGGATACCCCTATACAAATATAATTCACTCCATTTAGCTGTGAGATGCTGTCAACCCATGACATCATAACACAACTTTTGAAATTTCCATCAAGTTTGAAAGAGGAATCGAAGCTGTTACCTATCCAAACCTATGGGATAGAAACTACATGTATATCGAAACACCAAGACAGCACAATGCATTGAAAGGCAAGTTATTTTCTACCTGTGGATGTAGAAACTTCATACCCTGGTACGACTGCACCAGTCTGAAACCTGCACTGTGCCACCTCCACTCTGGAACCAAGGCAGGGGCTGGTGCAATTCCAGCTTCATATTTCAGAGCCATCTTAAACCATATTGAAGGATAACACAATACTAAAATGAAAATACCTTCCAGATTTTGGAACTTTTCCTTTTTTGCAGACCTGACATTCTCAACCCCACGCATAGAAGTTAGCCAGGTTTGCCCAAAATTAAGTTTCTTGCCCAGATGTACAATATTAACCACAGAGTTATAGGTTTATAATCTTCAGCAACAGCTACCACCAGTCAAACCGTGACTGTTGTAAGTTAGCTGTCATTGTGCTATAACATCACAAAGGAGAAAGATATATTGATCCCCTCATTTCTTACAGAAAGTGGCACAAAATACTGCTACAGATATATATAAAAGAATTTTACAGTCCAAGCCAGATCGATCCAAATCAGGTGTATAGCAAACACTTTTAGTAGCAGGCACTGGAAGCAATGGGTAGCCTTAGCTGAACACCGTTCAAAACTGGAATATGTTGTTGCTGCCGTGAATTGATCTCAAAACTAGTGACAACTATTTTTCATTCCTGAAGCATGTTCTTGCTGGAGGAGACATTCCAGAATAACAAGTTTTACAACAATTTATGGATTGAGAGAGAGCTGAAAGAGTCTATAGGGCTTATTGAAGCTAACTGTAGCCCTTAGGTAATTGTTTAACACTGAGGTTCCGCCTAAGTTCATAAGAAAAAAGAACAGCAAAGGTTTATGTATCTGACTTGCTTTGGATAACAATAGAGCATAACAATTTGCAGAGTGAGGGAGTTGGATCCTGTTCATATATAGTTGTGTCAAACCTTTAGTATTTAGATGATATTTTTCCTATCTATAAAACTAGAAGGGGAAATTCCCTTATTAACAGAAGATTGAACATTACTAGCTGGAAGGGAGCCACAGAATGGATTTTCTGAGCAGGATTTTCAAAACTCTTTGAGAGAGCCTAACTGCTTCTGTTCTCAAAAGACAAGAACTGGTGCATTTGGGAGCTTTTGGAAAACAACCCATTAGGCTCAGGAGGCAGAAAGAGAGGAAGAATTTTACAGCTGAAGAATTAAAACTATGCCTCTCTTTTCTGAAATGTACTGCAGGCTGAGAAAGTCCCTGTGTACACTGACAAGGTGTGTGAGAAAGTATTTCAGTACACATTTCTGTTTTCACTCTGTGTTATCCCATGTTTCAAGAAAGAACTACTATTTGTGAATATTTGGTTTATGACGCACTAGAGGGGTTATGAAGGTCTTTAGACACCATACCAGTATATTTGCTACCTAGTAACTTCAACAAGCAGTTAATGTATTTTAAGTAGATACAGTAAAAATTCTCAATCAATTTATTTTATAATGAAGTTTAAGAGGTGATTTCATCATGGTCTACAAGCACTTAAGTGAGGAAAGCCATCAGATGGTAATGGCTTTTTAATTTACTGGAAAGCCATAATGAGTTTCAGTGGGTAGAAGCTGATGCTAGATAAACCCAGACTAGAAACAAGGTACATATCCTAAGTAAAGCTAATTATGCATTGGAAAAGCTTTCCTAGGTGTATGATGGATTCCTCACCACCTGAAGTCTAAAAGTTGAGACTGGATATCCTTGAAATAAGTTTGAGATAGTTCAAACAGAAGGTGTAAATTTGATACAGGAATTAGTCAGTGAAGCTCTTTGTCATGTGCTTGCCCAGAGATCAGACAGGTATTTTAATGGTTTGTTCTGACTTTAAATCTACAAAGACTAGGCAAATGTTGAATACCTTCCTCTACATTTTTCAGAAACTCCCCGGTTTTTTGCACATAATGAGATTGCAGCAACAGCTTTGTATAAGATCACCAGTGTAAGACAAAGTGTACCAGACAAAAGAGGTGACACATTTCCACCTTCCTGAGCTTGCTTTCTAACACAGGTTTCAAGACGGTTATCTGGAATGCAAGAATTAAGTCTGTTCTTGTAATGACTCTCCAGAGTTTAAGATAGATATACAAGTCTTCACAATACAGGAGATGAATGGAGGAAACAATCAACATTCATTTCCCACTGCCACTTGATTCATTGCTGAATTTAGCTCTGGACAGTGTTGCTATATCTTAGACTGTAATCCCTACCGTGTTTTCCTTTTTCCAATGAAGGAAAAAAAATGTTGTGATCAGAAACTGTAGATTTGACATAGAAAGTAATGACTGAGGTTTTTATTACAAGGCCAGTATCAGTAAGTCTGTATTTTTTCTTCTTCCTTTTTTCTAATCTATCTAATTTAAAAAAAAAAATAGACTCATGAGGTTAGTGTTGGAAATGTTGGATGAATATGCAGTCTCAGAATGAAGACTGGATCAATGAAATTAGAAATTAGAAGCTTTCTCTGCTTCTTATTTACAGTGTCTGTTTGGGTGAAAGAGTAAAAGAGATGCTAGGTCTTTTCTTCCTACAAGAACACCCATCACAATCCATCGTAATCTTTCTGTTTAAGAATACAGTACAATATTTTTTAGTTTAGCTCAATCGATACACAAACATTCTGCCCACTTAATTTACTGGCTCCTGATTTCTCTCAGAAAGGACAGAGAGTTTAAATACTCACCTGCACATAGAAACAAGCAATGTTCTTTATGTTCATTTTTTAGATACAGGAACTGATGCATCTAACTCAGTTTTTAGAGATGCTGTATAAAATGTTCAAGGACTTAACCTTTCTTAACAATCGAATGATAATTAACATTATTGATTCCACTTAATGAGTCACAAACATTTTTAAAAAGGTCAGACATGAACTGGGCTATGTAGAAATATATATATAAATTCCAATATTTTTATTTCATTGCTATTTAAGTATGCACCTGAAGAGCATCTGAAACAATGTTAGAGAGCAATGAATAACACTAACGTTTTCCAGCTACGTAAAGTGAGTTGGATTAGAGCTGACAAGAATGTCCTGTGTTATTTGGTCACCATTTCACATAGTACATCCTCAACTTTTCAATTTACGTTAAGAACACCTAGGCTGGTGGAGGACCTGGGCCCATCCAGCACAGTACCCATTCTCCAGCAGTGGCTGCAAGCAGACAGCAGGAGAAAAGGATGAACTGAATTGCATATTTGATGCTTCCACCTAATACTTTCCCAGCCTCTAACCATCTTCAGCTGAGGGGATTTCCTGAATCTGTTTACTTTAGTTACTATCTAGTTAATCACAAAAGATCCTTTTTCCAAATGCTTCTTCAAGGAGCATTTTTCTTATTTCTTGAAGTTATGTGCAGAAGAGACAATCTTTTTTTGTCTTGTGTAGGTTTGGATGTAAAATAGCATTTCTTAAAAATAAATATAGTTGTGAGCAGTCTAGCTGGAAAATAACAATATGCAGAAGGGGTAATAAGAAGACATATTTTAAGAACCCACATGTGTTCAAAAATGTTGAACCACTAAGGTCATGCAAAACAAAGAGAGGGAAAATCTCCCCACTATGAGTTGAGTTATGAAGGCAGTCACTGAGGAATAAACATTAGGAGTCTTGACATATATCTCCTACTTAACAGTAGATATTTTTCTGGTCCATTATGCGAACTCTCAAAAAAAACTGTAAAAGATGAAGTCCCCTCAGTGTCTATTCACCAGAACCATTAGTAAATGTGACAAGAAAAATGAATTTCATGTATTTAGTTAAATATTATTATTAAGCAGTCAGTTGCATTGAACTCAACCACTTTGCTTTTCTTAAATGTTGTGAGAAAGTTGACTTCAGTGATACATTACTGTATGCTCAGCATGGCAGCTGATACTGAGGAGTGTAGCCCATGTACACATGTACACCATGACCATCCTAGAAAGGTTTGGACGCAGCCGAGGTAGGATTTCCATATCTGATTTTAAACATCTACTATCTGAGCTAGCTATCCAAACTCCAGTTACAACCAAAGAAGTGAAACAGTGGATTTTAGGGTGAAAAACATGTCATCTTAAAGAAGAGGTCTAAAAGAGACAGATGTCTCCTACTGTAACAGAGCTATTCACTCTTGTTGACTGGAAAGAGAGCCTAGGGTGACTAGCTCAGCTGCAGATGTCTAACTTAGGTGTGATGAATCTCTCCCTAGGGTCTCTGGTGTCCCTCCTTGTTAACTGTAGAAAAAAGCCTTCTTCAGATTGAAAACTTTTGAAAATAAGCCTTGTAGGAAGCCTGATATCTTTATGGCTTTAAATCATTATAAAACTTTTGCCATTTCAAGCATTTGTGAGCAGATGAAAAAACTTTTGAGCTGGAAACCACACTGCTGTGGTAGACTTTTAAACCTTTGCCCTACTCAGGAATCCTAAGCTCTTTTTCATGAGTTGGATATAATCTCATTTTGTAATAACACTCGTTTGTTCTTTTCCCACTTTCAGTGTTTCGGATGTTATAAAATACAAAGATGTCTAGAGAGGGATGTAAAATTGCTAAGATTTTCTCAAATCACAAAAAGCTTCAGTTCAGTTTCCACTGTGTTCATAGGCATCCTTCTCCTTCTACTAGTATTTTCAAATACTTACAACTAAAATCTTTATGTTGCCGTTTCTTCCAAGTTGAAACTTGGCCTGTTGGACTAATTTTGATACAAACATAAAACACAGAGCTTTAGTCTATTTACAGGAAAATATTAGAGAAAACAACAAAAAATATGATTATGAACTTAAGAAATATATAGGACTTTGGATTTCATTTTGTAAATATGTAGCACATAAGATGAGAAGCTTGCTTTCCTTCTCTTTGCACGACTGACAGATTTCTAACTACTGTAAACCATAGACTAGTTGCCAGTGAATACACTTTATGAATGGATTGGTGTTAACTGACACTAGCAGTGCCAGTTAGTAATACATAACTGAATCATTACAGTGATCAGATACATCACCACATGCAGTTTGTCAGTCCCTCTCTTCCCATAAAATCTGTACAGCATTCACGAGAAGATCTGAGCTGTTGACAAGGAGCTCAAGACTTTCTGTTTAAAGCACAGATGAATCCTGGAAATGTATACATGATTCTTCACATTACTAGCTAACAGGTTTTGAGCTGTCTTAGCAGAGGTGGCTTCATGAGCATTTTACCACGCTGTATGAGACTCCAAGGAGAAAACTTCTTTTTAACATAAGGGAACAGCAAGAGCATGGTGAAGGGGTTTCACAGAATACAGGTGCATTGTTCTTTACCCTCCCATGGATCACATGTCCTTGGATCTCCATGTGGATGTGTGAATGTAAGTAAGTGCTTATTTTTTAGAGTTGTCTAGTCCCCTTTTATAAGATCTTGTCTTCCATCTAGTGTTAGCTCGGGAAGCATCATCCTTAACCTCACCTTTGAGCAGACATAGAGATCTCTAAATGTGGGCCACCTAGATAAGTAGGTGGAGCATGGTGTGACGTTTCAATGTAGCGATGCTGAAAAAAGTGATGCAGTGATGACTCAAGTGCCGAGTGCTGCTTAATACAGCAACCCTGCTGTTAAAGTGGTATTTTGAAATATAATTGTAATACCTTGAAAGGAATGGATGCTACTGTGAAAGAGCACTGAGAATGCCAGCAAGAGACCAATTTTATGTGGTCTGTATGTTTGAGGTAATGTTTGTTTGCAAGATAATTGACTGAGGATGTCAATTAGTCATAAAATGATACTCTTTGGGGGACAGTCAGAAAAGCTAACAAAAGTTAGTCTCCTAATCTGAATCATTCTCTGGAGGATCCCTTCCATGAACTGACTATAATGGAATCCTGGGAAGATTAGTTGTCCAAGTCTTAAGTTAATCTTTGTGAACATCTCTCTGTGAGGTATATCAAATTAATATGTTTAAATACTTGTTCTTAGGGTCTTGAAACAGTGGCTGCTCCTTCATGTCACACTCAATGTAATACATAGGCAAAATGGATGTAAATATAAATTCATTTTGAAGTACATAGAGTTCTAATACTTCCTTTGTCAGACAAAAAATCTGAAGAGGAATCAAAGTGCGGGTGACGTGGGTCCCTAGAGTAACTTGAATGACAGTAGATAGTTGTCCGGAAGAAGAGAATTCAAGGCCAGATTTTCATTTCGTTACATCTACTTTAAAGCTCTAATATCTTTCATGCTGTGCTCCTAGTCTATGTTCCTTTTTTTCCTCTTCCATGTGTGTGATTTAATAACAAAATGGATAGGAGAAATTAGGTGCCTAAGTGAGAAGGTGCAGGAGAATGATCTATATATATACGCATGTTGATTTGCCAGGTAATTATTTCAACAGCCTTTCAGTTTCATTAGAGATTCTGGTACAAGTCAGAATGTCACTTATTTTTATTTAAAGGTTACAGGAAGGAAAATGAGAACTGACATCTTCTGCAAGCAGGCCTGATTTATCAAGTATCAGCTGTATCTCCAATGTTGCTCAAAGCTACATTAGCTCGGCTTTTGTCATAGAAGAGATCTTTACAGCTTACTGAGGGGCAGTGACCACACACTTTGCCTTACTCTGTTCTGCTTACAATATTTTTCTGATTTCCAATTGTACTTCTCTAATTAGTCACTGTGAATATTTAAAAGCATTATACATTGCAACAATACCTGTAAATCCTGAGTCATCTTGATGCCTGAGATTGTTAACCCCATCCTAGATAAAAAGTATAAAGGTCTGATATGTCTTAAAAGCTGATAATAAATTACAGTACAGGTTCTCAAAGACAGCACAGGTGGGAAATCCAGCATGCTCCTCTAAATTAAGGCTCTCTGGGAAAGCCTTTCACCAAGTTGCAAACTCAGCATAACCAGGAGTTTCACCAAACTTTGAGGCAATAGATTTTTTAACAGCATCATCTTGTTTGAAAGGCAGCATCTTTAACACCCTATCAGTCTCTTCCAGCAAGTTGTTTGTTGGGGTTTTTCCCTTGATTCAGGAAGGAGAAATACAGTCTGTCCATCACCATAAAAAGTAGGCCAATCCCTCTTCGATAAATGCTTAGAATCTGCAAAAAAGGATGCCTTTTTAGCAAGCATCATCATTGACTCCTTGTGGGAAAGTAAATATGTTGCTTCTCTTTGTCTTTTCAGCTCACTTTTTTTCAATAAAGACTGTTTCAAAGTGTGGAAATCCTCTCTTTTGGTTTAAGGTACATCTTTGATGTAGATGTGAAAGTTTGATGTAGTTGTCAAAGGATGCCCCGACTGTGTGAGATGCTTTGGTCTCCAAGGATGCTTTTCTATAGGTCCCGTGTTGTATCTGCCACATCTGTAGGTTTACTAGATACTCTAAAATCTCTCAATTGATTCTAGGTGTTTTTATTAAGGCAAACTTGAGTCAAGCTCTCCAAGTGGGATTTAGTTTCATGTTTAGATACCTGTATATCTGATGCATGTGCCTACTTGTGAGTATCTGCTTGTGAGCTACATGTCTAAGCTCCCAACACAGAGGAGATCAATGGTTCAGTTCAGTTGCCTAAATCCAGGTTTCTAGCACCATTTGACTCACCTGACTGTATCCAGGACATTCCCAGAAGGCCTACAGCCTTCTGGAAGAGCTTCTGGAAGCCAAGCAGAATATGCTTGGACATCTCATATCTACCTATGGCTGGGCATCTGGATCCCACCTGTAATCAATGTAGTCATGTGATTTTAAACAACTATTCAGCTCTCCCTAAAATAGACATTTAGGCCATGATATAGAGGCCTGAACAAGGGAGTGTGCTGTCCTTCCAAAGGTACTGCAGGTACATCCAGGCCATTTACATGATGTTGGGAGATATGATGCAGGATCTCTGAGACACATGCTCTTTAGGAACAGCAGCTGAAGGTCAGGTGAGTTACTCTATTATGTTTTTAATGGCGGAGAGCCAGTATGCTAAGGCAACTGGGATGAGTCTTTACTGGCCAGTCAACTGAACTGCCTTTTAGACTCTGAAGTCACATGCTGTTGACTTTTAAATTTAAGAAAAATCTCCATAGAATTTACATCACCTAACTCTAAACTGAGTTCCAATTGAAATCACATTTCCAAGCAGCCACTTATCATGGAAAGTGTTTCTTTTAACAATGATATCATGATGCAGAGTTATCTATCCACCTTCCCAACCCTGCTCTACCTTCTGTTCTTGTCCACATGGCAAAAAAAGACACCTTCAGTAGAGCGCTGCCTGTAAGTCCTGAGAATTCAGTGCAAAATAATCAATAAACATGTTCCGTACAACAAATCTTAAGGTTTCTTGTAGTTATGTTGCTGTAACTATTGAAATTCATGGCAAAAGTTAGGATTTTATTGCTTAGTTACGACTCAAAGCTCACTTTCACCCCTTCTTGGACTCCAGCTGGCTACATTAGTTCTTACTTTAAGCTGTTGGTGCAAATCTCTACTTTCTCTGAAGGTCAGAGGTACTATTTTAGGAGGGTGGCTTTCTATTCTTTTGTGAATGATTGTCATAGATAATGGAAAATGGCAGCTGGTTTTGTTCTCAGTGGGATGTATCTGTAAGTAATTATTAAGGAAGACTAGAACTTGGTATGGCTGATTGTCTCTTCTTTTCAACCTATAAATAAAAACTGAGAGCAATTAGGGCTAAAGGGCAATCTGGATGTAATTTGTGTGCAATGCCTAACACAGCAGGACTCTAATTCAAATGGTGTTATATGCACTGATATGATATTTCCACAGTTCTGTAATTCCCAGATTTGAGCAAGCCTGAAAAAGCTCAAATGCTATAAAAAGTTATTTCTAACCAAAGTGGATATCTGGGAATGTTTGAATTGCATGCATCTATTCTTTTGCGATATGTGGCACAGGTTCCCACATACAAGGCTTTCCCAAAGCTCTGGAAAACATGTTTTTGACACATCTTTATCCCAAGTAAAAACCCATCTACTATAAGACTGGCCCAACTATAAAATACAGTCACCAACGCAAGGTCTGAGGGACAAAAATAATGTATTCAGAAGTTAATTCTCTTGAATAAAGCTGTTAGACTGGCAAGAAGAGTAGAATATAAACAGGTAGGGAACCCTCCAGCAACAGTGGAAACACTAACAAGAATTATTTATCATAAATAAAAGACATTCAAGATGACATGTCAAAGCACAATAGCCGCTAGTTGTGCAGGGACTGGGCTACCCAATTATGCAATTCAGGTTGAAAACAAATGGTATCTTATAATGCTCATGACATGTTAGACACTTGATTCTGAACTGCAAAATGCCTGACTTAAAATCTGAAATGCAGCTGTATCAATTAGATGCAACATATAGTATTTACACTTTTTAGTGGTAGAACTGGGGAAAAAAAGTCCAACTGCAATAAAAACGATTATATGAAAATGTAAACCAGTTGATAGAAAACTTGGGTACATTTGTGGTTTGCATTTATTTTCTATTTAAAAAGTAGAATGAAACAAAACCCCTAAACCTTACAGGCATAGTTGCGTGTTTAACTGCTTTGCAATGGCAGAGATCACTCTCTTGTTTCACTCAGCATTCAGATGACTTATTACTCTTTGTAGCTTGTTTAGATCATTTTTAAACGTATAAAGCAAACCATAAGATTTGGAGGTTGGTAGATGTGGATCTGTTATTTTGGTCCAGTAATGAAACTGTGCATTTAGATCTGTGTTCAAACTCTCACTTTCTCACCAGAAAGACAAAAGGCTTTCAATAAGTAATTTTGGGTTGCTGAGATTTGTGCTTGTTGTGATTAATTTCTGGAAACACAGAGGCAGGTCAGTTAGCTCAGCTGCCTCAGCAAAGCTTCAGATGTTCTAATGCACAGGATGAGGCATATCCCTAATGTCCCATTTTATTCCATAATGCCTGTCACAGCCTGTCTGATAAAAGCACATCCTAAAAAGACCTTAGTGTGTCTTATTCCTTTGGGTTTGTGCTTGATGCATGTCATACCCTACAGTCTCAGGGAGGAGAGAGGAATGAGCTATCCTCATTCATTTGAAATCTGTCTTGCTTTGTTTTCTTTTTATCTTCCTTTCTTCTCCTCCACCTAAAGCTGACTGCCATTACTCTTTGTCTTGTGAGTCCTTTCTGGCTTGGGCACAGACAGCAATTCAGCCTGCACCATTGCAGTGAGTCTGCTCCGCCACTCACGGTTGTAACTAATTCTTTTCCCTCCTTCTTTTTTTATCTTCCACATTCCCATCTGTGTATATGCTTCATCAAGCTCTTATGGCTGAAGTGGGGCAATACCTGTTTTATGCAAGGATTGTGAGACTTTTTGCACTTTCCAGCCAACACAGGAGGGTACTTTTTTGTTCATCTGGAAGAAATTCCTCAAATTTCTTAATACCTATAATTTATTCTATATGATCTCTTATGTTTTCTTAAGTAAGGGAATAAGGGTCATGTCTAAGGTGTAATCGAGGCAGTATCTCAGGGAAGGCAGAACTAAACTCTTTACTCAGTTCAAGAAGCTGGATCAATATGTATTTTGCAAGATTACATCCATCTAGTCATTCATTTGAATTCAGTCATGGGCAAGGTCTGAATACCACTCTACTCCTTCATTTAAAGGTCCTGAACTGGTTTGCTTGGATGTGAATTCAAATACTGGTTTGCTCTGCTTGTTCCAGGTTCCTCCAAGCAGGGTCTCTCATTTTGGTGAGATAATCCTGTAGAGGATTTATTTGGTGTCATTTTAGTGTTTGAGCCTTTTATTGCTGTTGTACAAGAAATTTTGCCCCTCTCCAGTTACCCACCCCACTCCTGTTCCCCAGTGTCACCAGGCGTGCAGTCCATGACTCTGTGTTACAGTCTAGGGTTACTGTCCATTAATGACAACACCATGGAGAAGCTGGAGCCCTCACCATAAAAAAAAACAAAAAAAATAAAAAGAAAAAAAACCCAAACCAAACAAACACCCTCACCCTCCCAATAACTATCATCAGGACTCATTTTGATGAGTAGCACAGATGTCATGTTAGACATCAATCCAAATGCTGAAAGCCAGGTTGCCAGTCTACCTGGCACAGGGTGTTCAGAGATGGACAACTACAAGATATGACTATCCTGATCCTGTCGTGGCAATAAGGTGTTTTGTAGCAGATGCTCTTGCTGTGCAGTTGTTTCTGATTTCCCTCAAGCCATTTGTCGTGGTTTAGCCCCAGCCGGCAACTAAGCACCACGCAGCCGCTCGCTCACTCCCCCTCGGTGGGATGGGGGAGAGAATCGGAAGAACAAAAGTAAGAAAACTCGAGGGTTGAGATAAAAACAGTTTAATAGGGAAAGCAAAAGCCACGCACGCAAGCAAAGCAAGGCAAGGAATTAATTCACTACTTCCCATGGTCAGGCAGGTGTTCAGCCATCTCCAGGAAAGCAGGGCTCCATCATGCGTAATGGTTGCTTGGGAAGACAAACGCCATCACTCCAAATGTCCCCCCTTCCTTCTTCTTCCCCAGCTTTATATACTGAGCATGACGTCATGTGGTATGGAATAGCCCTTTGGTCAGTTTGGATCAACTGTCCTGGCTGTGTCCCCTCCCAGCTTCTTCTGCACCTGGCAGAGCACGGGGAGCTGAAAAGTCCTTGACCAGTGCAGCAACAACTAAAACATCTCTGTATTATCAACACTGTCTTCAGCACAAATCCAAAACATAGCCCCATACCAGCCGCTACGAAGAAAATTAACTCTGTCTCAACTGAAACCAGGACACCATTGTACCAATTTCTGCCTAGCAACTATGTAAGATGATCTGCTTACCTTTATTGGACCTAAGAAACCCGGTAGCTTTAGATCTTATAGTGCCTGGTGATGGCTGGATCTTTTCAGCAATGTATATGGGTAAAACATATGTGTAAAGCCTCCATACCATGCAGCCATAATTAGTGCAAGGAATGAAAGCCCTTTCTTTCACTGGAAGTTTGAAATGTTCATAGTGTTTTCAGTATCAAGGAATCAAAGTATTATCTGCAAATTTTTTGGACTTTATATATCCTGGCCAGATTTCTGCTTTCTTTGGGTCTGCAAACTGAGTACTCTGACAGCTGCAATGCCTCTCCAATTTTGTTCCGGAAAGGGATGGAGGAAAAAAATACATATACTTCTTTTCCTAACTACTGAGTGGCTGGTTCTGCTGCTTAGATCTGCCAATGGTGATGATCTGAGGCAGGGCTGGTATGCTGTCTCTAATTTATTTTGGCCATCTGCTTTTCCTACTTCTAATTGGTGTGTGTTAAAAGGGAGAATATTCTTAAAGAGCGTTTAGGCTGAGGATGCTCCTGGACTCACTAAAAGCAGATTGAAATGTAATATTTGTTCTTCACTGGGCAGACCGGGCAGTATCTCAGCAACCATCTCGTATTTGGCAAGATTATTCCTTTTTGCATAAAGTAGTTACACGTACTAGGGTTGTTATTGGTATGAAGGATGCATTAGTAAAAGTGAAAGAAGATCTTTTTTAGCAGGTTCTGCACACTTGTAAAATATTTACGCTGTACCCTGCATATACTGCAGTCTCTTAGTAAACATTGAGATTTAAGTGTCCTACTAACGCTTAAGATATAAAAAGTGTACCCAAATAGGGGTCTTGAATAGGGGTTTGTGCACTCTGATCTCTCACTCTGAAACAGCAGCCTTAAGGTTGGGCCATTTACTTCTCTGGTCATCTCAGTGGAGACCTTGAGAAAGGCGTCTGAAGTCTAATCTGCAGCACTTTTCTGATCCTAAAGCCATGTTTTTGTTCAGGGAGAGTTAATTGTATTAAAGCCTGAACTCTCATCTGAGAGCAGAACTTCACAACCATGCAGGAGTCTACCTTCTGAAGCACTGCCATGTCACAGATTACTGGAATGGGACACAGCTGTACATAGTTGAAACAAAAATGGACAATTTAATTTGTATTTGTTTGTTCTTCTTGTTTCCCCTACACTTTCTGGGTGGGATTCATGTTGTCTAAGTTAACTAACTGGCAGTCCAGTCTGAACTGACCATCTAAATAACCTGTGTGAAGAGAGGAGCATCCCCACAGGTGACCTGATTTGCTGTCAGAGGTGCTGCTCTTTCTCTACCATCTTCAGAGGAGAGTCCAATAACTAGCTTAGACTAAGCTTTAAGGAGGTAAAGCAGAGCAACACAAGTCATACTATTTTTGTTTTAAATAATTTTGAGTTTTCTGGTGATATTGCCATTGGATTTTCAAGCAGCACCAGAAAAATCTCTGCATTCCAGTAGGTGGACACAATGCAGGTTTTATCCATTTCATATCATGAATATTTTTTAATAATATAGATTAATCAACCTTTTTTGACAAAGCAAAAGCTACCCACCTGTCGGTAATTTGTTGTGTTATTTTCAAATGTCATTTCCCCCAATAGTTATCTTAGTTAAAATGCCTTGTAATAATAGCTACACTCTTCTAGTAGATATGATATGAAATTTGGTAACATGTAGTACTTCTTACTAATATTGTCCTTGTATTTCTTGTTTAGAATATTCTTCAAAGAATTATAGCTTGTTTTGTCTTTATCATTTTATAGGAGCCTGGTAATAGTATATGGATTCTGTTGGAGATAGAGTATCATACAAGTATTGGATGAAATATCTACCTAGCAAACAGCCTTGCTGGTAAGCAGTTTGTATATTCTTTCTTTTCTTTTGCAATATTTCATGTCAAGCTATGCAAAGGAAGGCTTATATCATGTTCGATTAGATGTTTACTACAAACAAAGGATATTTTAAATATTTACAGTTCCCTTTCCCTTTATCAAATAACTTCAGAATCCCTAGATTATGTTTCCACCCTCCCTTGAGAGAAACATTTTCTCTTTCTGTTTTGTGCCATTGTGCATCATGAGGCTTTGTAGGCTGTTTTACCTACAGGTGCTTGCTCATAAGAAATGTGCAAAGTTCAGTTTCACAGGCTTGTGCAAGACGCAGAAAGCTTCTCTAATTTTTTCACCCTTTTTTCTGTTTTTTATTTTTGGAGTGTTCCGGCTGTACTCATTATAATGTTGTGGGTTTGGTTTGTTGTTGATGCCAAAGAATGATTGTGGGGCTATAAATGTCAGCTCAGTTTTTATTCGTAGCTGATTAATGTATGTCAGATATTAGAAGTATTTAAATAGAGAGAATCAAGAAAATCACACGTCATTTAAAGGATTAGTTATAAGGTCACTAGCCAGGAACACCTGAGCTCTAGTCCTATTGCTGCTTCTGGTTTATTGTATGACCTTGAGTGAGTCATTTCTGAAGAGGGGGAACTGTGTTTCTGTGAGGGGATACAGTAATGTATGAATTGAATTACCCTTCTTTACATAATTGGAGAGCTCATTAGGTAGCTGTTAAGAATGACTAAAACCCATTAAGCCTGATAAGACTTATTTCTTAAAAAAAAACTTTTAAAAATGAAATAATATAAAATATAACTTTAGTTTCTAATGGAGTTGCTTTAACTCTTGTATTTCCAATACTGTCCTCACTGCTGCTTGCTACTCCCATCAATTGGGTGTAAAATCTACACTTGAAATGTTGTTAGGGATTTTGTATCTGACAATGAGGTAAAGCTTTATCGATTTAAAGTAAAGAAGCCCAAGGTGAAATCACCAGATTTGACTTGCCAGATTACTGTACAAGGATATGCGTGTTCTAGACTCTGATGAAACAGAAACGACATTTTATTTGATGATAGCCACAGTGGCTGAAATGCTTGTCACTTTGAAATGTCACTATGGGTGACCCAAATGAAATGGGTCTTCTTTGTTAAGTCTTTACGAGGAAGAGAGAAAATGTCTGGGAAATGTATTTGTGCTGTATTTTCACACATTACCTGGATATGTACCAGGAGGAAGGGATGAAAATCTTTACTTGGCAGAAGAGTGTTTATTTCCACAGATGGTGTTCAAAACTCAACCGGACAAGTCCCACAGCAACCTCATCCAGTTAGACTTGCTTTTGAGCAAGGGTTGGACTAGGTAGCAGATATCCAGAGGGGTCTCTTCCAACCTAACTTACTCCATGGGTCTGTGAGTCTTTGTAGTTAAGTGATATGTGTGATGATCAGAAAACTGTTATATTATGTACACACACCAAGGTACTTTACTTAATCTTCAAGAGAAATTACATGATTTAATATCCAATGGATGAGACCAACTGAACTCTAAAGACGCTGAGGGAAGATGGGGAGCCAGAAAAAAGGAAGAGGGGTTTCTTTAGTAAGGTTAGGATCCAACTGTGGGAGATAATTAGGTACCTAATACCATAGGTGTGCATATAATTTGTCCTGTGGTTTTCAGATTTTCTTTTAAATGCTTTTGTTTTAGAGTATGACTTGCTCTCAGAAGTTTGTGTGATCACTGACTGCTTTGATCACTGGAGGGCACAGATTTTTACATGCTGGGCAAAACTTAAGCTCACTTGGGGAATCATGACTGATTTTACAGAGGGAACTCTGTGTCCAGTCTCCCTAGCAGGGGGTTATAAAACACCACAGGTGAATACGAGTGAAGAATACTATGTTGCTGTAAAAAAGACAAATGTCATTTTACAGTGTGAATAAAAGTATGCAAAATGCAAAATGCAAAATAATCCTTCTGCTCTGCTTAGTATTGGTACGACCTCAGGGAATGTCCATCCTGGGACATTTCAAGAAAGCTATGGACCAGCTGGACATAAATCTCAGAAGAGAAACAAGGATGAGCCATGAGGGGTTCATGAGTGAAACCTAAAAGAAAGGTGGAAGTGCTTGAGATGGTCTATGGTGAAAAGGACTTGATGAGCTTCAAATACATCATAGGCTACTAGAAAAAGGAATAGATACTTTCTTCCCTCCACTGTATTCGTATCGGGGAGAGCAAAAGGTAGGGAATTTAAACTGAAGTTAATTCAATGCAGGTAGCAGCAGAAAGCTTGGATAGGCTGGGAAAACAAAGTGCTGGAATAAACTGCTTGGATGTGTTGTGGAGATGGTCACTGGAGGGCTTTCAGAATAGGTTGAAGAAAATTCTGTCAGGTATAACTCATCCTCTTTGGGATAAAGTTGTGGTCTAAGTCATCTCTTGGGGTCTCTCCCAGCCCTGCTCATGTCTAATTGGCTGCCCCTGATTCTGGAGCACAAATTATCAGATGCAAAATTGTTGTTCTTAAAGGAAACTGTAGTGTAGAAAGGGGGGTGAAGAAGGGGAAGGGAAGCTGTGGATAAACTCACCTCTACATTATAGAGGGCCATCAATGCAATTTGCACCAGGTAAAATCTGTATTGCCTAAATTAGGAGTGAACAATATCAACTTGCATTCGGTGGAAGCTGAATCCCTGACAGGAGTCTCTCATTTACAATCATAAAGATTTCTCAAACTGCATTCTCAATGTGTTGAAAACATAAAGACAATATCTGGTTACCCTGTTTATTTTAAAATGGTGTGGCTTAGATGCCCCATCTGAAATCAACAGCCCTTATACTCCATACATTGTCAGACTTGATGTATCTACTGATTTAGGTTGTAGATTGATGCTTTTAGCAGCAAACCACTGCCATATTGGGGATCTCAAGACTTCTGAACACACCACAAAATAACTGCAATGAACATACACAACTGTACTACATATGTGGACGTAATATTGTTTGGGATATACAAGAAATTAGTTCTGCGGCTGGAAACAAAATTACGATGAACTCAATAGATCAATTACAAGAAGTAGCAGTTCTCTTTCCGAATGCTAGGAATCATAATCTCTGTAGCAAATAATCAGGTTGTTTATGTGCCTTACTGTTAGATGTATGAATTGACAGATGACACACTTCTCTGTATATCTCAATTGTATAGAAATATAAGTAGTTATAATAGTCCTTTTCTGTGTTACTAGTACAATCTGAAACCTCTTTGAAAAGGGCTCTTTAGAACCAAGTTCCAGTTTTTCATTTTTGTGCTCTTTCTGTACTTCACCAGCTTGAATAATGCCAATTAGAGCTGCTGCTGTACAGTCACCTTTTAATTTTCTGCTTCTCATGCCTTAACATACTCACAAATTTGGGTGTTGACTGTTCTGCTGGATTGTTAGAATAAAAAAAAAATCAATTTAAGATAAAAATAAGTGTTCTTTTTGTCTGAGAAATTTCTGGCCTTAATACCCTTGATGCTCATCCAGCACAGGTGCTCTACTATGTAATTACTGGAAACAGCTTGAAATAAAACACTGAAATAAAACTGGTAACCTTGAAAATATTACCATTACATTAGGTAATGGCAGTTACAAGATTGCATATGTATCATGTTCTGGTCTTTCACTGTCTGATGACTGAAACTGTAGCAGTAGTACTAACAAAGAAAATAAAAATTCAAACATCCTTTCAGAAAACATTTTCTTGAGTTGCAAATGACTGGAGAGTGAAGTTAAAAGTAGAGATTCACTTCGTAGAAATCACAGTCAGCCACACATGAAAGCCTTTCAGGATTTAATCCATTGATCAAAACCGCTTTTAGCATTCCCATTTCCTTTTGGGTTAAACAATAATAAATATTGAACAGCTGCAACTGGAGCATTTTCAATAAATAAAGAGTTAAATACAACCCAGGGCAGAGGCTGGGAGCTCTCACCAACACTTGAATACTACAAGCTGGTTCCTATTTTATAGCAGACCCCAGGTCAAGAGGAAGTGATTAATCCTGCTCTTGCTGGAGCAAAAGGTATAGTTTTCCCCTGGAAATGTTTAAAACTGCAGTTTTACTTCAGAAAAGTTACATTCATCATCATTACTGCTTTTCTGACATGGCTGTATGGACATTTGCTGCCTAGTGATGACCGGTCTCTTTCTCCAGTCCAGAATGGCCTGTAGAAGTCCATTTTACATGAAAATTTGCTTGGAATTTGACTCTTCGAAGCTCCCTTGCAGTACCATTGCAGTTGTGTAGATCAAGCTGGGAAGCTCTTTCCGGCTTTGGCATTGCACATCCTCATATTGCCAACCGGTGAAGTGTTCTGCTTGCTGTACATCTAGACTAAGTGCAAGTTGTGTTTCTTTAGTTGGGATTAGTGGGGAAGATAACAGACACCAGTTAAAGTAACGCTACATGACCCTGTGGGATATCTCAGCACAAAAGTGAATATAAATTGTCTTCAGGTAGACAAAGAGGGCTGACAATATCAATGCTGGCTTCAAAACTGAGCAGCAATATGGTTTCGGCTATTTTTTAAATAAACATTTCTTGTACCTTCTGCCTTTTACCAGCTTCATGTTTAATCACACAAATCCAGCTCATCAAAGAGTTTTAATTCAACTTGAAGAAAATTGGACTTTTGTATATTTCTGTGGAAATTTTTTGCCAAGCGATAGTGAAGCTAACTGTTCTTGGACATGTGTTATGTATAAAAAAACCCAACTGTTGTCAGTCTGAGATGATGGGTGTATGGTACAACGCCAGAATGCTCATCTTTTTAAAGGTGTGTTTGGATTTGTGTTTGGGTCTTCTTGAAAGGCAATAGTTCATTCAGCTCAAAGCCATACAGTGATTAATCAAATACCTCCCAACAGAGTCTAGAAAGTGATAGACTGTAGATTTCCTGGCTCTCTTAAAAATAAAATAGGTCAGGTTTTGCCAGAGTTGCAAGAAATTGGAGCATTTCTTTAAGGTGAAGTGAAATAACCCAGTTTTGAGTCATTGTCTGTTGAGTGTTTTGCCCATTGTAACCCTGTAGGAAGAAAAGATAACCAAAGGAGAGGTGATTGCGTTCCACAGTGGTTCACGTCCATGTACATGCTTAGAAGAAACTATTTGACTGCTCAGGATTTGTGTAAGACTGTGGTGATTCAAGTACCACCATTTAGCTTGGTAACCTGAGAAGCAGAAGATTTTATACAATACACACTCCTTCCCCAACTCCTCCTGAAAATTCTCTAACCAGAAGAGGGGGGGGAGAAAAACTACTTTAGATTAGATTTTATCCACCTGGGAAAAAGCATGTATTCTAAGGTGGTGGACTTAACACAGAAAGCCAGAAGAATGTGCAGAGAATTATGAAAGTGAAGTGGGTTAGCAGTATGTTGGTTTTCTCTGTTATTCCAGAAGTCTGAAGACATTAGCTGAGATTTTAGGTTAGTTCTTAAGCAAAGATGGCTCAATCTCACAAGACATCTGTTTCTGAAATTAAAAAGCCAACAACTGCAGGATTCCACAGTTAGCAATCTTCACTTAATAGAGATCCATGATTCAAGGAGATACGTGGCTTAAAAAACTACTAGGGAGCACAAAGCAATTAATAGCTGGAACTTTTTATAGCACCGTTTATCCAAGGATCTCAAAACTCTTTACTGGCTTTAATTAGGCCTCACTCCATGCAATATCCACCCGGAATAGAGAAATGTTATTTTTTTCTTCTGTATATAGAGGAACTTGAGACACAGAGGTTAAATGACTTGACAATGATCATGTAAAGCAAATAGTAATGATAGGAATAAATCCCAAACCTCCTGCCTTCCAGTCCCATGTTCTATCCACTAGCCAAATTTCTTTCCTCTACATTAAACTCAAGACTTTTTCTTATCTGTCCTGTAACACCTGAGATTTTGATTGCAGGATCAAAACCCAGGCAATTAGAAAGAGTTTCATCCTTTCCAGAAAGCAAAAACAAAAAAAATATTGGAATAAATCAGTAAAAGACTACTTTCTGCTCTCAGGTAGAGGAAGAGCTGTTCCTATTTACTGCAGTGAGAGCTGTGAAAGATAGGGAAGAGCAGACTCTAGAGGTAAACATGCTGACTTTGGAGATAATGAATAAGGGTTTGTGTTTCTGCCTCCTAGAAAGAATAGTTTTGGGTTTTTTTTTTGGGGGGGGGGGGGTGCAGACAGTATAAAATGTGAGGAATGATACCTGCAGTATGCTCAGGAATTCAACCTCACAAAAAAATCTTAAGGCTGTGAGGGAGATAGTCTCCTGGGGAAAGACGATAGGGAATCATCTCGTTCAGGCATAGCCCCTGAAGCTCGGAAGTGTTGCATAAGAGACACAGGCATCTTTCTACTCATGCAAACTCTTAAATGTTGGAGTCCTTGGCAAGAAGCAGGGGAAAAGGAGGCCAACGTGATTAAATTAGCACATAATGGAGACAATTCTGTTGTGTCTCTAATAGCAACTTGACTGCGGATATTGGATCAGATAATATGATTTGTTTCTTGTAGTTTAAGGTACATTTTGAAAATGGTAGGAAAAGGGAAATAAGCAAAAGAACTAGGTTAACACTAGCAGCCTGGATAAAAGCTGTGTTGCTTCCATCTCTCAGCAACCTAATTTCAAACAGCCTGAAGTTTTTATTTCTAGAATTGGTTGCTCGTCAGATGCCGATAACAATTATTGACAAGAGAGAATCTGGTTCAGACCTTACACAGAGAAAACAAAGTGTTTCATGAAAATGTGACTCATTGGCCTTACTAGAGACATCTCTATGCTTAGCTTTATGTCAAAGCCTGGAAGTGTGAATCCATTATTTTTTTTCCCTGTAACTGACTCCCACTAATTTCACCATAATAACCCACACCAAATACTTGAGCTGGCCAACCAGTGTAAATATTTTTTATAATTTTTCAGCACCAGAACATAAGAAGTACTGTGTTGAGGTATCATGGGAATAAATGTTCAGTCAAATAGTGAGTTTAGAATAAATATTGAAACACTTGCATTGATTGAAGATTCATCATCCCAGTGATCCTGAGCACTGTTAGACAGTCACGGTGTAACAGTGTTACCCAGGCAAAACAAGCCAGCACATTCTCATTTCAGAGGTGGTGCTGTGAATTAATTCACAAGGGTTTGTTACCAAAAGTTACTTGCCAAATGTTCTTCAGGAATAAGCTAAAATACCGAAAGTATAGGTTAAGAAGTTAGAAAGTGCTTGCATTCCACTTAGACACAGAAAAAGATGGCACTGAAGTGATTTCACTGTTCACACTTCACAAAATCTGCTGAACGTAGACTTGACTTTTAAATAAATAACCAGTTTTTGCAGTTCTCATCATGGATTCTAAAAAGGCAGATGCAGCCATTGCAAATGATTTTGCTCGGTGTTACATTTGTCAAAAGCTGTCAGAATGTAGTAAAAAGGTGTTTATACAGAGTAATATGCTGCTTGAACTCCTGTATATCTCCTAGACTGGAGATTTTAGATTGCTGATTTGTAAGAGTAAAAGAGTTCCAAGCGGGCCTGTTATTTTCTGGCTTTACTAATTTATATATGATGCACTTCTACGCATTTACACGTCTGCAAATTACAGCCAACACTCAAGGACTGAAAAAGGAATTTAATCAGATAGAAAAAGACTAATCTGCTTCACACTGAACTATGGTTGTGTAGTTAGATGGTAGGAATTGTGTACAATATAATCATTATTTTACTCATAATTTTGCATGTCTTTAAGCATGACTAAAAGAACTTAGTTCAAAAATGAAGTTTGTGTCAAAACAACCAAGATGGGGGAGGGAGGGGAGGATTTTTGCATGTGCTAAAACAACAAAGTTATTTGTTGAGATATTCATACAGTTTTCATACAAGAGATTCATAAAATTCATACAAGAGATTTTCATACAATTGTGTGCCTACTATCTTCCACATTATCTCTGATCCACTCATCAAGCTTACCTGACTTTCAGAAAAAACCAAAACCAAATCAAAGCTGTTGAGTTCTATATAACATGTCAACTTAAAGTGAACATTTCAGAAAACAGTATATTATAGTATTTTCATATGTAGCAGGAAGTATTATTTTTGTCTGGAAAACATATAAGAAAGACACATCCTACTGGTGAACAGGTGCATGCTGTTTGGTCTGGTTGCTGACTAAATGAATGCTATAACCAACGTAGTAATACAAGTTTTATTTGTTCTAATTTTTTGTGAATATCATTAGCTGAAAATTATTTAAGAAATCCAAAAGCTACTGGCAGGCAAACATGGAAAGAAGAAAGAGTCACGAAGAAAGAGAGTACTTACTATTATATTTGGCCAGCTGGTCTAGTTACATTCCTAAGCATGCTAAATAAGGAATGAAGTGGTGAGAGAAAATGATACCTTCAAGACCATATGTGAACCAGTCTTATTTAGTGTGAAAAGTATTAAAGATGTACCAATGCTTGGAAACTAGGCTTTTTTATGTTTTATGGGATGGATTATAAAAGTGAAGATTATTTAAAAATTACTAGAAAATGAACCTGCTAACACAGATTTTTTCTCTTTCAAAATTTGGAGCTCAAGGAGAAAATTACATTTGTCTCTTGATAACCTCCAAAGACACTACTTGATTGTCCTAATTTTTCTGAGATATCCTTGACCATGTTGCAGGGGCAGAAAGGTCTCAGAAGTCTCTGAACTTCAAATTGCTAGAGATTAGGAGGTTATTGGGGGATGAGTTGGAAAAATCATGATGAATCTGCTCTATTTTTATACTGCCGCTATAACCATGGTATGACCGACACTCGTTCTCCATTGTAGAAATTCAGACTGCCTTTCTTTTGAAATGCTCAGCATTTTCTTCATTTCCTGTTGCATTAGAACATGTTGGCAGAGATTACATTCTCCAAAGATTTCTATTTATAAAAAAATTTCAGAGGGAGAATTATGTTCTACCATAAGCACAGGTCAGGATTCCATATCTAAGCTTGATTTGAATTTTACGCTTTGAAATTCAAACACTGTGTTAGATATGAAAAATGTAATGTATCTTCCCAAAATTACAAATCTTATTTCATATACACAATAAACCTTCTGAAACTCTGCAAGTTAATCTTTACAAAGCACAGCCATGTTTCATATTTTGTCTTCTATCACTGTAATAATGTGGGCCTTTTCAATTTCCCATATAGCTAAAATACACTACTTTGTGCAGTGATTGCATTTGAATAAATTGTTTTAAGGTTGATGGTATTTTTTTGCTGTTACTCTAGGTCCTTTGACAGAGGGTGATGAATAATATTCTTAAAGAGAATTTCATGATGAACGACCTCTTCAGAATTTCTGTTATTTCTTCTTCTCTTTAATGGCTGCTTCGCTGTTCATAGCCTAACTCCCTGTAGGGATGGGACCTGGATACACAAACTTTTTTCCATATTCCTACCTTCCTTTGGAAGAAAATATAAGTGCACGGCTAGGGAATAAATTTAAGTGTGATCTATAGACTGGAGGGCATGGGAACCAGGACTGCAAATTACAGTGTAGGTGAAGTCAATGTAACTGAACACAAGAGCCCACCTTCAAGGTGACCACTGGCCAATTAAAATGATTTTAAAAAATGTGAAAGTCCTAAAGTTCAATGCAATCTTCCAACTTGGACTGTTCTTATTTCACTGCGATCATCAAAGCCAATTTGACAAGTTTTAATCTCTTTCAAAGTCTTGTTGAATGTTCAATTAAGTCTGTCACTGGGGAATCATTAACACTTTACATGCTAATGATTATTGTATTGTTGTGAAGAGGCAACACTTCTAGTGTCAGTTTAAGTACTTACACACACACCCTAAAGCAGGAGCAAGCAGTTGTTTAGATAATTTATCGGTACATTTCCATGTTTTTAAAATAACGGAATTTAGCTTTGCTGTAATTTTGGACACCAAAATTCAGAACTTTTATTAAGCCAAACCCACAAAGATATTTAGGTTCCCAGTTCCAACTGAAAGACTTGAAATCCTAGTTCCAGAGAGGGCTCTGTAGTCCCTTCAATGCAAGAAAAGAAATGTGGGTTGTAGATCATGCACAAGTGACGGAAGTGGTGGGCTGAAGGCAACTCCATTGTAGGAAATTAGATCTAATAAGGCTCAAGGCTCCTCTCTCTGCTATAGAAGTTGGACCGGTCTGTTAGGGAGCAACCAATGCACATGTGCCTGATGTACCTCTTCTTCATATATCTACAGACAATAGCAATGAAATAGAAATATGATGGGATGGGAATCTCCTGAGAACTGGAGCTGGATGACCCTAATGCTTGGAGAACATTCAGACTTTGCTACCAAACCTATGATATCCACATACTCCTTTCCAGGCCAGTAATAGTCACAGGTTCCCATACGTCTTAGTCATAATTTATTCGTTTCTTATTTCCTTGAGCATGATAGAAAGATCTCCTGAGGTCTAAGACTGCTGTTGTCCAAAGGAAAATATACCACACCAGTTATGGCAAGAACAGGGTCGAATACATCAGCTGGGTAAATATTTACAGCAGATATTCAGCACAGAAACCCATAAGTAATAAATTCAACCTAAAATATCACTTAAAATGCAGGCTGTTTCTGGGAACACCAGCTACAGAAGATAAAGCAGCCCTTTCTAGTGGTGTGACTGTATGATACAGCATGGTCCTTTTTTTCATGTGTTCACTAAACATACCAGCCCATTTAGCTCTACATAGACCCTCTGTTTATTCATTCCTTTGAAGATTTAGTAGCACATTCAGCTCTAACGTGTTTGAAATGTGATGAAAGTATAAGGCATTCTTGATAGAAACAAAAGCATGATTAAAGAGGTAGCGCAGTAACTGTCAGTCACATTTTGTAAAGTCATTATCCTGTTGCAGACCTCTGTTTAAGAGACTTATCTCTTTACCAAAATATACATAGTTATTATTATTGAAAAAAAAGGCATCGTTTTCTCTTCTAATTTGTGTATGTGTGTGTGTGCACACACCTGTCTGTCTGTCTGTCTCTGTATCCACTTTTATTTCCTTTCTCAAAATGTAGTTGGGAATGAAGCTCTCTAAATCAACCAAGCCAATCCCAGGCTTGAAAAAAATTCTACCAAAAACTTGCCATTGAATCAGAATTATACAGCGATTGGCTATACATTTTGGTTATTCCAGATGATAGTTGTAATAAGAAAAAAACCTCAACAACTCAAGAAAACATTTCTTAAATAATAGTAATAATTAAAAAAAAAAAAAAAGTGAAAAGGCTATTCAGTCTGAGCATTTCCTTGAACCAATGAAAAGGATAAGAACGTAAGCCAATGTGGCTAAAATTAAATCAACTGTGTTCAATTCACTGCAGTAACGGCCTTGAACTATGGGAGCAGTACCAATTCCCTAGGTCAGTCCCTTACGTTAGCATCTCCCCAGTCCTGCCACCCTTTGATACGAAGTTATATGTCTATGGCTGCTGCCTTAGGAAGGGGTAAGGGCCAAACCTTGGGTACAAGCCAGTGGCTGCAAAAGCTGCACAAAAATTATATCTATTTAAACAAAGGCTGTTAACAAGAAGTCTATTTTTTGCTACTTTTTGTTGTTGTTCAAACTGTCTTAGATTCTACCAACAATATAATCCAAAAGTGGTGCAGAAAGGCCGTTTCACTCTTTCCATAGAAGAAAACTTGTCTAGAATACTGAATTTATCCATCTGCATTTCTCTGAGGAAGGACTGCAGAGGGAGAAGAAATCGTATTTTACATATCAGTCTCATACAAATTTCAAACCTCCACAAATAGTTGCTCAAAATGACAACACTCTATAAATGTCTTATAGCTAGTAAGTTAGAGCCACTTGCAGCGCAAAGTGAAAGGGAGAACTTCACAGTTCCCCTGGTGAATAGCACTCTGGCAGGAAACTTCCTTTCCCAACAACATAGATACAAATTATTTGAACAACAAAATCACAGATCACAGAATTGCTGAGATTGGGAGGAACCTCTGGAGATGACATAGTCCAATCCTTCTGCTCAAAGCAGGGACAGATAGAGCAGGTTGCTCAGGGGCTGTGTCCAGTCCAGGTTTGAATATTTCCAAGGATGGACACTCCACAACTTCTTTATGCAATGTGTTCCAGTGTTCAACCACTGTCATAATAAAAACAGTGTTTTCTTGTGTTTAAATGGAATTGCGTGTATTTCAGGTTCTGCCTCTCCTCCTGTCACTGGAAGCTAACAAGAAAAGCCTCGTTCCATCTTCTTTACTCCCCTCCTCGCCCTGGTCAGGTATTTATACACATTGCTAAGATTATCCTGAGCTGTCTCTACTCCAGGCTCAACAGTTCCAGCTCTTCCAGCCTCTCCTCATAAGTCAAATTGTCCAATACCTTAATTACTTTCATTGTCCTTTGCTGGACTCTCTCCACTATGTCCATGTCTCTCTTGCACTGGGGCACCCAGACCTGGATGGGCACTTAAGATGTGGCTTCACCAGTGCTGAGCAGAGGGGAAGGCTCACCTCCCTCAACTTACTGGTGACACTTCTAATGTGGTCCAGCAGGCTGGAAGGACACATTGCTAGCTCATGTTCAGCTTAATGTCCACTATGACACCCAGGTCCTTTTCTGCAGACCTGCTTTCCAGATGGCTGCCCCCAGCCTGTCCTGGTGCATAGGGTTAGTCATCTTCAGGGGCCTGATTAGACATTTCCCTCTGTTGAACTTCATGAGGTTCCTGTCAGCCCATTTCTCCAGCCTGTCTAGGTCCCTCTGGAAGGCAGGACAAACCTCTGGTGTATCAGCTACTCTTCATAGTTTTATATCACTTGAAAACTTGCTGAGGGTGCACTCTGCCTCATCCAGGTCATTAATGAAGATGTCAGTATCTACCCCTGGGATACACCACTAGTGACTGGCACCCAACTAGACTTTGTGCCACTGATCACAACCCTCTGAGCCTGGCTATTCAGCCAGTTTTTGATCCACCTCAGTGTTCACTTATCTAGCCTATACTTCGTTAGTTTTTCCATGAGATTTTTACAGGATATAGTGCCAAAAACCCATATTAAAGTCAAGAGAAACAACAACCACTGCTCTCCCCTCATCCACTGAGCCAATCATCTCTTCGTGAACAACTATCAAGCTGGTTAAGCAGGATTCCCTTTCATAAATTGATGTAGACTACCCCAATCTCCTTCTTATCCTGGAAATGGAAGCCAGTCATCTCATCTATTGCTCTGTATCAACCCGTACAGACGTGATCTCTTATGTAATGGCAGTGCCGCATCACCGGAAGCCAACAGTTTAAATTTCATGGCCTAGGCTATCAATACAGGATTTGGTGTTCAAAATCCTGAAAGCAATTACACGTGCTTAAACACAAGTGTCTTGCTTTGAGGGCAGCGTATTCAGCATCCAAGAGAATGCAGGATCTATAAAAAGAATTTGAAAACTGGCAATTAACATGATCACAGACAAGTGGAGATAATGAAACAAGTTGTATTTCCCAGTTTGGAGCTAAGATGACTTCAGTTGGGATACATCAGATGAATGGTGCAGAATGTAAATCAAAGGACTCTTATTTTCTCTTGCAAAAAAAAGATTAAAAAGTTATTAATATTTAGTTAACTCAGATTGAGTTTTTAAAAGTTTGTCACTCATGGGAGGATTTAATTTATCAGGATTTTTGTGAAGGACTGGATGTAATACCATATTAGAAATCATTGCTTAAAGCAGTGAAGATGAGGTTAGTGTAAGTGCTAAGGTGGGTAAGGAACTGGCTGCTGGGGTAGTTATAAAAGGTGTGTTGAAAAAGAGACTATGGGCCTAGTGGAAAGATATTCATGGAGTAGGTAGGATTCAGAGGGTGGTTTTCATTTCATGAATAACTTTGATGACAAGAGTAGTCAGGTGATGAAGTGACATTATCAATTCAGTGGATGGACAGAATACTGTGCAGGGCAAATTGGATCATTTTGTGGATGGGAAAAAACAGAAGTGGGAGGACATTTAATAGTAAAAATTGAGATTCAAGCCTTTAGGAACTTGGAACACGAAATACCAAATTAAACTGGACACTTTTATCTGACAGGGGTAGGGAAAGACTTGTTTCTGCCAGTCAGTCACAGGACACCCTTCAGAAAGATGTGTAATATGACCATGAAAAATACCAAATGTGATTCTATGATCACAGGAAGGAAAATATTTACACTACCATCATTTGAAAATATGAACACATTTGCAACAGGTATTCCTCTCCTAGAATATTGTGCATAGTTCCCAGTTAGGATATTTGTATTTAATAATTTCCCATGCAAATTGGAATTGATGCAGAAACGGCTATGCAAACAATATGAGGATCAGAGAAAACATTAGTTAGATTCTTTTGGCCTGCCAAAATGAAAGCTGACAGAGGGCATGGTTTCTACCTACAAATATGTCAAAAGTACCATGGAAAGATCAGAGAAGATAAGTATCTGCTGCTTATGAATTAACTTTGATTAAACTTTTAGGAAAAAAATAGCTTTTCAAAGAGCTTCCAGACAGACTAACAAAACCAAAATACTTAACTCACTCTTCACTGACCACCTCTCTTCCCACACCTCTCGAGTGGATGGACCGCAAGACAGGGACTTGGGGAGCAAAGTCCCTCCCACTGTAAGAGAAGGTCAGGTTCGTGACCACCTGAGGAACCTGAACATACATAAGCCTATGGGACCTGACAAGATGCATCCCAGAGTCCTGAGGGAATTGGCTGATGCAGTTGCCAAGCCACTCTCCATCACATTTGAAAAGTCACGGCAGTCAGGTGAAGTCCCTGGTGACTGGAAGAAGGGAAATATTGCACCTATTTTTAAAAAGGGTAGAAAGGAGGACCCTGGGAACTACCGACCTGTCAGCTCCCCCTCTGTGCTTGGGAAGATCATGGAACAGATCCTCCTAGAAGCTATGCTAAGGCACATGGAGGACAGGGAGGTGACTCGAGACAGCCAGCATGGCTTCACCAAGAGCAAGTCCTGCCTGACCAACCTAGTGGTCTTCTATGATGGAGTAACTACACCGGTGGACAAGGGAAGAGCTATGGATATCATCTCTTTGGACTTCTGTAAGGCCTTTGACATGGACCCTCATAACATCCTTCTCTCTAAATTGGAGATATATGGATTTGATGGATGGACTGTTCGGTGGATAAGGAATTGGTTGGATGGTAACATCCAGAGAGTAGTCATCAATGGTTCAATGTCCAGATAGAGATCAGTGACAAATGGTGTCCCTCAAGGGTCCGTATTGGGACCAGTAGGGTTTAATGTCTTCATCAATGAAGCCCCCGAGCCAGCTCCCCCTAGTTTATATACTGAGCATGACATCATATGGTATGGAATAGCCCTTTGGCCAGTTTGGATCAACTATCTTGGCTGTGCCCCCTCCCAGCTTCTTGTGCACCTGGAAGAGCATGGGAAGCTGAAAAGTCCTTGACCAGTGTAAACATTACTTAGCAACAACTAAAACATCAGTGCGTTATCAATATTATTCTTATACTAACATCCAAAACACAGCACTGTATGAGCTACTAGGAAGAAAATTGACTCCATCCCAGTTGAAACAGGGACAGGGATGAAGGGACTGAGAGCAGCCCTGCAGAGAAGGACTTGGGGGTACTGGTGGATGAAAAGCTGGACATGAGCCAGCAATGTGCGCTCGCAGCCCAGAAAGCCAACTGTATCCTGGGCTGCATCAAAAGAAGGGTGGCCAGCAGGTCGAGGGAGGTGATTCTGCCACTCTACTCTGCTCTGGTGAGACCCCACCTGCAGTACTGCGTCCAGCTCTGGAGCCCTCACTACAGGAAAGACATGGACCTGTTGGAGCTGGTCCAGAGGAGGCCACCAAATGACCAGAGGGATGGAACACCTCTCCTATGAAGAAAGGCTGAGAGAGTTGGGGTTTTTCAGCCTGGAGAAGAGAAGGCTGCGGGGACACCTTATTGCATCCTTTCACTACTAAAAAGGGCCTATAAGAAAGATAGGGACAGACATTTTAGTAGGGCCTGTTGCGATAGGACAAGGGGTAATGGTTTTAAACTAAAAGAAGGTAGATTTAGACAATATAAGGAAGAAATGTTTTACAATGAGGGTGGTGATACACTGGCCCAGGTTGCCCAGAGAGGTGGTAGATGCCCCATCCCTGGAAACATTCAAGGTCAGGTTGGACGGGGCTCTGAGCAACCTGATGTATTTGAAGCTGACCCTGCTTATTGCAGGGGAGTTGGACTAGTTGATCTTTAACCCAAACTATCCCTTCCAACCCTAACTATTCTATGATTCTATGAACTGTTTTATCTAAGAAGTTTGAGCAGTTTGAAAAAGGAATTGTACAATAGCCTGATAGAGCAGAAATAAAAAGAATTTGATAATCCAGTCCCATTTCTTATGCTTTTGAGGAAAATAGATCAAATACTTCACTGAGGACGATGTTACTCTTAACAGTTCACTGAAGAGTTTGGCATCCTTCTTGTAAGATGTCCTCTCAGTTGATCTAAGGAATATAGCATGAATGGACCATTCGTTAAATTCATATGATAATTCTTGTGAGATAAATATATTTAGAAAGACTTTAGTAGTACAGTCATCAATGCTGCTTTACCATCTGCAGGGTCTCTTATAGTCTTAAGCTCTGGGTATGATTTTGAGATCCAGCAGAGGGATGGTTGATGCTCTTGACTCCCGAGGGTTGTGGGCTCCTTTTTCTACCCTTGGTGCGTTGTGATGCAATTCATCACACAACAGACACTGATGTGGTAGAGGAAAGGGAGGGGTTGGAGAAGGGAACTGGGGGAAGGTTAGAATATTTTTCATTAAAATGACAGGTCTATACCTCTGATCAGAGCTAAGAAAAGTCCTAACTGCCCTATATTTGCACTGAAAGAGATCTTTATATAAGAGTTTATTGACATATATCAGTGGACAGTCAGTCAGGCAGCAAAGCTCTATTACATCACTTCGTTAATCTCTTTGATAATGCAGTATTGTTCCCTGATGTACATTTATTCACCTTTTGTTCAGTCTACTTTTAAATGTCAAGAAATGGGGCTTATGTTATTCCCCTTCGGAGATTACTCTCCAGATTAATAGGTCTCACTCTCTTTCTTCCTCTTCTTTTCCCACTTCTCCTCTCAACACTCAGCCATTATTTTCCATTTCTCAATTTTATCCCATAACTCACAGCCATACCCATTATTACACTGAATTAATTCTTACCCTTTTTTTAAACTAAAACCTTTCAAAGAGCTGTAGGCAGTTATCATTTTCCTCTCCACATCTCTAGGCATGTTGCTATTCTTAAAAACAGTGAATAGAACAGGAATGGAAAGCAGTCATTTGGTGGCTATAGATCTTGGATATTAGATTATTTTTTAGGTTACCACACGTAAACTAGTGTTGCAAACAAGAGATCACTCATGCAAAATGTGAGAATAGAGATAATGAATTGCTTACAAAGGTGATTTATATGGTTTCATATGCAATATGAAAAATTACATTTTGCACATCTGCATAAAAATTGCACATGTCCCATAGAAACCAGCTAATGCTTCTCAGTATTTGTGTCCTGACTTAATCTGCACACATTGCCTCAAATAAAGAATTCCTGAACTTTTACCCCCCCTCTTACTACCTGGTAATTACAGCATATAAATTGCTTTGTTTCAAAATCTACAGCTGTCACAAATTTCTTATTCCCCTGGAAAGAAATTAAAATAATTCAGTTTTAGTAAGTAAAATTCAAAAGTGAACAAGTAAAAAAGCCAAACTGCTACAATTTTCCCTAAAATGTAAGCAGTTTCTAAATACTCTGCAGACACATTGCATTAGATCCTAACCTTCTTTTCTTTCAAATACAGAATGGGATGTATCAATGGGTGAAATCAATGGGAGAGTATTTATTTTTGTTGTTTGGTGAGAGTGAATTTATAATATAGTATCTGATAAGCAGACAATACCTAATACTGCCTTTTACAACTACTTTCTTATAAAAGGCTGTAGAGTGTCTTTTTTTCTACAGAAATCCCTGCTGACATTCAGGGCCTCAGGTGCTATAAACCATTAATAGGGGTGCCATATTCTATTCTTTTTTTAGGGAATGAAGGACTCTTGACTTGGTGTCTTAGCTGTCTTCTGTAGAAAGACGATCAGAAGAGCCAAAAGAGCAGAACCAGACTGTCTATATATACATTTATACACAAATATAGCTCTGTGTGTGCTTCTGCATGCATATATATACATATATATAATGTAATATAATATGCATTTTTAAAGCCTGATTTTGTTGATTGTATAGGCCAAATCAGCCTCCTCATTAAATCAATTTCAAAGGGAAATGAATATATTTAAAGAGTGAGAGATGTCTAGCATTTCTCTTGATGAGCTAAATCCATTCTAAGTATACTAAAGTCATCAGAGTTACTGTGGGGATGCAGTCATCTTGGTGTTTGCATAGGATTATGAATGTACGGGGCATTTGCTAAGTATTGTTCCTACTAATTACACCCACTACTTTTCACTTGCAAATGTTGGAATACTGAGCTGTGCTCCAGCTCACAGAGATAACGCTGCCACTGGGTTGGACTGGGTTTCTGTGGATCTGTGTGCAGAAATAGTGAAGCCATGTAAGCAAAATGTATGTTTAGGAACTGAAACAAGCTTTGAACGCTCGGCTTTGAGGAGCGTATATACCAGAAGCAAGACTTTCTTCCTCCAAAATCCTTATTCAAGTTAGTAGGGAAGCAAGAGTCTTTTGTCCTTTACATGCCTTTATTTCTCTTTACCAGCACAGTCAGAAAAAGGTGAAGAGATTACATTGTACAGGGACCATATTATCATGCTTGCAGTTTGGTGGAGCCCTTAGTTTGTCAGCTATTACATACTAGGCACCTTATCAAAATGGGTGTGAGACCTAGCAACAGTTGCCCTTGGATAAATGTTCCTGGAAAAATCTGGTTTGTTCTCAGATATTTGGTCTTAGTATTTCTTTCTTGTAAAATCGCCTTCACCCAGAGAAAACTGCACAATCTCCTGAAACAAGGATAACACAATGGCCATGACTGAGACATCCTTTGCAGGAATTTTGATACAATTTAGCAGCAATATGTGGCCTAACATTTGAAAGGAGGATTCAGTGTTCAGCATAAGTAGTACTTTGTCCAGTATTGCAGAAAATCAGAAACGGTATCTGCCTGCCTCCCATGACGAGCTTACAGTTTCAAGGTCAGAGATATGACAGAGAGAGCAAGCAAAGCATGATGCAAACATTTTTTTTTTTTTTAGATTAATGGATATGACTCCTATGTTTAAGCACACGTTTAAACGGTTTGTAGTAGGAGAAAAAAAAACCTAAACAAATAACAAACTCAAAATGGAGACAATTTAGTCAATTGTTGATTTTATTTTTCTAGGGGAGATGCAGCTTAAAAGTGGTTTAGTGTGGTTACTTAGAGGAATAAGTTTTATTGTGTCTCCCCACTTGTATTTCCCATCCCCTCCAACTTCTCCAGGCTGATTCCAAACCCAGTGATCAATCTAAACAGGATCTACAGAGAGGGAGAAATAGATACCAAGTCCTAAGCTTTAGTGAAAACTGGTGGCTGTGTATAGAAAGGAAACTTTAAGAGGGTCCTTACCAAAAAAAGGAGCTGGGGTAAGTTCAGTGAATGCCTATTACATGCCCATTGTGGAGACCCATCCACTATCTGAACTAGCCACAGCACCTGCTTCCTGCCCCATCAGCCATGGAAGGGGAAGGGCATTTTGATCATGGTGAGAAGATACCAAAGACTCTGTGAAGAACTGAAACTCTACATCCTGCAATACTTCTCTGAAAGAGAGTTAGCATATTGAGAGTTACTGGACACACGTTTGTAGGAATCCAAGCTTCATTAGTCCCATTGTTCACCGAGAAGCTTGTGTAAATCATCACACAGGACTTAGTGCATGAGAAAAGCTTAAGAACTTTTGTGGCTAGGATCTGATTCTCAATAAAAATAGATACAGATTTATTTTAGTAATCTTCAGAATTTTAAACTGAGGAAAATAGTTGACAGCCTCCTGAGAAAACATAACAAAAAGAAATGTCAGCTATTGAGGTTTATAGGAAGTGATGCAACGGAACTGTACCTCATTCTGAACTCAGTTTTATTTTGGATATGCAATTCAAAAGCTTTCTCTGATGTTGTTTCCCACTGCATTTTTATTTGGAAACTAAGGAAATATAGGGTGGATGAACAGACTGTAATGTAGGGAAAAAATTAACCAGACTTAAAGAGTGGTGATCAATGGCTCACTATCCAGCTGGCTGACAGTAATAAGTATCCCAAAGTTCAGTGCTGGGACTCATACTGTTCAACGTCTTAGACCTCAGTCAAAGACCTAGACAATGAACAAGTGTACCTTCAACAAATTTACAAATTGACTATAAACTTGGAGAGTGGCTTGCAACAAATGGCAGAGCTTCCATCCAGAGTGGCCTAGACAAACTTGAGGAATGATATAACAAAAACATTATTAGATTCACCAAGGAAAACTGGAAAGTTGTACACTTCTGACAGAATAATCCTAAGCATCAGCACAGGATGGGAAGAGTCTAGTAGACTTATAGCCTTACTGGGAAGGGTTTGGTGATTACAGTGGTCTCCAAGATGGAATATGAGCCACTGAATATGCTCTCACCAGGAGCTGGCTAGATTGTATATTGGGCTACTGAAAATCATGGCCAGCAGATCAAAGTAAGCTATCTTTCTCTGCTCAGCTTCTATCTTATTGAGTAGTATTCAGTCCAACTCAAAAGTAATGCAGAGAGTGGCTATGAAGTTCAGCAGAGGCCAAGGGCACATGGTTGGTCCACAGGTAGCAATACCTGGGCGTGTTTAGTCTAGAAAGTAGAGGCAAATAAGTGAATCTAATATCAGGCAGGAACTACATGGAGAGGAGTTTCAGAGAACATCAAGCCAAACACTTCTTGCAAGTGAAAGGTGGCAAAACAAGGAGCAATGGCCACACGTTGTGGCTTAAGAGGTTCAGATCAGACATCAGTTAGAAAAAAAATAAAATAAAATCACTGGAAAGGTAGTACAGCACTGGAACAGATTACCACAGAGGACGTGGAATCTCCATCCTTGGAGAGCTTCACGACTCTCCTAGATGAAGTCACGGTGTGGGCCACACCTAGCAATGGGGACACTAGCACTGCTTCAAACAGGAATGTGAACCAGAGAACTCCAGAAGTCTCCTCCAGACACCCTTTCTATGAACCTATTGAAGTCATGTTTCTCCAGTGAATACAGTGAATCTCAGTAGAAATATTAGCCAAGCCAATAATTCCTTTTAAGCTGGAATTTTCCTGCTGTGAAATTAGATCCTTTCCATTGTTAATGCATATAAATTATGTCATATCTTTGGGTGAGGAAATGAAAGCAAACCACAAAGCTTGTTTTAAAGATTTGTAAATCCTACCTGTGAATATATTGGAACATAAACTACCTCATCTAAGGTGCAAATTGGAAATAAAAAGGACAAGAAAATGAAAGGGGCTTAATTAAGGAGAGAGTAGTACAGTACTTGGAGAATAGGGTCATAAGCTCTTCAAAGAAAAATAGTGCACCTCTGACCTGTTCAGATTCCTTGAAAAAGTTAATAAAAGAGTACATAAAGGTGACTCAATGTACATAACTTACTTTGATACTTCTTTATAAGGAAGTCTGAGAGAGAATAAATTTCCACAGGGCAAGGAGCACGGTCTTGCAGTGGATTAAAAATCACTTAAGTGAAATAAAACATAATGAATGGTTGTGAGGAGAAGGATTCTTGTGTTTCAATCACCCTGGATCACTTTCATAGGTCCAGGTGATGTGAGGGATGGAACAAGACTGAGAGTGAAATATTAGCCTGTGATGCTAGGCTGCCTTGATTACCTCTGGGTGAAGAGAATCATATGGTGCCCTTAAGAAATAAAAATGCATTAACACTCATCATCTATATTGCAGTAGCCTCTAGTAGCCTTCGCTGTTGTTACCTTGCTGAGCTAGACCCTATGCAATACAACGTAAATACAGTGTTTTCTCCAAGTAGTTGTCTCCCACTGAAGAAGTGGCTTCATGACAGTAGGTGAAACTCAACTTAGCACTAGCAAACATGGTCAACATTCGTTAAGGTTACTCCTGGTCTTTAAGCTGTCAGGGTTTTCATAAAGAAAAGTGATGCGATTCTTCATTGCTTGGACTGCATGTTGTTTAGTGGCTGGGAACAATACAAAATGGAATTGGCTTGCTACAACCATGATTTGACTGTATTTCACTAGCACTTCAGATTGCCTGTGTAAGACCAAGGCGAGAAGAGCACAGTCTCAGAAACATCAGTATTATGGGTTGTGCAAGGTTATTGGTCTTTGTACTCAGTAGTTAGAGGAAAGAATGCTTGTTCGAAATACTCAGGTCTTAATAATAATATAGCTCTTCCTGAGTAAACATTTTCTTTGGGGAGTGTTCAGGCAGGACTTACTTTGCATGTTTTTACATAACACAAATAAGTTTTCTCTCCCCTTTTCTATGTATCCATGGGTATATAAATAAAGATGATTTAAGTCAATCTACTCAAGGTCAGAGGACATCATCCTGCTGACTCTAACAGGTGTCCAATTCCGTACACAGCATGCAAAAACACATCAGTCACATCAGCCAAAGACAGAAATCTGGACTTCCATAAGACCCAGATGCGAAAAAGAGTCTGTTGCTCATCACTGAAGGACAGATAATGTATTTTCCAATACATGTATATCCAAAGCTTTACCACTTCAGAGCAATTTTATTTATCCAAATAGTGCTCATAAATAGAGTGAGAAGAAAATTCAAGTCTGTTTCTACTTCCCCCTATTGTCTCACTGAATTGTATTTGAAAATGCTCCCAGTTTCAGACATTTGTTTGACTGGCGGTGGACAGTGGGAGGTTGGCCATAACAGATGCACACTGGCAGAGGTCTTTCTTGAAGGGCATCAGGCAAGAGGTAAGACAGTTGTTAGACTTTGCAAAATTATATGAAGCTGCATTTTGTGGCCCCAGACTGAGCTGACAGAGTTGTCTATGTGTTTGATAGATGGCACAGAAATGAGGGTAGATAGCTCTCATCCAAGATACTGTAGAAAGTAGAAAAGGGAGAGTAGATTACAAAATTTACTTTTAAGCAAATATATTTTTCACATAACTTAAAATTTAACCAAGGGTAGGGTGTCATAATGGGTTTGACTAATTTTTAAAAAGTCAAAAACACTTTCCTTGAGTCTACTGCCTAACAAGTGGTTGAGATGAAAATGGAATGCCAAGGCGTTTCTGATAAAATTATCTTGGATCTTGTCTTCAATTCTGCATTCTCTTATGTTTTCATTTTGTCTCTTCTTCATCCCTTCTGTTTTCTCCTTCTTTAGGAGGTCAACATCTGCAGATTTCCCCCAGAGCCACTCTCCTACTTGACTTAATTTTTCAAGGTGCAGGTAGTCCTGTTGACTTAAATGCATAAGTCCATGCGTCTGTTTTGTTGTTATTCATCATTCCTGAAGATCAAGCACTTGTTTCTCCTGTGATCATTTGCTTCTTGATTTCTGTCATCCCATACACAAAGATCTAAGTCACACTGAGCTTTGCTTTGACTTCAGCTGAACAGTCTTAGATAAAACTTGATAACCAACCTGGTTTTACAGCTATTGGCTTCCGGGAGAAGGAGAGCCGCCACCTGCCAAGCAATTTTAAAATTTATTTACTGCTCTTTCCTGTTTGAGGTAGTTGCAAGACACTTTCTCTATATTCCTGCTTCTTGCATCTTTCCTCTTTTCCTCTTACCTTTATCATGTAAATATTCAGAGGTTCAGCTGAACTTTAGATAACTCTTATGCAAATGAAGTAGCAACCCAGTCTTCCTGCAGAGGTTAACTAGTTTGCAAAGTCAATGGAAACTAATACATACCTCTGAAAACTTCCATTTGCACTAGGCATCTCCCTCATTTCATTTTCTGGAGAGTTTTCCCTTTGTATACTGAAGGCACACTGCTGTGAAAATCTTGCTGTAAATTTGTACCTGCACATGCTTGATAAAGATGAGGGAAACTCTGTCTGTGTTTACCTGAAGCTTTTGATTTTCCCAGTGATGGTACCCACAGCTCTTTCTATGGGGAAACTGTCCATCCAGAAAGAATAAAGATGAAAACTTGCCCTCCCAAGACCTCAGTTTGCATCCATGACAGAGAAATGTCCATACTGCACTATCAGATGCTTTCCTCAATATATAATTAACAAACACGGAAAAATAACACTAAATTATCCTAGCTTTTGAAGAATCTTATCTCGAGAGAACACAAGGAAGCAGGGCACTTTCCTGCTGTCATTGGCTGAGAGGTCCAGTTGAACACAATTTGAATTATCTACAGTTATTGATCTATAGATCTTGCCATTCACAAAACATTTTCAGGCATGTGGAGTTTCCTATTCTCCTTTCCCTAAAACTTCTCAGTCTATTGAAACAAACAAACAAAAATATTAAATGTAGCATGTAACTGATAAATTTAAAACATCTTCTAAGTAAGAGGAGTAATTTAGGCTATCTCCTAAGTAAGACTAAGTAAAGAGGCAGGCAAACAGAGGGTCAGATTCACCAACAAAAAAGGCTTCATAGAACTTGTATCAGGATTAATTTATTTCACAGAATCACAGAATCGTATAGGTTGGAAAAGACCTTTAAGATCATCGAGTCCAACCGTAAACCTAACATTACCAAGACCACCACTACACCATGTCCCTAAGCACCTCATCCAAATGTCTTTTAAGTACCTCCAGGGATGGCGACCCAACCCCTTCCCAGGGCAGCTGGTTCCAATGCTGGACAACTCTTTCAGTAAAGAAATTTTTCCTAATATCCAACCTAAATCTCTCCTGATGCAACTTGAGGCCATTTCCTCTTATCCTGTCACTTGTTACTTGGGAGAAGAGACTGACCCCCACCTCTCTACAACCTCCTTTCAGGTAGCTGTAGAGAGCAATAAGGTCTCCCCCCAGCCTCCTTTTCTCCAGGCTAAACAACCCCAGTTCCCTCAGCCGCTCCTCATCAGACTTGTGCCTCCAGACCCTTCACCAGCTTCGTTGCCCTTCTCTGGACACGCTCCAGCCCCTCAATGTCTCTCTTGTAGTGAGGGGCCCAAAACTGAACACAGGATTCAAGGTGCAGCCTCACCAGTGCCAAGTACAGGGGGACAATCACTTCCCTAGTCCTGCTGGCCACACTAGTCCTGATACAAGCCAGGATGCCATTGGCCTTCTTGGCCACCTGGGCACACTGCGGGCTCATATTCAGGTGGCTGTTGACCAACACTCCCGGGTCCTTTTCCTCCAGGCAGCTTTCCAGCCACTCTTCCCCAAGCCTGTAGCATTGCATGGGGTTGTTGTGGCCCAAGTGCAGGACCTGGCACTTGGCCTTGTTGAATCTCATACAACTGGCCCCAGCCCATCTACCTGTCCAGGTCCCTCTGTAGAGCCTTCCTACCCTCAAGCAGATCAACACTCCCACCCAACTTGGTGTCGTCTGCAAACTTACTGAGGGTGCACTCAATCCCTTCATCCAGATCATTGACAAAGATATTAAATAGGACTAGCCCCAATACTGAGCCCTGGGGAACACCGCTTGTGACCAGCTGCCAACTGGATTTAGCTCCATTCACCACCACTCTTTGGGCCCGGCCATCCAGCCAGTTCTTTACCCAGCGAAGAGTACACCCGTCCAAGCCATGAGCAGCCAGTTTCTCCAGGAGAATGCTGTGGGAAACCATGTCAAAGGCTTTACTGAAGTCTAGATAGACAACATCCACAGCCTTTCCCTCATCCACTAGGCAGGTCACCTTGTCGTAGAAGGAGATCAGGTTGGTCAAGCAGGACCTGCCTTTCCTAAACCCATGCTGGCTGGGCTTGATCCCTTGGTTATCCTCTACATGCCGTGCGATGGCACTCAGGATGATCTGCTCCATCAGCTTCCCTGGTACCGAGGTCAGGCTGACAGGCCTGTAGTTCCCCGGGTCCTCCTTCTGGCCCTTCTTGTAGATGGGCGTCACATTTGCTAACTTCCAGTCAGCAGGGACCTCCCCAGTTAGCCAGGACTGCTGGTAAATGATGGAAAGGGGCTTGGTGAGCTCTTCTGCCAGCTCCTTCAGCACTCTCGGGTGGATCTCGTCAGGCCCCATAGACTTGTGAGTGTTTAAGTGGTGCAGCAGGTCACTCACCATTTCCCCCTGGATTATGGGGGCTCCATTCTGGTCCCTGTCCCTATCTTCCAACTCCAGGGGCTGGGTACCCAGAGGACAATTGGCCCTGCTATTAAAGACTGAGGCAAAGAAGGCATTAAGTACCTCAGCCTTTTCCTCATCCTTGGTCACTGTGTTCCCTCCCCCGTCTACTAGGGGCTGGAGATTCTCCTTAGCTCTCCTTTTGCTGCTAATGCATTTGAAGAAGTGTTTTTTGTTGTCTTTTACAGCAGCAGCCAGATTGAGCTCTAGCTCAGCTTTGGCCCTTCTAATTTTCTCCCTGCACAGCCTTGCTACACCTTTGTAGCCCTCCTGAGTCACCTGCCCCTTCTTCCAGAGGTCGTAGACTCTCCTCTTTTTCCTGAGTTCTAGCCAGAGCTCTCTAGTCAGCCAGGCCGGTCTTCTTCCCCACCGGCTCGTCTTTCGGCACCTGGGGACAGCCCGCTCTTGTGCCTTCAGGACTTCCTCCTTAAAGAATGTCCAGCCTTCCTGGACTCCTTTGCCCTTTAGGGCTGCTCCCAGGGGGACTCTCTCAACCAGTCTCCTAAACAGGCTGAAGTCCGCCCTCCGAAAGTCTAAGGTGGCAGTTTTGCTGACCCCCCTCGTTGCTTCTCCATTTCATGATCACTCTGCCCAAGATGGCCTCCAACCATCACATGGCTCACAAGTCCTTCTCTGTTCATGAACAAGAGGTCCAGCGGGGCACCTTCCCTAGCTGGCTCACTCACCAGCTGTGTCAGGAAGTTATCATCTGCCACACGCTCCAGGAACCTCCTTGACTGTTTCCTCTCTGCTGTATTGTATTTCCAGCAGACATCCGGCAGGTTGAAGTCCCCCACAAGAGCGAGGGCTAGCGATCGTGAGGCTTCTCCCAGCTGCTTATAGAATACTTCGTCTGTCTCATCCTGGTCGGGTGGTCTGTAACAGACTCCCACCACAATATCTGCCTTGGTGGCCTTCCCCTTGATTCTTACCCATAGCTACTCTACCGTATCATCACCATCATTAAGCTCTAAACTATCCAAACACTCCCTAACATATAGGGCTACCCCACCACCTCTCCTGCCTTGCCTCTCCCTCCTGAAGAGTTTATAGCCATCCATTGCTACACTCCAGTTGTGCGAGTGTTTGACTGTTCTTGCTTTCCTTTCAATTTTTTTGTGATAAGAATCTTAAACATAAATACAAATTATAATTGAAATTGTAGGGACAGTTTAGACTAAGTGAACCCAGCTGACATTGGGAAGCAAATTTTACTTTTCATGGTTAGATTGATTACTCATACAGATGTTTATACATCTTTGTGTTGAGAAAAAAATAATTACGTTTAGCTGATAGATATTTATTTATCATGTTAGTCAGGATGAGGCAGTTTTAAGTGACACTGTAAACTACCTGTGTTTTTTGGATTTTTTTCCAATATAGTTTCCCCCCCCCCCCCCCCCTTTTTTTTTTCAAAATTAAAATACATAGGAAACATAGGTGGTATATATCTCAGCTGAGGAACTTTCAAGGCTGGAGAGCTTCACTTTGTAGCATGAATAATCTCACAAATATTTCATTTCAACATTACTGGCTGAAGGGGACAATTTTTATTTTAGTTGTAGCACATTTGCAACAAATCAGGAAGTTAAAAAAGGGTTTTTTGTTTGTTCACAATCAAGGCAACTTGCTGAAAAAATGAACAACCCTTTATAGCAAGGCACTGCTGCATGACACCTCTTTTCAGTGTAGGATGATAGAGCTGTTTCACAAGAGGCTTCCTGATTGACGTTTGAGTGGGTGCAACATAAAAAAAGCCTTGCTTTTAACTTATGGGTTGCAGTGTTGTGACAGACTTTGGATGTCTTCACCTCAGAAAGTATCTGGGGAGGGAGGTATCTTGTTATGTCTCAGGCCTGAAACTCGGGCCAAGATCCGATTCTGTTCTTCAGCACAGCATTCCCACCACTTTCAACCCTGATCTTACATGGGATTTAGGTGCATAATTTTCATTTGGATTCATAGGTCTTAGTGGAAACAGAGTTTTTGAAGTTTCCTAGGTCTATCAGTTATTTTAATGCCTACAAACTTGGCTACAGGCTCTGGCAAGCTGATTTAGAGCACACATGATATCATCTGAAGTGAAATTCTGGAATTCAATGAAGTTTAGTAGCTACCTAGAGTTACTCTGTAAGCAGTCCTACGTCCACTGATTTGTCTAAATATTTGAAGTTTAGGCAGTACTACAGCTTTCTTAGCCACTGCAAATTGAAAGCACCAAGTTTTCTAGTGATTTAGACACATGAACAAGAAACTTTTAGTAGTAGTAGTCGGTAGCGTCACTATCATTGGTGTCAGTAGTAGTAGTAGGGTGAGATCAAGAAGACGAGGTGTTTCTCATCTTTTTTCATCATGGCTTAGCTAGTTCCTTTCCAAAACAAATCTCAGGTCCTTACAGTCCAAAAGGGAGCATTAATTTTAGGTTAGAGATAAAACCAGATTAGGACTGAGGTGGGAAAAGAGGAACATCTTCTATCTCTTCTGTTTAATCTGTACCACAGTGCAATCAGGAATGCAGTAGGTCAAATAAGAGAAGACAAGATGAAGGATAGCTTTGCATCCCAAAGATAGGAAATAATTGCCTGAGAAATGTCAGTCTTGAGTTTTGGTATCTCCTCTCAGAATAGCTTCTATGCTTTACCTTCAGGAGTCACTGGATGAAATGCAGAATTTGTATATTTAGTGTGTTGCTAAAAATGTCCTTAACACAATCCAGAAACTAAAAATGCCCTTGCCTCAAGCTGTATCTCTCTCATATCTGTATGGCTCACAATCAGCTATAAAACCTTTTTTTAGACATAATGGAACATAGTAACTAGAGCCTGAAATCTCTAAGCCCCTCATCTGCCTGAAGGCCTGAAGTCAACTTTTCAAGATGGAGCGTGACCTTCATTCTCAACAGATCTTCATCTTTACATAGCATCTTTACATAGCAGAGGCAATTGTTCACCATGATACTCGCTGTGGGGCAAGCACAGAAGAGAATATACAGTGTACACTGAAAAGGACCTTCACTCGCACTGCCATCCTGCTCATTTTATGGAATAGAGCACAAACAGGGTGAACAACAGTGCTAAAATCAATAAGGACATAACACCCACTGTTGTCACAATTTAAACAGCCACAGGACAATCTGTTTTAAATTAGCACATGACAGATCTTATAGTAAGTCTAAAACGCAGTGACTGACTCATGGAGGCTCAAGCCAGCTTTAAGAATCCAGGCTTCAGGTAAGCAATGGCACCATGAAGCCTACTGTGAGTAACCATCAGAGTCCCTGGACCTTGGACAGATTTCCCAGTCTGTGCTGTCCTGGGGTCCCACTGCTATGGTCTGGAAGGTAACTCAGCTAGTTGGTTGGGTATATCTAGCCTTTCTGGGCTGCACTGTACATTAAAAAACTGGGAATTCTCCCAGAAATCTTCACTTTAATGAATTCAACCAAGAGAAAAGTGCAACTAAGAAGCTTTTCCACCAGGTGGCAGGAAGTATCAGACACTGGGATGACTTCAGCATCAGGCATTGTTATTTTTAACTCTCACATTTTCAACTTGAGGAAGACTTTTTCTTGTGGTTTTAACAAACAATACATGTGAACTGAAAATGGCTTTTAGAAGGAAGTAGGGACCCAAACTAGTTGAGACCTGGTGATCTCCAAGGCAATTTTCTTGTGGATAAGGTAAAAACACAGTTATGAAGCAATCACGGAGCCTGAAGTCTGAAAGTCCACTAGTTTAGTATTTGATCAAAAAGTTCCTTTCATTTCCTCTGTTTAACACTTGTGTGTGGATCCTGCATTCCAGTCAGTGGACAGTCTGGTTATTATACGACAGCAAGAGGGTGGCTATAAGATCATGGGGATAGCATTGATGGCACTTATGGATTGGAAATGGATGTTCTTTGACAGTAGCTTGGCATCACCCTGTAAAATGCATGTACAAGAAATTAAGAGAGATTATAAATGATTGAATTGCAATTGGCATATGAGTAAGGGTTTTGGCAACAGCAGGAGGGTGATGGGATAAAGATAACTTCTGGCAGCACTCCAGAGAAAGCTCTATGCATGGAAACAGGCTGAAAAGCTGTGAGAGGAAAAAATAACCTCAGAGTCAAGGGCAAATCTTGGAATTTCCATCCCTGAAAGCAAAGTGAAGAATGACAATCGCAGAGCTAGAGACATCGGACAGCAATAACTCTTTATCCATATTATGCCTTCAGGCTTTGAAGGATTCAGGAGGAAAAAGTTATGGTGTAGCCAAGAGATTACAGAGCCAAGACAGGCAGATAAATAGGAAATTGAAGGATAGAAGAGTAAGTCAAGGAAGATACAGAAATGGGTGTCATCTGAGGAAAAGTGATGACCTATATAAGCCATCTGTGGCCAGAAGCCTATATGATACTTTCATGAAATTTTCAGGATATATTATCTGGTGCCTTTTCAATAGTTCAATCAAATACCAAACCTAGTTTTTAATATTTCACATTTTTATGAAGGCTTAATTATGACAGAAGTCTCAAAATCATTACATGTAATAGTCACCAAAATTCAGTTTGGCACATTTTTTTTTTGCATATTTTACAGTTAGGCAAAACGAGGACGTCGGGCCAAGACATTCCTTGCTGTAACCAGGTTCACTTAGCAGACTTATAGACAGGATATCATCGCCTCTGCTTAAAATAAGAAAGGATAATTGTACATAACCATCGCAAAGGATTCTTATCTTCAAGCACCTTTGCTGTAATGACTTAATCTTTACAAACGCCCATAAGGAGAGAAACTGAGTCAGAGACTTATCAGAGGTTAGAAAAGTATTGGTGTCACAGAGGATTGAAGTCTGTAATTGTAAGTGTCTTGGTCTGAGATTAGTAGATAATACCTTGCTCAGATATGACAGAAAATCCTATAAGAATATGGAAATCCATGTGAATGGCTGGTTTGGAGCTAATACAGTACGTGCTTTCAAAAGTCATCTAATGCTCAAGAGTTGCCTTGCACTAGGACTGATCATGATAGCCACATGTGTACCAACAAATTGTAAAGGAGAAACATTTGCAGGCACTGGACTTCAGCTTATACACTATACAACAGTTAGATTGGGATCTAAACTTGCTGTTGTTCCCCCAAACTGTTTCTGGGCATAGTTCAGGATTTATTATGCATCTGGAACCACAGGCAGTGTGCATACCACTATGCTCTTCTGGAGGCTGAGAAAACCTAGTAGCGCAAGCATGGGCTCTTATGTTCCAATTGGCCTCTGAACCAAGGATCACTCTTGGAAAGATCTAGATGAGTCTTGATCTTCAACTGTGGCAATGCATGTATCTCCACAGCTTTATTTTTTTGGCAATATCCATTAGGCTTGAGTCTGCACAAGGAGGATAATAACGGAACAGCTTTTATCTCCTCTTTAAAGCACATAGTTTCATGAGGAGTTGCTGTTGTGTATTTATGCACACCTGTACTTTCCCTAAACAAGCCTTCATGCTTTCCTTAGGTCTCACCCTAGAACAGCCACCCATTTTCTCCATCTTGTTCTCCAGAGATTCTTCACCCATCTCCATCACTAGGACCACAATAAGAGGCAGCTCCCTGGAGACCACCATTCAGGATCCTTTGACTCTAACGAAGTCATGAACATACCCATTTGTCCCTATTTCTCCAGCTGTGGTCTGCTGGTCCTTATTTTCTTTCTGTATAACAAGAAACATGTTCATGGCACTAGAGAGTACTCAAAATAAGGTTTTTTTGTTGCTATGAAATGATCCAGCTTCACTTCACCATGCAATCAATGACAAAAAAAGACATTGTTGTCTTGCATATTCCTTCAAGACATTGCTAAAAAGTAGGATACAACCTGCAAAATTACCCCCACCACCAAAAAAAACCCTAAAATAATTCAAAATGAAACGAAACACTTAGAGCTGCCAGAGGCTCCTGCACAGGCTTTGTCTCACACTCCCAGCTCCTCCACTCCCTCTTTTACCCAGCCTTGTCATCCCTGGTAGACCTGGTTTCTCCTCTGTCACCCAGAGCAGCCACTCTGCATTCTGCTGTCTCATAGATTCAGCAGCAGGCTTCAAATCTCTCCTTATGCCTCAGTTCTCTTTCTCCTGCTCCCCCTCCTTATTTATGATTGAAGCGTGTGATTGTATTATTTACAGTAAGTCTGTAAAACGCTTGTGGAAACATTTTTCCTGGACAGAATATCTGAACCAAATAATTGCATTTTAAGTACCTCTCAGATTCCTTGTGGGAGATGGAAATGAGCATAAATATGCAATTTACCTCATCTTCTTATTTCCTTACTTTTGTAATCTTAGACAGGAGAAAAAAAGCCAAGCTTTTTCGGACTGCAAAACCAGAGGTCACACACCTCTGAATATTAACGACGTTCTTGCAGGGATCATTTCTGTGGCATTCAACAAGACACTCAAACTTGGTGCCTGAAGTTCATCATTCAATGGTATTACAATGCTTTTCTGCCTCAGAGGATTGAGCCCAAAGCTCTGAGTGGCAACATCTCTAAGTTAAGTCTTATTAGTAATAGAAACTGAGTACCTAATAAGGATGAGCCTCCCCGAAAATACAGCCAAATAGCGAGAACAGTAAGAAGGGGAGAAATAATGTATTGTGGTTGTCAACAATAAGGCAGTCTACGAATGCACGCTTGAAGATAACAGCGAACTCCTCATACACACCATTTTAGACTCAAAATATAAAGACAGTAATATTTTCAAAGGGACATTAGCTCCAGAGGAAAATATCTACAGGGAAACAAAAGGGAATGGAAAATTTCAGAAGGAAAATGGCAAGGAAATTATGAGTATGGGTCAGTCAAATGAGGAGGAAGGACAGAAAGGTTGTTCCAAGACGTTATAGGTAGCATAGTCCGTGAAAGCATCTCTGTGTGTATAATGATTCCTTGTGAGATGCAGGGCAACAAATCGTAATACTCTGAATCTCGCTGGCTGATGCAATACCCTGTTCGGGAGAGAATCCAGCATAAGTTGTCCATCAAATTTACTGTATGTGTGTGAGATTAAATTCTGCAGGCAAATGAAGGGGAATGCTAGGAGTGGGTGGCTGAAAATGTATCGCTGAGCATGTAAAAGGCAGGTTCAACATCTGTGAACATTATTTTGTTAATTTGTTAAAGCGACACCGGCACATCAGCACGTTAAAGCAGGGGGACAGAAAGCACAGGTTTTTTCTTCTTCTTCTTTTCAAAAATTCAGTTGTCCTGGCACTGTCATTGCTTCCTGTAAATAAAAGCCCTCCCCAACTTATTTACTGTTACTTGTGCAGTGCATGTGGCAGAGGGAGTAGCTGGCCCTGGCAAATTATAAAACCAGGCTTGCCAAAAATCCCTGTTGAGCTGGTGGACAAAGTCTGATTCTGTCGTTTTCAAAAACCTGTCAAGTGCATCTGAGCCATTTCCTCTATAAAAATGAGTTATCGTGCAAAAGACCTCCCTTTTGTCATAATTCTCGTATATAAAGTTAGATTTGTTTATAAATGAGTTTGTATGATGTATATTCTACCACAACTGTCTGTATTATTTCTAGGTGCAGTTATTAATGCAGAGCATAAAAAAAGCAGGGGTTTATTTTCATATCAACACAGAGACTTTCCTCTGGAAAAACATATAATCCTGTTCTTTCAAATTTAGCCATTTCTTATAAAGAAGATCCATGTCTAATATATTTGTTATCATTATTGAAATAAAAAAGATTTAAACATTATTATTAATTTCCTGAGGTTGGTTTTACATTTGAAATATGAATATTCAATGTCTTCTACTTGGTTAATAATAAAAATGGCATAATTATAACTAAATTCACTCTTCGTCATGGCCAGGAAACACAATAAGAGAAAAAATAATAAAAGACTAATATTCCTAAAAATGATTGCTGATTTGAGCTGCTGATTTGAATGTAACTTGTTATTGATGCACAAGAAAAAAAATCTTTAAAAATCCTGAAAGATTTTTTTTATCTAAAAAAAAAAAAACCCCAAACAGATAATGCCAGTCTTTGTAAGGCAAGTGTCCTCATTGGGGTAACCAAACTGAATTGATATTATAAAAAAAAAAAAGCCCATCAAATTTTCAACTATACCTGTGTGTAAAACCAGTGGCTTTGTAGCTAGCCATCATACATGGAAAAATAAGTACTATCCTCTCCCAGCCTCACAAAATAATGAAAAAGTTAAAAAAATAGTGGTAAGGTATCGTCTACTGCGTACAGTAGCATAATCCACGTGTAATTAATTACTATGATCATAGTGATAATTACTATGTTCTATAGTATTACTATATAGTGTGTGTATATATATATCTCATATATATATCATATATATATAGTGTATGTATATATATCTCATAGTATTACTATAATTACTATGATCATAGTGATCATATGTCCATATGCACCAACCACATACTGGAGTTTGAGATGGCTGAAGGTGACTTTAATCTCATTCCTTCTTGAAGTCACAGCCCTGGTTCTGTCCAAAGACCCTTCTAGGACTGAGGAAAACTCCAAAATATAGTGCTGAGGGTTGTTAATTCACATTTTGTTCTATGTTATTAGTCAAAAGGGTAGAAAAAAGGGAATTTGAGTGCTTTCATGACTCCTCTAAACTGAAGATTATGCTAGCAAGATTTTTTATTAACATGATAGAAGCTGGGCAGTCAAATTTTTGAGCACACTTTCCTTAATTTTTTTTCAGTCATAGTGTAGCATTTTTATACAGATTCTTTTATACTACATCCCTACCCACTTATCATCACTCTGTACCAAGTTCTCCTGTCCCAAAAGAAGATCTTAACAGGTCATTCTGTATTATTTTTGCCTGAGTGATTTTCCTATCTATTTGTCATTGCAGAACTGAGCCTTAAAATAACAAATAGAAATGAGGGAATGGAAGCTGAAAGAACCATTAAAAAATAGTATGTGATGCTTGCTGTACTTACAGTTTACGTGAAAATAGTCTTACACGCCTGCTAGTCGTATTCTACAAGTATCGTCATGGAAAGATGCTAAATGTCTACAAACACCTGAATTAATAAAGCTTCATATGTCAAATGGTTGGATATTTTGATCTGGTGAAGAAACCCAAGTTGCAGAAAGTGAAGAAACCTGACAAATAATGAGTTGGAGTAAGAGTCCTGAGTCATCAACACAAAATCTTACCTCAAAGCACAAGATCGAGTAACCTAATAGCACGTGGTACCCTATGATACCTTTCCACAGCTGTCAACACTTCCCAACTTTGCAGACTGGGCTGTTAGCTCCAGTCAGTCTTGAGTGTGCTTGCCATGAGGGCACCTGTCATGGTGAAGTCCCACTGATGCCTCAGTGGTGACAAGATGCTAGATTGGTGTTAATCACGAGGCAAAGGCAGCAACCGAGGGAGAAGGGGAGGCAACATTAATCATATGCATAGATAGCCTGCTGAATACAAATGGATGCAAAACCGCTCTTAAATTCTCTCCCATACGCTGTTTGCAGTAAAAAATTTCCCCACCCATCTACCTGTAACCATCGGAGCGAAACTCCTCTCTTGTATAGTGCATTCAATACCTTCCGTAAGTCTTTCCACATAGTAGGATTAAGATGGAATCATGCCATGCTTTGGTGTTGTATTATTCTGCACAAATATTTCAATAAAATAAAAGCTGACTGTAATAGAAATTCTGGTAGTCACTGACAAGCACCTGCAACACATCAAAATGAGACAAAACATGAAATCAGCATGTACCTCAAATGCTTAGGAAGATATGCAAATGGCAGAGAAGCTACAATCAGAGCCATTGCAAAATCACAAGTAGCAGGATGAAAGGACTGGGTTTGTAATCTAGTCATCATGCAATGATTTTCTTCCTGCTGCATAGCTTGTTAATTACAAATCTATCAATTACGATGCTTGAAAAGCCCTACCTCCCTAGTACTCAACGAACATTTTCAGAGGCCAAATGCCACTCTTATCTCCTAGCAAAATAAAGAAAATCATTGTTGCAGGTTTAAAGTTTAATATCGCTCACCAGCACCATTTTTGGTGTCCTGATAGGGAAGTGGAGTCTTCCCAATACAGGACTTTGACCTGTGTCTACTATTTGCACTGCCGTGAGATCTCTATACAGATTTAATCCAGTTTCATAATCTCTCTGGGAGAAATCCTGAGCCTGCCGAGATTAATGGCAACCTCACTGCTTTAGTTCCCAGCCTGAGATAGGGAGATGGCACACGAGGGTATTGTAAAAAGAAATTTGGGCTACACACGTACCTTAATTAACAGATGCAGAGCTCCACTGCAGAGATTGCTGCATTTAGTCATAAGTGAAACTGCTCCTGTATATGTTGCACAGCTCATAAAGTGCTTTGGGGTTTGGAAAGTAAAATTTTGCATAAATCAATGTATTTTTATTATGTTACACAGCCAAAATTACATACTTGTACTCAAAGTCTGGAATCAGGAAAAATTTATGTAGGGTCATTTCTTAATTCTCTTATTAAAGCAGTGCTTACTTGCTTGAAGCATGATATTTATGGGATGCTTTGACAAAGCAGATCACTATTTTATTTCCCCATGTCAAGAACCCCATCATCGCTTGAGCATCCTCGTATTCAGCAAGCAGATGTGCACTTCCCATGAGCTGAGTGCTGAGGTTTGACAGACTACGGTAAACATCCACTCAGTATGTGCATGGGAATCTTTTTGATAGATGGCTGAAGAAAATGGGTAATGCGTATTCAAGAGGGACAGGAAATAGCAATTCTGCAAAGCACTTTAGAGACTCTTTGACTGTTCCTCCAGCAAGCATACAGTTTATAGAAGGATTTTACTAATGACTCTCTGTCTAATTACTGTCTGCAGTAAAATAATTTGTTTTATTTGTAACACTGAGGTCAGGAAGAATTCTCTATATGTGCAGTGCTTCTGAGTGAAATTTGTGTTAAAGAGCAAAAGGAAATACTTTAAAAGCTCTATCTAAGTAACTCAGTATCAGCCAATTTGCATTCAGGGGTTTACTGCCTAACAATTTTTCCTTTGACTTGATTTTACCTATGCTCTAGAATGGACCTACCAAAGGGGTTATTGACTATGTCGTGGATTTTTTTTTTTTTGCCTTTTTAAATTTGAATTGGCCAATAAGCATTAGCTAGATTTTGCTGAGATACTCATATCAAATGTAAGTTCTCCCACTTCCTCTGTGATGCCCTCCCAAGTCTGTGCTTGTGCATGTGTGTTTTTGTGTGCGTAAGTAATATAGAGGAAAAAAGCCAAAACTGTAGTTTCTCCTTCACATACACAACACCCTTCTCCTCAGCTGTCCTCTGCTTTTGACATGTTGCTGGGACAATTCCAAGGAGGCTTGTTTTCTTGCTTTACATTTAAGTAGGATTTTCAGCAAAAGATTTCATGATGCTTACACATAAGGTGTGTAAGAGTATGGTGCCTCATTTCTTAAATAACAAATAAACCAAGGTGGAACACACTAAAGTAATTTCGCGAGAAAATGCAGTAAATCAGAGACAGAAGCTGGGAATAGGAGAGCATGTTTCCTCTCCTAACTGTAATTAGGAATAGAAGAAATGTCATTTCTAACACAAGAAGATTGATTCAAACCCTTTGTTTTTTGTCATTGCAGGCATGGGAGTGAGCAGGCTAATTATCTTCCCAAGGTTAATAAAAAGCTGATATCTGAAGTATACTCTTTCCTTGCCATGTGCTGCAACTATATGTTGGTTTAATAACTGCTGAAGTCAATGGCAGCTCTTTCATAGACTTCAGTCAATGCTAGATCAGACACTTGCTATCAAAGAGAGGATTTACAATTAATGTCTAGTGTGGATACAGTGGAACATCCACATCCACAATTAGTCCTTCTCATTGCAAGTCATTTGTTGTTTTCACCTTTTGATTGAAGGGTGCTGAAGAAAGCAGACTGACCCTTAAAAATCACTCCTAACTTAGAATTTAATGATCCATTTCTACAGTGACAAGGAATCACCTGAAACCACATAAAATCATTTAAAAAAACCCTAAATATGACCCTTTCTCTCACTCTTTATTTTGCTTTTCTTTACACCAGGGGAAGTAATTTTTGTTGTTGTTGGGTTTTTTTACCTGTAAACTGTTTTTCACAAAAAAGAAAAAAAGGCTGAACACTGAAAACGCTGTACCTGGCTATATACCTGGCCAAAGCATACAACATTCAGGGTTATATCACACAACAATTGATGAAGAAAGGTCTCTTTAGTGGCAATACAGAACTGCACGGTAGGATGTCAAACACAACTCTATCACAGTTGCTAGCTAGCATAAACTTAATGGCTAAAACAGAATTTAAATCAATCCCAAACAAGTTTCCTGATAAGAAACAGCATTGCTTTGTCACTTTAAAGCTTGTTAATAGATCCGTACTATTTTAAGTTGACTGGATACAGAATTTGCAACCTACTCTTCAGGTAAAAGCCAAAATGAAAAATAGCTCTTTTTGCATGATCAAAGTAAAATCTCATTCAGTTTCTCCTAATCATAATAATTTGGACAACAGCCATACTCAAGAATTTCTCTTCCCTCTGGGATAAATTGGTCTCCAGTCAGCAAATGTAGAATTGAACTGCTTTGTTCTTTTTATATGTAAATTTGTACTTGGAAAATCATCAACTAATTTTAATCTGTTTGGGTTGACATGGTCTCTGTGCCAAAAGTTACATTTCCATTCTAGTTTGGCTTCTTTTTGTCTATCAGAAAACCAATACATATATATATACATGTATGTGCTTGTATTATAAACATATATGTGTGTATTTATGCTAACTAGTTTTCTCTAGGGTATAGAGATTTCCACCACACAGAATTCATGCACAAAGTACTCTAAAATGGGGATTTCACTAACAGCTCTCGAATCTCACCACACCAGCATTAAAACACTTCATTGTTTATAGCCCTGCTCTGCTTCGGGAAAAATCCTTAGTGTTCATCTAATCAACAATCACATTAAGATTTGCTTCCTGTTAAATATAACTAATGAACTTCTCCAAATATGGAAATTCTGGGTTGTATCAGTTATAGGTGGACCTGGATTTGATGCAGACACTTATATAAACCCTGGAAAAACTGTTGCAGCCAAGCGAACAGCCCTTTGCTCTTTGGTAGCATACAATAAACGCAAACCTTCTCCTTACCACCTCAAAACTTTGTGGTCTCACTTGAGAACTTCAGAAATATTTTAGCCACCATCCACTCTCTGTATCTCATTGTTATCTTAAATATTTCTATGAAATTGTGCTTTTATCATTTAGTGATTTATTTATAGCAAAATCATCAGAGAATATTTCTCTCTCTAGCTTCTCTGAAGAGCTTAAAAAAACCCAAACAAAAATAGAAGAAAAAAAAACAAACCAAACCAAACCAGAACACCTGAATGATTTTGGAACTGAACTTGATTTATTATCAGTAGGACTGATGTCCTTTTGAAAAAAGAAATCTCTGTGAGAGTTCAGAGCAAGTGGTCATAGTGTTTCCTAGTTGTCCACCTGATCTATAATTATTCTCTATCCCAATACCCAACAACCAAGCACCAGAAAGGCATGCCTGGTTTGTTTTTTTTAACTGTTATTCTCAGTTGCATTTTTCCTCCCAATAGTTAGCCTTTTCCAGTGATTTGAAAGACAATGGTGAAGAATTGACTGCTGAAGAGGTGACTGGTGTCATTGCAGAAAGCTGTTGAATGTTTTGAGAGTCATGGCAAAACCAGTACTGAGAAAAGAGTTTGATTAGGCTGGGTAATTGTCTTGGATTTTTCATTTAATTTGTTTTGGTTTGCTTTTTAATCTCAAACAGACCATTTGCAGCATTCTTTGGCAAAAGAATAGTTTTAAAGACATAATGCTGAGAATAATGTTTTCAATGAAACGTGAGCTCAACTGACTACCACGTTTCAGATATAATTACAAACTGATATCTCAGCTGCACATCTTCTGAAAGCTGACAAATCTTTTTAATTTCACGAAACCCAGGTCATCTTATGAAAACATATGCTGAATGCAGAATTCTACATGGGTTTGACATGAAGCCAGGCAAAACAAAGGCTTTGACAAGCTTTCTTATTTTCGGTTCCAAAACTCAAACAAAACAGAGGGAAAGGATCATGAACCCATGCAGATTAAAACCCTGCAAAATATTCACATGTACTCCTGAAACCAGAAATTTCTGAGCTGTCTAAAATCAACCCCGTGGAGATGATTGATTCAATGTAATGAAACCAAATAGTGAGATAAAACTATCAATCCTAAGAACATCTCTACTATGCACTTAAGGCAGCATGTTCTAACTTTAATGTGTTTTATCAGGTACCAAACAGTGTCTTCTTTACCACAAGCAGAGAACAGCACAGTTCCTACAGAAGAAATTCAGTGGTAGGGGTAGTCAGCACCTACAGGATTCAGATTTCTTGATTTTGGTATTCCAACTATATAAGAATTACTGTAGACTCACAGAGCCTCAGCCTGTCACTGGAAACTCAAGGAAGGTGCTACCACACAGATCACAGAATAGTTGAGGTCGAAAGGGACCACTAGACGTTGTTTTGTCCAGTCCCCAAAATGAAACATATTTTGGGCTTCCTAATACTCTTTCAGGAATATAGAAGAATATTTCTGTTGAATTCCATACATAGACTGGATAATCTTCAAATACCCCCATTTGGGATTATTAGCTTTTGTAGCTTCCCACTTTTACCTCATAACCCACAATGTCTGTCACAGAGAATTACAATATTTATACATGCTGCATGGCACTCTGTCCTGCCAGTCTGAAGTGGGGTTAGCTGGTCCTATTGTAATAAAAGCAAGGTTCACACACTGAAATTTGGTCTAGATACAGGTTTTTGCTGCAGATAATTGACTCCCTTTTTTTCCCTTTTTGGGAGGCAGTCATAAGAGGACATCACAGGAGAGGAGGCAGGATGAGGAAAGCTAATAATATGTTTAAATGGCTGTTTGCTTCAGCTTTTTACTGCTCCTTGTGCATTTTTTTTAGTGATGGTTCATGTATATATACCGTAATCAGAGGTGGCTGGCCCATGGATAGCAGCAGTGTATTGCATTTTGTGTATTCCAGATACGTGAGACAGGGAGAGAGATTCATTGATTGAGTCTCTGTATTTTAAGTGTTACTATATTTACTAGATAACAAATTAGAGATTTGTTAGACAGCAGGCTAAGTAGCTGTCTGTGAATCATGTATTTATTATGCATGACTCTTTCAGAGTCATTAGAAGTTGAAAAGAAAGACTCACTAGGATGTGAAAGGGAATTCGGCTTGGAGCTGCTTGGGGACCACAGTGATGTGTCTAAGCCACAGTCACTGTTAATAATAGTCCCCAGGTTACAATCCTGGGGCTTGCGTATGAAGTTTTCAGAGATATTTGCAAACACTAGTATTATTATACAAATGGACAGACCAGGGCACAGAGAGTCTTAACAATGTTCCCATCAATATCTTCAACATCAGCGCTATTGGAAACAGCAGAGAACACAGTAAATCTGATTGCCATTCCTTTTACTCACCTGCTAGATAGTACATTATATTCACTGTGTGAAACTTCTTGAATGTAATGTAATGGTGTCTAGACACAAAACTCTAGACCATTTCATTTCCTTCCCTTTCCATTTTGATATAACAGGGAGCCTCATTTCCTGTCTTGAATAATTTTGGGGTCCTGCTCACATCGGTGGTGCTCGGCTCCAAATATGGCAGCTACGTACAGGCATGCAATGATGATGCCATAAAAGCTAGGGAGAAGTAGGAAAGGACATTGCGAGTCCAAGAGCATATAATTTTAGCTAAAAGGTAATTACTGCCACTGGAACAGTGCCAGAATACTGAAGAAAAATCCAAGAAAGAGGACAGGTTAATCTCCTTTCTTAAAGCAGACACAATTCAAGGAAAAACAGTAGCTCATGAGGAGAATACAGTAGGAGAATACAGCAGTCATGCTTCACATCTAGCTTATTTTTCCTAACCAGAAGCCATCAAGTATCTGATTAGTGAATCACTTGAAGGCCAAATCATCTGGTATGATCATTGACTGAAAGTTTTATATGGGCAGATCTTAACACTACCCTTGTCCTTCTCATCACTGAAGTTATTGTATTTAGGAGGAGCCAGATCTAATATTAGGACTTTACAGTATTGTCGTGGTTTAACCCCAGCCGGCATCTAAGCCCCACGCAGCCGCTCGTTCACTGCCCCCCAGTGGGATGGGGAAGAGAATTGGAAGAGTAAAAGTGAGAAAACTCGTGGGCTGAGATAAAGACAGTTTAATAGGGAAAGCAAAAGCTGTGCATGCAAGCAAAGCAAAACAAGGAATTCATTCCCTCCTTCCCATGGGCAGGCAGGTGTTCAGCCATCTCCAGGAAAGCAGGGCTCCCTCATGTGTAACGGCTACTTGGGAAGACAAACACCATCACTCCGAATGTCCCCCCCTTCCTTCTTCTTCCCCAGCTTTATATACTGAGCATGACGTCATATGGTATGGAATAGCCCTTTGGGCAGTTTGGATCAAATATCCTGGCTGTGCCTTCTCCCCGTTTCTTGTGCACCCGGCAGAGCATGGGAAGCTGAAAAGTCCTTGACTAGTGCAAACATTACTTGGCAACAACTAAAACATCAGGGTGTTTTCAACACTGTTTTCAGCACAAATCCAAAACATAGCCCCATACGAGCTACTACAAAGAAAATTAACTCTATCCCAGCCAAAACCAGCACAAGTATCTTATGAGAAATAATAAATATAAGCAAAATGAGAAAACTTGTGATGGTTCCCTTCATTGTTCTCTGACTCACATTAATCCTGAAGCTAAGATCAATTATAGTAAGTCTCAGTAATTCACTCTGACTATGGATATATTTCAGGCTAGACCTTTTTCTGTTCAAATTCCATCAAAGTACCCTATGAGAGCCAAGATACAGCAGTTGACTGTAACAAGACATTTGACTTTTGGCAATAAAGTTCCAGTATGTCTGATGATGCTGTTATGGAAGCCAGCTAGGTGGAATACTCCACGTACAAACTGACTGACAGATTTCATCCACCATCATTACCAGAAGAGAGTGTACAAAGCACGGTAGAGCTTAAAATGTAACCTAGTTTGAATGTCAACCAATAATTGCTTATAGTTAAGAAGCTGAATGGATAGAATCATAGAATCATTTAGGTTGGAAAAGACCTTTAAGATCATCCAATGCAACCGTAGAGTGAGCTGAGACATGGCTCTCCAGTGGCTGATAGAAAAAATGGTGTTGTAAGGACAGTTTTTGGAGCAAAACGTCTAGGTGCACACAATAAAGAGGTGATTATAGTTTTTAAACAGTCTTTATTATCTAAGATGATACTTGGTTAAGTAAGTGAGAGGTCAGTGACCACTACAAAAAATACAAAAATTGATGAATTTGAATTGGTGAACTTACTCAGATTTCTGTAAATGTCCAAGTAACTCCACATTGAACAATACAAAACATAAAAGTGAATTTAAATCTAGTTAATTAATGGATTTGAAATATTTTCTTTTAATATGGTGGCAGCCTTCAGTGGGATATTTCAGACACATATGGATTCTCCAGGGGTCAGTTCTTGGCTCTGATGGATTGGTCACTGATAAAAATTAAAATGGTAAAAATCATGCTAGTTGCACTATCAAGAGGCATAAAGTGGGGGACAAGCAACATCCTCAAAGCACTCTCAGTTGTTTAATATGTAGAGCTCACAGAAACAAAGGGTTGTTATTGTAGTCTTTGTCTTTATTTTTGCAGAGCCAAATGAACTCGTTAGGCCATGGGCTGTCAATATTCCATCTCAAATGACCTGTAGTGTTCTGCAATGCATTGAGTTTGAGGTGCAATTGTAGGGGGATGGGGGTCACAGTGGATAGTTTGATTCTGTCGAGAAGAATGTTGTCAAAGAAATACTCAGGTGGTGTGGTCTCGCTAAATGAACCATTACAGTGTTCAGCTTTCAGGCAAGATTTTGAATATGCTAAAAGCAGGCACTGTTCTAAAAAATACACCGGGAGCGGAGTGGGGCCTGGGGGACAGTATCCAAGGCTGGAGTGTGTGAAGAAAGTCAGACTAGGTGGTTTTAGCTGTCCTTGTTCAAAGAAAATATAACTAAGAGATCATCAAACAGCAAGAACAGGTAAGTATTTCTTTCAGTTTTCCTTTTCATCTCTCTACTAAGCCAAAATTGCTTTAAGAGGAGTTTAAATTGAGATATGTGAAGTTAGGTTTTGGTTTATTTTCAGCCTATTTTTTCTTTTTTGTACAATTACTATAATTAAGACTGCTGTCTTCTACATGACTTCACTCTGATGTCCTCAGTTGTATGCTTGGAGAGGGTAAGCTGAAGAGTGTGCTGAGATGAGAAGTTATATACGCGACATTTGATAATGCATACATCTGACAGTGTGAAGTGTGGGGTGGGTCTATATGGAGAAAAAGGCAAGGTAGGCAAAGGACAGTAGAAAAACAACAGTGGACAAGGTCTAGCAGAGGTATAAAGATCTGTGTCTTACCTGTTAAAGGAGGTACCTGTAGACTGTGGTGTCTCACAGTCCAGAAAGCAAGAAATTGAGAGTGACAAAACAAAGTTTACAAAAGGAAGGAGAGTGCTATGTTTTATCTATAGAAGATTAAAAGAATATACTCATTTAAAAAATCTTCATTGCATGCTGAAATAAGAATGGTTGTACCAGGTTAGAACAAAGGTCCCTCTATCCCAGCATCCTGGCTCTGAAAGTGGCCTGAAGCAGATGCCTGGGGAAGGGTGTAGGAACAGAGCAAGCTGATACTCTTTCTAGGACTCTCTGCCAGGCTCCAGCTCTTCATGGGAGATATTATTTCCCTCTGGATGATTTTGTCAGATCTGGAAGCTAAAATTGCCAATTCAAGTGTAAAATAGGGATTTTAAGCTTAAAGGCAAATCTAGCTGTAGAATCTCTACAGAAGCCTCTGCAATACTGCTGCTCCAGTAAAAGCAACCGAATATGCACTCACAATTTCTATTGAAATCAATTTGATTTATGCATGAGTGTCTGAGGGCAAAATATGCCCCTGCGAAATTTCTCATCAATATATAAAAGCAGGTGCTTTCCCAGAAAAACAACTTTATTTATATCTCTGGGATCCTAGTATAGTCATTTTTGGTTTAATCTTTTCCAGAACACTGTTATATTAAAAACCTTTTCAGCGGCGTCTATGGGATTAATAATATCTGTCATCTACAAAGACCTTACTTTCATTACAGGTGATAAAATATATAGTATTTTCTTGTATGCATATATTGCATTTAATTCAAGTACCTAAGACATTTTTAAAATAAAACTTAAATGAAAGAATTGCTTCACCCATCAATGAAATGAGCTTTTAGGGGTGAAACACAACATCTGTTTAACATCACAAAGCAATATCACTGAATAATTTAGATTATTTAGAAATTTGAGAAGAAAGGAATATTTATTCAGGGGAAACTCCAGATGGAATTTAGGAAGGCAGATTGTGATTCCAAGCCAGTGTTACAATTCTAACCAAAAAACCCCCAGTAATTCCTGCAATACTTTTACTCTTTCATAATGTTCTGTAAAATGCTAGATAGCAACAAGATTTTGTCCATTACAAAATATATCACTATAAGTCTACCACTATAAGACTAGGCAACCCTGTCCCTTTTTAACACGACTCAGAAGAGTGCCACAATTTATGTCAGAAGATATAGGGATATAAGGATAAACACATTGGATTGGATCATTAATCTATTTAACCCAATATTTTATTTTTTTCTGCAGCAGTGGCTAGTATCAGCTATTTTCATAGCTAATACTAGTCATTAAAAATATCAGCAGTGTATAATCTGCAATCATGGAATAAACTATTAAGCAAATTTAATCCTAATTCCCACCAGTTAGCTGTTGACTTACATTTAGTGTATATCCATTTTCTAGGTTAAATCTCCCTAATGTAACTGTGAATATTATCATAAACAGTATAATATCACTGGAATATGAATGTTTGTGGCCATTGAGCATATTTCTTATAATCTTTATTTATATTACTGATGACCCTGTAGATATGTGCAACATGGGCTGATGAGAACTTCAGTAAGCAATTTCCTCGCATACAGAATTTGATCCTAGTAGGGCATGCTTCAGCTTGATAAGCCTAAAATGAACTTTGACTGTGTCTGAAATTGGAATGGAAACATGGTCTGGAAAATCTGATGGTATATTAGGTCATTAATTACTGAGACCAGTTTTAGAGCACTAAGAGCTTCAGCTAGTCGTGCCCAACCTTGCTGCTCTGACAGGAAAGTGCATCTTTTTAATTCCAGAACTTCCAGTAACCAAGTCCATCACCAGAAAGTTATTTAAATAGAAGTCTTAAAAGCCTTGAGGCATAGAAAGCTATTGTGCATTATGGATTCTTACAAGAGATGAGAGTAGCAATGGAGCTTTAAATCAGACAGAGAAAAAGACAATTTTAGAAAAATGACATGTAAAGTTTCTGAAGTAGGGAACCAAAATAATGCCCCCAAATTTTAAAGAACCTTAAGTATGTGTGGGAAAGGAAGAGAAGAAGAGGTAAAAAAGTTCATAGTCCTGGAAGGATGAAAGGGAAATGGAAATATAAGCTGAATATTTAGAAAAGTGCTCTCAAATATGTATTATAGAAATTCTTGTGGTATTGTGAAATCCTGACTTTGAAACTGGTCTATATGTGAATGCACTTGAGATTTTTGTGTGTTATGCACAGTGTTGTACCTCTTTAGAAAGAATCAGTTTGAGAATCTGTGAATTCCTTGGGATCATCCTTTCTTTAAACTTGTCGGGAGCTGTGTTGGGCTCTTGGACCATTCCACTTCAACCTGTTATACCTGTGGTGTGGAAATTCTGAGAGCCTTGGTAAGATCAGGGTCTTACTCTCTGCAAGATCCAAGGTGATTTGAAAACATGCTTTCAAGACAAAGGTCCTTCAGTAAATAATAAAAGTAAATTTAGCATTTGAGGACAACTAACATGCAATGTTAGGTGCTAATATGATCACTTGCCTTCTGCTACATTAACAGAGAGGGTAACTCATAACACAGATTAGTCCCACATTATACAGTACCTGAAAGGTACTTCATGCCCCAAAGAGCTTACAGTCCAAGGTAAGCAGCAACCAGTGAATACAACAGCTGGGGAAGCAGAAGGTAGTAGCGAAATTATAATCAGTGAGATAAACTGCAGTCTTAGCTCATCAGCTCATAATCCAAAATACAAGATGCTATCTAACACTGTCAGTATCAGGCGATTCAGCGTGTATGCTCTGTATTGTGCTTAAAGTCTTGTAAATATGGACAATTGTGGGCTGTGGGAAATTTTCATCTACTCCTATTGTTGAGTGAAATTTTAGTCATCAAAGGAAAAGGAAAAGATTTTAAATGCTCTCCCAAGACACAGTGGGGGTAGGGGGAACCTATGCTGGTTGGAACCCAGACCATTTTGTGTTTAAAGGACTGTAACTATGGCTTGGTTTTATCATCAGAACAGAGCGTGGCACACTGTTACCAAGTAATTGCAAGAGGTGATCAGGTGTATTCTGCACTCTTTGGAAGTTTCTGAGAGTTACTCCCAGACAGATCACATCAGTTGCTTCTGGACTACAACTAACAAGTTATAAAATGTGAAAAATATCCATATCCCAGTAGAGGTGTTGTGGCTTCCTGGATATCACTAAATAAGAAAAATCGGAACAAACTCCTTTCTATAAGAGAACGCAATATAGCTGCCGAGGAGGTGGCTCCTGTCCCACAAAGTTTTAAATTGCCATATACGTAGATTTAGGTATGGAAATGACCCTGTAGTTTACATGGACAAAGCTGTGAAAGATGGCCCAGAAGTGCTGCTCAGGAGCATGCTGAACTGCTAGTTGGTGAAACCGAGGTGATGAGATGTCACAGGGACTGGTCTGACTGCCCCAGCACTTTGCAGGGTCTCAGTCTTGCAGGTGGGAGGTGAGCTCTGGTTGAGGCACTGAGCTACCAGGTAAAAGGGAGGAGGTGAGCAGAGCAGACTGTGCAGTACCAAGTAGAACAAAAAAAGAAATAACAGATTGTTTGCAACGTCTGTGGAGAGGCAGGATGCAAATCCTATATTGCATGGAAGGAGGCATAGTTAGAGGTTATGTCTAAACGAGAGGAGGATTGAGACTGCCAGGTTGAAGGATGGAAGTTTGTGGCTTTTAGTAATGGAAAGAAGGCTTTCCCTCTGCCTGCAGATGTCAGATGTGCACTTACAGATGTGTCTGTAACAAGTGAGGAGGAGCCAGCTCCCTCAGGGGAGGCACCTGGGCCAGCAGACACTGATCCACATGTTGGCATCGAGAGGAAAGAGTGGATGGTCATGCCTACAGACTTCTGCAGAAGACAGAAACACTCACCTGCAACCAGGCTTGCTGTCTCAGGAGGTTCATCACTTGTTGAGGCTTGAATCTGGGACGTTGCACAGACTGCTGAAATCCATCCAGACTTTAGATGATTACCCGTTGCTGCTTGTCCATGTGGGCTGACACTGCTAAGTATCAAGTGACCTTGATTATATAAAGAGTAACTACAAGCCTCTAGAAGGGAGTATGGGAGCCCAGGGCTGTTCTCTTTAGTCACGTCAGTCAAGAGGAAAGACTGAGGTAGAAGAACACCTGAGTCTTTCTTTCAGAACAACACCTGGTTGTACAGCTGGTGTTTCAGGAAGGACCTTAGCTCTAATTACCATGGGATCCTCCCGGAGGAAAAAGGACTTCTGGAGAGAGATGGGATCCATCTGACCAAGTCAAGCAAAAGCCTCTTTGCAAGCTGGCTTGCTGACCCAGTGAGGAGGGCTTCAGGAGGAATGTATCAGGGGATGATGACCACACATTGATGAGAAGTAGAGATATAGGGAAGCTCAAAGGGACAGCTTGATGTCAGGGGTCATGGGTCTCACATTTCACTTGAAAAAAACCAATGATGGATCTATCTCAAATGGCTGTACGTGAATACACGTAGCATAACAGGAGTTACTAGTCTGCAGGCTGCAGGGCTATGATATCACAAATATGTGGGGATAGGTTTTATGGCTGGAGAACTGAAATGGATGGGTAACACCTTCATAAAAGGACAGGCAGAAAGGCAATAAAAAGGTGTCACACCTCCCTCAATGTAAAAAGCAGCTTGAATGCATGGGGTATTGCCTTCGAATTTATGACAAGATGATTAGGAGCTTATGGGTAAGGATCAGAGGAGAGACCAACAAGGGTAATATCATGGAGGACACCTGCTCCAGATGACCTGATCAAAAAGGAGTAGATAAAGCTTTCTTTAGACAGATGGAAGAAGCATCACTGGTCCTAATCAGCCATCCTGACATTGCCTAGAAGGGTAACCTGAGGCCATTTGCAATGTAGGAGGTTTTCAGAGAGCATCAAGGACAATTTTTTTACATGGGACATCAGTGATCTGACTAGGGGAGACACTCTGCTGGGTGTGCTTTTCACCAAAAAGAAAGAATCCATGCAGGATATGAAAACTGATATCAGCTTTTGCTGTAACAATCATATTCAGATAAATGAACAAGGCAAATGGCAGAATTACAGCTTTGGACTTCAGGAGAACAGATTTGAGCTTGTTTGGGGGACTAGTTGACAGGATCACATTGGAGACTGCTCTGAATTTCAGAGGGGACCAGGACAACAACACACACTGGGGGCTGACTGGATAGAAAGCAATTTTGCAGAAAAGGACCCGGGGGTCCTGGTGGACAACACGTTGGGTGTGAGTCAATGGTGTGTTCTTGTGGTGAAGAAAATCAACAGTGTATTGAGCTGTATTAATAATAATGTTGTCAGTAGTTTGAAGGAGGTTCCCTCTATTCAACACTCGCAGGACCCCTTTTGGAGTCGTGTGTCTAGTTTGGGGCTTTGCAGTACAAGAAAGACATGGACATGCTAGCATGGTTCCAGTGGAGGCCACATAGATATTTAGAGGGCTAGAGGACATGAGATACAAGAAGATCTTGAGAGAACTGAGTTTGTTCAGCCTTAAAAAGAGAAGGCAAAAGGGACATCTTCTAGCTACCTAAAAGTACTTAATAGGAAGGTGTATAGGAGACAGACTGTTGTTGGAGATGTACAGCAATAGGATCAGAGCCTATGGAAGCGAGTTGCAACATGGGAAATTATGATTCAATATAAGGAACAAGTTTTGCACCATGGAGATAGTGGAATATTGGAAAAGGCCCCAGAGCTGTTGTGGAATCTCCAAGCTTTGAGATATTTAAAGCTCAGTAAGATCTGAGCAACCTGACCTAACTTCATAGTTTTCTATAATTGCATGAACCTGAACTGAAACTGTCTAGAAATATAGAAACTGATAGAAATATGTGAAATTTTTAGTCTGCAAACATTGGCTGCAAGCAATCACTAGCTACAGTAAAAGCAATTCAAAAGGTTTTGTTTTTCCAAATTGAGTTTTCTGGCACTGTTCTGACTCAACTATTAACTATGAAAATGTGCTTCAGAAGTGAAAAGGATGCATCGTACTGTAAACATGAAATATTTTAAAAGGATTTAAAAAGGAGTGTAATCTTACTTAAATAAACCTGTTAAAGATGAAGCTGAAGAGCCTGTCTTGCGTTTTTTTGATTGGTCTCTGATAAGAGATTGGATTATGGCTGGAACAAAAACACTCAGAAACTGCTACAAGAGACTGAGTTAATTTTCCAAGAAAAAGAAGTGACTCAGTTCAGAAGGAAGCATATGGAGGTTATTGACGATAGTAGCATAAACGTGGATGAGGATCTGTATTGCTGAGAGCTGGAAAATCTTGGGAAATTTAGAGACAAACAAGAACAGCCCATGGAGCAAATGCTGAGGACCAGCACAAGCTAAGAAAATGTCAGGTGTATCGGGAAAATGGAATAAGCTGCAATAGATTTTGCTACTTTTCAAAAGTTTCAAGCACCATCGTTGTATTTGGCTGTGGATAGCACAATGTTAAGGTAGTGCCCTGCAAGGAGGTAGATAGAGCTGTGACACAAGTTGAATCAACTACCAGAAATTAAAGAGGACATTTAAACGTTTAAGATGGATGTTAATGTAGAAGCCATTCTGTTGATAAAAACATTTTGCAAACTTTAATAAAAGAGCTACAGATACTAAAGGGTAAATAAGTTAAATGAGAGTGAAAGCTTGGATTCCTTAAAGGTATATGTGTCTTAGCTGTATGTGTAAATAAAAAACAGAAAAGATCCAATCTGTAATAGTACTAGCATAGAGGAAAATCATTTTGGGTTGAAAGTGCATCTTACTGATGTTCTCAATAAAACTACCTTTGGTGAAGATGAGAATTGAGAAGAGTTTTAAAAGGTGTATTTCTGGGAATAGGTGGGCTGTTAGCATGATAAATGTAGCTAAAAGAGCCTAATCTTCACGCTGTCCTTATATAAAAAATGAGAGTTAAAGGAGGAGATACATAGGCTTGTTTGCACTAAGAATGGCAGGGCAAAGCTGAAAAGGAAAGGTGCACCTGTTATTATAGAGGGCAGAAAACCTGTGCCTCACTAAGAGAATTAAATGAATATGAAAAATATCATCCTGTGTTTGACATGTTATGTTTAGTAGGACTCTTGGCAGGTGCTCTTAGAAAAAAAGACTTCACGTCTGTGTAAATTCGACAATCTCTATGGGACACATGCTTTCCCCAAAATGTCATCTGGGTTTTTTGAGGCACTCAAGGTATTCTTCTTTATGAAACTTGATCTTCTGAAAGATTGTACTTTATCACCAAGGGCTCCAAGGTGCTTTTGCATGAGTCAAACACGTGAACAGAAAAGATCAGCAACATATCTTCGTACATTTGTGGCCACCAATTCTATGTCAGCCCTATAGACAAAAAGAGAACACACCTATTCCTTGAGCTAATGAACATTATAATAGGCATTCACAGATAAGCTGAAAGCTTTTTTTCAACAGACTAGTGTGTATATCTATTCACTGCACTCAGATTTTGACAAAAGCCCAAAATTAAAGATACACCAGCCATGAGGTACTGACATGATACCAAACTAAGCTGCCTATGAGTATCTCCAAAGATAATCTTTTCACGATGCAGTTGTTAGCATGTTTTCTTCATTACAGGAAGTCAAAAAGCCTGTGTGTCAATACCAACAAATAACAAAGGAGGTTTGGGCTTCATTTTATGGGAGCAAAGATGCTCTCAAGGCTTGCTGAATAGGCTGGAAACACAGACTATGTCATGGTAAAGACCCTGACAGAGCAGGAGAAAGTGGTAATCAGGAGAAAAAGTGGCCTAAATTTGCTTATGTGTAGTGGAAGAAAAAAAGTTATTCTCCACTAACTGTCCCAAGACAATTGAATCCAGAAGATCCCACAGCAAAACTCAAGACTGAAGTCTAGTTCTGCTAGATGTGACGTACTTCACAAAGTAACACCTGCCAGTAAGACACAAGTTAGTGGGCACTGCCTGGTGCAGTGTGAGCTGTAGATCATGTTATGCTGGAGCAGTTGTGCCATTGCGTGGCTTCTTCCTCTCAGTATGTCAGCACTGCAGCAGGTTAGAAGCTGCTGGAGATCTGCAGTTGTGTCATTCACTGTGCATTGAGATAAAAATGGAGTTAAGATCTGGAAACTCTGTTTTAAACTGACTTAATTTCTTTGGTGAGAAGCTGGAGGAGAGAGATTGGAGGAAACTATATTTTACTGCTTTCTAACTAAATCACCAAAAGAATGAGTCCAGTTGAGTCACTCAGAGTTTGTCTCAGAGTAGTTCCTGAATACAGCTCCCAATTCCTCTGTCTCATGTGGTCAGCTTTCTACTGGAGGGGAGCGGCTGGGTGGGCATGTTGTGCCCAGGAACAAATTGCCATCTCCTGGCAGCTTGATTGTCTGTGGTTGCACGGTGGCCTCTCACATCTTCACAGATTGGTTTTGAACTCTGGGGCAGACAGCCCAGGGAAACTTATGACCTGACACCTCCCATTTCTCATGTGACCTGTAAAGACAGCTATTAGTGCAGTAACTATCCAAACAGATGATGCTGGGCTCCTAACACGAGCAGGGAAGAAAAACAGATCAGGGAATAGGGCAGCAAAATCTGCCTGTGGTGCTCACCTCTTGTACCCCTTGTTCTTTCTCTCTTTAACTACATTTTGAGGCAGGAGTTGAGTCTTTGTGAACAGCATCTCATCCATTGGGGCAGTGCTGAGACACAGCTATTAAAGAATGATTCCTACACAGCAGATCTTCCAACATTGCGTCGAGGTAGGAACAGTCAGATACGGTACAACTCGTGGCCACGCATAGCTTGCATTGCACAAAACAAGATCATCTTTTCTTCCTAGGTCATAGAGACTGTCTTTCCTTAAATCTCTGATTCATTTTCCAGCTTAATATCCTGGCTTTTAGTCATCTTGGTCATGCATGGTCTATCACTGTTTTAATTAGCTCCGTTCACTGCCATAACCAGATGAGACATATTTTGGATGCAATGGAAAACTCAGCTTGTTCACCTACCACATTTATCTTAGGAGTAAACTAGCCATCTAGCTTTTTAAGGATTGTGTGACTAGGAAAAAAATACTTTTTGAACCAGTAAGGTATAAAAAAGTCTCTAGACCACAGTCCTCAAGACTGTAAATCAAACCCACAAACCACAAGGAATCTGATATATCCCCTTGATCCAAAACAGTAATTTGAGGATTGATGCTTCCATATTGCCCCTGGAGCAACTATTTTTCCTGGGATTTTGCTGAAAAGATTGCAAAGATAGTAGGGAAACTGTAAACTACATTTCTCAATGTCACCATATGTAATCCTTCAAGTGCTCATGTTAGGAGTTTGTTCATGCATTACAAGTCCTCCCCACCCATGTAGGAAAAGGAAGAATCGCATACAAAATGTATAAATAAAACAGAAAAAAAACCCCACCTTTTGCTATCAGAAACCTAGGTGTCACCCACCGTGGCTGAATCAGTTCCTGACCCCATTTTCACATGCACAACAAGAGGTCTGTGCTTAGGGAGGGTAATTGGGTCAGTTCCCCCAAAACAGAATTCAGAGAAAACAAGCAGATGGTTAACTCTTACACAACCAGAAAGATTATTACTGCTGAATCTTTTGTATATGATCCATCACCTTCCTTCTCCCACCACTCCTCAGCCCCAACTTCTTCTATATGAGCCCTTCATTTTGTGCAATGTCTGAAATTAGTCTCAGCTTTACTAAGGCCATGTCTTACTAAATGAAGCGCCTAGTGAGATTTTGCAAAATGCTTTATCAGTTGAAATGCACTTGAATATATGAGATGTTCAGATATTATCCAAATGCTCTAGAGTTCGCAGAGCATGACAACTATCATGAAATAAAAAAAGGATCTCAAAATTCACATCTGACATTCAGCCTGGGATATCTTAAAGACTATCCGTCTTTCAAAAAACAATAGACCATCCACCCATCCTCTCAATTTTGGATCCTTGTAAGTGTGTCAAGTTGGACACTCAAAATAGCCTTTTTTCAGTGTCTTGGCCAGTGTTTTACATTCTGTATCCAGTTTACTGCAGCTGCAGTAAAAGAGGTCTAATATGTTGGCTTATCTGAATAGGGCTTGGTTATATAAAACCACGGATATTGTGTTAGCAAAAGGTTTCCTGATTGCATGAAGAATAGAGTGGCCAAAGAACAGAATGTTTAAATAATAGGTACCAAGAAATGGCTCAAGTGCAATGATGAATATACTAGAGCTTTTACGTGTGAGGAGGGAGTAATGTTGAGCCTGTTCTGTTTTAAGAGCTGTGATATCATGGCTAAAGTATTTAGACCAGAATGAAAAATGTTTTGAAAAAGCTTCATAATAGATTTGTGTTGCTGCACCAGACAGAAATGAGAGGACACATCTTTAGATTGTGCTAAATCCACTTTTAAAAGCTGCAGAAATTTTGTCATTGATCTTAGTGGAATGGAATATGACTGCGTGAAAGAGAACGGCTGTGAACTGCTTTTAAGGAGGTATTGTTTTACGGGAGCAGTGAACAAATAAGACGTCCATTATAAGGATTTTAAGTCAGTTTTTATTGTCTAGGAATAGCCAAGAATCTTAGTGCTTAAAAAGGAGCTCTTCACTGTTGGAGCTTTCCTCCTTCCTGTTTGACTGCTTAACTCCGTATAAGAGCCAGAACAAGACCCAGGCAATATTAAGTCACATTTGAAATCCCCAATTCAAAGTTTTTAGTGGGATGAGATAGTAGTGCACAGGGCTTTTTCTGGCTCTAGGCACAGGAAATAGCTTTCACTCTTCTTGCAGAGGAAGGATTTTGATCTGCTTCTGACACATGAAAATAGTCACAATTTACCAAACTTAGAAAACTTCTGAGACAAATTCAATATCACGTATGAAATAGATTGTTTCCGTACTTTGAGTATGACCTAGTTTTCAGTCTGGACCTTCACCTTGCGGAAGTCTACTGGCATGCTGTCTCTGTGCTTTGAAGTTAGGACCTAGACAAGTCTCAGTGTATGCTCTATTTCATACATAGATATTTCCCTTGCAGACATCTAGGGTGTGACTCAGCTCCAGCTTAAAACAAATATACTTGTATTGCTGCTTGTAGGTATCTATGTGTACATTAGAGGCTTCATTCAGCTCCCCATGTAGAGATCTCACACTGTCTGTGATATCCTCGAGAGCCTCATTGGGCTTCCAGCTACTCTTCCACCAGACATAACTCTTCCACAAGGTCTGTGTCATGTCCACCAATCCTCACTGTACACTTTGGATGTCCCAGACACGTCAAATGGCACAAGAAAGCTTGGAAAACCTAATTCAGCTCTATGTTTTCACTGACTACAGTGAGCTTAAACACCCAGTACAACAGTAAAAACTTACAGTCAAGTGTAAGTTCGTCTGCTACTGAATTTTAGTCCTAAAGTTGGATGAGGTCAAGTCCCTGCTTTGTCTCCAAAGTTGTGCTTGTAGGTCGGGTGTGAATTCAAACAGAGCACATACAAGCCAAGCCATTGTGGCTCTGACTAACAGACATTATCGGGATACCATTACAGAATAGCTGAAAGTTGCCAGATGCTACTTTTTGCTCTTCGGTTAACTGTGGTGATCACAGGTGAATGCAAGGAGCCAGTCACTACAGAGTCAGAAGTTGGAGGGACAGGGCAGGAATTAAGTAAAATTTATTTAGCCTTTTTTAGTAATCAGAAGCATATTATTTTCCATTATCTTTTACACAGATAGACATGACTCCCGCCCAATTAAAACAGAAATTCTTGGGCTTCTTCCATGAATTGGAAATCTTCTGACAACTTGTAAAGCAGCTGGTGAACGTGGGTTTGGTTACAGAAGTAAACAGGGCTGTTCAAGGTTAGATGTGCATGGCAGGAGCCATAGTTTCACCTTTGCAGAGGCTTTTGTCTCAATGTGATCTTAAAATATTCCCCATGCACACATTGAAGCATGTCATCCCGCCAGCTGTGCCAGAACCACTGTGGGGCTGCTCTAAGTGGGAACCTAACCATGCTTCTTATTTAGTGGGGGGGGGGGGGGGGGGGAATCCAGCGAAAATGCTTTTCATTGGTTTGTTTTCTAAAAGCTGGACCACTTATCCACCCCAATTACCATTGTAGCTGGTGGTGTATGGAAGAGAAGTACTTTACCGTGGTATAGAAACATGAAGGAGTAGCAGAGCTGGGATGGAGCAAGGCTATAAATTTTTTGCCATGAAGCATTTTATATGACGAAGCCATGAGTTAAAGTTGAAGGTGCATGAGATATTGTCATCAGGACCACAAATAGGTTATGACATTTCTATACCCTCACACCTGTAGAGCTTCCTCCTCTTCCCTTCATCACTGCTTATCCACCCCCCACCCTGCTGCTTCCACTGATGTAGCTGCATCAGTGGAGCACTATAAACCACATCCCTCCCATGACCCAGGTCAAAAGTAAGACTCCTTTACCCAGAGTGGTCTACTGAATATGTTTCCAGACAAGTTAGGTCATTATAAGAATGGCCATATGGGATCAAACAACCTGTCCCTTTAGCCCTGTATCCCATCTCTGGCAAGAGACAGTAGGCAGCAGCTCAGGAACCTCCCACTCAAGCAAAAATAGTGTTCATTTCCTCTAGCAGGTCTTTAAGCACAGCTGTGGGAATGGTAAAACACAGTTTAAAGGTGGAAACGAGACCATGCAGAAAGAAGGGAGCAAAAACATCAATCTCTGTATCACAGCTTTAGCTATTTGGTAATTTTGGACATACCTAACTGGAAGAAAACAGTTGTGTAAACTGTCTACTACTGCTAGTTTTTATTTCAGATTATTTTCTTATTTGTAAGAATATTTTGTTTATAAATATTGTGGATTATGAAAATTAAAGGCATTCACATGACTTTCTCTTCAGCAAGACTAGAGCCTAGACACTAAATCATACCTATTCTGCAGAAACTCTAGCCAAAATTCCTTCAATTTTTTATGCAAATGTTCTTTGCTCCCTGAAAAAGTGTTAAAGACCTTTATAGGTGGGAACATTCTTTGAGACATTACAGCCACTTTGACTGAAAATCTCTAACATTTTCATCAACCTTGACTTTGAACGCATTGTGTTTCTGCATGTTAGAGCAGAAGTTGCGGAAGAACAGAGACGGGAAGAGTTAGGAATACAATTTTGAAGGTAACTTCTTCTCAGGGGTCATGGGTCAAAGAAGAAGCCAGAGCAATGTGAATGTTATTAAATCTTCTGTACTGCAAGCAGTCTTCTAAATATGTATATATACATGCACAGGCTGGCTGCAACCTGAGTGTATCAGCATTCATTACCCACCCATTGGGGACCATTTGGATAGTCTCAGAGAAAAGAAGAACAAGAATTGTAATAAGACTTCATGACTATGACGCCAGGAGAACAGTACAAGCCTTGCTGAAAGTGCAAATAACAATTAGCTCTTCGATCTCCAGGGAGCCAGGGGGTAAAACTGATGGAACATCTGAGAAATGCTTCCTGATGAGATAAAATCGTTCAAAAACCTTAAGGAAATTTGCAAGAATGAGATATTTATGTTGTTGGTTACATTTTTAGAATCTAGGAGAAAAGGTTACATTCAGATCCTGGAATGAACATTTTATTAATTTAAGGTGGTAGCTTTGCTTTCTTAAAGGCGACACTGTTCAAGGTCAAAGTTTTGACTCCTTGGTTGTGTTTGTGAATCCTTCCACATGCTTCCTTTATAAGAGAACAAGCAAGGGGATGAAAAAAAGATAAATAAGGAAATACTTTTTCGGCTTTGAAAAGTGAAGTCTATTTTGGATTTCCTGCCTTGAAAAGTCAGTGAGTCCACGAAAAAGAAATATTTCAAATGTGATTTGTCAAAAACTCGTAATACTTTCATCCAACTCTAGCAATTACCATCTGCTGAGAAAGGTAACTTGTAAATGCTGTTCTGAGAATTAATACCTGGGGTGTGTTTCCATTTCTGCCATTGCATGAAGCTGCATGTAAAAATTAACAATGTTTTTCTTTGCCACAACAGGAATGTGTTCCACATACTGCAAGGAGTAGTCCAGATGGAAAGGGGTCTTGCTGTCTCTCCAAAGCCAGAGTTCAAAGCATGGTATCTTAAATTCATTTCCTAGTGAAGTGAATAAATTCATGGCATTGGAAATCACTGCCACGGAAAATTAAAAAGGAATGCACTTAAAAAAATCATGAAAGTAAAGAATAGAAATCACTGAAAAATACATTGTTAGGAACAAGCATGAATATAGATAAGCAGACATCACTGACTGTCACTTCAAAATCATGTAAAAAATGTTATCTTTTTTCTTCTGGTGATTGATACTGAACACCAGAGTAACAAGGTTCTCTCGCTTTGCTTGCCATGAATAATGCAACTCATATATTTCCTAAGAGTACAGAAATATGAATTTGTTCAATAAATAGCATAAGTACCAGTGAGAGACAAATTAAGAGTTAAACTTCTGAAATGTAAAGCAGCACAGGGACAGCACCTGTTACTAAACTAGCTAACATTTTCTTTCATAGCTCTTCATTATCACGTGTTTGAAACATTGCTGTTTCCACTTGCTTTTTCCTATGCTTGGCATTTGCCTTAAGTGCTTATAGATGTAGATTGGAACAGATTGGTAGCAACAAGAGGATGATACGGTCTGCACTTGGTGTTTTCTTCCAGGCTATGGCTTTTTCATCAGCAGGCATGATTTTTGAAATTTAACTTTGTGAGCCTAACTTCAGTATCATTTTGCCAGCGCATTAACCAGCACGTTACATAGCATGCTTTGTTATTAGATTTGCAAAATTAAAGCCATGATAAGGGAGGAGATGGGGAGAAGGGAAAGGGCAGGAGAATGAAGAATGATCTAGGTTAATTCATTTACCTGCATCCAGGAAAAAAATTTTAAAAAGGATATAAAGGGTATTTACTTATCATATAAATGAAAAATGGCCTATAAAAACTATTTTATTTACCTGATGCTTTCCTCCATTAAAATTCACAATAGGATAGCTGAGTTAATGCAGTTATCTCCTGCTGTAAATAGAAAGAAATGCTCCGTTATTCTAATCTCGCTGTGTGGGCCAGTGTTGACTCGTGAAATGCTGAGTGCAATTTGTCTGTTGTTTGATAGAAACCAATACCTCTTAAGTACTTAGCCAGGTGTGTCAAGATTCAGCCTAGAATTGATTTCCTTACAGCTATGTTATAAAATCCTGCAAATAAGTTTTTCTGGAAGAAACGTTGACAGGTCCTTAACTAGATAGTGCTATTGAATGCCAATATAATTAGCTGGGCAAATCACACAAAGGATGCAGACTGTCATTCATTTCTGGCACTACTCATACTATCAGGCCTTATTAATTTTGCACCTGTCTCTTCTGTCTTCTCAGCTGGAGACTAATATTGTAGATATTTTGACTTACACAGCTGATAAGTCCGATTGCCATGAGTTGGTATAGAGTCCATTCAGAAAAAAGCCACGTTGCTGTAGTAATTGCTACTTCTCCTAGTATTTCTTTTTCCTACCTGTTTTCAAACTCCTGCTATTTTTGGGAGGAATTAGAACTACGAAGTCTGTAGATGACTGGAATCCACCTGTTTTGTTTTGCTGCTTTTTCTCCTTATGGGTGACTCTAGTATAAAAATAAGCAGGACTTCTACAGCTAACCAAATTCCCTTCCAGATTCAGAGAAATTCAAGAAGATATTTAAGAATTTAAGTGTTAATTGTGGGTTATTCAACTTCTAGAAAATAGATGAACCTGAAAACAATTAATGTGATATCAGCTGAAACAGAGAAGTTACTCATATTATATCAAGGGAAATAAAGATACTAGCTACAATGTAAGAGACTTGATATCTCCTGAATTATTTTGATTTCCTAATTCAATAATTGCACAGTCTAAGTACGATTGGAACAAAACAGAGAACAAGAACAGTTTCCCTAAGAATATTTTTTGTTATCATAAAAGCGGTGGGGTTTTTTCCACATCCTTCTTGCAGTTGGGGAAAAAGTTTAGGAAGCCAACACACATGATGCCAAAAAAAAAAAAAAAAAAAAAAGATTACCAAATAGCCACCTGATGGGCTCCAGGAGAGATGCAGGAGAGCTGATTTATCCTGCTTAACGAAATAGATGACTGCAGCAATATTCATCCCATTTAAGCTTGCAACCTTCCCTGCCTAATTTCCTCACCAGCCAAACCTTTGACTTTGTCCTGTTTACTGTAGTTATCTACATTTGCCTGGTAGGCTGTTAAAGGCATAGAATGCAATTTTGGTTTCTCTCTGTGTGTTCTGTAAATCCTGTATATGCAAGGCTTTGCTTACACAACATATCTACATTGTATATGTGGGCTACATCTAATCACTTTGCAAAGCCAAACAATTACATTTTCAGTTATTTTAACAATCGTGTTCTGTTAACCCCTCTGGAAATGCAGTTTGGACTATAACAAGAGAACGTTAACTTTCCTATAGAAAATTAAGCTTCCTTACAGAAACCTTTTTTGAAGTACGTAATCTTTATTAAATTCCTTTGACCAACTTAAAATTGCACAGAAAGGATCTCACTCATTAAGCATTTTGTGTAAAGGGGATTATTCCACCTTTTTTGTCTTAAAGTCTTCTGTCTTAATTTTGTCTTAGTCTCTTCTAGAGATTTCTATTCGATCTAGCCCTATTAAATTTTATGGGACTCTTTTTTCATGGCAGAATGAGTTGTATAGAGAGTTAGTTGCTCGTTGTGCAAATTTTCTTCTGTTGAAATCTTGCTCAGTAGGATACCACTTTCTGGATTCTATCTGTTCCTTTAATTTCACATCGTTCCCCAAAAAGCCCCACATTAGTAAGGTTCACCAAGCACTTCCCATTCTTCTCCTCTCTGCATGGTTGATCACATCCGAATTTGCATCATCAGTCAGATACATTGTCTTTCTCTTATCTACACAGAACTGCAGAATTAATGAATCCTGATTAAGTTTGTCTTCATTGATTTGGAAATGTCTAATAATGGGATTTCTTTTTTTTTCTTTCCTTTTTTTCCTCTATATATGGCTAGTATAATTGGGTAGAAGACAGTTACCTTATCTTCTGATGAGCATTTGTAGATTCTAAGCTCTGAATAAAACACAGAGGATGATCATGTTATGTTCATCATGTTTTACAGTGAAATATCTTTGCAGCGTCCTCAGGAAATTCCTCCACATATCTGGATTTTATTTTTGTTTTAATAAAACACGGCAAACTTTAAAACTTTTGATTGTATCTGGTCTATATGGATTAGGCACAATTCTTTTTATCTGGTAAAGCATCACTTGAATCAGCAACAGTGGTTATGAAATAAACTACTTATTTAATAAAAAGGGGTATTTGTAAGGAGGGGGAAAGGTGTGGGGGAAGATTAACTCCAAGCACAATTCACCTGAGCAGACCTAAGTTATTCCCATGTTGAAGATGAATTTCTTGACAGTACACCTAGACAATACTTATCCTCCCATGAAGATTTTAGCTGTGCTTGCAACCCTCTGAATCCAGTATAGATGCTTTGAGTGCTTACAAAAATGAATGGAGAAGGGACTGAATTAGGGTCTATTAGCGCTCAGAGTGTATTTGCCTCCTTCATATCCCAAGGTGACTTTCCATTTGAAAAACAGAAAAAAAGAAAGTGCTAAATATCATCTTATAATATATAGAGTCCTTTGGCTATAGAAAGTGTGGCTCTAATCTGCAAAAAGGTTAGGCTGAAGTAAGACTGTATAGTCTCGGTAACATGTATATTCAATTAGTTAAGAGCTTGTGAAGACCAGAAAACTTGCTTTGGTTTAACTAAATCAATTTGTAACTGAGCTAGCCCAGCAGCGCCAGCCAGATGCATTTAGGTACATTTTAACCCTTGCTTGAATTGCTTCGGCAAAGGTAAGCAAAAGCTTCAACTAAGCAAAACAGATGCTAATGGTAGTTAAATCAGTTGAAGTGCATCTACATTAGGAGCTCGTGCTGCCTAGCAAGACTGTTTTAAAAACTGCTCCTGCTGCAAAAACATACCTCGATCAACCATAAACCAATAAAAATAAGAGGGCAGAGCTGTGACACTGGCAAACCATTGCTGTTCACCCTGTTGTTCTATTATCCCTTTCCCTTTACGTTGTCTCTTCAGAGACTTGATTCATGGGCTTTGCTGCTGGAAGGAACTGTTAGATCACAGGCTGTGGACTCGCAGCTCCGCAGCTGCATTACCATGGTTTAACAAATTATCCCCGACTGCGAGCCACAGGAACGGTTGTGGGGCATGCTCTTAGCCCACCCTAAAAGTGATGTAGTGCACTGAAGCTTAAACTTCATTGAAAGAGGTTTAAGCTAAGCCACATTACCTTGCAATTGGGACAGATTAGGAGCATGCACATAGGCAGTTACCATCCAAAAATACATCTCATCTAAGAGACAGTAACCTATTAGGCTCCCATAAACCCTTCACGTGCCAAAGCCATAAGTCTTGCCTCCTTTATAACATAAGCCATAAAATTTCAACTAGTTGCTCTTGTACTGGGCCCCCGGTAATCCCTCTGGGGCAGCAAGCACCATCTCAGCTGCAGCCCTGAGCGCGGTGTCACTGCGTCCCACACACTAATGAGCTAATTCAGAGCCTCATGATGTAAACCAGACAGTGTCTGCAAGTTAGCGGGGAGCTTTAGTCTGGTTTTTCAGGAAAGAGCCTGCTGTATATCAGCTCCTCCTTCCTCCAGTCTGCTTTCTAGTAGCCTCTGAACAGACTGGCTTAACTGAGACGAGTTTGGCACATAGATAAAGGATAAACCTTAGGGTTTTTATAAGATTCACACAAATAAACAGCTATGTAATGGAGGGATGCCCTGAAAATCCCCCTGCTGAGACGAAAGCTGTGCTTTTAGGTCAACCCCATATTAGAAACTAGAAAATCCACTTGGAAGAATATGTTACAAATGATCTGATACAGAAAGACTTCACAGAATTTGCATCTTATTACTTCTCAGTGAATACATGGAATCTTATCTCATGCTTGAGATAGCACAAAAATATGAGTGAAACTTTCGTAGTGGTCAGCCCTTCACTATATCTTTCTCCCATTTAGATTGTTCAATAACTAACATGATGGGAGGTATCATCTTGTGGCTTGGTAGGGTTTGCTGGCTCTCCCTGGCCTGATTTAGATGTCAAAGTAACATCAACAGCAGGGAGTGTGCAAGCAACACTTTGAACATATTGTACATGACAATGTAAAAAGTTTGAAATGCCTTCATCACTAGGAGCATAGTCTTGATGTATGAGGTCAAACAGAATTTCCAGATTTTCTGGCAAAATTTCTGTTACCAGCGATGCTATCTAACCTGAGCTACAGCCCTGCTGCATCATAGCCGTGCCTGTGCCTGGCTGCTAAAGCTGGATGAGTTGTTCCCCAGTCAGAGTGCCCTGTTTTGCTCTGACTTTGCAAGGCTCCACTTCCAGGGTGCTGCCTGGTGATGAACTTGTCATTCACCACAGATGCTGGAAACACCCCCCAAAAAAATAATCAGTCTCCACAATTACATGGTACTCCAAGAAATATAAGTAGGCATTACATATTTTAGATGGATTTTATCCTAAAAAAAAAATCTGTATATATAATTTTCTTAAAGGAACTTTAATTTTTCCATCAGTGAAATACATATACATTTCCTGATACATCTATTCATTTCAAAAGATTGATATATTGGAATTCTGTATCCCATCTTTTATTTTGAATGATTGGAACATTCTTGTTTGTATTGTTTAATATTTTAATACAGCCCTCACCCCAGCATTAACTAGAACTACAAATGTCACTACATGTGATCTCAGAGATGGGTATGATGACCCTACTAAAGAAGAGGTGGGGGGTTGCTTGTTCCTTACCTTTTTGTTTGCATTATTTTCAAATGCAAGGTTAAAATATGGCTGTTTGGAAGGGAAAAGTGTGGCTTTGAGAGGAACTGATCATACAGATAGAAGCATAAGGTCAGGTGGAAACTGCTGCTAGGAGCCTTCAAAATTCAAGTTACTTTAAGTAGGTAATTCTTACTGTATGTGTTAACCTCAAGGGGCAATTGTTGTGGAATACAACTGAAATCAGTAGCATATAATAGGAAAAATATGTTTAGCAAACAGTATGTATCTGAGAAATCAGAGGGTCCATATATGACCTTCAGGCATCCTGTCTGTGAGTGGGTAGAAGATAAAACATCCAAGTGCATATATAGATGTATTAACATAAATTTAGTCCAAGTCTGTAGAGCGAGGGAAAAAACAACTTTCTTGTATTACTTGCTTGTGTCTCCGAAGTGTACCAAGTGTCCGATCTATTAAAGGAGGGGAGGGAAACCACCTCCTGTAATTGGTGATTTTGAAATGTTGCCATTTAAAGCGTGTTGGGACGCTTTTTCGAATGCTGAGGAAGAGTCTGCCAGGCGTCATTAGAATGAACAAACCCTTGTACACTCGATGGTTTTGAGTTTTGCATGTCACGTGCTTCCAGGCCTCTGGCAGTGATTTTTAGATTGATTTAGAGAGGTCCTTTTTGTAATAAATTGTTTCATTCCGTATTCACAGCAGGGAGGCAGCTGCTGGTGGCTTTCACACCACAAAGGACAAAGCCATGTATTTAGATGTGAGGTATCTAGCTTTCCTGAGATTTCATGACAATATGGGTCTTGTCTTTCAGAAGGTCTTATTACTGCTCCTTTTCCTCCTCCTTCCCCAATAGTCATACTGTGTCATGGTATATAAAAGGTCATCAAACGGGCTGAGCAAATGGGCTTATACTGAATTTTCAGTGAGCTGGATTCTGTTTTGAAGATGGTCTAAGTCTGCAGATCACTGTTTTCAGTGGCCATTTGCATCTGCATCTTTCCTTGATATTTATGGTAAACTTTATAGCCAGTACAGCAATGCAGGTAGCAAGAAGTCTATTAAGAAACACTGCTTCAACAAAGTGGAAATTGAAGATAACTGGAGGCACATTTCTCCAAGGGTTCAGGGATATTTGAATTTCAGAGAGCACAGATTTTTCATGCCAAACACTGTAACAGCAAGAAAACTAGATGCCCTTGAGGTTACCTTGGCCTGGTCAGAAGATAATTTCACCAGAAGACAACATCACTGTAAAAAATGTCAATTTTGTTACTTCAAAAAGCAAATCTTGCAGATGCCTAGTAACCTGGGGAATACACCTTATAGCTGCAGTTCCTGAGGCTTTGAGGGTTTCCACTACTTTCTGCTCAGCAGCATGAGCTACTACCCACATAAGGACTTCCACTTCATCCCCAGGTGCCAAAATTCACCTCAGATACGTTTTCCACTAAAAGCAGATTCATGAGACTCACACTCTTTTTCCACGAGAGACCAGGTCTGGTGCATAAGCTGGCATACCTCTATCCATGCTAAAAAAATGACATGCTGAGAAGATGATGAAGGCTCTTCTTTACAGCATTGCAACCAGCAGCTGTGCTGGGATGAGCACGGGAAGTATGGGGATCTGGAAAATGACTCTTTGCATCTTGTGGAATTAAACCTTCAGCGAGAACCGGTCAGATCCTGACTGCTATGTGCTGCAAGCAACTAGATCCGTAAGGAAGGTATTTGAGGCAGTGAAAATACCTGCAGGCAGGTGATGGAGAAGTAAGGCAGGTCAGGGCATTTAAAAACATATTTCCTTTCAGTCTGCAGTTTCCCGATGTATCACACAGATCACACCCGTAATAGTGAGGACTTTGAAACCTTTTTCAACGCACTTCTAAGCTGGTTTTGCAGAGTAAACTTTTTCTGAACCTTGCAAGGAAGAGGCGGTAGGCATGCAGCAACGGGGATGAACAGAGCTCTGGACTGAGTCACTGTCGTGCCCTCAGGAAACTCTCCTGTAAGAGCTGCTCCATAGCCTGGCACTTTAATGAAGCTCTTAGGTAGGAAGTGAAGGGCTTTTAATGTGTTTTATAGCCGCACATGCTCATTTCCAAGAAAAATAAACTTCATAAGATTTTTTTTCCCAAAGATCACAGCACACAGAGATGACTCGTGGCTCAGCTGTGTATTTACCTATTCCCCTGCCCTTCTAATTGCAGAACAAGCCTGTGCAGGCACTGAGGGGAAAGAATGATCTTCATATTCTTCATTACTCAGTTGTAGCTTCACCTCCCGTGAGTTATGACTCATTTTCTCACTCCTGGGACATCACTCATACAAACTGATCATACAATAATTCACCAGAGGGGTGAAAAATTAACTTGTCTTCTTAATACAGAAGTTAAGAAAATAGGCTAATATTTCATTTCCCTAGAAGAAACCAATGTAATAGGAGCAGGCAGGTCATACTCTGGAGTGTAGCCCAAGTGAAAACATACCTCGACTGAACCGAGGGACTGGTGATAGAAAACTAGGCTGTTTGCTGCATACTCCTGAGTTACCTCCACATTTATTTTTTACCCTATGTTATTTCTTCCTCCCTTCTTTCCCCATACTTTTGGAAGTTACTTGGCTGTAGCAGCACTGTAAACTGAAGCCTCTTTCCAAGTATGTGTGTATGGAAAGTGTAGTCGTTTGGCACTGAAAACATCCCACAAGAGACATCATTTCTGCAGTGGAGACAGGTGCTCCATATTCCTTTTATTTTTTCTTTCTCTAATGTCTTGCATCATTCACCATGGGAGGGAGATATTCAATTGACCTGCTGTTGGTTTAGGTTGACAAATTAATTTCATGTCAGCCTCCAAACAGCCCGTTAACAATAATCACCTGGGACCACCTCAACCAGCGTAAAGGAGACACTTAACTCTTGACAGAAAGGTAAAAGTTTCTGAATCATTTTGCTGAACCATCCAAGCCCCCGTGGCTCCGTACTCCACGTTGCCAGAGAGTATGCCTGGCGTTTGAACTCAATCCTACCAAAAGTTTAGATTAGCTTCTGAGTTGATATTTTCCACAAAGGGGAAATTAAATAATGAGACTTTATTGTGAAGGCATACAGCCTTGTCTCTTCTTATTTCTTATATGCTCTCCTGGCATGATTACATACAGCGAGAAAAGTCTTGCTGCTTCACAACGAGGATTTCTGCGACAGAGAAACACCACTCACCAGCACAAGCCCATTAAGTTTTCATTAGCCCCCCTTGCCCTCTTTTTCATCTTTCTTGTCTCCTGCCTTCCCCGTTCTCTTTTATATTCTCACTTATTCCTACCTGGTAATGCTTCATTGCTCTCAAGCCACTGCGAGTACCTTGCTTCACCTTTGTCTTGGCAATCAGTTTGTTGCCCATTTCGAAGTACTTTCACAGGCAATGACCACTGGGCATTATGGTCTGTCATGTCAAACCCTAACTGCTGGGCTGGCTTGAAAGGTAGCAGAGTGTAACAGTGAGCTGATGTTGGAAGGTGTTTGTGCCTTCGTTTACCTGCGTAGAAAATACGGGTGAAAGTACTGTTTTTACAAATAAAATCGTTGCCCTGTATTTTTTTAAGATACGTGCAGGAATTCTTGCTCAAAATAAATTATAGCAAACAACACAGGCTCTTCCTACTGCCATTTTAAATGTATCAGTAATAGGATTGTGCCCATAATGCAGTGTCCCAGCAGGACCTAGAGACCCTTACATGGATTTTGGCCACATCGTGCTGTACAAACTTAACAAAAGATTGCAGCTGAGAAAGGTGCAGAGTCACACATTCAACCCGCAACGTTCTGGGGTTTATTGTACAGCTATCCCAGCTATTGTACGGTATGTGCACTGCACACTCATCTCCTGGGTAGAGCATAACATCTGTTTGTCAACACACAGCCATAATGAACTGTCACAGAGACACAAATGGAAAGAAAAGCCTCATTCAGCTCACAGTGCAAGGGAAATGTAGGTCAGTGGAATATCATTACTAAAATTGAAATTTATCTGGGACACCAGGGCTAATAAAACTCTTCTCAGACAAGTGCTATGGCATCATTAATGACCATGAGTTGTCACGACAGTCTCTCCTGCCTCCGTACTGAGAAGTTGCCTTTCACAACTGGAAGGCCCCAGTTCAATACTGGGTTACATTGCTTGGTTCATTTCCAATTTATTTACCAAATTAGAGCTTTCTTCAACCCTCTGGCTGTCTTCCATGCATATGCTGCCCGGACCTGAGCCTTCTTAGCTGTATGTTATCTAACAGCATCACAACCCTGCTAAGAATGACCTATATTTGGCTTGTTCTCCAGCATTTAATTTTGAGCAGTAAAAGCTAATTTTCTTTTGTACTGAAAGAACATATGAGTTCATTGTGAGGGAGAAGAATTGTTTGAGCGCTCTATTGAAGTCGGATATTTTTAGGTGCGTGTAAGATCAAAGCTCTGATATCTCTTGGTGCAGTAATACATGTACCAATATGTAACAGCAAAAGAACCTTTTTCCAAGTCTCCATTCAGAGCATTTTCATTACATTTTAAAGCTGCCTTTGACATTTTTGTGCCATATACAGCTCTTTAATGCAGCATTAGCTGATGTGAAGTGTGCCAAGCCCATTTAAGCACAGAATGTGTAGATACAGAATGAAACAAGTTTTATCAAGAGACAGCAAACTTCAAAGTTTCCAGAGGCTGAGCTTAGATAAACCTTATTAAAACATGATCACTGTTGAAATGGAGTTCAGACTTTCTCAAGCAATTTTTGGTAAAACTTGTTTCTCAGAATTCTGAAATACTGGTTAAGGGTATTTCACATGTTAATTTGTTCTGTCTGCTTCAAGTCCTGGCTTCAAGTCAATAGAAATGCATCCAAGCTGTCAAGTTTACATCTAGGCTTTGCCAGAGTGTGAAGTTGTTTATATCTAGAGTTCTGGAGCCAGCTGACATCTACACACTTAGGAAAATTAATTCAAATTAATTGGAGGTGTGAACTTAGAGCATCGCAGTTCAAGTATCTTAAAACCCCATGTGGAAACTCTTATTCAGATGTAAAGTGTCCTCAGTTCTGAATATAATCTTCCTCCGAGATGAGCTATATCTAAATTCACAACTAAGATCTAGTAGCATCCTTTAAAGCAGAAACTGTTGACAAGAAATTTCACAGGTGCACCAAATAAGTGATAAACAAACTACTTCAGATTTAGGACTGGTTTAGTTGTCATAAAGTCATAAAAAACATCTCAGTCTTTATCCAATCAAGGAGTTTTCAGCTAATCCAAGGGAGATAAAATAAAGGTCATGTTTTATGACTCATTAACGGTCATATTTTTAATCTGAAATGGTTTGAAATAGCAGAGCTATGTTTTGTATCTAATAAATACAAAATCAATTGATTTTCAGTAGCAAGTTTGGCGTTTTTCCGTCTAAATTACTAAAAGATCCCAAACTACAATAAGCAAATAGTAATACCACCATTCTTTCAGTGCAACTGTTGTTTCTTTCATATCATAATCTAGCAGGCTGACTAGTTTATCACCAACTCTGTTGTTTCCTCATGTCTTAAACACCTGAGGTGGATCTTGTTGTGTACTTTGTTTTGAATGCTCTCTAGATTACACATTTGCTGGTATCCATAAACTTTTAGCCTGGAGTCTCAGCATTGTCCCCGGGTTGGAGTCCCAGGGATGCTTTTACAGTGCAGATTTCCTGCCTAGTGCAGCAGCTCTCAATGATTCTCTGGGAAAAGGGAGGGAAAGAGAAGCTTTTCACCCTTATTCCACTTTTTTTTTTTTTCTCTTTCCCCTATTCTGTATATCTCTGTCCCACTGAGAGTGTTCCCCCCATCAACCACATAAAGAACCAAATACATACATTGAATCAATGAGGAAAAGGGAGGCGTCTTACACCAGTAGCTCTTCTTGGAGTAGCAGATCTCTTGAGTGCACTCCTGGGACTGTCTGGCTGGGGAGAGACTACAGTTTAACGATACATTTTGTGTGATGTCCTGTATATCTTGAACTTTAAACATTATAGGTATTCATACCTTCTCCATGACACTCCATATTTTAGAGAGTTCTATACCATTCTTTCATCTCAATGGCCTTCTTCCAGCATCCATCTTCCAGTTGATGACCAAAGTACGCCAATTCTCTTTACAAGTAACTACTGTGAAAGCTGACTGCTGAGTTGCAAACGTATCACCCTATCTATAAAAACAGCTCTAGAGGAGATCTTGGAAACTACAGGCTGATAAGTCTGACCACCGTCCCTAGTAAGACATTAATTTGTAATAAAGAATAAAATCACTTAGCGTACAGATAGGCATCACCTCTTGCGAAAGACTTAGCATAGCTTTTGTAAAGGGAAATCCTGTCTCACTGCATGCTGGAGTTTGACGACGAATTTGTAGGCACCTCAGTAAAAAGGATAGAGTGGTCATAAAGTATTCAGATTTTGCAAAAAAGCATTTGGCAAGTCTTTGTGCCAAACATTATTAAATAAAGTAAGTTGCTATGGGAATGGAGGAAAGAATTTCTGAAAGCTAAGTATGGATAGGAAGTAAAGGCTTATTAGTTGCTTTTCAGGATGGAGAAGAGTCAGCACTGGGATGCCCCCAGGACTGGTGTAAGCATCAGTTTTATTTGACGTTGTCATCAATGCCCTTGGGAAAGCAAAGAACAGTGAAATCTTTATGCTTACAAATGATATTAGCTCTACCAGGTAGTAAAATGCTGCAGCTTTAATGAGGAACTGAAGAAGATCCTAACACAACTGAGAAAATAGGCTGCAAGTTGGCAGACAAGCTCTTTTGTAAAATAATACAAGGTAATGAATGAATCTAGAGAAAATACGCTGAAGCACAGATACATGATGCTGAACTCAGAAAAGACGGTTGCAAGAAGGAGATCTTGGAGTCGCTATTGACGTTTCCCTACAATAATCATTTCAACATGTAGTGACACCCAAAAAAGTCAATAAAATTTTCTGTGTCATCAACAAGGGGACAGAAGAGAAGACAGAGGACATTATTTTGCTGCTTTATAAGCCTGGTGTGCTCCCACATTGTGAATACTACGTGCAGGTCTCATTTCCCCAGGTCAGGAAGGGTATAGTGGATATGGACTAGAAACAGAAAAGGGCAACTAAAATGATCACGGGGATCAACTGACTGCTTGAAGTCATGAAGACAGTGGGTAAAGTGAATTTAGAAGTGATGCAACCTAGCAATAGAGGAACCAAGGGACACTTAATCAGGGCATGCAGAAGATGGGTTTATCACAGATAAAAGCCCTTCTTGAGCCCTCGGGCAGCAGATTACTGCAACTCATGGCAGGTCGTGGAGGCAGATAGCAGCAGCAGGATCAAAAAGGCACTGGGCAAATTGACATGAAGTCCATGAACAGGTACTAAGGGGAATAAGCATAGATATACCTTCCAACTTCCCTAGTGTAGTGATTGCAGGTGCCTGGTAAGCATAGGGGACATGAACTGCCATGAGTGGCCAAGCTTGTGTGCTCTCTTTATTCAGTATCACCTGTCACTCCTCAAGTTTCTTCATCAAAGACCTTTAAAGAAATTAAGTCATCAGGGTATTAAAAGCAGTAAGTATAATTATATGCCTGTAGAGTACATACTTGTACAAGATTTCTGGCTCCTCACCTGTACCAGCACATAACCTGTCTAGATACCTGATAAAGTCCACTACCTTTGCACCTCTCAGGCAAGTTACCAAGGTCTTCTTAGACATCACACAGCTACCTACAAGTGTGGACAACAACAAAACCTCACTCTGTCACTGCCTGCTTCTTCCTACCATTGAAAGTCTCCAATGTCCTCTTTTCCATGGATGTATATCCTGTTCAGCAGGAGATTACTCTTCTCTCACTGTCCTCTACCTTTATCAAGATAGTTAGCAGGAGGCGAAATATAATAAGAAATGTGTTTAAAAAACCCTTAGAAAACAAGAGCACTAATAGATTTGGGAGGCAGAACGTCCCCTGAAAAAAACTTTGTCCTTTTCCATTGTCTCCCATTTCTCCATGTGTCTCCTGCTTCCATTCTTTATTGCAATTTCTGTCAAATTGACCAGCGGTTATTGATCTGTGGTTTCCAATAACTCCTTTGAAAAATTTTTCCTTTTGTCTTTTTTTTTTCACATTGGCATCCCATTCTTGTAGTGGGCACTCTCTTTTAGGCAAAAGACTACTCAGCATAATTAATAGTTTAGCAATTTCATACTTGAGTTCATCTGGAACTCTTGGGTGAATACCATCTGGCCCTGGTGATACGATACTGTTAATTTTATTGATTCACTCTTAAAACGTTTCTACTGATACTCCAATTTGAAACAGATCTTCAAATTCACCTCTTTTTAAGGAAAACTTCTGGTGTGAGAATCTCCCTAAACATATCAACATTGATCATGGAGAAGATTTCTTTTTTTCTACAGCCCTGTCTTCTCTGTATGATCTTTTTACTTCTTGATCATCTCTCAGTTCTACAAACTTTCTGGCAGATTTCCTTATTCTGGTGCTGGGAAAAAAAGTTTTCATTTTTATGGTTTTAGTAATATGTTCTTCAAAATGAATTTTTTTTTTCCTTTTGTCCTGCTGTATTATGCTTTTATATTTAACTAGTTCTCTTCTGTTTCTGTTTTTTGGAAGGTTTCATTCAGCTTTCTGAAGGATATCTTTTCAGTTCAAATAGTTTTTTTCACCTTGCTTGTTTAACCATATCATCTTTGGGGTTTTGGTCTTTTTTTTTCTCTTTTTCTTTTTTTAATCTTTCTAGTCCTTTTGATGGGTTAGCCCTTTCACAACAGTCTCTACAATTCACCCCCAACCACGATGTGAAAGGATGAAAAATCCCACATCCAAAATAGTGTCTGCAGTCTGACACAGATACATATAAAAAGCCCCCAATTTCAAACAGAACTCATAGGCTGTACAGAAATTCCCTGCTGAGCTTTTAAAATGATTCTCGCACTTGCCTTACTATGGAAATCATCTTCTTCCAAGGACCAAAATTAAACAGTAATAGGTTCCCTTTTTAGTTGTTTAGATATTTGATGGAGGTTCTGTTTCTATAAATACACACAGCGATTGCTTAAATTGATTCCATTGCTTATTTAACAACTTTAATTTTCACTGAGTGCAGGACTTGAAATGCTAGCACATGTCGTGTTCACCTGGGTCAATTTTAAGAATAACTTGGTCTGCTATATTTGCTCCTTTTTTAGTTTAGCTTTCCTGGTGTAGGTTGAAACCTGCCCTTGAAAGTGTGTATGACTCCCATTAATATCAATGGGAGCCACGTGTGTGCACTGAAGGACTAAATACTAAATTTACCCCCTAAGCACTTTCCCCATAATGACTGAGTGTCCTATTACGAAGTCATTTTTTAATTACCATTTTTAGCACAAACTTTTTCTTTTAATATATTCTAACTGATGATACAATTAATTCTCTGAAGTAAGTGTCATTGCATAGTAATTGGAAATACCGTCAGTATTTTCATGCACTTTCCACAGTCAAAATGCTTTACAAATATTTGCTTACTTTTTCTCATAGCATTTTTTGGACTACAGTGGTGTAGCTAGATGAACATTTCCCAATTTTATATTTTAATACTTGCCTACAGCTAGTGCTCCAGAAGTATGGCAGAATGCATAATTTTACATCGCCTGTAACTTTTTCCTGATTGAACTTGGGTTTGCCTCTTTGTGTTTTACAGAGCTGCGCCACAGCCACTTCTGTGTTTTCATTCTGAATTGGATTACTTCACAATCATAGACACTGCTTGCAATTAAATGCATAGAACCTGCTGCTTTAATTGAGTTCAGTCCAATTTGTCACTTCAAACTTCGGAAAATAATGTGTAAGGAAAGATTTACTTGCCAGTTTGATTCAGCTAAAGTTGATGGAAAACCTTTTGATCACTCAGCCATTAAACACATTTCAGAGTTGTGCCAAGCTAATTGCTTGAGCTTGCTTGAGTTTATTTGTATTTAAAACAATCTAAGTTGATATTTTCCAGGTCTGTGCAAACCATTATCTTTGCATGCACTCGTGTTTCCTTACTTAAGAGTTTTGGGGGTCTGACCCTGCTCTTACACACCCACTGGTGTAGATGAAGCAAAACTCTGTTCTCTTTGGGAAAACAAGGGGGGAAACGGTGCGGTAGCGGGTGCCAACCCAAATTTGTATGTCCATCTGTTAACTGGTGCAATCAGAAAGCGACAGAGCCACAACAATGTTTATTCACTGCAGAGCACCTGCTTCTGGTTATGACAATAAATCTAATGGTGCCTCAGCAGCTGAAGTGTAGACATGCCCTTTGGGATCTTGCTGGACCCGGGTGGAAGCATCCACCGGGAGCACAGCTGTAGATTACTAATAACAAGGCCTCCAGCTTTAGGGGGGTCACGATCAGCATTGTTGCTGCCTTGCTTCTAAGAAATACAGTGGGGTTTTTTAATCCCTTGATTCGGGGATAAAACCAGTAATAGGAACTGTAAATTGGTTTTGCTTTGTTCTCATTATTTTAAGTAAAGGAAAAGCCTATGTTAAATTCAAAGTGCAGGGCACAGAGTCTTCATCTTTAAGACATCGTTACAGGTCGTGCAATGCCAACTTAGGCATATTTTGTTAAACAGTATGGAAAAGATTCATGTTGTCAGGCCAGTTCCTTGAAGAAAGATAGTCACAAAATAAAACTTTAATACTTAAACTATGTATATCTTATAAGCAGGCTGGAGCTTCTGGTGGTTATAGAAATACATACGATAATCTTCCAGGTTGAGATATGGAAGTGTGAAATGTGTATGTGAGAGAAGGAGGCGGAGGGGACAGTCATTACTGTTCTGCATATTTCCATTGGACACATTTCTGAGAATAAGGACTAGAAACTACCATCACTTACCTACATTTCAAGGATGGGGATCTGGTCTGCTTCTTGTCTGGTAGTGGGCTACAAGTCTTAAAGGAATTAGAACAATTAAATTCTCACTGGATTCCCTTAGAATAACTGACTTGCACATGTAGAGACTGAGAAAATCATCCATCTAGTGACACAGTAAATACAGGTCCACTTCTCCTTTTCCTAATCCGGCTTGTGCGGTTTTTAGATGATTACTGGGTTTCTCTGTCATATAGCCCTCTTATTTGTAGAAGGGAAATAACACCGCTTCCTTACCTTGGAGGTTTGTTCATAGGGTATCAACAGGTCATGGAAAAATTCTCAGCTATGTTGATAATAGGACAAGAGGAAATGGCCTCAAGTTGCGCCAGGGGAGGTTTAGACTGGATATTAGGAAATTTTTCTTGACTGAAAGGGTTATCAAGCATTGGAACAGGCTGCCCAGGGAAGTGGTTGAGTCGCCATCCCTGGAGGTATTTAAAAGACGTTTGGATGAGGTGCTTAGGGACATGGTGTAGTGGTGGTCTTGGCAGTGTTAGGTTTACGGTTGGACTCGATGATCTTAAAGGTCTTTTCCAACCTATACGATTCTGTGATTCTGTGATTCTGTGATAATGCATAAGGTGATTCAGACTGGTCATGTAAGTACTTTTCACCTCAAAATTCACTTCTCCTCTAAAACTGACAGATTAAGGGTCGGAACTTCAAGAGGAGACGTTGTCTCAACGTGCTTCACTTGCAAAGTTGTTTGCTTTCTAGTAAAAGATAGGCAATCTTATTGTCTTGTTTGTCCACAGTTGACATGAAAGCACATTGACAGACACAGATCTCAGTAATTCAGCAACTGAACTGGCAGTCCTCCCCCTGACCCTTAAAAATTCAGCATAAAGATATCATGTAAAGAGAAAGAGAATTCTTGACAGTGACATTTCTGTGGTTCCCTTCTCCCTTGATGAAGTATGAAGAGGTTTCATTAGAATTACAAGTAGTCACCCTTTGGCATGAATATTCTCCAGAGCAAAGCTTTCTGTTTAGGGATTGGTGTAGTGGAACGGGCTGATAGGAGCAACACAGAAACACCAGTTTTAGTCAGAGTTCCTTAAATTTGTTAGAAAATTTGCAATAGTTTTTAGATCAGACTTGCATACTCAAAGGTCTGTACAGACATCTCCTTTCATTTGTTTTTACGGATGTAAGAGCACAAATAACACAAGAATGAATTTTGTATATTGTTTCAGGCTGGCATTTACACTGTGTTCTCATTAAGGTTCTCTTTATATTATTTTAGATTACAGTATTTATATTTATAGTCTTGATTTCCTGGGCACGATCTCTTAGGATACACTTGACCTAGAGCATATCACTTAGAAGTGAAATTTTGAGCATTTAACTACTATCACATAGGTTGTCCAAATTACAGTAAGCAGAATAAAAAGCCCAAATGCAAGCTCCAAAGGCAATTGTGTTTTGAACCCAGGGAAGCATCTGGTAAAATGTTCTTAACAATATTTGCATTTTAACTAAATAAGCAAGTGTTTACTAGGCACAAGAGAAGGAAAATAAAATTCTGGATGCATCCCAGATTAGCAGTCAGCTCAAACTGGTGAAGATAAAATAAAAATATCTTGGTCTGGAAGATTCACAAAAACCAGCCTCTCATAGTTTTTTTGCATTCCTCTGAATATCTTAGAATCTCAAAACTGTCCTTGTTGTCAGGATTTCTTGATGTCCTGCTTGTTTTTTTTCTGTTCTTCTTTGTCTTCTGTTATCCTTTATATAAAATCCACATCAACAAACTAGGAAATGTCTTTTGCTCCAGTAAAAGTGCATTTACATGCACCTACATGCCTGGACTAGCATCATTTTCTTATAGACTTTCATTGGTGCAGCTCTGCTCTTAGCCACCATGGCAATACTGTTTTGGTGGGAGAGTTGGTATCTCATCTACTCAGAGCAGGTCTAGACAGTCCAATGGTTAAAATGCTGATCTGTCTGCACAATAATCCTACTCTTACAACTGTAATTGTATCTTGCACCTAGGAAGGTTACAACAGGAAGCTTGAATAATAGGGTAGTTTGGAAAATAGCAGCTGAGCTCTATGAAGTGCTTGGTCAGATGAGAGTTTACTATGTGCTCTACTGGCACATCAGCCAAAGCACATATCCTGGTGGGGCCCCTGTCTATGAGAAGAAAGACCTTTTCATGGAAGGTCTTGCTAGAGGAGCAGGCACTGACCTTGGAACATGGCTTGTTCATCTTCTCCAGCAGTAAATGAAGCTTAATACTAAATAAGATGGCTCTGTAACTATATAGTCCCTATATGATGATGCAGGAGCCTGTCCCTCACTGCCCACTCTTGGTGGGAATGTTCCTCAACTTCTTCATTACTTCCTTTAAGTCTGTATTTGATTTTATGAGGCATTATAGGTTTATTTGTTTGTGTATGTGTGTGTGTGTACTAGGAGGCATTTCATTGTGTATTGAAGTGGAAGGAAGAATTCTTCATTTTGTATTATTGTCTTCTTAATCATGTAATGGGCCTCCACAGCAGAGTGTTACCTTCTACAAGAACGACAGACACTTTTTTACACAAAGAAAAAGAAAATACAGGGTGAGAGAGCCAGACTAGAGATATGATATAAAGAAATAGCTCACTTTTCTGGAAAATTTAGCAGGTGTAGGTGCATGTACATGTGTGTGTGCATAATTGTACCCAGCAGTGGTTGTGGCTGCTTTAGTGTAATTCTCCTAGAATATGTTCTTCCTTGCTTTTGTGTTTAAGAAGAAGCAAAAATTAAAAATCGTCATTGTCTCCAGGCGCTTCACTTCATTGGCATACTGCCTGAACGACAAACAGGGGATGTGTTGTTCTATAATTACCCATTTCCGAGTTCTCCAGTGAGACTGGAGTCCCATCAGCTATCCCAAAAGCTTTGTCTCTTTCCTGTTATCCTGGAATGGGCTGTAGCAATAATTGAGCCTACACTGGTGCAGTTTCCTCGCTCCTGGCCTCCTTAGAGAATGAAGGTAGCTTTCACAGGAGCTTTCCTACCGGTGGGAGAAGCTTCATGACCACATCAGTCAGAGTTCATATTAATAAATGTTTTTGTGTAGTCTGTACCTCATACAGACTTCAGCGCATCCCATATACCCCTGGGTGGAGAGCAAGGACCCTACTGCAAGCTGTGAATACACAAATGAAACTTTCCTTCTTCCAGCTTCAAAAAAAAGCTTCCTTCTTTCTGCTGGAAAAGCAGTTTTAGTGGCTTCTAGGCAAGTTTTTCTTGGAGATTCTATGACACAGATGACAACTGCAACACTATAAAAAGATGTTAAGATAACAGTTTTTCAAAATAAAATCTGTTACTAATCCTAAGGGTAAGTGTACGGACAAGGAAAATCCTGACTTTCTCACACTGCTCCCTTAGCATCACTAGTCCACAATAGAACAGGTAGTCCAGGCTCTCCATAATCCATACAATCTTATCTGCTGAAAATTCACCATATACTGAATTTAACATGAAATTATAGTATGGATGAAATTGCTAACAGCATAGGAGGTGATATAGAGAAAGAAAAGTGAAGTCAGCAGTAACATCATGTGCTTTTTCTTCTGGGGATTATGTTGGTTAGTGACATTCATTTTCAAGGTTCTATTAATTTATATATATACATACATTAATTCACATGTATATGCAAAGAAATTTGATACATAGATATATAAGATGGAGGCATGAAAGACCTAATTCCATAGCACAGTTAAAGCTGCAAAGTTATTTCATGATCCATCAAGAATGACAGGAATAGGGTTAAAGACACTAGGTTACATCTGTGACTTTCTTACAGCCACCCTGAAACGCATGTTAACCACATGCTGTTAATTCACATTTTAAGATTTCTATATGGAAGCGCTTCCAAAACAGCACCATTTAGATTTTCCATTTAGTTTCCTCAGAGGGGAGGTTGATGGCATATATCTGCTTCTCAAATTATTCTTTTTCATAAGAAGGCCATGGGCAGTCAGAGTATATAATGGGAGTTGTGTAATGGGAGTTATGAGGGCTATAAAGCACCTCTAAACAAATTAGACCTTTAAAAAAAAAACAGAAAAAACCCAAAGAAACAAAAACCATTAGCCTCATTAATTTCCTAGCATTCCTGAAATAACTGACAGTAGCAAAGGGACCAGCACTGATGAAGTATTGCCCTGATAAGGAGCTTAAAAGGCATGTTGCAGAGAGACCTGGAAACTGAATTTATCACTTTCTTCTTTGCAGTAGGAAGTGTGAAGCTGCTCTCTTTGCACCTGTGGCTAATTACTATAGCCCTAAATTGAGGTTATGAGGAATAAGGAAAAATATGCCCAAGAGGAGAGTCTGGACTGCAGAAAAGAGAGGATAGATAGATAGATAGATAGATAGATAGACAGACAGACAGATAAAATACACTACCTGAATGACAAATGCAGTGGAAGACATGGATGGAAATCTTGGCCCTTCTGAAGTGTATTTAGTTTAAATGGCAAGGTTTTGATAGCAGGGGGGCCGCAGGGGTGGCTTCTGTGGGAAGATACGAGGAGCTGCCACCATGTTGGACAGAACCAGTTTTGGCTGGCTCCAAGACAGACTCACCACTCTCCAAAGCTGAGTAAATGAGCAAGGCTGGTGGTGCCTCTGTGATAACATATGGAAGGAAGGGTAAAAAATGCTATTCAGTAGATGTGAGAGAGGGGAGTGAGAAAAATGTGAGAGAAACAACTATGCAGACACCAAGGTCAGTGAAGAAGCAGAGGGAGGAGGTACTCCGGGTGCCGGAGCAGAGTTTCCCTTGCATCCCATGGAGAATACCATGGTGAAGCAGGTTGTCCCCCTGCAGCCCACCGAGCACACACTGGAGCAGATATCCCCGCTGCAGCCTGTGGAGAGCCCATGGAGCAGGCTCCTGGCAGGAACTGTGGCTCATGGAGAGGAGCCCAGCAGGAGCAGGTTTTCTGGCAGTATCTGTGGCCCATGAGGGACCGACCCATGCAGGAACAGTCTGTTCCTGAAGGACTGCACTCCATGGAAAAAACCCATACTGGAGCAGTCCTTGAAGAACTGCAGCCCATCGGAAGGACCCACGTTGGAGAAGTTCATGAAGGACTGTATCCCATGGGAGGGACGCCATGCTGGAGCAGGGGAACAGCATGAGGAAGAAGGAGCGGCAGACATGAAGTGTTATGGACTGACTGCAACTCCCATCCTCCTGCACTGCTCAGGAGGGAGGAGATGGAAAAGTCATGAGGGAAGTTGAGCATGGGAAGAAGGGAGGAGTGGGTGGAAGGTGTTTTTAGATTTCTTTTTATTTCTCACTATCCTACTCTGTTATTAATTAGCAATAAATTAAATTAGTTTCCCCGAGTCAAGTCTGTTTTGCCTGTGAAGGTACATGGTGAGTAATCTCCCTGTCTTTACCAGGACCCATGATCTTTTCATTATATTTTCTCCCCCTCTCCTGCTGAGAAGGAGGAGTCATAGAGCAGCTTGGTGGGCATATGGTGGCAAACCAAGGTCAATCCCCCACATGAAGTCAGCAAAAAGTTTGCCATTTGGTTCCCAGAGGCCTGGTCTTGGTGGCCAGAGAAGAAACAATCTGAAGGATAGGATAAATTGTTTATTTGAGTTAGCCCATTGGAAAAACCAGGCAGACAGGAAGACCCAACCTTCCTACCCCTCTGAAGAGAGCCTCCAGGAAGACAGGGCTGTGCATTCATTCAGCCCCTGCTTCCCACGTACACAGAGTGATCACAGAGGATGTCTACACTGCTACACATCAAGACTATGTCTTAAGAACAGACTTGCAACCCTCCCTCCTGCCCTGGAAGGGTTATTGCTTCCTGCCTTATCTGGACTTCTGGAGTTCCCCAAAGGGGAAAAATCTGAGCGTGTTTGAAGACTCTTTTGCAGTTCCTGCAGGCGTCATGGATAAAGGCAGGGCTGAGAGTGCTCCAGAAGCGTTGCACAGTTTGGTGAAACTTGAATTTCACTGAAAGACCATTTGGCCCATAACCAGCAGTAGATGCCAGGTACTGAGGGAAAAGCAAAAGCACAAAGCAAGCATGACGCAGTCTTTCCTCCAGCTACCAATGATCTGCAGCTCAGGAAATACCTGAGCCAGACGGAGTTTCTGTACGTCTAGAAATCTTCAAGGTTCTCGTTATAGTCAACACAAATAATTAGGCTTTTCTAAAGCCTAAATATCTCACCATAAGGTAGCTATTTGAAATCAGTCAAATTAATCATTCCCTAGGAGGACTTATTTCTTTCCTGCGACTGTAAGGAGGAGAAGGTGAAAACTAGCTTGCATGCAGATGTCTACCCTGCAGATGAAGTGAAGTGAGGTGAGATGACTGCTACAGCTGTAGGTGGGCAGTTAGCAGGGTGGAGGTAAACCTTCTTGGGACCTGAACTGTTTAAAACAGAGCAGAACTTGCAGTATAGCAATTGCTAATGGCCTCCCTACACAGGTGCAAAAAGTCAAGGAATATTTTGTAGCCTTGCCCTGAGCACATTGGAGGAAAACCGGTAAAAATAGGTACGTATTGTCTAAGGAAAATATATAAAATATCTCTTTCTGTAAAGTAGGTGGAGAATAAGCAGCGGATTGCCAGAGTACTCAGTGAAGAGTACACAACTGTGCTATTCCTTGAACTTTCAGGGGGGCACGATAGGGCTGTGTGTTTCATAATTCATCTGAGAGTTTGTCTGCAGTCAAGGCAGAGAAGAGATCAGACATCTTCAAACTCTTCTGTTCCATTAGTAGTTCCTCTGATCAGCACTAGTTTCCCCGCACTCCCTCCCTCCCTCTCTCTGTATACTTCATGTGATTTAAAGAGTAAAATTCCTGCTTCCTTAGCTCTGAGCTGCAGGGGGGCTCACTTTCCCAGCCAAAGGATGCACAGTATGGGGGTATGCTTTACCGATCTTTTCATTTCGAATGGGTTTTGAAAACTGATGATGTGATTTTAGCAGATTTTCGCTATAGGACTTTTCAGGGTCTGCTGTCTGGTGATTTTTGTATTTGGGTGATTTGAAAACAAATATTTGGAGCCAGGTGGATTGTTGCAGAAAAAAATGTTGATATAAAGGAGGAAAAAGAGCAATTATTTTAAAGTTTGCTTTCTCTCCTGTGGCTAATTCACCCAATTATAAGCTGATGACTGTTTGCTTGGTTCAGGAAATGGGTCAATGAAAGGTTTCCTACAGGCACAAAGAAAAACTTGCACTTACTTTAGATAAAGAAAAACAAGCAAAAAAAAAAAGGTAGTTACAGACTGTTCTGCCAGCAAAGTCTCCACAGAGAAAAATCCAGAAAGATTAGCAGTGCTGTCCTCCAGACACCTCACTTGTAAAATAAGCTCACGAAGTTTGAAACTATCCTTTTATTGTGTGTTTGAGAAATGCCTAGGATTCTGAATCCCCAACCCACAAAAGAACTTTTAGGTAGCTGCAATACAGGAAAAATATTATAACAAATCAAGTATCTGCATTCTTGTTGGACAGCATAAGTGGGGTTCAATTAAATGAGGTAAGACTTTTGTTTGCCTTCAGCTTCGACGGCAAACCAAGACTAACTCAAGACTAACAGTGAGGCAAATGCCACACTGGGGTGTACGAATAGGATGAGTGGCTTTGGGTTGATTGCTTGTCCATATTTTCTTGGCTTCATTCGAACCTAAAAACCCAAATCCATAAGAAAGAGCAAAAAAGGAAAAGAATATCTCTCTGGCACGATTTAAAAAGCTTGGCCTGTTTTCAAGTGAACGCAAGAAAACAATAATTTAAGCCAATACAGAGCTGAGAGGAGAAGAGACCAAATGTGAAGAGGCTGAGAAACAATGTGCTCCCTCACCATGATTTCAGCTGCCACCTTTGCTCTCCCCTGTACCACCTCTCACTCTGGAGACTCACAGGTCACTCTTAAGTTTGTCTCAAGTCTGTTCACCTCTGTAAAAGTCATGTGTACAGAATTAAACTCTTGTAGTTCATTAAAGCACACCAAGGTGAAGGTAACTGTAATTGTACATAATTAACTTTTTTTTCCTGTTCCTTAATAGTTGAGATTATGGATATTGTTTCCACAGTTTGCAGTAATGAGGCCTGAACTCTCACTTTCTTAAAATAAAATAGGGTATAATAAGGCAGCTGCTAGATGGTTTATAAAAAAAAAACCTTCTTCTAGATGTCTGTTTCTCTGCAAAAATTTCCACCTTGCAGTGGAGACGGGAGGATTTCTTCTCCACAGCTATGCTCTGCAGACTAGACCCAAGTAGATCATGATGAAGCATCATAGAAATGGGTAGTTCAAGCAGATGAATTTACTTAAAATTACTTAAAATCTACTGTATACACCTCAGCGTGTCAAGAAGTCATAAGGAAATCCCAGAGCTACTACCAAAAAAATAAGTAAGAAAGGGAACCATAGAGGGTCTTAGCCAGTCATTGCATCATTATTTCAGGGTCCATCTAGACTAGTCCTGTGGGATAGCCCAAAGCACAGATGTTTTTGTTACCTGTAAGCGTAGGCACACCCTACTTTAGTGTGCCTATCTCTTTTAATTCATACACCATTGCTATCACAGAGTACCTGCTCCAGAGCAACAGCAGCTGTGGGAGATGTTCCTCTGAGCTGAGTAACTGGCCAATTTAGGTAGCTTGGCTTCTTTCTGATCCTCCTCAAGGTCTTTTAAGTGTAAACAAGATCGTTAAACATTTAATTTGACATTTATTATCTTTAAATATTCATAAGCAATTGAATATTAAGGACACACCTACTGCAGAATTCAAGCCTGACTGAACCTTTCATTATGTGCATGTGAAAGCCAAGGCATGAGCACCAGGCAGAGCTGTGGTATGTATTCTGCAAATCCCTTTCATGACTAAAGTAATGGACTTCTCTTCTGGAAGAGCTGAAAGGGCAACTGGAGATCTGTCCTTCCCCAATAAGATTGTCCCCAATAAGATTGTCCCCAGTTGATTGTCCCCAATAAGATTGATTGTCCCCAGTGATTGATTGTCCCCAACAAGATTGTCCTTCCCCAATAAGATTGTCTTGTGGTATGCAGCTAAGAAACCTCTCTGACCTAAGGACTTCATTTAAATACTACTAAAACCATAACATACTTTGTTATGTTGCTGGTGGATTTCCAATGCACAGGGGTCTTTTGGCCAGCACAGAACCTAGACCAGAATATAGCCTGGAATCTGGGCATAGGAAGCTAAGTATAAACTGGAGCAGCCCGAAGACTGCTCTGATTTATGCTGGCAACCAAAAAAATTGCCACATTTGAGTACAAATGTGGCATAAAGCCTAATTTTCCTTCAACCCATCCCCAAGCAAGCTATGCCAAATGCTGTGATGAAATCAGGATGGAATCAAGGTCTCACTGTCGAAAGTATCTCTCTGACTCTCCTGCAACATTTTCCATGTGATAGTATTTCTCTACTATGTTTTCTTATTATCACTCTTTTAGTGCTCTCATATTATCTATCTGCTTAAGAAGTATTTTGCCTTCATTGTAAAGCCAGCACTCACATGCCCAATAGTTTTTTCATTAAAAAATAAAAAAAAAAGCTAATGCAAAAGGCTTTATTTCCCTTGGATAGTTGGAAAAAATACATGAAATAGTATCACTTAACTTTTTTTTTCCCCTGATGTGCAGAAGACTGTTTAAATGAGTGGGATGATATTCTATAGATTAGGAAATGTAGGTTCTTAGCAGTGGAGAAGAGGTTGGATGTGTACTAGAGTGGGCATGTAAACTGAAAATTATTAATCCTGAAAGCTGAATCCAGCAATAACAGAAATCCAAAAATATTCCACTTTAAGAGTTGTTTGCTGTAATCAGATTACAGGATTCTCTGTAAGATTTCAAAACCTTTTCAAAGAAGCACTTCTGCAAATGAAGCTCTATAGAATCCTGGTAGGAAGGATCTTACAGGCAGCTATTTTGTTTTAGCACATAATTATATGTAATTTGTCTAAATATTTTGTTAATTGTTTAAGTTCTTAACATATTGCAGTGTGTGCATTCCTTTTCAGTGCTTCCCCATTCACTTTTTAAATAAGACAGAAAATGTCATGTCTGGGTTCCTCTTTTAAATATACTCCTTTTATACATGATAACTTGATTCCCTTGGCTTAAAACACCTCAAATTACAAAGCATGTGCATTCTTCAGGAAACACATACACCCCCACATGCAGAGTATATCAGATGAAATTGCTTTAAAATAATCCTATAATTTTTCCTGAGCAATGACAGATTTTTTTTTTTTTTTTTTTTTTAAAGAAAAACTGTTCCCAGGAGACATTTTGATAAGAGCTTTAAGTTGATTACTTTTTATATCCTATGTCCTGTTTGGCTGATAAGCTCCCAATCTCCATCCTTTCACATTGTTTTTATCTTCCTGTGCTGAACCCATCTACTCAATGTCATCTTTCAGTTGCCGGCGTGAAGGTGGCGGTGGAGGCGGGGGGGGGGGAAACATGAGAGTGGCACGGTCCAGCACCAAGTCAGAGATTAGGGGTCAGTCTGCCCACACAGATAACTGCTACACTCTCAGGAATTAAATTTGTTAATCTTTGGAATGCTGTTCATCTTTCATTAATCATATAAGCTATAACACAGTCTTTGATCTAAATGCAGCATAGCCAGAAACCTCCTGCTTCTTTTGGCTCTGATCTATGAAATCCGAGTTGTTGGGAGGAATGCCCTCCCCCCTTCTTTTAAACCTGTCTCTTAACCCTCTCCTACTCGATATACAGAGAAATGGGATGGTTTTGTAGCTAAGTTATTGTGCTAGAGTTTCAGCAGTCTGGATTTGGCCCTTGGCAAATGCTGTCTTGCCTCTGTCAGCAGAAAGGTGATTCTCTTGATTGACAGGTGTCTTTCACTGCTGATCTCTACTGGATGCTATCTGAACTGGTTTGTTTGGTAGGGTCACCTTGACCAACTTGGCTCTGCCAAAAGCATGGTCTTCCTGAAAGAGGACAGAAGTCCTGTCCTGGATTACACCAATCCCAGTATGCTTTGAGGGAGGCAGTGACTTGCTTCATTACTGTTAAAGGACACTCAGATGTTTAGAAGGACCATGTTGTACGAGTACCTTATTAAATTCATCACGCTGGTTCTTTTCCTAACCTGAAAAAAAAAGGAAAAAAAAAGATGGTGGTGATTAACTATGAGGTTTTACTATTTAATCTTTTGTAGATTAGTACACCATCTAGCATCGCTTCCTTGGAGCACAATTAGAATTGTTTGCTGGTCTGTATTTTGTAAATGTATGATACGAAAGCACTGTGACATTGAATCACAGGATCTCAAACACCACTGGCACTCTGGGATACAGTCATTATGCTGTTATGAATTGGGTGTGGGTTATTAACACAACCAAAATACAGTTAAATTGGGTAGCTAGTGTAAAAAAAAAAAAAAAGAAAACAACCAACCTCATCATACGTGCACCTATGCCACAAAAATCCCTGCAGATAGTATCTTGGTAGAGACTCACTGACTTCTGAGGGACTCACAACTTCTTTCAAGGGATCACGCACCTGATTCCAGCCCCATGGCTAATTCCGCTTCCTTGAAATACGCAGTTCGCAATACATATGGCAGGATGATAGGGTCAAGGAGATGGAGTGATTGGAAGGGGAGAAAAAAGTAGCACAGAAACTTGAGGGAGAGGAAAAGTAGCCCAGAAAATGTGTGGCAGCACCAAATGAACTGAGCTGGTGCCTTTCAACACATACGCTGAGATGGAAAACGGTATGCGACTGACTCAACTCATCAGCTTCTGACACCCATAGGACCTTCCACTCCTGCTTGTGCACTGTCTGCCATCCTCCTGAAAATTCAGCCTTGTCCCTGTCCTAGCTACCTCATCAGTCCTGTTCCAGTGGATGCCTCACATTGTGTCTTATTCTCCTCCTTTTCCTGCTATATCGCCTGTTCCACCAGAGGCAACCTCCCCAGTGTGAGAATGGGTATGCTACATGTCTATACCTTTAGGTCAAATTTATTGAGTAAATTGTCACTGCCTCCCTCTGAAGTAAAGAGGTACTGTGAGAGACATTACTGGCATTTGGCTAACTGAGAAGCAGAGAGCCTCTGTAATTTGCCCAGACTCACAAAATTAGCAAAGAATTAAATCCTCTATGCCATGTTCCAAACTGTCCCCTTAAGTATGAGCTGTTCTTACCAAAGATCTTTTCTCCACTCTTTGCTGCACAGATAGAAGTGCGGTTCCTCTAGGAAGAATGAATCTTGATATTAAATTTCATACTTTGAACTATTTACTTTAAAGATTCACTTCTTTGATCATATTCAGCAGCTATAATAAATAGAGGTCCTTGCTAGAACACTGATTCATGGAAAATATATACGTGTGCAGCCTCTTACGTTTTCAAGTAATATAATCGATATTAATTGTTGTACTGTAAAGTAAGATTCATTCTTCACTGTGAATGGGATGGAATATGAATTTCATTAAATCTTCCCTATTTCAGTGCAATACAACAAAAGCCAAGTTAAACTGCAGCTTTGAGAATTTCTGCAGATGGTACAAATTGAATATATAAGAACTTAGTAAAAAAAGTCATGTTTCAAAAGTGTCAAAACATAATTCAACATGTTTAGAGTGTCCTTGTAAAATGACAGAGAGAGAGAAAATATAATCAATTGATTCATGATAGAGACAGAGTTGAGACCATCAGGTTTACACTTGGCTCTGCCACTGTTTTCTCTGAGTGACTTCTGGCCAAGCCATTTAGTTTCACCATGACTCAGTTTCCCAGTTATAAAACAAGGAGTAGTTGTGTGCCTACAGCACCCAGCTGTTGTGAAGATCATTTTTGCAAAATGCTTGGTTAAACGCAGATGCATAAGAGTCCTGTAAGGTTGGCAGTGAGCTTTTTGCAGTTTGCCTGAATTGAGGAGAGACAAGATGATATGAAGAACAGAGGTGTTAAACATCCTTCCTGAGGGCTGATTCCATTCTGCTTCGTATGTTTATGGCACATTCAGATTTGGCAGAATCTAAGGGATGGGGTTTTTTAAAATATCTGAAGTATATTCTTTAGTTGGGAAGAAAAGCTTCCCAAACGTACAGAGCCACTGACTCAGTGTTTATTTTACTGAATCAACACTCTAAAACCACATCTTTGGGATATGCATATTTCTCACCTCTGTTTTCTTTGGGATGCTGTGCTGGAGTCTAAGACTTTCTCACATAATCATTCACTAGGAAATTATTGATCATTTTGTGAGATAAAGGTAAAGCCCAAGATGGGAAAGTAGGAGTTGCTATAATAAAGAAATGTGAAAGGACCAAAAAAAGGGAGAGATAGTAATAAAGAGAAGGAGAAGAAAGGCACAAAAAGAAAGACGAAGAATAGAAAAGCTATGATTGTGAAGGTGAAAATGCTATCAAAAAATTGGGTAATTGGTAAGATATGTTTGTTATTTATTTGGTTAATGCTTTATTCTTGATCTTTGCACAAGCCTTTCATTGGCAACAGAGGCTGACTGACCCTTAGTGTCAGCATGGTTAGTTTTAGTGCTATGTCATCCTGGTTCACAGGACCCCAGTACAGAAATGTCATTCAGCCTTCTCTAGCAATCAGTTTAAAGTTGCTGACAAAGAATAATAAGTTCCATGAGCTAATGAAACGTATTGAATTCCACCTCTGTTTTCATTTTTGAAGGATACAGTCAAGCATTCCTGATTAAAATAATGTTTTGAACACTATGATTGGGGAAAAATCTCCACTGTGAACATTTTGGAATGATAAAAAAGCCATTATTCTAGGTTTAGGTCCAAAGTACCCACAAACAAGGGAAATTCATGTGAATATATTAATTTATTCCTTATAGTTACAATATCTTGTTAATCTTTTCTCCATATTTACCTATGCAAGAGAACAAATCAAATCATTCTTTTTTTGTAGCATAGTAGGCATATTTTTATTATAATTTTTGTTTTGAAACAAAAATTAGCTTTTTTTCTTTCTGAATTTTCCATTTGCCCTTTTTGCATACCACCTAGGTGGCTATCATGTCGTTTTCAACTTCATGAAGAGGTAGAGCTCAGTAGTCCGTTCATGGAAATGACAGACAGCAATGCCTAAATCTCTTCCTCCAGCAGCCTCCTTGTTAGTCACTGGGAAATTCACTCAATCTCTTTCAGTATGTTATAATACGTTGGATGATCAGAGGTGAAGCCTAGAGGATTACATCCAGAAAAGATTCAGGCACCTAATACCTACCTTACACTGAATTTTAGTGCTGACATCCCTGTGAGCCATCCAGAAATCAAATCACATGACAAGCTGTCTACGCTGCACAAAGGAGAGTGGCACAGGGGGACCTGACTTGAGAAACTGCACCAAATCTGAGACGTCTCTAGCTGTTTCAGCACTTTGCCACACCCACAGTAATAAGTCCATTTTACACACACAGCACAGCCGGGAATACAGCAGTGTGACTCACAAAACCAGAACAGAAACTGGAACTGAGGGCTCCTCTCTCCCACAAGGTGTTCATGTCACTGAGTGACAATCCAACCCTTCTCGCTTTACCTCTGACCATCCAAAACTTGCTTTCTTCCTACCTGTCGGTCTACCTTCAGCTGGGAGATGTAGCACGCCTGCGACAGCCTTGTCTGTACTCACAGCACTCTGCAAATCTACGAATTGTATTTCCCACAAGCTGAGAAGGTCATTTAACCCAACTTTCCCACTTGCTGAACCAAGCTGAAGTTGGACATCACCCTCGCTCACCCACTTGTCCACAGCCAAAGAAATAAGTGAGGTATTAAAGTGTTGGAGACAGTTTTGGCACCAAATCTCAGTCTCATATTGGCTCAGGCCAGCAGCAACATGCCTAAGAGGCAGGATGTGAAATCTTCCCTCAGGCTTTCTTTTTGGCCCATGCAAGCCTCCTTTGGCTCAAAGTTGTGAATTGTGTTATTATGGGCTGAACTCTGCCTGGTATTGTTTGAGATTTTTTTTCTGTCAGACTTTTAAGATACATAGAAGTTTTGAAAAGCAAATAGCTGAAAAATAGCATAGTTAGTTGCTAATTCTTAGCAAACTTACATTATTAGTGGTACTTGGGGTTTAATGCTTCTTCTCACGCTGGTTATTTTTTTACTTCAGTCCCAGTAGTCAGTGAGCTGAAGTACTGAATGAAACACAAAACCAGAGGAATCCTGATGGAAAAAAGAGTATATTCAACAGGGGAAAAAATGGAGTCAGAAGTCAATCTTTCCATGTGTTGGATACACTCCAGAATTATCATTGGAAGGAGAATGGGTCATTTGCATTAAGCCTACTGACAATGGAGCTAGAGCAGTGCCTGACTAAACACGGTTATGTGGCAAGCTGTGTTGTATGGAGACTGAGCAAACACACACAAAAAAGCAAAGCCCCGGGAGGTCATCTTAGAAAAATCCAGTGATTAAGAAAACGATTATCAGGAATGAAATACTGACATTACATTACTCTTGAAAGTGGGATCAGAAAGGAGGATAGGAGATGTGTTCTTCATGTATCAAAGGTATTAAAAGGGATTACCGTCGTGACCTGTAGCTGAATACAGTCTTGTCCTCTAACATAAATGTGCAGACTCCCGGAAGTTAAAGTGAAATGGCAGCAGGCTTGTTATTACTTGAATGGGTAAAGAGTCTTCATGATACTGCCCTTAAAAGAGCATGGTATATAAAGGAACACATGGTAAAGATTTGCTCTGAGCTGGATTGGAGTGTGCAGCACTAATCCGTTGTGCTATAACAGCTGACTTAGGGGCGTTCATTGATCAGCTCTGTTGCATGACTCTGTGGAGTCGGAATCTGATCTCAGCTGATTAATAGACACATTAAAATTGGAGTGGGGACCAACCTCTGTTGGTTCATTGTAAAATGCTTTTCGTTGGTCACCTTTAGCAAGACAAATGCAGCTTCCTTTGCTTGATTTGCAAGGGATTTATGTTGACAAAAGAAGTATCTGAGGTTGACAAAACTAAGAGACCAAAGGTCTAAAAATTCTGTCTTGCATCAAGATCCAGCTGGCAGAAGGTGAAAGCAGGCTGAGAAGGAAGTGTAAGGGCAGTAGGGAATCTTTTGAAGCACTGTCTGCAAAATTAATATAAAGATTAATGCTTCTTATGACAGCCAGTGATGGCCTTTCAGGAGTATTTTTTGGAGCGTGGTCCTATTTTACCCCATTCGCCCTCACATATTCACATGGATTTGGTCCCATGTGGGATACCAGACTTCTTATGCTGATTTTATTACAACTGAAAATATTTCCCTCTCCTGCCTGTTCTGAGAATATTTTAATAGAAATTAAACACACTTAGAAAGAAATGCGTCCTTGATTAAGTCAGGATATGGCCATTAGTCTGAAAATGGAATGATTTTAAAATATTGACATGCAACAGATATAACTGAAGTGTTAATATGTTTGTATGGGGTTGTGGGGTTTAAGTTTGTTCCAAGTAACTATAAGCACTACTGATACTAGGGACTGCATTTCCAAAACAACTAGTTATTTTGAGTGCTCAGACCAAAATACTTCATAAATGCCATATATATTCTCAGGGCCAAAGAGGAGTTCTGAAAATCACCCTCTTCAGGTATCCAAGTCTGACTCCTGAAAACCGAGCCATATGAGCTCATCAGTGTTTTGAAAATGTAACCTCAAGTAATGCAAGTCTTAGTTTTGAAGTCCCACTTTTTATCACTCGTTGAGATGCATCCTTTGTAAGAGAGGCAGGGTGTAACAAGGATAAAGCTAAACTTTTCCATGCTCCTCGAAACATTGTAGGATAGAATTAAACTGCAATCAGTTGTTGGTTCACTGAACCACAGGAAGACATTCAGCCTTGGGGGATTTTTTTTCCCTGTCTGTAGCCACATGAAATTTAAGCATCTTATCTAGTCAGAGGAGATATATAGAGAAATGTAACTCCACAGGATAGTATCTCAGGTTGGACTGAATGGTTGTCTGTATGTAGCTATCTCTCTCCATTGGCCAGTTTGGATTAGATTATTTCTCTGATAAGTATTTTCAAAGCTTTGGGTCTGTTGCCTTGAGATGCTGGTGGGGAAGTATCATAAGCTACCAGGCATATGATTTGCCTCCCCTGACTTTAGATATCTACAGTGTAGGTGACTGGACTCCCTCCAGAGTGAGTCAAGAAAAACAAGATAAGATTCATCTAACTTATTTCAGAAGTTTGTTTTAAGATGAAGTGATTCTGCTTCTGGAGGTGTATTTCCTCCACGTGAAGTCAGAGAAGTACAAAGGAAGCCCAGGTTGGCTAACTCAGATGAAGACATCTACACATTGCAGAAGTTTGTGTTTGAGCAAATATTCCTCCTTCATAACCGTATCTATGTTCTTTAGATAATAGACTACAATAGCTTCCCTACCTTTACATGCAAAAGTTAAAGAACTTGTAAACTCTGCTTGTTTTGGTAGATCAATAAAGCTGTTATCCCTTGTGTAAATGCTTTATCATGTAATTTTTAAATTCATGCTATTTGTTCAATGGATTGTAACATATTCTTGTACTGTCATTACAACCCGTGTCTATATTGAAATGTAAGTACACAATACCCAACATACAGGCCCAGCTCTGGTTTGACATACAAATGATGTGAATTCTGTATGTCACCATTTTGTAAAATGTGATTTAATCAGAGCATTTTTTAACAATGAGAGATATTCCTAACAAACACCTGTAGCCAATGTCTCAGAGATATTTCTTCAATATTTTCATGCCAATATGAACGAAGAAGAGTTACGGTATTTCTTGTACACGGCACCAAGTATAGAATAAGGAAACAAAGTTGACTATATCTTCATTCAAAATTATTTTTCTTATTTTTTTCCTACTGCTGTCCCAAGCTCCAGAGGTAAACCAAATATCTAGACCATTTATACAAAAACATCTCTAGATGTTCTGTTTGACAAAGTGGCCAGGTAAACCAGGGCACTCACTATCGCCAATATAACAATGGTGGAAAACCATAAGAATGCTTTTTAGATGAGCTGTGTTCAGTGTAGGCTATAGAAAACCACTTTGGGGTGAAGTTCTGGCTTCGCAAAAATTAGCTAACCATCACTGAGGTCAACAGGGCCAAGAGTTCACCTTCTTCTGCTCTTTCCCTGTCTCTGCAATTGGACTATTAATGAATGTGTTAGTTAATGTTTGCTTAGGGCTTTGGAGAGGCAGCGTACCACCAAAGTGCTCATTAACAGTGGCAAACGTCAGAGCTTCTGTCCTCACTCCTCACCATGGGAAGCACAGCCGCTCTCACTTTCCGTCCCTCGACTGTAATCTCTGCACCAACTTCTGGGTCATCCGAGTTGTCCAGCAGCAGCACTTCCATCTAATATAAGTAATTCTCCTGTGGTAGATGTTAATCGAAATCCTTCTGCCACTCTCATATCAAACTTCAAATACATTTTAATCTGTTTTGCTTCTTATGCTGTAATGGGACGGAGGGATAAGATTAAAGAAAAAACTAAACTGTGCAGAAAAGGGGCACAAGTGAAACAGATTCTGTAGTGGTGGCTAAAAATTATGGTAGTAAAATGTATTTCTAGATGAACTGCAAGTTTAAATATTAGGCTTTGGCATAAGTTGAAGCCTCTGCAGCCATGTTCCTGAACTCCTGAGAAGAAAACTGTTTGAAGGTGCTCAGGAAGCCCTTAGCTGGAGCAACGCTAGCGGGAGCTGTACTGCGTGCCAGCATTTCCCCCAGCACCTCCATCTCTTTTGATACCGCATAGGGTCTCGTGAGGTATTTGAGTGAAAAGTGCTGGGATGGAGATGACACAGTAAAACAGAAAGAGGAAGAGAGAGAGTGTGCCAAGCTCTAGGGAGTATATAAATATATTATAAAGCCCTGGAACACTCAATAATTAATCCTGAGCAAGAAGTCTCTCTCACTTTCTCTCTTTTTTTTTCTTTTTTTTTCCCACTACGGAAAGAACAACAAAACAAAGGCTTGGGAATTCCCTTCCCGTACTAAACTCAGTCACTAAAGCAAAAAAAGAGTTTAGTTTAACCCTTGATATACACAAAGTTATCTTATCTGCTATTTGCTCACACATCTTTTCCCTCTGTTCCCAAACTGCTTCTCCTTTCCTTCACAGCTTTTTTTAACCCATGACAGGAGATCGACTTGCCTCCTACTTTCTAGTTTTCTTCCTACTGTGCTGTTCAGGTTTTTAATCAGAATTTCTGGAGCAATCCCAAACACTGCTTGTCCTTGTTTCCTCGTGCAGTTTAACCTTCTGCAGCGGCTCTCGCTTTCAGCGACATGTGCCGCGAGTGATGTCTGCATCAGCCTTTTTTGCTGCTGAATAGCCCGGGTTGTCTCATTTTCTGTTCTCTGCCTTGGGTTTTGTCCTCTTAATTTAACTGCGAGGTGATAAGGCTGCAGGATGTGTCTTAATGTAGCTGCTCCCAAGGCAGATCCAGGCGAGCCAACGCGGTTATGTGACACTGGGAGATTTGTCAGCTGCGATGCAGCTGCAAGATAACGGCATTCGGTGTCCCTGGGCTGGTGCTGGCTCATCTTCTGCTGGTCCGTGCTGGCTACCAGGAGATGCAGATTTGGGAATTTGGTTGGGGTTTTTAGAGATTTGTCTCTTGTGATGAAAGATAGTCACCGCTTCCCAGGAACCGCTGCTTGGGCCTCCTAATTTTCCTCCTACGTTGTTTCTCAAGTAGCGTGTTTGCACACACATGCATCTGCAGAAAGAGTTGCTGATAGTTCAATTAAAAGTACAGATCATGGAGCGGCTCTGTTAACTGTCAGAGCTCCCTTCTGAAAATAACCTCCTCTTAATATCTACAGTGTTTATAATTTCCTTTACATTAGAAAAATGCCCTGCATTGGGTCTCTGTTGTGTTGGGCAATGAGAATAAAACACAGCCCTTGACCTGAAAAAAAAAAAGATCTTTGCAGGCTGAATAAATAAAATGCAAAAGATGCAGGAAGAACTCCTCAGAAATGAGCAGAGAGAGGAATGTTTTCAAATGTCATGTTAGATTTATAACGCTAGTACCTCTCATTTTTGCTCAGTCTTTGTTGAATCTGCCTTCCTGTTGTTTGTTCGTGGGTATATTCTATTGTGTGTTCTCAGCTGATTCAGGCTTTGGAGGGAAGGCTGAAATCCACGGAGTTATTTTAAGATACAAATTCATGATAGTTAATGGAAAAGGGGAACTGGGCTTCAGTTATTACTCAGTTTTGTCTTCAGGATGGTCCTGTGGTATGGCTGTGTCAATGTTACATTTGTTAAATAAAAGCCTATGCGTCTGAAATGGTTTAAATTAAAAAAAAAAACTAAAACAAACAAAAAAAAACCCAAACAAGATTAAAATAACATAAATAAAATAAAACAAAGTAAAATAAAATAAAATAAAATAAAATAAATGCAGAACAGCCTCTTGTTGCTACACAACCCTTGGAGCAGGAGTTACCACCCTTCTCTTCCATCTCAAATCAGCCTGTCCAATTAGTGATACTGAAATGAATGCCTTTTTATTTTGCCCACACAACAACACGAATTTAGACATAAAGCTTGGTAATAAATAAAGATTTTCTTCCTTTTAGTGATGCTAACACTGAATATAAACATTACCTTCATTGTCAGGCAATCGAAAAGTAAGTTGAGAATAAGCTGATGCATTAATTTATTCAAAATTAATCATAGCATAATGGTATTTATTATTACCTGAGGTATTTCCATAGCTAATTTTTCTGAAAGAGCATGGAGTGTAATGATCCTAGGTTTTACTTGGTTCACACCCTTTGCCTCATCTTTCCTACCCATAAAATATCTCTAATGACCCTTACATTTTTTTTGTGAAGTACTTGGAGATTTAGTGATGAAAAGCACTAATAAAAAAGGGGTAATAGGAACAGAGCACAGGACCTAAATTTAAAGAAATTCAGAGAAGAACAAAAAATATTGCCATTGATTGCCTTACAACAAATCCTTCAGGAAGTAAATGCAGTGTGAAAGAAATTTAAATGACTGAGTTGAAAATTCAACCTTATAAAAAATGATTATGTCTGATTGAGAGTGTTGGGGTTTTTTCTCACAGCGATAGTATGATCGGCCCTGGCAAATGTGCACCATTGGCCAAAAAGCCTCTGTTAAACCATGTAATGATGCCATTAACGTTGCAAGTGGCACCTTGACTCCACTAATTAGTCAGGACATGGGAAGAGACAGAAAAACAGGGAACTGTCATAAGTCAGAAGGAGAGCTGGAGCAATGTGTAATCCTTGTTTTTACCAACATAAGCTCTTTAGGGATTAGGGATTGTTATTATATTTGTGTCTTGTTAAGCTGAGTACCTTGACTGTGCTGAATAAATAATAAAAGAATTAAGAACAGTGAGCATCTAAAACATGAAGAAGAGCAGAAAGAGTGCAGAAAGCAAAGGTGAGGTTGTTTTGTTACTCAGTAGCAGCTACAGTCTCATGGGTATTACCAGCTTTTAGGGTTTTCATATATGCAAACTGAAGTGTAAATGTTTGATTTGGGCCACCAAGGGTGATTTCCCTAGTCCTGTGTATTCAGCTGAGCGAATGAATGAAATCAATAAGTGTGACTATTTGTCAAATTACATTTGGACCTAATGAGAGAGAAAGCTGATCATCATGCTCGAGAGAGAGCAAAGGATGTAGACTCCAAAACATGATGGAAAAAGAAAGAATTATGTTCTGCTCTGCTTCATACCCAGCCTTTATCACTGCATGATCTGAGTGCTTTCCAGTAGCGCATTAAGCAGTATGACTAACATCTGTCACATCAAGATCTGTTCTCCCTGTCACTTTTTCCATCACCACCACTCCCCTTGAAAAGTGGGAGTATTTGATGTGCAGGCGACAGTTTCATTTGGGAAGGTTGGGGAGGGGGGGGTGCCTTTTCTTTTTTTTTTTTTTTTTTTTTACTGTGCAGACAGGTCTCTAGGTTGGAGAGTGCAGTGGAGTCACATTTGAAACAGAGGTGATAAGGTCTGCAGTAGCCCTGCAGAGGTTTGTTAACCTCTCGCGCACTCATCAGTTCCTAAAGGTAGAAGGTTTCTCTGTGGACTTTTAGCGAAAAGGGCAAATTTTGAGTCTGATCCAGGACTCTATGGGAGGGTGTTATTCACAGACTGAATCACAGAGGTGTTACAAACCTGAAAATCCCATCGGTAGGGTTGTGCAAGGACTTTGGGGAGACTCTGAGGATGGGCCAAACCTTGAGGTTCAAACTCAGCCCTTAAGTCCCATCCAAGTCAGGAAGAGTTTTGCTGCAGGAGGAACAGACTGAGGATTTCACAATTTGGCCTTGCTAATGATAACACAGATAAAACTGCAAGGTTTGTAGATATTGATTCTGTTATACTCTGTTCTCCACAGATGATAGTGCTGATGCTGATCTGAACTGCATTGGCATTCATGAAGTTATTTCTCATTTTAACACTCAGATAACTGGGAGCAGGACCAGGACATCTGGGTTTCAGATTTTGCCTGAAATGTGGTTGCTGGGATTTGTGGTTTTGTTTTTTAAAAAGAACAAAATATATTCAGCCAGACTCTAAAAAAGAAAATAATCAATTCCAGTGATTTTTAACCTTTTTTTATTTAAGCATCATTAACATCTTCAGTTGGAGATATTCCTCTCTAAGAGATGTCATTTATTTGCATGTCATTTGCTTTCTCTCAGTTTTCTTTTGCAGTTCTGTTAGAACTTGTTTACAGATCCCATTGTGGGCTGTGGACTGGTGCTGAAAATCATCGGTCTGTCTAAATTAAGATTTGTATAGAGATTTCACAGGCAAGAGATTCACTGTAACTGTCATGATTCTATTGAAAAGTTTGCTTTATTTGATCATCTTTTTTTGTAATTTGCACCTTCAGAAATTATGACTTCATGTGAAGATGTGAGCTTTCAGTTATGTATAAAAGGAAAATTTGAAAATATGACCTCAGTACAGCCTTTTAATAACTTGTTGATATTTTCAGGAGAGTAATTAATGATCGTAGAATATTCAGGGTTAACCATACTGCAGGTATTCGGAGCAGTTATAAGGAGAACAATGCAGCTTCCGCTCTCCCTTTCCAGGACTACCGGGAAAGTTTGGGATGAGTAAGGCAAAAAGAGTAGGTAAATGTATCGGCACAGAAAAAGAGCCGTGAGTTGGAGGCATCCAGGAGCCCGGGGTATACCCTATGGTTCTGGTCCTCCAACTCCTTCCAGGCTACGTGACTTAACTCCTCATTATTACTGATATCAGGCGTGAAACTTGGAATGTGTTAAGGTGAAGAATGGAAAATGAATTGACATAGTGACTGATGAAGACTCAAACTGAAACGGTGGAGGGAAGAAGGATATATAGTGAGCTACTGCAATATCAGTGGGCTGGCAGATAGTAGGTTAGAGAAGTACATAATTATTTCTCATTGGGCGTTTTGGTTGGAGGGGGAAAGGTGGCTACACCATCTGGCAGCTTTTTGTGATTTAGTCCCAGCTGGATTTTCTAGTGAGGGCTCCCAAAGAGACTGGAAAGCTGGCCTTGTTCACTAGGAACTGTTGTGAGTTGGCTCGTATGCTCAAAGTCAGAAGAGGCTGCTCAGAAAACAAAATTTTGGAGGCTCATACAGAAAATTTTAATAACTTTCAGGCCAAATCTCAGGACTTTGGCAGTTCAGCTCATCAGTTCTGGAGCTCCTGGGATGTGGGATTGCTAGTCTTCCTGCCCTGGAAAGGCTTAAACACATGCTTACTGCTATGCACTGAATAAAGCCCTACAAACGTTATGCCATGTATAGACTTGAACATGTCTGTGAGTCTTTGCAGAACTGATGTCTTACACTATGAAGTCTTTAACAGAGGTGCCAAAAGTTCAAATGAGATCATTTATTTATATGTTTATACAGACAGAATACTGACAAAATGCATTGCAGAGCATACAGTTCCATTATTTCAGTTATTATTTTTTATGTAGAATTTTTATATCCATGGTTGTGTCTGATTCTTGTCATGTCAATGTGGTGGAATAAGGGCTCATCCTCCTTTGAAGAAGCAGTAACCATGTTTCATTGTCTGGCTGGTTAACACTCAACTACCACCTTTCCAGTTCAGCTCCTGTAACCTCTACTTCACTTTTAGCCCCCTTTAACTCTGTCCAAGCTGCTGCAAATAAAGCAATCGTCATTGCTTCCTGGCATAGACTCTCCCCTTTCTTCTCCCTTCTCTTTTCATCCTTAAAATCACCTGCAGGATCCAGTTGCTTTGCACCAATTTGAAGCACCTTGTTCCGGAGCCCAGGTAGCCCTCCCTGGCAGCATGTCATTTCAGCTCATGTTATTTCATGTGCACGGTCTCTTGCACCTAGTTTCACTCTCGTCTCAGAGCAAGCTTCAAGCATTGCATCTCCTTCTCCCCTTTCATTTGCCCGCTTTCAGGCTCACTGCTCCTGAGAAGCGATCACCCTCCCTCTTAGCAATCCTCCCTCAATCACTGTTGATGTGGTAATAATTCACTAGTGCAAAAGCTGAATATATAAATTGAGGATTAAAAAAGATAAAGAACAGCGGCATAATTAAATTAAAACTGTGGTCTCTTATTTCTCTCACCCTTTCCTCTCCCATTTCTCCAAGAACCACTCAGACCCCTACTCTTGCATTGCAAGGCAGAATTCAGATTCGGAGCAATAGGGGTGTGTATGTGTGTGTGTGTGTGTGTGTGTGTTGCAGGGGGACAATCAGAAACACAGCATCAAGCCCTAAGATCTAGAATCTGGAAACTGATCTATAAAGACATTCCTTTTTACATCCTAAGAAAATTATGACAGTGCCTTCTCACTTAGAGTGCCCAAATTCCTGTTGAATAAGAGTCATTGCTTGTCCATCTGTTTGCTTTTTTTTTTAATTAGTTAGACTGACAAGAAGCTGCCTGCCACATTTTGTGTTGAATTCATTCTATTTAGCATGGTTTGGCTGCAAAGCAACTCCCTGCTTCAGTCAGATGGAGAGACCTGGCAGATGGGACATCTTTCAAGGTCATTTTTGCATGTGTCTGTGGGTATATGTGGCCAGAATAACCTTCACTGTGTCACTTTTATCTAAACACTTTTTTTTTTTCCCCTCTGGCTGTAATACATTGAAAATACTACGACTTAAAAATATTCTGCAAATGCAAACTCATTTTCATAGCCTTGACATCTTTTAAATATGTCATCAAAGTTTATTTTGCTAGCAATAAAACCATAAAATGCGATAATTTATGGAAGCAGTGGTGTCAGTGTATGAAATTAAGGAACAAGTGGTGAGTGGAATCAACAAGAGAACCAAGCAGTAGCAAAGACCCCAACTTTTATCATTTGCAATCCCATCAGGCTCTGCCCTTAGGCTCTGACACAGCAGCAGTAGCTACTCAGTAAAGCTGGCCTGAGAATGGCCACTCTGCCCAGGGGATTTCATCTTAGATTCCCCTCCATTGATACGATTCTTCCTTTATGCGAGATGTTTGTTAGAGTGAAGTTTTCCACCTAACTCTACCAAGTTTTATGCCCTTGGTGAGGGAGAACTGGGCGGTTTACAACCTGGGATCCTTCACCATCCTCCTTTAGTGACTGTCCAGACTTCTTTGAACTACAGAGGGTCCTTTCAGGGAGTCAGCAGAAGAACCCTTTGGATACCTACAAAATACATAAATGTGATGGTGCACATCTGTACACATCTACTCACAGTCCCGTAGCACGTCTGTACATACATGCTCTACAAAAAGGAAAAAAGATAGTAATTACTTGTAAAATATATAGCAAGTATAGAAGCAGAACACCTTTTCCATTCAGAGCCAACTGTGAAAGAATGCAAACCCCATTCAGTTTATGTGACTGAGCAGAAAGATGATAGATCATCATTTTTTTGAAGTGCAGATGTAGGTAAAAGTTATAAAGATAAAGATTGTATCATCTTCAGTCTCTCAGAGGGAGTCCGGTTGCAGCTGACCTGGAAATCCCAGGATGATTCTGTGCATCCCCGGGAAGGTCAAAATCTTTCGTGCTATTTTCATCTTGTAAAAGAATACAGTATTTCATTTTAATGTGGTGGCTTATGTCTGAAACAAAAAGTGTGAGCATATTTGTTCATTTTTAAAAGTATTTCCAATGAATCTACTCAAAGCCTGTTTGCAGTATTTGAAACTACTATAGCAGGTTCTATATATGCAACATCAGTCCTTTTTTGCTATTCGGTTTTTAAAACATACCCATCATTGTTGAATCTGTTTTTAACACATCGAAACAAGAAAACCTAAATCTAATCAAATGGATTACTGAGGATTAACTAAAGTGGATAAGGACCTTTTTGTGGGTTCATAATCACTTCTAGTTGCATAATATACCTATTATGCTATACTAAAATAATTTATTCATACTTAGAGAGTTGTATAAGCTTTTGTCTGAGCATTTTCCTTCTATCCAACAAGAAAAAAGGATCACACATTACTGCTCAGTAAAACTTGTTTTTATCACAATGGATGAATGAATAGAGTAATGGATTATTTTAACATTACTAACAGTCAGTTACAGGCCTGAAAAAAAGATGTGTGTAGGAGAGATATTTTAGGACATATAAGAAGTAAAAAAAGAAATTATATATGTGTACATATATATATTCATACATATACATCGTGATGTGTACACACATCAGATAAATCTCTATTTTCCTTTTGTCTTCCAAACAAATAGTGGAGAAAAAAATTGTTTACATTTGACATATTTCTGATAATACTGAAAACTCCATAGCTACAAACATCCAAAATTGTTGAGCGTAGCTATGTTCTTCAAAGAAATTTTTAGTTACAACTACACTTGTTTTGGATACCTCAGCCTGTAAGAATAATGGTGATGTAAAATCTGACATAATCTTTAGGCTTCTCTAAAGTTCATTCTGTAAATGTAGTTTCAGATGGGCTTTCTTCTAGACTACAAAAACAAGCCGAGTGTAGCAGATAATTAACATATTTCTAATCACCACTTTTTACTGACTAAAGGTGAAAATTGTATTATTTGAAAATGTGTATCTGCTATAGTTAAACAATACTTTTTCAAGATGCACTAATCCCTGTCAATGCTAAATGGATGATGATGAGAAAAAGTGAGCATGAACACATCAGGTAGTTTTCTGAATAGATGTGTTTTTCTAGTCTGGGCTGAATCATTAAGTGTAAACCACTCGTATCTGAGTAAAAGAAAAAGGAGCTGAATTGTAATTTTTAAAGATGCAAAAGAGTTGTGAATGAGAATCACTATGATCCTCTGCTCTGACTTTCCAACAAGAGAATGTGAAGACAAGGGGCAGTCGTCCACCATGCGGGTGGTGGGAGAGCTGAGCATCTCCTCCCTAAGCCTTGCGTGACATGGGAGGACCCCAGGCAAGGCACTGGGACAGGCAACCGCCACTGCGCACACTCAGACAGCAGAGGTGGGGGTGGAAAGAGGCACAAGTCCCTTGGCTTTTCAACAGTGCAGAAGGCTCTCACCCGCCGCAGGAACTCCGTGGCTTGGGGCCAGCTATTTTCTTGGATGACTAGCTGTGTCTGGAGCTCTGGGTCAAGGGCTTAGAGGGAATCCACAGTCTTGTGCTGGGGGAATGGATGGGCTGCCAGAGCTTCAGCAGTAGTAGGGACACTCTCAGTTCCTCCCTGCAACATCGTTCAGTGATATAGTTGTCCACAGGGGACCCGATGCTCTGGGAGATCTCCAGTTTTGGACTATCCCGTAGCATAGCACTTGCTCAGTAGTTTCTGTGCCAATTCTGCAACCTCTGCCTGCGTGTCTGTTGTTTTTCAAATGGGTATGCTGTAGCTTAGTCTTAAGTTAAACAGTTTAACTGATGAAGAACTAACATGAAATGTAGATACACTCTTTGAGGAGCTAATCACGCTAACGGTTTAGCCTGAATTTATCTAGTTTCATCTTCCAAACACTGGCTGGTATGTTTTGTTTGTTTTTACTTTTTCTAAATTAAAGATCAGTTTACAGTCAGAAAGCTCTTCCTTCTCTAAGTGCATATAACCCACGACCAGATCAACTCCCGGTCATCTACAAGTATACTAAATAAATTGGGAAACTCTGCTTTCCCCTTAAAGGCATATTTCCCTATCCTAGATTATCCTTTTAAGATAATTTCCAAAATCTTTCTTAATTAATATCTCTTTTGGAAATGTGATTGCTGGAAACAGTCCAGAAAAAACCTCACAAGTCCTACCACTAATAGCATTTCTATACTCTAACTTGATGCTTAAGCACCCAAAGATTTTATTTACATTCTTTGTTACAGCATCACATGTTTTTTACTTTTTTTCTTCCCAGTTGGTTATCCAGGAAGAAGCCTTAGATCTTGTTTTAGCATAGCATATCCCTGCCTTTTAAGTATGGTCTGCATCCCTGGTTCCTAGATGGAGGACCTTGCATTTGTCTGAATTGAAATGCACTTTTTATTAAATGAGTCTCTCTTAACAAAATACTCACAAGGGTCAGGGTATGTAAGGCCCTCCCTCGCTCCCAGTCTGCTGATTTTTATCCATAATGAAACTGAATGAATGGGAGATGAGTTTTAATGTTTTTTTTAGTAACTTCTCAAATTAATTTCACTATGTTTAAACAAGCGCTAAACTTCATTTCCTCTCCCTAAAATGATGTAATCAGACTGTCGAGTCTACGACTTGTTTTGATGGTAGATAGTCCTTGATTATTATTAATGCAAACGGTTTAATATCCCCCCGAGCCACAGGCAACCTGCATGAAAAGAAATGTTCCCTGGCTATAATATCAGGAAAGCAAACAGAGCTGGCCTCCTCATTGTTAATTTGGAAAAGAAAACAAAAAGACTTGCAGCTGGCCACAAATTTCTCATTTGTACCTCAAGCAATGTTTGAATGTTGCGTTTCTCTTCTTTTTATAGAAGTGTAAGTGTGATCTGTTAAAACTCCACTCAAACTTCCTTTGAAACATATTTATCTTTTGAGGAAGGCTTTTTTTCATAATAAAAATATTATCCAGAGGAAGCAGAGTTACATGCATTCAACAAATTTACAAGGTGATATTGTTAACATAGATTTTACTACCAGAGGTCTTGCCAAGGGCCATACCTTTTCTCCCTGATTATATGATTTCCTCTTTGTTTGTTCAGCACACTCCAGTCCGTTCTTCCTTCTGGTCTCTCCGCAGCCCATTTCTCATGCTGTTGGTCTGCTGCGTGAGCTCCCATTTCAGGCAATATAAAGCCGATTACAGGCCACGTGCTCGGTGCTTTCGTGCTCTATGAAGTGACTGCCCATGGTGGCACTTGAGTCTAGAGGGACATAAGTCTTTCTTTTTTCTCCTCAGAGCATCCAGTTTCTGCATGGTTAGTGTTTCCAGAATAAAATCCCATTTTTGCTCACACTGCAGTCAGTCCCGGCCGTGAGGCACAGAGGAAAGTGCTTAGGGTGATGCACCAGAGTTTTCAGAAGACCAGGATAGACACCATGGCTGGTCATCACTTACAGAGTCTTCCCTTACTTATTGTGTGGCAGAAGGTTTCACCAACACATTCAGGATTTTTTCGGGGGGGTACTTGGAGAGCGTGTAGATGCTGTGATGGATCCAGTAGGACATATAGGAAGTATACAGTCAGGTTAAGGGCTTGCTGGTTTTAGAGAATCATAGAGAAGACCACGACAGGCTTGGAGTACAGAGGCTACTGCATCGCTGGTGTAAACGTGCCAACAAGTCTGTACTGTTTGGCAGACATGAAACAGAGAGAGGTCTACAGCAGCTCTGCTAACTTGGCATGGGAGCTGTTACCTTACCAGACTCTAATTGCTTAATCATTACTCCTTGTTTAGGGGCCACTTCCATGCAACCCAAACAGATGGACTGCTTTGATATCAGTTTGGAGAGGACTACATTTTTTTTCTCCTATAAAATATTTTTAGAAGACTCTTGCAATTTATTTTTCAGTTCTCACTTACTACTTTTCCGTGCCTCACCATTTTTCTCCTTCCTTCCTCATGCATTCTGCTTCATGTCTTTCTTTGGAAAGAACCGCTTTAATACATTACACACATTATCCAGCACCTCCACAAAGAACAAAAGAAAGGCTAAGTACTAAAAGAGGGTGGATGCATACAAAAGGAGCTCAACATTTTTCTATATTATAATTAAAGCTATTAAAATATTCCTGTATCTAACACTGACATTCTGTATCTTTGCAGCAGCTGCAGAGTCAGAAGAAAACTTGAGGTTTTACTTACAGGCCTCCAGGGAACAGCAGCTTCTCAAGGCCATAAATGCCTTATTGCCATCAAGGTGGTTTCTCCTGCTCTCAGGGTTTTTCTGAATTGTATAAATAAGGATCAATGCTGAGAAAGGCTGTGTATCTTCAGTAGTCATTGACTCTTGTTGAACCAAGAGCCCTTGGGTCCTTGCAGGATCCTGTTACTCACTGATCATTAAGCTGATAACAACTGCCTCTTCTTAGAGTTGGTCATTTTTCTTGTAGTGCTGACCCTCCAGACAAAAAGAAACAAAACAAACAACAACCAAAAAAAAAAAAACCCAACCAAAAAAAAAGCCAGATAAAAATAAGGACAATTAATCTCAATGGAAAGAAATATTGGACTAGATTTCCTTCCTGTGACTCCTCATTATTCATAATTTAAATATTTGGAGTGTTTTGGGTAGGAGTAGATACACAATGGATAATAAGGAGGCAAAAGATGAGAATTGGCATGGCACTTTTTCACTGAACAGGTCAGAAGTTCAGGTAATGTGCAGCTCACTGTTCATCAGATGCTGAATTCATCTCCATACGTAGAAGACAGACTTTCCCATAATGGGCAGTAAGACACAAGCCTCTAAAACCTGATCTGCAACTCTCTATATAGTTTTATATATTCAGGGATCTTATCAAAAAGTCATCCCCCTTTTCTGCTGAATCCAGTAGCAGAGTGTACTCCATGGTAGCACCTAGCTACATGTTTTTGAGGTGAAAACATTTTCACCTTTCAGTAGTTGCTCTAAAGCTTTGATGGGGAAAGAATTGGGAAAGAGGACCTTGCAGTTTTGAAGACCTCTTGTTTCGGATATAGTCGGGTCAGAGGGCTTTGACTTGCAACAGAGATGACAAACTGGAATCTGGACTTGGACTCCCACAATCACCTGAAAATTTCTCAGAGCCTTATCCAGGCTTATCTCCCAGGACTAGGAACTCTCAATTTCCAGGCTATGTCATGTCAACTCCTAATACTTTTTCCATGACTGAAGTTAGCTTAAAATCATCAAAAAGCATATTCTGTTCCATGGGATTGGTCCACCCATTTTGTCTTCATCATTTACCTGTTATAAATTCTGACATTTTAGGAAAGTTTTTTTTCTATTTTTTCTCCTCTAATTCCACCTCATTTCTAATCCCTGCCGTGGCTAAATATTCCTTTTCCTCCTCTTTTTCACACATTTTGCACATTTGCCATTGATTAGCATATCTTTGTCCTTCATCAAGATCCCGTTGAAACCTCTGCAAAACCTCCCATAAAAGTCACAAAGAGCTAACACAGTGCCTTAGTCATCACTTTCCCAAGTTATTCAGAGGCTGTTTCCTCCCAGATCAGTCCTCCTACCTCTTTAATTGTTTGAGTCGATGCCTCTGAAGTGCCTCCAGCTCTTTCTGATAATGAGGTGTTTCAACTGAACACCTTTCCAGATGTTGTGTCACTGGCACTAGGCACAAAGGAGAGGTTGTTACCACCTTACGCAGAAATTCTGCGGTAATTCTGTTTATGCACTCTGGAATAAAGTTTTAATAGTTTTTTGGGGGGAGTTGGGTTTTGTTCGATCTTTTTTTTTTTTTCCTGTTATGTATCAATTGCAAATTTATGTCTAATTTACAGGTTAGAAATGAACAAATGGCTTGAGCACATTTTCAGCAGCTGTAACCTGCCATCTGAGGGGATGATATTTCCTTCCAGTTTTGGTTGCTTCCCTTCAAATTGTCACTTGAGCTGCTGTTTTGGAACTGCAGGTTGCCCTCAGCTTTCTGACTATCATTTTGAGGATCTGGCTGAAGTACCTAAGAGGGTGAAGATCGCAATATTCTTCCCCATGGTGATGCTTGTATCTGCTTGTCTGTTTTTTCACAAATGCTTGACCTATTATTTGACCTAGGTGACTAGTACAGATCAACTCTGAAATAAATACTTCATAAATTTTAAGGCCAGAAGGGAACGCTATGCTCATCTAATCTGACGTTCTACAAGCAAAAGGCCATGGAGTTTGACAGGTAGCTCCCACCTTCTGGTTTAGCTGAAATATGTATTTTAGAAAGTCTTGTCTCAGAGACTTGCAATGATAGGCAGTCTGCCTTATCTCCTGATGACTAATTGCCCTAACTGTACCAAAAAAAAAAAAAGAGAAGAAAAAATTATGCAGTATATCCAGAGTCAATTAATCCAGCTTTAGAGTCCAGTCATTAGATCTTGTTGTTCCTTGATCTTTTAGATTGCTATAATAAATCTTTTACCCATGTAAGCAACTTCACTTTCAAAGAAAATTACAAAGTCGGGGGCTTAGATATATTGTCTACAGATGTGTGTTAAGCAATAAAAAGAAGATTTAAGCTGAGGAAAAAATAAATATTAAATTGTTGATCTGTTTGTGGAAAATGCATTTTCCCCATAAGAGTATTAAAAAGAGTGTATAAGTTGCTCATCATAAATAATTGGAGAAGGCTGACTAACGGCCCAAATTTCCTTTGGCATTTCTGTTTTCCCCTCCTCTTGGAAGATATTACTTCAAAACTTGGGGGGGGCTGTTGTTTGGTGTTTTTATTTCCTCCCAGATATAATTTGATTCAGTGATGACTTCCCAAGGAAAGTGGGTTTGTTCTGAAAAGAAATTGCAAAAGAGAAAAAGAAATCAAATGTTAATTTCTGTTCACATAAACTAATGGCATCAATAAGAAGTAAATTTGAATAGAAAGTAATTCATAAGTACAGCAGGGGTCTGGTTTTCTGTCACCATGGAATGTAATTAAAATGGAGCTTTCATAGATATAAATTTGGAGTAATCAGAATTTTCCATCTGTTACTGCATCCATTTCTGAGTGGTTCCAGAGCTGGGGGATCTAGCTTCTTCCAAGACAACTGTTTCTTGACTAAAGCAAGCTGCCCAAGCAGTGGCCATTTCAATTCAAGTGCAAGTTACATAAAAATTATCATTTACCTTAAGATGGTTTGTCAAGGTAGGTCTTTTCTGCAATAAATGGGGTGAGCGTGTGCTGAGTGTGTTTACTCACGGTATACAGTTTCATAGCTTGTTCTGGCTCTATAAAGCCCCTTGTATTTTGGCAAACAGCAGAGCTGTCAGCCTCCAAACTCCATGCCAGCATCCTGCGCAGAGTCTGCCAAAAGGCAAATGATGGCTCGAAGACCAGCAAAGTGATGCAGAGCTGATCCAACTTTGTGATTCCTTTGGGCAGGAGGGAAGACCGCTTTGGGTTCTCATTTGTAATAGCTCAAACACATGCCCTAAAGCCCTGGCTGGAAACGTAAATATGTGCCCCATTAATCAGAATGGCTTATTAGTTATGAGCCTCCTTCCATTTGTACACTGGGCAAAGTGGGCAACGGTGAGCACCCTGTCCTTAAGAGCCCAGAGCAGAAATTAAAATATGAACAATGAACAGAAGACAAACCCATCAGGAGCTCAAGGAGAGGGTGAGGATTGCTGGAGAGGCTGGCGGTACAAAAGGTATTGAGATCATTCACAGAGCGTAAAGACACAGCTCTAGTACTATAATTAGATTAGCTGTCTGTGGTTTAGGTATACCTGCAAGGAGTCATTAACAATCCTTAGATAAAGCAACATTAATTTGATCCCATCACGTCTGTCCCCTTTCACCAGACCATGCGATTAGCCCAGGACAAAGCACCCGGAAAGAGACTTTGATGAAAGCATGTTATGAAAATTCTTAATGGGTGGGATTTAAACCCAATGGATTATAAGCCTTTATTAACAGCTCACCTGTAAATCCTGATAATTTTCCTTTCTGTGAGTTTCCAGTGTAATATTTGCACACCCTGATTATAAATTTTGAAGAAATAGCTTATAACTGTGGTTAAAATGCAGCATTAAAGCAGTTAAACAGCCTCCTTATTAGCATTAGAACTATAGTCAAAACACATTATACTTGGCTAATAAATTTATTTTTTATGTAATGGAAATGCCATCAAAGCATAGTTAATCTGAATTGAATTAGATTATAATTGGAGCTCTTGTGCACAAGGAATGAAAATGATTCTTTATTGTTGCAGACTGACAATGCAGCATTTGTTACTCCCTCCTCACTACCCTTCTAAGTGGCAGCTGTAATATTAGTGTGCGCATCTCGTAAGCCATGCATACAATATTACTATGTCTCTGAGCATGGAGTTTAGCAGTAAGAGAGAGGGAAATGTATTGCTCTGGATGTAATTCATCGCACTTTCCCCCCGTTCATTCAGAGGTGCGTGTACTTGAGAAACAGTCATGTGCATGAGCATCCTCTCTTTTTGCCTGCACTCCTGGCTACATATGTTTGTGTGGGTGGTGTGAATGTGAGTTCCCAGGACTCAGAGGAAAATCTCAAATCCTTTTTTACAACGTTAAAGGCTGAATGGTAAATATGCACCCCAGGGCTTAGCCATACTCATGACTTACTGACTGCTCACCCAAATAGCTGAAGTAATTTCCCCAAGACTTTATAGGTGCAACTTACATCTCTAGTGAACGTGGCATGATAAAGGGATGTTCATGTCATAGAGTTTTTGGTGTCTTTTCATCATCTGCAGGGCACCAGGGAAGGATCCACACACTATTGTAGTGTGCACGGTTCACTTCTATGCTGCCTAACTGGTAGACTCACTGCAAAGGGGTGATGGACCAAGGGTGGGATGTGCGGTGCCCTGCTAACGGGGAATTTTTTGCGTAAGAGCATGTGTGTATGGTGAGGACAGACACATCCCTGTTACGGGAGGAGAACTGTGGGCAGCAGCAAGAGGAAACCCGAAGCAAAAAGCAAAGGGTAGATGTCCCCATTCAGGACACTACCACGCTCATCACCATGGTACCTAGGCACGTCGTCAAGGAAACAATGTTAGGACCTTTCTAGCAACAACTATGTTTAGTGACACTCACACTGGCACTAATATGACTCTTCCCCTGGTATGGGTATGAGGTCTGGGAAGGAAGAAGAGTAAAGCAGCACGGAGGGGTTCTCTTTTTTCCTTCTTTTTTTTCTTGTTTCCCCTACGTTAAACCAAAACAAATGAGCAAAAATGCACTTTACCGACTCATAAAACCAATCGGTGCTGTAAACAAAGAGAAAGGAGGATATTAATAAAGTATAGCTCATCTGAGAGCAAAGGGAACATCCCCTGTAAGTCTGATTTCTATGTCATCTATCCCACATTTACAATGTGGCAATTTCTAGTTGCTTATAAACCATTAAAATTTGCAACACAGTAAGCAGCTAATGTAATTTTGCCTGCAAGTGGTATCATATCTTGGATCCGGAGGGAAATGAGCGTACTCATGTCTTATCATTGCCTTCTGTGGTAGGTAAAAGTGCCCAGTGCTATTGGGCTTAGGCCCAGTGTGAGTTAGTTGAAGTTCATTACTGACAACCTGGGGCTCAGTTCCACTTATCTGCAAGTTCTCCCTTAGCTTGAATCATCACAGTATCAGAGCATCTTCCAAAAACGTGTTAAGCAATCAGATTAGTACCCAGCACATCTGGTTTTCTCTCTCTTTTCTCTTTTTCTCCACGAGAGTAGCACAGGGCAAAGAAACACTTTACTCAGAAAGACGACACTGCTACCAAAAACCAGGATACAGCCCAAGCCAGCCTGGTAGAATGTTATTAATGCTTCAAAGTCAAACACTGAAAAACATAGAAAATACAAAACGAAGGTTGCCTGTGAGACATGCATTGTCTCTTTTATTTAGTATTCATTAGACACACAGGTTTTGTTGGTAGGGGATTTATTTTTTTGACTCCTTATTTCATGCAGTACCATAGGTGGAGAGTGCTTAGATGTTTTTATCTTTATGATTTTGTCAATATGTATAAATAATTATAATAAACATATTATACACATATATGTAATTTTCACCTTTTTGTGGCTTATTGACTGGAAGCAAAGAAATTAATTTGCCTATGGTGTTTTCTGAGGTGTTCAGCAGTTTTGTCCCCTTGTCCTTGAGGAAAGTTAATTAACTGGTATTTATATCTTTCTGTAAAGTAAGAGAGAGGTGTTAGCTCCCATTTTTCCTTCCAGTGCCTGATGTCTCAAAGCATAATGCCATATAATATGGCCCAGATTCACCCTATCTACCATTGCCAGTCCCTGTTTGCTCTTCCCATCACCAGTCTCAGCCCCATCAGATCCCCATTAAGTTTTCCGCTTTACTTCTTTCTGGTTTGGCTTTTTCCCATTCTGCATTTCAGCCTTACTACTTTGATGGTGGCATAGGGGTCAAGATCAACATAGTTCCTGACCCCAACTTGGAGCAACTGAGAATAATCATTACAATGGAAAGTCTGGCTTTACCCTGTAGACCTGTTTTGAAAATACTTAGCCAATTTGCCCCTATGTTGTGTTGAAAATCTAGTCAGTGCTAGGAACTGTGAAAGGAAAGGACTTATTTGGCAGAGGTGAATTTTTGGGGGAAAGACATGGTTTGTTATAAATTAGAGAGATATGCAGAGGCCAGTAGCACTGGAGCTGAATATCTGCTAGAAGTTGTTCAGTGCCTTGGGTTGGGTTACTGCTCTTGACTTCAGCTAATGCAAGATTAAACTCTGATTCTCTTCAGCTCCCACGGACATGCGTGAGAAGTGAATTTGCTCAGCATCGTGCAGGTTCTCACCACAGAGAATCCATTTCCAAATGCTGTATGTTATTTTCTAGAAAAGATTTTACAGTGTGTTTAAACACCTCTATTAAATTATTTTCTTCCCAAGAAAGTACTTACTGTTCATTCAGTGGCTGGAATTGATTGCCAAACCAGTTTTATTTTGTTTTGTTTCATTTTGTTTTCTTAGTAGCTTAACCTACAGAGGAATAAAAACTAGGCAATAACAGAAAAAGTAAGATTAAAACAAGGGTCAAATCTTCCTTTTCCTGGTAAGGGCAAACAAAGTTACATGGACTTTAACTGAAGCTGAATAGATCTATGGAAAACTATATCATGCAAATCCCTACTTTGAGCTTGTTCATATATCCACAAACTGTATAGCTGCCCAAAGCAAGAGGATGGCTTGAAAACTCATGAAACTCTACCCTCCCATTCCCAGCAGTTGTCCTATGTCTACACTTCTTGCTGTGGTGCTGCAAGCTATTCAGCTAGAAAGCCAGTGCTGATAGAGATAGCTTAAATATACTCACAAACCTTTAAAGTTCAATTAGATCTCTAAAATACGTTTCAAAGCCCTTTCTCCTGTTGGAAAGAGTTAGAGTGAGTCTTAAGAAAACCTGGGTGGCTACCCAGGACAGGGTGAGAAGAAAGGTGCACCAGTTCTAGCACTGCCAAGGAAACACAGAGAACTTCATATTGTACTTTTGTTTTGCTCCTCCGAGATAAATTTACCCTTGCCTGGTTTCTGGTCCTGTTGAACACTAACAGCAAAGAAACCCAGCCACTGGAGAGCTACACATTGTTACTGGGGATTGCTGAACCTTAGTTTGGTCTTGGCCACAGCTATGAACTATGTCTGTGCCTGGGAGAAGCTTTGGCAGGAAGCTTCATCTTGGCTCTGCTCCTGCCCCTGGGGCCTCCTGCAGCACAGAGCCCATCCAATGCATGCTTCTGCTGAAATACGTTTAACCTCCTGTTGGATATGGGTCAGATAGATAGAGCTGGTCAAGTGACAGCAGCCCTGCACCTGCAGCCATGTGGGGTTGCAGCAAGAAGGATGCTGAGATGGAGTCGTGCAGTGGGTATCAGCAAAACAAGTCTCATACATCACTTTGATAAGCTAGTGGGGGTGGGAAGGTCTGGGAAACCTCAAATCTCTTCGTGGCCTTCACTTTTCAGTGTCTCCATTTAACCGCCCCCACACACTACTACTGTCTGTCTTGTCTAATTTAGAGCGTAAATTCTTCAGGGCAGGGACTGTCTCTCACTGTGTGTTTGCGTGGTGAGGCCCTGATCCTGACTGGCAGCTCCGAGTACACTACAAATCTATTTTAATATAACCCCAAATTGAAAATTCTGTATCTCTGAGCCTTAGGGGATGTGGGACTGTATTCAGGAAAGCAGAAGCTCTGAAAAATTACTGAAAGGTCATTGCAGACAATGTACTGAATATGAACTGTGAATGTGGAGCTGATGGCTAAGAGACAAGGCTACTTTTGCTCTTGGTCAAATGCCGGCAAGTTGAACAGGAAGATGGAGACATCGCTAACCATGTATTAGGATACTGAGGGAAGCTGGGGCTGACATGGGTCTCCATTTCTCATGTCTATCCTTCCAATAAGTTGTTGAGGAAATAGAAAGGATTTCAGAAAGAGATAAAAGATGATTTAAAAGCTGGACATCTCGCCAAACTTCAGTCAATTAAATGAGGCATCCAAGTGAAGGTCATAGTTGCCCTAGAACAGTTAAATAGTTACCGGAGACAGACACCTTCAGGGGATATTCACATTTGAGGTTAGTTAAACTGCCTTCTGGAGGAGCCTCCACTGATTACAGAGGGATGCTCAGGCAAGTAGGCACAGGTAGTTGCCTGAGTTTGGTACCATCAATCTTCCCACCCCAAGAAAGAATAATTTTGACACTGAGTGTTTAGCTTGTTGGAAAGGAGGTTAAGAGGAGACTTGCTGACACTGTGGAAGTACCTACACAGGAAGATGGTTTTCAATAGGATAGGGCTCTTTCATCTCTCAGACAAAGGTATAACAAGATCCAGTGACTGGAAGTCGAAGCCAGACAGATTCAAACTAAAGATAAGGTGCAAATTTTAGCAGCAAGAGTAATGAATCTTGGGAACAATTTACAACGGAGGTGTTAGATTTTCCATGACTTGAAGGCTCTAAATCAAGGTGTGATGTTTCTGTAAAAGATATGCTGTAGCTTAGCCATTAGTTATGAAGCTACAAAAATTGCTAGGTGATATGTAGAAGATTACATTAGATGGTCATAAAAGCACTGTCTAGTGATAAAATGCACTAATCTAAATAATGGTACTAAATATTCCATCATAACAAATTGATTTTGCATATACTGTACCAGCTCAGTGTTACTCGGTTAAAATTGCAGGCACTTTTAGGGCAAGTGGACAAAGTACGTGGCTTCCTCGGCACCCCAACAACAGGCGTATATGCACCCCTCCCTACAGACTGTTTACAGCCTAATCCATCATCTCCTGAACTCACCATTTCTCAGTGTAAAGGTTGTAATATTGGTCATTCATATATATATATACACACACACACACACACACACACACACATCCATCCATCACGAGTGCTTTATGGAGTTTGTTAAGAACCACATTTAGGCTCCTGAGAATGATTTTCAGAACTGAGGTCCCTCTGGTCTGAAAGAATTGCCCGTTTCTCGGAGATGCTGTAATTCTCCTGAACTGCACTCTCCACTCTTGATGGCATGTATGAGGGCAAACGGCTTAGAGACCCGGAGTTAGTGAAACACTAAAGGTGAGGAACACCGTTTCCTGAGCTTTTTTTAGTTGATATCGCTAAAGGAGAAGCATAATCACAGGAATTACTTACTATATTTCCCCCTCCTACTGCTGCAAGACCAATAGCTGTAGATGGTTTTCATTGCCCAGGTGGCTGCAGCTGAACCTGAAATGTCCACTGGAGTTGAGACAAGTTGGTGTTTGCTCTAGACGGTACCTGTTCTGGGTGGATGGCATGGTGTGCTGCTCAGCACTGAAGCTGTCAAAGTACATTTGTCTGTGATACGGGGGATTAAACTTTGTTTTGCTATGCATGCTGGACAGCTGTCAATCATACATGCCTGAAAGGTGTGCAAGGTATTCAGATAGGAGGAAGCCACAGCCAGCTACGAAATGAGAACAGGATTTCAAGTGCCAGGATACTCTGAATATTCATTACTGCAGTTTTGGGTTTGGTTTTGGTTTTTAAGAAAATGATGAATTTGAGGAAAATTGAGCAAATAATTGCTGTCTGTGACAGCTGTAATTAATGTGCTAATAAGGTAAGGTTTCTGAAGCCCTTCTTCTCCAGTAACTAAGAAATTTCAGATACTTACCCCACTACTGCGTGTTGTCAGTGATCATTCTGTAGGAAACACGGTTATTTGGGGAGCATGAATACTCTGAAAACGAAAACTAAACCACAGACAAAGTTTCCTGGCAATGTCTATTATTAATCTAGAAGGACATTATGGCAGACAGGAAGGAAGCTCTTGTGGCTAACTCACTAACCTGGAGACCAGGAGACGTGGGCTTCATCACAGCTTCTTAAACACATCCTTCTAACCTTGGTGAGAGAAATCAACCTCTTATTGCCCTCAGTTCCTGTGAACAGCACTTGTTTTCCTCTACCCTGTTTTGGCATCTCTGTATTGCAAACTCTGTTGTGCTGCCCACCATTAGTAGAAGACTGTATAGTACCCAGCCCCAGAGAGTCTCAATCTCAGATGTTGCACATCATATTTATGAAAAATTATAGGAAAGGGTGCTACCGTCAATGCAAATGAAAACTTAAACTCTACAACTAGCAGAAAATGTGCTTGGGTTTACAGTCCTGGAAGGAGAGGAGCTTCTCTCCGTGGAGAGAGTGAAAACAATTAGCAGTCACCATAATTTTCATCCCTACATCACAAAAGTACTTTACAAAGGCTGATAAGTACCATTAACCCCATTTTACAGATGGGTGGGAAACAGCATCATGGAGCAGCAGAGTGAGTTGCTAAAGGCCATGTAGTAAGTCAGCAGAAGCTATGCAAATAAAAACCAGGTCTCTTGATGCCAAGCCTTATTCCTTGGCCCACACAGCTTCTACACAGGAGACCTGACCTAATTCCAACATCTGTGAAAGCGGCATCATCCTTTGCAACAAGCCTAAGCAGGTATATGGAATGAATGAATGAGCCTGCTTCTCCAGTGCTCACCATTCTTGTGCAATAATTGCTCTGCAGACATTTTTGTGAGCTTGATAAATGTTTTATTTACATGGAAATGTCTCGGCTAACACCCACAGTAAACACGAGGCGGTAGTCAAAACGTTACTACATCTATTATCACAGAGAGTGGGCTGAAAGATATGCCTGCGTCTGCTGTGAGCAGGCCTTATTTTATTAGCGCTGCGGTACTTCACCATTTGTATGAGAGATGAGCCATCCACTTTCACATGATGGTGACCATGATTTAAGGGCTCCCACCCCCTGAAGTTGCTTCTTTCTCTATTGTATATTTGAAACCATTTTTAAATGACATTTGCAATCAAGACCCTAAGGAGGATGCTTATCAGTAGGGATGGCGCATAGTAAATCGGGTGTCCGGGTTTGGCAGTGGTTTGGGAGGTGCTGCAAGTACTCGGCGTGCGGGTCCCTCATGCGGGCTTTGCTCTGCAGGAAACACGGTACGATCATTGCAAAAGTGGGCAGGGAGCCAAGAGGCTGCTTCTAGTCCTGGCTTTGCTACCGTATCTGCATGAGTCATGTAAGGCTGGATCCACCAAGCTTAACTTCAGGTGTTTCACCAAGTAGCCTGATTTTAGAGTCGCAGGGCTCTTCTGTAGTTGACGGATCCATAAGATCTCAATCTCCCATCGGAGCTGCCAGTCTATATTGACTGACAAAAAAAGCCTTTACACTCATAATTAGTCTGTTCCTTACAAATAACTGATTTTGTGCAAGTCCAGTCTTCAATGCTTTATTCTTTGACTGCATAGTGTAAGATTACTAGGTCTCTTTCATTAAATGTAAGGATCATCAGCCTCAAAGTTTCACAAACTGAATGCTCACAAAGTGTGGTCACTGGGACTTTATTTCTTTGGGATTTCCTCTGTGTTTTGCATATGTAAAATGGGTATAATGACATTCTATCTAATTCAGTGGAGACCTGCAGCACAGAGGAACTGAAGCTTGCATTACTGATATATTTGTTCTAACCCAGATTTTATAGCCTGATTCATATTAACAGCATTCCTGTAGGATAACAGTGGGCCCAGTAGTATCTGATTTAATAACGACCGATACCACATGCTCCAGGAGACCAAAGGACACTTAAGGTGATTAGGATTAAAGGCATAGTGGTTTCCTGCATTGGAGAATACCAGCAAGAAAAAACATTGATGCACAGAAAGCTGCTGCCAAAATACAAGTCCATGATGGATGGAAAGTGCTATGGAAATGCTAAGTAAAATATTATCATTTGTTATTACAGCTGCAGTGTAATGTGGCTATTTTTTATAGCTGAACATGTCATCTTTTTTCTTCTTTTGTCTCATTGCAACTTTCAGGAAGCTATAGGTGATCTGCTGGCTGCATATCTGTGTGTCTGCTTATGTACATGCATAAGTACAGGTGCTGATTTGCATGAAAGCAAGCAATGGAAGTCTTTTATATTTAATGTAGGAAATATAGGGAGAGGCTGCTTTGTCAGCAGTCTGAAGTCCTTTGGAATTTGGCTATTCAAGACAATTTATAAACATATTATCTGAGACACACAAAAAAACCTATTCCCGAATAAAGTAATACCTAGTGTTGTGGTAGCCTAGGGTGGGGATAAGGTGTGGGGATGGTCTAACATGATTTGGAAAAATTCTCTATTAATGAGAAATCATCTATATGACTCATTCCTAGTCTGTCTGATTTTTATTTGTGGATTTTTTTTTTCCGCTGACTAATACCTATCCGTCTCACTCATTCTTGTTTTAGCATTATTAACACACCCAGTAGCTGTGCTGCTATTTCACAGAAAATATCTTCCTTTGCAAAATTCAAGTGCTTAAGAATGTTTTAATATTTTAATAGTGCAATATTTGAGTACTATTATTTACCTGAATACCGATAGGTATCGCCCCAGTACTTTGCTTACCCGTTAAAAATGTGGGTGACACGAATGAGCTTAAATTTGTCAGAAACAGAAGAGTATAAACGTAAAGGGACAAAGGGGAGACGAAAAGAAAACCAGTAGGTCAATCTTCTGAACATTTCAAATGATTGTACACTAATGTAAGATGCATGGAGAATAAGCCAGAGGAACCAGGAATCTTAATACATAATTAGAATTATGTTTTAATTGGCTTAGCAGAGGTTTGCTAGGCTAATTCACATGACTGGAATATTGATGTAAAAAGGTACGGCTTGTTCAGAGAGGACAGCAGAAAAGAGAGAAGATATGGTTTATAGATCAAGGACATATCATTGGCTCTGAAAGCCAGAATTCAGTGTGGGATGGACTTGCTGAAACCATCTTGCTGAAATAGGAAGGAAGACATCAGAGTGGTGGGATGGGCTGGTGGTGACCATCAAAGCAGGCAACTGAAACTAATGTCTTGAACAGATACTGGACTATTTCAGACCCCGGGGGCTGTTGTGAGTGAGGAATATTGACACCAAACATCAGCCACGAGAGAAACACAGCAGGAATAGCAAATTCTTGGGTTGCTCTGGAAGCTGCCTTTTATCCCCCAAAATTGGCATGGTTGACATGAGAAAAAGCTCTTGTAGGTTCTCTTCTGACCAATAGATAGGAAATGGTTGAAAAAATAATATAGGAAGAGACTGAGAAGAGGGTGAATACCCTGATTCTTGGGAAGACGAAAGAGAACAAGAATGTAAAAAGCAAAGAGGCTTTAAGAAAGGAGAAGTCAATAAATTCAGCTAATTGGTAGAGGAGATCTCATGGGAAGCAAATCTAAGGGGAAAGTGTTCCAAAAAGCTGACTGAGACAACTCTGGGGCTCAAATTATCGTGTAGGAAGGTCAATAAGAGCTTGTCTGATGCATTATCAACTCCATTGCATGGAATTTAGGAAAAAGTGACAGAGAATGTGTAAGGTAGGTCAAATCAGTGGGAAATAATATAAGCACAAACACATAGGGACAAAATCAGAAAGGACAAAATGTTATGCAAAGTATTTACAGCAATATAAAAGCATATTGGGTAGGTGCATTAGTAATAATAAGAAGAGGAAGGAAAGTGTATGAAGAAATAACCCAGCAAAACATGTTTATTTTTAAGTTGAATTAGTTAATTTGTTCACCATGCGGTCCTGCAAACTGTCGTACTGGCACAAATGAGCGGTAGTGCAAAGGAAAGAGGGATGGCAAAGAGAAAGGAGGCGGAGGGGCTGGGAGCTGCCTAAAGCAATTCTGTCACTCCAAGAAATGTAAGTGCAGGACCATTACTCAATGGACAAAGAACGAAAATAACCGATGATGGGGCTGAAGCATTTAATACCTTTTTGCTTTAGTCTTCCCTAGAAAGTTTAACTGCAATTGAATGACTAACAAAATTAATACCAGGATTGAAGGAGTGAGAACCATCAGTGAAATAAGGAAGGTGTGGTAAGAAATTGGACGAGTTAGATGTTTTCAGATCAGCAGAGTCTCATGTAGTTCCTCATAGAATATTTAAGAAATCAACAGAAGTACTCTGTTAATAGCTATCTTTGATAATCCTGAGACCATGATAAATTCCCAGTGTAAATCCTCTCCCTTGACTTCAATAAGGCTTTTGAAAGGCTCTGAGACATCAACCTTTTAACAAAGCTAGGCTTAGATGAAGCTGCAGTAGAAGTGGATGTGCTAGAAGAATTTTTTTTTTTTTAGTGAAAAGAGATTCCACATAAGGATTCACAGTGGTCAGGTCTTGGTCTGATTCTGTTTGATATTTCATCGATGGCTGGGAGGACGGAATAAACCCCATTTCCTAGTATTGCAGATCACACCAAGCAAGGAAAGCTTGTAAACATGTAGGAAAAAAGGTAGATATGTAGAATTCAAACTGATCTTCGAGGATACTCTGAAATAAGAAAGGATAGTGTGATGATCCCTCTGGGGACCAATCAGCTGCACTATTACAGGGAACAGTTCTGCCTATCTGCCTCTGAAGATCATAGCAAGTTTGGGCCTAAACTTTCAAAAGTACACTAGAGTAAAAAAATATCATATTGGGATGTGTAACCAGATAGATGTGCATGTCAGATGCATTAATTACTCCCAATTAATACCTTAGAAGAGGTACCATGGCCAGTTCAGCACACCATACATTGGTATGAGCAGCCAAAAAGTCCAGTGAAAGAAAATTAAAATGATGAGAGATCACAAAAACATGTCCACAGAAGGAAGGTTGAAGAAGTGGGATTTGTTCAGCCCAGTGAAGTGAGGGCTGAGGGAGAGTCTTACAGTTCATGGTATAAAAATATTGCTGTGAAAAGGACGTGAATACATACTGTACATGATCACCACAGACAATACAAGAAAACAAATATCCAGATGAAAAGATCTAGTTTAATAAAAGTTTCTACAGCTAAGTGTAAATAAATACTACGTAATTTTCCTAAAGAGGTAAAGTATGCTTCTAAGAACAGACTAAGTAGGCATCTGTGTGGAACGGCATAGGCATGGCTTAGAGAGGGGATGGATTAAATGGCATCTCAAGGTCCCTTCCACTTCAGTACTCTATTATACCATAATTTGTGTCTTCTGAGTTTAGAAAAAGGTTTCAACCCAATACATGGAGTTCAAAAAAATTATGAAAGGTTACATACTACACTGTATTTTTCCCTTGTTCACCTCCAAGCCCTTTACAAAAGAGACAAGTATTACTGGGTATGCACAGAACAGAGAAGCAGTACCCTCCCAAACAAGTAAAACTGGATTAAAGTCTGGACCAAAATAAAAGTCCCTTAAATCCTCAGGTACTTGAAGCCACCACTACTTCTGCCAGGATAAAATATATCTCAGAATAATTGCAGGTTGGATTTATCTCAGAGAGGAAAGGCTCATCTAATACATCCTGAGTCTGCAAAACTGACTAGGATGTGGAATGTGTTTTCTGGTACATGCTGCTTTCAGTAGGATCCCTGAATAATGTCCAAACCATCCTTCATGAGATACTTGGCAATCATGTTCCTAAACCTGACAAGAAGCCAAAAAATCTCATAAATGAAGATTTTTTTCCTTTTTTTTCTTTTTAACAACATGGTGTACTCTGCTGATTTGAGCCAAATCACTTGATCTGTTCTTTAATGATAAAGTGTGCCTATCTCTCTAAGTAGAAGGATAGGGTGGGGGTTTTGGAGGAGCAGAAGGAGGGATTGTAAAGGTGAATACCTCTGCATTGCACAACAGGAAAGCTGGGTTGAAATCCAGAACCATTTGAGCTAGGCAGTAAGGGACTCTCCTTGCAAATACATTATGGCATGGAGACCTTTTTTGCCAGAAAGCACATATGCAACCATTCGCAGCATGTTAACAGGCAGGCATCCCCAGTGCTTACCTATCACGAGAGCAACAGTGTGAATTCCACCTTCCTCGAGCCAACCTGGCTTGCCACCACCTATGCAAATGACATTGCTGAAAGAGCATTGCCTCTCTGGGTCCATACACAATCCATCTGTCCAGTCTGGAAAAGCCAAGACTTTTCCAAAGTATTTATACCTGCAAGACTAACCACAGAGGCTCTCGCTGTGGTCAATGGAAAAGGATCAACTCTTGAAACTCAGGGGAGACTCGTTTAAAGGCAATTACAGCTGGGAAGGTCTGAATATTTCCTCACATGTATACCTGCCATACCTTTGTATATTTGTGTGTGCATGTGTGATAGCTCTCATCATGAGGAAAGAAGGAGATGTCTATGAAGATACCTATCTTCAATAGAAGACTAGGACAGAAAGACCTGGCAAACTGCAAAACAATTCATCCTCAGGGAATTTCTAGCTCTGCTGTACCAAAAGGCTTCCACAAAGCAAAAAAAGCTTGAGTCTGAGTTAATTTGCACATTATCTGAGACAAGTATGATCCTCTAAACGATAATGCTATTGTCCCTGTTTAAAGCTCGGTTTTCGACATAGCTGTTGCAGAAGCAGAGTAACACTCTGGTCCTGTGAGACTCCTGCAAATCCCAGAAGCTGGCAGCTTTCACAGCACACTGTAAGACTTCTGTTTTTTTCTGAAGTTTTGGGCTATGATTAATTGATTTAATTTTGCTTAGCAAAGTTCAATTTATGCTTTACAGGCACTGTTAGTATTTGAGTATCTGCTTCTGTGGTGATGGATGCCGTGTAGAGTTGGGTGGGTTTGGAAATGGTTTTCCTGTCCCCAGAAAACTCTTCAGGATTTGAAAAAAAATTCATACTGAAGTCAAACCAAGCTCTCTTAAGAAGAGGGGGAAAAGAGCATGTACATGTTGTGCCATTAGTAATTATTTGATTTTCAGAAAAGCCACTTTGGTCATCAAGATCCTCCTGGGTTTCCCTGAGGCGAGTGTCTCTCCCTCACCCTCTGGTCCCCAAGCTCTTTATGTGAATGAATACATGCTTACTGGAGCAAGGACTTCAATGTGTGGATTTGTCATGTCCCAAATTAGCTGTTAACCACGGGACTAAAGAGCTTGTCTCTTTTCTGGCCGAATGAATATTTCATTATTTATACAGCTGCAAGAGGACCTCGCTGGTCATCAAGCAGCCAGGTCTTTTGGGGTGAGTGACTTTCCACTTCACAACCACATAGCTGCAGCCAGAAAGCTTTTTTCTGACAAAAGTTTAGGCTGAAGCTGGTGTGGTTTTGTGACTGGTGCCAGTTTTGACAAATTAACATTTTCACATGAAGGACAGAAAAGGAGATTTTATCAAAAATTGCAGGCCAGCAGTTATGTTAAGCAGCAGGTCCCATGCAAATCCATGGCGACCATGGTTTTGCTTGTCAAAGTATTATAATGTGGATTATCTGGAAGTACAATGAACATGCACAAAGCTCCCAATAGCCAAATCTAGCTGCCCTGAGGCACTTGAGAATTGCTGTTCTAGAAAAACCTGAAGTGGACTGGATGTGGCAGGCTCCTGGTTCAGCCTCAGCCAGCTCTGGGAGCTAAACCCTGTTTACAGAGGAGTAGAGCGCTTGCTCTTTAATTGAGAAAAGTAGTTAGGAGATTATCACGTCACCACACAAATGGCTAGAATCCTCAAGTGACAAGATGGTTGGGTGAAAAGACATTTCATTTTTAGTACATTGTTGCTATGCTCCAGTAACAAAATGAAAAGTGCAGGAAGGCAGCAATTTCAAGGCGAGCTTTTAGAAAGGAGAACTGAGGGCTGCTGTTCACACCATTACTAAATTCTTGTTCCTGTCCAAAACAACGTGATCTGAAATGTGGTGGGGTTGCTCTTTATTTTTCTATTTATTTACTTGTCATGAGATTCTCAAAGCTTTTATTTTGCACAAAAAGATTGACTTAGCACAGTTGACTGCAAAGTTTTGATTGTAGACTCTTTGTATCGCATTAGCACCTAGAGAAGTCAGTTGAGATCAGGATCGTATGTGTATACATGGCTATAGTGACAGGCAAGGCTTGCCTGATGAGCTAGTTTTATTTCAGCCAAAAATGCAAGAGTATGTTTTGATACTACTTTTTAAGATGAGGAAACAACTAGCCCAAGGTCACACAGAAAGTGACCATGATAGACAGAAATTGAATCAAGGTTCCTGATTATTATTTTTTTCATCTCTGATTCATCAATGAGCAGCAAAGCAATTTGATAGAAAAGCAGAGATGAAATAACTGCTTTTTCCTTTCCTTTCCTTTCCTTTCCTTTCCTTTCCTTTCCTTTCCTTTCCTTTCCTTTCCTTTCCTTTCCTTTCCTTTCCTTTCCTTTCCTTTCCTTTCCTTTCCTTTCCTTTCCTTTCCTTTCCTTTCCTTTCCTTTCCTTTCCTTTCCTTTCCTTTCCTTTCCTTTCCTTTCCTTTCCTTTCCTTTCCTTTCCTTTCCTTTCCTTTCCTTTCCTTTCCTTTCCTTTCCTTTCCTTTCCTCTTTCCTTTCCTTTCCTTTCCTTTCCTTTCCTTTCCTTTCCTTTCCTTTCCTTTCCTTTCCTTTCCTTTCCTTTCCTTTCCTTTCCTTTCCTTTCCTTTCCTTTCCTTTCCTTTCCTTTCCTTTCCTTTCCTTTCCTTTCCTTTCTTTTCCTTCCCCTTTCCTTTCCCCTTTCCTTTCCCCTTTCCTTTCCCCTTTTTCCTTTCCCCCTTTTCCTTTTTCCCTTTTCCTTTTTCTTTTTTCCCTTTTCCTTTTTCTTTTTTTTTTTTCCTTTTTCCTTGGAACTGTCTTCAAAAACAATGTCACATTTTCTTGCTGTTTTTTTTTTTTTTTTCCAGTGGGCGAACCTACCTTTGAGGAATGATGAAAAGACACATTCAAAATATTTGTGGCTTATTAAAATAATCTGAGATGGTCCCAAGGCTATAGTTTTTCAGAACGTGATAATAGGGAAAACCTAGCAGCCACTTAATTTGATTAAAAATAATTAGACTCATAAGTGTAAACATGTTTCATATTGTGAGGTGTAGGAAGATCTAAGCACTGTGGTTTAAAATACCAATAGCTGTGCAAATCACAGAGTCTTTCATGGGGTTCATTGAGTCCTTAATCATACAAACTCCCAGGGTTTTAAGAGCCATTCAGTCTGGGAAAACAGAGCTGAGTCTGAAGGACAGAAATTTCCCTGGTAAACTTCTCTAACCTCTCTTTATGAGGTGTGTGAGGAGGTCACCAAAACAAATCAGGAGATAGAGACTGGGGGATAGGGTCATACCCAAGGAGTTTAAAGAATTTTAAGATGGCTGTTGTGAAGAAAATATGCAATAAATCCAGGGAAGCTCAGCTGAGACCAAAGCCTTTAAGAACAAGCGGTGCAACTCCACGCAATGAGAATCGTGGGATTATGGGAGAGAGCTAAGGAATAAAATTTTTTCTGTTGACTTCACCAAGAGGCAGAATTTCATATTAGGGCTCCTGAGGTTTATTCCCTTTTCAGCCAAGTCGCATATCCTTCGGGGGTGCCCTGCAGCAGGGAACTGTCATCCGCTTTAAGGAGAGGAAAGGGCTAATAGAGAAGGCTTGATCGAGAGCTTCTGAATTTGAGAGAAGGTGATGCAAAGGCAGTCTCAGTAGCAAACCTAGTCATAGGAGAAAGTGGGGCACAGCCAGTATTAATGCAGGAGGAGCCCTGAGGAAAGAAGAAAGGAATTGAGCCATGGGCCCATGGCAGGATCTGAGGATGAGCTGCTGAGAACACACAAGACAAATGTGAGGAGCCAAGGGTGGGTGCCATCTCACAAGACGGGTGCCAGGGATAGAAAATTTTACCTACAGAAGTCTAAAGAGTCTTCACGTGTCATCTGTATCCCTTATCCCTTTCTGCTTCTCTCCCCGAGCAGGGACTGTGGGTCAGGTGACAGTGTCCACTGCTTGTAAGAAGGATGGGTCAAGGATCCAATAAGTCAGGACATGCCAGCCATCCCAAAAGATTCTCCGTGGTTTGCACCTTTATTCCTAGTCTTACTTCATGGCAAAGCCACACCTTTACTAAAGACTCAATTAAGCACGGTGGCTTTGAGGTTACAGTACAGGCCAGTCAAAAAAATATCCCTGGCACTGCCACAGACTTGGTCTAGGACCTTGAGAAGTCTCTTAACCTCTTTATGCCTTTGTTGACCCATTTATAAATTAAGGACAATAATATTTATCTCTCTGATGAGGTGATGTCATGAAGTAGAATTCATGAATAGGTATCAAGTCTCCTGAGCTCCTTAGAGTACAAGCTTCATGACAGTCTAAGTTTTACTCTGGGTTCCTGAAGCCTTATGCAGTTGTTCTGTCTGTCCATCTGTTTACCTTTACTAAAAACTGAAATCATTGTTGAATTAATCATGTTGGACAAGAGCTAGAAGTCTCCAAGAAAACATAATGAGGTACTGATAAGTTTCATGAAAATTAATGGGAGAGTAGGAAGAAAAGACTGAAATTAATACCCTCCAAATCTGGGAGCAAGCCTCAGCTTAGAAAGGCTGCGATAGGACTTTTTTCTGCTTGGTCTGACACTGCACAATCAGCCTGTACGTAGTGACCAGCCAGTTATCACATGTATATTTTGGAACCAGCCACAGCATGTGGTGCCTTTTGCCAGCTGGTAATTGCTAGACTTAGAAGAGAGCCTGGAGGCATGGAGGGTACTGAGGGAAAATGATTATCTACAGGATATCTGCAGGCTCTGGAAGTGGGAGCTGAGATCATCGGGAAGTCAGAAAGGAAGGAAATAAAATGGGGCTGTTGTGGTGGAGGGGGGTTGTAGATAGAGTAGAACAGAAACCCGTAGGTTTGCAGGCACTGTTACTTCCCCTACTTGCAGAAATACTTGTTAATTATTATTAGAACATCTGTTTACTATTTTGACTGGCTGATTTCAAAAGAGTTTACAAAATGACAGGAAATGAAACAGAAATGCGAACCAATTTTTTTTGGTGACACCCAATATTTATTTCTGAAAACACTCATTAATAAGGGAAGCCTCAGAAAGACATTTCAAAAATGTATATTTAACTCAAAAGCCCAAAATATAGGAATAAAATCAGCTTCATCTTTGATACTGACATTCAACAGACAACTTTGAAACCCTGTTATAGAATAAATCTGAAAAAACACAATAGCTGCTAACATTTTTTCAAGGAATGAAGCCATTGTAGCTGTGGGATCAGGTACTGCTCCTGCTTTGACAAGGAAAGATTTGGGATGTCAAACATTCTGCATGCTGCAACGCATATCATATGTTCAAGTGATGTTCAGTCAGTAAGGAAAGGTAATTGCCAGCAGCTTTGTAACTCTGTATCTCCCTCTGTACGGTGCCAAAAAAGATGAACATTGATGTTGGCTTCAAATAAGTCTACATGCTCACTGCTTTATGATAAGGGGATAAGAAGTGTTTGGCATGAAACCTGACCAGTAGAAGAGATGAAGCTAGGTGGTGATGGTGGTTGGCTGGTAAGGCTTAGTTTTCATGAACATAAATGATGTTTCATGTCCAAGATCACAATTGGAAAAGGATTTTTTTTGTGTCTGTGGTTTCATTATCTTTTTTTAAATTATTATTACAAGAATGTATAACTGATTTCTTAACGTGTATAATGGTCATATACCAGATCTGGCAGAGACAGATGATGACAAGTGAAAACTGCCAAACCAGCTGAGCGACCTTGTTATGAGGGTCAGATATCAAGATTAAATTGAATTTGAATAATCTCAATGTCTATGAAAAACTGGGTCTCCTATGCTTTGTTCAGACACATCTGTATTCTAAGTTCAGATACAGGTGTAAGTCCAAGATAGCCTTATCTTTTGTACACCTCTAAGTAAAGAGGAAGGGGAGGGAGAAAGACAGTAGTACAAATGCTATCTGTCCATCCTTGGTTTCACTGTGACAATGTGAGGAAACTGTCCTCCAAAACATGCACTTCTTGCTTGTTTAGCCTAATGTCACGTCCTTGACTGCTACTCACGCAGCATATAAATGTTTATTTCTGGGACAAAGGTGACTCCTAGTATTAGGAATTGGGGTTTGGCCAAAACACATTTCCTTTTTTTTTTTAATGAAGTCAACCAACTTACTACCTATGTGAAGAGGTGGGTGTAGGTGTAACATATTTTACACTGTAAAACAGGCAGACTAAAAGATTCCTAAAAGCTGGTAACCTGCATGTTTTCTATGAAGCAAGGTGCCTGGCCAATATCATTTCCAAGGACAAGAGCCAAGTAATAGGACAGAAGTGGCAGAGAAACAATGACTCTACTACCTATGCATGGGGGAAAAGGAAAGTTTTAGGATTCAAATTCAACAGGAATCAGTGGAATACTTTTATGTCTTGAATGTTCCAATACTTTGGAGACCTGGACAACTTGCAAAGTTTTGGTATAATGGAAATGAAGGGAAACCAGAATTTAGCCTGGAAGAGAAGTATTGTATTCCTTTCCAAAAGAAGACTTGCTAGTGCCCAGTTTGTGTCCTAAATCTTTTCTATAATCATAGAATCATAGAATGGTTTGGGTTGGAAGGGACCTTTAAAGATCGTCTAGTCCAACCCCCCTGCCATGGGTAGGGACATCTTCCACTAGGTCAGGTTGCTCAAAGTCCCATCCAACCTGGCCTTGAACACTTCCAGGGATGGGGCATCCACAACTTCTCTGGGCAACCTGTTCCAGTGTCTCACCACCCACATTATAAAAAATTTCTTCCTAATGTCCAATCTAAATCTACTCTCTTTTAGCTTAAAACTGTTACCCCTTATCCTATCACTACAGACCCTGGTAAAAAGTCTCTCTCCATCCTTCTTATAAGCCCCCTCTAAGTGTTGAAAGGCTGCAATAAGGTCTCCCAGGAGGCTTCCCTTCTCCAGGCTGAACGACCCCAACTCAGCCTGTCTTCATAGGAGAGGTGCTCCAGCCCTCTGACAATTTTCATGTCCCTTCTCTGGACACACTCTAACAGGTCCATGTCTTCCTTATGCTGGGGCCCCCAGAGCTGGACACAGTACTCCAGGTGGGATCTCATGTGATCAGAGGCACAAAGAATTGTCCCCTTTAGCCTTCCACTAAAGCTTTTTTGGGTTTGGGTTTTTTTTTTTGGTAGCCTACCAAATACCCTGTGGTTTCATAAGAGGCACAATGCTTCTAGTGCTCCAGATGCCTCATTCCTATGAAGTTCACAGGCCTTCCCATCTGTTTAAGGTTATTCATCCTTATGTTTGCCTGATTGTTAGACTATTTCTACTATTTCTCAGCTTTTTTACCCTTTCACTCAATTTTTCCCAGGCTCTCCCTATCAAGGAAAATGCTATCAAAAGAACAGAGACATTAAGAGAGGTCCTCTTTCAAGAATCTCTCTGCTTCAAAACTTTCTACAGCCTCCAAACATTCAGGAAACAATAACTTCTAAAATACCCTATATCTTGGTCAAGAACAAGCTCTGCCTTCACACAGTGAAGTTCTATACAAGCCCTCTATTTGCATGAGCAGGTGCAAGGGCAGCTTTTTGCACAGATTTTTCCATTCAGCCCTGCCAGGCAATTCAGCACTGCCATGCCCTAGAGGGATCTACATAGGAATAGGAACTTTTGTGTCATCAGGTCTTTCCCATCTATAAGCATTTCCATGGAGAAAAAGGCTGAGGTGTACTGTTGGAGTAGTCTAGAGGAGCTTCCTCTCCCAGTGCTTATATACTATTTCTTTTGCAGAGACAACTTCCAGGACTATCATTCTAAAAATTTTTCAACATCTACTTTTATTTTAAATTTTAATTAAAAGGGAAATGGGGAAAAACAGGTAAATCAGCTAGAAATATAATCCAAGGGGGCAAATTGGAAAATTATACTTTAGGACTGTTTAAAATTGGCCAATGAGTATATCTTGAATCCTGTGTGCATAGTATACGTGTGTGTGTGTGTGTGTGTGTGTGTGTACATATGCATACATATGTAACTACAAATACATAGGAATCCTCAGGAGTTTATACAGTATTTTTACATTTTCTATCAATCAAGGCTGTTTTCCCTTCCTATATTTAAGCCGAGTTTCTTAAGTTCATGAATCCAAGGCATCCTCAGAACTATCTGCATATGAACTTGAGCCAAGCCGTAAGGGAGACTTGCGTGGCATTTGCACACCCTGTTGACATTTAGAACAAAAGTCAAACCCTGAAAACATAACAAAACTATGGGTTAGCTCTCTTTTCAGTGCCTGCATAAATTAGCAATACTGTCATCCTTGTCATTTAACACTATGGCTGCATCAGCATAGAAATTCATATTAACAGCACTGACCCCACCGGTCATTGAACTTTAAGAATGAGGAATAGATTTCACAATGGGCTGCAGTGACTTCACTTTAGAAATCTTAGCAGAGACGCAGCAGCTATCGTTTATTATGGACTTTTCAAGCAGAAATGAGTGGTGATGGAGATAAAGAAAAATTACTGGACTGTTTTTCTGTGTAGGAACACATATTTACTCTTCATTTTATTACTGGTCCAAAATCCTTTTTGAAGTTCTAGATCTCTGCTAGATGAAGAATACAGTCTTCTAAAAATCTTAACTTTGATATAATACTTAATATCGATCCTAGTCATTTTAGTGGCCAAAGAGACCTTGGCCAAGGCCACCTGCCTTCTTGACAGTAGTCCCTTCCTTCTTGAATTGTCTCACTGAATTCAATGCGAATGATTTGGCAAGCTTTGAAAGCATCCTAGCTTAGATAGGGAGCCTGAGATTTTCAGCATCCTTAGTTTAAAAATGTGCTTCTGAAAGAGCTTGGGTCTAACCCCTTTAGCTGTCCAAATTATATTTATAGTCACACTTGGCATCTACCTGACACAGATCTCAAGGCAGTTTTACAAATCACTGCTCTCCTCAGTTTACAAAGAAGTTAAGAAGACTTGAGTGCACAGTTGCTCAGTAGCAGTTGTCCAGACTCTTGGTTTGAAGAGTTATGCTTTGAACTGCAGTGTCCCTGCACTGTTAGAAACTATATAGTCTGGAACAAAACTAAACAAAGCCGTCTCGATTCAGTTTGGACACTACTGTGGCAGGTCTAAAGAAAAAAAAAGGTATAAATATAAATGCAAGCTGCTGATCCTATGGTTAGAATGTCAGTAAGGACACTTTAATACTATATATAGAGAAAGTGTAAACATAGTATTAAGGAGATGGGTGTATTTTATCTTCTGTCAATGCGTAAAGCTGTCTGAGTGTAATAATAATTCTCAGCTGGGCCTACCTCTGCATAGATTGCTTACAAATCATTGCAAACATTTGCACAGAGCAAAGCACAAGACACAGATGAATAGAAAAAAGCTGCAGGAAAAGCCCAGTCCTGAGCAGGGACACTTCTGGAGACACTCGTATGCATCCTATTGTATAAAGCCAAAATCCACAAGAATGGCGAGGTCATATTTAGCTCCATAATATTTATTGCAGTTTGCAGGTCTGATAGAGCTTTACAAAGCTGATGGTCAAATGCTGTAGCTCTTCTGAAAACACTCTTCTCCTGTGGATGGGAAAACATTTCTTCTTAAATATTTTAGCAGAATTACTCTTCTTTCTAGCAGAGGATATCAAAGAGCTGTGAAAGGTTCAGAAAGTGCGTATTATTTAACTTTTCTGGATGAGGGAAACTGAGGTTCAGAAGTGCCTTGTCTAAGGGCTGAAACTTCACTGTGGCATCCTCTGTTCAGACCCCTGTGAGCATCGTGACTCATCTTGAAGGCCATGGAGGCTACGGTACCTCTCAGGTTGCACCCCTGCTGTGCATCAAGATATACAGACCAAAATAGTTTCCACTTGTTGGTAAACATATGCTATGTTATTTTGTATTTCACTTCTACAAAAAATGTTGTGTCTTTTTGGTTTGTTTTAATTTTCTTCTCTTTTCAAATCAACTTAAGGAAGGAATAGCATCTTTGGAAACAAAATTAAGGTCAATGTTTCCTCCCCAGTCAGCCTCACAGCCTCTTTCTTTCTCCAGCAGGATGATGGACCGGTTGTAGCCCTGCCAAACCTCTCTGTCCTCAGCCAAATGTGACAATCCCTGGGAAGCTCCTGGTCCAGTTCTTGCTTTGCCTCAGATCTCTCCCTCCATCACTGTCCCTGCTCAGGCTCACCCTGTTGCAGGCAGTCACTCTAAAGAGACGACGAATATTTTCTTTTTCATTCCCTCTGCAAGGGAAGTCACCATTGAACTGTAGTCCCTTTCTGATTTTATTTATACGCCTGTTGTTTTTCCTGGTCACGGGAGAGTAGTTATGACAAGGAATGCTTGGAAAATAGGATGGAAACAATTTTAAAAGTTCGAGAGATGTAAATGTTAGTATTATTTCCAATACTATACCCTAAGTGCAGGGACATTCATTGCCAGTTTAATGCATACAGTGGGAAATAGTCAGGGATATCAGACATGGATCAAATGCTATTGCAAATAAAGCGTCTGTACTGTGATCAGTACACTCTATCATTTAGTTATCTTTCCTTGCTTGAAGTAAGAAAATCAGAATTTCTTTATCAGACAGAAGCAAGAAGGAAGAAAATCTGTTGTTTCCTATTCATTCAGAGAGAAGTCTTTTTAAAATACATCTTAAAACATTCTGGCTACCATTTTCTCATTTTTTTCTTTTCCTCCTTTTCTTTTTCCTTTTCTTTTTCCTTTTCTTTTTCCTTTTCTTTTTCCTTTTCCTTTTCCTTTTCCTTTTCCTTTTCCTTTTCCTTTTCCTTTTCCTTCTTTTTCTTCTTCTTTTTCTGTTTTACTTTCTTCTTCTCCTTCTTCTCCTTCTCCTTTATTTCTTTTCATTTTTAATATGAATAAAGAAATGCCTATGGAGGTTGTCATCGATTCGACACAATAAGTGGAAGCCAAATTTTCCACACTTCCAGTGAGATTTAAATCTATCCCAAAGGCATGAACGGCCACTGCAGACTAACCTCATTTCTGTAATTTGTTTAGCTTCAGTGCAGTTGTACATGGGATAAATTTTGTCATTATTTTCAAATGTGAGCTAATAACCCATATTTTCTGTTTTTCACAACTGCCATTGTGCAATTTCTTCAAATTCAGGTGCAAAGAATTTAACTGGAGGGACAGTGCTTAGATAGATCATCATCTTCTTTCCTTAATTTTTCCACTTCCATGCAATAGCTTTTCTACAACGACTTCTGTCTGTGTTATAGATCATCAGGAGGAATTCTGCCTTAATATCTAGGAGTATCTTGATATATCATGGTTTTAGTCTCTTTCAGCTGTCTTCTTCCATCATCATAACAAGATCTATGCCAGTAGTTTAGCCCTCTAATCTCTGTAGAAATGCTAGTGCAAATGTAGCCTAGGATGCCTTGGGTTGACCTCGGCTGGATTGCCTTTTGTATGGCTCTCAGGCTGTCATTTTGGGTTTTATCACGTGGTTTTCTTGATACTTGTACTTGGGTGAAGAAGAGCAGTTTGACTTCTGGTCTTCTGAGCTACAGCTGCATGAGCAACATAGTACAGCATAGCAGGAGCAGATTCTTAGACCAAAGGAGTTTATTCTGAAGACCTGACATCCCCATTATAAATTTTGGTGTGTTGTTTCAAGCTAGCTCTAGTCTAGTCCCATAGAGTAAATGCTCATTAGTGGCTGAAGCGTATTAAGTGAACTTCTGAAGCCCATCTTCCCCTTCACTTTTATCTGAAAGGGATCCAGTTTGCTCCAAGGCAACTCTGAGATGCAGACCAAATCACAGTGAGTGGGGACCATCAACAGGTTTACCTCAACAGCACCCTCCTGATGCAAAGTAAAATGCCAATGTAGGTGCATACATGTGAGGCACAGAAAACTTGTTTCCTTTTTATTTCCAGCTTTATTGGGCTGCTTATTTAACAAAGAATCTGGCCAGCTTCGTTCCTCCTCTTTGCAACAAGCATCTCTGCTAGTTTAAATCAGTGCCATAATTCAGTTTGCGAGGCAAATGCCACTCCTCTTCCCTTAAGAATAAATAAATAAGTAGTGACATGATGGAAACTCTCCATATTTCCTCACTCCCCATTTTTCATACAAAAAAGGTATTTGGTGATGTTTTACTGAGGCTGGATTTACAATTGAAGCTTCAATGTGAAGCACAGAGCAAGCCTTGTTTCACAGTGGTGTGGGTAAATGTGACTGAGGAGGTAGCATGATCAGCTAGTCTACAGACTAGAAACAGCCACTGAGATTGCAGGAAAGCTAGGGAGAATATATATCCTTTACAGAATCAGGTTATTTGAGGAAACTGGTAGGTAAACAAGAAAGGTTTGTTCACCAACATAAATTTGACTTTATTTTTTTGCATTCTCTAATGGATGATATCTTTATAATAAATGTAGTGCTTTCCTCTCCAACTGTGTATCCTGCCTTGTGTCTTCCTGCAATGGCTCTCTGGTTCTTAAAGGAAAAACTTTATAGGGTTTAGTGTATTGATGGTAATGCGTCACCAGATTACAACTGCTCTTACAGGAACACTCATGAGAGGGCGATGACAAGGATGATACCAGCAAAATGGCAGAGTATCAGGAGGCCACCCACGGGAGATGAGAGGCTGCTGGCCAGCCCTGCCTCACCTGGACTTTCCCACTACCTGTACTCTTGAAGCCTGTGGCAGTCAGTGGGTACAGGGGCAGTGGTCCAGTTGGGTCTGGTCCCACAAGGCTAATGGAGCAAGTCATGAGTATTTATCTAAGGGGAAATATAACACCTTAAACATTAGGAAATGTTCTGCATACTTGAAATAGGAAAAAAAAATAATTTCTATCTGGGCTATACATTTCTACAGCCCATAGCTGGCCTTGGTCATAAAAACACTGACTGTGCTGGTTTTGGCTGGGATAGAGTTAATTTTCTTCATAGTAGCTCGTATGGGGCTGTGTTTTGGATTTGTGCTGGAAACAGTGTTGAGAATACAGAGATGTTTCAGTTGTTGCTGAGCAGTGCTGACACAGAGCCAAGGCCTTTGCTGCTTCTCACCCCACCCCACCAGCGAGTAGGCCGGGGGGCACAAGGAGTTGGGAGGGGACACGGCTGGGACAGCTGACCCCAATGACCAAAGGGCTATTCCATACCGTATGACACCATGCTCAGTATATAAAGCTGGGGAAGAAGAAGGAAGGGGGGGGACACTCAGAGTGATGGCGTTTGTCTTCCCAAGTCACCATTACATGTGATGGAGCCCTGCTTTCCTGGAGATGGCTGAACACCTGCCTGCCCCTGGGAAGCAGTGAATGAATTCCTTGCTTTGCTTTGCTTGTGTGTGTGGCTTTTGCTTTACCTGTTAAACTGTCTTTATCTCAGCCCATGAGTTTTCTCACTTTTACCCTTCCGATTCTCCCCCTGATCCCACCGGGGGGAACGGGTGAGCAGCTGTGTGGGGCTTGGTTGCTGGCTGGGGTTAAGCCCCGACTCTGACATTTACAACCTATAAGGAAGGGATAGGTGGGGAAAGCTATCAGTTATACAGTATCACACTAGATATTTTAATACCTGAAGATGATGCAAGAGGGGAACAGGGAAGATGGCTTGCAGACAGATTCTTCTTCTCTCCGCCAATTTATTCTGTCCTCCACATTCCCTTGACCTGTGATCTTGCACAAGCCCCAAACTAAGCCTGATCGGTGCATGGTTATATGGACATCAGTATATTAAAAAACCCCAAAGCACTCCCTGACCGATGCTGCAAAGAGTGTTGGGGCTGGGGGGCGGGGGGGGGGGGAAGATGTGCATGGCTGTGCAAAGCTGTAAGCAATCAGACAGTTCATTCTTTATTTAAGAAGTGTTACATGTCCAGGCTGTGATATTCTGCCTCCTTTTGAAACGTGTCAGCTTAAACAATCTCCGCAGCACACATCCCTTTCCTTTAGTCTTGTTTTTCCCGCGTGCTGTAAGAGCTGTTCTGTTCCACCCCCCAGTCAGCACCGAGATTTTTATAGAAACGAAAGTTACTGAAATGATTCGCGTCCACTTCATTATCACTGCTGTGGTGGATGATAGGGGTTGGAGCCTGTTCTGTACCTTTAGAAATATCCTCGGATGGAAGGAGGCAGGTAACAGTCTGGGCTGCCTCCAGCAGAGGGAAGTGGTACACACGTCCTTCCCAGAGTGCTCCGTCCTGCTGCTGTGCAGAGCAGCCGGGAAAAATGTCAGGTCTTGTGTTTGCAGAGCTGAAATTTCCCCCCGCCAACACAAACGCCTAATTTAATCCCTTTTTTTCCTCGCCACAATAGTCTTACCCTCCATTTCCCCCTGACTGAGAAATGAGGTGTCTCCAAGCTGACTCTCACGTACATCTCCCTTCCAATAAGACTTAGGTAGACGTTGAATTTTAAGTCCCAGAGTAAGGGCTGGGAAACACAGGTGCAGCTAGGGCTCCAAAAGCAGTTTTGGTTTTAAGTATAAGGTTTTTATAGCGTATTCCAGAGGCTACTTTAAACCGAGGTTGCCTTTTCTCCGAAACTCCTCAGCGGGGATGACAGAGGGACACCCTTGAAAGGTCTTGGGCTCGTACAGGTGGTCCCAGCAGTGCCTGCAAGTGAATCCGTGTGCGGATGCGCACTCATATTCCTGCACACCAACACACAGCTGAAAGATGCCCAGGCACGTAGTTGTGGGTTTTTTTCCTCTCCTTTTGCCTGTCACACTCACATCTCTCTGTCACAGGGTCCCTTTTGGGTGTGTGTACACGTATACACATGCCTACACAAACGGAACAAAAATGCACTCACATCTCACATCGAAGAAATCCTTTGACCACTTCTCCTTGACAGTTATACACTTTTAAAATATATTTGACTCTTCCCTTAGCTTCTCTGCCTTTAGAAAGAGTAGAAGCCTGCTGGAGATTAATTTATGGGGAAGATAATGTCCTTAACCTACACTTCCCTGAACTGCCTTAATACTGTTTGCAAAGCAACCAGATGACTTTGTCTCTCCCTCGCTCCATCTAGAGCTGCAGGGAGGCAAGTTTTGCCTCAAGCTTTCAACCTTTTGATGCACAGATTTTCCACGCTGAGCTACAGTAGGTGGGTAACAAGAAGATCCTATTAAAGTGAAATCAAGTAGCAAAAGGATTGTCAGCTCAGCAAATCAGAAACATATAGTACCTATCCTTCCTTCACCGCATTCATTCCTGCTCACCACAAGAAAGAAAGAAGGAAAAAAAAGGTGGTGAAGGGGGAGAAAAGAACAACAGAGAGCAATAGCAGCACTGGCAAAGTCTTGATTTCATATGTAGGAAATTAATCTTTGCCGCTAAAGACACAGCCTCTTTAATGAAGAGGCTGCTGCAATATCATCGCAACAACTAGCAACCCACATGTTCGATTACAACAGGTTGAGCCAGTGCACGCTCCCCTGTGCCACACTCAGAAAAAAATAAATCAAATATCTATACCTGAGGCTCCTTCATTTCCTACGCAGAGATCTACTTTAATGCAGCCTTTTCACGGTAGCTTTCTTTGCCAAGAAGGGGCTGGTGATGGCTTATTTACCTACTTACCTGTCCTTGAGCTATGTGGCTTTTATTTGAATAAATTAAACCGGCTGTTTCAAGTGATGCTTTTAGCCTCTTGAGTCTGGATCGAATTCTCAAAAGGGTTTTTGCTTAAAACCTGTTTTTCAAGTTTTCAACCAAGTATCGACAGTCTGCAGGATGCAGTTCTCTTAAAGGACCTTGGTGCCTATGGGTAAGAAGAAATATCATCCTATCTGGCTACCTTGCCTGCTTTTAGGTTTCCTATGTATCTGTGAGAGACTAAAAGTAGAATGCGGGCTTGCTAAAACAAGGAAACTTGTCTTTTTTTGTTAAGTTGCTTTGCTTGTTTGCTCTGTGTGACTACGGGACCAGATTTTCAGCTGCTGGGCACTACTTTACATCCACATAGCTAGCAGCTATGTTTATTTTTAATGCTGTAATAGTACTTTTAATATGCCTGAGTGGATACACACATTTGCTTTGCTTTGTGGGACTGATTCTGTCTTCCAGGACGTTGGTGGTAAATACTTGAAAAACTTTTATAGTTAGGAAGTTTGATTTTAGTACCTAAAGCAGAGCAAAATCTCAATTTCTGTTTTCGGTGCGGGGAAGGGGTGTGTGTAATTTATTTTCCAGGATCTCAGCAGCAGCAAAATTTCAGGGGCCAAATGCTCAGCTGTGTAAGCTGACTTAACTCTGAGGCAAGGAAACCTATGGTTCATCAGAAGAGCTGGCTGGTGTTATGGACATGGGGTGATTTTTTTTTTTCCCCTTGGGTGCCTAGGAGAAAAAAATTTAAAAAACAGTGTGAAATAGAAAAACATTCCCGAAAAATTCGTGTAAGAAGATGCCTTTTCTTTTTAATACACTGTAGAAAGTTTTAAAGATGTTGACCCAAGCACACTAAAACATAACATGTATTAAATTTGGCATGCTGCTATAATGAACTGGTTTTTCTCTGTAGTTTAGCGCTGTTTGTTTTTTTCTCCATGCTATGCATTATCACTGTATTCAAGCATATTGTGTTTTCACATATGCACATACATTTGGAGGGGGGAGAGAGGAAAGCATAAGGATTATAAAGAGCAAAAAAAAGAGATCCCTTTCCTTGCTGGAGTTGTCATGCATTCATCAGGACCAGGGTGCAACAGAAGCCATAAGAGCTCTCAGTGATGCTCAGGACATAAGAACAGAGAAATACCCAAGTTCAGGCCCTGCTTTGGAAATGTTGGCTCACTATTTACTGCTGTGAGTAGCTAGGGCTCATCGTCCACCAGGCTGGGCTCTTCAGCGACAGCAAAATGGTCCCTGACTAGAGATCTGCATGCTTCGTCCCAAATAAATTTGGGATAGCTCTGTTGTAGGTAAGAGGTTTATTCCAGATTTGGTCTGATGCACCTGAAATCAGAATTTGGACCTAAATAGGATAGTTATTATAAATATTAGTATTATCATCACTGCTATTATCTCTATGTAAACAAAATACCACATACCATGACGAAACTGCTGTTTTTATCTCTCTTTGTAATGCCCCAAATCCTGTAATCTAATTGTTACACATCCTTGCTCAAAAGAAAGGCTCAAATATTAGCTTAAGGTTGTAATAGCAATTAGCACTGCAGAAGCTTAAGCTATCTGTGTAGATCACAGGGTTTGCTTACCACATATTTTATCGGTAGGTTAGCTTGGGTGCCTTATCATCTGACACTGGAAATCTGAATTCAGCTGATTTTTTAGGTGTCTGAGTGTTTGTGCTTTGTTTTATGCTATGGGTGAACATGCATTAGACACAGAAGGGAATGTAAAGGGTAAGGGAGGAGAGGGGGAATGGGGAAAACCAAGTGTTCCGGGAGGGGAATGGTACTAAATTATGCCAAAATGTATTTGAAAGAGGAATGCCAGTGTGATCTGCTTAACTGATGGTAGGACTGAGCCAAAAGTAGGTTTTCATTCTCCGCTGTTGGGCCACGGGTAGTAATTCACTCCCGAACACCATGCCTGCCAGCTGAAAGCGGAGGAGAGCAGAGCAGCTCTGCTGCCACTTGCACCAGGGAAATTCCCACACCAGAGATTTGGAGACTGGATGCTCTGACTTCGACACTGTGGCAAATTTACTGCATGCCTTTACTAAGAGCATTTTAAATGGAACTTTTTCAATGTAACCCAGTTTGTCTTCTGGTACTTCTGTTTACGGGCTGCGGAGAGGGAACAATAAGGCTCCTTCCATAGGTTGTTCTCTCCTCATGTCCTGTTTTTCTGCTCTTTCCTTAACCTCTCCCTATTGGTAACCATCTGAAACAAGGTATAGGATTATGAGGACCAGTACTTTTAACCAGAGTGGTTGTTCTTAGGCTCTGAAGATAAAAGAGAAGGAAAGCCCTCACTGGAGAAGCTAGGTCCAACCCTTTCCTCCAGCACAGAAATAACAACCAAGTCGCTCCATTAGCAATTTAAATCATAAATCCCTCCCCTAGAAAATCATACCCTCCGTCCTTTCTTTGCTCCTCCACGTCAATAACACCATTTTCTCTTTGACCTCAGCCCTCGGCATGTCTTCATTTGCATTTTTTGTCTACCCTCGTACACACATATTCCCTCTACAAAGGTCTCCTCTCCTCCTCTGCCAGATGCATTGCACGGAGATCCAAGAAGTCACTAACAGGTAGCCGAGCGGGCCAGTTTGCACGTGCTGACTGGCCAGCTGGCAGCCCGAGCCAAGCAATTAGCTAACGAGCTTAGACCGCCGCCTTTCACTCAAGAGAGCTGTGCTTTGTCATTCTCTCCCCCACCGCTGATTTTCATAAAACGTGTGGGATTTTTATATCTTTTAAGCTTTTGCCCCTCTAGAGAACGGGGTGAAATTAGCCACCAGGTTCAGAATATATTGCTGGGTGCAGGACTGACAGATGGGGAGCCAGATGGACAGACAGCACTCCTATAAAAGCCTTATTTCCTTAGGAAAGGAGGCCGTCGGGTCTAAGCACTACTAGTATGGGGTTATAGGATGGGGGGATTATGACCCTCATTAACAGATGTCATGTGTCAGGCACTTCTGCAGAGAGATGTAGAGGAAAAGTAAGTGAAGCACCTTATTTTGTTATGAAGGTGTGAATTTAAGTCCTGTTCTCACTTCTGTAGATTCACAGCAAAGTGGGGTAGTTTCTCCTTGAAAAGGGAAAGGGAAAGGAAGGCAGATTTGTCACTAGCTCCATCACTCCTTTGTGTATTGTCATTTAAAGGCATTCATGTGGCTTTTCTTAATCCGACCCAATAGGCTCATGAAACCTTTTCTGATGGTTTTCTTTACCCAGCCCAACAGGATAAATTAAACAGCATATTAAGACTGTAGTCTCTCAACCTGCAAATGACTGAACCCATCCTCTGACCTAGTTGCGCTCTGAAAATGGCTAGATCGGGTATGATCAAGACTACCAGGCAACATAGTTTATATCTGGGGATTTCAAACAAGAAAAAAAAAAAGTTTTAAAATCTACCGTCTACTGAATCCTAAACCCACCGCTTAAACATTACTCTCCAAAGCTGTAGTCACTAAATGTGAAAAAGCTACAGCAAAAATTCAACCTCTGCAACCCCCCTCTGGGGTTTAGTGGTAGTGGTGTAGAGTAGAAGTTCAGGTTTTGGACTGTTTGGTCCTCGTTAGGCTCATGATTGAGTGTAGGATCAACTACTTATTTTATGTAGCCTTAGATACAGATGGTAATTTTTGTAGCATCCCTCTTTTGTAGCATCCTCTGGCCCCTAGTGAGCTGGCATGTGAGGTGGAGAGTGTAAAGGAAGCGAAAGATGAAATGCCATAGTTGGGAGCATTATCATGTGCAGAGTTGATATGAGAGCAAAATCTAGCTCCAGTGGCTATCAAATTCCCCCCAGGAGAGTGGCAGGAACCCTTGGTTGAGCCCAATTTCCTGCTTGAAGAATTGGTGATCAGCAAGGATACTTCAGTTGTCCTCATTGCTGTGTTTATCTAAAGTCTGGATATTTGTTTGTAGGTGCTGACTGCAGTGTGGGGCAGTCCTGAAATGGAGAGATAAAAAGGTTCAGAAAATAATGTCCCTCGCTGCATTTTTGAAAGAAATGGCGTTACTTACAATTTTATTTAAATTTGTAGGATAGCTATGAAAACATCTCATGCTCTTGGTGCTATGTATAAAGTCGTGACAGTTAAGGGTAACTAGTACAATAAAACAAGCACAGATGCTGCTGGAGCATTTCAGAACAACTTTCACTCCACATTTTCCAGTAATCTGATGCACCTTCAGTATTGAAAGCTTTATAATCATCCTTCTTTCTTTTCTTCCACCGCAAAAGTTCCTCTTATAAAAACTCAGGTCCAATCTTCAAAAATATTCACTGACTTCTGAGGGATGTTCTCATCTCTCTGAGTTTGAAGTTACTGTAGAAAATTTACTTATGTAGGATGGCAATCCAAATAATCTTATTTTATCTGAAAGTATATAAAGGTCATATCAAAATTTCATTGGCGCTCTATCCTAGGAAAAAGAAGTTGCTTGCTTATGAAATTCTGTTATAAATGAATTTTGCATCTGGTCCTGCAAATGTACATGATTGTTTCTTTGTGACCCCTCGCAATGAGTAAAGGCAAGAGATGTGTGCAGAGATGTGCAGGATTAGATCCATTGGTTTTTATATTTTTTTTTTTCCTATGGCATTTTAATGATAAAAGACCAATTTCTGCCCTTGCTTAACCTCCAGCAACCCCACTGATTTCCGTGTTCATTCCAAATTGTAATGAATGACTTTACACACTGGAGCCCTTTTATTCTTTCTCTTCCAGATTGAGTGTCTCAGCCCAGACAATGGGCTCCTGCCTACATGCGTGCACGACTGGGATAAAACCACTGACTTCAGCAGACGTGCTCCATCGTGACTGAGAGCCGGAGCTGGTCTCTGATATACAAACTTTAATGGAGTGTAAGCCAGGGAAGAGCATGCAGGTAAGCACCATTTTTAACTCCTTAGCATAGCTGTGTTTGTATCAGCCCTGACTCATGGTTTATACACACAGGGTATGTATTAAATATCGCTGTACTTGCACCACGTATATCTATTTGAGATAATTATGGCTATTGTAGTACTGGTGGGACTTTCAGTCTTTAATGCATTTATCCTTACAACATCTGATAAAGTGAGGAAGTATTTTTATCTGTATATTATATACAGGAAACTGAAGCCTAGATCATTTTTTGCTACACCAGGGAACTGAACCTGGATTTTCCGAGTTGAAAGCTAGCACTCAGCCTGTTGGTCTGTCTTGATATAAGCAGTACAAATAGGCACAGAGAATAGCACTTCTTGTAAATTGGGGATACTGAACTACTTGGTCGTGATACAGCAGACATGATAAATTGCTTAGTGTTAAATAAAGAGTTTGGGAATTGTCACGTAGCTACGGAGAGGCCACGCTATTATTAATGATGCACGAGGCATATATCTCAGCTTATTCTTCCATATCCATATTGACTCTGAAGTGCAAACAATAATACCAACTAGATTTTGCCAGTAAACTAACACAATTTATCTGGAGGACAGAGCAGAAAGCGGGAGCAGAGCCCAATTGCTCCCTGTTTGTGTGCAGTGGTGTGTGGGCTGATGGAGGCGGTCCAGGCAGGGGACAGAGGAAATGTTGATGCTACTTACTTGTCTGGTGAGGATTCATAGAGACAGGCTCTTGGTTGAGCCCTAAGAGATTAACAAGTGATGAAAATGCGTATCAAAGTTATTAATCATACTCAGATCTGCTGTGCCGTTACGACAAGCTCACCTTTTCCCTGTAATCATACAATAATGTGCTTACTTTGCCATCTCAAAGGTCAACGATTGGTTCAATGCACGGAAAGGAGATGCCTGAAGTGAAGGTGCTGGGGAAGTGGGAGCTCTATTCTGCTGTCTCAGAGGTTGTTCTTTAAAGGGGAAAGGAGGTGTCTCCAGTTCCGACCTGTTCTTTTAGTAAGACCGGGGCTGTCTATGAGTGAAATAACTGGATTTTCATTTCCCGAGAGCATCTAGCATGTGAATGGGACTATTCATATGAATTTTGCTATTGCACAAGCATAAGTCTAGAGTGAGTCATTTAAAGTTAGGCAAGATAGGTGGCCTTATTGGAGAATAAGGAGATATTACACAGTTGTCTAAAACAGCAGATTTCATCAGAAAAAGTCTCCTTCACAATGAGATTATGGCTCGAATATGAGTGCAGATTGGCCTTCCAAGTTTTATTTGATTTCAAATATTGTTTGATATGCTATAGTATTTCATTGCAATTTAACAGCAATTCCCATTCACATAGCTATTCTAAATAGGTTCTTACATGTACCTATTACCTTGGTAGCCAGGTTTCTATATCAAATCCTGAACATTTCATTATTATTAAAAATATAAAAGTCATCTATTCTATCCATTTTGTACGATGAGGTGAACAAAATTGGATGTGAAATCACAGTGCAGTAATACGGTAATTATTGTTTGGAGGTTCTTCTAATATACTTATGGCCAGTTGTATTGAAGATGTATTATATCACAGTTGTTCGTGGCCATTTTATCATGTACTGTGGATTAAGAAATAGTCTATCCTATCCCGTGGATTAAAAAAACCCATGCTTTAAATTTTTAGAGAGGAAAATATGTCTATGAAAAGGCATAATTTGATCCTCTGGGCAATTTATATTCTTCTTGATATGACCTGCACCTTCTTGATGAAGATCTTCTTCCTCTTTCATAAGACATCAGTGGAATTTCCGGGGACAAAAGACTCCTTGTTCTACTTCATTAGAATTAATGAAATAGTATCTCATTTGAAGTTGGCCACATATGGTATATGCAGCATGTTTACACAATACCAGAGCACGCACTTGAAGAACAAGTGTCTTCCACAAAAGCGGCCTCCTGAAATGCTTTCCATAGTTTAAGGAAAAAAAAAAAAAAAAAAAAAAAGACACATTTACAGAGTTAAACCATAAATAATTCATAGGGAAAAAGAAAATAATAGTCTTAGGGAAGGGGGAATAGAGACCTATACACTTACAGGACCTTCCATCTAATTGCCTATAAATAATAGTCTTGTACATATTACCCACAACAGAGCATGGTCTCTGACAGTGTTATAAGCCTGGATGTCAGCTGCAGAGCTCAGCTGCTGTTTGTAAATGGTCTTAACTGTGCTCTTGATTTTTCTGTGCTTACTGTATATAGTTTTGTTTTATTGGCACTGTACTGTAAGCATATTCTGCACTATGCAAATATAAGAGCTGAGAAGCATATGGGCCGAATCCTGCAACACTCTCTCAGGCAAATGTCCAATTCACTTGATGGGAACTTTTCCTGAGTAAGCAGTAGGAGCAGACTCTCAACTCCACCGTATGCCTCCACTGATTTCTCAGGTATGACAACAGACACTGGTACTTTGCAAACAAGGAAAGGAAGGGTATAAGACCCAGTACTGTGGGTAGATGCTCGGTTCTGTCCTCCTTAAGCCCTGAGATCCACTGAGATGCTGCAAAAGGCACAGTCAAGATAGAATGACCCCCTCCAGCCTTTAGCATCCTGCTAAAAACCAGCTAATAAAAGGAAAGACCCTTATAAGTGATAACACTTCTCCGTCCCCACTCTGGAATCCACCTCATGGTACCAGCAGCGGAGACGTCTCTCTGAGTCAATGCAGATTGAGTTAAGCTGCAGACATCCTCGGACTGAAGAGGAAGAGGAAGGAAACCCTGCTCTTTATAAAGAGCTCCTGTGATTTCTGCTCCACCACCCTGCTCAAGAGCTTTGGCGGAGAGACATAACATAACTTAGAGTGGGACCTTCGGGATTCAGCTCTGCATCTAGCTCTGGTTGAACCCTGCCATCCGTCATACGGGAATGAGGTTTCAACCCTCAGCTGTGCAGGTGGCTAAAAGCTCTGTCCCATATCCTGATCTCTGTGTACGACATGGTCCATTCTGTGGTGACAAGGAACATGTTGTGGACTTCAGGTCGGAGTCCTACAAAAGCTCACGCATATGCTTAACTTCTTATTCGACTCCAGTTTTGTCTACACTGCCCATGACAGCCTGATGTGTATGGGAGAACCTGGATTTCTTCGATCTAGCTACCATGGGAACCAGTGCAGCAATGATGCTGTAGTACAGACTTCAGCACGAGCCCAACAGGGACCCTGGCTACACACTTGGGGCTGCTAAAGTGTGCTGAAGACTGGGTTGTGTGTTTTCAGTGCTAATGTCATCCGTAATAGCTAGGCTGACACTAGCATTGGTACCCATATCTTCCTTTGTCCTGCAGCCATATCCTTTCAGCAGTGCCTGATTGGAACTTAAGCCGTAGCCCTTACTCACATGCCTCATCCTCATCCTCATCCTCATGTGCCTTTAAACCAAAATGACTAATTCAAATAGAGGCTTAAAGGTCAAACCCTCCAGACCTGGTTTTGCAAACACTTTTGCACATGGCTTTTCCCCTTGTCTAAAAAAAAAAAAGCTATTCTCATCAGGAAATGTTGGCAAAAAGGGTTTAATTACAGAAATCGTTTTGCTCCCTATGGAGAAAGCATGAAGAATGGCATATTTCCACATTTGAATTGCACATTCATCAAGAAAAGAGTGATTTCCCCTTAAGAATGTTCTGGAGGAGTAGAAAAGAGCATTGAACCCTGGGGTGTGTATTATTTTATAGTCTCTGAAAGGCAAATGGTTTCACTTCCATTGATTAAAATATATGAGTTTTTCCCTCTGGATTACTCTCCTGGATGTAGAAAAAAAAAAATACCTTTAGCAGTGGCTGTCAACTGGTGCAGCACCTCTTGGCAAAGGGCTTACCTAACCAACCAAAGACACTTCTGCTCCTGAACTTCTGCAGCAAGAAACCTTTGACCACTTTTTTTGTTTGATGAATGGGGACTTTACAATAGGTGTTTTCATTGTTTTGTTGGAGCAAATGTCAACATGGAAACACAACCCGACATCAGGACTGTTAAGCGCTAATCTGAGCGGCAGCTCCAGGACTTGCTCTCCTTGTCTGCTAGCACACAAGGTCTAATAGGCTCACGCATTACTCTTTTCTATCACCTTCTTGTTCCACAGATGTAGCTTCTTTACAAATTCTGCAAAAACACTATTTGGAAGAGAGTTTGACTTAATAGCCTCTGTTTGCAAGGAGCATTTCAGCTGTGCAAAGCTACCGTGGTGCAGGGGACAGGCACAATATGGCAGGCTGGTGAACACTGACATTTTGAAATGTACGTCTTCATAAAATATGCTCCAAATTGGCATGCGGCACACTTCTGCAACCACAGTAATTCACTGTGAATTGAAGCAGGGGGATTTTCCTAAGCAAAGTCGGTTTCTCCCATTAAATTACTATTGTTCTTTTTTTTTTTTTCTTATTCGAAGAGCATCACTGTCTAGTTCAGTTAACACGGAAAGGCCAATTGCACAAACAGCGCTGATCTGTTAAACTAGGATTTACCAACCAGAATTCAAACAAACGCTATTCTACTCCACACTTAGGTTTCCTAGTTGTCTTTTAATAACGTTGCTGGCGTTTAAAAAATAAATAAATAAATGGCTGGAGTGAACAGGCGGATCAAATGGAAGAATTTCAAAACTGCAGGAAAGTACCACAAACAAGTAAGAGCACTAAGAACACGAAAAAGCAAAAGTTATATGCAATTGGAAGTGAAGATGTTCCATTTCCTTTCTAAAATCAAATGCAAACTGCTCATGTGACTGATTTAGTATTGAACAAGAGAGGGAAAATTGCCTCTTGGCATTTAAATAGAAATGTTTCTTGTTCAGAAATTTTGGAAGCTTGCATACTGTATGATTTTTGAAAGGCTTATACAATTACCATTGAATTTGGATGAGGTCTATTCCTAACAATATATATATTTCTCAATTAAACTTTGCCCTTCCACAGACCTAAATTACCTTTGTCTAGAGTCGAGATTCCTGATGTGGAATATATTCCAGAGGCAATAAGGCCAATGCAAATGTATTTCATTTTTAATATGTATGACTGAAAAAACTGTGAACAGCAGCAGCTATTTTGCAAAGCAGACCTTTATGTCGAGAACTCTGATGTTTAAGATTATGTTCTGATTTGCCGTGTGCCTTTTTAGCCTGATTTCTGGGTTTGGAATAAAACACAATCTTACCTCTTGCTTTCCACAAAGGCTGGAAATTTTAGGATAAGAAAAAAAAAAAAAAGCAGAACAGAGCAGGCTTGCACCTGGCTGATTTAAAGGTATGCCATGAAGAGGACAGTTCCCATGTAGCTCAAAGCACTGCATGAAGTACTGCAGTCCATTATGTTCAGCACTCTTCTTACAATGCCGTTTTAGGGCATAATCCAGTATCGCTCCGAGATTTGTGATGCTAACATAAGCCATGTAGAGACTGTTGCTGAAAAGTTTTGTAAGAGTAAATTTTGAGGAGGGACTTGAAACAGAGAAATGTGATTATTTGGTGAATGAGAAAATGATCGACTGAGTGGAAATGGCAACAGGTGACGAATCCTGGCAGGGATAAGTTATCGAGGACTTGTCCAAGGTCAGGCAGTGAAGCAGTAGCAGGGCCTGACACCTAGCAATACCACAACCCTTTCTTCCTTCAGACCATGTTGAATAGCAGTATTAAATAGCCCTAAATTCCAGTCACTACAGTTTAAAAACAAAACAAAACAAACCCACAAATATTTAAAAGGCAGAAACTGGTAGCATTAATCTTCTTCCCAAAGAAGTAACCTTAAATTATGCAACTGAAATCTTGCAGGCCTTCTTCCTGAGAATTTGATTTTAATTATCAAACAACACAATTAAGTATAATAACAATAACAATAATAATAAATAATTAAGAAATCTCCTGTCACCACTGTGGGTGATGCTCCCTGACCCCAAAAGCAAGACATTATGCAAGTTGCCTAACTAGGGGCAAGGGAGGAACAGAGGTTTCCCCCTCCTCATCGTATGTGCTGAAGCTGGAGCCCACCTGACCCCGAGAAGAGAGAGAGGCTCAGCAGGGCCAGGACATGAAGGCACCCCCCGAAGCAGCTCTTCATCCCATCCTCATCCCCATCCTGATCCCCATCTCATTCACATGCTGAAGCCAATGCCCATCCCATCTCATTCCCCTGCCTACTCCATGCCCAAGCCCAACCCATGCCTATCGCATACCCAAGCACATCCTCTCCCCTCCCTGTTACCTTCTGATGTTTATGTCCACACCCAGCCCACCTCATCATCATGCCCATCCCTATGTGCATGACCATGTCACGCCCATGCCCATCCCCTCCCCACACCACGTCCACCTCCTCCCCACGCCATGCCTGTGTCCATGCCTATGTCCATCCCCTCCCCATGCCTATGCCACGCCCAGCCCTTTCCCACGCCCCTGTGCAACTCCTCCCTACATCCATGCCATGCCCACGTCTATGTCCACCCCTGCCCCATGACTATGCCATGACTATGGCATGCCCATGCCTATGTCCTCCCCTGTCCCATGTCTATGCCATGACTGTGTCATGCCCATGTCTGTGTCCCCCCCTGCCCCATGCCTATGCCACGCCCATGCTGTGCCCATGCCCATATCCATGCCCATGTCCATGCCCATGCCCATGCCCAGCTCCACCCCATGCCCATGCCATACCCGTGTCTATGTCCACCCCTGCCCCATGCCTATGCTATATGTCTGGCACGCCCATGCCCAGCTCCACCCCATGCCCATGTCCATGCCGATGCCCATGCCCATACCCAGCTCCACCCCATGTCCATGCCATACCTGTGTCTATGTCCGTCCCTGCCCCATACCTATGCTATACTTCTGGCATACCCATGCCCAGCTCCCCCCCATGTCCATGCCCGTGTCCATGCCGATGCCCATGCCCATGCCCAGCTCCACCCCATGTCCATGCCATACCTGTGTCTATGCCCATCCCTGCCCCATACCTGTGCTATACGTCTGGCACACCCATGCCCAGCTCCCCCCCATGTCCATGCCATACCTGTGTCTATGCCCATCCCTGCCCCATACCTATGCTATACGTCTGGCACACCCATGCCCAGCTCCCGTCCATGCCCATGCCCATGCCCATGCCCATGCCCATGCCCAGCTCCACCCCATGTCCATGCCATACCTGTGTCTATGTCCATCCCTGCCCCATGCCTATGCCATACGTCTGTCACGCCCATGCCCATGCCTACATCCCCTCCGCCCCACGCCTGTGCCAAGACCGTGCCATGCCCCGTCCATGCCCGTCCCCATCTCATACCCATGCCCATCTCCTCCCCATTCCCATTCCACCCCACGCCCATTCCCACCCGAAGCCCATACCCATGCCGTGCCCAACCCCTCCGCATGCCACCCCCATGCCCGTGCCCGAGACATTCCCGTGCCGAGCCGTGCCTGGCCGTGCCGAGCCGTGCCGTGCCGTGCCTGGCCGAGCCGGGCCGGGCCGTGCCGGGCCGAACCGTGCCGTGCCGTGCCTGGCCGAGCCGGGCCGTGCCGAGCCGAGCCGTGCCGTGCCGTGCCGGGCCGAGCCGAGCCGTGCCGGGCCGGGCCGAGCCGTGCCGTGCCGGGCCGAGCCGGGCCGGGCCGAGCCGAGCCGTGCCGTGCCGAGCCGAGCCGGGCCGGGCCGAGCCGTGCCGGGCCGAGCCGAGCCGGGCCGGGCCGAGCCGTGCCGGGCCGAGCCGCCCGGCGGTGCGCAGCAGCCGGCCGCATGTGCGCCTGTCATTCCCAGCCCGGGAGCGCCGGCTCCTGCCTCCCATTCATGTAACCTGTGTGTGTCTCTCTTTCTCTCTGTGTGTAACAGAGAGAGGGAGAGAGAGAGCGAGCGAGGCAAGGAGAGGAGGAGGAGGAGGGGGGAAGCTTTAAATAAAGCCTTTGGATTGCAGCTGCTTATTTTGGGCAGTCCTACCAGGGACGATTCCTGCCAGGAAAGAAGCTGGACCGGTCCTTTTTTTTTTTAATTGTTTTTTTATTTTTTTATTTATTTATTTCGATTTTGATTTTTGGGGGTGGAGGTGGTGTACTGCCGAGCTGCCTGCTGAGATGAGCTCCGGTGCCCGGCTGTAGTTGCCCACTTTGGGATCGCTGGACACATAAGTGGCATTTCGGTGGGGGGAAGCCTGCAGACATGGTAAGCTTTGCTTTTTGCTCTGAAAAGTGCATTTGTGCGATCGCCTCCCTCCAGTTTTTCCCTTCCCCCTTTCCTCTTCCCACCAAGCAGACAGGCACACGGCTTGGGGTTGGGGAGAAGCTCCCCGAATCCCCCTTTTTTCCTCCCCACCATCCCTCCCTCTGCCCAGCTTGCTTTTCCCCCCCCTCGCATCCCAGCCCTCCTGCTCCCTCCGCACACAGTTTGCAGCAATTCAGCAGGAGGCAAAGATGCTGCTGGAGGCTCCTGGCTGGGGCGGTGGGGACCAGCCACCCTCAGCCTGGCAAGACCTCGCTCCAGGGTGTGTTTGGGGTGGCTTCTCCCATCTAATCCCCCCCCAGCCCTTCTCTCTGCACCCCGAGGTGCGGCTGTGCTGGGGGCGGGGGGGGAAGGCAGCAGTGCAGGTTTGGAAGCACCGGAGCAAGGATGCAGCTTTAAGATCAATGGGTGTTATTTATGTAATAGTAAAAGCGGGGAGGAGGGGGGGGGGGGGGGGAGAAGGTTAAAAAAAAAACAAAAAACCAAAGTGCCTCGGTATTTCACCGCTGCACAAAGCTGCTTTTGCTCTGTCTGAACCCTCCGCCCCGTCCCCGTGTCCTGCTGCAGGGTGGTGCGTGGTGGGAGTGTGCCTGTGTGTTTACATTGGGCTCTGTGATAGAGTCAGGGCTGGGGTTGGGGAAGGGGTCTCCCATTTTCCACGGGAGGGTGGGTTTGCCTCCAACAAAAATAAGAAAAATACGCTTGACTGCAAACTTGAGTGACAATTCTGTTTCTCAGGCATTAAATGTTAAAGCCTTGCTTCCAGCCGTGCCCTGCCAGGATTAAAAGCCCCCTGAAACAGTGTGGCGTTTGAGAAAAGATGCTGGAGTGCCTGGGAGAAATGCAGTGGTTCAGACTCGTGCTCACATTCTCAGAGCAATTTGCATTTTGAAATACAAATTTTGGCTGTTGAACATAAAACCGGGCTGCTACCAAAGGGCATTTATTTCTTGTTAGTTGTTTTGATTAAAAATATATAATTGTTTTTCCTGTTCTAAAATAGCTGGGATATTTTACTTTGAAAGAAGTAGTAGTTAAGGCATGCCAAATCTTTAAAAAATAATTAAAAAAAACCCTTAAAGTATTCATGAGGCAGTATGTATTTACTCTTTCTTAGCATGACCATGCTTAGAAATTCGCAGTGGTTACAACCATCTAAGCACATGATTTGGAAAAAAAAAAAAACATATTTATGCCACAGTCTTCCTTGTCTTATGGGATACACAGTCTGAAATACATTTTTCATACAGCCAAAACAGAGCTAGCTAAATACTTACTGACTAGATAGACAAGACCTTTCTGCATCTTGAATGAATTTTCTCATGGCTCTTCCAGGAAAGTTCAATTCTTTATCATTAAAAAAAAAAAAACCAAACAAAAAACCAAACACCAAAGCCCTGAATCAAACTATAACATAATCTCTCCACCTCTACCCCATCTTCCTTCTTAACTTTTTGCAGTGAAGTCTCATCTTGAATTTCTAGCCGCATTTTTTTTTTTAATTTTTTTTTCCCCTGAGAAAAGTCCCCTGTGAAGGGAGGGACGTAAAATGAGAAAATGAGAGCAAAGCTTTGAAGTTGGAAATTGTCTGTGCACTTTTTCGAGGTAAACTTCTGCTGTAGCCTGGCAAGTTGTTAGCGTGCTGCTCCCTGCTCTGGGGCGCAGGAGTTGGGCAGGGGAACTTGGCAGCTCCCAGCCTACCCCAGACCAATTTCTTTCTGCTTCGCTGACCCTAATAAAATTGCTTACTAGTAGGGTGGCCCCTCCCCTCCTATGGAAAGTGCTCTGCTCCCAACATGTGCGCCATATGTGCCCGCGATACCCTAGGTTTACCATTTACGCCTATACTATGCCAGCAGCCCACATGTGCCAGCCGCACGCTGGGTCCGGCAAGGGCATGGTATCGGCCATCGGAAAGCCCAACATCTCCCCGCTTCGCTGGGGGAGGCTGGGGCTGAGCCAGTGATTTGTATTTAATTTATTTCATTGGCCTTTTCAGAGCCAGGCGCCTCCCACTTGGTGTCTCAGCCTGTAGCACTTTTATAGGCTTGGGTGGAAAAAACAAGGAGTATATAGCTATATTTTTTTAGTACGGTGTGCATGTGGCGGGGAGCATAAAGGTAGGAAGACGCGTCTCTGTTGCACTGTTTTGCAGTGAGACAAGCCTTCAAAGCAGCTCGCTTGGCTCTGCCTGTGCTACAAGGCTGTAGGAATTTGCTGCTTTGTGGCCATTGCGAGCTGCCCTTCCCTGTTAAATTCCCAGCTCCCAGCCTATGCCACGCTGCTGGATCAGTCCGTGCCGGTGCGGGCTGTTTTGTGGCCATGAGGATTCCCCACTGCCATAATCCCTTAAGAATGTGACTCCCAAGCCAGAGCGTGGGCAAGGAAAATTAGGGTCTGTGCTGGTTGCCAGCAAGTTTGGGGATGGGGAGGGGAGCGTGGGGTCGCGGTGTGTGGCCAGGCGTTTCCCAGACGCGTGAAAATGTTACCTGAGTTGTGCTTTCCCCAGGGACCCGGGCCACCGATCTGCACCGGACCACCCTGGGAAGGGGGTCTGCACCCACAGCTGGGGCAGGGAGAGGAGGTGCCTTTGCAGACAACCTGTTTCTGTTTTTCCCCCTTTCCCCCTCAAAAAACTCACCAGAATTGGGAGTTATTGCCACTGCACTGAGATGTATTCTATTTCTTCAGGGACTCCTGCCTCTGTGCCTCACCCTCCCTTCCCCTATGTACGTCCGTGCATGTGTGCACATCTTTACAAGAGGAGATTTTCAATTTATCTGTCATTTATTTGTGTGATGTGGTGAAAAAAAAATCATGTTTTGGTGGAGAAAGAGGGTCTTTGCTGTGGAAAGAGGTTCTCAGGCTGGGCTTTGGCAGGGGAAGGGGGAAAAGGCAAAAGGGCTACACAAGCTAACTTCGTAGTTTCCTTTTTTATTAGCAAGGGCTCCTGGTTTAGAAAGGCTTTTCTGGGGAGAATTTGCCTTCTCTGATTTTAAAGGATAAGGAAAAATCATTGAGAGAAGAGAGTAAAACTACTCATCTGGTTTTGGTTGGGGAGAGAGGGGTGATACCCCCCACCCCCCACCCCCCCCCCGATGATTAATTTTACTACCTGGATGGAAAAAGGGACTCATCACTCTGCTTTTGGTGGGTCTGGGGAAGGAGTGAGAACTGCACAGAGAAGACTGGGGGTTTTTGAAGTCCTTGTAGCTTAATTATTTTACTTGACTCATTTAAATTAGATACTTTCCTTTTGTTTTGGTGAGCAGGCAGTACACTGGCAAGGGAAAATGTTCTCTTTTGTTTTACAAAGTGAGGAATCTTTTTGCTTTTATTTTATTTGATTGGTTTCCTGGAGTGCATAATAACTAAAATGTTATTTCATTCCCTCTACAACATGTACACTATTCCAATTAAGAGCCTGCTCTGATTATTTTTAACCTGGTAGTTTACCATTTCTCTGCTCAGGAGAATAAAACGTTGAGTTCTTGCACTTTAAAATAGCTGAGATGCTTAAGGAAAACTACCTTTTCCCTGGGAAAGTCATTTCCAGTTCTGTTCGAGTTCCCGCTTCACTGGTTCATTTTCTGACAGAATCACATCCTTGCAAGGAGCAGATCTATGATCTTACGTAACTTGATGTTTCCAGATCAAAAGTTACAAATATTGCAGTAATAGCACGATGAGGGAGATTTGGCAGGATGAATGTTGCATGACATATGTGATTTCTTAGTAGGATTTCAAATCAAGGCATTTTTAAAAATTTATTGGGGGGGGGGGGAGAAGAATTAAAAGAGAAGAATAAACAAAAACTTGCTCCTTTGATATCTTCTTTAACATCACTTTCTCTTTTTATCTTATCTCCGTAGGCACTTCAGACTTTATTTTTTCTTTTTAAAGCAAACTCTTCCGTGTTTAAGAAATGTGTAATTGTAATATCCAAAAGTGAAGCGGCTTGAAACTCTCTCTCAGATTTGATTCAAGGAGATGAAACTCTGTAAATCAATGTCAATTCAGATTTAAAGACTGGCTGTTACCTGCCCTGTTACAAGGTCTATCAGCATAGCTTATTGTAACTAAAAGCTAAAATACTGTTTCTGCTTTGAACTGACAGATTGGCACTGCTGGGCTCTTCGACAGCGTAACGTGCACCACTTGCCAGTGAACTGGGTTTTTGTGGATCCCTGAGCAATACGTTTCAGAGGGAAAGTCTTGTAATGAAATATTTTTAAAATTATAAATATAGATATTTCCTCTTTGCTGTCGATTAAAAGGAAAAAGAATCATGGAGAAATTTTCTATCTTAACTGTATCAGTATAGCGTGAGGAGTGGTGCTGTAGTGTGGCTATAGGACTCACATTTTTACGCAGGAATAAATATATGATTTGCATTCCTCTGTGTCGTTTCACCATCGCTGCACTGATAGTAAAATAACTTTCCTAGAAATACATAATTTTTTTTTCCCAGTTGTCTTGAATCATTCTTCCTGGAGCATCTTTAAAGGCAGAGCTGAAATCTGAATAAGAGGGCACGTTTGCTTGGCTATGTGGAGAGACGAACGCTTCTTACAGAAAGTTCCAATTTCTTGGGAAGTTTGAGCCTTGCTCACCAAAAACCTTATGCCTTAAACCAAATTGCTGTGAACAAAGCTGTGCGTGCTGTAGGGGGATTCAAACTTCATCGCACATTGTCCTGCTGGGTATCAGCAGAGGTGATCTTTTTTGAACGTAAAGATGTCCGTGAAAGCAGCAGACACGGAAATCTATGTTCTTCCAGTGCGTTGGCAGCCAGAAGGAGGAAAATGCACTATGAAACGGAATAGGGCTGGCAGTTAGATTTCCTATTCCAAGTAAAACTTGCTTTCGAGGATGTGACACATCCTTGTTTTTTTAAAAGAGAGAAGGGAAGAAGAAGAGAGGAGCTGCTGGTGGTCGATTTAGGTGGAGGAGCTTGCTGAATCGCATTTATCAGTCTATTTAAATGGGGATGATTCAATTAGATTTCACTGATATCTCCTCGGGCTTTCGTGAAATAGTATTTGCTACAGTGTAGGAAAACCACTGCACTCCAGAATCCTGCTTCGCTGCCGCAACTACGGCTGAGGCACCGGTGGCAGATGTGCTACCCAGGCAGCAATCGCAAACGTGAAAGCAGGAGACGTCTCGCTGCCCAGTCATTTAGGTTTTAGGTGATTATTCAGTGCAGTTTTCTCTTTAAACACAGAGTAGAAGCTGTATCGCTTGCCTGCTCATGTGTTTGCACACACGGAGTCTTCAAAGTATTCTGGAGGTTGCTCAGTTAAACATTCAAAAGTTAGAAAACAGAAGGATTAAATCTTATTTTTACTGTTTTAATTCAACCCTGGGTTATACCTGCAATAAGGGCGCACGGTCCTTGTTTTTTCCCCCTCAACCTCCAGTAAGTCCACTGAAAATCTTAAGATTGCTTAAAACTTTCAGTCTAGGGCTGTGCCTTCTGAGGAATATTAGGTCCATGCATAAAATCAGTCTTGGTCTTCTATGTCATGCTGTACGGAGGGAAAGAGAAGCCAGGGCTGAAGTCCTGAGCAGGAGAGTCTTCAAGTACTGTCTGTCCAGATGAAAACAAAGTTCCGGAGGCCACCAAGTCGTAAACCAGCTCTTCCACTGGGTCCCCTGGACTTAAATGGCCCAATCTTTTAAATGAACTGAACTCCCCCATTTTATAACGGAAAGTTTTCAATATTCTGCTAATTCCTTTTGAACTGCCTCTGTGTCTTTGGATGCTGAAAATCATTTTGTCCTCACCTATGTAATGTAATGAAGAATAGGAAGGGAGAGTTTGATTAGTCAAAAAGCCTTCAGAAGTAACTGCCAGAAGTGGTTGGAAAAACCGATGGAGCATGAGAGATGCCGGAATTTGCTTCCTGCTTGTTGTTACACACAGTATTGGCTGGTTGGGCTTGGTGCAGCACAGATTCGGTCAGCCGGGAACAAGCAAACGTTGCTATTTCTAGAAAATTGCCCTTTGTGCGGCTGGGTTTAAGGTGTGATCAGCTTTTTGGCGTTGGCACAGATTTTTATGCTAGAAAGCAGAGAACAATCTCAAGAGCTGATCTCAGGATGCATTCCTTGCAGACAGAGCCGTGATCAGGGGTTACTTACGGTGCTAAAGCAAAACAAAGTTCACGCGGCCTTTAATTGTTGTTGTCGGCGTTTGACACGTAAGCAGATCAGGCTCTGAGCTATCAAGATGATCATCCAGAGGTTGCAACACGCTTAGCTTCGACACAGTTATGAAATGTTGGGTTGAAGTGACTTGCCCAATATTGCCCACAGTCTTGGGGCATCGTTCGGCTGCCTTAATCTGAAACACATTTGTCCTCATTCCTCTGTCCTCTGCTTAGTCGCTACAAACCTTCCAGCTCTGCGACGGGTGAGACAGGGATTGTAAACCTTATCTTCTGCTCCTCATTCTCACTGCTTCATCTCCAGGCTGGCTTGGATAAAACAGCCTTGTGAATGGCCGCATCGTAATGAAGGCAGACAGGGCGCTTGATTAAGGCAACTTTCATTGTGTTTTTTCTTAAATTCTGGGTCTCCAATATATACTTTTAAAGCTTATCATTGGTCTGTTAGTCTAGTCTTTGTTGGAAATTTTTTTTTTAAGTCTTGCACAAGCTAGTAGCTTTGTCATGTTGCATCATTTTGGTATTTCTCCCTGTCAATGGCTTAAACGAACAGATCATCATTGCTTGGTTGAACAGAGCTCCTCTAAACAGATCCCTCCCGGTCCATCCCGCTCAGGCTGGTCCTCTCTTCATCTTCTGTCTCTTCCACCTCTATTCCGCAATCCCATTCGCATCCCTCTAATCCCTGCTCTGCAGGTCTCTCACCCCAACCTCATTCAGCTCCTCCTGGCTGGGGATCACGCGGAGCACCGGAGAACGTCTCCGATTTCAGTTCTGATGCTTGGATGCATACCTGGCACATCCCACAGCACAAAAGCATCTTGTTTAGTCCCTCACAGGTAGACATTTAAGCGACGGAAGCTGGCGAATGTGTACTAATGCACCCAGGAGCATGTAGCAACAGTGTTTTTATCAAAGATGTCTAAACTTGGCCAAATTCATACAGATTCACACAAAATTCATTAAAAGAAAAACAGTTCTCTCCCAGGCAAATTTCAAGTCCTTCCTCTAAAGTCCTAGAGATCCCAGAGGAGGTTTTAGAGAGAAGGCTAAAGGCATTTTTTTAACATGGGTAAAACAACATATTTTTCCCTAGCCTTGTTCTCAGAATCTGCTGAACTGTTTTGACTGAAATTTTCCAAAAAACTTCAGCCTGAGGCAGACAGCTGGCATGGAAATTTTCAGCCCAAACAATTTGCTTAGTATAGTTATGAGAAACTCCAAATGCTGTTTTATTATTAAAGCTGCCTCGCTCTTCCTATAATTGACAGCACTACCAACTTTGCCTTTCCCTAATAAACAGATAACTTGAGATTTTGTTACAAACTAATTTTGTGTTTGTGTGTTTTATAGATATTTTTATATATTGGAAATTTATTATAAAACTGACACATGCATTTCAGCTTATGTTAGCAGATGATGAAATCTCAAGCTTCCTGGAAACAAAAGTGAATACAATTAATGAGAATCCCACAAAGCCGCATCAAAGCGATACAACATTGCAGGATTTGTAGAATGCGATTAAAACCAAAGAAATCTCAGGAGATGTTGCATTGACAGAGCAATCACACAAATTCCCATGTATCCCACCTTCAGGTTCATGGTCCTTCTGACAGAAGAATTCTGATTTAATATAATTCTCTTGTAACAGCAACGGGTATTGCAAATCACAGCCAAAAAACAAGGTGGGGGGGGGGGGGGGAGGAGGAAACCCCTAAAACTGAAAGAGCAGATAATTGTATTTTTTGTGTGATCAACTGTTTTCTTTTTTTATCATCATCACAGGTGACTGCTAAGGCTGTAGTTTCACATCAGAGTCAACCTCAGGACCCATTGCCATGGAAGGAGAGGGGTCCTGCTCTCCCCCTCTCCTCCCCTCCCGATGTCCTCTATCCCAGCTCCTGTCCTTCCACCCCTTCAGAACATGTCTGATGATTTAATTCATCAACCCAGGAGAAAACTAGCTCTGTTTTTTGCTAGGGGTTTGGGGGCTTTTTCTGCTAAGTTAGTGACTTACATTGAATCAACGTGGTGGGAACATGCGCTGAGGAGAAGGGAGAGAGAAGGGGGTACAAACAGCTTTTGGAGGTGATGAGTTTTTAGGCTAGTCTCATGACCCAGGAAATTTTTCCTGGGTTGCCAACCGTAGTTGTATTGTGCCGATATGAAGCCTAATTTTATTCATATTAAAATACAGAGTGCACCTTTTCATTACACTCTTCTGTCTTCAGGACAGTCGTTTGGACCGTCCTGCTCCGTAGGCACTGAAGCAGTAGTCCTCTATCAACTTGCTGGATTCTTTTCGAACCCAGTGTATAGTCGTGATGGGCACAATATCCTGTAAGAAAAGTTTCAGAATTTCAAATCATGCAGTGAGTGAAAAAGTCTTCCTTTTGTTCTGCTTTAAACTCACAATTTGGTAATTTCATTAGGTGACTCCTACTTTGTGGGTTATAGGCATCATGATTTAATAGAGGTCTGTTCGTCCCACTTTTTGTTGTTCTTTTCCAAGCTGAAAATCCCTACTCTACTTCATCTCTCCTGCAAAAGTCTTTCTATGTTCCCAGTTATCTTTGCAGCCCTTTTCTCCGTCTTTGTTAATTCTGTTATATATTTTAGAAAGGCTTGACCAAAAATGCCTGTGGCATTAAGGTAGGAATGTATCATTAGCCTATGCAGCACCGTCCTGACATATTCTTCTCCTTTTGTTGTCTATTTTTTTCCTAACTTATCCCAAGATTTTCCCTGCATGTTTGACTGGCACAAGCAGAGAGCCAATATTTGTAGAGGACATCCCATGGTGATTCTCCAGTCACCTTCCTGTGTGGTAACAGTTAATTTAGAGCCCACATTGTGTATGTATTGTTAGAATTGGTTTTCCCTTTATGCATTACTTTGCTTTTATTGACACTGAGTTTCATCTGATGTTTTTTATCACCCAGCTAGTTACTCGGTATGGTAAGAGTAAGTTGTGGTGTAATGATTGGAGGCTTCGGGAGAAAATCAGAAAGCCCAGCAATGAAAAAAGCTCTCATTTTGACTTTTATTCTTGTCCTGGGGATAATCTGAACAAAAATATAACCAACAAAATACACTTAATAGCAAGTAAGAACAACCAGCCTGCCTGTCTTGTGACATCTGACTGTGAAGTTGTCTGTGGCTCAAATGTTTTCGCTTCTCATCGACAGCATATAACTGAGTCTTTTTTCTTAGGCTTCTTTAGGAGCATTTGCTCTTGCCTCAAACAGCAAATTATGCCCCTCGCTTCATCCATGCTGGAGCACCTGACTCCTGAACCAAGGGACAACTTAATGACCATCTTCTCACAGCCTGACATGTTTCCCCTGCATCTCCATCTCCTAAATTTCACTCCTTCCTACCCTAAAATCCATGTTGTGTTCATGATGCCCTGCAAAGACGCCTAGGATTTGGAAACTTTCGATACTCTCCTGTTTTTGCTTTTATCTTGCAAGAATGTGCGAGCAAAGCCACCTGTTTGTCACTTAAAGCCCTGTTTCTTGACGGGCATTTGAGTCTACCTGAAGGGTGCTTGCTTTAGGGCTTGGGTTTTATAGCTTATTATTGCTGGTGCTGTTCACAATATTACTTGGGATTGGAGGGATGCACAAATGACTCATATAGAAGCTACAAACGGTTGTTTACGTCCCTGCATACCCCCCCCTATGCTTTACAATGTCATCTGTTTGTGGCTCTCTCTGCCAAACACTGCTGATCATGGGCTCCGGAGAACAATGTTATAGTACACCTGCATCACTTTGTTTTGTATTATTTTATACCTTCTGCATAATTAATGTTTTGTTGAATTTTAGCTATTTATTTATTTTGGCTTTTAATGCCTTCTCCCGAGATTGTCAGACAGCAAGTGTCTAGTTGAGAAGATGGTAACGGGAAAGAAGGGGACGTTAGAAGCTGACACTAGGGATGTGGATCTTTTTTGGGAGGCGGCGTTGGGGGTGAGGAAGTGGGGGAATACCAGGAATGGAGGGACCTGTGCCAGCTCTTTCGGTGCTAGAGCTGGATTGCTGCAGCTGGTGCTCTGCTGTGCTCTGTACAGTGAAGATGGTTTGATTTTTTTTTTTTTTTTCTTTTGGGATTTTTTCCCCCTTTCAGAGCATGGACGGCTAAAAATTTTGTAACATCTCTGCTGTGCATGAAATAAATAAAAAAAAAAAGATCAGGATACTTTTTACTTGTCAGTTAGTATTTCATTTCCCCACACCCAGCCCCAGCAAAGCTGCTGATCAAATGTGTGTGTGGGGGGCACGTATTCTTCATCTGTGAATACTCCTGTTTGTTTCTCTCCTTCCCTCTGTTCAAAAGAAAATACCTTGAGTTAACTTTACACAGACTATATGGTAGCTCCCCTTGCATCATGTTTCCTTGAATATTTCATGAAAGCCTTTTTTTAAAATGTGCACTGCTCTCGCAGACTGAGTGTTTGGAAGTGGACATTCCCAGCGACAGAGATTTTTGGAGATAACAAAAGCGGGTCACATCCAATCTTGCTTGAATCCCCAAAGCACCGCAACACTTTAACCTAAAGCAGGGCCAGATCCAAGGATCATTACTGTTAATTCAAAGGCTCCCGTTGGTTTTAATGGGCTCTGGATCAGACTTTTTCACTCCTGCTGTGGAACTGTGCTGGCTCCCCCGGTGCAGAAACGCGAAATGGCCATGAAAATTGAAGGCTGGTTTGGAAATGGATGTCATTTCGACTGCCGGACTAATTGAGCGTAGGAGGCTGGGAGGGTGGTAGGTTTGGGGTTTTCTTGATGTTTCCAAGTAAGTCAAAGTTCCTATAATGAAAACATGTAGAGTGGTGTTTTGTAACTATTTTTATACCTACATCAGACTTGATGTTAGTGGCTTTGAATTATTTAACGTTTTTCTTCCTCAGCTGTCCTCTCCAGTGAGTTTCCATTGCAGGGCTGCAGGAGTTGTTCGGTAAGGAACAATGCAGCAGCCTGGCGTTCTCTGCTGGGGGGGGCGGGGATGTTGCCTGTACTTGTTTTGTTTAATTTCTTTAATCCTATTTTATCCTTTCTCTTGCTGGTGAGAGGGACATCAGGCCAAGGTATTAAATCATACTGACCAGCGTGGGCTGAAAATGAAGTACATGCCAGCTAAAGACATAAATGGGGAGTTTTCTGCTGAAACCACTGAGCGCTAATGTCTGTCACATAGGAGGAGCCAGCTATTTAACATTCAGTCCATTCAAAAAACATTATTATGTCCCAATGGTAATTTAAAACCACATCTGTTAGAACCATATGTGGGGGAAGTATACCTTTTTTTTTTTTTCCCCTTTTTTTTTCTTTTAAGTCCCAAGTTATCCTGTTTATAGGGTTATCTTCAATGTGGGCCTTTTTCAAAATTTCAGACTGGCAGCCATAAAATGCCTGGAACAAAAGAACTAAATGAATTAAACTCTTATCTTTTTCCCTTTGTAATTAATGTGTGGGCTTTTATGGGATATCTGCAAGTAGACATCCAGCTTTGAAAGGAAACCTTCTATAGATTGGGATCGTGCCTCATGCCTCTGTTGTCTGTAACCTGGCATTTGTTTCTCTATCTAAGGTACTGGATATTTCAGTTTTCTTGTTGCTGTTATTCCAGCTTTCCATTAACAATGTACGTGACCTTTGAAAATAGCTCTTTTGGGCAGTCAGGGCATCTAATTTTTACTTTGTGGAATTGCCATTGGATTATTCTGTCCTTAAAAAGAGAAGATAAAGTTTTGTTTTCAAAGCATCCCATCATTGTTGTCTGACCAGTGCTAACTGGCGTAATCTTGAGATCCTTAAACCTAAACAGTGCTAACAGCATACTTGACATGGCTAGTGGAAGTTGGCTCCACAGAACCCTCAGGTCAAAATATCTGCTATAGGTCCCTCATTATATGGTCAGGAAAGTGCCCTGTCACCTCTACATTGAGTCCAACATACTTTGCCACGTCTCTGTGTACTCAGGGCCTGATCCATCCCAGCTAAACATAAGCACCTGAGTGAACTGCTTTGAAAGAGGGTAATTGGTGGCAAACAGTTGTACCTCCAAACTTCAAGCATGGAAGTTAAAGGAGCTCCTTATTCCTTCACCCATGTCACCTGCTCCCTCTATCTGAGAAGGGTCTTCCATAAAATCTGGACAAAGTTGAATTCCAGAGTGGCTGGCAAGCACTGACTTTCTCTCTGTGCTTGTTGAGACTACGCACTGTGTAGTGGTAGGGAACTTTTCCATTATGTTGCCCCTCTTCTCAGAAACCCAGTTTTGGATGGTGATGGCAGGGAGAGTTATACTTCAGTTACGATGGTCAGACTGTACCATCAAATACTAGTGTTCGAGCTGCGATCCCCGGTTGTTAACTAAAATTGTGCATGTTAAGTGATGAATTTAGAGCACTTTCAGACCTCAAGCTAACACTTTAAACTATCCCCCCATAATAAACAGCAAATAACTGCTCTGCTGAGCCAAATGCTTAGTCTTGTATAGCGTCCCATAGAAATCTTGGCCCTTCCTTCAAGTAACGCATTCCCCCGTTAAGTGCATCCACATCTGTTTGCAGCATCAGGCTTTCTACTGTTTGTCCTTCACAAATAGGCTGAGTATCTCAAAGAGAAATAATCAGAAAGTAAATAGATAAGCGTGCAAGTTGCATTCATGAAACCACCGTTCATGAGCTACACGTCTTTCCAGTGGCGTTTACAGCACGGCATATTGTGCATCTCCCTCCAGCTGTGTTTTAAGCACTGAGCGATGAATTTCTTAGCTAAATAGGATGTTAGTGATCCCGATGTACAGAGCACCTGACAACCGAAGAGTTAAATATGCAGCTATAAATAGCATGCCTACTTTGATGGGATGCATTGTATTGTAATTTTAGCTCTAATTAAAGTTTGGTTGTAGGCATGAAATATCTCAGTCTTTCAGGAACATGTGTAAATCTCTGAAATTAAGCCGGGTTTTGTTGCCTGAATGTTTTGGCACAGTTGTGCCATTGCATATGAAGTTTTATGAGTAGCAATATAATAAAGATGGTTTTGCATGTCAATGAGCAGCATTTTTTGATTCATTTTGGGTTAATCAAGTGCTGAAGTTAAATCGGAATGCGTTAATTTGTTCTTGGTTTAAATGAAACTCCACTGTGTCCTGAAAAACTGGTGCCTTCCTGTAGTGAGTTTGATGTTGAAAAGGTTTTGTGGGGTTGATTGCTTCCAGATAAGTGGGAAAGTAGCTACACTGAAAAAAATATGTAATTTTAATGATGTGCATGGAAAATGTGGGAAAAAATGAAGAAAGCTACAAGAGAAACAACACATTTCATGTTTTTGGCACTGTGTATTTCATAGTCCTACTCCCTGTCCTTGTGTGATCCCTGAGCACTTGATGGATGAGAAAGATAATTGTTGATCATTTCATGAAGCTCTGCCAGTAACACATACCAAATATAATTAAACCTCCAATTTTATGCTTTTAAATACATTTTTCACCAAATATGGCAATTAACCACTTCTCTGTCAGAGCAGGAGGAGGCAAGGCGTTTTGGGTCCCATTTTCTAGCCACGCTTAGTGTGACATGGGGTATTTCGTTTTCAGAACAGTTTCCCATTTCTGCTAGATCATTTCACCTCTGAGGTTTCATAGGAGTCATCCTGAAACTTCAGGAAAATTGCCACAAACGATGCTTTTGCTTGTTAGACTTCTTTGCATGGTGGAGTTGGACCAGCTCCAGTAATTCCTGTCTCACTAGGTAACTCACTGCAAGTGAGTTGCAGCTGGGACGACAAACAAGGGAAGTTTAATGTCATTCATCTCTGATTTTAACCCTACGCCTCTGGTGTAGATGTCAGGCTAATTTCTTGGAGGAAAGCGTTTTAAAATATCTGTTGTCAAGCTGATTCATTCCATCCAAAGTTACCATTCTTCTGTCTATAATATAGGCAAAAAATGTGATCGCGATCAACTTTGATGCAGCTGTGAACTTAGTCAAAAGGAGAGTAGACATTACCCTTTTCTCTAATAAGTGAGAATACCCAAGAAAGTATCATTTTGGAGTGACAACCCTCACCAGAGGGACCACCTTTAAGGGAAAACAAGGAGAAATGACAGATTGATATTGAAAGTTAACACCTGATGGACACTTTCAGCACAGCCTGTCCGTGGCTGTCGGTCTCCGACTGTCCAGAGCCCGGTTCCACCGGGACACGCAGCACGATGCACTTTGCTCTCTCCTTGAGCATGAGGGCATGCTCCGTTAGCTGACACTTGTTTTTACAGCATATGTGCTAGACAGCTTGGGCAGGAGCTGAACACCCCCCAGCCTGCAGATCGTGTCCCACAGAGCAAGTTAGCCAGTCCCTTTTCTGTCACTGTTTCTTGGTGGTTGTAGAGGCATCTCTTCCCCGCTGCTTCATTAAAGGACATGCTCCCAAGCCCTCTTTTTCCAGTTCCTTGTGTTTTAACGTGAGGTGGACCTTAAATTTGAAACATAAATATAATGCAAGTCTGAATGTCCTGATACAGTCATAGTTACACTAACTAGGCATTGAGGAGACACTTTGACCTTAATAAGTAGGTTAAAGTAGGAGACACGGGGACTTCTGATCTGTTGGCAGCTCTGTTTTGTGACCTAGGAGAAGTCACTTACATTTTTGTTTCTTAATTTGTCTTTCCATAGAAAAAGTTTTCTAATAACTTCCTATTTTTTTCTTTTTGCCAAATCATTTTGGAGTGCTGGCAGCTCTGTCTCTCATTCTTCCTTCCTTTAATATATCACTGCAGTGTCGTGGCAGCACTCGTTTTAGGCTGAAGAAATTCAGTCCATCATTCTTCATACAAAATTATTGAATGGGAATCACATTTGCAGTCAAGCTGGGAAGTAGAAAGCTAGTTGACCTGTCTTTTGGGGCATTCGGTTTTATTAGGTTCCTACATATGTTTGCTTTCATCCTTTCAATACTATCTTAGAAGATGATTCTGGGCCAGATTGTAAAAATGTCAGTTTCTTCAAACATGTGCACAAAATCCTTTCTAAATTTGTCGGATCTCCTCAATTACAAATCCATTTTTCTGCATGAGACAGAGAATTGTTACTTCCACTTGGAAAAGATTAGCCATTTAGCTGTCAGGAGCTCACAGGATCCAGCACTGTCTTAAAGTGCTGCGTTCGGTATAGATGCATTCCCAAATCCGCATTGTCCCACATGTCAGATTTAGAAACGAGCTGAATTCTATATTACACTGAAAGAGCTGAATCACAGGACATTCTGACAATACGTTTCCTTTCTGCAGATCCCATATTCATCAGAGGTTGATAATTTCATAGCATGCACTTGTTCTATGCTCCTATACGTTGTGGGCAGGCCTTTTCTTGTCTGGAGAGTGTCTTGTCTTTACCCCCCCTGCAGTGCTGCGTCCAGCTCTGGAGCCCTCAGCACAGGAAAGACATGGACCTGTTAGAGCGGGTCCAGAGGAGGCCACAAAGATGATCGGAGGGCTGGAGCACCTCTCCTATGAGGACAGGCTGAGAGAGTTGGTGTTGTTCAGCCTGGAGAAGAGAAGGCTCCAGGGAGACCTTATTGCAGCCTTTCAGTCCTTAAAGGGGGCTTGTAAGAAAGATGGGGACAGACCTTTTTAGTAGGGCCTGTTGTGAAAGGATAAAGGGTAATGGTTTTAAACTAAAAGAGGGGAGATTCAGGCTAGATATAAGGAATAAATGTTTTACAATGAGGGTGATGAAACACTGGAACAGGTTGCCCAGAGAGGTGGTAGATGCCCCATCCCTGGAAACATTCAAGGTCAGGTTGGACGGGGCTCTGAGCAACCTGATGCAGTGGAAGATGTCCCTGCTCATTGCAGGAGGGTTGGACTAGATGACCTTTAAAGGTCCCTTCCAACCCAAACCATTCTATGATTCTATGATTCTACTATTCTGTCTTCTAGGAAATGGAAAAAAGGACATTAAGAGGGAAAAAAAGCAAAACAGACCTCAGTACAAAATCACCCCATGTTACTGACTATAGAATTTTCCACTTTCTCATCCCAAGTATAGTTGTAAAAGAGGAATAATGTTTCAAAACTATATCAGATCCAACATTAGCAGTGTTAGGTATCTACCCCATTAAATCAGTTTAGATATATAGTCTCCTCATATAGGATGTTGATAGGTGTCGATAGGATAACAATATAGTTAACTTTCCAGCTTGTTTTATCAGCAATGACTCAGTGTTTTCTATACATGAAAACTGGGGTGGAGACAGAAAATGTCCAATGAAGCAGACCAGTTGGAGTGCAAATAGAGAAAAGATCTGCATTTCTAGATGAAAGCAAGTCCCTTTGTTGCCTTAATTTATCCTCATTTGTTTTACAAAAGGACCACGTGAAGGACAAAATCAAACCATATAGTTATCTTAACTATTTGGTCAAGTACCACTCATGCCCAGGCTGTTTTCTGCCTTTCTGAATGAAGGTGTTGGGAGAAGTATGTGACTGGGAGGTGAAGAAAGACTCCCCAAGTCTAAAAGTTTTCTTTAACTTCAGATTGGTTGGAGTAACTGATGTACTAAAGCCACAGAAATTGGATAATATATGAAAGGGCCATGCAGGATGACTCAGATTCATTCATATGAAAAGAAGAGCAGCTCTTCAAACTGAAACAGAGGGAAGCACAGGGAAGGGAGGATCCCAAAATAAGCTGATAAAACCTAAATATTTTCAATCCTTGCTCATAACAATTACTGTTAGTTTAGACATCCTTTTGGGGAGCCATCCAGAGAAGAGGAAAAGAGTAGGAAAATATTTTTTAAGAAGTTTAACACAAGAAGCCTCCATCTTAGAAACTGCACTGGGACATATGATGAAGACAGATTACGAAAACCCCAGGAGGCAAACAAACAAAAATTTTTTTCAGTATCTGTCCAGTTAAAGCATCTATTTAGTGAGCCTATCCAAAGCAGATGCCACTTTTCTCTTTGATAAAGGCGAGTGCAGGAGCTCTTGATGGGGACTATTACCTTGTGGTCACCAGGGAGCTGCTTACTAATAGAAATTAAAGTAACTGCTGCAGCCCAATGGGTAGCAAATCCCTTTTCTCCTCCTCCTATTTGACTTAGGGTGAACGTGGTGAGGGAAGGTTCCTTGTCAAAACTCATCGTGCTAAGAGTCAGAAAATCCTGTGGATTAGGTTCCTTTCTTCTTCAGATCTCCTTGGCAGGAAGCTCTCATTGGCCAAGGCCCAAGGATTTCTAGCTAATAAATTATTATGTTGGAGGGACTGCTTCCCCTGTAGCCATGCTAATTAGGTTCTTACCAGCAATTCAGGTCAGTTTATATTCTCGACATTAATGTAGGACAGGCAGGTGGGACCATGTGTTGTAGTTTTTTCTTATTTGCAAAATAAGGCAGAGCTATAGTTTGTAAGGAAACCCATGTCAAATTCTAGGTTTTCAAAGTCTCTTTGGGGCAAAACTGGAATACCAGTAGCTCCCTGTCATTTCTTGTTATTTGCTCTGTATCTTGATGGTCCTAATTAGAAATACTTTATGACTGATAAGATAGCTAACATCTAGGTAGGAAGGTATCAGAATGACACGGATGTCCTTGGTATATATTCTTCACACCCCAACTACTCTTTGAAGAAGTTCCATATCATTATTAATAACTCCAAGGCATATTATTTCCCACTTGAGAAACAGTGACTGAAAGACAGAGATAAAGACAGAGCCACTGCCAAATAATATTTTGCAGGAGGACATTGAGTCTATTTCAGCAAAAAAAAAAAAAAGAAAAAAAAGTCCACAAAAAAAAACGTTTTACAGTAAAGGGTGTAGTTTTTAGAGTTGCCACAGTATCCAGTATTGCCAAGGACTTGTGATGACAGGAAAACTGCTTTAGTAATCAAACTATGTAAGAAGAAAACTAGGAGGTTAAAGACCCCTCTGTGAGATGAGTAAGTGTATAATGGTTTCAGTATTCCTGTTACTTGTCTTTAGTTATCTGCAGGTGTCAGCTGACTCTTAATAACCCCAACACATTAATTCAAAATGGTTTTTCTCCTTCATAAAGTATATTGGATACAGCAACATAGATTAACTAATCCCTATCTGAAAAGAAGGGCTATTTCTGACTAAAGTTTTAATCACAGGGGGAATTGTTCCGGTACGCTGTGCAAGTCTCTCTCCATAAGTTATTACTGATATCTTTACTTTCTTATGCGTCTTTCCAACTAACTTTTTACAAGATTATGCGACACCGTTTCCTCGACTTACGTTGCTGCCCATGTTTATCAGTGACCTGGGATAAAAAATATGGCAATTGTCAATAGTTTGCAGGTGTTCTAAAAGTTGGGGGAGTTACTAATGAAAGAGTAGTTGATACTGACAGAGATCTAAGTATCTTAGTAAGCTACATACAGACAAGCAATCTCTTCTTTAATGTAGTGAAACATAAACTCATATATCAAAGAAAAGAAAAAGTAAGGCATATTTGTCATTGGGAATACTCTACCCCGAAACTGCAAAACTCACGATGACTCTGCACGATGGCACGATGGATAATTATGCACGATGGACGATAAAAGACTCTGGCATGATGGATAATTAGGTAAAACAGAAGCTTTCAGTTTAATGTGAACTTTTACTCATGTACATGAACAGGGGAGTCTCATGTAGGCATAGTGAAATCACCTCAGTATTTGGCATGGGTTAACTGCTGTTGAAATCCTTCTTTAGCTTGGTACCAGTGACAGAGAAAGGATGTTGATAAACTAGAGAAAATTTGGAAAACAGATACGGGAATGATTAAATGCTTGGTTAACCAATGACACAGTGAACAACAGGAAAAACTCCAGTTGTTTCGCTCCTCAAAGTGCAAGTTAAGGACCAACGCGATCATTTTGACTACTTACAGAGGCAACAGAAATTCACTGGCAAAGGGCTCTTCCGAATATATGTGACAAAGATGCATCTGTAAGAAATCTCAGGAAGCTGAAGCTAGGCAGAGACACCTGAAGCAAGCTACGTATTATTTACTATGAAGGGAACAACTTGAGGAGGAATTTAATGATTCTCTAGACATGATTCTCTAGACATGGACTATATTTTGCTTTCTTGTGGTTTTAGTATATATTTTTGTTCAAACTGGAATTAACTCAGCTACACCCTCCACTCTGTGTTACGCAAAGGGTCTGGCTAGTGGTCGCTCTTATCTGTATAACTTCTGAATACACAATATACATATATTTTGATATTCAGCGCCTCATTCTTACAATCTCCCACGTGGATAGCGGTGGTTGTCTTCGCCCTGTGCATGTTTTAGAAATAGTGACAACTGCATTTCCTGAGCAGAGCTTTGATTTCCAAAACCATTCAGGGGGTTTTTGCTGGGTTTTTTTTTGCTTATCAAGAGCTTGATCAGAGGTACTCACACGTCCTAAATCTGAATGTAATGAAATTGAACATGTAAGAAAGCAGGTTTTCTTATAATCATCTGGATTGTTTGCCATTCTTCACCTTTTGTACTAATCTGCATCTGTACAAAATGAATGCAAATCACTTATAATTTGATAGCAGTTTACATTACTATATACCCCATATGTGACAAGAGATAGAGAATGCGAAGCAGGAGAGATTCAAGTGTCTGCTACTGGATCTAGATTGAACTGGAATTTATTAATAGATACAAAAGTGAAATAAATCTAAAAATGATCAGCTCTGGAAACGAAAAATGGTTCTTTTCTGGTTTTGAGGGGTTTGGGGTGGAGAAAGCACGTATATGAACGAATAGCATTTATTTAATCTGAAATTTGTTATCTGTTGCTAATCCAGAGAAATCTCAATACAAGCAGTTCGTTCCCATTAAGCACCAGCTTTGGTTTTTGCAGCTTCAAGTCCCCTCTTAGTTTTCTGACTTGGCCCAGCCTGCAACACTGCCTTCACATCATAGAAAGATGTGTTTTGTTTTAAGAAGAACAAGAGAACCAAGAAAAGGAAGAAGAAAAAAAGGAAAACTGTGTTCTCTCCTTTCCTTAATGTTACTGAAATGGAAGCTGAGCCTCTGATCTGCTCCTATCATCAGTCCATATCACCATATCACCCTATCGCCTCTTAGTGTAACTCTTGATGATTACATCAAAGTTAAAACAGGGATCACTGAGACATAAGCACTTGGGAATGGCTGTGAGCAAACATGTCGACAGGTCTGGAGGCAGAGATGGGTGTTGGCTTCTTAAAACTACTGCGCCTTGATTGGAGTTGCTCATTTGTTCGTTCCCTCAAACTGCAACCAAAATAAGACAACATCAAACCAAAATTATTTGATCCACCAAAGGGTTTCACTAACTCAGATCGTTTAAAACAGATGCAAACCTGATTGATGTGGCCTCTGGATGGAGGAAATCCTTGTTCTTCATTGGTCGTGCTTTTTGCAGCCAGTTACACCAGTGCAAAATAAATCCTGAGAATACGTGGTCAAAGTCACTTCATAAGGCTCTGGACTATATGGAGTCAGCCCCGTTTTTGCACATAAGGTTTAATAACTTTATGAAGAGCAAGCCAAATGAGAAGATAGTTTGTGGATTGTGGCATCCACTTGTCCCTTGATGATTTTGGCCCATGGCTTTTCATACTTTGAAGTGAAACAAGAAAAAGAGCAAGCCTTAATAGGCTGGAACAGAAAGAAAGAAATATTCCTGCCCGATTTGTATTTCCAGCTGTTCTCATTCCAGTCCTCCCAGTTAAGGCAGAGATCAGCAATGTTTTGTCTTCTGTCACAAGCGGGGAGAAAGGGGGACAAGGGCTTTGGCTTTATGGGAAAGGCTTTTGGGAACTGAGGTGGCAGCGGCAAACTCAGTGTTACGAGACCACGTTATTTCACTTCCAGAAAATTGTTGGGCTCTGCAAAATTTAGCAGACCATTGGTTCATGAGCATGACTACAGGTAATGGTAACTTATAAGTGCAGCAGTGTTCAAGGCCTTATTCCTTTTTCTTTTTTTAGTGTTTGGTTTGGCAAGCGATAGCTTTCATTGAAGCTTGAAACCCCTGATAATTGATTATTGAACCAATAATTGTGGCGTCGTAAAATACCTACTCCTTGCACAAAGCTTTCCTTATCGCACTCCAGGCTTTGCTGACATGGGGCCAACTTTATGTACTTACGCACATTCTTTTTGTTATTCTTCACTGCATTCCTGCTTTAACAGATAATTCCCAAAGCACTTAAGGAAGTGAAGAATTAATGAAGAATGATACAAAAGTTTCCTCCCTTTCTAAGGGACTTTCACAAATTGGGACCCAAAATGCCTAATACATTGATTTTAGAAACACCCTATTTTTTATAACAGAGTGACACGGGCAATTTAAAAAGGGGATGGTTAATCTGAAAAGCAATTGTTTCTCTCTGATACCTTCAGCCATATTTGTCATTGCTTTTATCTTTGTCATTTTCCTTTGTCCCAAGAATTGATTCTTCCACATGAAATTTAGCCTCTCCTCCCTGTGTAAAATTTCCCATGAGTAAAACTAATAGTAAAGGCTATTACCCAACATATTACCCAAGGCTAAGGTAGTTATTCTGACTGTCTATTTTTATTTAATACTATATATCTTTTTATCTTTACCCATGGGATGGGTTTTCATTCCCATTAGTCCAGTTACAAGCTAGTGTGACTCCACTGACATCACTGGAATTATATGCTCACTATCAGTGGTATTATCAAGTGGCGAATTCCTATACCCTGGAAATTTAGTTTTGATCCATACAGACCTATCCATGTTAAACAATGCAATATAGTTTTTCATGCAGTTATTTATGAGTCTGCTGTAGCAAATGAGAAACAGGCTTCAGATTCATAGGTGCTCTTTTAATTTGTCAAAGATGATTGAAAAGAGAGTTTCATTGAGCACATGTTATCAAGTCTGACCATCACTGTTCTCTGCAGTCTCTGTCCCCTGTTTGTGGGCAGATTTGTGAGAAACAGAAAATTGCCACAATTTCTTTGCAGAGTGGCTCTGCCTCATGAAGACAGAAGACCATTTAGTGGACCTGGTATCTACGCTTGGTTAAAGGGAGTCCTTAGATTAGCTCAATATTTGTACTATAATGACCATAAGGGTTAAGGTTACAAAGAAATGTTTTGTAATGTGTGGTGGGTCTGTAGGACCTTCTTACACAGGAAAAATAGTTTTATCTATCAAGCTGTTGTGGTTTAACCCCAGTAGGCAGCTAACCCCCACGCAGCCGCTCACTCACTCCCCCCTGGTGGGATGGGGGAGAGAATCAGAAGGGTAAAAGTGAGAAAACTCATGGGCTGAGATAAAGACAGTTTAATAGGGAAAGCAAAAGCCGTGCACACAAGCAAAGCAAAGCAAGGAATTCATTCACTGCTTCCCAGGGGCAGGCAGGTGTTCAGCCATCTCCAGGAAAGCAGGGCTCCATCACGCGTAACGGTGACTTGGGAAGACAAACGCCATCACTCCAAATGTCCCCCCTTCCTTCTTCTTACCCAGCTTTATATACTGAGCATGACGCCTTATGGTATGGAATAGCCCTTTGGTCATTGGGGTCAGCTGTCCCAGCCGTGTCCCCTCCCAACTCCTTGTGCCCCCCAGCCTACTCTCTGGTGGGGTGGGCTGAGAAGCAGCAAAGGCCTTGACTCTGTGTCAGCACTGCTCAGCAGTAACAAAAACATCTCTGTATTCTCAACACTGTTTCCAGCACAAATCCAAAACACAGCCCCATACAAGCTACTATGAAGAAAATTAACTTTATCCCAGCCAAAACCAATACACAAGCCCAGAGATGAAATGAGCAGAGAAGGGAATGAAGGCAGAGGTGGGAGCTGTCCTAAAACCTGGGATCTCAAGTGGTTTGGACCATGATCTCTTCCATGCTTCTGCAAACTTTCATTGACTTCAGAAGAGTTATCTGATTTATGTCCAGCTAATGAATATTGTTGTTATCTTGAATAGTGTAGTTGTTGGGACATCTGTGAACTTCCATTATATGGTAGTTCAAGGAGTAGAGCAGCACAGTCCCACAGCACATGTTGTTGTAAAGTTACCAAAACCCTTTATTACCTTAGAAAATATGGGAACTTAATTCTGCTATCATGACATCTTAAGCCCAGAGGCGACGCTGAAGTTAGCAGGGTTTCACCCAATTTGTGCTGAGCAGAATATATCCCAAAGTGTTTGTCATATTCAGCTCACTTCCAAAATCTCTCAAATACCATGTCGGATCCGCAAAGAAAAGTGCAGGGTCTTGTATCCTTCTTAAGGAGCATTGCACATCAGAGAGCTGCAAGCAACAGCCGTTGATCCAGAAGCTTGTGCAACATATGTGTATTTGTGTCACATCAACAGTGGAAGGTCACATTTAATTTTCTCCCAGAAGAGGACTCTCTGAGCTGACACACGGAGATAAAGATGCTACTCATTATAGTGGTTGTGATTTTTCTACCCAAATAAGTTATGTGGGAAGGAGATCAGACTCCAGTCCCTCGAGTGCAAAACAATCTATACGGCATCCCCTCAGCTTGCTGAGCCAGCAGAGCAGCTCCTGTTTGCTTCCTAATTTCAGATAAGAGTTAAACATAAATAATAATAATACCAAAAAGCCTGATTATCTCACAAGACGGTTAAAGTGCTGCATATAAACTTGGGGGGGGGGGAAACCCCACAAATCCTCCTTCCCCCTCCAATCTGAGTGTTTAATTCCCTGGTACTAAAGCATCCAGAATTTAGTCCTCTTTACATCTAAATTAAAGATATAAAATGCAAACCAGGGCATTTTGAAAATATGTGGGATGATGTTGACTTTTTCAGTTCTATTCAGCATTTCTATGTCAGGGACAGATCCTGGAGTGGCAGATCCTTGACTAACTTGTCAAAGAAATGATACATTTTATACTCGTCTCATTAGAAAGCATCTCCTGTGATTTTCCTAAATGAGTTGTGCAGTTGTCTCACGGTTTGCCATCAGGACTTCCCCAATGTCTGCTCATTCAGGCCACTTCCACTTTGTCTGCAGGCTTGGCAATAAATAATAACTTATCAGATTCCCAGCATGAATTCTGGAAGGGTTTTGAAAGGGGGATATAAGTGGGAAGAAGAGAAGAGAGGGTAATTAATACAGGATTATTGGGGAAAAGAAAGAGAGCAGATATAGAAAAATAGGCAACAAGACCAAAGAAAAGAGGGTAGGAGAGATGCTTCCATAAGCGGGGAACAAATTAGGAGATCTCCAGGATGGGAAGCTTATTTCTGTAATTAACAGCAGAAGCTGGGGGAGAAGAGGTAAGAAGATGGTGAGTGAAAGAGGAGGAGGAGAAGAGACAGGCTCCTGGAGGCAGTGAGGAAAACACTCAGCACCCAGGGAAGGTGACAGTAAGACAGCTGAGAAGAATGAGAGGGATCCACAGCCAGTGGGGAGGGACCGAAGGTCGCATTTCTAAGAGAGCTGGTAGGCAGAGGAGCCTCAAAGTTTTCATTCCCCATCACGCAAGTGCTAGGACGTGGCACTATTTCCCGCTTTTACTGAGAGCCTTTACGTGGTGGGTCACAAGGTATAACGTTAGACCTTGAAGGCCAAGTGACTAACTGCTAGAAAAAAGGCAATAATTCCCTGAAATGAGCTGCCTGGGGAATCTCATTGCCTTTGTAAAATAAAAATTGTACATAAAAGACAAGGAAGAATTGTCAGACCCTACATGTGCGGGCCAGAGCTGCGGAGGTGCATAGGCAATAAGAAGCGGACTGGTAGTTATGAGCCCCCCTTTGATGTCTGTAATGCCCGGAAAATAAGATCTTTATCTGGTTTTTGTGCTTCTTGTCTGTATAGAGGAAGGAAAAAACCAGAGTGTTTTGGGAGACACTGAAGTTTCGCTTCCTCTTGGTCTTTTCCTTGGTCCCCCTTTGGCAAACTTTCATGTGCTCCTCAGGTCTGGAGACCTAAAGAAGAATGAAGAAACTCCAGGGCTCATCTTGGAGATGATCTTCTACTGGGAAGGAGTCAAAATCTTTGGTCTTTCTTTCCCTAGAAGGCAAAGCAATTTTTCAGAGGGAATGATGCCGGGTTGGATGCCAGTGGTGTGGTGGTACTGTGGCTGTGGCCCTGGGACAGCCTCCTCCTCCTCCTTTCCCAGCACCCGTAAGCCTGCAGCACCAGGAGCCATGCCCACCCATGGCTGCAGTTTTGTTAGTTAAGTGCTTAAATACAGAGTTGTTTATGGACCCAGCACCACGCTCTCACAAGGCGTGCATGTGGAAAGCAGAACTGTAGGGTTTTTACATATTGCCTCTCTTTTTCACAGCTCTGGGGAAGAGGCTTAGGAAGGAGAATGAACAAGTGAAGAGAATTTTTTCTCTTTCATTGCTATATGTGGGGGTGATTCCATAAAGCATCCTAAAGTATTTTGGATTCAGAGCAGTATGAGAGCAGGTTTCAGTGCAATATCTTTGTTTCCTTATATGTATTCTTGCCTCTGTTCCCTTTCAAATTGAAATGCACTTTTTTGTTTTATTTTTAAATGTTTTTTTCAAGAAGCAGTTTTATTTGAGTTATATATATATGCTATGCTTATGGTAGCAATCATCTGGTTTGCATTTACACTTTAGTATGGATAGTTCTGTGTGTACTTTCTTTTTCTATTTGCACATATGAAGAATAGTGTTTAAAATGGTATATTCAATAGACTTGCACTTAGGAGACTTCAGGAAACGAAAACACTATCATGTAGAAAAATTCTGCTTTAAGCTGTTCTCTGTAGTCTGACATCCCATAGTCTGGAACTGACAATAGTGTTTACTTTATGTGTGATTAAGGAATAAGCAGTGAAGCCTGGAAAAGAAAAAGAAAAATAAAGGAAGAAAGATATATATTTTTTTTTTGTCCGTGAATGTCCACAGCAATGGGGAGAGGAGGATTTTTTTCAAACTAGAATGTTTCTCAAAGTTTTTCCATGAGATGGCAACTCTTTAAAACATGCCGACTGGGGAGGGGAACGTTAGTTCAAGCAACGAGAAGCCTGGAAAGTGAGAAGGACCAAATTAAAAGCACCTTCAGTTTATTTCTGGGGATCATGGAGAGAAGACATGCTCATCTAAAAGACAGTAAGGGTATTGCTAAGCAGGGAGAAAAGCCAGCACAAAACCATCTATAGTCCTTTATGGTTCTTTATTTTCCAAGATGGAGCAAATGTATGTTGCCTTCCCACTGCAAAAGAGCAATTGAAAGGTATTGTTTCTGTTTCAATAGTTTCTGATAGTAATGCCTCAACTCTGAATATAAAACAGGTAGGAAAAAGAACAAGTACAGCAAGTCTAAGTAGGGGGAGAACGTGCTCTTTCATTGTGATTAATATCCTGCTGTTGCTTACATATGGTCCATATTGACTGAATGGGCAAAGGTAGTCAACCTTGAAATCAGTATGCAAACGTAGCCTTAATTAGATGTTTCAAAGGTCCAATTTACTTGTCCAGGCATCTCTTTTTTTCTGATTGAACTCTCCTAGAAAGTCAAGGGATAATACTAGCAGTGTCATGTATTTATGCTCCACAGCGATATCCTAGAAGTGCTAGGTGGTTTTTAACCAGAAAGCAAATAGGGGAACCCAAAGCAAAAAAGATGAGTCTATCAGTTGGCTTATTCATTAACAGTTATAATGCCTTATTTCTGTGAAAAAAAGGAAAGGAGGTAATCCTTATTGGTGCATGCTGCCCACAGAATATCTGAAGTCCCTGTCTGTTGCTCCTGATTAGCTCTCTTCACAGATTTCCCATGGGGAATGATGCTGAAAGCCAAGGGGGAGGTACTGGGGCAGGGGGGCAATACTGGGCAGTGTCAGCAGCCTACTTGAAAGAAAAATGTATCATCTGCATGTCCGTAGGGGACAGATGGGATTTAACTGTGATTGGTTTGTGTGCACTTCATGTTTACCATAAATCCTAATGCTTCCCTTCATCACTGAGCTCTGCTAGACCCTGAGATCTGCTAACCTTTCTCTCAAACACTTACCTGTGCTTAAGGGTATCACTGTAGCTCTTTTCCTCACCTTCCTTTCCACACTCTGTATCCACACTTCTGTGGGGAGGACACCGTAAACTTATTTCTCTTCTTTCTCTCTCTTTGTATGTTAAAAAATGAGGGCTGAGGAAAGAACTTGAAAAGAAGAGGAAAATGAATATATTCCTTCAAATGAAGCCATGGTGGAAATCAAATCACACATACTATGCTTAAATTCATTCATAGATAACTTTGTTCTGTCTGGTGTCTTCTGTTTTCTCATTTATAGGAAGAAGCACTATTCCCTATAGTCTCCAATACTTTTCAAACAACAGCACTGAGACAATAAGTATTGCTTTCCCTCCATTTGCTAGCCTATTTTCTATAAGGCTTTTTGTCTGACTAATTTTGATAAAACAAAAAAACAACCCAGAATGCCCTTTTTTAGGAATGAGGATAGTTTTTTCAAATGTTGTACCATACACTTAATTGTGTTTCTGCACAACAGAGGATAGAAATAAAATGCACACAGTTATGCCCTCCACTCTTTAAAAATAAAATAGAATGGAATAGAATGGAATAGAATAGAATAGAATAGAATAGAATAGAATAGAATAGAATAGAATAAAATAAAATAAAATAAAATAAAATAAATAAAATAAAATAAAATAAAATAAAATAAAATAAAATAAAATAAAATAAAAGTTTACTGATTCAACTATTGACTTCAGACTTTGAGCACCTCACTAGTCTGACTCTGTGCCTTCTGCAGACTGTCTTCTCTGCAGCACGGTGATGTGAAATAAACTGTTGGCTTAAAGAATTTGAGGTCACCAGAGAAAAAGCACCACATGAATGCATCATATTGTGAGGCAGGGGAATAGTTATGAATGGCTAAAATTAGTTGGGAAAAAGAATACCTCAGCAGCTAGACCAGTAAGAAACTAGCAGATCTTTGGCACCACTGACTTGGGTGCCTCTTTCGTATTGAGTGATGGAAGTTGATAAAGACACAATGAAACATAAAACACTCCCCCCATGGCTTCTTTTGTTTGAGGAACAATGACTTTCAGATGCAATTAAAGGCAGAGGCCTGGAAATTCTGTGCTTGTACTGTGTTTTCATGGGCATGGAGTTTTGTGTCTCTAGTATACCTCCCTCCGCTTAATGAAGTTTTCTTTAAAAATATTGTAAAAGTGCCTTTTTCATTTTTGTTTTAAAGTATTCACGAAAAAAATGACTCTTTAGCACATTACTGCTATTATTAATTCACTTCTAATCACACGTATTACAAGGCAAAGCCTGAGAGGAGGTTGAAACATGATATAAAAGGTGCTAATTTGATAATGAACGGCAATCCACAGTATGTCTTCTCTGCATTTTTTTCATGTAATTCCTCTTGATCCCTTGGAATATCACATGCCAAATGAAGCAGCTGAGTTAATTTTAATTCCTCATGTCCTTTTCTTGTGAGATTTTTCTTTTGGTCTTCTCAGAAATTTTAACTGTGGCTGGTTTAGATTCTGTAACAGCAAATATTTCCTGATGTAAGGCGTGGATCAGAACAGCAGTTGTGGCTGCGTGCACTGTCCAGCCCATCACGAGAAATTCTGGGCCCTGGAGCTTTCAGTGGTGTTTGAGCAAATCATGTAGACTGTGTACCCCAGAAGGCAACATTTCCACTGTATTCAACTTCACACGTTAAAGATGAAGGTGCCTGTCAGATGGGGTACTGAAATCCAGTGTCTCCAGCAAACCACCCCTCTCTGTTTTAGAAGCACAGAATACTCTGTCCTGCTTTTTCTGTCACTATCTGGCTTCCGGCAAACTGTCAGCGCAATTCACATTTGGGCAAAATTTGGAGGTTGTAGAGTAACTAAAACTCTATAATAACAGCTACTCTAAAGTGTAAGTGGAGGTAATCCCAGGAGAAGTTTTTCTCCACTGCACTGAAGGCTGTATGTTCCTTTCCAGGTACTTGTATCCCTAGAAATGACTGACATGAGAGAGTCTCTAAAAACACAGGAGATGGCGTCTAGGTCCTACATTGTGGAGAGATCTTGAATTAAAACGTATCAAAAATACGGTGGATCTATGTCTTAGTGTGGCAAGTTCTTCTTAGGGCATGTCCTGTCTTAGCAGTATGAGACCTACTCAATTGTTGTACAAATGTTGCCTGATATCTTCAGTCTCTGAGCACTTGTCCCTGCGTACGCAGTGGCAAATACTTCTACCGTCGCTTGGGAGTATGGACTTAAATTCAGTGGGAAAGCACACCACTTAGACTAGACTCTTCATCTCACCATCCTGCAATGCAAATTAGATAAAGCCTTACAGACTGGTGGTAGGGATATGGATGCCCCTCCGTAGTTCCCTGTGGTCTCATTTGCTCACAATTTATGCGTTATTGGGAGCTCGTCAGTGAATGTGTGGGAAATTTTTTAGCATGTATAGGAGGTGCCCTTATTTTCTTGAGAAGAATATTGCAGCTCCTGTAAGTCTACACAAAATTTGGAAGCACTGAGGAAGGTGATAAGTTCTTTATCATTAGAATTACAATTTGTCATTGCATATTAAGTTGACATCTATGACACTGTGATTCTTCATCCATGAATATGCCTCAACATCATTGTCAGGGCATTGTGGATCTTGGAAAGATCAAATCAACTGCATAGAACTCAGGCATCCGAACTTATGGATGTTTTATTCAAGCCAGTCAATGGGTCCCCTTAAAGGTTCACTAGCTCTCTGTGTGAGCACAATCTTTCTAATATGTTCATTGTAACAGATCAGTGGCAAATGAGAGAAGGGGTAAGATGCGGCAGGGTGCATGGTGTGGTCTAAGGAGGCAGCAGCAAAGAGTGGGAAGTACCACCTTTTGTTCCTGATTGCACTTCTTAGTTGTGTAGCAAAGCAACTGTACTGAAAAGTCTTGCAAAACAGCTTTGGCATCGAATTTAATGACTGTGTTTCCGTTCCAAGGAATGAAACTCCAGGATGTCACTAACCCGCTGAACATACACAGTAGGCAATGCAAAACAGAGTATCATAGCAATTTTATTTTGTAGAGCTGCTACCATTTGGTGATATGTGTGAGCCATACTTTCTCCCTAAACGTTGAACATACTACAATTTGTTAAAATCCTTGCCTCAGGGGAGAGTCAGACCAAAGCTCCCTTCACCCTTGGGAATGCCAAGATTTTACTTATCCAGAACCTCGATCTGCAGATGTTCCCCATGGAGGAGCGAGACTTGATGAGGAGTCACGTGCAAACACCGATAAAGGAATCAGAATGTGGCCCAATGGAATCAAAATGGACAGGAATCAAAATGGACAGGAATCCAAATGGACAGGAATTGTTGCCTGTCAAGCAAATGTTTACAGTAGTGTGGCAACACCTCTAGAAACTCTGGCGTGTGCTAAACACGTATTGTCCAAATTTTGGTTACAAACCATCCAAACATTTCAATTTCAAATTCTTGCACATCCTGCAGCTTCTCTTATTACTTCTTTCACATAGAATGAAGACTAACAGCAGACCTGAAGACACAAGAGCCCATCATGCATCACTGTAGTATATGTATTCTTGACTGTAAGAAGGACGACAACAAAAAAAAAATTGCATCTGCATAAGCTATTCCCACCAAAATCTGTGTGCAAAGTATGCTAACTTGTTTCAAAAACAAATATAAACCCAAATTATTTCTGTAGAATAGAAAGGTGGCACAAGAAAGCCCCAAATTACATTCCAGAGAATCTATCCCTCCATGGTTATTCAAAAGGTAGAAGCAAAGGGAAAACGTGGGTATGACCTTGCCTACTTTTCACCTAACACTTTATCCTTTACTCTAGAAAGAATAGATTCACAGTTTATAATTATGACTAGTCTGACATCCTTCTCCATCCTTCACAGTCTTCAAAATCTTTTTGTTTCTTTTCCAAAAATGCATCTTAATTGTTGAAATATTTTGGCCTGTGCTTGGATTGTCCTATATTTCAGTAACTACAGCTTTTCTCTCTGCCTTTTAGCCCTTCCATCTCCCACATTACTCTATCAAAATGTCTCTGCTGAAGTTATCATAGAATCAGAGGGTCACACAGGTTGGAAGGGACCTCAGGAGGTCTCTAGCCCAACCTGCTGACAGCTGAGTCAGCACTGAATTCAGACCAGATTGCTCAGGGCTTTCTCCAGTTGGGCCTTCAAAATCTCAAAGATGGAGGTCCCACAATTTATCCGGGCTTGAATACCTCTTTGTGGATTCTTTTTTCCTTTTATCCAGATGGATTCTTCCCTGTCATGCACCTCAGCTTGGCTCCATCTTCTTAATAACTTGCTCAGAGGTGCTGTAAGGCTGCTATGAAGTCCCTGCTGAGTATCTGGGCTGAACAAACCCAGCTCTCTCAGCCTTTCCTTGTACATCATGTGCTCCAACCTCCTGACCACCTTGGTGGCCTATGCTGGACTCCCTGAAGTTTGTCAACAGCCTTCTTTTGTTGGGGGCCCAGCTGGATGCAGCATTCCAGATGTGGCCGGATGAGCGCCAAGTAATGGGAAAAAAGTACCTCTCCTGAAATATTAATTTTCCCTTATTCCAATCACCTTTTATTTCTGGCTTCAAATCTCTTGTTTTAGAAAAAAATTACCATCTAGGAGGCATTTCTCCTACTCTGCATGTTTGCTGTTATTTACTTTATTCGCATTTTACATTCATTTTCTCTGATTTCTCTTGCTACTATTTTTCTTCCCTTTTGTATTTCTCTTTGTTTTCTTCCACTGTTTGTCAGATATTTTCTTCTGGGTTTTTATTATGTTTCAAGGGCCTTTCTGTATCAACCTTTGTACCTCTAAAATAGCCATCTTCAGAGTAGTTACAGGAACCGTTAAACCATGAACTGTCCTCTGCCTTCCAACAATCTTGTTATTTCTGAGTATTTACCCTCTAAGTTTAAATATTCTCAGCATCCTTCAACTACCAGCATCCAATTCACAACATTCTCAATATGTCGAGAATATAAATACTCATTTGTATTTTCCTCTTCAAATCCCTGGGTCTCAATGGTATCTTGTGGAAGGAGTTCCATGTGGAGCTGGCTATGGAAAATGTCAAGTTTCTTGATGAAAGCAGGAGGCCGTCCAGTTGAGAAGAGAGAATTCCAGCTTTCTACTCAGCAGAAGGCTTGGGGATTGCAGTTCCTAAGCAGACATGGGGGTTTGAAGTACTATGATTTCTCTCCCCCCAAACACTGCCGAAGCAGGCAGGAAAGTAATTAGGCCTAGCATGCTTTAATTACTTTTTCCATTTTTTAATTTTTCTGAACTTCAGGGGTGCTGGCATCCAGTGTAATAAAAGAAAGTAACTTGTTCAGCAACAGATCTTCTTCCATGTGTCCCCTCATGGTATACAGATGAGGAGGTAACCAAATACTTGCTGGGATAGTGCTCATTATTTTGTTCTTAGCTAAATTAAACGCATAATATATTTCCAAAGTTTAGATTAACATGATTGTGATAATGGCCTCCAGGTCAGAAGAATATTACAGTAAACAAGGAGATTCTTGTATTTGTTATCATCTTTATAGAAACATTTTTAGAATTGCAGCATCTTAGTGAAAGAAACATCTGTACATAAGAGAGATATTTTGGTGGTAAAACTGAGTTTTGACCTGTCTTTTCCATGATTTGTTTGATCTCCAGAAGCTTAGCTCGACAGGAGTCAGTGGGAGCACGCTGGGCAGCACAATGGCAAAACTCAATGCTGAGTTTTGATTTATGTTTTCTCAGTGAACTTTACTGTTGTACATCAGCTCAGCTCTGACAGAAGGAGGCTGAAGACGCTTTCAGTGGCTATCTTCTGGCTCTCAGAAATCATGTCCTATATCTGTTATTATCATATTGAATCTATTATTGTTAATTGCTTTTTGGGTTCAATGAAGGACACAGCCTGGAAGGAGTCTGTTTACCAGTTTATTATTCTATCACCATATGTTCTCAAATTCCCTGTCCCTTTGCTTTCCCATTTGGAAAACAACGATAAAGAAGCTTGCCAAAACTTGATATCTGCAGCTGAAAATCTCCGAATATTGGTTTGATTTTGCCTATCCTGTCCTACTGCCACGGGAATGATCTAAGTAGAGAGGCAGTACCTTTGGATATGCTCTGAGCATACTTTTCTTGAAAAGATCCCCCATTACTGGTGGTTTATCCCTCTGCCATTTTGTCTCATCTCCCACCATTTTGTCTCACAAAAGAAAGAATCGGGAAAGAGAGCACTAAAGGGAAATGTAGACAGGGGAAGAAAAAAAGGTTAATTAGGAAGCTGGAGAAGTGAGTGGATATTTTTGTTCCTTTTTCAGAGTAGGACACTTGTTGAGCTGTGAAGCTTAACAAGGAGCAAGTGGGAAAAAAAAAAAAAGCCTCTGTTCTTTCATACAGTTTCTTTCAGTATTCTGCTCGAAGTTCGAGTGGCTGCTGGAGAGAAGCACTTCACTCTGTTCTTCCCTATTTCTTTTTGCCCCCATTTGTCATCACCAGGGAAAGGGAGGATAAAGACTGAAAGAAAGGATGAAAAGCAGTTGGCGATCACAGGGACGAAACTTTCAGACTGCACCTGCAAGACCAGATTGTAAACACTGGTTTCATCTTCCTCTCCAGTTTGGGATAACAAAACACATACACAGGGATGGAGTCAGGTTAAGTGCCTGCAAACCCTTTGATTAAGTTTCTAGCATTGCCTAGCCTGAAAACTGGTTCTTCCCTTTCCCTCCTGCTGTTTTAGCACCTTTGGTTCTCGGTGACCAAAATTGCTGCCAACACGTCTGTATTTTACTTTTTCAAAAATACCTGCCTATGAGGAACTTCCCTGTTGTATCCTTAGGAGAGGAGCTTGGCAGAGATTACAAAAAATGAAGAGAGAGAAGTGAAAAAATTTGGTGAAGACATGTTCTGGAAAAAAGTTTTGAAAAGCCTTTTAGCGATAGTAAGGGCAATAAACACCTTGAGGCTTAGGTACGTGTGGGAACAGGGGCTGTACATTCATTTTTTCCAGACCCTCTTCCTCTCCACCTGTTCAGCCTCCCGCATACACGTACTCAGTTTTCCCCTGTTGCTGCAGGAGGCTAAGAGAGAGATGAATTTCCAGGATCTGACCATAGTGCTTGTGTCTTGCAGCAGCAATAGAAATTCTTTTCCACCTCCATTATAGCTTATTAGGGAGAGACACTCGGTCATTACAGATATTAATGCCACACAAAAGCATCTGGGAGCCTGTGAAGCTAAGAAATACAAGAGCCCCCCAAAAGGCAGCTCAATGTCATCACAAATTGTTGCGTTTGCAAAGGCTTCAGGGAGGAAGCGGGATGCTCATGACAAGCAAACTGTATTCATTTCACCCCTCTTCTGTAATCTCACTCTCTTTTTGTAGTCTGTCCCAAGCCTTTTGACCAGAGACATTAGATAACAGTTCAGATTGTTAAAGAAATTATCTGTTTTCTTTGCAAACTGTTTCACCCAGCTGTTTTTCCAGAGTTTTAGCACTACTGGGTCATTGCCAAAAAATGGATCCCAACCCAAGTTCTTCTGTAAACTTGGACGGTATGTCTCTGTTTTCAAGCTGTCCCAGTCATGAAGCAGCTGATCATCCTTTGGCCTCCGTTTAATAGATGTATATTGGGAACAGCGTGTTATGTGCTGCATTTATTAGTATTTAGCTCTGCTCCATGGAAAAAAAATCGACTTTAGCCCCATTCTTTGTAAATACGCTGTGTCAGACTCCTGTTGGAATGCAGTCTGTAGTAGAGGGGGGCTGTATGCTGAAGGCCCCTGGACTGAGCATATTAAAGACAAAGCTATGACATTCAAGGGCCCTCTTGTCTTTCCCTATCAGTTTTATATCACTGAAATTTCACTGGTTTCAGTGAATCTGTTCATGATTTATGTTACTTAATTCAAAGAAGGATGAGGCCAGTAATTTGTAGTTCCGCACAAAGGCAGAGGCTCCAATGAAGTGTCCTGAATAGTAAAAGAACGTATAGATAGGTACTTGTGGGTAGATAACTTATAGGCAGATACCATTATGCCTTCCTTATAACTAATCAAAGTCCAATACTACGGGTAAAATATGCAAATATCCATTTCCCTCTGAGAAAAACTTGGTTAAGAGAAATGTTCCCTCTTAGCTCATTGGCCAGATCATCTGGTGGCCCCTGAAGTTCTTGTAGTAAGGACGTGATTCAGCGAGACACACCAGCATGTGCTTTTCAGCAGTAATCTCAGCTGAATTGCTAAGTAGTTCAACTGCTTTGCCGGCTCGAGCAAGATAAATCAAACCATCAGGTGAGGGATTCTGCTAAATCTAAACGTTCAGGATTGCATAAGATTTTGAGGAGATAAAAAAAAAAAAAAAAAAAGATATTGCAGCAGCCTCCATCTCTGCAACTCAGTTTGAAACTGGCTGTAGCCTTGCTTTCATGGATTTAATTTCTAGTTTTCTTTAGTGTTAACAAGAGGACAGAAAATCCTGCTGACTGTGTCCCACGTAGCCCAGTCTTAAACCACAGACATAAGTGGCAGCCAAGATACCAATAAAAGATGCTTAGTGGGATGGTGTGAGCGAAGGAACTATAATAGTCTCAAGCTTGCTGATATCTGTATACGGCCTAGATACTATGTTGTACTGAATCCAAAAATATCAGAGCACTACTTAAGCCTTGACAAAGGCTTATAACTTCCAAGTGATTAAGCCATTATTTCTACTTTACAGTTATACCATAGAGACTAATTGATTTTCCAGCAGGGAGGAGCACAACCCAGGTGACCACCTCCATATTCCTGGCCTATAATTATAAGGACAGTACATATGTTGCAATTAGATCAGATGATATGCGGAATAGGCCCCTTTACAACGTTCTTCAGCTATGTTAGCTTCTCAATGCTGCACTGCCGATACTGTAGGGATTGCTTATTTCACAGTCGCCAAAACACCCCCCCCCCCCAAAAAAAAAGCTGCACTGACACAGTTTAAATATTCAAAATAAATCATGAGTTTCTGTCATGTGGAAACAAAAAACTAATGATACAGTGAAAGGCTACATTTCCATAACTCTGACTCGCATCTACATATTTTCCATTTGAAAGTCAATGGGAACCGTGTGGCTAAGTGCCATGTGATTCTGAAAAACACAAAGGCAGCCTGCCTCTTCCTTGGCAGCCACAGCTCTGTCCTCCCGCAGAGGAATCACCTATGTGATTTGCATCTGATTTCCTTGCTAACCTGCGAGAGAACTGGAGCCAAGCAGTAGGAGATGCACCAACGGGATCTGAATACTTAGCAGCATGGGAACGAGAGGTAATTGATTCCCGTCTTGGGCATGCTGATGTAGCTCCCTTTTGCATAGTCAGGAGGGGAAGGGAGTTGAGTTAAGCTAATATATTCATCAGCTGTTAGCTTCTCCCGAGAAGGAGACTTTTAACCCTATAAATATCTTCTCCTGAGGAGCTTCAGGTCACCCCTTCACATAAAGAAATCCATTTTTCCATCTATAACAGGTTGGCCAAAAGCACACCTGGACAGTGGGATGATGTTCTCTAAAAACAGATGGTTAGATAGTAACATGACTGCTTGGATGCATTTCTGGTGAATGTAGTTGGTTTTGTCCCACTGGAGTTCCTTCACCTCTGTAAGATGTCAAGAAGAAGACGATCAAATGGTCAACGTGTAGATAAGCAAACTAAAGCCAGAATTTGGTTCTGCTCTCTGCAGTATCATTTAGGTAATGTCAAGCTGGTTCCTTGAAGGCGCACTCTCAACTGGTTTATTTTTTTTATTCATTAAAGGAAAATCAATTTCGGACTGTGCACACTTTGTCCTGATTTCTTTAGTACCGTTTGATTAAAAAAAAAAAAAAAGAAATTGTTTAAAGGTTTTTTTCAGTTCTTTTGAAAGCTCTGTTCAGCAAGGGAGAAATATATTAAGTCCCTGTTGCTGCAGTGAAGTCTAACCAGCTACAGATTTCCCAGTCGCAAGAGTCCGTTGGCAAGGACCACACTCTAGACTTGCAGTCTATTTAGTTGCACCAGGAGAAAATAGAAAAATAAACAACGCCAAGATTTGTGAAATGCACAAATAGAAAGCAAAAATTCTATTTTTAGGTTCATTTCTCAAAAAATGAGGTTTAGGTGATCCCACTGCTCTTATATGCATTCTGTTTCTCTTTTTGTCTGTGCCCCTGCTACCACTTCTCTTCTCAGTCAAATAACAGTCCCAAAGGCTGTTCAGGTCCTGCAGTGAAGGTGACCCTCGGGACAAGCTAAGCCAGGGGGGCTCAGGAAGAGCTCACCACTTGCAAGACAGCAGAGCGTAATCTCAAGAGAGAGCTGAAACTGTGACTCCAGCTGGAGTCTGCACCTTTCTAGACACACTGGTAATTAACTACAAGACACAGCTCCGCAGAAAAATGGGTTTCTATCAGTTTCTGTTGAAATCAGCTTTTCTGGCCTCAATCCTTGTCATGGTTTAGCCCCAGCCGGCAACCAAGCCCCACCCAGCCACTTGCTCACTCCCCGCTGGTGGGATGGGGGAGACAATCAGAAGGGTAAAAGTGAGAAAACTCGTGGGCTGAGATAAAGACAGTTTAATAGGGAAAGCAAAAGCCGCGCACACAAGCGAAGCAAAGCAAGGAATTCATTCACTCCTTCCCATGGGCAGGCAGGTGTTCAGCCATCTCCAGGAAAGCAGGGCTCCATCACGCATAACGGTGACTTGGGAAGACAAACGCCATCACTCCGAATGTCCCCTCCTTCCTTCTTCTTCCCCAGCTTTATATACTGAGCATGGCGTCATATGGTATGGAATAGCCCTTTGGTCATTGGGGTCAGCTGTCCCAGCCGTGTCCCCTCCCAACTCCTTGTGCCCCCCAGCCTACTCGCTGGTGGGGTGGGGTGAGGAGCAGCAAAGGCCTTGACTCTGTGTCAGCACTGCTCAGCAACAACTAAAACATCCCTGTGTTACCAACACTGTTTTCAGCACAAATCCAAAACACAGCCCCATACGAGCTACTGTGAAGAAACTTAACTCTAGCCCAGCCAAAACCAGCACAATCCTGCCTCGTGCTGCCGGGGACCTGGTGGCAGGATACAAGCCATCAGGTTTGTGTTAATGCTGTGGTTTTAACTTCTGTGAAACACAAACATCTGATTACTTCCCAGGGTGTTCTGAGTGATGGTGAATTAATTTTTGTTTAAATGTTTTGAGATCCCGGGAGCTACACAGATGGGAAACCTTTTCATTCATAATGTAGGGCCCCTGACTCAGAAAACCATTCTGCCCCATCCATTTACTAATTCAGCATCATTACAATTTCAAAATCAACATGCATTTATAAAATAACATGAGTGACAGTCGGCAATCAGGACTGTTATAGACTTTCAGGTTAGCAATTAGGGAATTATTAGCAATGTGGATTTAGTCATTTAAGTTGTTTGTGGTTACTGTTGTTTTTTTCCTATGGTTAATTCAGCAGATGTAAAAACAACAAGTGTTTAGCCATCAAAAAGGGAATTTGAGGTCCCTGCTTGAAAATCTGCGTAGTGGCTTCAGCTCTTACTGACTGATTAAGCTTAGCTGCTGGAGGACTGCTGGATTAACATGTCACAGGGCCTCCTCTTCTAAGGCCCTTTGTAGGGCCACAAAAGATTAAAAGAAAGCTGAGGAGAGGGTAATTTCACTGCATTTAAACCAGTCTACTTTATTCATTATTCAAGTGGCTGTGTTGTCCGTGAAATTTTCAAGTAGTGATTTCCTGGGGAAAAAAAATAAATCATTCCTTTTACCCTTACAACCTTTTTCATTTTAACCTTCTATCCTTATTTCCCTTGATTTTAAAGCATAAATACATGCTTCCTTGCTTCTTTGGGAGTGAAGTGCACCTTACTCTAAAATACTCCTTTAGTGCGTTTATGGATGATCAGAGTTACCGTTAATGCTTCCATTATTAATTTCACTTTAGCACTGAAGGCCTTTGCTGGTGAGCGAGGGATGTTAAGCAAGCAAGGAAGCTTGCCTTGAGGAGCAGAGGATCTGTCTTCTAAGCCGAGGAGGGAGTCCTCAGAGCAGCAAGGACAATATTAATTGCAGCCTTGGGATCTGGGTGGGCATAGGTTGGTGGCCTTTGTGGCAAGTACTTCATTATTAATTACACCCGCAGCTGGTGGTATTGTCCATCAAGGTGCTGTGCTGCACTCAGATCCCGCCATGGGACAGGAGATTACCCAGCACCAATGAGAAAGATCTGGAGGGGTTGGTTCCCTTGTGCACAGCTGAGGTTTTAAAAGATTTGGCATTGCATGAACGCTGCTAACGTACATTTTTGGCAGTAAAGGGAAGGCTTTGCCTTTTGGCGGTGTGTTCAGAGCACCAGGGAGCTTTTCCTTCTGATTAGTGCCACGTATTGCACCATCAAAATGCCCTCGTAAGGCTTAAGGGACAACGTGCACTGGGAACTATAGGCATGGAGCTGCGTGTCTCCCTCTGACAGCTCGTTTCACTTCTCGCTGGGCTGGCGGCAAGCAGTGGGAAGAATCTGGCTTCCCCCGTCACCTTTTCCTTTGATGAATTTCTTTCAGCTTTGAAAGACATCACCTTCAGCTGAAATGGCCAGTAAAAGCATGAAAAGATATTTCCATGCTCAACCCTCATTAGACTCCAGCAGCTCACCTGTGCATTTAATTAAATTGAATTTCAACTTAAAATTTATGAGCAGAAAAAAATAGTTGGAGGAAAAGCTACAGAAAACCCATTGATTCCGAAATCCTTGTCATTGTATAGACTTTATATAAAGAAAAAGCAAAGGTGGTTGGCTGCTGTGTGGATTTGAGGTCCACGCAGGTGGAGATGCCCATGGAGGGCTTCAGAGGGGTGGCTCCCCGGGAGCCCCGATGCCTCCGCGTCCTCTGTATAGAGGGATAACTGGAAAGCAGAAAGCCCCAGCTCCCACCATGAACTCATGGGGTTTCCAAAGTGGGTGATGTCTCATCCTGCTCTAATTCAGCAGTAACACACCCATCGCTGCCTAAATCTCAAGGAAAGATGGTGAAGAAAGAATAAAATGGGAAAGCGTATCCTGAGGTCTGGAAGGATTGAAGACTTTCTGAAAGACTCAGTTGGGCTGTTGGGCCCTCTTCAGAAAGGACGCGTAAACACATGATTAACTTTAAATGTGTGTTGAAATCCCACTGATATCTTTAAGGCCTTAAAGATGCCCTAACGTTGAGAGATTGCCTTTGAAATTGGTATGACTGCTTATATCTTCCCGAATAAGCACTCAGATGCTTTCTTGTAAGCAAGTCTAAAGCCGCAAGGTCAAACGTGGCTATTTGCACTTTCCTATTAGAAGCCAGGCATTTAAGGGAGAATATTTACTAAGGGAAACCAAAATATTAAGTAGACTCTAAAGCGCTTGGTAGACTTGCTTGTGATTTGGGTCCCTCATGCATTTGCTGGTTTGGCAAACCTCGGGGAACACGTGGGGGTGGTTACACCACTCTTGTCCTCGGGCTGCAGGTCTGATGAGGGTGATTTTATTTTTTCCCCCACTTTGCTTTATATATGCAACCTGCCGTAGTAGAAAATATAACTTTAGATATGGTAATTGCCTTATTTAACATTTGAATACGGGAAGTGTTTTGTTCCATTTAGAATATTTCCATCTTTCTGCTGCCAACGTTATCACCGATCTCCTTCGTTCAGGAGCCAGGTATCTAAAAAGCGCAGTATTTACCTCAAAAATAAACGTCTACCTTAAACCCAAGATCTCCACAGACATTCTCACAAGCTGATGAGATGGCTTCCAGCCTATGGAATGAAGGGAAAAAAATATTCCAGTGAGTTTGCAGAGGGTTATTTTCTGAACATGAATGCAGATAGGCCATTATTCCAGCTGCTTTTGAAGGAGTACAGCCAACTAAAATTATACTGTAAGCAAGTATTTTTCTCAACTTTCTTTAAAAGTAACCATAATGGTTATTAAAACTTAACTTAAAAAATGTCACTTTACATGTTGACTTTCTTTGGTTTTGACTGAATTTGGAGAAGAAAGATGTAATAAATAAACAAAAGCAACCAAAGAACCTTTTCTTTGTGCTTCGTAGTCGACTTATTTTTCAGATTTTTAGAATTGAGAAGTCTGGCTTTCCTATATTACAGGGAAAGACCGCTTAAATAACTTCCGTGGATACTTTAATGGGAACTTTTGTTCCTTTTGTATTTGAAAAATTTATTAATATTACTAAATATGTCAATAAAGATTTATTGAAACTGGAAGTTTCCATGTAGCAGACCTTCACAGCAGTGTACAACTCTGCAGTGCAGACTCTGTCTAACAGGGTCTCCTCTTTGCTCTTTCCCCTTGCACAGGGTGCCTTGTCACAGGAAATTGAAATGAAATTTTGTTATGTATAATTTTTTTCAGTGTAGGCATGTTGTAAGATGAAGCAGGGATATGTTCTTTGCTATCTTATTCTCCAGATCTTGTTTACAAGATGGAAACAAAATAATTAGGTGATGAGTCTATCTGTAATCTTTGAAGGGAGAAAAAAGTTATAAAACCTCCCAGCAATTCTGTGGTTTGGGGAAAAAAAAAAATCACACACAAACAAGGCTAAAGCTAAATTCGTTTTAAATCTTTAAAGACATCCTGAGCAGCGTTTCAGACTACAGCCAGAAATGCTGCAGACCAAAGCTTCATTGGGCTCGTCTTCATAAAACTCAAGATTGAATACAATTCCCTGGGAAGCTCAGGAGACAAGGGCAAAGCAATTCAACAGCGGCACATACATTTTTAGAAGCTTTTTACAGCCCTGGTTATTCTGACCTCTGCAGTGGTCTTGCTGTTGTTTAGGATAGAGGAGGTTTCTTTTTTTTCTGTTTCAGAAAGTTGTTTATGCGACATGCTGTTTTCCTCTGTTCTGGATCATCTTGTTCAAAAGCATTTCCTCTGCCCTGCAGAAACCGTGGGGCTGCAAAGGAAACAAGCTTGCCAAAATCAAGGCCAGCCACTTTCACAGGTCAGTTAAGTGCGTACCATCAGCTCACAGAGCACAGATGAGCCCACACCCTTCTTCCGAGGACACAGAAATACTTTGCTGCTCTTATTTCTCATAAACTTATTCCAGTTCAGTTCCCAGCCACCAGAGCCTCCAAGATGAGCTCCTTTACACATGGGTAATGGGAGCCGTTTGCTCTCCCCAACACTTTGTGAGCTAAGAGAGAAAAATGGCACAGAGATTAAGTGACATGACAGAGGCTCTACTGGACATCAGTGGCAGAGCATGAACTAAATCCCGCCTCTCTAAGCACGGGCTGCTCAGCACCTTTCCTGCTTCACCTGATGATGGTCACTGCAAGGGGGATGATAGAGCTCATGGGACTAGCCCAGCTTTTCCCAAAGCATGGCAGCCACACATGGCCTGAGATGTGCCATAACCACTCTGCCTTGCTTGACTTATCTTTGCTGTGCTTAAGGATATGCATCTAACAGTAGGTGCAAGCGCCTGGAGGCCAGAACCTGTTGTTTTGTGTGGTTAGACTGTAAAGTAGCCTGCATACTTTGGGGTACTGTAGCTGGGGCTTTGAAACATGCCTGTGGCAATTAGTTGTCCAGATGCCGTTGAAAGTCAATGAGAACTGGGTGAAATCCTCAGAATGGGTGAGCAGCCAAATGCTACCATATGCTCATAAGCTTTTCTTCCGTCTAGCACAGTGATCAGCACAAAATGGCAGCCCAAGTAAGGCTTAAGACTGTGAATAGCAATTGAGATAAGCATAATAAATACAAAAGCAAGTGCCTTTCTCTAATTCATGTGTAGCAGGCTAATGACATGATTTTCCAGTTTAGAAAGTTATGCGTTAACCCTACACTGGAGCACAGGAATTACCAGCATTACTTTTTTCCATTCCTTGCTTTGGTGGCAGTAAAGGGAAAAAGAAAAAAATCAAGGTGGCCATATAACAACTTGGTTTGCGCTTCGTCTTCTCCCTCCTTGGGATCAAGAACCAAATCAAAGCAGAAGAGAAGTGGACAATTAATTTCTCTCTCTGTCTCCCTTTTCCTCCTCGGGTGCAAAATTTGACTTCCATTTAAATGATCCTAGCATTTATTCCATGAAACGTGCAAAAGCACGGGAAATGAAAACATAGGAAGGTGGAAAAAAAAACGGTAAATTGTGCGTTCTCCATGCATATAGAACATAGTCCTTCCTACCTGTTTATTCAGGGAGCACTTTGGAAAAACCCAGATGAGTTTAAGATGAAGAGAGACTACAAGAGATCTTTTTTCTCCTTTCTCCTTGCACATATGTCCCACAGCAGGGGAGGGATGCTTCAGTGCTCCATAAACACCTTGCTTTTGTCTTGCATTGTTCCTATGAGGGGTTGCATCATGCCTTGTAAAAGTGACACCGCTGGAATTGTGCTGTGCAAGTACAAGGGAAAACAAAAACACAGCCCCGAGCTCTAACTGCACATGTCTGACAGCAGCTTATTAAACTCGGTGCAGTCATCAGAAAAGAGAGAGCAAGCATGTGGATGAAAAAAAAAAAAAAAAGGTTGTTTCTCACAGCATGAAGGAAAAATGTTTTCTACTAAGGGAAAGAAAACAAGGTGGGGGAAGCAGTTCCTGGGTTGGGGAGAGGTTGTTTTTTATGGAAGTCAAGTTTGGGATGTCACTTGCTAATATGGTCTCTACAATTTAAATCTCCATCAAGCTCATCAGCCCAAATATTTGCACATGCTAATTTGTTCAGCTGAGGCCCCTTGATCTGTCATATTCCTGTGAATCATGTTTTCTGTTGGCTCATTCTTTGGGACAGCTTGCCTCCTTTTGGATTTGTTATTAAAAGATAATATTGACTTAGTTTCCTTTACACCGAGCAACAGCCTTGTCTCCTAAAGCCTGCCTTGGCTTGTGCGTGAGTGCATGCGTGCATGCGTGTGTGTGAGACAAGCTGCTCACAAAGACTTATTTCCTGCTGCTCTTAATGACAAGAATAATTAACATCATCTTCCCAGGACTGCTTGGTGTCCTGTGTCCCACTGGCATGTCATGTCTGCCAGGATTTCAGCCTAGATTCGAGCACCTGCATGAACTTTGGGACCTCAAGGAGGAGTTTGCTGGAAATTCTTCCTCCTGCTACCAGCTTCTGCTGGATGCCACCGAGGGTAACAGGACCCCCAGTGCTAAACCTCATTTCACCACTGACCTTCAGCAGGTTCACCCATGAGCCACCATCCAGCAGCCCTCTGCATGCAAGGGTCTGCCTCTATATCCATCTCCTTCTGCTCCCAGAAATCACAGCTCCGGGGAATGCTTCAGGTACCTCTTCTTGATTGCACTCAGCTCTCTCGTCCTGAAAATCCCTCGCTGACCACCAAAATTGTTGCTGGCCGCTCACCGCCCTACCCAGCTCCGGGGCTGAGTGCTGCTGCTCTAACTTCCTTGCATACACGTATGCGCAAGGGCAGCACCCTAAGAAACGAGCGGCAGGAGCTTTCCCTGCCCTTCTCCCCATCATCTGCCTGCCCAGGGCCAGGCAGCCAGCGAAGGTCACGCCTTGGCTGAGAAGCAGCAGTCTCTGCTACTGCCTGTGCTCCGCTCCCACCCTCGCTGCAGTCCTTGAAGGCTGTAAATCGTAAGGACTGATGAGTCATGATTTTTTTTCCGTTTCTATGCTTGTGCTGGTGCACTTAGCACCCGTGCGCTCTCTCTCTCTCTCTCTCTCTCTCTGAGATTTCTTTACGTTGTGGTGGAAGGCATCGGAGAGCAAAGATTTAGGATTGCCTCTCCCTCTGGAGCTGTGATGATGGATGGTGAGCCCTCCCTCTGTATAAAATATGTGCATGCACAACATACTCCTCTCGACTGTTCCCTGATGTTGCTGCCACGTGCTCGGCAATGGGACCGGCAAAACCCAGATGGGCTGCAGATAGGGATGCTGGGGGTTTGAGGGATGATAAGAAGATTCTTACTTACCTTAATTTTAAATTTCTCCATTTGCTTTACCAATGACTTTAGATTCTGTAAGATAAGTTTTGAATTTCTGTGATCTGTTATCATGTTTAATTTGTTTTTCATTTAATTTCATCCAGTGTTGACCATAGCTTTGAGCCCAGTTAATTTCAATTCTATTTCTTGTTGCCTCCTGCTTATATATGGGAAAATGAAGTGAAATTCCCATCTAAACAATAGTATGTGGAACTGATTATCAGAAATAACATAGGTCTGGAGAGGTTTTCTTTTTTGGGTTTTTTTTTCTAACTTTTTCTGGGACACTGAGGAAAGCACGTAGTTCATTTGGAGAGCGGTCTCAGCATCCACGTAATCACACAGAGGACTTCAGTTATCTCATGGGCTCACCCCCCTTCACACCCTCCCTTCTTCTCCTGGGGAAACCAGTAGTGTCGAGCGACTTAAAAGACAATTCAAAGGAATTGCACAACTTTATTCACTTATCAAAGAAATGTGATGAAGTTCACACTGCCTTCTCCTCCAAAGCACAAATTCTGCAATTGAGGTGCTCAGGCTGCGTAGGAGTGAATTTCATTAAGCAAGACAGCACAGAACTTCCTCAGTAACAGTAGGACCTATCCACCTCCTTCAGCTAAAAAACACCGATTCAGACGGGGAGCTCGTATTTACATCTTGCCTAGCAGCTTGCTTTTCCTGGGACGCTGCAATATGCTTCCCGCTTTGTAGAAATCATCCTCATTCTTCAGCTTCTTTCCCCTTACTCCCAGACTCTGATGGAAAAGCAGCCCACAGAACAAGAGTACAATTGCTGTGCTTCACTGGATGCGGAAAATAAATAACTTGTCTCCCGCACCCATTACTTATCCTTGCTGTGTGTTTTTAGCCTACTTCCTATAAAAAGAAGCAGCTAATTTATAATCATGTTGTTTGTCGGGAGTGTTTGTTCACATCTGTCTGTCGGCAAGTTTTATAAATCAATTAGCCCCAGACAGACACACTCTGTAGTTTTCTGTGTTCCCACAGATGTCACTTACTCATCGGCAGAAAAAACACTAGCCTTCGCTGTCGCCTAATTTGGGTGCACGTGAGAAACAATTAAGTGTGTCTTCTGCACATGTGTATCAAAACTCTTCCAGTTACCTGGCAACCGACCGAAAAACTATGCTGGAAAGCCAAACACCTGAGTACAATACTGTACCCATTTGCATATATGTGCATATGGATGCCTGAAGAGATCTATGGGGAGTTATTTTGGTGTTAAAGAATAAGGACTTGGGGAATTTCTTAAAATAACTGAGTTAGTGCATTACCATTTCTGCAAATGTGAACTTAGGAGTAGTAGGGAAGGGGAAAAAGCTGTCTATGAGATGGGGAGGGATGTGGGGAAGGCACAGGGTGTGCGTAACAGCCGCAGTGGTGGACTGCGGTCAGAGGGATTTACGGGGAGCGTTGAAGTGACAGGTAAAGTTTCCAAGCATTGCGCAGGAGATAATTGCACTCAGCTGGTGCTTTACAGTCCTACTAACTTCTCTAGTTTGCTTGAAGACTCGTAGCAATATATTCTGTTATTGCTCAGTACATATGGTCTCGGATTGGTCTTTCTTTGGTTGCAAAGCACTTGCTATGAAAAGCTTAGGCTGGTCAGTCCTTCAGCTCCATCTTCTCCTGGAAACAAGAGATAACAGGAGTGGGCAAGGTATGGACAAAGATCTCCATCCGATGTAAGCGTAGAAGGAAGAGGATTGGATTAAAACACTGGTTTTCTTGAATGTGGGTAAGTGTGTGGTTTGAGGGAATGGCAAAGAGTGGGATATGTGATGAGTAGGAGGACAGAGAGGAGGTGAGATACGTCTGAGAGCAGGTATGGAGAGGTGTGGGTGGAGGAGGAGGAAGAGGGACACAGCGGGGCATGAAGAGAGGAGAAGTTGCTCACCAGTAGCCATACAACTTCAGCTTTTCCAACTCTTGCCCACAGATGGGGTTAAAAAAATGAGGAGATGGGTACAATGTGGGGTGTACACAGGTAGACGTCTCCAGACCAAGTGATACAACCAGACTGTGAACCTTGGGCAATTACAGCACATTGCGTCATGGAAAGAAACAGATGTAGTGGTCATTCCTGTGTGCTCTTTTCTCTGGTTTTGTAAGCTTTCTATTTCCTCACCTTGACTTTACTGCTTTATTTCCCATAGACCAGTGGAGGGGTTAATCTTTAATACCTTGCAGTAATAAAACTGTTTTAATTAGCATTAGCTTGGAATGACAAGACTACAAGTAATTAAGTTACGCTGGGATCTAGTTGGAATGAAATTGATACCAGGGGATAGCATAAACATAAATCAGCATTTAAATAAACTGAAATCAGATTGCTGTAATTAAAAGGAAAATCCATTGGCATTAAGACATAAAAATAACAGATACAGATTTAATAAACACAGCGAAGGAGGGGGAGAGAGCCTGGAAAAACGTAAATTGTTCCTCCCCACATATCTGCCATCAAAAAAAGAGAAGAAGAGAAGAGATCACTGTTTGGTTAGTATGAAGGAAATACAATTACATTGGGATGGGAGAGAAGTTAGAAAACAGAGAGAAGATTATGAGCGTCTGTACAGAATGCCATTAACATTAACCTGATGCATTGCAAGTGAGTTCTAGTTATAAAAGTAATTACTGGCTACCGAACCCATCTGGAATCTGCAATCAAACGACAAAGAGAGAAGAATGAGTTGAGGAGAAAGTGATTACTTCTCCGAAGTTAAGAAAGGCATGTGCAGTCAGGAGCCAGCAGCAGGCTGATGCATTTTTTTCATGCTACGGAAAGAGCAAGCCAGCATATGCCTACCAACTCCTACTGTTTTCTTTAGGCTGCTTACTACTATAGGACATGGCATTTTTGTATGATTAAAAATGATTCATTAGCCTTTTGGATTAAGGGAATCATGTATCTTCTTTAAATGTTATGGTAATTAAGTTATACTAGATGAAGTGCATCTTTTTTGCAAGACAATAATCTCCTTTCAGAGAAGATAAAGGATTCGGAGGAAATGATGTAGGAAGGAAGATTACGAGAACTCTGCGTGAAGTGATTCCAGTTCTGTTGTGACCTCTCAGGTAAGAAATCCCTACCTGAGCTGTGAATAACTCACTGAAAGCAGCCGGGCAGCTTACGGTGACAGTCACAACATAGTAAACATTGCTTTATGCTCTGGGTCCTTAGCTCTTCTGCAGACAGGTCTTACCTTCGACTGCAGGGTCATCCAAGATGAAGTTGTAAAGGCCAGCGTGGATCAATGCGGACAGGGAATAGAAGCACAACATTATTTATACGCTATGCAACAGAAAGTGTCAGGCAAGCTTTATAGACAGAGCAAAGATGTGACTGTGTTTAGAGCTGTGCTGGTTAATGCGAAAGTTTGCTCAAGGCTAAACTTTCTCTCTGGATTATTTTTAGTCTGTACAGATGGCCTGGACACGATGTGGAAACTCAACCCATCCCTCCCATTTCGTACTTACTGGTCATACCTGGTGGATATGGGAAGTCCGTGTGTCATAGGACTGAAGTATTTGGGAACCTTGAGATCTACCACATCTGTGCTGTACCACTGACGTGTAGATATGTCCACTAAGTCTGACATCTACTGTATGCATTAGACTTACTGTTAACACATGAGTGGGTTATCCAAGATACATAGGGAATGATAGGGGCATCCCACCTGAGTTACATTCCTTGTGCATCCACCAAAGAGTTGACCTGCCCTTGTGCAGAAGACATTCAGTTGGGATTTCCAGATATCTTATAGTTATAGAATGGCTCAAGTGGAAAGGGACCTGTCAAGGGGATTTTTTCCAACCTTTTTTTCTAGTCAGACCTGTTTTTCCCATCATAATAGTGGATATTTTGAACCCAAAATAAACAAATCTTTGAATTATATATGTTAAAAAAAAGTCATGATTAGAAAAAGAAGGTGTCAGTGGTGAAATTTTTGAGGTTAAGTTTAACATATTTATTTAAACTGATGTAAAAGGATGTGTGCATGCTCCTATTCTGGGCCGGTGCTGGATTAATTTATTTATGATATTTAAGAACAGTATAAAGTAAAAGAAGCAGGAGCAATTTCTGACCCAGCATCAGAACCTGAAGCAGAGTTTGTGTCAGTTGAGTGGTACATGCATGTTGTAGGCAGCACTGTGGCTCGAGGATGGCAAGATGAGGTGAAAAAGACAGAGATCTGATTTTTCAAATTGAGGCCAGAGAAGATAGGGATTGTAGAAAAAGGGAAATAAACTCTTTGGCAGTGGCACAACCTCATTTCCTTTTGCTTACTCAAATGTAAAAAATTGTGAAATTAGTGGATTTTTATAAAAGTGAAAAATACTCATCCCATTCTAGTTACTGGGAGTTTTGCCATTAAGTTAATGGGACTGAGGTTCCAGTTCCTGTATTTAATAATCAGAAATATAATTTTATTGAGTAGTAACAGAGCAATTCTGCACCACATAGTAGATGTCACTTGCATACATCAAAGCTGTTCCTTCCACAATGATCGTATTACTTAGCCCAGAATAATTAGCATTAATAATAGTGGTGTCATTTGCAGGGAAAGAATCAGGATCAAACAGAGAAATTAACAGAATAGCTTTTTGACATAAATCAAGCAGGCATTATTCAACCTTACTTGACCACGCATTCACCTCCTCAAAGTAAATGACTGCTTGTAATACAGACCTGCTAGTTTAATATCAGAGCATCAGGCCTAAATTGCTCTTTGCAGATCAGTGGATTTTTCTAGACACGTTTGTGCCCCTGGATAGAAGGAGCGAGGAATAGTTTGATGAGGGTCCTTTGCTGGTTTTTAAAATGACAACCCACGGAGCCATCAGCTGGCAAATGCTAAGTGGGACGGGGAAGTGAATGATCGGACCCCGCTTACGATGACTGCGATCTTGCATCTGCACAACCCCGTCTGGAACCTGTCGTGTTTTACAGACGTCGCCGGCTATGAATGTATAATGTGCCACGTTCTGTAGTGCAGTCACCTTATAGGTGAAACTCAGCAACTGACTTGACAGCATCCTGCCTCGTTACATGAGAAATGTGGAGGCAGAATGAGAAATTCTTCTGCCAAGTGGCAATGCAGGGAGAACTTCCCTAGGTCAGCTGTAATTGCCAAATGTAACGTCAGACCAGGACAACTAAATGAATATCATTACACACAGTGAGAGAATGAATGAGCCAACTCTTTAGTTTCCAACCCTCTTTTCTTTCAAATGGAGCTTGTTTACAGTATGAAATTGTCTCCATCAGAAGGAACCCGAAATGACAGAGGACAGATCTTCAATTTCTTACTTCACCTTCTGTTCCTTGCTCACCCAGTGTGAAACAAGGGATTGACTCGTGGTATCCCCTGCAGTATTCCTGCTCTTCTTATACAAATCCTTTGTTAAACCAACCATTGTTTTCTTGGGGAATTTCACAGAATCACAGCTTGCAATGATAAAATTGCAAAGTGGATGGAGTTATCATTTGCTGCGTTTTTCTAGCAAGGAAAATCAGATGAAAGCTTTCTGCTAGGCTACTCCTGCACAAGAGCATCAGACAGTCATTTACTGCAGCACTGCCATCTTGTCTGGACAGAGCTGCTATCTTTCTCCTTGTCAGGAGGTAGTAGCACAGGATTATTATTTCTAGATGGAAAAGTTCAATGGAAGAGGCAAGAAGCCAGATTTCATAGAAGAAGACACAGAGTCCCTAGAAGGCTGGGGACCCAGTTCCTTCCTGATGCTGCTCTTTTTGCAGTAGCAACTCCCTGTTCACCAAATGTCTCTGCTGTTCATTTTTTAAAAATTTATATCTTGAAACTATCCAAAAATATAGAACAAAGCCTCCTACTGAAATCAGTTACATTGACAAAGTGTCAACAATCCTGAAATAGTGTTTTCACCCCTTACCGTGCCAAACAACAGAGTATGTCTAAACACACTGGCAGATCCTGAAGTACACCCTGATGGATAATAAGGACTTGTTGCGTGGAAAAGAGAATTTTTTGCTAAAGTCCAGACTTACTCGTCTGAGAGTGCCCTGCCTTATAATACATAAATTTAGAAGTTATCAGCAGATCATAACTTCTGAGCAATAATAAAAGTAGGAAAGTGATCTTGTCTGTCACTGGAACACAAACCATAATTCTAAGGAGCATGAAAAAAATGCATCAAAACCTGTCTGTGGAGCAGTGGTTTATCTTGATAGATACATAAAATACTGCTAAAGAAGGTGATCATTAGACTTCAAGATCAGATGAAGTTTCTGGGCAAACTTTGGGTTTAGACCTAAATGGAGTGCAACGCAGGAATCTTGTCTGAAGGCCAGACAGGATAAAAATCTTCACAGAAGGAATAACACCACCAACGCACATATATTAGAGTCAGTTGGCATTTTGATAAAACTGGAGAACAGTAGATGGGCTTTGCTATGTTAGATAAAAGCAGCAGGTCTGTGCTTTTGCAGATCATCCAGTTTGCTTTCTTCTTACTTGAGCTGAGCTTCTTCAGCCAGGTGGGCATCTCCTCCCCTCTCCCCATTCTCCGTTCTCAGCCTGAGGCATGGTTGCCCCATCCAGGTCTAGTGAAATAAGCAACAGTGTCTTGTTGCATTCCATCCCATATCTTTAAAAAACTCTCTATGCATATTGGGAAGAGCAAGGGAACCTCAAAGTATGCCATCTGTGTCACAGCTATGTCATGAACAACAGCACCGCAAAAACATTCAGTTGTTGATGTCAACGAGGCTACCTGAATGTTGCTGAGTGGCAGGTCTTTCTTCAAAGTGTTGGCTATTCCTGGCTTTGCCATTGCTGCATGACCTTGGTGAACTCACTTCACTTCAGCATGCATCAGCTGGTCAATGTGTAATACGGGGATAACCACACTTAAAAACCTTTTTAAGTTTCCTGGCATTCGTGGAGGACAAGTGCAAGAGGCAAGCTGGATATTACTCAGCTATGGTCTTATGGCTGCTTACCTCAGGATGCTGTATGGATGAAACATGCTATAGCTCCTGTTTGCCTCCATTCCCTGTTGTAAACGAGGTGTGCGTGGTCGGCACTGGGGTCTGGCCTCTGGCATCTTCCTGGGGACAGCAGAGTTTTTTTTCTGTTATCATAGGGTTTTGCTGAAGGGTTACCAGAGCTTTTGGAGAAATCAATGACAATGACGCATCTTTCTCTCTCCGTCCTGCTGTCTTGCCCACTGCGTGAGTTTAACCACAGGGCCCAATGTTTTCTTCCTTGCATCTCGCTGATGTGTGAGGAGTGAGTGCCTCATTAGAAAATGGCTGAGCAGGCATCAACAGCCCGCACACAGGAAAACAGGTTCAGCGTCATCGCTGCAGTAGAGCGCGCACATGCTGGGGAGACAGAGAAAAGGAGACTCAACACCTTTTGGGAAATCAAATCAAGATTGCATTGAAGTGTGCAAGCTGTTCATTGAAACAATCTGGTTTGGGGGGGGGGGAGAGAAGAGATGGTGGGAGGGATGGAGGGCAGGAACGAGCGAGAATCAAGAAATGACATGTCAGAAAAGCCATTTCAGTTAAATCAGAGAATTCCTTTGCCAGGATGGGAAAATATGAAACCTGGCCTTGCTCTGCTCTTATAAATCTCTGACTGTGGAGGCTGTGATGGAGGAAGAAGTGTTGTGAGGTGCCAGCTCAGAGTGGAATTAATTTCTCCATGTGGACTTTTATGTCCCACTATGTGAAATTGAAAGATTATTTCTTTCAGATTTCTGTTTTCTGACCTCTTCTCTTGGAGTTATTTACAAAAACCCAGCACTGCCCCCACCTTCCTTAACAAATCCCACCATCAGGTGGATCTGGCTCTGCTCCCAACTCTCAAGAAGTAAATCTCTGCTGACTAGCTCTTGGTTTCTTTTCTACATGTTGTTGTTTACTTGTTGATCCATGCCGTGGGACAGAGCACAATTAAATGAAGAAAAATGAAAACGTGGTGCTATGCCAGACAGTTTTGCTGCTGTCTTGCTGATTATGAAAGATGAGTGTGATTCTGGGCAAACAGACAAGAAAGGATAATGCTGTGTCCTTGATGTACCCCACCGCAGGCAGCTTCTTTGGAGCTCTGGTCCTTCCCCAGGACCTGTGAGAAGAGTGGCAGCGCTGAGGTAGGCAGGAGTTGCCCTTGTCCCTGGGTTTGTTTCTTACAGAGTCTGTCACAACCTAAAGTGCATGATGGTTTGGTATTCTTAAATAAGCATTATTTTGAGATATATCTTTGTATAGGATGTAAATCTAACCTGTGCTGACAGAGCCTGCTGTTACTTTGCACAAGGATTTTCCTGTCATAAACCTGACCATCTTCTTCTACTGAGCCTTAAGTTTCTCGTTCCTTCAGCAAACACACAAGCTCTCACGTAAGATCTTAGTACTATTATTATCCATTACTATTTGCACATTGGCTTAAAATTTATTCCCATGCCTTTCCTTCTTCAAGACCTCCGTTTTCTTCCTGTTTCCTCCTCACTCCTATTTCTACCCCTACATCTGTCTCTTGTTTTCCCACCAAGTCAGTTCAGGTGGATCTACCACCACTTTTTATCCCCCAAACACTGCCATCCTCTGAGATCCATCCTCTGAGATCCATCCTCTGAGATCACTTCATTCAGCAGCTGCGTTCCTCTGAAAGTTTCCTCTTCCAGGTCTCTGATCTTCCACAACCATGTTACATCCTTAATTCTCTATTCTGAGCCCATCACCCGTGCACCCATGTACTCACGAAGCCATGCACCCATGTCCTGAACTCTTGTTTGCCCCAAACTCCATCTCTGACCTGGTCTTCTGATCCCTGCTGCCCTGCAACCAATATCACTTACGTCTCAGCCTGTCTCTGATACCCATCTTCTTCTGGAAGATCACCATAAGGTAATAAAAGTTTAGTGGAGTTATCTCTGACTGACTCATTACAGTGTCCTCCTAACAGCATTCAAGGTAGAGGGCTCCCACAGTGAAGCCAGGTTCTGGCAGCTCTGCCCTCCCAGGAATATTTGATGCAATGCTCAGCACCTTAATATTAAAGGGAAGGCTTTGTACAGACCACACCAGAAGGACTGTTTGGTCACTAAGTTGTCTTGTGGGGGCTGGATGTGGCCTCTGGGCTGCCTATTAAGAAACAGTGTCATACAACACCCATGTGGACTGGGTGCAACGTGTAAAGATCTTGGGCGTGGAACTAGGTCTGCTGGATACCATGGTAAGACCTCCAATTCTGAAATATTTTGGAAAAAGTATTTTCTTTATTTGTAAAATGATGATGCTTCCCTCATCAGAAAACAAGCAAAGAAGACTTTGATACTTTGGACAAAAAAGGGAAAATGTTTGGTAGCAATGATGTGAAGTATTCTGGGGATTGCCCAACTTGTGACACACCTTGTGTTGTTTTTTTCTCCGTCTCTCTCAAAATTACTGTTACTGGTACTAGCTGAAAGTAAGAGATTTCAGTTCTAGAGAAAGCAAGATACATACATCAAGTGTAATAGAAAATACCAAGAAATCCAGATTATTTCTTGGTCTAGTAAAGTGGACTTCAGATCAAATACTGGGACACGTCTTAGCTGACAAGGCAATTTCTTACTAGTCTGAAAGACTGCCTGCAACCCAACCTGCTGAAATTAATAATACTTTTAATCATTGCGTACCAGTGGAGAAAGCACAAACTTGTACTGAGGACACTTCAGCTGTATCCCCTGTTCAGGTTTTTGGGCAACTCACTTGTTTTCTTTGATGTTGTATTTCCCATCTGCAAATGATGGATACTAACACTGGTGGCATGTACGATGCTTGGAAATCAGGTGATGACTGTAGCTACACATTCTATTTATTTGATGTTGTTAAATGCCGTTCAGGACAGGACAGGACAATGGAGGATTAGCAAGAAAGCATACGTTTTTTCAAAAAATGCATGTTTTTCCAACTGCAAATATTGTAGTAAAGCTTGGCGTGACACCTTTGAGAACAAATCCTCCACTGTTATTACTGAAAAAACAGATCCAGAACTCACCAAGCACAAATTAGGGGAAGAGGAGAGTTCAGCAACGCAACATGCCGCACCTTGATGTTATAATTGTAGTTGTGGCAGAGGAAAAGGAGGTAGGAACAGCTGTAGTCACACTGCCATCAGAGGTATGCTGTGGTACACCGTTACAGCGTGTAATTGTATTATCATGCTGCCAGGGAAGTCAAGTGCTTTGCAGAAACTTCCGAGTGTGTTTGCCTCATATCCTCCGTCAAGGCAGCAGTTGCCATGACCAAAAGGAAAGGCAGAGGATTGCTTTTCAAAACAAGGGGAGGGTGTGAGTCTTAGGAGAAAAAAGAGGTGAAGAAAATCTCATTCGTTTTCCTGGTGAATCATTTTCTACTTCTTTGGGCTCACTCAGACCCTGCTGCCGTTTTGACTGTGCAGGTGAAGGTGTTTGCATGTTCCTTCAAAATGCCACTTCCCACAACAGACGATTTATCTTTAAATAACATTCTCTAATGCTTAAACCTGGCTTTGAAGCTTTCATCTCCATGTGATTTCAGCTGCAGTCACAGCCGTGCCACATCTAGGATTACCCGCCACCCGCCAGTCGACATTCTTAGAAATGATAATAGGGAAATTGGGCGAATTTACTGATGATGAAAGATACTAGTTAGACAGCTGCTGTGACTGGAGTCCTTTGTGCTCTGAGCAGGTACAAGGCGATTAACACATCTTGCCCTTGCTCCCCATCCTTGTGCTTCGGTGCCAGCCTGGGGACCGGCGAGCAGGGATCATGGAACAGATTAAGGCTGTGTTTAATGAGAACTGGGTGCAAGTCTATGGCAACGGCTTTTGGATATTGGCAAGTCACACGGGGCTGGATGGAAAATGCAGTGAAATCCCCAAAGTGGAGGGCAGACCTGAGAGCATCCAACACAGTGCAGCACAGTGCAGGCTCACCAGGTCCTGTGGAAGTAGGGCACCATCCCTCCCACTTACGGGAAATGTCTAGGCTTGGGTGGGATCACTGGTGCCCCAGAAGCTTCTTTTCTCTGCAGTGACTATAAAAAGAACCGGGTGACTATCACAAATGCAGACACCTACGCTGCGGGTGGCTGACACAGGGTGCAAGGAACCCAACCCAGAGGAGCGCTCGCTCGGGATTTCAGCTCTGCTAGAGAGCTTGGCTGCTATGCCCAAATAACAGTAGCTTTCTCCCTGTGCTGTGTAATTTGGGGGAAAAAAAACCCCTCATTTGATCTGGATACAGTCATAATTGTGACTTTGCTTGTGGTTGTCTATCCTGATGAGTGTCTTGTGACTCCTTGGTCAGAAACTCCTTGAGGTGGCTTGGCTTCTGTGCCTGTCTATTGTAGCATGAAGGACTCTCAGCAAAGATACACTGGGCTAGAGGGTGCAAAGAAGTGAGTTGTTTTTCCCCTAGTTTGCTCACAATCTCTGACCTGGATAGAGTGCAAGCACTGGATGAAATGGAGAAACCGATAAATCACCACACAGCAAACAGAGTTTAGAATAAAAGCAAATTTCTCATTTCAGCTCTGCTTAAGCAGAATCATGTTCACTCGTGGGTGTTAGTCCAGGCATTAGCGGGAAGTCTTTGGAAATCCTATATAACTGTTTGTTGAATGTCTCTTCTATTTATTTAGCATTAATTTTATTTATGCTATTTAATGCTTTCCAGCCTCATGCATATATCTGAGTGTCATCGTGAATGTATGTACATAAGAAGCACACACAGTCAGCTTCCAGCCAAAGTCCTACTCATTCAAGCATAAATTACAAAACCAAAACTAATGGGATTACAAACCCACCTATTTTTTTAATTACTCAGAGTCAGGGAGACTTGCAGGCACAAGTCAAGTTTTAAAAATGTGCTTGTAATGCGCTCGTATGTGCTATCTACAGCTACGTGACAGTGTTTACTTAGAATTTGTTATCTGGGAGATCGCGTCCTTTCCAGCCTTGAAATCTGTGAATTCCTTTGCTACAGCAGTTCAAAGCCATAAGGCCTCTGAATAGGGTTATTGCTTCTACCTCTCCTTCAATACCTACACTGTTTTATTAATTTTAAAATAACACTTGGAAGCTGAGCTTTCCTTCTAGAAACCTAAATTATTTAAACCAGAGAACTATTTAAGCCCCAACTAATTTCCTGAAAAGCAGGCAATGACCCCTTCAGAGATGGAGCATTGAGGATGCTAAAATGGTAGCAAAGGGAGCAGGTATTAAGCTGGTAGTAAATTGGGAATAGGATCTGGGGTACTTGTCTGAGAACATTGTCTCAGTCCAAAGACCATCTTTCCTGTCCTTGCAACCCAGAAAAGCCCTCTCTGTAGCAAACTACAGCCTGCTTGCAATTGTCAGCGCGAGCAGTGATTTCAGCCAGATTTCTCTCATGCTTGAAGATGTGTTGCTGTTGATCCCTTTGCTGGCTTGGGGTCTGACCAGAATAAAAACTCATCCTTTTCCTCTTCCTCCTCCCTGAATCTTCACCTGAAATTTGCACGGAGGCAAAGTATTTACTGAAACTCAGAATAGACTGGTCATTTTTCTTCTTTCTCCAGATCGTAATTTTTAATTTTGCTTCTAGGTCCTGGTGCTTCACTGTGTCCTATGTCACGAAAGGCTTTTTGTACTAGAAAGCTCTATAGAAATGAGCACATCCTAAAATATCTTAGAAAGGAACTTATAAATTCTGTTTCTAGCTAGGGAATTAGTTTGAAATGAAGAAAACACTGGTGGAGGACCCGGTATGGAGCAGCTTTCTCGTGCAGGGTGACAGCAAGGCTTGCAAGACACAGCCAGCCATTGGCGGGATGCTGCAAACATCCAGCACCAGGCCTACGTCTTCTGGAAATACACCCACAGGAGTCAGTTTTCCTTTTTTCACGAGGGGGAGAGAGATGGATTTCCCCAGCTCTGGGGGGATTAAATGCCAGTTGGGTTGACTTGATAACGTGGAGCAAACAGGGTCAAAAAAACCGACTTCAGCTTTCAAGTGATGGGTTTGTCTGCGTCGGCGTGAACAAACTTTCCACTGTATTCACCACAAATAGGCTTTTCTTCCCATATCAGCCTGCAAGGGGTTTTTGTTCCAAGGGTTTTTTTCTTCCACTGTAGAACAAACATATTTATTGTCAACACTGCAAGAAAACCCGGATTTCCTTATGTCTGAGTTCCCATGTGTCTCTCTTACACTATCCCAGGGCATTGATAGACGGTAGGATCTTGTTCCAGGGCCTTATCTGGTTTTCATTTCAGCAGTCCTTTTTGAGTCTACTTCTATACAGCAACTTACCCATGTATCTGTCTGACCTTCTGCACCAAAAGCCACTCCGTCCTTTAAGCACTGAAATAGATTTCCTTTCTTTCATCAGCCTGGCATGTGAAGCCCCAGAATTTGCCCCAGCCCTGTGGAGTTTGTATCAACATCACCAGCAAAGGATGTCGAGGCAATGGCTTTCCAGGCCTCAGCAGTGATATTATCAGACCATTAACCTGAGTAAGGTGTATCGCCGTACCTGAGTATTTTGACACCTCTGAGTTACTTTGCACTCCCTCTTGCAGCAGACGGCTTCCTCTTTGTAGCTTGGTAGTCGCTCCATGCACTGGTTCCACATTTGCCTTTTAGAATGTGTAAAGCTTATCTGCTTCCCCTGTGCATGTATTTTTTATTTTCTTTTTTTTTTTTTTTTGAAAAGCCAGATTTTCAATCGGTGTAAATGCAGTCAGTGGAACTGCAGTGATTTACAGGAGCTAGCTCCGCAGCCCCTGTTTGGAGAGCTGTTAACCATTTACTATTCTTCGGAAACAATTAAGTACTCTAGGTAAAATGCAATAGCGTAACACTTAGAGCAAACCATGCATTTAACGGAGTGCATTCCTAGTAATGGGTGAATTTTAATAGGATTAAGAAAAAACATTTCTTCACGTGTCTGGACATCTTAATTACTGTTTGTAGGTAGGTGAGAAGATTGTCCCTGTGCCTGAGACACTGCTTTGCAGCTGATTTCCTGTGCGTCTCTAGGCTAACCACTTGAGTCTAGTATATATTTGAGTCTAATATATATTGAATCTAATAAGTATTTCCAAATGGGCTCAATTTTTAGAGTTAAAGGTGACCCATATGAAACATCTTTTAACAGAGCTATGTGGTTAGGTGTTTGTTGGTTTTTTTTTTCTTTTATGGCTTAAAGAAGAATATTGTAATTCTTGCTCAGAAAGTCATTTTAAATCATGTAAACCTTACTCATTTGTATGAGATCAGACAGCTTACTATCCATGTTTAATTTTGGTGTCATGGTTTCTTTTCTTCTCTCAGTGGATAGGATGGGTTAGGATCTGGATGCCTTGAGTAGCGACGATCTGAATTGCTTACTGCTGAGGCATCATAGTACTTGCAGCATGGAAGAGAGGGATTTAGAGTAGTCGCTGTGCATACGGGCTTTGGCCTCAGTTTCATACATCAAAAAGGACATGAAACTTTCCTTCTCTCTGCCGGATCATGTAGGCTCATCAATGTACAGCTTGTGTCTTGGTGGGCACTTGTGGAGTGTGGAGTAGGACTGGGTTCCCCATGGGCTGTATCACAGAAAGTTTGGTACATAGTGTGATGGTGTCTTCTTTCACCTCCTGTTGGATGAATTTAAATCCCTCATCACTAGAGATACAAGTCATTTTTGTCCTACCAAGCGTGATCCTGGATTCATGATGTTAGATTTGAAAGGTGGCTCTGCTCTTTGATCTCAGCAGACACATGGTCGAGCTGAAAAGCATGGTCTCCCTGCTTAGGCAGGCAGCACTCATCATTTGATGATCAAAAGCAGGAGAACTGCTCAATCATCAAGTGAAGTTGCAGAGAGCTACAGAATTACTGCAGAGTGATGTCTCTCTGCAATCCAGTATCTTTCTTTACTGATGCAACGTCGTGATGAAAACTTTGCAGCACATATCAGGATATTACTTCTGATCGTTTTGTGGTTCCTGCACCCTTTATGTTATAGGCCATCTCTCTTCTTCCAGATGTAAGGATGCAGCGGAGGATCGTGCCCATCACTGCTAGCTGATGAACAAAAATAAACCAACTGCTGATTAGTTCTCTTCAGATATTATTCTTCTTCCCTGCCTGTGCTTAAACTTTATGGGGTTGCAATGCTTCATCTACCCGAAAGCCAGTTGCTTTCTTTTTAATGTCACTAAATGTTTAAAAGCGTGTTGATTGGATTTACAAAGGTTATGTTTCACAACCGTGGACCAACTTTATTCTTTTAAATCAGACAGAATTTGCTTATATGAAATCAATTGCAACTGTTATAATTCTGGAATATGCCTTTTGGCACACAAATAATTCTCTAAAAGCAAAGAGGCATATTTTCTCCTGGATCCAGTTGCAGGTACAGGTTAGAACAGCCTGTGATCTTCTTTAACATATGTCCATTTATCGTGACATCCAGATCTGCCAGCTGAAGACAGCATTTTCCAGCCACCCCCCTGCTCTGAATTTATGAGCTAGCTCAACCAGGCTGCTGATGAACACCTGGGAGGGTGGGCTCACATCTTTCTTTAGTATTTTAATGTGTGCCAAGTGGAGCAGAGAATATCTGAAACTCTGAATCCAAACCCTCGGATACTGAGAAAGTGTGAGGGTCTCTGTATTGATCTCCAGCCTGAGGTGTGGTCTGGCTCTCAAACGGCTTTTGGAAGCGTTTTGAATATCGTCGATGTGATGCTAACGGAAGATCTCTCTAACAGGGCATCTATTATAGCCACTTGGAGTACCCCTAAGATTTTTGGTACACTTATATTGGACTGCTAAGAAAACAATTCTATGCAAAAAGAGCATTTTTGCCAGACCCTGGGGAAAATCTTCAAGATAAATTTTGCTTCCTACTGCATGTTGTGGCAATCCAGATGTTTTTTCTCAGACAGATGTTGCTTTGCCCAACACCAGGCATCGTCGCTCCTGAGCTGCTATTTTTGTGTGTACACAACGTCTGTTCCTGGAGCTACAGAAGCTGCAAGTCAATGATTTTTTTGTCTCTCTTTTTGTCATTTATACTTCCTGCACAATTCAAATAACCAAATGGTTTCCCATTTAGGAAGCACACCAGTTAAATGATAAGATTTGTTCAAAAACTTCTGGAGGACTGAAACCTTAGATAATAAATGCTCCTTATTTTATTTTAATAGACTTTTGAGTTCCACAGCATAACTACATGCTGTGCAGCATAGCTACGTGCACACAAATCCCCACCCTTTGGTTTCAACCTGCCACCTGGCTTCATTTGCTGTTTGCTAACTCTAGGATTGAAAGGGACCATGAAAACATCTGGAATGTGTCTCAATCATAGTCTCCCTCAGCTGTCTCTAGCAAGCTGAAGAACTTCGGTATGGTTAGTTGTTCCTAATGTGCAAGCTTACCTATACTTTTGATCATATGCATTTTCCTTATAATTTCTGGTTTTCACATCTTTTTGGCATAGAAAGTTCTGCTGTTTGTCAATCTGCATTTTATATGTGAGGGTTGGCCACATTGTGACTTTATTCAATGACATAATAATACTTTTCTTTTTGTTCTCTCTTTATTTCTTAATTTCTCTGATGTTCTTCTGCTTTTGCCACGTGAGTACCCACAGAGTCATAGAAGTCGTCATTAAAACTCCCAGGCATTCTTTACAAGTTCAAGGCCATCCTTGTGTATACGAAGAGGAGTTCTTCACAGGACAGCTCATATCCTGGCCTGATTTGCCCTCTTGAGGGGTTATTTCTTTTCATAGACTCTAGTCCACAAAGGATCAAAGATGGGCATTTCATTGGGTGCCTTGTGTTATATAGGATGAATCTGGATCTACACAGTTTAGCCAAACTGAATTTTTGAAATTAATATGGTGTTATGCTTACATGTAATGGCTTGTGACATACATGCAGTCAGAAAAATTGATCTAGCAATCTCTTCTGGCTTTAAGCTATGTGTATATGTGATTACCACAGTAGTTTTTAGACTGTGTTTTCAGACCCTGCTTCTGAAAGGGTAGGCAGATATCGAAGCCAGCTAGCATCAGTGAAAAGAAGAGCAGTTCCTGAATCAGTGCCAGTCAAAACATATACTGAACAGCCACTCTTGGATAACAAATACTGTTTCTCGGAGGATAAAACTAAAGGGGCTGAAAATACTATCAAGAAGCTGACAGCCATCCCCTGTCAAGTCAATACATGACTTGTGGGTCTCCTTGAAGGGGTATAAAATTTTCATCCAAGAAAGTTACAGCAATGGTTCACAAATCTACTGCACCAGCTGCTAGGAGGAAATTAAAAATAGAGGGAGCCTATCAACATAAAAGTCCATGTCAAGAAATAGTCTCCACACCTGTCTCATACATCTCAGATTAAAAATGCAGAGTTGTGTTGAGTTGTTGTCATGAAGGGGATCAAACCTCAAGAGGAGAAAACTTTCCCTCTCAGAAATATTTAAAGGAATGTTATTTTCCTGCTAAGTTAACATCCTTACAGAACAGAAACAGCAGTACTGTTTGGGAAATATGAGAAATTGAAATATTTCCTTTTTTCTTATTAGACATGCATCTGTACAGCTTTAATGATTACATCTATTTAACAAAGAACATTTTCTATAGCCTTTCAGTAAAAAAAAAAATCCTGGAGGAACATTTCTATACCAATGTCATGTATCTCTTCAGTTTCTACTTCAGCTATTCACCAATCTTCCAATCATTAGAGCATCAAGTTCTTTATTATTAGGGTGCCTTTAGGCCTCTTTTGAAAAGTGAATTAGAAACATTCCCTCCAATATTCATATAAATAATAGTTGTGAAACTTATATTCTGTAGAAGAAGTATCTGTTGATATACAGAAGCCATAAGAACTGAGTGGTAAGAGTCTTTACTATCCCACTCCAAAAATTTTTTATTCCTCTTTCATAATATGCTTGTTTTTATCTGTGGCTCAAAGACTCTTTAAATACTTGAGTTCATGAACGATTGCTTTCCTCAGATCATATATGACATGTAGGTATGTTTCCAAGAACCAGAAATCTAAGTGAAGGGTTAGCTGTCATATAAAAAGGAAAACAATTGATTTGCTCTGTGATAGAATATATCCAGCACTGTTTTGAAATTGAAGATTATCAACTTGATTAAAAATATATATATATATTAGGAGAATGCGAACGGTTGTTATGTAGTGATACTTTAGACAAACATTTGAAATTACTGGTTCTGTACATAACTGATCAAAACAGAAAATGACAACTATACCTCAAGCATATATATAATACAATAAAAAGTGAAAGATAAAAACAATCAAAAATCAACTGCATAGGTTTTTGGAAGAACCTTAAACTTCTAGAAATTACAGAAGAAAAAAAGTACCTTATGAAGCAATAATAACCACTCAATCTGCAGGAAACCTTCTAATAGTAAATTTCCAGGACTGGGCAGCTTGAGCATTGAGTTGTATAAATCTTCCTAGTAGCATCTGGTGCCTCCAATATTTCAAATCTTCTAACACTCCATTGAGCAGCGAAGACTGCCTGATTCCCTCTTGGAAGCCAATAGATTATCATTCTCTTAACCATTATCATTAATTAATCCAGGCAATAAAACACTGCAAACATCTTAGCAGACCAGCTAGCTCTTGGCCTGCAACTACTAATTTACACTGAACCAGTATGGCTTTATTCCAAGTTTGAACCACAGATTCTTATCTTTTGTAAACATTAAGTATCATTCATCATATTAAGTGAAGCATCCTTTTCCTAGTATTTATTTATATCTATACATATAAGTATACATATATGTGTATGTGTACATAAACACATACATATGCACATAAATTCAAAGTGGTTTTTGGAATTCTTTTTTGGCGGTATAAAATTTGGGCTGTGAACTCCAACAAACTGTTTAACAGTTTTTTAAGCGTATTTCTTTGAGCAGCTTCTGAGCAAATATTTTCTTGTTAAGGATTGACACAAAACATTTTTTGTCACCTTTTCTATTTTTTCCAGTCCTGTTACAGATCCACAGCAGCTCATACTTTTTCTAGAACTACAGCTGTGACATCACAGTTCACAGCTAAAAATATAATATTGCATCAGCTGTAGACATAATGCAGAAATGGTATTCATTTAAGAAAGACATGGACCTGTTGGAGCAGGTCCAGAGGAGGCCACAAAGTGATCAGAGGGCTGGAACACCTCTCCGATGAGGACAGGCTGAGAGAGTTGGGGTTGTTCAGCCTGGAGAAGAGAAGGCTCTGGGGACACCTTATTGCAGCCTTTTAATACTTAAAGGGGGCTTGTAAGAAAGATGGGGAAAGACTTTTTAGTAGGGCCTGTTGCAATAAGACAAGGGTTTTAATGGTTTTAAACTAAAAGAGGGGAGATTCAGGCTAGATATAAGGAAGAAATGTTTTACAATGAAGGTGGTGAAACACTGGCCCAGGTTGCCCAGAGAGGTGGTAGATGCCCCATCCCTGGAAACATTCAAGGTCAGGTTGGATGGGGCTCTGAGCAACCTGATCTAGTGGAAGATGTCCCTGCTCATTGCAGGAGGGTTGGACTAGATGACCTTTAAAGGCCCCTTCCAACCCAAACCATTCTATGATTCTATGATTATGGTGGCTTTGTCACAATTCTGCACAGTTTTTACAGTAGCCCTTGCTATGGTACAGGAATTAATTGCTTTCATGTGAGGGCAGAAGCAAAGTGCCTTTCCCTTCTTGCTACCAGGCTTTGATAAGCAATGTGATGCTGCTGACATGCATGTATTGTCCTACCAGGGTAGCCTGAATAGCCTTAGATCACCTTTTTGCAGTTCCGCCAGGAAGGTCTCTTACTCTTACTCTCGTACTCCTCAGCCTCTAGGACTTTTTGTTTATCTGTCCATATGAACCGCTTTGAACGTTAAGAGGCAGTAAAGGCTGATGTCAAGCATTGGCTCCTTTCTTCATACAAGTAACAGCTTAGGTGGGTTTCATTTCCCCTACTGTTGGGCATTTAAAAATTTAACATTGTAAGTTATTGTTAATTATGCTGGGTTTTACTCTTATTCTGCTCTCGTCCTACAATTTATGGAGTTGGTCACATTCCAGTGAATATCCCTTTCTTTATCTCTCGGGCATTAATAATGACCAAGGCACTACACTTCCCCTTGGAGTCTGATTTGGTTTTTTATTTTTCTCGTGTTGATTAAATCAAAGGATATACTCAAAAGTATTACTTCAGATAACTTGTAGTGTCTAGAAATACATTTCTAAATTCTCTTCTCCTTCAGATAGAGTTGAACATGGCACACTCCCTCTTAGGAATGCTCCCTTGCGCACACAACCCTGAAATACTCCCCAAAATTAGTTGTAAGTGCTGGATCAAAACTCTGCCAGGGGCCATATCAGCAGTTTTACAGTGGGGGCAATCACAGGTTAATGCTCATACTTTTGGCACCCTTTAATTTCTCTGGAGTAGCTGTAGCTTCTGATGACCAAATCTATGAAGCTACTATCTCAATGGAGTTTTGCTGACTTAGATGAAATCTTCTGGGTTCAGTGAGAACCCTTTGCGCCAGAACTGTGTTCGGTGACTGCATGCCAATATGTATGCCACCTTTGGCCTTTTAAGTCAGAAAGAGATCTTCATCTTGACACGACTCCCAGCGATAAACTGATGGGTCTTCTAGCTCAGTTACATCACCCAGCAGTCAGGCTTTCAGCCTTGTTTGCAAATCCTTTGCCAAAAAGCATTTCTGATTCTTGTAGCAATATTGCGTCACTTTCCAAATGGTCACTTATAAAATGTTTGACATAAGAGGTCAGATCCTAGACCTTACTCGTTTGCTTTTGTGCTCATTTGTTTGCTTCTTCAATGGTAGATACTCCCAGGAGTATAAGTAGGATGCATGGAATTGGCCAGGGAAGAATATACCACCATCCTTTTAATAGTGGCTCTCCTGGACTAGTAAAAGTGTGTGGCCGGCACATGCACTGTCAGGACAGAAAATTTCCTCAAGAACAATTGTAAACTGTTTCATTGTGTATTCTAGGTACTTACAGCTCTTTTTTTTTAAAAAAAAAAAAAAGAAAAGCATGATTACCTCTATTTTTACAGAGAATAAGACCTTAAAAACTAGATTCACTGATACCAAAGGTAAAAAAAGTAGTTAACCGAGCTTTTGTCACCACATGAGCTGCGTTTCTCTCTGGAGCTACTTGGACCTCTGCACTTCTCATTCAGATGCTTCATGTAAGTGCTTACAATTCAGGCTGAATCTGTGACTATCTGTCTTGTCCAGGCACACGGGAAATAGGCAGATCAGAGGATCATCACTGGGCTGCTGGAGCACTTAGAAGAGCAGCATCCTGAACCCTGGACCGTTTTGCTGTGTGGCTTCACCCTTAGAAGTTCATTAGCACGGAGGAGAGCTCCTCACTCACCGTCACAGCTCATGTTGATCTGCGATGGCTGAAGCTCTTCCTCCGAGCAAGGCATTATATGTTGGTCACACAAAAAGAAAGCACTATAGATGCAGTTTGTGTTTTGGTAACCTATGTAGTGGGGACAGTCCTGATTCACAGCCTTTTGTCATGAAATAAGAAAAATGAAAGTTGGATGATACACTTCGCTCAGCTAATCTTCATTTTTATTTGCCGTTCTGTTCCCGGTATTTTGCTGTTTCAGCATTTCAAAGTCCATTGTGCAGCCTGCTTATTCTTTTTTTTCCCCCCAGTTAGAGCAGTAAAGCACTGTGAGGGGAACCTGCTTTGTAGACACCGTATTCTGTAGGCGATTAAATGACTTTAATGGGCGCTGCACCTTTCCTGCTCCTCTTTTTGCTTGTCACAAGTTGTGAATTTATTACTATTACCTGTGACTAAGGAGAGTCATCAAAGGCAGACAAATTACAAGTTGTTTTCTGCACCAGACGGGTTTCAAGTTTCCTGAGGGCTCTGAGTGTTTGTTTATTTCCCAGAAAGAATTAGGTAGTTAATTCCACAGCATTTCTTGCTGGTCTTTTACATCAGATTCTTTGATAAATCATTTGGGACATCACATAATCAAGTGTTGCCATAAAACCTTTATACAGATCTATAAACTAGATTACATTGTGTGGGAAATCATTAACCTCCTCTACCAGAATTGTGCTGTTTGTACTAAAAAGGTGCAGCTAAGCATGGGTACAGGTCAGTAGCTTTCATATTTATCCTCTGGCCCAAGAGTTAAATCCACTCAACAGCCATCATCAGAGACAACATCTGGAAAGAAACATCTGGTGATTCCAAATTCCCTGTTGGTTTTGCTGCTGGTGGGTTTTTAATCTCAATTTTCTCTGCCAAGCCCTTGTCTTTCATCTGTGACAATGGCAGAGTTGTTCTGAAGAATTAAAAAATGGTGCATTACTGGTTGGCAACTACTTTAATTTAATATCCCCAGGCCATCCTGCACTGGCATAGTCAGGGCATGTGTTGAATAATTTTTTGCTCTAGAGTAGATGTTAAAGCTCATCTCACTGACGGGAACATTAAGACTATCTCCAACAAGTAAATTAAACAGTGTCTGGGAACAGTCCCAGGCACTAGAATACAATCACCTCTTCTGCTGCCCTGTTAGAAGCATCTGTGACATGGCGTTTGCCTGCATCAACTAGTGCTTTCCCAAATAATTCCCCGGTCTGGATGAGGAACTAGAAAAAACCAGAGATCATTCCCACCAGGCTCTTGTTATGCATCTGTGTTGTTCTGGAGGCTAAGAGAGGTTACTAGCTTAGACACGTACTGCTCCATGCCAGTTGGCCTCAGTGCTCGTGAATGTTTTTTGTACATTTAAATTACCTCTGTAGGTGTAGCCTAATTTAGTACAGCCCCTGTGAGCACAGCATCCTTGGGGCCAGTTGTCACAACTGTGATAACCAGAGTTCAGATGTCACCGTTCTCCATCAGCATAGACAGGGAAAAACCTTGGGCATATCTTCCCAACCTCATAGCATAGAGTAGAACTGAGCAAGTGAACAAATAAGGGTTAGATTCAGCACTAATTTATGCCTGGTTTGCAGGATTGTTTCTGGTGGAATTCTTTGTAATCTGTTCCATCTAATTTATTTGATAAATAATGTCTCCATCTTTGGGTTTTGCACTGCTATTGATAACTGTAACGATTTCTCAATCATACCAATGCAAACTCTTGACTGATGGAAAACTACAGTTACACGGGCATTATAAATGTCTAGCGCTCACTCAGGAAAAAACTCTTTCCAACATAACAAGAAGTTTGTTCAGAAGATGGACATGCCCTCAACCCCTCACAACTGTGACTTCAGTAAATCAAATAATGGCAAAATAAAATCAGTTACACAGTAAAATCAATCAAGCATCAAAACCACAAATCAAAGCAAGAACAAAAATGGAAAATTCTCCCTTCTAAAACCTAAGAATTATTGCCAAAGAGAGAAGCCGTAGCAGCACCATAAAGTCCCAGAACTTTTCTATCGCTCTTGGTTGCTCATGAAATATTATGTGGGATTTTTTTTTTCCAGATGCTGTGATGATGGAGAATAGTATAATGTCTTAAACAAAGACAGATTATTGCTATGTTGAATCAAGCCGTTAATATTTATGTTCTTCATGAATAATTTCATGTACTCTTTTGAAAACTTTACAAACATTCGTCACCCTGTGGAAGAAACAGCTGTTTTCCTCATTTAATAGCAGGGAAATGGGGAGAAAGAATATATGCCTCGCTCTTTGTCTCAAAATTAGAGTGAAGGGGCTGCCTCCCAGTTCTGCATGCTGAAAGACACTGGTTGAGCTTCTTGATAGACGACATAATAACGGCGTAGCACAGCACCCCTTTTGATGTCGGATCTACATAGAAATATTGGCCCATATAACGTGAAACATTGTTTTGTTTATATAATAAAATATTTCACAGGTATGACATATTGGTAAGTGCAGAGCAAGGCTGGCAATTTATATCCACATGTGGAATATAAAGATAGGATTGTACATTCATAACTGCAAACAACTGCTGCTGGAATTGTGTTTCCAAGCAGATTGGTTGTTTATCCCCATTCCTGCGCAACTTGTGTTGGGAAAAGATCATTCTTTTTCCTGTAGGTTCTCCTGTAGCCCATCCTTATGCAGCACTTAACACAAAAAAACTCTTAAACTGCTAAACTTCATTTTTCATATTTATTTTAATAGAGATCTGAAATTTAAATAAAAAGCTGTCAACTCTTCATTTGATTTATCGTTTCTTAATAAAAAAGGAAGAGAGAAAAGTCAGTTGTCCCCTTCCCAAATAATTCTTGGGCCCCTGTTGAGAAAATTTCATTGGCACTGTTATCTGCTCCTCTAGAGCATATGGCTTTTGCTGAACTGGGAAATGATTAGTCTGAACATTTAGTTCATTTTTAGTCCTGTGTATTTTCATTTTGAAAAAAGTGATATTTTGTGTCTGTTTTTCTGATTTCATGATTATGGCATGAGGTAGACCGGGTGAGGGTACTAAATTTTTATAGGAGAAGGTTTCAGAAGTACAGTGGTTGATATCTTAGAGGAAATCCTGTCTCGCAAGGGGAAGAATCGGGATTCATTCTGTCTAATTTTTGGCTTCTAACTGTGGCAATTATGTTGTTCTAGACTGCCTTTTTAGCCAGTGGACAGAAGCACCTTAATTTGGCAATGGGTTATTTCCATTCCCTGAAAGGATTATGCTTTTAACTTAGCAGCTCAGTTAAGTGTTTAAGATCAGGGTGAGAGGAATCTGTCCCCCCAAATCCTCGAATGCCAAGCTTTAGCTGGATGTTGAGCTATTCATTTTGGTAAATCATGTGGAACCACCTGGAAAGGTCTTCAAATGTGCAGAAGGCCTCTGGAGAATGTTAATCTCATCCCTGGGCTGGAAGAGCTCCATAGCTTTTGACTTTATTATGATTTTCCTGCTTGGCTGATGTAGACTCTGCAGGCTGGAACATTTTCAAGGGATGGAAGAGGATGTTTGTGTACCAACATATATGTGAATCTTCTTTTCTCTAGTGGGTCATAAAGCATTATGGGGACTATTCCCACCTGGAAGCTGTTCTGTTGTTTCCACTAGGATGCTGGCACCACTCTGTTCCTGGGATTTTTCAGTGCAAATTTGTCGCCTCATACTTGAGTAGAATAGGCTATTCCTCATTCTGCCCGAAGTACCGGTTATCCCAGTAATGGCGCTTTCACTGTTAAATCCCTTTTACACACAGGCATTTGCTATTCAGGGAGTACGGGAAGGAGTAGATGAAAACTCATAATGCCACCATCCGTCCAGTCTTTCAAAGGTGATTTTATTCTCCACAAGGCATAATGCTCTTGCCTTTTTCAGTTTTCCTCTAGCGTGCGGAATTGTCAGCAGGGTAAATATTCACCTTTCTTCGTAAATAAGTAGTGGCTTTGTATCAGACCTAGGTCCAGCCACAGACCAGTAAAGCTTTGAATAGCACTGGAACAAACCAGCTGCACATATGTGAGAAGCTCGTGTAATTTCTTCTGGTTAGGATTCACTTTGAGGTTGTTTACCCACCCTTAAACACAAACAGGGAAGGTCTATTATTTGATCAGATCTGACTCTCAAACAAAGATCTCATTATAGTGTCTTTCAACAGCACAGTTGTGTTTTCAAGCTTTGAGAGGTGCAGCAGCTCTTCATTATTACCAAAATGGGGAGAGAAAAAAAGAAAAGGGATGCTCATTTCTTTAATGGCTGTTGAGAGACAAATCTCCCTTTCTTTGTCATGCCTGGTCAAAGACTGATCCAGAAAGATGCCTCATATCCCACCATGCTCTGGGAGATCAGTGGGTGGTTTCAGATATTCTGGCTGAACCCCATTTTTCATGAAACTAAGTACCAGAATTCTCATCGGAATTCATGAAGAGGGAGGGCACCTGGCACTTTAGCTAGCACAGAGAAGGCTACAGTCACAAACTCCACCAATGCTTCCCTGGTACTACCTTAATTTTGTAATCAATCATATATAAATCGCCCCTCCAAAACTTTCTTTCCTTTCCACCCTTTCATTTTCCTCCATTCCTAATTCACCTTTGCAGATGAGATCGGGGTCTTTGGGAATAAAATCTCATTTGAATTCAGAAACCAACTTTTAAGAGTAACTCAGTACATCTAGTGAGACAACATCTGATCTGTCCAATCTCTAATCGATTTAATAGGGGCAAGGGCATAGGCAGGCAGGACTTAGGATTTTTCTTCTTATTTCCACAGAGCCCTTCTGGGTATTTCACAAAGCTGCTAAAGTTCATGTTCTAGGACAAGGTAAAATGTCTTTGAGGCATCGAGTAGCACACATTTAATGAAGATAGAAAGCCAATCACTTAACATCAGATGAGGAACAGCAATTTCCTTCAGTCTGGCACTTTGTGTATTGAACAAAATTGCATGAGAGCTTTGAGCACTAGGAGAGCTGTCAAGCGGCCGTTTGTCTGGGAGCTGGAGCAGTCCCCTTGGAAACAGCTTAAACCTTTTAAATGAAAGCATTACAAAATGTACATCTGTGTGTAATATATTGTCCATAGCCTCAACTGTCAAGGGCCAGGCAACACAATGTTTATATATATTTTTTTCCTGATAGTCATTTTCATGCTTTCACATGTAAACAGAACCTCCTTTAAGACTGCAGAGTACTTGGCTACTCAATAAGCAAGCGTCATACAAAATGTTTGCCCTTAAAACTGGTTCAGCTGGGTTATCTGACGTTATAACATTTACCTCAACATTTGCGATACTCCCTGGGCCTCTCTATTGCAAATACATAGAGATTTCTTGTTAGATAAGGCAAAATGAGAAATTTGACAGTCACCCTCTGTACATTATGGTGAGAAACAGTGTTTTAGGGGGGGACCTGTTAACAGACATACTTGTTGCCATATGTCATCACCTATATATAACACTGGTCCAAATTCAGAAGCCTGTACTATACCATCATAAATGATCTGTGAATGCGAATTCTGAGGAAACATGCTATTTGTTTTATTATTTTATCTCTTTTATAAAGCAATGTATTTACTTTACTCATTGTATTTTTTCTGGCGACTATGACAATAACTAACAAAAAAGCCAGAAAAAAGAATACAAGGATGGTGCATAGTATAAAATATATTCCCTTGGAACATACTTGGTCTCATGGTCTCATATTGCTGTAAATGTGGGGCAGCTCTTCTGAAATCATCTGACTTTTAACAAGTAAAACTGGTTTAAGTGAGAGGAAAATCAAGCCTGTTTTTTTCTAGGCTTCTCTCTCTCTCTCTCTGAGATTTCCTTGATCCTCTCCCCTCTCATCTTCTCCTCCAAAGCCTGCTTGCAACTTGTACTCCCAGCAGCCACTTTCTTTAATGAAAAGTAATGCTGAGCACTGAGCAGATTCCACTTCAGCTTTGACACTAGGAAGTGGATTTAAAGTATCTGACAGAGCTGCAAACTACAGCTGATTGGGCATTTTGGCAGTTTAAAACTATTGCTTTTCTTTCCTTTTCTTGCCTTTGGCGTCTTACTTTTTCCCCCTCACTACTCCCATCAATTGCTTTCAGTCCCCACAGGATGCCTTATCCTTGACCCTGTCACCAGCTTCCCCCAGAAGTATTCAGTAACAGATATTCTTGGTCTTCAGCACTAAAACCCTCACTATGCCCTGCTCAGAATTCATGCCATCGAGCAGGTATTTGGCCAAAGGGATCATAAATCTGTGGAACGAGATCACAAGATCAACATCAACTGGTGTTTCATCACAAGGTCCTTCTAGATGGTTTTTGTGCAAGGACTGCAGGGGTTGGTCCACCCACGAGCATGGCATTGACTCTCCCCTTGCATATATTTACAAATGAGAAAACAGATAGCTGATCAAGCACCTTGTTGAAGAGTGTACAGTGGAGATCTCATCTTCTGTTACAAGCACAAGGACTTTGTGCTTTTCTATTGATTTATATTGAACTTGATGTGAAATAGTAAAGGAAAAAAAAGTTTCTTAAAGAAAACCCCATTCCATCTCTCTCCCCCAGAATAACTGTAGGAAGTGCATGGGGCGGTTACACAGTTGTGATCTTCATCATGAAATTTTGATTGCATATTGGCACTGAAAATCCAACCCTTGTCTTATTCTCCAGCAGAGCTTTCTTATTGTTTTTCTATGATCACGAGGAAAATGATGCTGAATTTGGGAGAAAATACACTGAGAATTGGCCCAGTAGTTCACAGAACAGGAGAGCTGTGCTGCTATTTTCCGAGAGTTTTTGTGATGATAGATGGGATTGTGGTTGCTGTTTTGATGGTATTATTCATGCCATGACAGTGATCCATTGGGATCAAAATAAATCCACAGCAGCAAAACAAACAAGCATAAAACAGGCCTGTTGTAAGGAAGTGTGGGAGAAAATAGTAGTTATATGACAACTGGGCAGATTTTAGAAGTTGAAAATTGGGAAAGCCTCCAACCCATGATTTAAAAGACAGCTACTGCATGGAGTGGGAGTTTATAGATCAGCAGAACAAGCTATCAACTTTCAATAAAATATTAGGAGTAGTTTAATGAGATTAACCTCCTGGGAAGTGTGGTGGACCAAGTTCAGAGGTGCACTTGGAACAGCGTCCTGGCTCCAAGCCACACCTCTGGAAAGTATGGTTGTTTGCTGGGCAGAAAGGAACCACATCTTTTTTTTCATTCCTTCTTTCCCTCAATTCCTCCTCCAGCCTTTAATCTTCAGTTACTCTGCTCTCCCTGCAAGTAATCTGACCACTTGATCCGGGGAGATATCCCACCCTCCTGCCTTCCGGAGGGCACTGAATAGTATTAGGCTGACAGTTCTTGTGACATCGTGGCTTTCTTCTCCTGCAGAAAAAGAGGGGACCATCCAATGCCACTAGGAATAAAAAAAACAAAATTACTGTAGAACAGCGATAAAATACAGGGGTTACAGAGCGAGCTGCTTCTTAGTAACTTTAGCCATCCAAAGTTTAGTTATCTAGCTGGTTGTGGATGTTTTAAACAACCTCATGGAGAAACATCCTTTGAAAGCTATTAATCACAGCATCTCTTTCTCTGACTGAAGAGGTCCCTGAGTCACAATTTATTGGGGTCTGGAATATTTGGCAGACTTAACTCTCGGTATGCTTGCCTGTTCTTGTACCGTTTTTCTAGAAGTCTGTGTTGGTCACTTGACTTGATGAGTCACTGGTCCAACCCAGTACAGTCATTCCTAGGGGAATCGCTTGGGCCTCCTGTATCATTAATAGAGAGAAAGAAAATAGTTTTCTGGAGGTGGTTCTCAATGCTCAATTATAGAAGAAGCCCAGTGACTAACAGAGCAGGAACACCTGTCTCCAAGAAAGTTGTGTTCTACTACTGGCCCTGTGTCATGAAAAAGAGCTGTTAAGTGGTGGAGCTCTTCATATGTTGGAAGTTGGTAGCTGATGGAGGACTAGGGCAAAAGAGATGAGGGATGAGTTTCTGAGAGCTGCGATCCTTTCACTTGTAGATGGTAAACTCCTTTTAACGTTGACAGTTTTCCAGGGGTGTAAAGCTCTGGTAAGTGTTTGGGTTCTTTTAGATCCTGCCACAATTCAACAGGAAAGAAAAGAAATAGAAGGTGGTACAGGATGAAGAGTGCGATCATTGCTAGAAAATAGACCATTTGTTTATTATTTGCATTGCAGCAAATCACAATGATATTGCATTGCAGCAATGAGAAGCCCCAGTTAGAGTGAAACCTCGCTTTGAGAGACTTAAGACCGCAAGACACTCAAGAGAAAGTGAAATTGCTGCGATGAGACAACCAAGGTTACAAAGGAAGTCAGTGGCAGAGCTGGGAAAATGTCTTCTGACTCCCAGGCCACTGCTCACGGCAGGAGACCATTGTGACACGGAGTCAACAAAGACTATGATTTATTCTTTCTGTGCAGGAATATTTATTATTGAACAGCTGTTGTCAGTCCACCCAGCCTATTTGAAAAAATCCGAAGGAAGGAAAGATCTAGTTCTTCCCTGGGAAATGGTTTACAGTTTTCTGGATATGACTGGATTAACTGTCTATACTTCTTCCTTTTCTAATTTCACCCCATCACATTTAATTCTCCACCCTCGAGCAACCCTAAATAATTCCTACATGAACTACTGTTCAGTAACCTAATAAGACAGTAAAGTGTGCCTTGACATCCCAACCAAAATAGTAAATATTTAATATAATGCACTCTATGAGGAGCAAAGTAAAATTAAATTAAAAGTCAGATAAAATGAGCTTAAATGCAATAAATACCAGTTACTATTCAGTGCTGAGAAGTTGCATGTGTGTTTGTTTCCTCTCAGTTAGCAGTATTGGCAGCCTACTTTTTTGTGGTTTTGAAATGGCAACAGACACCCCCTTGCAAGTCTGCTTCATCATGTCTGTTAAAATAATTACTGACATTATTGGCTTTATTGTTTGGCATCCCAATTTATTTAATTTTTTTCAGTTAGCTGCAGGAGGTCCAAAAATCTGTGTTGCTGGGTTAGTTATTTCTATTTTTATCTTTCTTTCCTTTTTGGTTTGCCTGAAAAAAAGCCATAGAAAATTTGCAGTAAATATTGAAAAAATACTCATTTTTATAGAATATATTTGAAAACAGAAAGCAGATTTAATCCAATTCTATTTTTAACCTGTGAGGTGGAAACATTCAAACGCAAGCAAAAACTATCCTTATGCTTTCATGCGCACTTTCAGTTGGGTATAGTATTCTTTATTTATTGTCCCATACCCTTATGTACTCCTCACCAGATGCTGTGCTCCACCCAGAACTGCCTATGCTTTACCACTTTGCCATTTTCTTTTGGGAAAATAAATCATTTTTTTCAACTCATCATCTAAATCTGAGAAACCATTTCCTGGAACAGGAATTTTCTTGTTAGTATATGAAGAAGCAATGCTAGTTAAGATCCAAATTAAGGACTGTACAATCATGGCTTCAAAGCTTCCTGGAACAACTCATGCAGATTACTGCAGGCTTCTAGTCTTTAGTATTCAAGGATTTGCTCTAATCTTGACTATTCAAGATCAACTATATTTAGATTTGGTACCTGAGAGAAAAATATTGTCTACAGATATATACATTTTTTAACCAGAATCTACAAATAATGAGCACGTCCTGCTGTCCAATAAAAGAATGCAAGTACAGTAGTTGGTTTAATTATTCTAATTTTAAAAGCACTGAAACATCCCCATCTTTTATACTTTCTTCCGAAACACTCACTTGAAAACTGTTGGCTTCTTGCATCAGAAATTTAATCCAAATTGCATTTTTCTGTGGGATGATATCTCACGTATTACACTGATGTTGTTGGGTGTTTCCGTCGCACAAGGCCAGGATATAAACACACTCCGTGTATCCTTTCTCTGGGTCCCACCTGTGTCTTAGTCCCATGGGACATCTCGGCCTTTCTTCTGGTCTCCAGTGATGTACACTCCTTGAGAAAAAGCCAAAGTCTGGAATAACTTGTCCCTTTAATAAAATTCTCATAAGGCTGACTGACTGCCCACACCACCCAAAGTACCGCATTAATGGAGAGGTTCTGGGATTCCCTCTCACATGGAAAATTTTGAACTGTTAAAGTAGTTTCCTGCTGGTCACTTCCAGTAATAACATCATTGTTTTTAAGATAGTATCAGTAATTCTACTCTTAATTAATTCAAGGAGATATTCTGACCTGCCTTCAGATGCCTTGCTCTGTCATTAATATTGTTTTGCAGTTACAATTAAATACACAAAAGGAACACCACTGCTTTCACTTGGTTCTATACCTTTCATTTTGAAGGTCATTCTAGTACAGACTCATATACTCATCTATAGCAGGGATTTTTTTCAAACGTGACAGGGTGTCTCACAGTGAAACAGGATTCTTCCAACCTTTCTGAATGAAAGATGCTTTAAAAGGATAATTTTCCCCTGCTTATCCCTGGGTAAATACCTCCTCTTGAAACGTTGTACTCATTGATAGATATTCAACCCCCTGCACTGCAGACTAGTTTATATCAGTATAATTATTTGGAGTATAATTAACAGTTATTTTGAGGAGGCATGCAGAGGAACGGAGTCTAGTTTGCATCCACGTTGGAACTGCAAAGACAGCTATGCAATAAAGATTATCACTGGAATCAACAGGAACATGGTGGAAGAGGAGGGAACGAACCTGCTGAATAAGGCATTGTTTCTGCATAGTCATTGTTCAGTTCAGCACCACAAATTAGTAAGTCATTTGTCGCTATCACCACAGCTTCTACAAAAAACATTTCAGATGTTAACAAAAATGTGCAGCTTACCTTGTAAACATAAATTTTTGAGACTAGTGGGAAAACAGGATCCCACTGGCTTCTAGAGCTGCTTAATACGTGGGATTTGATTCCTTCTAAAACGTATGGGTGGAAAATGGCAAGAGATAACAGAAGAGCCATGTCTAGAACAAGAAAAAAAGGGTTTAAAATGCCATTCCAATGAATTCCCTGGAGGATTAGTTAGAGGAGTGTAATTAAGGTTTCTGATCTTTATGGAATGTTCCATGTTGTTAAACAAACAATAAAATTCATAGTTATTCCTATAATAAAACCTAAAGAGATTTCTCTTGTTGAAATAAACTTAATGTACAGTATCATATGGTGGGCAAGTATCTTCATATTTGGCAGGTTTAATGGGATTCAGGGATTATGCCATGGCAGTGTTCGAGAAGCCAGGTTGTAATCAGGATTTCACCTTTAACTCTTAAGTTTGTAATAGATTAATGAAGCTGAAAATTTGTGGAACTGTTGGCTGCTGCAGTTATAGTTGTGGTAGCCTATCTGAACTTTTCTTAATGAAATAACGCAGGAAACACTTGGAGACCACTGTGTATACCATAGAGAGGAATGTGTCCTACACAACAGAGTTTTTAAGGCAGTAAATATATGAGAGGGCTGGTTTATTTATTTATGTTGTTTCTATTTTTTTTTCATTACCACTATTCACTGAAATCATGAATAGTTTTATGTGTTTGCAATGCCACTGAGATACAATTTGATAATGAATAGCAGAATAGTGGAATACTTCGGATTAAATTACAAAGGAAGAAAGACATCAGCAGGCATCTGTTGCAGGCCTTGAAATAAAAGAAAATATAAATTCCTCAGACCAGTTATTCAAAAGTTGGATACAGGATATAGTATTCGTGTAGTACTTTAACTACCTAGACATCTGCTGGGTAAAACCCACTGTTAAACACGGATCATCAAAAACACTCCTAAATTACATGGAGGGAAAACTTTATGACATGGAAAAAAAAGAACTGAATCTAAAGAAGCTGTTACAGTTTTACATTTTAGTAGTTAGAAAAAAATGAGAGTGTAAATCATGAAGCCAGTCAGAGATGTCTACAATGGTCTACAAGTTGTCTATAACTATATATCTACAGCTAGGTCTATGGGCTCTCTCCGTGGCCATTGGAAAGAAACAAACACTTCTAGGGTGTAGTTTGTTAAACTTGGTTTTGATGCTTATTTCAGGATGAGACTAGTTGTAACCTGAACATGTTCATTTTTTTTATTCCATTGACTATAGGAGACCTTAGACTGGTTCAGGTGTGGATTGTCTCCACTGTAGGTACCAAAAGTTAGGTAGGATGGTTACATTTTTCTTTCTGGATAGCATGCAAGGGTAAGAGAGCGTTCCAGGACTGCCTTTTGGCACCTGTACAGTCAGCCTGTACATGCACTGATAAAAAAAAGAGTGTCCTAGCAGTGAACAAGGGTGTAGCACTCAGTAACACAAAAGGATAAAAGGACTGAACTACTCCGATCAATTCCTATCCAAATCTTATAAGGGCCTTCCAACTTCTGCCTCAAAAGAATAAGCTATGTTTAATTACCAGGAAACAGTGCAAGGAGAATGGGAGATGTCAGAAATATGTGCTTCAAGTAACAAAATGAGATTTGACCTAGAAAAATGTAGGCTAATAAATCTGAGAGGGAAATAATCTAAAGCACAGTTATTAAGTCAGACAAAGATACCTGGAAAGCAGAAATGTCAAAGGAGACCTTGGGGTTTTAGCAGACAGCAAATAATATATATGCATGCTGGAACGCTAGAGAATGACAAAAAGGGATGGTGTGATTTGGGTCTGTACGTGCAGAGGCTTCATTCCTTTGTCCACAGGGAGGTGATTTTCTTGCTATATGGCAGTGATGAGATTGCACCTTGAATCTAGTGATGGATGTTGACAAATTGAAGGGAATTCCGAGAACAGCAGCAAAAATCATTAAGGGGCTGAACAACCTGACTTGGTAGGAAAAAGAAAGTCATGCACTCAGAGGATAAAGGGAAAAGATTGTTTCTGTTATCCCAAGGTGACAAAACCAGGCATGATGGGATTATGTTAAACAAATTGGAGCTGCAAAGCAGGAAGAAATTCCTGCTGCAGTGTGACTTAAAGAGTTTTCCAAAGTGTATGGTGAAAGACATTTATGTAATTAAAAGGGGAAGTCAGCATGAAAAAGTTAATCAGAACTCAATTTGTTCTGGCATTTGTTACAAGTAACTTTTGTCATTATTAAAATTAAATTAAATGAGATTCAGTAACCTATGCTTTCAGATTGTGCATTTTGTGCATTTGATGACATGTGGTATCCTGCAAGTGTCACTGGTTTATTGCTAGTTGTATTACACATATTATGACGACTTTGCATGAAGTCATTTTTCTGAACTACTCTGAGGAGTACACATTATTGACTCCCTGGGATTTTCTACCAACTTCTACTGGTGGGTCAACACAGAGGTTTATGAATTGGCTCCTTCTAGCTGATGCTGTATACACTTTTGTATTCAGCAGCAGAGGTTAATATTTATCCTGCAGCTGCATAGGCTTTTTCACTGGTACTCACACTGTTGGAAGCCCAGCATCCTTGTTATTTTGTTGATGATGTAGTGGTGATACAGTCTTCCAAAACCAGCTTTGGATATGCAAAGTACTTTGTGAATACCAGAACTCATTTCTTGTGTCAGTCAAGATCAGGGTAGAAAATGACTGGTTTAGACTGCTTTCTTGTATGGGTCTATCAGACCCTGGAACTCCATAAATAGTCAATGGAGAAAAGTATTCAAGATGTCTAAGTCGGATATCTAAAGAAGGTGGTTTGAACAAGCTCCTCCGTATTTACTGAATAAAACAGCCTCGATGCTAAAAATAGGAAGGAAACAGTTAGCTGTTTGCATTGAGAAGAAAGGATAAGCTCTGCCACTTGCACTGAGCTCAGATGCCTTTCTAATACATAACATATTGCTTATTGTGTATGGATATACAGCAATCAGTACTTAAAGACTGCTTGCTGAGAGGTTTCACTAAGAAAGTAATTTAGTCAATTAACAGTAAAAAATTCTAAATCACTGAGTCACTTTTAAACCTTGTTTGAGTGGGGTACTTCATCAGATACTCCGTAGTAGAGAAGGATTTGCAGTGGCAAGGGTATGGATTAATAAGGCTTTTCCAGCCATACTTTCAATTATCTCTTTTTCGCTATTTTACATTGGACTCCCTTCACAGCTAGAGTGTATGGCCAATAATACAGGAATCTCATTTCTTCCGCTATTTAGCTATGAAAAATTAATGGCAATTAACTTATAACGAGTTGACAGGAAATAGAACCTTAATGCTATTAGAACCTTAAACTATGGAAGCTCCATTTGCTTATTTATCTCATAATCTGTTAATCTGCTTTAATATTTATGGGTAATGATAGTTATATTAATTTCTCATTATTTTCACTGCCTCACTCCTTTCCCCTCCTTCCGCTTGGTAACTGAATCCGTTTCTTAAAGAATAAACAAACTCATTTCTGTAGGCATTTCCCAAATGTGTGTTTGACAGAATCATCAGGTGAATGTCTGCCACACCATGAATTTTATGTGTGAGCATCTCAGGAATTTCTTTACCCCACTGTCATATACAGGGCTGGGATCAGATGTGATCTGAATGGGAAGGAGGAAAAGCATGAGGATCTGCTCCATGGCTGCTCTGCAGCCACACAAGCCATAACTGGGGCTGCACTGGTCAATGCTCTACAATGCTTGCCCACCTCCTACACCTCGTGGTAAAGCTGCTCCTTCACAAAGCCATCTCATAGTGAAAGGACTTTGAGTCAAGTTCATCGAGTTATATCAGTTTTCATGTAAATCTGGTCTACAGTTTCCAGTGCATTGTCTTCATTACCAGGCGGATTTACTGTGAAAGGGTGTCTCTCACATTCATTAGCTTATATTTTAACCAAAAATTTTCTGCTTATCCTAAGAGAGGGAACAAGAGGCTGTGCATAGCATGTGCAAAGTGGCTCTGCAGCCAAGCTGACTAGGACAAATTTAGTGGACCTCTTTCATTAGTTGCGAAGGTCATATCCCATTGACTTCTGTGGCACTGCACGAACATAATTCAAAGCACAATTTGTTCCAGTAAAGTTGGACTTGATCTCCTGTTGCAGTTGTTCTGGCTTTTAAACCATTTAGTAGTGTGAAGTGAGTGTAAAAGTTTTGCTGAGGTAATTGGTTGTGATTTAAGATTCTTTATGCATTTACTTTCTGGTTCATAAATGACTATTCAAGGAAGGCAACAGAGGAAAGGCTCTTTAATATCATTCATTTGAGCATCGCTTGATTCCATGCCATGTTAATTTCTAAAGGAACATTCTCACATGTTCTACATGTCTGAAAATATTTAACTTAAAAATATTTCCCCCATTTTACAATTTGAAAGGTATTTGAATCTACAGCTTGGATTGCTAGGCTCCCTCTGGATACTGGTTAGGTTTAGCTCAGAAGTTACATTTCACATGTAAGGCAAACACCTTCAGGTGGAATACAGGAGCAACATGGCTTGTCATAGGTTTGGCGTGGTTTATCTGATTTTAGATAACTATATCTAAACTAATCTCCCATGGTTTGGTCTACAATAAATGGGACGATAGTTCTTTAACCCACAAAAGGCCGGTTTATGCTGATGGGATGAATTCATGTAACAAGAAGAAGAACAGCTTGGTGCTCTGGACTCCTGTCTCCCAGGGCATATCTCTGCCCCATGTCTCTTTACTGTAGAACTGTAGGAATGCCAGCACCTTCTATACTTATAGTCAAATGCCATATGGGATTTCCTAACATTAATTGAACATCTAATTAATAGATTTTTTTTTATGATACACTAATTCGTCCAAATTGTCTTTGCTAGTCACTGCTGAAGAACTATAAGGCTTTGAAGCACACTAAGTTGTCTAAAAAAACCTAGTAACAGTGAGTTCAAAACACTTTGTTGATATCCAGTGCCAGAAAAGCAGTGCTGCCTGTTATATTCAGATACAGACAGATTGGATTCTTGTAGCTAAACAAGTATCATATGGTTCGGCCCCCTTGTTTAAGAGGTAGACCAGCTCCTTTTTTTGTTGTCGTTGCTACATTAACCTCCAGGAGGTTTTGTTTTGTTGCTGGCCTATTCCTCAGATGACTGTTTTCAAGTGGAAGGGGAGGTAAATCTGACAAGAAAGCAATAATTCATAGAGAAAATGACAGCTATAATGAAGTGCTGCAGTGGTGGAAAGATTTCCCCGGCAGAAATGTGCAGCCCAGCTCACCTCCTGGAAGTTCATTGACTTCAGTGTGTCTCCTCCAGACTTGACTTTGGCCCAATGCATTTTCTTAAGCATAAGGCCAGTTTGCTATTTCAGAGCTCTCACTCATTGGTAAAGTTGACCCAAATCTTAACAATTGTCACATGAATCAAATCATAATAATTTATTACCCAAGTGCTGTTGTATGAATGTGCTGCCTGAGGAATTGTACTGTGTATGGCAAGAGGCAGTGGCCTTCAAGTAAAAACCATGCGTGTGAATTGCTTGTTTGCACGAGCTGATCTTTTGGCAAAGTTACAGAGAAATGAGAAGAGCACCTCCTAACAAGGCCCGAGGACTTAAAAAAAATTTGCCTTTCCCTGTCAGGCCATTCATTCTAAGGAAAGAAGTAGAGGGCCATAATTCTTCCATGAAACCAAGTAACAACCTTTTAATAAGCATCACTATGTCTTTAGATTGAAATAAGAGGTTATCTACCCTTTTATCCCATATTATATTGCCCAAATTCCTCTTCACCATCCTCACTGTGGTTAGATGAAAGCCCCCTGTTTTCATATTGATCACTAAAAGCACTTTCTCCTTGTACCAGTTCACTGCATCACTTCTAAATGCAGTTCATCTGATCCCTCTTACTTTGGCTGCTGCTCATTTAGGGCTACAAAAACTGTAGTTTCAGGCAGGTCTTGGAACCAAATGATCATGTTTCTTACCTCATTCCAGGGGATAACATTAGGATCTTTGTTTAGGTGGGATTCAGAATAAAAATAAAGCTCACTTTGCTTTCCCATGCATGCCCACACACGTGCACACCCATATATATACACCCCTCTTTCTCCGCAAGGGTTATTTGAAGCCAGAACAGTAGACATCTGTGTATGTTTGTGCCTATTTCTTTTCAGTAACACACTTTCCAAATGCTAGATGCTGGGGAAGCGTAACTGCACTGAAATGTTACGCTAGGTACAACCTAAGCTCTTCAGAGCTGTGGATTGAATGGTTCTCAGAGTTATTCTTTTTCACTGGCAAAGACAAAGTTGCTATTTGACAAGGAAATTAAGGGATAAAGGCAACAAAGTCACTGATTTAGGGTCATCAAGAATTTATTTGTAAACAGGTCTTAGCTTGAGTTGCACTGTTTCCCTACAGTCGCTTGCATGTGGCTGTAGCTCTTATTTCCACTTGCAGTTTTTGTGTGCATGGAATTGTACCAGCGTGAGGCTCAATGGAGCACTTCCATATCTGTTTTCCCTTCTCCTCTTTTATCCCTGCCAGACCAGCACAAAAAAAATCCATATTCTAGCTTGAAGGGAAACCATTCACAATGATAAGAACCAATCTCACATGCCAGATAGATTGGAAACTCAGACCAACATTTTAGGGGAATGTTCCTGGACTAAAGTGAAGTGACAAGCATAGACCCACACAGCAGGCTGGATTTTATGAACATATGTCAGCAGGGTATCTGCTGTGTTCAAAGCAATCTGCAAGCTGCAAACAGAAAAAAAACCAACCCACATAGAAAACTTGTTTTTTAAATAATTCAACTTTTCCATAGTCCGGGTCTTACCAGTCTTAGGCAGTGCATGTCTCCATCTTGCTTACAGTAATGTTCCCCACTTTAATGTTCCGCAGCTTCGTTTTACAACAACACAGGCAGCACTCTCTCTCCTGTGTTCCTCGTGGGCAAGCGAATTTCTGTATGTGTCTTATACCTTGGATTAGGTTGTCAGTAAATGAGAACAGTAACTCCTGGCCAGGCTTCACCCTCCCTTCTCTTCCCACAAGATTTAATTGATCGGTTTCACCATATGCAGCTTAACCTTATGTAAGAACGTGAAATGGCATATGGTTTCCATCCCAGAAAGATAATTGACCCCCAGGTGATTTCAGTCAAATGGGAAGAAAAAAAATATAGTGGGGTTGTTTTTGGAAGGGACAAAAAAAGGAGGAAGGAGGGGAATAATTTCACCTCTGGTAGCTTTTTGAACTTTGAGCCCTAAAACCTCAGGTTTGATGAATGCACTCAATCCGCTCATTATGGGAAAGCTGAAGCAGGTCTCAGGGTCTCCTGATCATGAAATCGATGCCCTAGGGCATCAGTGTGCACGATTCCTACACCAGCAAGCCCAGTTGGTTACTCGGCAAAGAGCTCTCTTGTTTTTTGCTGGCTTAATCACAGAAGCACCACTTCTCTCAAACAATGTTTGCGTTTAGAGAGATAATACTGTCCCTGGCTTCCCTTGCCTCCTCTAGGGAGACTAACTCCACAGTATTCCATTGGACCTTCCGTATAAATTGTTTTACTTGGGCTTCTCTTCCCCATTTGCAAGTTATAAGCTAGTTTTCATGTTTTTTCCCTCTACTTTATGCTTTTCTTTCTATGACATTGCATCTGTGCTGTACTGTCTGATGTATGATAGGAGAAGAGCTGTTACATTTGTACATCAAATCCTATATATCTGTATATCTGTAGTCTGCCCTACACAGTCAAAACATATTTGTAGACTTTACATCTGATAAAGGTCATCTTCTGAAATGCAGAGGTGCAGAAGAATCTTTCTGAGTCTGAAGACAGATTAGCTGCAGTGATCTTTGCTACAGTTCATTTCTTTTGTAGAAGGAGGAGGCTCAACATATTCTGGACGGGTTCACCATTGCTGAAAAAGAACTGTGAATCATGTCAACACGTTGCAGTTGCAGCACGGGAAATTTTGAGCAGGAGCAGGGGCAGGTACTGGGAAAGTTCACAGGGAAGAGGATTTAAGAAAATAAATTAACAGTGTTCTGCAAAGACCTGTATCCTTCCTCCTCTGTCTTCTACCAACTTGAAGAAGGAAAGATGCAGAAAACAACATTTTTCTTTAACAAGTTCAGATGGGAGAGAGAACTCCAAGTATGTCACTTGCCTACTAGAGGTAGGATGACATGAAATATGAAGCTGTCAAGCAGGGAGCAGGACTGATCCAGATCTGACAAGTCTAACATACTGAGCTCAACAATCTTGACTCCCTTCTCCCCAGCCTCATCAGCAAGGGTTACATCTCAAGTGTTTATGCAGCACTGAACCATAAACAGCCACATCTCTCCTGTAAAATGGTCCCTGGCACCAAATGCAGTGGGGTGGCAAATGCTGTGGTCCTGGGGACACACACTCAAAGGAGAAGGGCTGAGTAGCACATCTCCTCCTCTTTGAGCTACCACTTCATTTGATGTTGTGTATTCTCCCTGCTCCCCCTTGTTCTCATAGGCTGTCCTGCTTTGAGTCCTGGAAGGGACAATGCTGGAGAGGTCTGTCCTCTTGCTATCAAAAAGTCACAGAGCCAAGGTTGGAGATGCTGTCCTACACCAGGCGGTTGCCCTTAGATCTCTTCGTAAGAGCATCCCACACTCATTTGCTGGATTTACTTCTGGCTTGGAGACTAAGCCCTTTTGAGTCGGTGAATCCTGGCACATGTTTCAAGCACCTGCTTTGCTTCTGGCTGAATGCTGAGCAGTGCTACAGTTGGGCTGTTGCACAGTGTCTTTCAGGCTCTGAAATCCTGGGTCTGTTGAGACAGTTCTCCTGCAGCTCCATGGGATGCTCCTTTTGTCACCAACCATCTGCCAGTTCCTTTGGCTGCGCAGGTATGAAGCATGTGTGCCAGCCTGACAGTATCAGCACTGAAAATTCCCCAGTAGTGTGTGTTATGTGTAAACAAAATGCTTCATTCCAAGTGTGGAGGAAATTTTCTAACATTCTGAGAAAAAAGTGCCCAAGGCCCCTGGGGAGAAAGAAAAAAACAGTAATTCTCTTTCTTGCCAATATCAAAATACCGGGTAATAAAGGGAGAGGAAAAATGACATTTATGATAGGATCAACACAAGGTTAGTCAACAAGCTACATGGAGGGGGGCTGATAACATCAAAATCTATGTGTATCAAGTGCAGCCACGGTAGCAACACACGGCCACCAGGTAGAAAATGTGTGCCAGTGCAAAACTTCGTTGGCAAAATGGACTTGACCCAATTGGTCCTTTCAGAGTCCTAGGAAATATTAGAGTAGTACTTTTGAGCTGTTCCTCCAATGAAATAGGTCACAACCATTTATTGCTAACTGAAGTAAAAATAGGTGAAAGCCACACTTGAAAGAAACAGTTTGTTTCCACTACTTGCAATGCGTGGTCGATACTCCGGTAAAATTATCAATGTTTTACTTTCCCCATCCTGAGGCAGAGCTATCGGATTGTATCACTGCATCTGGACTAACCAAGGTGACAAAGATGACACACAAAACCATTACTCCAGTGTGCCTGGAATAATACATGATGTTTCCATAGCAGCTGTGCCCAATAGGGTCAGGTAGTTCCATTTTACAGACAACTTCACTTAACTGCAGGGAATTCTGCAGGTAAAATACTAAGCAATAGCCACTGGTTCCCTTTTCACATGCCCAGGTGGTGAGTACGCAAAAAAATTGGCATCAAAGTTTCTCAATATGAGATTTCTCTTGCCATGGTGAGGCAGGTGGCAAAAGTGGCCAATTATGAGTATATTGGCTTTTGTGTGAGTACATGGAAGAGCCAGGGACAGAAACCTGGGAATCCACTTGGGTGGCTTCATCTTATGGACTCAGAACCACAGAATACCACAGAGGCTGGAAGGGACCTTAGAGATCATCTAGTCCAACCCACGCTGCTCAAAGCAGGGTCAGCTACAACAGCTCAGGGTTGTGTCCAGTCAGGTTTTGAATATCACCGAGGACGGAGACCCCACAGCCTCTCTAGTGAGCCTGTTCTAATGTTTGACCACCCTCCCCAGTCCAGAAGCTTTACAGGACTCAAATGCTTTCATTTCTCTACTGTTGATTCCCTGATACAGAAGATGCATATGTGTAGAATAATAACCTTTATTCAGTAGACCAAAAAGTTCTCTTTGCAAAGCTTGGCAACCTGTTGGTGCCTTAATGAGTGAAGTATCCATAAATAATTGAGCCTTCTCAGCTGAAGCAGGGCGATCTTTGGCCTCAGTATTATTCATCTTATTTAATAAAGGATGTGCTGGTGGTACATTCAGGATCAAGAAGAGCTTTGTTAATGTTGGAGGATGGTACTGATATCGTAGCCAATTAATGTGCCTGTTCCTACTAATGATAAATGGGTCTGTCGTCAGTTCATCTGGCATTGCGCCTCCAGCCTTACATAATCATTTGTGGATATACCCAAGGGTTTCGATAGCTAACATTTCAGCTTTTATAGGTCATCAGAATTCTTCAAGGAAGATGAATTTGGTAAAAAACAATCTGCAGTAGAAAACTGGAGGTGAAAAATACAACAGTACTCAGGTGATGATAAGCTCTGTAAAATGGGCCAAAACCTGTCTAAGAATCTTTTTTATTCTATTTCAACTAAAGTTCAGAGAGAAGAGAAAAGGGAAAATGTATCTAAGGAACACTTGTAGATCCAGGCTGGTTTAGCCTTCACGGGTTAATAGCTCGTTTCAAACTGACGTTTTCAGTGGTTCTGAAATTGCAGGAAGTGGTCTGAGGCCAAGAGGGAATAATGACTCAAGGAGACATAATTTCTAGGGAGGAACTGAGGTCCTGCAGTTCTGCTTTGGAGGAAACACAAGCCACAGAATTAAATTCCCTGCTGTTTCAAGGTTAGCAGAGAAGCTGGTGGCTGGAGGAGAGAAATCTAAGGAGGGAAGCAGAAAATATGAAATGATCTCTGTGTGTCTTTGTGCGTGCAATGTTGTGCCACATAGCCAACGCCTTTTGTCCTTCAGCCAGGAATTGGAGCTGAAAACCCCTTTTGCAAAGTCCTTGCAAGACGCATAGCAGCTCTCCCATTCAGGGTAGTTCATGTTAAATAACAATTTCATGTTAATTCAACATGAAAATGTTGGGATCTGGGCTTTCAATTGTTTTAATGGTTACTGTCCTCATTTAGATAACAGACAGGCAGAAGAGGGAGGTAGGGAGAGGCTCTGCTCATCTTGACGTTCCACCAGATGAGAAGACAGTGATGGCCATGCCCAGCTTGCACCACTCTTGTTGCTACTTCTGATGGTTTTCTATCAATACGCTCACATCTGAGAATTATAGACCAGCTGTTCACAAAGACCAAAGCACACCATTACAAATCAGTCCCACCAAATCTGCAGAGGCACAAAAGTTAGCTTTAGCCTAAATTTAATCAGCAAATCTCCCTGGAGTCATTGGAGAGAGGCAGCTCTGGAGGGCAATTCAGAGCAGGAATCTGACTGCAAGGGCAGCATTAACCTTTATGACTCTTCTCCCTTTGCCAAGAGTCAATGGGATCAATTTGTAGCTGAGCAGAGAAGACTTACACTGGCTAAGGAGCAGTCCCGGTATCAATAAAACTACCACAGTGTGCTCTCTGTATCACAGAACTGCCATATGTCTCCACTTATTGGGATTGGGCATGGGGGCTGTGGAGGGAATTGCTTTCCTGGGCAGGTTAATGTAACAGAAAGTGAGCAGCTCGGCAGCCCTTAATCTCCCTAAAGCCCATAGTCTCAGCCCTCCTAAGCTTTACTCTGTGCTATGCTTCATTATGGAGTCTTTAAACACCTAAGCTAAAGACAGAGAAAGTAATTTAAAAAGAAAACACAACTTTGGCTCCCTATAGTTGGATTTTTGGAGAAGAAGTAAGGTTCCTCTTGGGTTAAACTTACTAGATTTTTGTCATTTTGTTTATATAGTATTACAAAGTCCAAGCACTATGGAGTAGACACCCAAAATTAATACCCAACTGTAGAATAGTTAATAATTCAAGATAAATTAAGGTATTTAGAATTGTGAGTTTTAAACATTAGAACATTTTTGTTCGTTTTATTTTTCTTCCAAATATGGAACTCCTATTTCCAATTTAGTAACAAGATCTGACTGTTCTGCTCTTATTTTTGATAATAACCTTACTTACTCACAATACTCCAGGAGCTACACCTTCAAGAAGAAAACATAAATGAATGCTTGGAGTATATAAAAATACTTTCACTTAATACCTTAGTTTTTGGGGGATTTGGGGGGGGGGGTGTTGTTGTTGGTTTTTTTTTTAATCATCAAGAGATATCCAATACCAATTTTCTTTATTTTAATTATGTCTGGAATATACTCTTCATTGTAAACAAAGAACATAGTTATTTAACATGCAGATTTTAGCTCAGGGATTTGAAGCAGTCTAGTGGGCTAAGACACATACTCTATATTTCCATTCATTTACTCATAGAAGTTTGTCAGGACTCACCAGATACCTTCAAATAATCTCAACTTTTCTTTGCACTGTGCTTTTTCTTTTCCTTATTAACTTAATATTATAAATACATTAATGGAGCTGTTGATGGAGAGAAGATACACTGTCTCAGTTCCTTCGCTGCTGTAAATCAGCGTAGTGCCATTTACATCAGCGAAGCTACTATTTACCCCAGCTGAACATCTCCTCCCTCAGTTCTAATATTAACTCAGTTAAAAATAGGAGATTTATATTTAAACCTCTGCTTCCTGAAGTGACAGTAGGTGGGCCAACTTGTAACATGATCAACGTTTACAGCATTATCTCTACTGGAATCCATTTATGTCGGCTCTTAACAATCAAAACGTAATGGCTTTTTGGAATTGCCATTGCTTTAATTTTTACAAAAAGCAAGGATATTACTTAAAAAAAAAAAAGTGAGCCCTGATACAGCAGGCATGCATATGCATGAACAGCATACGACACGAAAGTCTTGGCATCCTGGTATGCAAGCCATTCCCTGAAGCAGTACTTGTGGAAAGGGGTGGTGCGCTGGTGTTATATATGGGGAGTAGCAATAGTGAGGTGGGGGAATCTGAGAGTCCTGTTGTCAATGCATAACTTGTGATTTAGTGCATGATTTAGTTTTATAATAAACTTAGAGCCATTTGAGATGCCCAGAGCCATTTGAGATGCCCAAACTTATTTAAGAGACTGGCAGGGAAGATGCAGGATCCGCAGGAAACCCCTGTCTTTCTGGATAGCAGCTGAAGGACAATCAGAATAACTAGGGCATCTCTAGTGGCACTGGACAGTTTTGTGTGGACAGCTGAGCAGGGCTGTGTCTTACATCTGCAGTCACAATTTTTCAAGTTATTTTTTGATAACACTGAAGGGCATGCTAACTGTGACCTATCAGAAGCTGTTGGCCTTTAGCAAGATCATATACTGACTCATTTGCACTGCTGTGCCACATATTACACCTGTGAGTGTTGTCACTAAACTGAGTGACATTACCAAATATGCCTCACAGTAAACTTATATATATAGGTTTAAGCCACTACAAAATTGAAAGTTGTGTTCAAGTGCCCATTAAATATTGAGCTGCTATAAAAATGCTCAGGACATTACCAAATTAAATTTAAAGTGTCTGAACAATATGGACCATGGGACTGAGACAGTCTTGTTTTGATGTGTGTTGAAAAAATTGGACTTATGCAGGTGTCAGACACAGAAGTCTCTCTCCTCTAATTTCTTTAAAAAGACCAATATAAGCCTGTAAAAACTACAATATTTTAGTGATATCTTAAAATAAGTAAATATGCTTTATTACCAGCGTTCAGCATGAAATCTAGAAAAGAAGAAAAAAAGTTGTTGCTGGAGGGTTTGTCCCATGAAAAATGTATTTTCTCTGTCTTCAGATTTGTGTGCATACAAACTTAGGTCCAATTTCATTCCACTCAGCCTGAAGCACCTCACATTTGGTGTACAGTTGCCCCTTATCCAGCCTTTGAAACCACATCTAAACCGTGAAGCCACCCATGGATGGTGGCACGCCCTGTACACCTTGGGTAGGAATGAACCTGGAATATGCCATAACTCTGTTCTGGTTGCCCAGGTTCCTGGGGAAATCAAAGAACAGGAAGGCAGCTTGGGCATGGCTGTTCTGTAGATATGGTAAATATCCGTTTCTCCATATCAATACAGACATAAAGACAGATACCAGTTGCTGTCTGATGAGATGGTAGCCTGGGGAGAACATGCTTCTGATGTAGGTACTTTAGTTAGGTGCTCACAGATAGGGAGAATCTGGGTCTTTGAACTTATGAAGGATCCTACACGGACAATCCTGACAGCTGCCATGCAGACAACATTTACCAATCCATGCCAGTCTTTTCTGACACCCAACACCTGGCTCCTTTTCTGTAGTGAGAATGGCTGGACCACTGCAGTGGCGCACTGATTTTTGTGGATGGTGAACACAAAAAGGGGATTGAGAAGAGACCACCCGAGTTATTCTGACACATGACTTGAGTGCTTTCTATTCTTAGCCAAATGAGGATCTGGGATATGTAAGTATACTATCATTGTTTTTTAGATTTATTTGTAAAAATGAGAGAAAGAAATAAAACTCTTAATCTACCATGGGGATGGGATTTATACATTTATCATTTTCTTTTGATGTGTGTTTATACTTAAGTGGAGTTGGTAAATCAAGCTATTTCTTGTGATACTTTAAAGCATCATTATTTGTCTCTTGATTCCATCCTTCTTTTTCTTTAAAGAAATGAAAAGAGCAAAAACCATGAAATTATATTTACAGTGTCATTTTAAATTTATTGTCTAATAAATAGTGATCGCTTGGAAAATCCTTTTTTTTACTGTATTGTTAACAAGAGATTTAACCAAAGTGACTGAATCAAGACGAGAAAGGATTCCAGGTTCCTGAAGCTTGAATAAATGACATTGTCAATGTATATGTGTTGTTCTGGAAGTTCATTTGAAGTAACAGAAATAACCTAAATATAATTTCATGGCAGCTTGTATACTACTTAGCATAATTGATTCTTGACTACAGAGCTTCCATTCGCTGTGTTTCACCAGCATTTCCAACTCACCAAATACCCACCAACACTTACCTTTTTACTCTTCCACATTCTCAGTACAAGCAAAGAGAGCACTTTTTTTCCCAACAAACTGTACATTGACTTCCAAATTGACAACTTTATCTTGACTTCCACCAACACTTTTGCTGAATGAGTGTAACCACCTCTCATTTTACAGTATCATGTGGATCTACTACTTCTGACTCATCTAATGATGCTGCATAAGATGCCTTTCAGAACTGCATTATCCCCCATAAAACATTATTTGTGTTTAACAAATAATAAATAGAACTTGTCAGCCACAGAATACTGTACCTCAGTTTTCCAAATGAGTGCACATCCCAAAATATTTCAAAAAGGAGAAAAGAAAATCAATAGAAATTTGAAATGTTCTTCAAGTGCTACATATACCAAGGCTTTAACTAGCCATAGATGAAGATTTAGAAACACAGTTAAGTTTATTTCTACAACTTCAATTCAGGAACTCCATACTTCAAAGTACAGAAACAAATCAACAAGAGCTGTAGTGGCCTGAGTTGTAAGGATGAGGCTGAGTCCTGTGATATTTCTGTGTTTGAAATCCAGCACAGGAGAATGTCTTTATTCAGATAGGGTACAAAGTATAGCTTTGTATTTCAAGGATGTACTGATTCTCCTTTGGTTTTAAACAATAAGCATATGCTTGCATTCTTCCCTCAGTCCAGGCTATAATTATGTATTTCAGATTATAGTGTTTATATAGTAACGAGACTAGCCTGAATTCTTGCAGCTTTGGGCAACTTCTTGAAAATACACATTGTAACAGTTACAGGCAGATTGTTCTTGATATGTCTTTATTAAAATAAATTTATTTTAAGGAATGTTTAGATTTTGTACTGTAGCTGACTGATTTAGTAGAGATTGGTATAGCAATAATGTCATTATATCAAGCCTCTTTTATTTTGGGGATTCCCAGAGAGATTTCAGTAGAAGAAACTATAGCCTAGGCAACTCCATTGTGTTAGAGGGAGAAAACAAGTTTTTTCAGGACAAATGAAAAGTGTGGCGAGGCAATAGTGGAGCATTTGGATTTCCTTTCAGAAAAGAAAATAAATGAAAAGCCTCTGAGTGGTAAAGTGGAGCAGTTGGACATTTTCTTAGACATGCAGATATGCGAAGGACGTTGATGACACCATGAAATATCTGCATATCACCAGATAGGAGCTTTTGTATCATAATTTGTTCAGCAGCAATTAAAATATCTCATTCCTGGAAGAAAAAGCCCTCATAAGTATCAGGACTTTCTTAAAAAGAGGAACAAAAACTCAGTTGCCGCAAATTGTACTTTTTAAGACACCTATCAACCTAACCTAGACTTTTTGACAGCTATGGAAACAAGCCAAGATTATATTAAAAATTGATATTGTGCTGGGGGTAACCATTCCCTGCCAGATGTATTGCATATACCCTGCTGTGTGCATGGATATTTATGGATATGTCTATACAACATATCCAGTCAAGGAAAAAAAAACTATATATGGGAAGGTGTGCTAATATCTGGTTGTTCACGGCTAAAGCATACAGTGTTAATACATTGTCCTAGCAAATGAAGGTGAAGGACATAAATTAAGGGTTATTCCCATAGTGATTCAGCAGTTCAAAGACTGTACTACATATCTGCTGGAAAAGGGTGGATGGGGGATCCGTTCATCTTGGTTCCCCCTGGTTACTATCTGAAAGTAAACTGCATCCACCACTACCTCTGTGGGGAACCCTGACAACTGGGGGGGAATTTGAGTTATCTGAACCATGCGTCTCCCCACATGTCACCAGGATGGGGATTTACATTTGAAATAGAAATTGATTTATAACCTTGCAGAAATGCACAAGAGTAATAAATGGATCTTATCAGTATGTCTGGCCAGTTTTGAGTTCCTGCAGAAGCGTTGCCACACAGGGATCTCCTCTGAGGTACTCAGATATCAGTGTGATTAGCCTGGTAGACAGACCTCTGTATTGGGGAAGCAAGGTCAATGCTCCTGGGACAATAGGAGACATAACGATTCAATAATAATATCTTATTATTCTATCAAATGATGTCTGCAGAACACTTTAAAATCATTATGTGAAGGACAAAGGATGCTATATATAGAGAGGGGTAAAGGCTGACATTTCTACAGTGCATTTAATTAACAGAATTCCATGCAAGCCTGGCCTTTGGAAGAAAAATAATCTTTGGTTGCACACTGGGCACGTTGGGCTTCCATAATAAACACACAGGAAATCCCTGTAAGGCATCTACTGAATCAAGGCTATTGTTTTGCTGGTGCCATGTCCTCAAAGACCCCGAGGTTGAAAGACCATCTATACAAGTGAAACCCGGTTTGCTTACTACAAGTAGGGGGTTGATGGAGACAACAAACAGCAGCAGTAATTGATCATTTTTATTAACCACTGTTAATAAAACGGTGTTAAGCTTCACTTCTCATGCTGTTGGAGCTCTTGATATAGCTGAATTTCAGTGAGGAGACAGAATATGTCTAGGTAGGAATATTTTCCCCAAGCCAGTACAAGCTCTGTTCATGGGAAGTGTTGTGGTTCCTTTTGTTAAGGAGTGGTCAAATGAGCACTAGTTAGCACATTTTTTATTGGTTCCTACTAAGAAATGGACATTTTCTTCTTCTGCTGGCAGTGCTTCAAGGTACCCAGACTGAAAAATTAATGCACTACAAAATAAAGCCACTTATTGCTCCATGTCAGGGTTCACCCCTATTTTTATGGAAAAGGGACACAGAAGATGATCAGAAATGATCATCCGACCATGCCCTTAATTCACCCATTCTGTCCCACGTGGTTTGTGCTCTCTATGGTCACATTTCAGTTTTGGATCCTGCTGTGCAGCAGAAAATTAAGGGCAGTGGTGTGGCCTAGTGTGGAGACCACAGGGCTGAGAAGTGGTAAAGTAATCTTACATCTACTCTGGATTTACAAGGGTTTGATAGAGTATATCAGTCTATCTTGCCCATTTATACAATTAAATTAATGCGATTGACCGATGTTCGTAAAGGACATTGAGATAAATAGAATAAAAGTACCCCTTAACAGTTGTATGAATTTTTTTTTTCGTTAATGATCCACTCTTTCCAGAAAATGGGCCCAGGATGGGAATAGGTGATATACGCAGACCTTTGCCGCCTCCACTATATAAATTAACTTCCAGCACCCTGTCCTTTAGTTGAAAATACTAAAGTACACTACCTGTTTCATTAGACATGGATCATTTCTATAGTGCATGGTTGCCATTGCTGCTTGATAATCTGTCAGAAGGATTTGGGAAAGGCCTAGAATGCCACAAAACTGGCAAACAAAGATGACTCTGTTTTTAGACGTGGCACGAGAAAAAACATATTTGCTGATGTGCACAGTAATTCTTTTCCTCCGATATAAACCTGTTGGGATAACTACATTGTGTGGAGTGAAGCATAGAGGTCTCTTAGAAACCAAAAATATCTTTAGTTAAAGATAAAGTTAAAGTAGATAAAAATATCTTGAATATTTATAATGGAAATGGCAAGACTGCCACTGTGGTAGCTTCAGGTTTGAAGTCACTATCATTGCCAGTCTATGAGAGAATAAATAGTATAATAGGTGCAAAGTGGTTAAAAAATAAAAACTGTCAAAAAATTTTTTTTGAACTTTTTCCACATGAAGGTGATCAGATGTTTGAACAGGTTGTCCAGGGAAGTTGGGTAATCTCTGTCCTTGGTGACTTGCAAATAGTGGGACAAGTTCTTGAACCACCTAACCTAACTGGACCTGCTTTTGAGACAGAGCTTTTGGCTACAGATCTCCAGAGGTCCTGGTTAAAGCTGATTTTTTTTGTGATTCTAGGAAGGGAGGCCATCAAAGATGAAAGTTCAAAGAAAAATCTGGAAAGCGCATCTTTGTCATTATCCAAAGGTATCTCTATAGCTACAGATGTCTTAGTGGGACAAGGAGTTCTGTTTATCTGCTTCTCAGAGGGAAGGACAAGTCTACCTTTTCTGACAGCTCTTGGAAACAGTGTGAGGAGAAGTTGACTGAATTTGCTGACACCCACATTTAGCTTCAGCTAGACGTTAGCTGAAGTTTCCTTTCTCCCTCTCATCACTTTTATAGTGGGGATTTAACACTGCCTAGTCTGCACTAGATATCCCCATGCAAAGAAGCGGGATGAGATTCCTGGCTGGAGGCTTTTCCATCCTTGTAAGTTCCCTTCATACGTAATGCCATTGCAGTTGCTACACATGAACAGTAAAGTGAACTGTTATCAGCCACTTCAGAATATCCCTTCTAAGGAGGAGGTTAATCCTTCTGGGTCCTCGACTCAGGTTGCTCATAACAGCAATATGACGGGCACCATAGCCAAATCCAAACTGCCTGAGGGGTCAAGGTATGGGCCAAGTGGCTTCTGCCTTTCTTGAATTTTCCTACGGAAAGTGCACTGTGATTTGCTTCAACCTGAAGCCAGACTGCCAGCCAACAGACAGGCCATACAGACAGCATTGACATACTCATTGGGATTCTCCTACCATCCACTCCCACCTTTCTCATCTCCACTCAGTCCCATTCTGTTATCCTTGTTGCTTTTCCTACCTGTGGCATGAGTGGGGGAAGCAAATTTTTCTGCTTGTCTCCTTGTTTCTGTACTACAATAAAGCAGGATTGTAGGTAGGAAATCAATAGTGTGTTTATCATGGCTGAGGTTTGAGAAGAAGGTTTCATAATATCCGTTATATCTATCCTGTCCTTGCAGGTAAGTCTGCATTGAGCCGGAAGAGCAATTTTAGGCTCTTTAATCCTCACAATGGTAGGATTCCTATATTGTATTTTCTCCTCAGGTTTTACTGAAGTTGGATCTAGGTAGGCAGGCTGGTCTTCTCTTGGCCACTGTTCTGAAGAGAACCGCACACAGTGTTGTCCTATCTGTATCTAGATCTGTGCCATTTTTGGTGGCTTCAACTACTATGGCTGTGTGAAATGCTCCTTGAAAAGTTTTCTTCTGCCTCTCCAAATCCATGCCTGCTGCATGAGTCCCAGGTCACCATATCTTAGTAAAACATCCACAAACTTGGGGTGAAGGGTGTTTGTGCCAAAGGATTATCAGAGCCACAATCTTCTGCTGTGTCAACTTCCATTGCACTTTGATGGCCTTCAGCTGATAGGAGTGATTTGAAGTTTCATGCCATTAGAAATAGTTAAGGAAGTTTCTGGAGTGAGAAGGCTCACTGTGGAGCTTGCAAAATAGATTTTTTAAGCAGTTTTCTGAGCACTCTTTTTCCTCACCTGTGTGGCCCAGATAGCACAATCCTCAGTGTATCAGCAGATAAAGCAATTATGTATTTTAAGCTGGTCCTTAAAAATGCACCCAGCCCTGTACAAATACCTTTACTCTTTGCATATAATAAGGATGCAAGACCTTTCCACCTGCCTCTTATCTTCCTATTGCAGATAGGGCAAGAGGGAAAGAGGCCTCCTGCCACGAGAAGGTGAACTCTGAATTTGGTACGTGATCTGCAGGACAGAAACAGTTAATTCCTCTGAATGCATTCTTTTCAGTAGAGATGGCTTTTGAAAACAAAATTTAATGAAATCTACTGTCCTTTTCATAAAATATTTGAAGGAAGTCTTGTTCGATAGCACTTGTCAATCAATCCTCTGCTATTGTTACTTTTTTTTTCCTCCCCCCCTTTTTTTTTAATTGGCATCTGTCTGGAAGGACACAAACAAATCCCAAGCTGGTATCTTAAGTAGGATATTGTGGAACTGTTCTCTTTCAATCCTTGAATTTCTCTGTTGATAAAGGTAAATAAATTGCAAAGTCTAAATTAATAGGTGCACGGGGCAAGAGCATGAGAAAAGCTTCAAAAGGCATATGCAGAAAAAATCCTTGAGTATATTGAGAGGATGCTTTTTGAAATCATATTTACCCTACTACTAATAAGTTGTCAAAATATATGCAAGATTCTGAAAATTCTAAAATCATCAGACAATTAATTTGCCTTTTCTCTACAATAAGTCAAACTTGAAATAAGCAGATATTTAACCTTTGGACATTTGATTTTCCCTTTCTGTTAAATAATTATGGTATTACTAGCAGTTTCCAAGGATTTAGAAGAAATGTTTTAGTTATATGCTTATTACTTTTCAAAAATCAGGCTTAGAAGATGTATAAAAGTCTGCAGCAATATTTCACAGAATCAGAGAATCACAGAATCATATAAGTTGGAAAAGACCTTTAAGATCATCGAGTCCAACCGTAAAGCTAACACTGCCAAGCCCACCACTACACCATGTCCCTAAGCACCTCATCCAAACGTCTTTTAAATACTTCCAGGGATGGCGACTCAACCCCTTCCCTGGGCAGCCTCTTCCAATGCTTGACAACCCTTTTGGTGAAGTAAAATTTCCTAATATCCAATCTAAACCTCCCCTGGCACAACTTGAGGCCATTTCCTCTTGTCCTATCACTTGTTACCTGGGAGAAGAGACCGACCCCCACCTCTCTACACCCTCCTTTCAGGTAGTTGTAGAGAGCAATAAGGTCTCCCCTCAGCCTCCTTTTCTCCAGGCTAAACAACCCCAGGTCCCTCAGCCGCTCCCCATCAGCCTTGTGCTCCAGACCCTTCACCAGCTTCGTTGCCCTTCTCTGGACACGCTCCAGCACCTCAAGGTCTCTCTTGTAGTGAGGGGCCCAACACTGAACACAATATTTGAGGTGCGAATTTCTTACTGGCTTTGCCATTCATTCCCATGTCACTGTTTTGTGAAATACTAAACTATTTTACATTTGCTGGTGTTCCTGTAAACAGGTGTACTGCATTTATGGTTTAATTATCTGGGACTTCTTATACTTCATCATACTCAGTTAACCTCACATGACTACATACCTGGCTTTAGCTGCTATTTAAAACCATTGGTACACAACTTAAATAGGAGATCATAAAGATTCAGCTTAAGTACCTCAAGCAGGCTGTTGTAACTATAGGTGAAAGTATGCGTATGTCCAAAGGATTGCTGAGCATCTTCTCTAGCAGCATAATTATTATGCAGAAGAAAACAATTTTCTTACCAGCCTGTACAAAGGTATCTTTTATGATGGCATTTTCTATCAATAGTCATGTGAGATAGAAGGATTCATTTTAAATTCAAACATTACAGCCTGCCAGATTAATAAACCATATTTATGAAATAGTAATAACTCCCTGAATGTGTTTTTTAACTCAGGAGATTGAACACTGATATTGAACAGGTGTCTTTCTTCAGGATCTGCGTAGTGATATATGGCACGCCGTTTGCTGTGATATTGATGTACTGGGAGCCAGACTGAAGGATGGGGTCGGCACGCATAATGCCTGCATGTTTCCACTGCGGTGCATATCAGAGCATGGACAGATATTTTGCTGGGAGGTTCTTAGCTTCTTAGATCCACGTTTTCTCTTCTCCTTGTTCGTGAGTGGAGATGTGAATGAGTGTGAAGTCTTTAGGAGGTGTTTAAAAGGTCTTTAAAAGCGCACACAAATGCACACAAACGCGCAAAAATCAAGAACACAGAAAAGCTTAAAGTGTCATCATATTTAAGCATGAGCAGGGATGGATAACTAGGCATCATCAGTCTCTAGTTTGCTCAAGAGGGTCAAGAAGGTAGAAAAAGTCTAGCTTGAGTCAAGGTTTGTGACAAAATATATATATAAAAAAAATTTGGTTTCAGAGTGAAAACTAGAACACCATTTTTTCTGACAGTCACTCACGTGTTCAACTTCTCAATACCAAGATGGAATTGAGAGTAGTGTGTTCACGGTGGCCCTAACAATTTCCGCTGATTTTTAGACTTTGTTGTAAAATAAGTGGACTATTCCTTTGTGGTTTGAGAATGAGAACTTGTGGTGTGATCAAAGCTACTGTATCTTGACTGAGGGCTTCTCTGCACTTCAAAGGTGTGGAGCTTTTGTTGTACCACTCTAGGTGAAGGTACGCATCCCTTCCTAGTGGGCATAATTGGCTACCAACATAAATATGTCTTATGCCACTGCTGCTGTTCTTCCCCTGTTGTAAGGGGAATAAGGTGCAGAGAGTTGTGACACTTTTAAATGGGTTTAACTGAAAACTGGGTTCTGTATAAGTATAGCCATACAGGTAACTAACTGCCCTCAAAATTAACTGAGGTATGTAGGTAAAGAAATGTGGTCTTGGATTGTAAAAGCCTGAAACAATGGTCCTGCATGATGCAGGAAAGCAATGATGGGAATAGACGGCCCTGTCATCTCATCGGGGAGCTTCAGCTCCACATCCATTTTATAATAATTTAAAACCACAGCTGTCTAATTGTTTTAGGAAAAAAAAAAAAAAGTGCTAGGTCTTTCAGGATTCAGGATGAATATTTGGGGTGCAGTGGAACACCACTGTCTCTGGAGGTCTCCTAGCAGAGCCCCTGAGAGACTAAGATGCTTTTAGCAAGACAACATACCTTTCGTCATGGAAATATATATAGCCACATGACTTTTCTGCTGTTGTTAAGAAGAGCACTACATAAATATGTCTAAAGGACAAAGTGGCCTTGGGATTTGATTGGTTGCAAACCATCACAAATCTGAATCTGAATTAGTATTTAATTGCATCAAACCACTGCCTGGCAAGGCCTGTCAGCAGGTTTGTTTTTATTTCATCAAGCTTCATCCGTTAGTACTGCTGACAGGCAGGGAACAAAGTGAAAGGCACCAGATCCCCAGCACTGCTAGCCACCAGAAATGAAGAAGGGAGACCTGAGAGAGCTGAATTTGTAAAATAAAAGATGAAAAAATACATTTGGGCAGGAGAAACAGCACAGAAAAGAAGGGTAAGAGAGAAGGCAGTGAGCAAGCAAAAGAGAAGGAAACAGCAAGGAGAGCAAGATCAGCGCTGAAATAGGGAGATCGTAAGGAGACGGTAGGTAGGGTGAGAGCCTGGTTGTGGGGGCCAAAGGAAAAGAGCAGCTGCATTTCTTCCCACATTCTGCAGCTGCTTTTTAATTAATAAATACATGGATTATGCCAAAATAAAGCAATGGAACACCTACTTTCACCTTCTGTGTAACAGGATCTCGTTGGTTAAACATGTGTTAAGCCTGGCAGTTCACATCGTTGACCTTTTCTCCCAGCCACTGTCTAATCACTGCTCTTTGGAGCCAACATCTTGCTCCTTCGGTTGCCCACAGCCCTTCCATTAGGAAGGTGTGGAACCAGTGCTGCAGCATTAGCGACAGAAACTGATCCCTACGGAAATATTATTAATGCTGTGGGAGAGGCGTTCAGGCTGATGGCTGACGTGCAGAGACACACGCATGCAGCCTGGGCACTCTTGGTTTCTATCACTGCCTCTTCATTCTCAGGTGAGAGCAATTTTGTTGATCTTCTCTAACTTTCTGGTTTACATGTGTACTAAAATGAGCAACAGGCCAGCACAAGAAGAGAATATCAACAAATCAGATGCTGCTCCATCACGGAACAGAACTAAGCGGACTCTTTCCTTGACCCAATCACGCCTTCATTTCACACCGTCAAATTGATTCTCAAAGGTGAACTGGCCTTGACAATCATGAAAATCAGGGTGGTTTGGATTGTTGTCTGACTTAAAGAGCTCTTTGATGGGACAGACTGAAATCCTGTAATTGAAAAATCTTGAACTCAAGATCTAAATCTCAATTTCATAGATTGGTCTCATTTTTAATTTCAGTGGAAAAGCTTAGGCACAATCAGATTTGCCCTAAAGATTCAGTAGATCATCTATGAATATAAACTCATGTCGAGTCCGTCCAAGATTCCTTAAAACATTATTTTAGTTTAGTTTTTCCTTTGTTGTTACGACACATCTATCCTAGAACCTGAGCATTAAAGAATTTCAAATCATTGCATTCACTTGGTTAGGCTACAAGGCATATCTCTGCAAGAGTGCTCCACTCTTCCTGCATCTGCAAAACCCTTGGTGACAAAACAAGCATCAAGAATTTTGCTGGATGGATTGCAGAGAAGGAATTTAGCTTTAAAAAGACAAGTAAAATTAAACTTACAGCTCTGGGAGGAATGCCAGTCTTTAGTATTAATAATAATGCCATTGTTTTTAATTCACTTATAATTACATAAGTTGTTTTTTTCTTTATTGCTGTTAATTAACAAATATTTAATTGATTCAGCAATTCACTAATGTTCTTGATAACAAAATGTTTAAAGAAGATGCAGTGTAGAGAATGGCTTTAAGGGATTTCAAAGTTTTTTTTTCACATTGTAGTTACTGAATATCAACCAGCACTTACAATCTCCAAAAACCTCTTGTTTTTTGAGAAGCTATGTCTTGAAAAATAACTAAAAGTTAATTATTGTATCTGTCCCAACTATAGTAAGTCATAAGCAATATATTAAATTAAAAAGCCTATACAAAAAGAACCACAACTCCAAGTGACCCAGACAATTAGATCAGCAACCTAATCTAACAGTTTCATAATTTCAAAGATTTTTGAGGTCAGAGAAACCATTAGCTCTTCCACCTTGACCTCCCATTTAATGGGGGTGATGGAATTTCATTCACTCCCAGTTGGAGCCTAGCAACTTCTGTGCAGGACAAATCTTATCTTCCAGAGACTCACCGAGCACATTCAGAGATAGAGATCCCGCCGTGCCTATCGCAAGCGTGCTTAAGTGGTTAAGTGCATTCACTGTTAAGCATCTGTACCTTTCTTCTGGTGTGAATTTGTTTAGCTTTACCCTTCAATCCTTGGTTTGTGCCTTTCAATACTAAATAAAGCATGCTCCGGTGTCTGTCTCCTCCTCTTGGATTTATTTGTGCACCTGAATAAATTTTTCTCTTCACTGTCTTTCCCAGGGCTTTTACTTTTCTTTGCATTTCATTTACCTGGGACAGGGGAAGTTAATTGATCAATTCCTCTATTGATTTCAGTCTGCTTCTCATTTTCTAGCACAACAGTGTCTGGCAAATTCCGAGGACTCTATTTTTTTAGCATTTTTCTTTTTTCTAACATGGGAAAATCATTTGAGTTTCTCCCAGCACCGCTCTTTTCTTTACTAACAGCTGCTATTTAATTTTGAACTCCTGGACAATAATTCTATAAAGTTAAAATGAGACCCTTCATCGTGACACAATCACAAACAAAAGCCTGTCATTTAAAAAAAATATACTTATGGGTCACCTGCCTTGCACCTATAACTGCTGATAATAAGCAGATGGGAAGGAGCTTACTTTAGCCAACTTTTACCTTCAGCCCAAGTGTTTCCCATTATTATCTAGCTACTGATCCTATGTGAAAAGAATTCTTTTCTGGTATTTCTGTGTTAGAACCACAAAAGCCATGATTTAATAGATGTGTTTATAGCACATTATACGTTACAGGCGTCTTTTCAAAGATTTCAAAGCCACGTCTTGACAGTTTCATTTTTTTTAAGAGATGCCTTTAATAACCATTTCTTGCTGACTTAAGAAATGAAGGAGGAAAGTGTAACTTCAAAGTGTTGGCAAAATAATATGAATTATCCAAATGTACTTGTAAAGTTGTTTCCAGTTACAGTAGTAGTAACTCAAGACTGATAGCTGATTTCCCCTTTCCCAACTGTTTCCAATTTAAACGGGTATCTTCTGGAGTTGTTCCACATTATGTTGCTACTCTAGAACAAACCAGTTTATTCAACTGTATTTTCTAAAAAAATTGGAAGCAAAACAAGAAACAACACAAAAACGCCACTAATTAGTATAGTAAGTATGATGCTTCCAGTTCTTTTAGCTAAAGAGCTGAAAGACATAATTAACACAAGTGGAATTAGAGAGTTATAAAAATTTGAATCAGAACATGAAGACCTATGTGTCTTTCAATACAGGGTTGAAAATCTATCAGTAACTTTTTATATATAAGCTATTATAGGCAGAGATGATATTTTTTTCCTTCTATGCAATATGGCAAAATAAGAGAAAGTAATAAAAGATATATTAATATTTAAATAGTTAATCATACATTATTAATAGTGACATTAATTAAGACCCTTACATACCTTTTCCCATTCCCTTCTCTATGTTGCTGTCCAGACTAATCACGTAACCTTACTATACCATAGACCTTTGACCAGATGCATAATTATTATTAATTATTATTCTTACAGCTGGCACTGGGCCCACGAAACTTTCCCTTCAGTGTTGCTTTCAGAGTTGCAAAATTTTGAACTATTGCAGATCAACCTATGGACCCTTGTAGGTTTTTTCTTTTATTCTCCTTTTTCGCCCTTGGGTATTAAATTTCCCTCCCCCTTGTACATTTTTCTGCTGTTGATCTGTCCTGCTTCTTGTCTTACAGCAGCAAGGGTGGATTTATAACACTGGGGAGGAAAGATTTCTAGTGATGAGGACGCTAAAGACCAGGCACAGATTATCTGCAGTGTTTGTGGAGTTTCCGTCATTATGAGAGCAAGTTAAACAAACATCTGTCAGGCATGGCCTCCATGTAGTTAAGCCTGCCTCTGGGCAAGGGGATGGACTAGATGACCTCTGGAGATCTTTTATGGCCATAAGTCTCTCTGAGGGGAATAAAGCAGGCTGGGCTCACTCCCATGCATGGTTATGACCTGGTCTGTCCCATGCGTGTGCTCAGGTGCCTTGCAGTGGCGTAGAAGCTCAGGGAGCATCCTGACCCTTCCTAAAATACAGCACATATCTGACTGCTGCCCCTGGGTTCTGGAAGTATATTTGTCTTGAGAAAACGAGGACCAAACAATGATTTTAAGTGATCTTCTGAGATCACTTTTCAACACGTTTATTTTTCCTCTTGGTCATCTGCAGTAGAATTTATAAAAAGAAATTGTTTGCTGGCATTCAGGCTGGTAGCATAAAAATAGAAACACCAGTCTCCTCACAGTGTTGTAAATACTCTAAAAGATGTATTCCTTTTAATGGTGAAAGATGTGCGTAATCCTATGCACAGAAGAGGATGATATGCTATAGCAAGGCCCATTTGTTAGTGCTTTTGGGCTAGCAAATATTTTGTGTATTCGAACCAGTCCCCTTCCTTTCTCCAACAGCAACACCTGATCCTGTTGTGTGACATGAGAATTCGTGTGTTCCTCATCTTTACACACTCTGTGAGAAGTCATAGCCCTGATAAGTAATGAAAATAAAATCTCCCCAGGTTCTCTATTGCAAGGTGACATTTCTCTTATTCTCCCCTTTTGCTGCTTCCATCCTCTGCCCTACAAGAAAGCTTAATGAAGAGACCAAAGAAGAGGCAAGGCTCAGCTCCCCGTCCCTGGGCTCTTGTGACAGAAGCAGGTGTTGCATTATGCAGGGAGGAGTGTGTTCCTCAGTAACATTATCCTGGGAATTATCTTAGAGAGATTGACCTGTGAATAATAGCCAAGCCTCAGGGTTAGCCTAGCAGTAATTATCTGCTAGACGTTTTCACTAGCCGTATCCTTTCAGGTCAAGAGGCAAACATGAGGACTGACATCCATGCTTCATGGCGAATTATCATTCAATTACAGTGACTTTTGAACCCCACCAAATGTAAATTGAATTGTCCTTTCTTTATAATATTTATTTGTATGAAAAATTCCAGGGAATTTAAAATGCAAGACACATAAGCAGTCCAGCAGGAACTATATACAGTCTGAGACTGTAATGGAATACTTTAGAAGTTTTCCATCCAAGCAACTTTGGAGGGATCTGTGATTCACAGAAATAAACTGTGTCTTCATTGCAACATGAGTTATTCAGAGACAGCCATTCTTCAGCAAGCCAATTCATGAGAAAAGAGTCGCCCCAGTACAAGCATCTTCTTGCACAGACAGGATATATTAGGAGCACAAGACAGCCATGCTGCAGCAACTCATGAGCTGTATTAGCTTGGTTCTGTCCTAAGGTGCACTCCTAGGCTGGAGTTCATCCCAGCTGGAAGCATCCAGTAGTAGTAGTTTCTTTCCTTCAACAATCAAAGGAGTTGAAGGTGGCTAGCTCATGGGAAGATGTCCTCAACATCCCAAGTTTAATGAGAGATGAATCCTACCCTATCTGTGGAGTAGTTCATAAGAAGTGTCTCCTTGTATATCCCTGACCTGCCCTCAGTTTTTGCCAAAACTTGCTAGGTTAAACCCTAATTGTGAGTCAACTCTTGGAGTCAGAGCCCTGATGTGGTGGAGTACCATAGCTCAGTAAGCTGGCAATGTGTATACACAGCTCAGGGAAAAGGGGTTAGGCGTTGGAGCAAGAGCAAGAGCCTCATGGTAGCTCTTTTGCTGTGAGACAAAGCATTTTACCATTACAATATGCAGGCAATACAGAACTGTGCCTGGCTGATAGCTTTCGGGTAATATAACTAACTTTATTCCATCAAGGTCATCAGCATGAAAACATATTGAAAAGAATCCTTAAAGGGCCATAATCCACTTCAAATCGTAACTTGCAGGTATCTTTCTTAATCTGATGTATTGCAGGAATGCCTTAGACCATGGAGAGGGAATTCATTTGAAAATGCACTTGACTTGTTGTTAGTTATTGATATTCTGTGTTTGATTTTGATTTTGCATGCGGCTTAGCCTGCATGGGGAAAAATCGATAAAATCTGTTTCAGTTTTGTTTATAGTCTGTTTCTCCCTCTGGCTGCCCAAATAGCGGTGGTTAGATTTCAGGGTCTATTCTGGGACATGAATGTCTAAAACCAGGAGGTTTTAATTTGATTTTTTTTTCCCAGTCCTGGATTTTATAGAAATTTTGTTTTGAGATAGTATAAAAGACATTTCTTAACGAAATGCAAGTTTTGTTTGGAAAAGATGACGACAAAGTATAGAGAAAACCAGCCTGGATTAGGTGCATCTGATCAAATGTAAATATTCACAGCTGAGATAGTCACCACAGATGGTTTTTTTAGTCAGTGGAGAGAAACAAGCACATCCAGGGTACAATCTTTTCATTTTAAAAGACAGACCTAAAATAAAACCACATAATATGCCCTAAAAATGTCTGCTTCACTCTGGGGATTAGAAAAGGAGCTCGGGGTGACAAGTTTGGATGGACACTGGAGATGACTATAATTTTATGAGTTTCCTTCCTATCGCACAAGATCGATCTCTATCACTCATGCTGGCATTGCTCCACTGTCCAGGAAAGACACCGTTCCTTGGGTGAGAAATCAGGGCTGCAGGTTAGTCTTCTCACTACTAGGCTACAAAGTGATGATCCCATTCTTTCAGGTAGCTTGCCTGCCTTGCATTCTTGCCTGCAAAGGTGAAAAACTTCAACAAGAAGGAAAAAGCGCATTCCCTTCTACAAAGCCTTTAAACTGGTTCTGAGATCACTCAATAGCAAAGAGGTTAGGTCCTGTGTTAGCAGAAACCCTTTCTCGCCTCTGCTTGCAGAAGGCAAAGATCTTGAACCTAGGTCTTCTATTTCTTTTGTGAAAGTTCAGGTCAATATGTTACTGCATAAAAGAGTAGGGAACCGGGCGATGCACCATTGTCCATGGCTTGGAAGAACAAAGAGAGAGTTACTGAAAGGTTATAGATACTCAGGCTGAGGAGGACTGGCCAACCTATGAACCACAAGTTGAGATGAACCAAATAATTTCAGTTCTTAAGCCATGAATGTGGGCAGAGCCTAAGTAAGTGACATACTCTCTTTAGTGCATACTCCGCTCTCTTTCTGGAGACAACTGGGACTCTAAATCCTGAGAACTCAAAAGGTAACAAAGGAAAAATATACACACATTTTTAGTGGACTTTTAGACATGACACAGAGGTCCTTGCTGCAGTGGAAAATCCATAAGAGGTCGCAGAAGAATAAAGGTTGAAAATTACTGTTGCAGAGGAAGTGTAAGGAGACGACTCTCTTACCATAAGTTCATCTTTTCTCTGCCAAAAGATAGACAGGATGAATTTGTACTGAGTCTGTGTGAGTCTTAATTCCTTGCTGCTGCTGCTGGTAAGTCCTGATTTTATGGTTAAATGGCCACATAAATAGAATTGAGTATAATATTTCAGAGTAGTTTGTTTGGTGTATAGTGTGGTGTGGCATCCATATATTTTAGCAGCTCTTTCCCCCAAAGGAGAAAAAATGAAAATTAGAAAAACATTGACATGAAAGATTTCAGTGGCTTAGTAGAAACTGTTGGTTTAAGCCTGTTGGCCTAAAGAAATAAAAATGTAAAAGAAAGAAGGAAAAATCCAACCTCCACAAAGGAAAACATGATATTTCAGTCCAAGTAAAATGTTTCAGTTGATCCCACTCCTTCTTTTTTCTTTTTTTTTTCTTCTGTTCAATTTTGCTTTGTTAGTGAAAAGAAAAACAGTGAGAAAGCTCATTCAGGTCAGCCCAAGATATAGTTGCTCCTTTTTGATTTTTGGGGATTCGGCTTGTGAATAAAAAAAGAAAACAAAGCCAGAGTCTTGCAAAACTCCTTTAGTAGCATAAACCAGTGGCTGTAACATGCATTACTGAAGTAAGATCAAACACTAATGATAGTGTTTGGTATTTGTTTTAGTTTTGCAGTGAAATATGTTCCTACTTTATTTTAAACTGGAGCCAAAGTGTATCCTCATGCACGAACTTACGCTGGTTGGAGTGACTCCTTGAATGAGGTCCTCTGTATGGGAATGCTGCCCTGAAAACATATAGGAAAAACTGGGAAATGAAAAGATAATGAAGACAGCAATGACAAAAAGCCAGCACAGCAGAAGTCAATAAGGTGTCCGCTGTGGAATAAAGTTTGATTATTAAATTCAACTAAGTGGTGTAAGACTATATCTTATTACACATTGATATGGAGAATGCTTGTTGCAAGAGAGTTGAAGTAGTAATAATAGTCATTCCCACCAGGAATTTTGTATTCTACTATAGCATAAATATTTTCTCCTAATAATAATAATAATAATTAAAAATGCAGCCATCTAGACACATATCCTGGCTAGATTTTTGTCAGGTGAGATGATTTAATAAAATTCCCATTAGAGTGATGTGTAATTGAGCTTTTGAATCAACATTTAGCATTATGATTTAAAAGACAATTAAAAAAAAAGTTTTGGCTTTCAAGGGAAAGGAGAATATAACTATTTATAATATTTAGCCTTCAGGTAACTTGATTGTTTCTTTGAGTTTCTGAGTCTTAATTAGTAAAAAAAATCAATTTTATTTCAATGAGGAAAAAAGGAAATGAAAGGTTAGACTTTACAAAGTAATATGTGAAAACTAAGAAGGGAGGAAGAAGACATGATAGCTCGGAGGTTAAAAAAAGCCTCATTGTAAGCTTCACTGGTTAAAAAAATTGAATTTTTGTAATTCTTTGGCTATGTTATCAGATAAGGCTTATAGTAATCCTCCCAGAAGGTAGATGATCTATAGGTATTTAATGTATTCATGAAAGCTGTGCAGGGTATTGGCAGAATTCAGAGCCTGGAGTGGGGAGTTCCCAAGTGAGCGTTGCTGAGCCAGGGCCCCCGTTGACTTTCAAATCCAGTGTGCAGAAATACATGCAAAGCAGCATCTGTGCTAGGCAACTGCGCTGTGTATATCAACTCACGTCAAAACCAGGCCTCTCATTAGTTCCCACCTCAGGCTGTGTTGGATGGGCATGGAAATGCACGTTCAAAAGTTGGACATGACTCACAAGAAAACAGGTGGACGACCCTGACGCTATTGCTGCTGAGCCTGGCAGGAACTTTATTCTGCATCGTATTTCTTGTGGCTGGACTCAAACTCCTTTTGCCCTCTGCAGCAGAGCGAAGGCAACTCTTCCACCCTGCCATGCCATTACGGTCAACCTTGCAGCAATGTAGGAAAAGGTAGCCTAAATTTGTCAACTAATGGGATGGTATCTGTTTCTGTTTCTCTGCTCTCAAGCTTTTTGCCTTTTGGCCTTTGCTGTGCATAGGGGGGATGGGATGCTGCATCCAGAGGGCAGGACCCTGGGCTGAGAGTCAGGAGATGGAGGAACAGCTTTTCTTTATAGTAATACAGGTCTTTCCAGTCCTGTGACCTGTTTGACACCCACCGGCCCCTGATTATTCAAACGCTCTGAGAACTTAAACATTCAATCTTGCCCTTATTTCTAAATTACTATTTAATTGCTTTATTTGTAAGCCAAGAAGCTCAATACCTCTTCCATATTCTCAATGAGTAACTAATTAGATAAGCTGTGAGGTTTTCCAGCCAGAAGCCTATCGAGATAACTATGCTGAGATCCGTAACTCCGATACAAGTAAACGGTTCTTCTTCCATTGATACCAAGAGTGGTGAAGCTGAGTCAAACCAGCTGGACCTGGTCTTACAGTTTATTTAACAGTAAACTATCTAAAAATATTGATTTGCACTGTCTGTGCTTCTGCTCTCTGCCTCTGACCCGTGGCCTCCTCTTGTGTAAACACACATTCTTTGGTTGGTAAGAGACATAATGATGGTCTGGTTCCATAAGCTGAAATCAGGTTTGTTTAAAAAGCCTCTCCAAGGACACTTCACCCACTGATGGTCCTTATAAATCTGATGCTAATAACAACGTTGTGACCTGCCTGGCAACGTGGTAGTGCAGACCGAAAAAGCACAGGCTCAAACAGCACAAAGATCATTTTAAGACATTACCATTTATACACTAAGATAGATACACTTTGGTGTGCCAAAGATAAAAGGATGTTGGTTGAATTTTGAGAGGCCTGTTGCTCGTCACCTAAAAAAATTCAGAACCTGAGTGCCCTGGTGGAGTTGCCGGCCCTTTGGTGCCTCGGATCCAGGATCTCAGTACTGCCAAGAGACCCAGACCAGGACAGGATAATGGATTGCCATATGGTGAAGAGCACTAATGTATACCCTGGGGTACAGATATTTAGGAATATTTAGGAAATATTTATTTATTTGCTGCAAAGATGAATCTAGGCCTTGGTGAGAGAGCGTGCAATGGACTGAGGTTGGAGTTGGGGGCACCCAACACTGCTGGCAGAGGGAGGAGAGGAGGGAGACCCTTAATTACAGGAGGGTGATTTCTGTCCTCAGATGAGCCTTTCCCAGCTAGCTCCCTCAAAATCTTCAGTTCTCTTTTCTTTCTATAAAGAAGTGGCATTTGCTTTTGTCAGACGAGGCCAGAAGGGCATTACAGGATGGGTGAGGAATAGACCTTGGCCTGATTCTCTCTTGCCCTTCAGCCTGGTATCTCTGTAGAAGGGATGTAAATTGTTCCAGTCCACCTTGTTTGCATTTCAGGCCAGGCTGTGCACACATTTCAATGCTTGCAGAAATAATCAGTCCCTCCAGATTTTATTAATGAAGGACTGTATATCAACCTCCTGCTGGAGCTGGTTAACATAGGCTGCATGTCCTTTTCTACCTGTGAGCCTGGATCTGCAACGGGTTGCCAGAGTCACTCCACAGTTTCTTGATCAAAGGCACCATGTGATTTGTTTGGGCGCAATAGTGTCTAACACATTGGGTAGGAGTCACTGCACAAACCCAGTGTCGTGGTTTAGCCCCAGACGGCGACTAAGCACCAGGCAGCCGCTCGCTCACTCCCCCCTGGTGGGATGGGGGAGAGAATCGGAAGAGTACAAGTAAGAAAACTCGAGGGTTGAGATAAAAACAGTTTAATAGGGAAAGCAAAAGCCGCGCACGCAAGCAAAGCAAAGCAAGGAATTCATTCACTCCTTCCCAGGGGCAGGCAGGTGTTCAGCCATCTCCAGGAAAGCAGGGCTCCATCACACGTAACGGTGACTTGGAAAGACAAACGCCATCACTCCAAACTTCCTTCTTCTTCCCCAGCTTTATATACTGAGCATGACGCCATACGGTATGGAATAGCCCTTTGGTCAGTTGGGGTCAACTGTCCTGGCCGTGTCCCCTCCCAGCTTCTTCTGCACCTGGCAGAGCACGGGGAGCTGAAAAGTCCTTGACCAGTGCAGCAACAACTAAAACATCTCTGTATTATAAACATTGTCTTCAGCACAAATCCAAAACATAGCTCCATACCAGCCACTATAAAGAAAATTAACTCTGTCTCAGCTGAAACCAGGACACCCAGGCACTTAAAAGAGATGCATCTTAAGACAGATCAGATCAGTCGCCTTCTGGAGGTGCCTATTTCCACTGGTTGCAAAGAAAAGCCAAGGGAGACTAGCTTATACTGAGACGTCTTGTGCGGGATGACCAGCAGCCTATTACACAACCCCAATATGAATATAGGTTGTATTCACAGCCTTTTTTAAAGACATAGGTTCAGGGTTTAATGCCTGAAACCAGTGCACCTTTCTAAAAAGATCAGCTGGATTAAAAAATAAGTGAAAGTAATATGTAAAATTCCTGGAAGCGAAGCAAGTTTAAGGGAAATGGCCACTGAGCCAAATTCTTGGGTATTAGGAAAGCAGTGAAATTCTGCAACTCTGGATAGAAATATAGGTGGTTTCATACGTGAATTTTAAGCCCACCAGTGAAAAGCAGAGCTAACATCCTTGTAGTCTGCTCCAGAGACACTGAGATCCTTGTCACTTATTAAAGTTTTATTTTGTTCCCCCACGAACAAGGCAATTAATTATTTAGAATACCAATCAATCAGGGGTTAGATGTACTAATCAAACACATTCCAGCTGCTAAGTATTGCTCACTTAAGACATTGATCAGCTGTAGGATGCTCTGTAGACCATTTAGATGAGTATTTTCTGACAATGTGCTTTAAATCCCCTTGAGGTCAAATCTTTGACACCGTCTGCTGGACCATGTGGAAGGTTGAATGCCAGACTGTCTGACAGACTGTAATTATTTTCTGTCCTGATGCCCTTTCTGCAGTCATTAGGGGATCAAATTTCTGAGAAAGCCAGAAAAGTTCCTTGTACTGCAAGCAGCTAATGGCCTGAAAATGAGTTTCTTTTGTTATGTTGATGATTTGCCACTGGATGTTGTTTGAAGCCCAGGATCGATTATTTAGGGCTAGCTCCACTGGTATCTATTCTTGGTCTTGTGCGGCTCTATGCCTTCTTGCCATTTCCCCCATGCTGAAAGATGTATGGTCGGTATTGAAATACATTTGGTCTGCTGGTGGTACCTTCAGTTGCTCTGGTAAGGATAGATGTCAACGGGGAGCCCCACAGGAGGGCTGATACAGGACTCTCCAGCTAGATGCTGAATAAGCACGAGGAAGTCTGGATTTTCTGTCTTTCAGGACAATGCCCTGACTGTTCACAGAAACGGCTAAGAGAAATTAAGACGACATTTCCCAATAAATAATTGAAGAATGAGACACATTGTTTGCAGTCCTAACATGACTGCAAATTTAGGCTATTGCCTAGAAAGTTACTATACGAATTCCCCTTACGTTGACCCCTGTGGTAATTGGAATTTCAATTATTCATTTTCAATTACAAGCATGGCATGATGATCACAAATGTCATTAAGTATTAAATTACATCTAATGATAGATGGATGAAGGGATAGATAGATGCTTCTCCAGATCTTTTATTTATTTAATGCCAGTAAATCAAGCCCATGCTTTTTATGGAAGAACTTTTTAAAATGCTAGAAAGATAATAAAATGCCATTTATTTGCAGCAGATAAAACCTCTTTAATGCACATTACCTGAGCGCAGCATAAGTTTTCATCGTCTGTGTCATTAAGATGAGTGGTGCCCAGTGTGTGTGTACACAAAGGTGGGTACTTTGGTCTGCAATGAGTGGCAAGGCGAAGGGAGGCCATTTGCTTCCTGCCTTATTAGAAATGATAGCCTGGTGCTCATGATTGGGGTCTTGGTTTAACAGCCTACTCAGTGTCTTTCCATCGTGCATTTGCATGTAGAGTGAGCTCAACCACACACCGTATTTTAGCAACCTGGAAGTCTGGGTGGGGAAATTATCCGGGAGAGGTGATGCCATAAATACACTTGACCTGTGGTAGATGACCTGCGTTCACCTGTGTTAGTCCTTGTGGGCAACTTTTACGTCCATGAGCAAGAAAGAGGTTGAGGACAGAGTTTTTAGGCCAGGTTTGGCCCTGAACCAGTTCCAGAGCTGCAGGGGATGATGGGAGGCAGAAAACCACAGGAGTGATCTTGCTTTGAAGCACATGCAAAGGGGCACTTACCTCCTACCTTAGGTACGTTTTGCTATTCTGCCTGTGGTATTCAGTCCACCCCAGCAGGAAAAATCTGCGAAAAGACTCCGGGCAGATGAGAGAGCCCAGAATTGCTCATAAAGAGGGCCAGGATGCTGGTTGCAGCAAGGCTGAGTTCATGCTGGCTGTCTGGGAAATGTGGACTTGAAGTGCCGGCTTTTGGGGTCACTGAGGCTATGAGCTTTGGGAATACTGGAGAGAGGCTTGCAGCTAAAATCCAAGCTGATTTAGCTTCTGCAGGAGGCAGTGGGTATTGACAGCGCTAAGAAAGATGCAGTGTCAGATTATGATCACTTCCATTAGAACTACAGAAATTCCTATTTTACATTCTTGGCATTTTTTAAAGTAAAGCAGGAATCCCACTTCAGGGAAATCCTGTTTCCATACTATTGCAATGAACTGCTGAACAATCAGGCACTCAGTCTAAATTAGGAGCCTTGAACTATTGATTTTAACTGTGCACGGATGCCAGATTTCTGATCTTACTTTTCTTGTGCCTAACTTTCCCCGTTTCTGAAAACAACAATACAATTTATTCCCAATGCTGTTGTGATCTTTAATTATCCCATAACTGTAAAGTACTTTCAAAATGATACTGTGTGGACATAAGTAATGTCTATAAACTGCTTGGTGTGCCTGACACGGTTATCTTTTATGCAAAACAGAAATGAGACTCACAGTATTAAAATAGCTTGCCCACGGCTGCATATTGGCAGAGGCATTGTCAGAGTAAAGAGAGAACCGAGGTCTTTTTCTTAAGTATCCCTTTTCTACCAGTCCTTAGTTTCTCATTTGTGTGATGGAAATGAGACTATTCTTACCAAATCTAGATATCCAGAATTTACGTTTAAAACTTTTACTGTTTACCCATGACCTTTCTGCAGTGCTATCTCTTTTCACAAATACCACTCTTTCTGCTGTCCAGGTACTTAAGTCTTAATTTTTTTTTTCCATTTCCACTGTCATCTTAATCTTTTCCCTTTTCCTCCTTACTCCCTTTCCTCTTTTGTACATAGATGTCTATTCATGTCGTGACTTGGAAGCATTCTTTTGCCAGTTACAGCCTGTAGCCCCACTTGGTTATCAGTCCTGCAGCCTGTCTTCCTCAGGTTTTATTTATATATTTATCCACTGTCTCCTTTTTCACCCCTCCCCTCCCCAGAATCTGTTTCCTGCCTTTCTGAAACCCCTCTTGCAGTGCCTGTAGCAGCGGTTGGGGAATCATCCATCACTGCGATCGCGGCTTTGCTGCTGCAAGGCACGGCTTTCCCACAGCAGCGGTGCCCACAGCATCATGAAGCTCATTACAGTTGCAGGGCCCCAGTCAGGTTTGTGTTGCTGCCAGCGCTTCCCAGGAATTGCTGCTGTGCAGATTTTGCAGATGCAATCTCACCTGAGCTGATGAATAATTCTTCAGGATTTTTTTTTTTCTTTTCCTTTTTTTTTTTCCCCCTTGCTCAGGTGAGTCGCAAAAATACTACAACAGGCAGCCCCTTCTTCTGCAAAAAACTGTCTTCTTCCCACCTTATAGAATCATAGAATCACAGAATTATTTGGGTTGGAAGGGACCTTTAAAGGTCATCTAGTCCAACCCCCCTGCAATGAGCAGGGACATCTTCAACTGCATCAGGTTGCTCAGAGCCCCGTCCAACCTGACCTTGAATGTTTCCAGGGTTGGGGCATCTACCACCTCTCTGGGCAACCTGGGCCAGTGTTTCACCACCCTCATTGTAAAACATTTCTTCCTTATATCTAGCCTGAATCTCCCCTCTTTTAGTTTAAAACCATCACCCCTTGTCCTTTCACAACACACCCTACTAAAAAGTCTGTCCCCATCTTTCTTATAAGCCCCCTTTAAGTACTGAAAGCCTGCAGTAAGGTTTCCCCGGATCCTTCTCTTCTCCAGGCTGAACAACAACAACTCTCTCAGCCTTTCTCCATAGGAGAGGTGTTCCAGCCCTCTGACCATTTTTGTGGCCTCCTCTAGACCCGCTCCAAGAGGTCCATGTCTTTCCAGTGCTGAGGGCTCCAGAGCTGGACACAGCGCTGCAGGGGGGGTCTCACCAGAGCAGAGTAGAGGGGCAGCGCATAGCAATATTCATGCTGGGATGTATCATTTCTACAGCCCTGCAGCCACTGGGTTTCATAATTTTAGTTGCAACCAAGTCTAAACTTCAAAGTTCTTAAACAACCTGAATCTGAGAAAGCTCATTGCAGTTTTTTTCTGAGTTTTCCTGATATATTACCTGATTTCTGAGTGCCTGCAAACCTGCACCCCCAGTAAAAAAAGTTGATTCTGGTTGCACAGAGTGAAAACTTCTCTACATAATAGATCAATGGCAGTCAAAAAGGCAGGCAAAATATTACACTGTATGTTTGCCAGCTACAAAAATAATATTTAAAATATTGTGAAATAATGGTATAATTTTGCATGTGTTCAGTATTAACTTCAGGCAGATGCAACAGAAGTAGCAAAAAAATAGTGAAATTGGCTACAGTTGAGAAGAGATTTCTACATAAGAGGAAGAAGACTGAAACAGTAATTCAGAGAGAAAGGCATATGATTAGTTAGACTTGTGTAGAAAAAGTTTTGTAAGGACAAAATGAATCAGTTTTTTCCATTTAACCTGTCAACAAAACAAGACAAATAAGTTTTCCAATGAAAGTGCATGACAGTAAATTTAACCTGATAAATTGATTTTTTTAAAGTCATACAATATAACAATTAACCTCTGGGTCTCAGGGGAAAAAAAAGTACAGTTAAAACGATACTAAAAAAAGTACCATTAAAATCGGAGAAAGAGTCAGTGAAAAATCAGATTTATATGGAGAGCATATAATCTACCCTAAAACAGACAGAACTGTGTGGTTCAACTAGAGAAGGGCAGGCCCTGATGAAGCTTGGATGGAGACAGAGGAGAGCTGTTAAGACAGCAAGGGAAACCCAACAACCAAGTTTAGGTCCATTCTGCATGTTGAGGATCAAACGCTACCAGAGCCACATAATCCCCCACGTGTGTCCCAAGTCCAGGGTGCCCTGCACTCATCCTGTCCTCTCCTCCATCGAGTTGGAGAGCAATGGAGGAGACCTTCAGAAAATTGAGAGGAAGCTCAAAAATAAGATCCAGGGAGACAGCCTGTGCGATATGGAGGTTAAGGAGTTCACCGTCTGCTGTTTATCAAAGTCCAGATTGACAGGGACTTGGATTCAGTAGCAGACGCCAATGCCTATATAAACTTTTAGACAGGGAGGTCTTTTTGATCTTGCAAACTAAGGCACAACAGGATTCATTGACTGGAAGACGAAGTTAAACAAATTCAACCTTGAAGGAATGTGCAATTTTCTAGCAGTGAGGGTAATTAAGCATTGCAACACCTTACCAGGAGAGGTGGCAGACTCATCGTCATTCTGGTTCTTTAAAACAAGATTAGCTACCTTTCAGGAAGGCTTAATCCACCTCCTGGGAATAGCTGTTTTGTCTGTGTGTTGAGAAGGGCTGGTGAGAGATCCCTCTGGCCTTAGAGCCTGTGCATCTCTGAATCATTTTGCAGATGATGAGCTGAGGCACCGAGGGTAAATTCACCCTGCTGCAGAGTGATATAGCTACATTCGCGTACTGCTTAAATCCCTTTCTGTCCTCAAACTAGAAGTGATGTCGCACTCGTGGGATGTAGACGCCCTGCTTGGTACTTATCCCAGGAGATGTCGTTCAAATCCCAAGCGTCTGCCCTGTCCCTGGAGACTGCCTGCAAGGCAGGTCCCAAATGGCTATAGGTTACACCTTAGTATGCAAAACTGGGAGAAGGTTGGTTTAATAAGCTGAGCAATAAAAAGAGGCAATTCAAATGGTGCTTTATGTGTTTTTTTGTTATTCCTGCACATGAAGCAGTGACTACTGAGGGAGAAGTCATAGTCTGGGGCAGTTTGGCTACCAAACTTAGCCACCTGGTGCACATGTAGTGCATCTTTCCACCCATCTTTCTGGGTGGGCCACATTTTATGTGACCTTCATTCTCAAAGGATGGGATTCATCTTGCTGAAACTTAGATGTCTCCATCTAAGCTGGGCACCTTGGGCTCTATTTATGCTCGGTGCTAAGGAAGAGACACTATTAAAGGAGTGATTGGTCACAGCTATTGCAGATGTCGCCTTTGAGACGTGATGAATTATGCCCTAGCAGTCCCATGTTTCTCCAAAGGTTAAAGAGGGAATCTAAGGTGTAAGCTTGGTGGTCTTAATTTGGTCACGTGAACCTATCGATAATATCTCAACACCTCTGGAAACTTAACCTTTACTTCATGTTTGGTTAGCTAGTTATTATAGATTAGCAATAATAATCAACTGTGACCCACATTATTTATTCATTCTCCTGCTATGCTGCCTGCAACTAATTCCTGCCTGGAAAATGAAGCATTTGGATGCTTAAGATTCTCTGGAAATACTTTGGTTTGGCTTTTGAGAAGGGTCTTAGTGAGGTACAGCTGTGCCAAAACTAGGTCTTCACCTTGGCTGTCTCTGTATTTTGCATCATTGTGTGGCACATCCAGTTATTTCCTGAACTTTAAAGGGAATCTGTCATTCATTGTTACCAATTAGATTCCTTTACAATATGACCTGGAAACTGTTTTCCCGACAACTTGGTGTTATTAATAACATGCACTACAGCTGGGGCGTGCCAGTAGTTCAGGAGTCACAGAGCAGCATGACAGTTTAATTTGGTACCTTGATGAGATTTCTGCCTGCAAAGTTGCACAGAATATAAAACACTCTGCCAGTACGACGTTGGTGCGAGCACTTTAAGGGATTTCCAGACCGTCTTTACTTATTTGAAAGCATTCACATGCAGTGATTTAATAAAGCATGTATTGCAGGTTAGAAAACTGGAAGGGATGATTCTAATCACCCTAATAATTAATATTATTTAAGTTTTTCCATTACTTCACAGACATTCATTGACTAGTCAAAACAGTTCCATCAAGGCAAGTAAGAACCATTATTCCTTGTGGTTAAATACCATACTTCCCAGCACTGATGGAGTCCTCTTCACAAAGTTGTAGACTTATAGGCATGTCTTCGGTTTATCAAGTGTAGTATGCAGGGCTGAAGAGCTGCAGGTATACCAAAACACTGGCTAACGCGCATCACTGGAGCAAAACATGTTTCAAATACTACCATAAGTCACTCTATACAAAGTATCCCAAATTTGGCAGATAAACTACAGGTTTGCTCTTGCCATTCCAGGCTGTCTGTTGCTCTGGTGCCAAACCACATTAATCTCACATAAATCAGTGGCTTTGCAGTGGGGAGTCCTGTGGCTGGGATCTTTACTGTGGTTGTACTCTGGGACTGCAGGCCCACTGTGATGAACACTGAACAAAGCAGAAAGCAAATCTCTGCTTCATCTAAGTCATTTGGCAACTTTCTAAAAGCTGCGCAAAAAAAAACTTATACAAAACTCCCAACGCTGCTGTTTGGGTAATGAAATATAATTTCAATTCAGTTAACAACAAAATGAAAGTATGTCTGGCCTGAGCCATTTATGAAGAAGCTGGGAAAAGCTAGGCCATTGCCAGATTTTTGTTTAACCGTTCACTACGGAATATGTTTTAACAGTGAGTCTGTCAGTGTCTGCCCAAGTCTGCAAGAAACTTTGAAAGCCGATGAGTTGCTCTCACTTTATTGCAACGTATGCCAAATTTGAAAACGAATTCAGCATGGGACTTTCTCAAAAGCTTGAGGAGACACGGGTGCCCAACTCCATACCTCGACATTTATTAACTGTATCACGACTAGGTAGAGCAGCAGAAATACAATTGTGCAATGACTATCATCTCTGAATATTACCTAGACATTTCCTATAGCATCACGAGATAACCAATCACCCTAAGAGCTTACGAAAGTGTCAAGGAAAGTACTGGTGGTAAAGTGTCATCACGTATCGGCTTAGAAAGTTTTCTGAAAATTTGCAGCTTGCAGCATGTCAAAGTAAACACAGGAAACGAGTGAACAAATGAATCAATGGGCAGACGAGTTCTCCTTTTTACTCTCTTTTCTGAATGAAGGCAACTACTGTACTTATTTTCCAGCTGAGAAGTGAAATTAAATTGTCTGGGTACTTGATGACCCACTGTTTTTAGAAAGCTATTAAGATGCTGCTATCAAGTAGAGGACAGCCTTCTTGACCCTCTTTAGCTGGCTTATCTAGTGGCCCCCTGACGACTTCATCACTGTGCAGAAGGCGGATCACCAGAGGTGACCATGTTTAACAGTGTCTTCCTCTAAGTGGCAATTTAGTGAGCACGGGAACATGCTGGACCGGCTCCTCACTCCGATGGGGGGGACCTGAGGGAGGAAGGGAACATTTTGTGCTGGTTATCTTGTCTCTAAGGAGCGCGGTGACACAACAGCTTTTCAGTTACTCCAGCTCATACTTTGGCTGGGACTGCGGATTAGAAACGTTAATGCTAAGAAGTCTATCTGGGATCAGAATATCAAGCAGAAAGGCCCAACTCTTCCTCATTGAGGTTCCGTAGTGAAAACATGGTTTTGCAGAATACTGGCTCTTCGTGAAATGTATAGCTCCTAGATCATCATTCTTAGCTGATCCCTGCAATGCTGATAGTGGACAAAACTTGATTTTGCTAGTGAGGTCAGTCAGTTGGACGTGTTAGGCCAAGTCCTGCTCACTTTTCTTGTTTCTTTATTAACCTTCAGTCAAGGGAAACCTAATTGATTTTTTTTTTTTTTTGACTGAGAGAGGACCTTAGTTATGAATAGCAAAGCAGATTTAATGCTCAAAGCTGGTTTTTTTTCAACCACGTCTTTGGCAACAACATTCTGACCTGATCTCACTTCAAGATCCCTGTTATCTGAGCCTCCCACATCCACACTACCCTTCTGCCAGTGGTAGTGTTTCCCATCAAGGTGCCTGAGCAAGGGAGAGTAGCCAGGTGGGCACAGGGTCACAGGCAGCATCTTACTTTTTGGGACAGCAACCCACAATTACTTACATGTGGTGTGAGGTCTCTGCTCACACAAAGACCCGGTATCTGGAGATAACTGCTTCTCGGATCACAAATGCAGAAGCAACCACTCTGGCACCTGCCTCCATGTGTTAGTCAGGAAGGGTTAAATGTGATGCTTCAGGGGTGTTTAAGTGCACAGACTTGTGTTTTCAATAACTGATCAATGAATGAGACCCAGGTTTGCTCTCCTGGACATCCAACACTTCCTGCCACAGGTGTTTTCCCCCTCCTTTCTTTTATTTTACTTTCTGGTCTTCAGTCAATGCTGTTTAAAGGGCATAAAGGTTCACCTTAAGGGGAATGGTGGCAGATAGCAATCATTCATCAGAAAGAATCCCTTTTAGGGACAGAGGGAAACAGAAAAGACAAATGGCAACAAGACCCTCTAGGCAAATTTCTGGTTAAATACTTCTGGGGGCCCAAGTTCAGACACTTGTTCTGGGAGCAATCAGCCCTTCTCACATCCTGGCTTTCAGTGTAGTTGTTTGCTCACAAGCCACACAGGAGCCCGAATTTTGTGATCATGGAACGGATGAATGATTGTCTTCTCCATCCAGCTCTGAACCTTTCACTCAGGATTTCTGAACCGTTATTTGCAAAGAGCAAAGCTGCCCATCAGACAATGTCAGCAAATGAACCAAAAGGAGAACTGGTTTCACTCTGAACTGAACCTATTGTGTGGGCACTTTAGAGCGCGGTGACAGCGGCTTAGGATGCTCCTTTATTTTTCCTTCTGTAGATTGTTCTTTATAGAAAGCTAACCCTGCATCCGATTATTTTTTATGATCTGAGAAAAGGCTATGGGAACTGTTTATCTTTTTGTGTTTATATAAGTTCTCTAATCTAAATCTAACCACTCATCCATTCAAAAGCGAAAGAGACTTTTATGGTACTCTGAGAAAGATCCTCCGCTTGTAAATCAGCATATCACCATTGAATTTCAATTAATTTCACTCTTGGTTAAGTAGACTGCAAGGGATCTAGGTAGCTGAGTGATCTGGCCTTTTGGTTTAGTGGATTGTAATATACAAACTTGTAGGAAATAAAGGAATGGGTATAATTATAGGACATTACTCTGAGATAACATAGCTGTATATTTTATTTGAGCTCTCCAAGTATATTGCTCCACAGTACAAATTCTTCTTTCTTCTTCTCTCTTTCTTTTTTTTTTTCTGGTAAAAGTCATTACAGATCCAATTTAAGGAAGGTAATAAAAACGAAGAAGAAGAAAATTCTTTCCCTGTAATTTTATAGGAATGCAGCTTCTGGAGCAGCAGTATTCTTCAAACTCAGATGACTAGCTTGCATTGACACGAGTTGCTTTCACAGTGGAAATATTCTTCAAATGCTTGGCTGCAAAAGAGAAGAATCATCAACTTGTTGAAACCATGCCTCCTTGCTGCTGCATAAAATCTAACCATGAGTAGCTTTAATTATCCAGAAGTAAAGGGAGAAGGCTTCTTAATACGGGCACTCAAAAGCAATTTCCAATTCTGCTTGGGTTTCCATTCATGAATTGGTTGTAGGATCAGGCTGGAGAAGAAGTCTGGGAGCTGTGCAAACAGGAATAACAATAAGAGCGGGAAAAAGACTAAGAAAGATGATAAAATAGAGTCTTGGTCCTGTTTGCCACTGGTACACACAGCTCTCATGCATGTGTACGAGGGAACAGTGTCTGCACGATGTACTGACTTTAGATGATTGACATTAAATTTAGAGGGATTTTTTTCTGGAGGCCAGTGCCATTTGGCCTCTGTCGTGGTCCTTATACCCACTGCCCTAGTTACCCAATCCAAGCGTCTGTGTAAGAGACCATGGTTATTCACTGAGGTTTCCACTGAAAGGAAGGGCCCTGTGGACTCTCTGGTGTGATGTGGCACGTAACCCTGCCCAAAACTCATCCTAGAATCCTCACCTGGCTGGAAACAACAACATTTCTCTCCTTTCCCCTTTGCAGAAAATAACTAAAGGAGAAAAAGGCAACGTAACGGAAGCTAAGGGGAAAACTGGTCTTTCCATTCTGTATAACATCCACACACATAGGTGCATTAGTCAGAGCCTACTTCTAAAATTTAATAGTAATAATAACAACACCAACAATAATAACGTGCAGGTGAGCTGATCACATTCAGCTGAAAACTGAGTAGCGTCCATAGCAGTTAATGGTGTTTAGTGTGGCTCATCTCCAGTCTCAAGTTCAACATGGGAAGAGGAAGAACCAGAAAAAAATAGGAAGGTTTTAAGACGGTGCATACTGAGAGGATCTCAGAAGCGGTCCTTCTGCATCAACCCTGACCACAAAAGCAGAAGTCCAGCTGTAGTTGTCAATACCAGTATCATTTTCCAATAAATTCAGAAATGCGTCAGTAGTTTGAAGTATCTCCCTCCACACAGACCCATCTCACTGGGGACAATCTGCAGCCCAACATCCCAGCCCCATTGAAGTCTGGCAGAGATTTCTCTGTGACTTAAGAGAAACTAAGATTTTTCTCTGGTCTTCTGACTCCAGTCCTGGATCTGGCCAGGAGGATGGTCTCTGCAGGCCACCAATGTGCCACATTCAGGATGAACTTGCTGAGGTTAGGATGACTATGAGCAGTTCCCAGGTATATTTTCCCCACCCAAACATAATTTTCCAGCAGTCTGGAGTCTGCTGTTACTGTATTAGGGAAGCTCTGTTTCCCGTGTACATCCACCTTGCTATCTTCTTGAAAAAGAGATAGAGAATGGCAAACCATTTAATCAGCTTTAAAACTTTTTTTTTTTTTTAACTCTATGTCCCCCCTCCTTTTCCCAGTAAGTCTCCTAAACTTTTTCTTGCTAACTCTTCTGCATTAGTTTATTTACAGCCAGGCCCACAGTTTCTAACTTTCCCTTTTTGACTCTTGTTTCTAATCATATGTCCAAGGACCTTCTCACTGGTTTTGCTGCCTGGCAAGTGCTGCCAGAACCAAGAGAAAGGAAGGCACAAGCAGGAAGATTAGGGCAGGAACTTGGGATCTGGGAACTTTAGTTCAATTCCCCTCTCCATACTTTTCCACTGCAACTTTAAACACATCCTTTTCTTTCTCAACACCATTTTTAATGATTCGAAGCAAGGAATACCAGTGATTCCTCTACACACTGGAGCTGAGAGGCAGCTAGCTTGTCTAGGAGCAGGGACGGGAGAAAATGAGACATGTTTACCTGCTATCACATTTGGTAAGGTAAATCATACTTTTCTGCTGCTACTGGAGGATGAAAAGAAATGCATTCCTGTTTTGTAATGAATAATCAAAGCCAGGGGTTTCTTTCCAGCTAACTCTTGAAGCAACAGCACGGTGGATTTTTAATGACGCAGAGAGGAGGGCAATGACCTCAGCCTTGGGTTGGGAGCACAGCCTTATTGCCTTTTTTTTATTTCAGCCTCCTTAAACTCCCTTATTTTTAAGCCTTTGTTCCCTGCCTTTCAGCAGATAGTTCTGTTGTACGGTTATAAATAACTTTACGGGCTGTTTTTACTTACACACACAGACACTACATTCTGCAAAGTGAATGGCAACACTGAAATCAAGAACCATGCTTCTCCAACTCCAAACAAAGGCACTGCTACTTCTTGGCAGCACCAGGATTTGACCTGGGGGTCCTCTGGAGCAGAGACTACAAAAGATTAACATTTCAGTCTGCTGAGCCCACCAGTGCGGTCTTGCCTTATCTCATAAGCTCTGCCGGAGGAATGAATTACCCTAGTTCATTAAGACTCGTTTTGAATTGTGGTGAGAGGTCACCACATAAGTCACCTCCAGTGTATTTTGCGAATAATATGGATTATGATAAAAGCCGGCTGGGAGGTTGAAGCCCAAGGATTTTGTTTTCTTTATTCTTCAAGGTGGGTAGAATACAGGGTGGGGAAACCCTGATCTGGACATTTCCTAACACTGCATAGTAGACTATAGAAAAGTCCTTTTTGTTCTTTTTTTTTTAACCCATGAATGGGTGACCTCTTGATCTCTCTGACCCCTTTATTTTTGCCATGAAAGAACTAAAACTAGCTGTGCCCATACAAAATCTTCTTTCGCTTCAGTTTTCTCATGATTAAATTCCCTGCTGTGTTTTTGTTTAAGTGCTCTGATGCTGCCCTTTGGAATTGGGCAGATGTTTGACTCTTTGAAATGGCTTTTTTTTTTTTTTTTTTAATTTAGCAGTGGTCTACAGTTAAGGCGTGTTCATCCACATCAGGAATAAATGAGAAATGTTTCTGTAGTGACATTCACGTCTCACCATGTAGAAGTACTTTGCAAGTGATACACTGGGATACAGTAATTGGTAATTTGCATCAAAACATACTTTGATGCACAGAATGCTGTACACATTAAAACAAAGGCTGTCTCCATGTTGGGTAGATTACTGGGAATACATTAATTACAGTTGTAGACCTCTTCAAACCTAACCATGTCAGACGTAGGTAATGGAGGGTAAGGTTGAAGGCAGATGGCATATGATCTACTTTAATAACTTACATAAAAATGAGTGGAAGCCAGTCATCAGGGAAAATATGTGGAAATAATGTTGAAGAAAATAGATGTGCTTCAAATATTATCAGTTAGTTCTGATGCATAATCCCACCGGCTTTGTGGGAGCTGTGTTAATTCATTATCGTTGAAATCATGGTCTTTAGGAGAGGAAAGGTAAACTTGGATAATGTTTAGACCTGGTGTTGGAAACACAGTTTTATCAGGATTGAACTAAATCCAGATTCTCTTTTACCTGACCCTTTGTCAGGCCTCTATAGACTATAGTTATTAAAGATGAACATTCATATAACATTAGCAACTAATTGAGATCAAGGCATCATTTTGCTACTTGCTATACAAATAGAGTGAATTTTGTCCCAAAGGAAAGATAGGCTTAAGATTTACCGGAAGTCAATAATATACCAGCTGAGCTAAGTGATTCAATGCTCAAGTTTTGCAATGCTGGACTTAGATTTGCTCTGAAAAGATCTATGAATCCCACTAGATCTGGGCAAAACTTCCCACATTCCTCATAGAGGTGAACCAAGCCCTACGGCATCCCTCGGCATCCCTCTCTTGGCTGCATTTCAGAGGTGCTCTGTATCACTCTACGGAACCTAACGTCTAGGTGCAGCCCCTGGCTCCATTTGGGGGTCCAGGACTGTGTACTCCTCTGCCCCATCTTTCTCACCCACATGAGCAACCCAAGTCCGTCTAACTTTAGGTAAATATCTATTACCCAATTTACTTTCAATTCCAGGCACTCAAATACAAGCCAAATAAACCTGAAAGAAATAACATACAATCTATTAAATGGACATGTACTGGCAACCAACTTGCACTAAAGGCCACCCCCCCTGGGGAAAGTCTGGTTTAATTATCCACTTGAAAACATGTCTAAGGTTTCCAGCACAGGTTTTTCAACCTTTACTTGAAAAACAAATTCCACCAAAGGACTGATCTTGTTCTGATCCCTCAAGAGGGTGCTTAGGATAGGTTTCAAAATGTAAATATAGTCCAAATATTTTAAGCAAGAAAAAGAAGATTTTGTATTAAAAAAACCCCTCTCAAGCTCCAGTCTTGGAATGACTTGCATTCAGGTTTGTCTTCCCATGGGATGCTATTACTGGCAATATTGAGGGTAGGCAAAGTGAAGCACAAGAAGGGTTCAGATCTCAGCGGACAAGGCAAGGACAGCTCCTGTTCAGCTTATACCTAGGAAATAATGTCAGCAAGATGTGGCTGTGGGTGAGTTAAACAGATCTGTCCTGTCCTTCTTCCTCCCCATACTTTTCAAGAAAGATCATTGTCCTTTCCCCAGCCCTGGCTTAGAGAAGGATGGGTATAAGGGAGGGAGAGAGAGAGGGAGAGAGACTTAAATGTGTCAGCTTTATCCTGGGAATGGCTGCACTGAAGTAAATTATTGCCTAGCAGTGAATTATCATTTTTGTGAGATCTTAAAAACCAACAGCTGTGAAATTGACTTCTAACTGATTTTAATTGAGATGGGCCAAAACTTAAAATATCAGAAATAAAAAGTCTGTATGCTTATTCCCCTAGCTGATGTGTGAATTTCTTTATAGCATTTACTGTATGACTGTTTCTTCCAGATATACAGAGGACATGCAGTTTGTTATGAAATAGTACTTCAGACATCCTCAGGCTGTGCTGAAGTTCAGAAACATTCTCGCCACATTATATATAGCATTATATCAAGATTTCTTTTTCTGAGGTTCTTCTCATCTTAGTTCTGCATTGTTTACTTATTTATTTTTATCTGCTTGTTTGGAAGTGTCACATCCCAAAAAGGAGCTCTTGAAATACCTGAGCACCTAAAAAATTTTTTAAATGGTGGCATAACATACATAGTTTACACTGTCTTTTCCTCCCTCACCTACCAGACATTCAAGCTAGAAATTAAATCAGTCCCTCAACTGTATAGAATCAGAGAATCATAGAAAGGTTTGGGTTCGAAGGGACCTTCAAAGATCATCTAGTCCAACGCCCTTGCCATGGGCAGGCACATCTTTCACTGGATCAGGTTGCTCACATCCAAGCTGACCTTGAACACTTCCAGGGATGACGGTAACCTGTGCCAGTGTCTCACCACCCTTATCATCAAAATTTTTTTCCAATCTAAACCTACCCTCTTTCAGTTTAAAACCGTTGCCCCTTGTCCTGTCACTACAGGCCCTGATAAAAAGTTTCTCTGTCTTTCTCATAAGCCCCCTTTAAGTGTTGAAAGGCCACAATAAGGTCTCCCAGGAGCCTTCTCTTCTCCAGGCTGAACACGCCAACTCTCTCAGCCTTTCTTCATAAGAGAGATGTTCCAGCCCTCTGACAATTACTGTGTCCCTCCTCTGGACCAGCTCTAACACATCAATGTCTTCCTTGTACTGGGGACACCAGAGCTTACGGGAGAAAAAATCAAAAAGTAGCTGACTTCCCAAAAACAAACCTTTGTCTTGTTAGAAAAAAATTACAGCGATTCTATGAAGAACATCAGTGATCATGAACTATGATGGATAACTATAGCCTTGCAGAGCCTTGGAGGTGACTACTGGCCATGCTGGACATTGTTGGGGCTATTACAGCTGATATGATCCCACCAGGAGTGCTACCTGCCACTAACTGTCCATCTAGCTTGAGCTATCACTGGTCTGAGCTGTAGCTAAAGCTATAGCTAAAGGCTGGATGTTAAATGCTCTCTTTCAGGCAACGTATGACTCCTTGTACTTTCTATGTAGGTATGTATTTGTTGTAGAAAGTGCTGATGTGTGAAGAGCAGGACCCATTTCATTTTGGTGAGCTTTCAGGTGTTTGGTTTTTAACCTCTTCCATACTCATAGTTGTTCAGTCCCCTTTCAAGTGACAGGATTTGCTAGGTGAAGTGCAACCCATCTCATTCCACATCTTGAGATATGCACCATTGCTAAATGCTTCTTTGGAAATTCCAACATTATTATTGTAGATGATTATAGATTAGGTTCTGTATAGGGGGAATTATTTTCAGACCTGAGGCTGTTAAAGGATGGATTATCATCACTAACATCCTAAGTAAAGATTTTTTTTTTTTGTGACAAGATTGTGAATATAAAAACATAATTTTTGTCTTGAAACCTGTACAATTTGAGAGCAGATACTTAATCTTAGCATAGTTGTTAGGACATCTGCATGGTAGTTACCGAGTGCAAATATGAAATAAGAATGATAAAAGCAGGGTAGTAAGTATCACAGGTTAATGACACAATATGCCTTCTTTAAGAAAATATATTCCAATTAATTTGTTTACTATTGTCTCTTCAGAAGAACTAGCTTTGAAAATCAGGTTTTCCTAAAATTCTAAGTGTCTTTTTTTTTTTTTCTTTCCAGTCTCTTTTTTTAACACCACAAAAAAACCCTCACTAACTCAGAAGCACACAAAGTTGATCATGCAGAAAGACACCTGGATTGCATTGTTCAGGAGTTAGTAAATTGAATCGAAATTTGGATGGCATCCTCCATGGAGCTGTAGGCTTCCATGCAATCACTTTAGTTTTGTCATTGCATTCAAACTGAGTTGGCCATTCTTTCTACCAAAACAGCTCCCACAGGGATCCATACGGCTACTGCCACTCTCTGTGAGACACTTTCTGTTTTGGTTTCATAACCAGAACAAATGACGAGAGCGTAATAGAACACAGACGGTGATTCAGAAATTACGACCAATCTATTAATCTTTGGGGGCTAATATCACAAAGTAAGGAGTGCAACACTACTCCCAGTTTAATTGAAAACTCTCTGCATAAAGGACAATTAATGAGAAATGAACAATTTGGTGTTTCAGGAGAGATGAAATGATGGAACCTCAGGGTATATCAAAGATTTAAGCATTGGATTTGACTCTCTCCTGTGACAGGTGGGAAATTACTTAGTCATACAGACGTGTGCAGTATCTTATACTCTGTGGTGCTGTTCTGCAAAACAGGCCTAACTTTGCCCACTTGTGCTCTTTTTTTCCCCCAGCATACGCTGATGTCATGGAAAAACAACAAGGTTGTTAAAGCCCTTGGAACTGATGCCATGAAGAAAGTTGGGTTTTGCAAGTTGATTACTAGAGCTAACAATGTCATTGCTGTTGTTTTACAACTCGTCAGGTTTAACGGGCTCCATCTCATACCAAAAGAGGTGTATTTGACCTCCTTTATGAAAGTACCTTGGAATAAATAGGGCACAAAAGTGATCGGCTGGGGAAGGCTTTTTTTTTTTTTTTTTTAAATGATTTGAATGCAGGTTTGGATGAGATTTCATCTCTCTCTCTCTCTCAATTATTTGTTCCCAGTCTATGTGACAATAGAATGGGGCATATAGGAGCTAATTCTACCATAACAGGGTGGTGTGGGGATTCATTATTTACTTTTGATTGCTGCAAAGAGTTTGGCACAACTGAAGATTTTAAATGTCAATACGATGACCAGTTTTGGCCCAAGTTTTGGCCCTTTTTGTCTTCAGTAATAATGTGGCCTTTGATTCCATGTAATCAGTGACAAAATGCATAGGCCTGGAGACTTTACAGAAACAAACAATTTCATTGAGCATAATGCTTCCTTGCTAGCACTTTTTTCAAGGACAGCATAAGCTTTTATGAAAACCAAAGACAATTTCCATTCATTTCCTCCTGGTGTTCTGTTCTAGAGGAGGTCAAGCAATCTGTTTGGACATCATATGCTCTCACTCGAGATTTTTCTGATTCAAGGTGAGGAAAGATGAAAAGCTGTGAGTGCAGGTTATTTTGAATAACATTTGTTTGGCAGCAGTTGCTGCTTTTTGTTCTTTACAAAGAGATTTCTCTGGACAAAAAGGCAACCGAATAAAATAACACTTAATGTACAATAAAAAGTGTTTAGATTGTTGTAAGGTGGGTTTTATTGATTGTGTTACGTTTGCTACAAGTTTTGGAGAGGTACTCGTATTTCAGTATTCCACTTGCATTGCACTGGCCTTGGTTTACTATCTCAGATCTATATATTTGTAAGTATGCATGGGAGGAATTTCATTAAAGTGTGATAAGCTGGAAGATGAGTTTGAAGGAGAGAGCGAGCATTATCAGAATGAGGGGAATGTAGAAATGGGGGAAATGTTTTTCAGTTTGGGAAAAATGTGTTGCTTATTATCTTCCTGAAAACCTGCAGTTGCACAGCAATCAAGGCAGCGTGCAGTTTTTGACTGCCTTGTAATATCGACAGAGGCACCAGTAATATCACAGTGAGAATGCTGCTTTAGGTACATGTCTCAGGCATGCTGTGCCTGAGCTGTTTCATTGCTTCATCTTAATACACACATGCACGCAGATGACCTGGGAACTGCCACATCAAAATAAATAAAGATATTTCCAAAAAAAAGCATTGGGCAGGATTCATCTGCATGTTCAACCACATGAATTTTATTGTCTTGTGAACTGAATTGTGAGCTAGATGGCAAAGCTCCCTTTAAACTTGATCTATTCAGTGCAGGCAATGGAGTCTAGAGAGCTATTTATTTGACCCTGAGGTAGATACCTGCATTTGACCAGCCAAATGGCTTTCTAGACTCCACTGACTGTGCTGATTAGGTCTCCTCTGACTGTAATTGAAGTGTAGACAGACACCTGCCTCTCGTGTAGAGGTCTAATTTCAGGTGTCTGAATCTGGACCTTAACCCACCTTTGCTCTACCAGTTTTTGCTGAAACAATAAAAGCTACCCACTTCAGAAGAAAATAAAATGATTTATACTTCATGATGGCCCCACTAGTTTTTCCTGACTCCACCTGGTGGTCAGTGTACCACCCAAATCATGAAGATCAGTAATCTTTAGCACTATTCTAGCTTGTGGTTTATCTGAAAATTAGCCTTTGATGCTGCTAACCTTTCCTTATTGCCTTTGCTCACATGCAGATTACCTGAGATGTACCAGGCTTCTCTACAGCATTAGCAGATTCGGCAATAGGATTAGAGTACCAGCTGGGATTGGTCCAGCAATTAGCAGCTAAAATACATGATCAAGCTTTGATCATTGATGATGATTGCCATTGTTAGCTCTTTCAGTGGCAGTTTTACAACAAACCCAACTATTTTGCTTCATTTCTTTGCGTTTGTATGTGTGCATTTGTGCACGTATATATGCATCTCCGTCATTGTCCAGGTTTTTAGATAGTGGGGAGAATAGATTGTCAATCATGCTTAGAACCATTGGGTTGTTTCTTAAATCCTCATCTCTTTCTCCTGTACTTTTTACTTGTGGTATCAAGCCCTACCTACATCTTATTATGTTAAGCAAAAAATGTTACTGTCTGTTGCTTCTGCAGTGCATCTGTTCACTACATCATTAATCCTAGACTTACACAGGAAGAAAATTGACATTTTTTTTTTATGGTAGGATAGAGTTACTAAAAGAGAAGAAACATGGAAACTATACAGACAACAGGATTTTAGAAAGCTGTTACTTTTAAACCAGCGTAGAGCTGTTATTTGCATTTCTTGCTTGACAGCTGCAGTCAGGAACTTTCTAAAATGTGACTGCTAATACAGACTGCATATTGTTTTACAAAGGAAAAAATCCTATTTGTTCCGTACCGTTCTGCAAGTCCATGCACACAGATTGGATGATTCCTAATGTTATGGTGGCCTGGATATACCAGCAAAGTATCTACTGGGCTGACCTAGGCTCATTCCCATAACATCTTCCCCAGATCAAGGCCCAAATTCACGTCGCTTGTCTTGAATCACCTTAAAACATGATGACACTTTTCAGATAGGTATTTGGCTACCTGATAAAAAGTTTAAAGTTTAAAAATCCATGTGTTGGACTCATGATTTATGTATCCATATGTCTCCATGCCACAACATGGTTAAAAATTAGGTCATCTAATTAACTAAAACTCGGAAGGTTTTGACTAGTGCCTCTCTGCCACCCCAATACAGTGCAACAGACTTAGGGGAATGACACAGAAGACTTTTAATAAAGGATATTGAGCTCCTTTTGCTCTGGCAAGCAAGCAGATGGATGTTCACGCAGCTGGTCTCCAAACACTTCCAAATGCAAAATGGGAGCTTGCATCCCAGAAGGCACAAAAAGGCTTTATCTTCTTAACATGATTGCTTTTTTTCAGCTAACTGAGCAGTTAGGTGGAGACAGGAAATTTATAAGAGCCAGCATGGAAGGAGAAGTGAGGAGTCTGTTTTAAGAGCTATTCCATAGCGTAGACCCCTTTGCCCGAGTATATACAGCTTTTTCTGAGTGTTATATATATTAGATAGTCATCTATTGGATATTGATATCAGCAAACATGACTTATCTGCTTAAAAAGGGGATGGAAATGCTCAAATGAGCCCAGTGGTGCTGTGGGTTGAGGTTTGCTGTAGTCTGTGGATGTCTGTATTGGGTGCTACTGAGTTGTCAGCGTAGCTTGCAGCAGGATCCAGGTTATTTGCATGCACTACTTAACGAAGTTGAGCCTGTTAGCTCCAAGTGAGCTCTCATTACCTCAAATGGATTCTTAGTCATCAAGAACCTTCCCCTTTTAGGAATCATAACATATAAAAGTTAACCAAATGCTCACGGCTGATGCACTCTTGGCTGTGAATACTGGTGTACAAAGCTTTTAGCTGTAACCTGATTCACATCTGCTCTCAGCACTTAAGCTGATGAAAAGTGACAAGCCTGAACCACCGCCAGTGACCCAGCCTCCTCCTGTCTTTTTGTTAAGTAAATAGCAAAAAGTCATACTAATTATTGATAACAATCTGTAATTTCCCAACTCTTCGCAGATTATGCAGACCATTTTCTGTGTGTTTCTAAGCACAAAGTACTGGCTCCAAGGGTCACAGTCCAGTTAGTTAGTCAAGAAAAAGCACCAGGACTCGTTATGGGGAGGTATGCCAGTTCAGCAAAAGTCATATTTGTTCTCTCCTGGCAGCCCAAAAAAGCCAAAAACGACCCTTAACCTCCTCAGGCTTGAAGTGGTTATCTGTATGATTTACTATCTGATGTTTGAAAAAGTTTGGGTTACTTGAAATATGCACAGGAACAGCCTTCCAACCGCATGGATAAAAACCTTGCAATGAAATCTGTGCGTCCTGCAGCCAACACACGTGCTCAGGGTTCAGAGACGTGCCAGTTGGACGTGCTGCAATGCAGCAGGCCATTTAAACCCCGCAGCGAGTAGATAAACACGAACATATTCACCTGGACTATGAATGTGCAAGATCCTCTTTGCTTTTGCTCTTCTCTTAATGTTTTTTCTTGGGTATCTCTTGATTTTGGAAACAATTCCTATTTTCTTTTCCAAAGGGATGAGTACCCATCATTGCGTGTTATCATGTGCCTCCTGGTGTTCTCTGCATATAGAAGAGATGACTCCTCCTTTATTTCCATTTCGGAAGCATAAAGCTTCTATATACTCTGGTGGCAGTTCCACTCACAGGTGGAGAAGGCTCTAATTCTCTCTGCGTGATGGTATGTTGTGGGCTGATGTGTGCCTGGGGTCTGCATTTCCAAGCTGAGTAGAAGCTGTGTCACCATGTAGCACGTGGCCAAACCCATACTAATAGGCTCTGTATTAATGGGATATATTAGCCCAGAATTGTAACCTTGCCAACACAGTCACACTTTTTGCCCTGGAGCTGAGCTGAGTCCTGTAGACACAGCAGTGTCACATCTGCTCACAAGATTTTGCCCAGACACTATGGAAGTTAAACACTATGGAAGTTAGTGACTGGAAGGTGAAAAGGGATCCCCTTTTACCCGCATCTTCTCTTTTCCCAATATATACATATGTGCAAAAATTGAAAAAAACATGCTACTGGAGAATATCAAGGAGCAATTTCCAAAGTTAATGGCTTTAACTATCCTGACTCTAAAAGTGAAAAGCACGAGATGCTTCAAGGGAAACCCAAACCAATTAGCTGGCATGACTTACACAGCCACAAATTTCAGAACACTATCAGTTCTAATAGAGACAGATTATGCTACTGGGCCATGAAAACACGGCCTGAGTTCAGATGAAATGACTAAAAATCCAGATTGACAACAAAGATTTTTAAGCCACTCAGGATATTTGAGGACCTAGTTCATGCTTTTTAACTGCTTGGACTTAGGAAGGTGGTGGTGTTCTTGTTAGCAACCAGTTTCATGTAAAGTTGACAAAAGTTGCCAACAATTTCAAAATACTCAGTTTCACATCTTCTGGATTCCTGCAGCAGTGAGTTCCACCAGGGATTCAAGGCTCCTGGGTTCAAATGACACTTGAGATGAGTACTGGAAATTAGTCTGATGCTCTTTGCTTGTCTGCTAGGTCATATCTTTTTAAAATCCCTACTGACCATTAAAGTTAACAGAATGGGAAGAGTAGGAATGTTGTTTATGGAGTCTGTGACATATCTTTAGCACTAGCAAGGGAGTGTTTAACTACTGCCGGGTGGGTGTGCATCCAGCTCTCTGCACTGCTGCTGTGAGCACAGACAGCAAATAAATATAAACAAAGGGAGGGAAAAAAAAAGGAAATCTTTGTAAACCCACTTGGATGCTGTAGCTGAATGACATTCTCTATGATTTAAAGACAGAAAGGCAGGCTTCCCTAACAAAGACAGTAACTTTCTATTCTCTGTCAATGTACCCTGAGCAGTTGAATCTGCTGACGAGGCAACTATTTTGGATAAACCATTTTATCATCAGTATTTTGATGGCTTCCCCCCCTAATAACCCTAGTATTTCCATTTCTTAAATACATCCCCATGCTCCAAGTGTTTTGTACTATTTTAAATAGCTCCCTCGTCTCAAAAATGCTGACATCTCCCGAAGTCTGTGTGCTCTTTAGACACCTTCTTTGTCATCATATAACCATATTCTGTATATTTACCTTCAGAAGTCATTCCTCATTAGTGAATCCTTATGCATTCCTGTGAATAAAGTGCTGCGACAGTGACCACATTTAATGAACTCCTGCTGTTTTGACATATCTTGGGTTGCATGAGACTTGTGATTATGAATGCAGCAATAGTCCCAGAAAGCCGTGCTCCTCACGATCTTCTGTGGATCATCAGAGCAGGATTGAAAACGGACAATGAAACTTTGACAAATATAGTCTTGGGAGAAGACACTCTCTTCTTGAAGGAAATCTTTGGAGTTTTTCATCTCTTACTCATTCAAGGATGAATGAATTCCTGCCATAGCTTGAACCAATTATTCACTGATCCAGAAGATAAAGATGCACAATCAGTAAACTATCGTACTTGTAGTATGTAAAATGATTGCACTTTAATCTTAGACAAGGAGCATTTCCAGGGTAATCCCAACATGTTTATCAGTTCAATTAAAAAATAATGGCAACTTCCAACATGATTAGGGTTTTCCAAAGAATCCTTTTTTATTATTGTTATTATTTCTAAAGCTTTTTTGTTAGTGTCTAATAGGCAAAGTTTTCCATTGTGATCTGCCCTGCATCCTGCCGTTCTCAGATCTCTGTGGCACACAGTTGTCTGCTTGCATGGCCAGCACTGGAAAAGCTGTGAGTGAAACAGAGTGTTTCCAACAGAAAGGCATGCTGCAGAAAAGGTGGGGGGGGAGAGGTGTGCGATGAAAACACATTCCACAAGAAATAATATTACATCAAACCTAAAAATAATATAAAAAGCTTTATTTACCTACTGCTGTGACTCGGTTGTTAATGCTGCTACATACATCTCTTACACTTGGAGATGTACACATCTCTTGCACATCTCTTACTCTTACACTTATCTAAATAAAGGATCTCAAAGTGCTTTGTATATAAATAAGGAATAGTAGTCCATTTCATATGCGGGGAAGGTGGTGATAGTAATATAAAATAACTAGAAAAGTAAGTGAGTGGCAGACAATGCACAGCTGAGCTCAGCATACAACCTTGTCCTCCAATACTTGAAATATATTTTTGGACCATGTAAGGGTAGTTTGGGAGGAGAAATAAAGCTCTGTCCCTTTTCATACAAAATCTGATTTTTTTTTTTTATATCACTGCATTTATGGTAAGCAAAAGGTTGGCTTTGTAATGGTGACTACTCTCCTGCATTTGCGTGATATTTGAGATTGAATTCTTTTCTCTTAGCGGCTACACTGGTCAGGAAAGAGAAGTCTTCATTTTCCTCATAAAGGGAAGACAGAATTGATCCAACTCTTTAGTTTCTTTAAAATAAAAGCCCTAAAAAATGTGAGTTTCGTTATGGCTTGTCCATAGGACCTTAAAGTCAGAGATAAAGAAAGCATTGCCAAACGTGTAAGGCAAGAAAGGATGTATTCTGGTTGGTTTTATCTGTACTGTCTTTGAATCAGTCATACTGGATTGTTATATATTTCTTTCCCTGAACAACCATGCTGATTGCTTCCAAGCACTGCAGCCTGCCTTTTAATTGCTTCCTTTTGCTTCTTGTCTCCGTAAATTCTTGACACCCTCTGGCTGAATGAGGCCCATGACTATATGGCAAATGTCCTTCTCCTGTAAGTGCAGAATAACTTCAGAATTCTTTGGCTTTACTGCATTAGTGCCAGACTTACACCACTGCAGCAAGCAACTGAGTCCATAGTAAGCCGCATGACAAGATATTGGTAATAGCAGCAACATCTTTGCAATGCAATCCAGCTCTTAGGTCTTTGCAATGCAATCCAGCTCTTAGGTCTGAGTCAGTAATAGCTATCTTTCTCTTCAGGCACAATTGCATGGGGCTGCATCTTCATATGCATTTATAATTTAAGCATCCATGTGTAGACCTTGATATGTGATTATGATTTATTCTAATGGTAAAAGCAAATAAAGCCCCATGAGAGAGAAAATCAAGGTGCTTGGGGTGTATAGAACCGTGCTGGATTTCTCACAGCAGACCTCTCCATATGTGATTCAGGGATCTGTAAGTAACACTAGAAAACAGAGCTCCAGATAACCCACCTTTGGATGAAAATAAGGACCAAATCTCTCTAATGTTATCGTTTTTTTTTCCATAGGCATTTGCATAGCAAAAGATAGTACGTCTGACATAAGACTAATTATGAAGTAGGAGCATTTGAGGGTGGAAATGTGATATCATGCTCTTTTTAGAGGATTGGTTTAAGTGTTGAAAATGCTAGCAATTTTTTAGCAAGTCCAACCATATTTGGGATTCTTCAAGTCTTGCAATCACATAACTAGACAAAGACTTCACCCTTCGTTTAAAATGGAAAAGGTTGTCAGATTTTCTAGTCACAAAGAACTAGCTTGAAAACATGCCCTAATTCTGGAACAAATTGTTACGACCTAGGGGAAACACTTTTACACTTTTCCTTTGCTTTTTTTCCCCTTTTTAATGAAACTGCTAATAACACATGAAGGTGTATGGACTTAGGAAGACTGTGTTGTGTAAGAAAAGGTGGCATTTGTTTGGCCCATAATTGCGATTACGGAATGTGTCAACCCTACTGGATGGCAACACCATCACAAATGGTCTCTTCATCTCCTCCTTAGGTTTTCTCACCCTGTGTTCTCAGCTCTCCTGTCCATTTGGCTGAGAAGAAAATTACAGCAGGTCATCCTTAATGGATAGCAACGAGGAAGTTTTGCCTGCTGGATTTCAAACTGGCATGGCAGCCTGGCTTCTTTGCTGCTATTTAGGAATTTATTTCCTTCTCTCTGATTCAGTTTCTTCATCTGTAAAATGGCTGCCTTCCTAAACCACTTTTGAGTTCCACTGATTGCTGAAAAAGCTGAATATGAAGAGTAGAGCTCACATGTTAGAAAGGGAGGGCAGCCACTTCGGCAAAAAAAGAAGGAGAAGTAGGGAGTTCTTAAATGCAGCATTAGAAAAATTGAGTGAGCAACAAGCTGGGGAAGGAAGGAAGTTGAAAGCAAAGAAAATGGATGAATGTGAGAGATCAGTTTAATGTGGGGACATTTAGAGGGTGGTAGCTAAGTAACAGAGGAATCTGTATTGATCAGCCTTGAGGCTACAGAGGGTACATCCACGCTGGCAGTTAATAATAAAGAAATCATAGGATCATAAGTCTGGAAGGGACTCAAAAGACCCCAAGGCAGGATCAGCTGTATTCCTGTCATTTCTGGCTCATGTTTCCATAATTTGTTTTGAAGACTTCCTTTGATGGAGACTCCACAGCCTCCCTAGACCATCTATCTCAGTGTTTTCCTTACCCTTAGAAAGTTCCTCTAAATGTCACATCTGAATCTTCCTTGCTTTATTTTAAAGTAGTTACTCATTCTCCTGGCCTCAGTGGATGTGAAGGAGAAATTATTCATTTCCTCTTTGTGGCAGTCTTGTATGCATTTCACCACAGTTACAGAAGATGCTCAGATGGTATTTTGGGGTCAGCTCTTTTGGAGGACATCTTGGATATAGACTCATAGAATCACAGAATGGTTTGGGTTGGAAGGGACATTTAAAGGTCATCTAGTCCAACCCCCCTGCCGTGGGCAGGGACATCTTCCACTAGATCAGGTTGCTCAGAGCCCCGTCCAACCTGACCTTGAATGTTTCCAGGGTTGGGGCATCCACCACCTCTCTGGGCAACCTGGGCCAGTGTTTCACCACCCTCATTGTAAAATATTTCTTCCTTATATCTAGTCTGAATCTCCCCTCTTTTAGTTTAAAACCATTGCTCCTTGTCTTATCATAACACACCCTGCTAAAAAGGTCTGTCCCCATCTTTCTTATAAGCCCCCTTTAAGGACTGAAAGGCTGCTATAAGGTGTCCCCGGCGCCTTCTCTTCTCCAGGCTGAACAACCCCAACTCTCTCAGCCTTTCCTCATCGGAGAGGTGTTCCATCCCTTGGATCATTTTTGTGGCCTCCTCTGGACCCGCTCCAACAGGTCCATGTCTTTCCTGTGCTGAAGGCTCCAGAGCTGGACACAGTACTCCAGGTGGGGTCTCACCAGAGCAGAGCAGAGGGGCAGAATCACCCCCTTCGACCTGCTGGCCACCCTGCTTTTGATGCAGCCCAGGATATAGTTGGCTTTCTGGGCTGCAAGTGCACATTGCTGGCTCATGTACAGCTTTTCATGCACCAGTACCCCCAAGTCCTTCTCTGCAGGGCTGCTCTCAATCCCTTCATCCCCCAGCCTGTATTGATAATGGGGGTTGCCCCAACCCAGGTGCAGGACCTTGTACTTGGCCTTGTTGAACCTCTAGAGGTTCATGTGGGCCCACTTCTCAAACTTGTCCAGGTCCCTCTGGATGGCATCCCATCCCTCAGGCATGTCAACCGCACCACTCAGCTTAGTGTCATCTGCAAACTTGCTGAGGGTGCACTCGATCCCAGTGTTTATGTCATCAACGAAGATTTTAAACAGTACTGGTCCCAATATGGACCCTTGAGGGACACCACTTGTCACCAATCTCCATCTGGACATTGAGCCGTTGACCACTATCCTCTGGATGCAACCATCCAACCAATTCCTTATCCACTGAACAGTCCACCCACCAAATCCATACCTCTCCAATTTAGGGAGAAGGATGTTGTGGGGGACCGTGTCAAAGGCCTCATGGAAGTCCAGATAGACAACATCCAAAGCTCTTCCCTTGTCCACTGCTGTAGTCATTCCATCACAGAAGGCCACTAGGTTGGTCAGGCGGGACTTGCCCTTGGTGAAGCCATGCTGGCTGTCTCGAATCACCTCCCTGTCCTCCATGTGCCTTAGCATAGCTCCCGGGAGGATCTGTTCCTCCCAGAAGTTATGCTTCCTCCTATATCAACATCTTCCTCAGTTGGGCCCAGGTTCTCATACTTACTGCTGTTTGGATAGACACGAACCACAGAGCTCAACCCACCAGCAGGGTCCCAGGATGATCTTCTCCTATGGAAGCATTGGTAACTCGCAATGCCATGTATAATGTAATCTAGGCTACTGGAACTAGCCATGTAGGCAGAAAATGAATGTCACTTAGGGCTGAAGGAATTTAAACCTCCTGGTGCCCTGCATATTGACATTATGCTAGGTCAGGGAGCAGAATCAGCATATATCATCCTTAAAGATGGAATTTAAAAAAAAAGTCTTCTTTTCTTTCTTTCTTTCTTTCTTTCTTTCTTTCTTTCTTTCTTTCTTTCTTTCTTTCTTTCTTTCTTTCTTTCTTTTCGGACTTTGTGAGCACTTGACAAGAAAAGAAGTGCAGGAAGCTGTTGTGGTACTTTCTACTTTTATGATGCTTATGCAGGACTGCACAGAACCCTCAAGAACAGGCATGTCCAGAGGAGGCAGATTCATCCATCCTGCTCATACAGCCCTTTGTATTTCCAGCCGCTGACTTGTGATGTTTAAAGTCGCCAGTACAAACCAAGTGCCATCCACACCAGCATCTACTGCAGAGCAATCTCACCTGCACTCACTGTGGCTTTAAAGTACTACATGCTTCATGCTAGCAGGCTCTAACCACAAAGGACCAGTAAAAAAGCTCTTTCTGTCCGACATGAATTAGGACGCTCAGTTAAAAATTCATAGGAAGGTTACATAAAACCATATGCTGCCTTTATTTTTCCCCTTTTGCATTAAAAATGTACAGCTGCTCTGCATTAGACATTCCATTAGCCTGCAAGTCTTACAATCTGGACTTTGTAGTTAATGATGGGGGGAGGACTAACAGAGAGGGGAGAATGGGGAGAAAGAAAGTGGTTTAGGCACAATATTCAAGGCTTCCTTAAAAAAGGCAGCATATAAGGTGGATGGAGAGTTTAAGTGTGGGAGTAGAAGGTCTGCTGAAGAGGAACTGCATGTTGGAAGAGACCTGTTTTCGGAATTATCGGCTTGCCCTCAGAACCTCTGAGCAGCATCAGCAATAATTAAAATGATATAACCTGTTTCCTGTGGTCATTTGGGAAGAAAATAAAAAATCTATATTCCAAATGGACTCAGGAAATGTTTAGACTCCTCTAACAGTGTTAAGTCGCAGAGAGTTTTATGGCTACTCCGTTTCTTCTGCAGGAGACCCTTTAATTTAGTTGGAAGACTTGAAGGGTCCAGTTTTATTATTAGATAATTGACTGTGTTGGGCAGTTAATTGCCTGGGATTGAATATGTGGCCACTTAATGTACTGACAAAGTGAATCATTTCGCAATAATCTTTCTATACGTTATAATGAGATGCATTCCAAAGAGTCTTCTTGATGATGTTGTGTCAATAAGTGTCCTAGAGGGCTTCATATGCAAGCTTGTGAAGATGCTGCTAGGTATAGGTGTGCATGGTGTGGTGACAAGCTCAACATTATAGAATATTAAAGTCCACTTATTCACACACACCAGGCCTGAATCTGTCTTTGTTCATGGAGAAGAAGCAAAGAGGAAAATTGAGAGCTTCTGGATCTGCCAGAAGTGATGGGTCTTATTTACATTGTGAACTCAGCTACATGTATTCAGTCATTCCAGGTGGCATGTGCCATCCCCATGAGGAAAAAAAAAAACCACAGCAGATAAGCCAAACAGTATTTAAAATATCCTCAGCAGACAAAGAAAATAAGTATTTTGTTCATCATTTATGAATTATGAAGGGGATGTTTCATTTCTAACCTAGGCATATTTCAACATTTCTTTATTTTTTTATTTTATATTAAATACAAAAATGAGATATAGCACCAGAGTCTATTCTCTCCCTACATGGTTGATCCTCAAAGAGTAGTCTTGTATTTTCTGCATAGGTTTATTTCTTTTTGGTCTTATCCAGTATTAAAAATCATAAACATTGCACCTTCTTGGATTGATTATAGTTCTTCACACTTACACAAGATGAGAAAAATGAAGAATTTTTTTTTGTTTGAGTCACAAATAAAATTTTAATACAAGGCATTGTGATATGTGTGATGCAGTCACCATTGCTAAGCTGCATGTTTAATTAACCACTGCCTGAGCACAGGTACTAGGCAACAAGAACACGGGAGCACATTAAAGTGTCGTAATTAAATTATATGCAGTATGGCAGTATTTAATTGTACACAGGACATGCTTTCTCCTTGTTTTTATTCCTACATGTCTTTGTTTTCTACATCATCAAGTAGATAGAGTACTTTCGAGGTACATTTTATTCACAAGAAAATACAGAGTTTTTTCCCACATTTTGGGGGGGTCGGATAAAACTTATCATGGTGCCTTGTTTCTCGAAGCATGCTGTAGGATGAGAATACAGATATAAGGAGAAGCACGGTGAGTAGCATGAATGAGTCCTCACTTCAGACCATCCTCTCTTGAAATTTATACTGCATATCATGCACCAAATACAGCTCTCTGCATTGTCATCTTGGTCTAGGAAATAATTTTAGACATGAATGTATGTAATGCCTATGAAGTTGTGGCTGATGAGCAGTTCTTTTGTAGCTTTGTACAGTCTGATCGGTTTCTAATACTTAAGCATGTATTTTTTAAATTAGTGGTGCTGGAATGGACCACTGAAATAAACACTGTGGATAAACCAGTTATTAATAAAGTAGATATTTCAAAGTTTGCCCTAATAATAGAGAAGAATAAAAAGAACTGATGTGGAAAGCTGAGACCTTGGTTACAGCCCAGAGCAGATGTCGTGGCCAGACATAATCTCTGCTCTCCTAGGGAGCACAGCTGATGTGAGGCAAAACCTCCAGCTACAAGAGCTGTGAAAAAGAACCTGTTTCTACAGGTTTTAAGGAACCATCTTGACCTTTGTGTCTTGGGAACACAGCTTTATGTGGTTGTGAATCACTCTGAGTGAGCTGCTGTGTGCCAGAGGGACGCAGCGTAGCTGCCCTCCTTCAGGTTAGTGCATTGGACGGGAGAAATGCTGATGTGAACTTTGGGTAAACTGAGGTGTTGCAGTGGTGCCTGTTTCTGTCACGCTTCAACTTGGCCACAATCTTAAAACTGAGCCTGATACAGCTGGATTTGGGAACACTGGTTTTGGACAGATTTTCTCTTCCTGCTACAGGGAAACCTTTCCTCCGCTGCCAAGGCTGGTTCCTCCCGGTGGGGATACAGTGGTCTGCACCTCAGCCTTGTGTTTGCAGCAGCATCTTAGTCCCTTTGGAAGGACAGAAAACATAAACAAAAACCCTCTATTCTCCACCGCAAAAACAACTTTGAACGTTGTTCAGAGGGCTTCTTAGAAGCCCTTCCAGCAGACTGGTCTGGGAAATACGATGAAGTGGCTCTTCTCTGTGCTATTTCAGCCCTGGCTTCTCTCCAGCTAACCTCTCTCATGCTGGAGCTTGGCTTGACCAGTTATGGCTTGACTGGCCTTCTTCAGAGGCAAGACATCCCTGGCAATGCAGGGCAGGAGGCTTCTCTTCACTGGTGTCTTCACACACAACTAGCTCCTGGCTCATGGTCCAGCCAGAAATGTGTGGGGCCAGGGACCGTGAAAGAGGACTGCACAGTGAGCCATGGATGCCGACAGTAAAAGTGTTGGGATGCACAGTGATGGGAGCGTGTGAGGTGGTATCAGATCAACATCATTCTCAGTGCATGAGATTTCATATGCTCCTGTGCTTCTCCTTGTACAGACTTTCTTAGGCTGGGGTTCTGGAGAGTAATGCTGATCTTTTAATCTTTGCAAGCATAGAAGATCGGAAGTAATAATTATGGTAACGGGAACTTCACCCATAGAGGCATCAGTCTCCGTCACGGCCTCAAGATGTCAAAATGGGTGGGGATGATGTGAAAACTCCCCTGAAGCCCTCCATCCTCAACAAAGCTTAAAGAAATCTAACGTTGTACCAATGTTTTAAAAGGGTAAATGGAACAACCCAGGTAATTATAGTCTTGTCAGATTGACATTGATCCCAGGCAAAATAATGGAATGGCTGATGCAGGGCTCAAATAGTGAAGACATACAGGAGGGTAATGTAATTAATGCCAATCAATGCAGTTTTCTGAAAAAACTATATATCTTGTCAAATCATCCTGATGTATTTTTTATGAGATTACAAGTTTGGTAGAGAAAGGTAATAGTTTTGATGTAATAGACTTAGACTTCTATAAGGCTTGACTTTGTGCTGCATGACATGTTGATTAAGAAATGAGAATGATACAAGTTCAAACCAGAACTTATTAAAAGGTTAAAACCTGGTTGAATATTAGGTCTTAAAATGTGTTTGTGAATGGGAACGTCAAACAGGGCTGTTTCTAGTGGGCCAAGCACTTATGATTTGCTGAGCCTCTCCAGTTTGATATTTCTAGGAACAGCATGGAAGAAGATGTACTCATTACTGATAAAGTTTTCAGATTTCACAGTTTGAGGGAGTGAGAAATCATGAATAGGACTGATCACTGATACAGAACAATCTGGACTGCTTGATAGGAGGGTATGAGACAAAAGTAAAGTCAAATGTGTAGGAACAAAGGCCACAGATTGATTCTATTTTCAGAGGCAGTGATTCAGAGTTATGTTTGAGTGGTCCTTGTTTATCACTCACTGAGCATTAGTGCCAAAAATAAGTAATGTAGCTTTTGGGAGATCTTGAGTAAATCTAACTGTATCACCTTTGTGTTTTGTGCTGATGAGACTGCTATCAGAATATTGCATGTGGTATTGACAGGGATGTTAAAAAAATGGAGAGGTTCAGGCAAAATTCCCAAGAATGATTAAGCAATTAGGAAACTTGCACATAGTGGAAGATTTCAGAATACCATAAATACGGTTTGAGTTAAAGAAGTAGAAAGAAACTTGATTAGGTCCTTACATATACTTTTGCAGGAAATAAACATTGCGAACGGCTCTTCAATCTATTGAAAAAAGCTGAGAAGATCTTGATGAAGCCTGAACCTAGACAACCTCATCCTTGAAATTAGCTACCAATTTTTCAAGGGTGGTATTTAATCTTGCAAATAACTGGGGATATTAAAATCAAGATAGGATATCATCTTAAGAGATAGGATCTAGTTCAAAGCCATTATGCAGGAATGCAGAATGGTGATTGTAAAGATCCTTTAAAATCTATGATTCTCTGAGTAACAGTGTACAGCAATTCTGTGTATTCTTGTCAGAGTTTGCGGCAAAATTCAAGCTGTCTTCACTGATGAAAGATCCATGCCCTCCTATATATGCTGTTATGTTAGCTCATCCCACTCCTCACACTGAGACCTCTTCTGTGGCCACCTGTCCAGTAACACATGAGTGCACCCTTTTCTACTAGGGCGAAAATTGACTTGTTCAAGAAGGTAGACCTTTGAAGTAGCTCATTTTCCAGAAAGACTGGGAAATACAAAGCACTAAATAAAAGCACTGTTGGATGCTTTTTGCTCTGGGCAAGAGCCTTGCCTTTGACTGCTGGAGCTTCATTTTAGCCTCTGGTAGCCCTCCCTTTTGGACCCTCACTTATTCCCTCCTTTATGGCCCAACTTCCATCGCATTTGACCTGAACTCCCATTCTTCTGACTGTACTATACAGAAAACCAAGAGAATAAGAAGTGATCAGAGCTGGTGTCTATTGCTCATGTTTAACAGTGTTCCTTTAGCTGTCTACCCAAGACTGCTCTTCAGAGGATACAAAGAGAGAAAACCCCAACTCTGCATAATGATGCCTACACCTAATGCTATACATATGCTTCTACTAAAAATGAGAGCTGTTTTGGAGAAGATTGCAGCTCATATCATATCCCTAAACCCTGATACATTCCTGGGCTTTAGTAGAAAGGCTTTTAACGTTGTACCTAGAGAAAAACAACCACGTGGCTGTTGGGAAAGAGCTTCAGAATGAGTTACGTCAAGTATTTTTCTATAAGAGCATTCTTTACTTCCCGCCCTTGATGCTTCTCTTTCTGTGAACCTCTGCCCTTATGTATGAATCTGAGTTCAGCAGTAATATTTAGCTCTCATGATATCAAAAGTTGCACACTTAGTCTCCAAAGCACTTTCTGAGCATTAATTAATTAAGTCTCTTCTTCCTGACATGTGGTAAGGATTTGTGATAGTCATCTTCTCACTTTGCAGACACAGAAAGGTTGTTATTTGCCAAGGGTCTCCTCAGTAACCAGTGTCAGAGCCATAATTAGTACCGCGGGTTCCAGTTCACTGTCCTTTGCTCAGATCCTTTAATGTCTCAATAGTGTCATTTAGAAAAAGAGGTTTGGAAGGAACAAGTATCAAGGTAGTCAGCTGATGACGAGAAAGTGAAGTCAAGCTCTCCGCACATCTGCTGTGCATTTTGTAATCTCCTCACATTGTCACTGGCTTTATTTGCCTGGTTCATATATCCCTCAAAATATGTCTGGGCTTTGTCTAGGAGATTGCTTGTTATTATGGACCAAACCCAAACCAGAGAGGGTGCTGAAATTAAACAATGTGGGCAGTCATGCTCGAGTTCTCAAGCCCAAACCCCGTCCCTGTTTAATTTAGTGGAATAGTTGCAGCTTTTGTGTCTGACTTCACCATTTATTAACTTGGGGAATATTTTGGGCCTCATGTGATTTGACACCGTAAGAAAATAGGGATCTTGATACTGAATAAGCTGGACGGTGGATATAAGAAAGGATGTGCTTTTCTTTCTTTTTTTCTGTCTGCATGTGCTCTTATGAACCGCGTTTTTCCTCCTTGGTGCCGCACTGCTTGCCCCTGCTATGACTTTGAGGCTGGATAGCAGCAGCGTGCATGATAGTATCAAAACCCAGGGACAGGTCTGGTAATTTGAGACTCATTTTCCTTCATCTGTGAACAGGAGCAGGCCATTATCAGCTTGATCCAGGGCTGTCTGTGTGCGCCATGCTGCCCATCTGCGGCAGAAGGGGATTCCATGTGGATATTTCTCTTCATGTCTGGTTTGACTATCACAAGCACTCATTTTGGGTACTAGTCACCCTTGAAAAGAGCAAAGCTGCCTCTGTCAGAAAGGTACTCAGCGGATCCCAGAGTTCTTTCACTAAGCAAGAAGGTCATGACTCAGATTTCCTCTTAGCCTATCTTTCTGTAGACGAGGAAGTCTGGGAAAGGGAGAGGAACATTTCTAATCCTGGGCCTTGTGTCTCTTTCCTGTTGCCAGAGACGATATAGCAGATTCGATAGAGATGATATAGCAGTTTCGATGACCTTTTTCATGAAAGAGAAGCTGAGGCTGATAGCAAGTGATGTGGGCTGATGGAGCTTGCTTGCTTCTTTCCTGCAATGGTGGATGAGAAGATCTGTCCCATTGGTTCCGCCACATCTCTTTATCTTTACCAACACTGCACGCAATGAGGTAGTTCAATGCCTTAGTGCTGAGTTCTTGGTGCTGTCATCACTGCTTTTATCCCCAGGGTTCAAGCTCCTGTCCCTCCCACTTTGCTGTTAAATTTCCTTGGAAGCAGAGCCTGGTGTGGAGGGGCAAGGGAGAAGAGGCAGCGTTATAGAGCCAGAGACAAGCTCATTATGTGTCCATACAGTTTCACAAGCTCTTACAGTTTTTGCTTTTGAGCTGAGTTGTTCTTAAATCACCTTGTATCCAGGAGTCTGGAGATGGGGTAAGAGTGAAGAAGCAGTTGATAAAGGTCTCTTCCATTGTCTGGGAGGCCAAAGGGCCATTATCTAGACTGAAGGCTTGACTTTTGTGCTCAAAGATACAGGATGTTGTTTTTTTCTGGACAAGCAAGTGATCTTTATGCTTTCTTTACCTACTTCCCATGTGAAGGTAATGAGAGATGTGCCTAACCACTTGGACTTGGACTGAGACCATCAATCCATATTGTAGGCAGCAGAGAATGGCAAGTAACTAATAAAAGCTGGTTACAGTGATCCTGGGATGGATTTGACCTCTGCATCACCTTACAAACCCCAGACTATCATGGTTCCCTCCTGCAGTTATTCTAATGAGCTGAAAAAATGGTTTTGGACATACTTTCAGAGTGTTGTTGAGACATAAATACGCTCTAAGTGAGGACTACATAATGTTTTCCTGTTTGTGCATAAAAAATAATGGAGCAGTAAGCCAGTGACCCAGAGGTGAAAGCCTTTGCATTCCATATTGCCAATTTATTACACAGGCAAAATTTAAGTATATAACTTAATTCCAGTGCAGTTACAGAGCTTCAGTGATTCCTCTAGTCTGTTTTTCAGTAATTTAGATTCTAAACTCTCCCCTTTCACTCGGTGGTCTGCCATAGAACAGCCATCGTGTTTCTTATTATTGCTGGGACCTTTTTGTTCTATAATCACGGATGAACGCTCATTCCCACCCGCATGTCCTAGCAGAGGTGGTGCAGTCGGTGTCCCCTGGTGGTTGGACACTCCAGAGATGTTTCTGCAGATCTGGATCACGCATACCCTGACTGATGCCAAACTCCCAGACTTTGCAGTACTTGAGTCCCTGCTCTATTCCTACAGACATCAGCCATCAGCTTTAAGGGCCAGGTGGAAATCAGTCAATGGTTTAGTTTGATTTGGATCAGGGGGTAAAGGAAAGCAGAAATTAAGCTGCAGTATTTCTTCCTGCCATTGTCCAGGCATAAATGTCTGTGCATAGCTGTAAAGCACACGTGCAGTAAGCCTAATGCTTACCGAACATGTTGGACTTGCAATGCACATGTTGGACACCTTTCCAGGTGAGTCCTGCGTGTGCCTGGTGTTTGCTGCAAGAACTGGGTGTACTGTTTTTGCAGCCTGAGACTACGGAGCACGTGTAAGTCTGGCATTTCCAGGGGGAAATGTTTGTTTTCCATGCCTGTGCCACAGAGCCGATCTGTTCAAGCAACATGGAAACGTCTGTAATTTCCAGACCTGAGGCAGGCAGCTGGATCCCACATCTGACTGTGGCTGACACACATCAGAAATCTAGGAGAAATGTAAAAATCTTTAACCTTTTTTTTTCTAGAAGAAAAAACAAATTGCTCCAGACAGACTGTAGCCCTAGCAGAGACAATAGCTAGAAGGCTCTGGCCATTACTTCACTCCCAATCAGCAACAGGTTTTTGCTGTGACCCTGGGAATAGGAGGGCATACAGCTTTGTCTAAGCCACTGGTCCTTGCTTTTGTCCTCTGTTCCCTGACAAATTTGTCACACTGCAGACTGGGAAACATAGACCTGGTGGTACAGTAAGTAAAATTATGCCTCAGGCTTCAGATTGAGGCTACTTTGCCTTCAAGGTTTAGGAAAAAGCACCACAGATGGACTTGGGAGTGGGTTCACTGGACTGACTGAGAACTGCGTCACCTTGCAGTGGAGGCAAGATATCAGATTTAATACACCGGTGGTATGCTTCTGCATGACAAATAGCCTCTGTTCTTGAACTACACTAGTAGAACCAAGTTAATAACTCTGCAAAAGAGAGACGCCTCAAAAGAAAATAAAAATATCGCCAACAACCTATGGTTTAGTAGATAGTTCAAACCATGCCATGTCTCCAGGATAAATATTGCATTTATTTATCCACATTCCATTGCATTTCCAACTTTTGGAACCCTTTCTTCCTTGAAAGATGGAAGGATAATAGATGAGGAAAGAAACCAGATCTCTCATGAATTAACTAGCTACTAGTTTCTTCTGAGTAGGTTTGCAAGTGGTGGACTCTGTAATCATAGACTCTGTTGGGTAACTTCTCATTGTGGTTGATACAGCATGAGCACGTGTACCTCAGTGAAAATGATGGCTCCTAGATATTCAAATTTCAGTTTGATATGGTCCCAACACCATTGCTGTAAACAGTATTACTTTAGTTGTTGTTAATAAAACTCTGTAATGTAATCATTATTTACCTGTCCTGTGTCCTCCCAGCAGCAGCTCTGGGTAGACATGTCTATGCAATTAGAATTAACGCAAACCACTTAAACTTGAATGCCTAGTTTATTTTCAAATGGGAAGGTCAGCATCATTATCCTTGGTGGATTCAATTATCAAATCCTGCATAATCACAGAGCATGCTTCCTGTCTGCTAATCATGACTTGCTCTGCATACATTATGTGCAAATATAACCATAACAAGAGATGGCATGTCCATATGTTTTGTGCCTGTAATTACTTCTTACAGGTTGTGTTTAAATTTCTTAGTATAATGTAAATTCCTTTTATTGGCTTTGTTTAAAAAAAAACCACAAAAGAATAATGAAAACTGGTGGCAAGCAAAAATAGGAAAGCATCTGTATGCAATTAATCCTTCTGCTTCATTTAGACCCCACAGAATCTGTGAACGCAAGTCACAACAGTAGAACAAAGTTGTTAGAGACATTGCATTTGGAAACGCCTTCCACAAAGAACAGCATGAGTAATTAATGGCTTTGAAATTACTTTGTTGGTTTTGGTTTAATTTTGCTTAAGGAAGAGAATTCTAATAAACTTGTATTCAACATTTTTTTATTATTGAAGTGTTCACCGCTATTGTAAACAAAAATCCTAATGACAAGAACAGGGAGAATTAACACACAATAAAAAATACGGGCACCTAATTAAATGTAAACATCCTCTAATGAGAGAAATTGCATTCTTGTATGGAGAGCTTGATCTATAACCAGTGTGAAATCAACAGGTGTCTTTCCCAGAGCTCAGTCAGTTTTGAGTCAGAGTTGTTAAATATGTGCCTTCTCTGTGCTATATTTAGTGCTTTGGAGGGTTAGAAGCTGGTAATTTTTTATATTCTTGAAAATATCATTTCCCCATCCAGCCTCTTTGGGTATTTTGTGTGTCTGTACGTGCACACACACACGCACAGGCACACTTTGTTGAGCTTGGGACTCTGAAGTATAGAAGTTTGCTTCATTTTCGGCCTTAGATTCTTGTTCCCCTGACATCCTCAGGGCACGTGAACATCATCCCTTTTGTAACACTGTAGTAATATGCCATCTGGATGGAAAGCATCATATATTAATATTAGGGCACAGCAGATCTCCAGTTTCTACCTTGCCATGACAGCTATTGTGAAGCTGCTATCACACCTGGTTTTATTCTTCATCGACGTGTGGAAGACAAACAGCAGGGAAACCAGCTCCTGTGTTTGACTGGCACAGAGAGGTGCTCCATCACCATACTCCAGTGGTCTTCTCTCCCCAAAAGGTCCCTGTTATTTGAGGATTGCTCTGAAGCCACCCAAGAGATCAGGCTCTCTGCCTGTGGGAGATGCAGCACCGCAGGCATGGCCCCAGCACTGCCACTGGGTTCCCACCAAAGCAGTCGAGATGCCGTGTCCCCACATGCCACCCAGCATGTGAGGGCAGCTGGTCTTTGAGCTTCCCACAAGAAGTCCACTCACCATCATGATGCAGCCACATATTGGGAAGGTGGGTGGGCTGAGAAACAGGCTGTGCTCAGGGTTGCACTTCTGATTGCCCGTTGTAGACAAAGAAACCCTGACGTAAGGACTGAGATGCAGAACCAGAGAGCCTGGAAATGCTCTTACTGACTTTCATCATGGAAGAGCAAGGAAATGGTGATGATGATGCTGTGGATTACACGCTGAAGGCAATGCAGCTGTATGTTATGTGTAAAAACAACTAGTAAAATTATTCTGAGAAATTACTTTTAAGAATTCTTATAAATGGGTTTAGATTTTTTACCTTTGGAAATGCTTAATAGACTTATGTTCTGAGGCCAAAAAGTTCAACCCTACTAAAAGAACAAAAACCCCTCAAACAAGCAAGACGAAGAATTTTTATTAAAAGTATTTTAAATTTTTAAGCATTTGCATTCACTTTAGGTTTTATTAAATTCTCTCTCTGCATTTATTTAAACAATTTTATTTATCTTTTCCTGAGATGAGGTTGTGAGCCCAAGCTAACAACAATGATTGAATCTCCTTTGGCAAGAGAATTTCACTAGAGGGGAATTGAATATGTTTTAAATGTATAAATGAGAGGCAGAGGGTACCAAGTCACAATTAGCAGAATTAAATGAACATCAAAGATCACATTTTATAGGACTTTGCTCCTGCATCTCATCAATATTTGAGCCATTTTGAGAGCGGAACATAGGGAAAACTTAGAAATCAATGTGGAATGGAATAGGCCTGATTCTGGGTTTACTTTCTCTCAGGTTTAGAGCAATATAATTGTATAGATTTTGGTGGCACCACTTCTCATCACATCAGGGTAATTTAGATGAGAATCAGACTCATTAGCTATGGGACTGTGCATATTGGAGAGTGGGACCGTGTTTAGCAACAAGCAGCAGATTGTGTTGCTTTTTCTTTTAAACAGGAATCACGTGAAAGCCCCACCAGGTAGTACCACTACAGTGTGGAAAGACTTTCATGGAAACGGAGTTTCCAATATGTCAATAACTTTTCAAGCCCAGAGTAAGAGACCCCCTAAAGCTTTGCAGTCTAAATAATACCCAGCCTCAAAGAGTTTCAGTGAAGAGCTTTGGCAGCTCTTGGGAGAGATTAATTCTAGGGTGGGATTTGCCTCCTCCAGCTTCAGATGTTTCAGTGTAGTTTTCTGCATGTGAGCTCCTCAACTAAACTCCTGCAGTCAATGGAGGGGCAAAATAGACACTTTTCAGGTGTGATTTCTCTGACCTGTTTTAGATCTCTACCTTGGGATGGGATGAATTGTGCCCCAGAAGCACCTTCCTTTGCTCTAAAGTGAATATCAAAGGACCAGCTCAGACGCGGAGACGTACTTTGTAGATGTCTAAAGATAGGAGAGATTAATCTTGTCAAAACCCACAAAACTTGTAGTCTTCTGAACATTACAACTGAATTGAGATGGATAATGTCCTTTAAAACCTATGCTTTAAAATGGTCAGAAACCCTCTCTAAGGAGGGTAATGTGAGTTCCTGTAGCAAATGAAAGCAAAACAGTTTTCCTGCTGGATGACGCTCACCTGGGCTGTGATTTTACAAGCCAGTGTGACATGTTGGCAGGTAGCAAGTTTGTTATTGCCCTTTTTCCCCCCACCTTCTGAACTTGCCAGGAGGGCTCTTCTCAAGGTCTGTGGTCCCATTTTTGTGACCTTGTCTGAAGACAGCTCCCACTTTCTTCAAGATCATTTATCTTGCCAACGGTTAGGGACATTTCTTACTCTCCCTGTCCCCCTCCTCATCACCTTGCCGTGCCAGCTACTGCTTCTGGCTGCTTTCACACTGACTCCTGATGGGGCCATCTAATTCAGTCATGACTGCGAAGCTGCTGTATTAATATCAGTGGCAAACAGATGTTGGTGCAATGCCTCGAGAAAGTGAAAAATTCCCTGCAGTTAGTTCATGGCGAGATCAGCAAAGCCCTCTTTTTTCTGGTGTCGTCCTGCTCCCTCTGGCCCTTGGTGCTCAACGTGGTGTTGGGTATCCATCTGGCCTCATTCATCTCTCTTTCACAGTGGGGTCAGTCCATTTCTTCTCGGCAGGGGGTTACTCTTGATCCTACGCTGTTGTGAAAGGAAGGCAGGATGGGGCTTGCTTACAGCATAATATGTTTTTCTACCGGTAAGCAAGTGTCTAAAGAGAATGAGATCATTGTGGGAAGGTCAGATCACACAACTTCCCTTGATGGGGTAAAAAAAGAGCAATTCAGCTGCTTTTTACAGAGCACCTTATGAATTAATTACAATTCAAACTTTGGATTGTAATTAATGCTGCATATAGCATTTTATTATATATAAATCCAAGAGTCAGGGCCCCTCTGCAGATTCTAGGTACCTACCTGCTACCCTTCCTTTGTCAAGGGCATTTCCAGTTAGTGACTCAGTTTCACCTCCAGCATTTCACAGAATCACAGAATTGTATAGGTTGGAAAAGACCTTTAAGATCATCGAGTCCAACCATAAACCTAACACTGCCAAGACCACCACTACACCATGTCCCTAAGCACCTCATCCAAACGTCCTTTAAATACCTCCAGGGATGGCGACTCAACCACTTCCCTGGGCAGCCTGTTCCAATGCTGGACAACCCTTTCAGTGAAGAAAAATTTCCTAATATCCAGTCTAAACCTCCCCTGGCTCAACTTGAGGCCATTTCCTCTCGTCCTATCACTTGTTACCTGGGAGAAGAGACCGACCCCCACCTCTCTACAACCTCCTTTCAGGTAGCTGTAGAGAGCGATAAGGTCTCCCCTCAGCCTCCTTTTCTCCAGGCTAAACAGTCCCAGCTCCCTCAGCCGCTCCTCATCAGACTTCTGCTCCAGAACCTTCACCAGCTTCATTGCCCTTCTCTGGACACGCTCCAGATTTGCTGGTTGTGAATAGATTAATGACACATATCCCTTCACTACAGAAATCTCTTGAGGTGCTAACCCTCAGTTTCCATTTACCTCTTTAGAAGATGCTTTACACCTGTGCCTCTTCTCTTTTAATCAAGGCTTTACACATGATTTTCTTTTAATATACACAGTTTGGTGAAATGCTGAAAAAAACCTGTTGACCAGATCATGCTGAAATTTCGAAGTTAATTTCTCACCTTCTGCCTACTTTACATCCCAGCAATGTCATGTATTTAAATATACTCCACCAGCCTAATGTACTATAGTGCTATGTTGATTGGCCCTTGCTACGTAACTTGGGGAGATTGTTTCTGCATATATTTATTGGCCTGCAGGGTCTACATGTTTCTCTGACTTTAAGTTCTGGGACACTTATGATGCGTTTTAAGCTACACAGAGCACAGAGGAATCATTCTACCAAAATGCACTAGCAACATAGCGTCTGCTCTATCCACTCATAACCTCTTTGATCACAGGCAGGAGCTGATGGCCTTAGTGCTGGTCCCATACATGATCAGAAATATTCAAGAGATTGGTTTTTGAAGTCTTCTGAGCGATTGTGTCTTCACCAGCACAGTAGCCACAAACACTCTGCTTGGAGAGTTGCTTCTGCTTCACTAGGGAGTAAAGATGCTACTGGCTAGATGAACCTGCTGACAAAAACCTGGAGACAGACTTTTTAGTAGGGCCTGTAGCAATAGGACAAGGGGTAATGGTTTTAAACTACAGGAGGGTAGATTCAGACTATATTTAAGGAAGAATTCTTTTATGATGAGGGTGGTGAAACACTGGCCCAGGTTGCCCAGAGAGGTGGTAGATGCCCCATCCCTGGAAACATTCAAGGTCAGGTTGGACTGGGCTCTGAGCAACCTGACCTAGTTGAAGATGTCCCTGCTCATTGCAGGGGGGTTGGACTAGATGATCTTTAAAGGTCCCTTCCAACCCAAACCATTCTTTGATTCTGTGACTCTATGATTCTATGATTCTATGAAAATGCAGCAGGTTTCCTCTCAAGGCTTTGCTTTTCCCATTTATTGGGCTACTTTGAGTGGTTTTCTGCCTCTTTTCCCTAGTGATAGATTCCAGATTTTGAGGTGTTTTCCTGACATACATTCCTGGGGTGGGTGGATGAGCAGAACAGAAGCATGGTTTAGTTTTGATTCATTTGGTTTTCGGCTTGTATACAACTTTCTTACTTTTGTAATTGAGCCATCTTTACCGGTTCTGCTGCTCTCACGACACTACAGGGAAGCTGTTGAATTCCCTTAACATTAATTTACTCGTGCGAGCAAAAAAAGCAAAAAGATTTCCTGTTTTTTTATGCAAATTGTGCTGTCTTTCTGGTCTGCACCAATTCGAAAGCACTTGCAAATGCTCCTGTCTCAGTTGCTGAAAACTGCCTCCCCGTATGTTTTCCTGATTAAGAAATGCAGCCCACCAAATGGCAGAGTTTGCTCAGCTGGAGTTGACTGTTTGGGATTAATAAGCAGTGTTCCTCTTCCCATACATCTTTCTGTTTAGCATAAAAGAAAACAAATTACTTTGGGGCTTTCCTGCTTATTTGTTCTTACACAAAAAGTATATTCTGGGAGCTTTTACAGTGCGTCTTCCTCCTAGAAGTGCAACACAAAAGCAAGTTGCCGGCTGTCTCCATCGGCCCTCGGTGTCTAACAAGGTCCATGCCTGGGCTGCGTGAGAGCCAGCTGGTTAAGCCGTGAATGCTGAGGGAGAGAGAAATAACTGACTGATCTGGGTTACACAAACTCTTATGGGGATTTATTGGTAGATTTTCTTTAACAAAAACAAGAAGAGGCAAATTTAGTGCTTGGATTGATTGCTCAGGAAGCTGAAAATCCTTCGAGGAGAGGGCAAGCACTGCCCAGGCCAAGAAAAGCCATCATTTCTCATGCTGTCTCATATGTGTGCCTATTTCTTTTTTACCTTTCCCTATATGGCAGCCTCTTTATGGACTCCAGACATCTGTTGTTCTGACTCTATCCAACTTTGAAAATATCGCTGTTTGACAAAAGGGTCACACAACTTTCTAAAAGAGCAATAAACGGCCAGAGCTTTTAGGCACTGACACCTGCAGTTGGACATTAAAAGAGCTTATAGGTCTTGAGTGTCCCAAATCCAGCCTAAACTCAACAGGGGTTGGGGTGCCTAACACTAATAGGCCTCCTATCAGGTTATGAACTTCCCAAAACTCCGTCTTTTGGCACCACTGACCTGACCAGGTCCACCAACTGTGACTGGTACACGATGAAAGTTTTAAAAGATGATGGTTAGATGATGGCTTGATAAATATTTCTGATTTTTTCCCCTACTACTTTATTTTAAAGTTCCTCCTTTTCATCCTTACGTGTTGATCTTTTTTATTTTCTGAGTAACTTTGGCACATTATTACATACATGTGTGTGTGTGCATGTGCAAATATATAAGCCACATTCTTCTGTCGGGGCCCACTGTTACATTTCAGGTTACAGATGTTTCTTCTTTATAATTCCTTATTTTTTCCTGCTGATAAAGTTTCTGAAAAGATCGTTGCATCAAATGAAACTTTCTGAGGTTGGCTTCTGCTTAAAGGTGGAGTTTTTCACTCCCAGACTGGAGAGCAAATTCATTTCAGGCTTTTTCTCACATGTGGAAGAACAAGGAAAGAAAGTAGTGTTCTGTTGTCTAAATAAGCCAGATCTGCTTTATTTTCTTTTCTTTTCTGAACAGACTACAGGGACTTGGCTAAATGTTTGGTTAAGTGTGGGGTTTGAGATGAGAACTGATCCCCGAATCCTCACAGCAAAAAAGATGAGCAACTTGTAAGTAGAGGCTGACCTGAAAGAGCTTTCTCTTCCTGGCATCCAAATACCTTTGCACTTTAAAAGACATTATTTTAGGATCTGTATTTTTCGTGGGATCCAGCCTCTGGCTGTACAACCATGTTTGATGGGGATTTAGTGTGGTACAAGAGACAACAGCCTGTAAGCCCTTGCAAAGGGTAGATTTCACTGAATGTGGAGGTGCCTTTTTCTGAAAGCCACTTTAACTGGTCCATATCATTCATGCAAGCATCTTTGTAAAACATCTGTTTCAAAATGTGCCTAGTGAATGCAATATTACAAAGTGTTCATTTAACACCAGAGCATACAAAAAGCCAGGCTGGGTAAGGGCAGAAGCTGCCAGCGCAGTACCCGATCTCTGTCGTACAGAGATGCGGGTGCAGGACAGACACGCGGTGCAATTCCCCTGGCCTGCCTCCCAGCTCCCAGCAATCTGCTATTCTGGGACTACTTGAGCCAGAGGTGGTATCTTTGTATTTAATAGCCCTTGATGGATTTTTCTGCAGCTGTCTGCTCCTATTTCTGGCATGTATTTATGCAAAGGAGCAGCAACAGAGAGCAGCCATAGTGTCTCATTATACGCCGGCCAGGAGAAACAGAAAATAGCTCTCAACCTCCAAAGTTAGAAGGTTTCCAGACTTTTCCATTTCCAGTTCCCATTATAATTCTAGTGTTTAACCAGCCACTTTAGAGCACTCATATTCCTTGCCAAGCAGCCGTGCAAAGCTGCCAGGTTTCATTCTTTTGACTTGAGAAACACTTATGTTTTGTTGTGCCTCTTTATTGAAGGTAGTGTTACACGGGTGTTTCCTAATATCAGCTGTGTTCAGGAATCTCTGTTGTACAATCAAAGGATAATTTCCCCCTAAGAGTTACACTGGTCTTTTGAAAGGCTATAATATTTCCTGTTTCATCTGTCTGTAGCCTGTGGCGTTCTACAGGGGGAGAAAAAGCAGCAGCAGCGGAGCCAGGTAAATTCTGATATATGGGTTGTTTGGCAGACAGTGCGGGTTTCACGCTGTTGCCCATATGTAGAAGTGAGCAGCGAAGCCCTGCTGATGCACTGGTGAATGACCTGGAACTATCTTGTGAAGGGTATTTCAATACACAGGTGAACAGCATGAATGTTTTCAATGAACTGCAATACAATCCTCAGACTAGTGCTTTGGATAACTAAACGAATCCCTGTTTCTCTTCTATCGAGGCAAATCATCTCTCTTTTGGCCAGCAGCTCCCTCTGCTCCAAAGGCACTAGCAAATTTTTTGTCTCTCAGATTTTCTAATTGAGTAACACAGATTAATTAAACTTAAGCGTGTAATAACCCAGTATGTTGCCTTTGGCACTAAAGCCACTTAAGAAATTCTTATCCCCATCTTCTTGTTTCTTCTGCAGAGTCTGCTGCCCCATTTTGTTATGCTGTTTGTAGGCCATGTTGTGTTGTCACTCAAATAATTCAAATAAAAAGAAAAGGAAACAACACTTTTAAATCAACATCATTTAACACACTTCTTTAAATCACAGTCATGCAGATGGTGCTATTGGCCCAACTCAGTGAACGGAGAATAGCAGGGATCCAGCAGGACCGAGTGCCTGGGAGTACAAAGTCTTACACCAACTTTTCTGCCAAAGACAAAGTATTGTAGAATGACAACTTTGGAGCAAGTATTCTCAGTTTTGATTTAGCTTGAATTTTCCTGCTTCTGCTTCAAGCCTGAGCATGTGCTTGAGCTCATTCATTTTCTCCAAGTTTATCTGTTGGACTAATAAAAGATAAAATCTCTCCCTACAAATGTTGCCTCTTTCAAAGCATATTTTCACTCTATTTCAGTGTTTGTTGTTTTTCTCATAATAACTACAAAAACCTGAAGGCAACAGGACTGTGAACTATTCATGTGTGGAGTTTTAAGAGCCAGTACTGGGCACCATTAACACCGGATGAAGATTAATTTGCGAGAGTCTAAACTGAGAATACTTTAGAAGTGTAAGATCTTCAGTGCCTGGTGTTATAAGTGACTAACTCGAGGCAGGCTCGAATCGTGTTTTACGGCAATGAATGCTTCACATTATCAACCCCCTTTGGAAGCATCTCGGCTGGAGCAGCTAAACCCTTAGGCCCTATAAACAACCAAACGCTTTTGCAAATCTTGGCTTTCCTTTGGATCCTTCCTCATGACAGCCTTTTCCTTTCTGCTGTATTCTATACCACAGATGCATCTTCTCCCTGATTCTATTCACCTTCAGGGAAAAGACTGTCTTTTATCTAGGTTTGTATGGTAGGCAGCAATAATGCTGGTTAGATTCTCTAGACGCTGTTGGAATGTGCATAAATACAATCAGGAGGAATTAGAACTACAGATTTACAAAAGAAAACCACTTCAGGAATAAGACAAGTTGTGGAAAGAGGACAGCTACCTAATTCAGCTGGAGGTTTTTAAAATCATCTCTTATAGCATAAATAAGTGCATTTCCAAGGTCTTCTTCAGCACTGTTTACTTTTGTAGTTAGACACCTCACTGTTGTTTCTTTACAGGACTATTTTTTCTCCTCCCAGAGTTATAGAAATAGAAGTTGAAAGACCTACATAAAAAAAAAAAGCATTTGCAATGTGTTCTGCCTAATTTGTGTATGTCCTCATAGCAGTGAAGCAAGCAACTCCACGCTTTCTTCCGTTGCTGACAGTCATGCTTAGGGGAGACTTGACCTCTTAGTACAAGTACAGCTGCATCACAGTCCTACCTGAGATACCTTTTGAAGCTGTCCTTCACTGGATGTTAAAGAATTCCCAACCATTGGCCAGCTGTGGGCCAGCTATGATATGAGCACTGTGCTAGAGTTTCATCATTTTCTTGTGCTCACCCTTCTGCCTGCCCGTTTTCATCTCTTACCTTTTGACTTCTAATTTTCCAGTGGCAAGGTTCCTCACTGGAAGGGATCTCCTGGTTTTGCAGGTGTGCCCAGTGGGATTCAGGTGCATAAACATGGGTATCTCCTGCCTTTGTAGAAGTCACAGAATCACAGAATCATATAGGTTGGAAAAGACCTTTAAGATCATCGAGTCCAACCATAAACCTAACACTGCCAAGACCACCACTACACCATGTCCCTAAGCACCTCATCCAAACATCCTTTAAATACCTCCAGGGATGGCGACTCAACCACTTCCCTGGGCAGCCTGTTCCAATGCTTGACAACCCTTTCAGTGAAGTAAAATTTCCTAATATCCAATCTAAACCTCCCCTGGCACAACTTGAGGCCATTTCCTCTTGTCCTATCACTTGTTACCTGGGAGAAGAGACCGACCCCCACCTCTCTACAACCTCCTTTCAGGTAGTTGAAGAGAGCAATAAGGTCTCCCCTCAGCCTCCTTTTCTCCAGGCTAAACAGTCCCAGCTCCCTCAGCCGCTCCTCATCAGACTTGTGCTCCAGACCCTTCACCAGCTTCGTTGCCCTTCTCTGGACACGCTCCAGCACCTCAAGGTCTCTCTTGTAGTGGGGGGCCCAAAACTGAACACAGTATTCGAGGTGCGGCCTCACCAGTGCCGAGTACAGGGGCACGATCACTTCCCTAGTCCTGCTGGCCACGCTATTTTTGATACAAGCCAGGATGCCATTGGCTTTCTTGGCCGATACAAGCCAGGATGCCATTGGCTTTCTTGGCCAAAAGTCCAGCAGTATCTGATCTTTCTACCTTGGAATGATAGCTATGATGTAGGATTTGTAAGACATCCACCATCCTCTGGGGTGGCAGATGGAAACCAAGTAGGATAATACCCACTAAGGGTGACTAAAATCCACCTTAGCTCAGGACCCCAAGAATATTAGTGATATTAGTAATAGTTAATAATCTTATCATGGGAATATTGGTAAGGACTTATTTATAATTAGTATTTGTTGTATTTCTACACAGCTTTTTGGCAATTCTACCATATGCATCATAGCACTTGCTTCCTTCCCCACACAAAGCTGTACTATCTGGAGCAGTCTTTTTTGTTTGTGGTAGTGATTATACTCTGATAGGCGATTCCAGACATTTAGACTTGCCCAGGGGGCATGAGCTTTCAAAGGAAGTGTCCTTGTCTTCTTTGTTTGAATAAACGGCTATGATTTTTTACCAAATGGCTTGCTCTGTGTGGGGTCTGACTAGAGAATGGAGCACTGTTTGATGCTCTGTAAGGAGAGATGACCTGAGTGAAAATCCCAGGGGCAAATATCTCTGAGCATTGGGAGGAATTTCAGGTGGGATCTGTACTTTGCATGGGGAGACGGTAGTCTCCCCAGCAATTCGTACTTGGACAAAGGACCACCAGTATTTAGGCCCTCAGGCTCACAAGTGGAGGGTTTGTGGAGGAAAAAAAAAAAAAACAAGCTCAATTTTTTTGTTGTATGTGTAGGTTTTCTAAAAGTGGCTTGAGAATGGACAGGGAAGGTGAAGACACTGCAGATGAATGCAAAGTGGATACTACCATACAGAGCAGCTCTACAGCAGAAGATACGGTTTTCAGCTCTGCTCCTAGCTCAGCAGCCGCTGGGTGCATTGATTCAATTTGCAGTGGAAAATGATGCAATTGTTTTACTAGTTCCATGAAGATAAATGTCTGTATTTCATCAGAACAAACACGTAAATGAGCAGCAGCTCTATAATCTATCCTTCTTGATGGCACTGGAACTGAACACATTTGGCTCTGAAGTTATTGGCTTAGCTAAACTGGCAATTCTCTCATTTGAACAGAAACTACTTTAAAAAGGAGAGTTTAATAAGGCAATGGAAAGTTTCACATTCTTCTTCCTACTCCCCCCCCCCGCACACACACACTAAATCAAATACATATTTTGACTCCATTTTGCTTTCTGGAGCATGTTGCATTTCTTTAGTTTAAGGATGAGCATTGTAAGCTTCTGTGGAGACAAACACATCTGCATGAGTTGGCTTTAGGATGGTCCTTTGTTGTAACACAATTCCAGATGTTGTCATTCCCCCAATTCACAGTGTGGTGTGCACTCTCCACTTCAGATGTGGCTTTGGTGGCTCTTTCTTCTTAATGCTTCTTGTTACCCATAGGCCGGCAGGCTGACAGCCATCCAGCCAGAGAGTTTTAGTAAGCTGAGGTTGGTTTATAAAAGTGATGAGTTTCAGTACTTGATGTAAAGGGGGGGTCGACATTACTTTAATGTTTTTCATGCATCAATACTCAGCAAGAGTTTGTTATCAAATAAGAATGATCAATATCTTATATTTGCACAATGAGAAAACTTTGAACCAGATAAGTACCAAACTTCTTTGCATGGCCCAACAATCCCCCCCAAGGTGAGGTCGTGCCAGACAAAGGGAGTCAGAGTTTGCAGGGAAAATCTTGACTAAACACATCCCTCCAGAAATGGGTAACCTGAAGAGGACAGTTTATCAAATCAGAGTTACAGGATTGCAGAGCAGCAGAGGAAAGAGAGGGGCAGGATGGGTCTTCCCTTATGAAAAAAGAACCGGGCAATGCTACTGAAGGCCTGCAGCCCCTACTGCTCCCCAGCTAAGTCTGCCCACTCTCTGCATGCTCAGCGTGTCTTCTTTGTAACTTGTGTGTTTACTGAATGACAACAGATTTTATCAAACAAGGCTTGCATGAGAAACGGAGGCTATCTTTTACTTCTCTCTTATTGCTGCCACTTTTATTAAAGTCCTCAGACAATCACGGTGTCTCTGGCTGCGTAGGCAGCTGTCTTACTTCTCTGACATGTCATGTCTTTTGCAGAAGAGGACTAGTATTAAAGTAAGAGCAAACCTCTCCATTAGGCATGTGCACATAGCAATTAGGGGACCATAAATGGATTCACTGTGCTTTGAGACAGAGGTCATCAAACTATGCTGCATGAGTTACCGATAGTATGTGAAAAGGTTGGTAAACTGCTTATTTACAACTGCTGTAGTATATTAAAGGACAGGTAATAATCCACTGCAGTAGAATTTCTCCATTAAACAACATGATTTGCCCAAGAATAAGTTTGGTGGTGATTGCTGAGGCAGGGAGAGCAAGGAGGGATTACTCATAAAGCAAGCTTCCTCATGAAGATGCACAAGGGCAAGCTCTGAGAAGACAACATCTCTGGGCAACGCCATCAGGTCTGCACAAACACAAGTGCACATAATGCAGAAATCCATGCACACACCAGATGTCTGTTTTGTCACTATTCTTAGCAGAAAAGCCAAGGACTTTGTGAAAAATGACTCTTCCCTGGAGCTATATTTTGAAGTGTTCAGCTCCCCTTGGTTTCCGAATCAATCCCACATCAGTGCCTAAATAGAAACACACTGACCATAATGTTCAAAGTCACTGATTTCCAGTGTGAAGCTCATACCAAGATTTTCAAAGGAGTTAAAGAGTGGTGGGAAATTTTGGCCTGTATTTGTTGGTATATAGTAGCATGTATTTTCAGGCTAAATGGAAAACAAGTCTGTTTTAAAATCCCGTCCCAAGTGAGTGCACTGCTTTAGGATGAAATTTTCAAAATTAAAAAAAAAAAAAGAAAGAAAGCTGAGAACTGATCAACTAAATTGTGTAAGTGCCTTCCGAAATGTCTCTAGTGCTGGAGTTTTAAATGCAAGAAATGTTGGGAAAGCTCCAGCCGGCAGCACCTCCACCCTCATCCATCCTGTAGATAAGTAGGGGCTGCCCTTCCCCACACCTTTCACACTCTAGTCTTTCACTCAATTTTTCCTTCATTTGGGATGAAGGCTGGGCCGTCATTTCCTATCCCGTTAGACGCCACCTCACACAGCATGGCATGCAGACAGTGTGGCGGTGTGGGTGCCAAGCACCAAAAATGCTCTGGGAGAAAGGAGCAAGTGAAATGGGGATTGTGGAGAGGATGGCGTGATGGGTGAGTCTCCATGCAGCAGTTAAGGTTAATTATTGAGGTCATCATGGGAGAACTCTGAGCCCCGAGAGTTACCTATTAAATGAATACAGAATATTTCCTTCTTTTATAAAATGGGACAGAGGCCTTTTCACTCCAGAGAACTGGAAGAAGCATGTCTTGACCTTAACTGACAGCATCTGCTTCTGTTTTGACTCGATAAATAAGACAACAGCAACGTGGTGGTGTGTAGAGCCCCAGGGAATATTTATAAGGCACATTAGTATGGCAATGCAAACTAAAACATCTATTGAGAAGCATGAAGTTCAGAAGTTGTGATTTTGCCTGTAGCCATGACTGCTCCCCCCTGCCTTGAAAACCCTTGTCAAGACTGATCATTACAACATACGGAGGCAAGAACAAGGTGCCATTTCCATGAAATGAACCCAGCGGTATGGGGAAGGACAGAAAAGGGCTTTGGTAACCTTAATGCTAATTCATTGGGAATGTATGCAACGGGGAAGAGATGTTTCATGTCTAGATCCCTCCTCATGGGAGAGTTTAGGAAAGAGGTCTCCTGGATTTTTGGCAATCCATCGCATGTAGGAAATTTCCACTGAATTTAATAGGGTGTTAGTCGCTTTCTGTGCTTTTACTTTTGTAGTTTTTAATAAATGCTTTTCTGGAGTATATATAGAGTCATAACTCTTGCATTGAATCTTATAGGATGCTTTAAAAAGTCCTGTAGTAAGGATTTCTTTATTAAAATACTGGTTAGCATAATTTCTTTAGAAACCAAATTACACGTCAGTAGACTTTCAATAAGGGAGTATTAGACTTTTAATCAAAAGTACTATCATTGGTCCTTGTATTTAGGAATCCTTTGTCAGACACGCTACAGTCACACACCCTACTTAAAAATCGTCTAGGGCGCAGAACTCAAGAGTTAAGTAGGTTTTGTTTCTAGATTTGCATATCTCAATTTTTTTTTCCTAAATAGGTGTTAACAGTTAATTTTTCTATTCCTCAGTTTCCCCATCTGTAAAACGAAGATAACACTTAACCACACCACAGGGATGTATTCTCAGTCACATTTAACTACTTCTCCAGTGATTCAGATGAGATTTTATTTTGTTGAAGCAAAAACCTGCGAGTGAGAAATACCACAGCAGATTAACGTGAATCTTTATTTGCGTCTTACAAATTCTGCAAGTTAGCAAGTGAGCACATATGCCTAAAAGAGTCCCTCTGCTCTGCAAAATGTAGAATGTCAATTGTTTTGGCAGCATGACTGACTTTTAATTGTTTAGGATAATTCCCCCCTGGCTGTTTGTATACTTTCTCTGGTATTTTTTAAAGAAAGAGAATCTCATAATATAAAGAACAAGCTTGAGGGTAAGGCACTTGGATTTTTCATAACCAAGTTCCCTGTGTGACCCTGGCTACATCACTTAATCTTTACATTTTCTTCCTACATAAAAAAAAAAAGACTGTAGTCTTTAGGCACACTGATGCAATTTACGTGTTACAAAAATATTAACTGCAAATCAAAAGAAACCAGGGCTGTCCTTCACCTTACGCTTGGAGTTTCACCAGATTTTTGGCTTTTCAGATTTAAGGTACCAACTGCACTCTTGAATAAAGCAATATGACAGCTATCAGAGCACAGAGATTTTTGTGATTGTTAATGACATCTTTTCACATTAATGCACGGAAAAGTAAATTGAAACGCATTGTGCCAGATAATTTTCTCATTTTGTGATCTCACTCCTTCATTTTCACCCTTCTTCTTCCTGTGTTTATTTAATCTCTTCTCCGATCCAGACAGTACAGACTGTTTGCAGAACATTTTTTTGAAGTATTTGTCCGTCTAGCATATAGAGTAAGAAAACCTTGATTCCAGATTGCTCTTCCTGGTAGCTACAGGAAGACAAATAATAAAAAATAACACAAATAAATCTTTGAATCTGAAAAAATGTGAGAGAATGACTTTTAAAATTTCATATCAGAAAATATTTGCTAACAGCCCAGGGAGAAAAACAGGTTAGAAAAAGAAATTAAACTTACCAAATTATGAGTTCTCATAGAATTCCTATTGCTCTCTAACAAAAGATATGGTATATTCAAGGGCCAGGTTTATCATTCTTATAACAAAGAGTATAAATCTTTTACTATACCTGCACATCTCCTGTACCAGCTATACCAACCTAATAGTATACAACAATTTTTTAAACTATTTATCCACCTACTCCAGAAAAGCACTGTTGCGTCCAGCGGTATATTACAAAGCACACACCCACTATGCACAATTGTTTCATTGATCTTTTAGAAGTTAACAAGCAACCTGGTCTGTCCACTTCTCTGAAATTGTTTGGTAGAATTTTTTACTGTTTTACTCCATATTTGAACACTGCCTGTGCGTCGTGGCCATAAGTTCATGTCCTTTTTGAGTCAAATTTCCGTTGGCTTCAGTAGGAACTGATCAGGCCACAAGTGAGGAAGGATTAACAAAGGATTTGTCAGAGATTAGTAATAGATCAGTCCATGTTGGCTAGTGGTTTTGAAAGGTTTAAGTTAGCAAGAATGAGGGAGGATGGTGGAGAGTGACATTGATAACATGGGCAGCATGCTGTCTGAGCATATCAACAGTAGCAGATAGTGTAATCTCATTTGCTGCATTAACTAACGCAGGGAAAGTTGCTGAGAGATACCACTGAGAAAAAAAAAAGGTGTTACAAATGGATTCCACTGAAATTAAAGCAATGCTTAGATACATCACCCCGCATGGGGGCATATCTCTGAGGCGTAGACACGTATACAGACATAGTGTCCCCAGAAGAGTCCTCAGCTGAAGACAGGTTAAGGGATGGAAGGGAGCAGACGCATGAAGGTTGTCTCAAGGTCTAACAAGTAGTGAGTGTGACCAGGAGCTCTCTGCCTTGTAGACTTGCTCAGGCTAAAGGACTCAAAATCAAGAAAGCCAGAAGAGCACACCATTGACATCTATTTTGTCACAAGGAGTGCAGCATTTCCCCGAGCAGCTTCCTTTCTGAACTACAACATATTATGCATTTGTGTGGTGGAGAATTTCTCATCCAATGCAAAAAATTGGCATTATTGGTTACTCCACTGGAACTTTTGGCAAGTTCTTAACTATTCTCACTGTTCTATAATTTTAAATAAGTTTAGTTCTGCTTCCAGACAGTAAATCTTGCTGCCTCTTCTTTTGATAATTCCTCTGCTAGCAGATGTATTTCACTCCATACCATGGATATTTCTTTGTGATACAAGTTAACCCTGTAATGAAGGAACAGAACTTTGAAGTTGGCATGGAAACAGGAACTGCTTATCAAGAACTCTTCCAGTGTTCAGCTCTTTTCTTTGACACTGGAAGGAATTTGTTGATTTAAGCGGGTGTCAGAAATATGGCAAAGAATAAGGTCTTCTTTAGCCTGCTGTGTGCAGTTTCTTCAGTAATTCAGATTGCCATACCTATATTGCTCCCTGAAAGAGTCAACAATTTTTTAAGTCCAAATTCTTCCAAACTACCTTGTAATTAAGCTTCTGTGTCCGGTGTTCGTTTTGGCTAAGTCTTCCAGAGCATGTAGCTAATAAGGGTGTATTATGTTGGATGCCAGTTTGGGTCCAAGCGTCCACATGTTAAGTCAAAGACATGATGCTCAAAATGTAATTATGGAAGATGCAGAAGATGGAGTTTCTTCAGTAGTGGTCAAAACCTTAATCCTATTTTTTCCTTCCTTGCTCAAGTTCTTTCAGCTGAGTTGATTTTTATTAAAGTACCTTCACTTTAGTAAACTGCCTTGGGAACTTTCGATACAAACATGCCAAACAGAGTCAGTATTCTCCCTCATCTTGTGGTTCTGTAGATGGTGAAAGCTTGTGGACTCTGCCCAAATGAAAATAAATAGATTGATTTAGTGCATTTGGACACCTAGAAGAAGTTGCCTTTCCTAGAGGTGATTTACATTTGCATTTGTTTTTCTTCTCAGAGCTATGGAACATGTTTGACAGACTTTATATGAAGCCCCTAAGAAATTGTTTGGTTTGGCTATTATGACGCTTAATCCTTCCCACACTGGGAGTCTATGAATTCTTTACTAGAGGGTATGTGTTCAAGTTTTTGGTATTCTGTCAGGATAATGCAAGCTGACAAGTACACAGGGAGATGATAAATCTAGACTTGAGGTCTTTTTCATGGTAGGTGAAGAATGAGCTAGAACTATTTTTGTGGAGAGGAGTAAATCTCAGTGGTAATTTTTTCAAGCATCAGGCAGTGTTGTAGTCATGTGGTTTCCATGAAAAATAGTATGAAAGAGTCACGTGTCTAATAACTCCTACACAGTAGTTCTTCAGAAATGTACCTGTGGTTCAGTGGTTTAAAGATATGCGTTTATATTAACTGAAAAGGGTTAGGGCCTGCATTTCCTATACTTGTGCCTAATTTCAGGGCTTAAGGGGAATTCAGAGCATCCAGAAGCATGCAAGTGAGGTCTTAGGGTAAAATCGTAACAAAAGGGTATTATCAAAGTTTCATTCAACCATATGCTCAGAATTAGCTTCGCGTGGGCTTGATACTTTTAAGAAAGTCGCCATGAAGCTTCAGTGTCTCCTTTCTTAATTACAGTAACCTCTTCCCTGCCATATCATATACCTATGCTTTCTGCTCGCTCTAGAAATTTCTCTTTCCTGTTTGGCTGTAAAACATCTCTCTCCCATTCTCCCTCATCCACCTTTTATCTCTTTTGACAGCTCCCTTTCACACCACCTGATGTTCAAACCTCTTGTGGTGTTCAAAGCCTCTGCCCCCCTCCCTCAATACCTCAAATATCTGTCCTTCTCTAGCCTCTCCCTGAAGACCCACTTCTATCACTGTGCCCATAAGAAATGGATTGAGATCAGCCACAGAGGTGGCAAATAGGACCTGCTGATATTTCTGAAGTTGAAATGATTGACATGCAGAGATTTAGCTTAGATAAACCCCTGCTTTTATGACTGTGACCTTCTCCACAAAGCTCCCTTGTATTATCTGCTTGAAAAGTCGTGCTTCTGTTTTTCCTATGCAAAAAGTCTCTGAAACCGAGCCACAGGTTTCTTTACATTTTTTCTACCCTGGGAGAAAAACGTTTTTTCACCCCACCAGAATGTGTCTCTCTGAATATCCGAAGCTGAAGCATTTCAACTTTGAGCCTTAGCTTCTCCTTCTGACTGTAACACCAAATGAACAACTCTGCTATAAATGAGCAACATATATGTTGTATCAGCCTCAAAAGCCATTGATTTTTCCTTTTAGATTTCCTCTCTGTCTACCATGTCCCTAAGACCACATTGTGCTTGCAGAGTCACACTCAGGAGACTCCACCAGGTATTGTGCTTTCACATCCCGAGTGGAGCTCCCATTGATCTCAATGGGAGTTCGGTGTGGGATTTGAGCACAGGATGCACAGGAGGAGAGATAAGAGGGCGCCTGATAAGAGTTCACACGTCTGATAAGAGTTCTGCAACGCAGACAGGAGAGCAGCATTTGCACCTTAATTATCAGTCACCTTCTTTTGTGGTCCAATGAAAGATGCTCCATTTTAATAGAACATCAACCCAGGCATCTAGGAACTGCCTGAAGACCCACAGAAAATGGCATTGATACCATCTTTAAAGTATGCATCTCCCTTCCCCTGTGAAATTTAAATAAAGCACTGTGCATCCTGAGCAGCGCTCAGCAAGCAAGGGAGTATTGAAAAACGCAGTGATCAAACACAGTCCTTGGTGATAATCTCTGGCAAACTAGTTCAGTGCCGAGCAACAAACCAAGGAGAGTCTTTGGAAAGGATTTAATTTTTTAGTACGTGCCTTAAAAATAAATTCCAATATTTCAGTTTGTATGACAGAAACGTGGAGGTTTTTTCAAAAGGCAGTGGTGATAACAATAGGCTTATTAATACTAAAAAACGAGCTATATAATTATAATAAAACTGTTGAGTCTCATTTCTTTTATATAGATGGCAGTATGCAAATAGGGAGCCATCCGCCTTGATAACTGCAGAAGCTATGAAATCCTTATTTGAAGAATTTCAATCTGGTTTTCCTATAGCATTCAGTACTCAAAGTTAGAAAAGAAGCTTCCCCCCTCCTCCCCTTTTCTTTCTCAATATAACAATGCATTTTAAACTGCTTCAAAATTGCAAAGCTATTTCACAGTTTCATAGAGAGGAAATGGCTTGAGGGAACCATTTGCTTTTTTATGCCTGGAACATCAAAATAAAATACCAAATGGGAAAATGAATTCTGTTGTATAAAGGGTGGGAGCAAGACAGAAAGGGCTTTGTGGTAGAGGGTGAGTTGGCTGGGGAGCCTGAGTGGGATTGCAGAGCCTAGCAAGGGACTTCAGAGGTTGGCTTAGATATGTTTGATGATACCAAACTGAGTGGGGAAGTGGACACTTCAGAAGGGAGAGCCACCCTGCAGGAAGACCTCGATAGGCTGGAAGAGTGGGCTAACAAGAACCTTCAAAGTTCAACAAAGACAAATGTAAGGTCTTGCACCTGGGAAAACATAATCCAGGAGTGCAGCACAGGCTGGGATCTACCCAGCTGGGGAGCAGCTCTGTGGAAAGGGACATGGGGGTCCTGGTGGACAACAAGGTCAGTATGAGTGAACAGTGTGCTGCTGGGGCAAAGCAAGCCAACAGGATGCTGGGTTGCATCAACAAGGACATCACCAGCAGAGATAAAGAAGTCATTATTCCACTCTACTCAGCACTTGTCAGGCCACACCTGGACTAATGTGTTCAGTTTTGGTCCCTGCTATACAAAAAAGATGCAGACAGCCCGGAGAGGGTCCAGAGGGGCCACAAAGATGATCTGGAAGCCTGACTGGGATGGACTGGGAAGCCTGCCATATGAGGAAAGGTTGAGAGAACTGGGTTTGTTCAGCCTTGAGAAAAGAAGGCTTAGGGGAGACCTTATCACCATGTTCTAGTATTTAAAGGGTGGCTACAAAGAAGATGGAGACTCCATTTTTACAAGGAGTCACATGGAAAAGATGAGGGGTAATGGGTGCAAGTTACTCCTGGGGAGAGTCCAACTGAACACAAGAGGAAAATTTTTCACAATGAGAACAATCACCCATTGGAATAATGTCCCCAGGGAAATGGTGGATTCCCCAACACTGGACACTTTTAAGATTTGGCTGGACAGGGTGCAGGGCCATCTTGTCTAGACTGGGCTTTTGCCAAGAAAGGTTGAACCAGATGATCCTTGAGGTCCCTTCCAACCTGGTATTCTATAATTCTATGATGCTGAGGCTGCCTGAGCATGGCAGGAGACCTTATGGAAACTCACAGCTCTTTGTTCCCTGTTCATCTAGGGACATGTCCTGCATAGTCCTCATCACAAGAGGAAGACAGGGTATGTGGGTTATTAGAGATTTCACCCACGTGAAAATCAGGAGATTTAGGTGGTCTCTCTGTCTCTACTGTTGGAAAATAGGGGATCCTAGAAAAATCCTTTCACTTCTTTATGGCTTTGTTACCACTTTGTTTTTCTAGCGAGTGATGAGCTCTGCTTAAAGCAACAAACCATCAGGAAATGTTAAACTTCATTGAGAACTTTAAGAGGTTCATTGCTCTAAATTAAAAAGTAGCTAATAAACTTTTCTTTTAGTGGCTTCATTGGAAATAAGGATACGTTTAGATGTCTCAGGAATAGGAAAGTTCTGAGGAAAGAGAAAATGAAATCAAAGTGGAAATTAATTTCAGAATTAATGAAAAGTTTGATGAAACATTCACTGGTGACCTGTTAATCATACATTAATCTGTGGGGGAGGCTCAGAGCTTGGCTGCATCTTTGAACTCAACTCTGCACATTGGCCAGGTTGAGATTTTAACTGGAAACTAGGTTGTTCTTGTGTTCTCTTGCTTAGCCAGAGGCTTCAGTGAAATTTGAATGCTGTTCTTCTCCAGGGTGCAGTACATGTAGTTCAACACTCTAATTTTGAGTCTCAACCTGCAGAGTGACCTTGGGCAAAGTACTCTGTCTCTCTATTTTTGCTTGCTTTTCTGTGCGAATTGCAGGAGAACCCTCCCTCCTCTGAGCACTGAGAATTGTAGTCAAGGGCAATACATGACATTGAGTACCATGAACGACATGTAAGTGCCCTCTCCTGGGCCAGATGGAGAGAGTTGCTCAAAAGCTTAGAGGGTACTCCTAGTGAGCTTCAGCTCTTGATAGCCAAAGCCATCCTGGTCAAGAGAAAGAAGTGTTCCCCCTAAGGTGTAGTACCTCTTACCTGCAGATTGTTTTGCTAGGTTTCCAAAGATCTTGAAATGCCTCTCCTTGGGTTTATCATTTATCCTAAGGGATAAGACTGATTTACTTTATCACAAACTCATGGTGCTTTGGGAATGCAGGATAGAATTCTAGAGCTGAAATCTGAATGGCCACTAAAATGAAAGGGAATTGGGTATATACAACCTCTTAAGTAGCTCTGAAAAGCCATGACTGATTTTTTTCCATGTGGCTCCTCATCTAGTAGGGAAAGAAAATACACTTGTACATGACACAAATTTAGAGTCATCCATGGAGTTTGTTTTTCCTTTGAGGGCATAAGCATGGCCTACATAGGGACAGATTTGCCAGTGTAGCTGTACCTACAAACCTGGTTTATGAAGACATATGTTTATACTGGCAAGTGATTTTGACCATTCAGTTCAACACTAGCTCCCTGAATGCTTTTTTTTGTGCTAGTGACAAAACTGATTTGAGGTGTTGTAACTACATCATGGCAACAAGTCTTGGTGGTATAGATGAATAACATCAAATCATGCCCTATTTATATATATATAAATACATATTTCTGTTTGTGCATATTTCTGTACATAGACGACTGCTGCACATACAGCATTATATATAAAGCTTATTTATATATATATATCATTTTATATGTGTGAATAGATATTTATATAAATCTATGCCAACATGCATTAGAGAATGACATACACAATGCAAGTGTTCAGTGCCTTCTTTTGCCTTTGGAAGTCCCTGCTCAATATCCATGTCTTATTAAAAAGTCCAGTTAGGAAGAAAGTGGCTTTTTCACTCATGCATCCAGAAATGTCCTTCAGACGTGCTTGAATTTAAGCCACCAGATCTTCAAAAGCACGAGGCAGTAGCACTACGTCCCAGAACAAAATGCTTGTCACAGTTTGGTTCCCCTAAACAGAACAGATCTCACACCATGTAGCTGTAGAAGACAAAGGACACATGAAAACAGACAAATTGTAACTGTTTCCCTGCAACAAGTGACACCCTGTCTAAAGAAACATTTTTTTTCCTAAGGAAATGAAAAAAATAATTAAAGAACCCCAAGTAATACATTTAAATTAAACAGATATTGTTTTAAAATGCATAGATGTAATATGCTATTTAAGCTTTCTGTGAAATTTTTTTTGGAGTACAAGTGACCAGGACAAAAAAAAATCTGGAAGTCCATGAAAGTTCTTGTTTTTTCCCAGTGAGCTCTAGATCTCATAAGGCAGCCCAAATTAGGTTTGGTGACTCCTCTTAATGACTTATTGAGGAACATCTCTTCAGAAACCCTGGCTTAGTTTGCCATCTGTCAATACTAAAACACATCAAGGGCTGAAAAGATTAAGATATGTATATACAGTAGCTAATACAAATATGGCTCTGCTCTGGATTCTGCAGGTCAAAGTATATTTTCCTAATTTTGGACTGCAGCAGTGAGAAGTCGTCTTTCCCTCTGGTGGATTGAACCTGAATTCCAAAAACTTGAACAGTTGTGGCAGAAATGTTACTAAGGGCCATGCTTTGAGTGAGGCAATTTCTGAGTTTCAAAGAGAAGGGACTGGGAAGAGAAACAGATAAAAGGAGACAGGACATTTTCAAGGGGGAAGAGATCAAGGGAGAAACTGGTTGAGTTTCAGGACTGCGGTATCTGAGTTGATAGGAAAAAAGGGAATTGCCAAGATATAGCTCATACATATTTTGCTCCAGATAAATGAGGAAAAATGGAAATAAAAGACTTGCACTGCAGCATGTATCCTGGCTCCACACTGCCAGTGGGAGACTGACCTTGAAATCTGCTACCACATGGTAAAGGGGATCAATATTGATTCTTGCATTCAAGGTGAAAGGATGCTTTTCAGTTTGGTACCATGATTTCAAATAGCTGCAGTTCTTCACAAGCATTTATGGGCACCTAATTCCAAGAAAACAGATGTGATGGAGTTAAATAAAGGAGAACTTCAAACCAATTGCAGTTCTACATTGGCTGCCCACAGATCACAACCCACTTCTAGATATTTTTCAAATTTTTTTCTCCTTCACATACAGACATTCACATGTAGTCCTTCTAAACTACATTCAGATGCTCAAGTTTAGCTGGGTCCCAAAAGTGAACTATTTTACAGATGTGTTTTCGCAGGCTTATAGAAGACATGACTATTATTTATAATTTCATGGTCTAGTTCAGAACTGAAACTGGCTGGAGACATTTTTCTATATCCACAAGCTTGCTTTGGTGAAACTCAGTTTAGTAATAGCAAACCAGAATAATACTACTTATTGCTCTGGGATTCATCACATAGTCAACATCCCAAATTAGTTGCCAGATAAAAATCAGTGTTGGTCCATCATTCAGTTAAAGAAACCAAAGAAGAATGAGAAAAAAATGGGTCCATATATCTAGTGGATTTTAGCATTTTTTTATTCAGATTTTGCTAAATCTTCCCATCCCTTTTCTTTGCCCCTTCGCTCTCTGCCCTCCAAAAGAAAACACATTTAGTTGCCTTAGGAAGAGATGATGTATCACATTTACAAAATAAACCAGAGTCAAATTACCTGCTAGGTATGGCTGGGGAAACTCTATTGAAAACCAGATATCATCACAACTTTCAAGTCTGTATCCAAAATATACACACTAAGGCAGGTGAGGATTACAGTGCAAACTCAGAAGCACAGGTGGGAGACACCCTTCATCAAGGCAGCAAAGGAGCATAAAGCCAAGGCTTTATCTGTTCTTGCATTTCTTAAACTGAGTAATGCCACTGGCTCATGTTCCTACACTGGTTATACCTTCCTCCAGGCTAGCAGGGAGTAGTACAGAAATATCCAGCTGTATTTTGTCTTCTCAGCCTACTTCGGCGGTACTCCTTCCCTGCTTAAATGTGTAGCAGACTGCAGACTGGGCTGATTTCAGCAGCGCTGCCTTAAAGGCTGTCTCATCACACAGAGGTGAATATCAAACTCCACAAGTGGGATATAACTGGAATACATATGTGAACATATCACTGCTTGCTCTGAGCAGGTACACGCAGATCGGTTCATTATCTGTGTTAACCAGGCTGGCTTTTGCAGCTAGTCCTGCCACTCTGCCATGTCAAACGTGTAGAAGCAGCAATGCAAGCAGCCCAGGCAATGTCTGTGTCAGTGCTCCTGCCACACTCTGGAAATCTGTTCTTAAAGAAAGCGGATACAAGTCTTATTAGGCTGTCTCCAGAGCCCGGAGAGGAGGAGGAGAAGACCTGTCTGGATGCACTGCAGCAGTTCCCAGGCTGGGCTCCGGGTTGCAACCCCTGGGCTCTCTGCCCTGTTCGGCTGTTGACCTGGCTCTGGCCAAATCACTTGAGTCCTTAGTGCGTGGATTTTCTCTCACTGCTCTTAACGCTCAGACCGGGCAAATCAAAGGTCCATCTAACCTTGTATCTGTCTCTGACGGTAGCCACTTGTCAGCTCTTAGGGAGGTGTTTGAAAACAGGGCACAAAAGTCATGGTATTTCCCAAATATTCTTCCAGCCCTTTGCCTAGCCAGGTTATAACTTCTTCAGGGCAGAGACAATATCTTACACTGTGCTACTACGAGAGGATCTCAGTCAATTTTGAGGCCAGGTAACGCTCATATCATATAAAAGAATGATAATTAGTGGCCTGCGACTGGCAACTGGTACTGGGTTCACAGCTACGTGTTTGTTGCTGCTGCTTTCAGACAGGAAGGGACAGTCATTTCCACGCTACGGACAGCTTACTGCTCCGTCCCTATCGCAGGGATTAACACACACACTGCTAGCAAGGACCCACTGAGGGTCTAAAAGTGTTACAGATGATAAGTGTATAACAGGAAAGTCAATTATCAGCTAGTAGATCCCGGTGTTACCTTCCAAGGCACAGAATTATAGCCTGCCACTTGCCTTTTGCAGGTCATCTTTCACGTGTTGCAGACCCACATTAAAATGACTTGTGACTAACGACAGAGCAGGGCTTAGTGCCTCTTTATCACTCTGCAGTGAAAGGAAGGTCTTCTCTTTAATATTGCAGAAAAAGCTTTGTGATTGAGACTTCAGACTGGCTACAGAAGATTTGCATGGCTAAAAAGAATTGCCTGGTTTATGTTTTGACACAATTCAGCTCACTGTTTGCATTATTCATGGACCTGACAAAATCTATGTATTATTTTTATTTTTTTCATTTTACACACACTGTAGTAGATGTTTGCTTTGGTCCGTTACCTGCTTGGACTAACCTTTGCAGTATAAATTCTGTATTAAAACATTCAAAGAGCCAGGGGTTTCTATGATGCATTTTAAAAAGTAGGCCAGTGGTGCAGCTTCTGTAGGATATGCATTTAATAAAGGTAAAGAAAAAAATAAATACAATCACAAAAAAGGAAGACACTGAGAAATGCATGCTCAGGGAAACCTCCCCTGGAAGAATATGGTGGATCTAGATATAGATATAGATATAGATATAGATATAGATATAGATATAGAGAAGTGATCTCTACAGCGGTGTCTATGCTGTTAAAAAAAAAAAAAAGAGACAGAGAGAAAAAGAAAAAAGAGAGCTAGAGACTTAGCTATAGTTTAAAGGACAAGTGGCAAGAAGCTCACATACATACTCATTGTTACCCCAGGAGCTGATTTGTTTTGGTGAGATCCATCTATAATGGTTCAAAACACAACTATGGAGCACCAGCAGCCAAGCAGTGCCAGCAACCCGGGAGCCAGTGCTGGAGCACGGTTCCTGGCCCCTGTCAGTGTAAGACTGTAGATGTGTCCTGTGATACCTGGGACAAGACTTGCATTCATCTGGAAGATCAGGGTTAGAGCCTGGGCCACGCTTCAGCTTGGTGCAAGTCAGCATCACCCTCTTGACTCATTGACTCGGTGGATTTGCGCTGACATCCACAAAGTGTGAAAGAGTCATCCAATTTAGGGTACGGCCCTCAGCAAGGGCTGCGCATCATGAGTCATTTACACCAGCCCCGAAGAAGCCAAGAAGTACTACAAAGTGTTCATCTCTGAGTCACAATTTCCTCCACGCCTGGCTCTTTTCTACAGCTAAAGCAACAAATAATCAACATTTCGTGTGCCACCTGTATGTACCAAGAAGTGTTGAAGGAGAGCTCAGGCTCTGTTCAGGCATGCTCTCCCCAGCCTGAAGCAAGAAGGAATGAAGCAGAGCAGCTGTGTAATAAGTTTGGGATTCACCTAATGTTCCAAAAATAGAGGGCAGAAATACTGTGTCAAGTAGACCTAAAGCAGACATATGAAAGACTGCTTAGGGAAAAAAAAACAAACGAATGTATTTGCAGTCAATTAAAATATTTCCATTCTTTTAGAGTTTTTAAACATTTTGAAAAAGACTATTATGGATAACCTAGAGCAAATTTATAATCTAAGACTTTCTTTGCAAGGAAAGTTTGAAATCTTTTTATTTAGAAATAAGAATAACCAACTCATTGACCTGGTGACCACGTATTGGTCACCTGGTGACCTGAGAACAATCTTTGGTTGCTGTTTTTTTTATTTGATTGTCAGTTATAAGTTATGGATCACAACCTAACTTAAACTGGACTTTTGAAGAAAAATGACCAAATTGTCAACATTTGGCAAATCTACAAAAATTTATAAAGAGCAATCATTTTTTATCTGCTGAAGAGCTGAAAATTGCTTCATTGGACAAACAGAATATTTAATCTATCATACGTGCATTAAAAAAATGAATGAATTTTGAGATAGTGGGTATATTTTACTCACCTTACAGTGCACATTAACAGGGCCTTCTTCACAGAATTCACTGTCTTGTTGCTAAGTGTTCGTACAGAGTTGCCAAAGTTAGTCAGATTGCTGTATGACACTTCTCCACAAATTTCAATTTGTAAAGATCTTCAGGATCTTCTGAAATGAAAGGCACTCCAGTTATGTAAACTGTTACTATCATTGCTTTCACAAAACTAAAATTGTGTTCTTAAACTGCTTAATGGCGTTCATTTAATCCCTCGGAGGTATTACTCTTGTTCCTCGACTGAGTACCAAAACAAGAATGATTTCCTTGTCTTTTATTTTTCTTCTGAAATGCAGTTATTGTTTTATATCATCTGGGAAGAATGCAAAGAAAAGAAAAAAAAGCAAACAGTGCAAAGCCAAATCAATTGCATGGTACAGCATTTACAGGCTGGTCTTAATTCAGATCAGTATTGGCAATATGTTATTTAGGAAGTACTTTCTGGACTCACTGGCCTAGGGGATTGAATTTTAAAGTCCTATCAATGGGCCGTATAACAGGAATCATGAAGAAAGTGTAGCCATAACAGAATTGAATGCGTGCATGTAATCTGTCTACAATCTGGAGGTATTTTATTTATGTGCCTGCTCTTAAATGTCCAATTAGTGAGTCTCTAGTGATCGAGATTACTGTAATACATGCCCAGCACGTAGCTTATAGTGCAATCGTTGGAAACCCCGTCCTGCTAGTTGGAGTTCCCAGCCCATGAAGGTATCTTCCTTTCCCCCCAGCTTGGTATTCAAAATATGTGCCCATCTACTTTGGTCTGGGAAATGTTGCTCTCCTGTTCTCCTTATAACATTCTGTTGGCATGAGCTGCCTTCTGATGTGGAAAAACAGTCATCGTTATCAATTAAGAATAGTAACAATGGATTGATAATTAATTTAACCAAACTGATGGCCTTTCCTTCCCTCCCTTCCATTTTGCCTAACTAAATGCCAGCATGCAGGGGACCCTCTGGTTACAAGTAAGCAGTGGATGGAGACCATCCTTTCCTTAGCCCTGGAAGACACATCCAGCTCTGAACCAACCCTGTAGTGAATAATCAGAATATTTTATGACTGAATGGGGAAGCCTCTTTAAAATGAGCCCAAAGCCGGTTGCCTTTCATCCCAATTTTTCTCTTCATCTCCTGTCAGACAAGTATGTCTCTAGACTTCAAGGAGGAAGAGCTGGATCTATCCAACTGCATCTTTATTTTCTCAAAGCAGCACATTTGCAACCATTTACTTCCAAGCCCAATAAGATTTGATGACAAGACTAGCTTAGGCTGATGCTTCCCTCCTAGCAGGACAGGAGAAGGAGGAAACTCCACCTCCTACCTGGGCAGCGTTACAGAAAAGTGGAGGAGGAGGATTCAAGGCTTCACACAGCCATGAGCAGCTACTGAGGTCTGTGCGTGCTCACAAGGGTTCAAAAGCAAACAGTTATTTCTGTTTCTGTATCCCTCGTACACAAGAAAGGGAGGAAGAAGATCATCTGCCACAGCCTGATGAAGGAAGATGAGTGAGGCTTCAACTCAGGAATGATAGACAGGTGAAGAGGGCTTTCAGTCACTGCAGGAATAGGAGTGGATCCAGTCATCTGGTGCAGTGACTTAAACATCTAAGGAAACAAAGAGGGCAGAGAAGCAGAGAACTGTATTCTGGTATGAGCAAAGTCTGCCATGGGCTGCACCCTGTTCTGGCATGGAGATGGCATCAGAAAATGGGAACAGAAGTTGTGGTATAATCTGCTCTTGTGTAAGCAGTTGAGCCACCTTTAGGAAAATCCTGTGGAAAGACCTGGATCAGGGTTAGACTGAATCCTTTTCCATTTTCCTGGCTGCTTTCTAAGGCTGTCATTTTGTACTTCTGCAGCACAGCCCAGGTGCCACATCCATCACACCTGTCCTTCTGCACTAAGAGTTGACCAAGACAGGAAAACAGTGTCGAGTAACCCTCCACTGTTAATTCAGACCTATTAGAGTCATTCTCTTGTGTAATGTGCAAAATAAACAGTCTAATTTACTATTTATCATCTTTATCCTGGCCATATAGCAGCTTCCTTCTCCCTAGAAAGCACTCTTTGGTAAGTGGTAAGCCCTCATAATGATAAAAAAGAAGAAGTAAGTTTTTTCACGTGCATTAAGACTTGCATTGTGAAAAGACAGGAGAGTCAATTCGCCTTCAGTCATTTAATAGAATAACTCATTGCAGCGATGAAGTGGGTCAGCTAACGTTATCACTGCGCATTGTGATGGGGAGGAAAGTTAGTGCTGTTTTTGTGTCCCACAGGCTTTTAGGAGACAAAGGCAAATCAGCTGAAGAAATAAAATAATATGCTGATGAAAATCTTTTTTTTTAGCTGAGGGTCACTACATCTGGCAGATATTGTGAGGGTTTTTTTTTTCTTGAGCAGTACAGTGAATTTTGCTAGGAGGAAGCCAACTGAATCCAGGTCAATCTGATTAGAACAAATAAAATAGGCTTTGGATATGCTGGAAAAGAAATTTGACCCAGCCCATAGTTGCAAAGGGCACAAAATCTGTCAAGCTTGTGCAGGTTAAAGCCTGAAGAGAAAGGCTGCAGCCATTTCCAAGTTATTTAAATACCCCAAAGTATTTAAAGTTATTTTGATCTCAGTTTCTGTGGTAGAAGTCTGAAGCCTTCACTGGAGTCACTCAATATCCCCAGCAGTGTAAGAAGGATCCATAACCTGTCATGTCTGCGGCATGACTGGATGTCCAACACCATTGCCCATCCAGCTAAAACAAGGTCAGATTATTAAAATACAAATCAATCTGTTATTGTTTAATGCGCTGCTCACTGTGACTTGCATACATGACTTACCAAGAGAAGCACATCTTTTAAAAGCAGGTGTTGTGTGTAAATCATTTTAGGTAAAGACAGCCTGGCAGGGACGAGATGGTTAAGGGGTCTGCACTTTTGGGTGGAATGGCAGAAAAATAAAATTTGACTGACCTTCCTGGGAGGAGCTGAAGTCAAAAATACAACGAGGTGATGAGCTATTTATTAAAAATACTCCTTCGCACTTTCATAGCTCTGTTTATATGACAAGTAATAGCCAGCTAATCCTCCTATGCACTTTGCAAAGCGATTATGTAAGTACTGTCCCCGTTTTGCAGGTGGGGAAACAAAGGCAGAAAAAACCCCACCATTCTCATGGCAACAGGGGAAATCGGTGCAAGAACTGGAGTCTGGCTGCAGGAATTTCACTTCTGCCTTCGTGTTACCCTTACATGTACAGGATGTTCCCTTAGTGGTGATTTCTGAGCTCTGTTTTTCTTTCGTTCTTTCTTCTCCCTGTCTTAAGTGACCTGATTTTATCTTTCATAACACGAAGAGAGAGGCGAAGCATATGGAGGCTTAGAGAAGCACTGCAAATGTGGGGCATCTGTGGTTGTAACCCTTCCCTGCCCGTGATGCCTCCTTCCAAAAAACGCCCAGCTCTGTCTGCCTGGCAAATCCATCTAAGGTGCCTGTCAGAACGGGAAAATACCAGGAAGGGCAAACTGATTGTGTGTAAGCTCATCATACACCAGGGATTTTCTGAGAGGCTTGGCAGTTCTGTAAATTCTCATAAATTAACTCCATAAGTTCAAGAAAAATCATAGTATCTTTTTCTATCACATCTACAGTCAACCTGTTTTCTCTCTCCCCCTTCATGTGATTATTTCACCCTGAAGAAGGGTTTTCATGATCAAAACCCTGCTGCCTGCTGTTCTTTGTAGCAAGGTGTAAACACCATGCTGGCAGCTTTAAAGGTTTTGGGAGTCTTTATTCTGCAAGTGTGAGGAGTGAGGAAGAGCAAAGGAGGCTGTTATACACTCTTGTCCTCGTGCAAATGAGGAATTTTCACCCAGCCCACATGCATTTAATTCTCCATAACAGCTTTCAGAGAGGGGTTGCACTTTGTGCGAGGAGTCATTTACCTATTTGCATGTGCTTCACCACCTTTTTAGATTACCCTTCACAGAGGGAATCATCTAGCTTGATGAAGAGTAAGCTCAAAGGAGTTTTCTGGGCATAATGTGCATTATCAACCAGTTGTCAGCAGGCCATTTTTGCCAGATACCTTCCCAGCTCCCCTTTTGTTTTACCAAGTGTCCTATCAAAGACTGCAGAGTCTACTTGGAGAGGCATCACAGAAGGGAAAGGTGTCAGATACACGTTCCCTGCAAAGTGGTTTAGAACTTATCTGTTCTGCGGAGCTAATGGGACAGAGCTCTGGGTTGCTTCAGTTTTAAAGATAGCACTGGATCTCTTAACTTAGAACAAGTGTATGAGTGCTTGGGAAGTTGCCATGAGTCTGACCCAGTCTGGGAGTCAAGCGATTCCCAGGTGGCTGTCCTTGCAGCCCGATGTGAAGAAAGCCCTGAGCAGAACTTGCCAGCACAGCCCTCATGCAAAGCACAGAAGCCTCTTTTTTTCCCCTTGTGTTAGTTTGCTGTTGAAAGAGAAACGTTAAACAGGTAGCTTGGGGTTTTCCTTGTCTTAATCAAGGATTTGGATGGATCTTCAAGTGTCCTAAGTCTTGAAACTGCCTCTCTGCAGCTAGATCTAATGCTTGCAATGAAATTAATGTATAGTTGGTGCCCCAGTGGTGCAAATGTGGAAGCTAACACTGTCATGCAGGTGTAAAACTGGTAATAGAGCAGAACTCAACAACAGAATCATAGAATCATTTGGGTTGAAAAAGACCCTTAAGATCATCAAGTCCAACCGTTAACCCAGCACTCCCAAGGCCACCACTACACCATGTCCCTAAGCACCTCATCCAAATGTCTTTTAAATACCGCCAGGGATGGCGACTCAACCACTTCCCTGGGCAGCCTCTTCCAATGCTTGACAACCCTTTCGGGGAAGAAATTTTTCCTAATATCCAATCTAAGCCTCCCCTGGCACAACTTGAGGCAGTTTCCTCTTGTCCTACCACTTGTTACTTGGGAGAAGAGATCGACACCCACCTTGCTACAACCTCCTTTCAGGTAGTTGTAGAGAGCAATAAGGTCTCCCCTCAGCCTCCTGTTCTTCATACTAAACAACCCCAGTTCCCTCAGCTGCTCCTCATCAGACTTGTGCTCCAGACCCTTCACCAGCTTCATTGCTCTTCTTTGGACACGCTCCAGCCCCTCAATGTCAATGTCAACCAGTGCATGTTATGTGAGGCATTAGGCAAATACCTATTTAAGGGGTTGCAGTTTTGAATCTTCAGCCCACAAATAAGAACGACCTTAAAGACCTGACATCCAGACCTAAGGTTTTTTCCTTCTAATGCTTGCTGTGCATTGAAATGCATGATCTGCTCCCCATGCTGCAAGCCAGAGAGGGTAAACGAGCTCTATGCTGGTCACACATTTTCATCCTGCCTCTGCAGTGCTTTGTTCTCCAAGGACTGACTGCTAGTGTGATCCAAGCAAGAAAAGGAAGTTTTCTGCAAACTCTGCTATCTCATCACAAACTAGCCTTAGGGTGAAATTGTAGCCCAGTATAGACTGAAGAACAATTCAGGTACCTAGATAAAGCCATTCACTGCTATATGAGATGCCACAAGGTATTCCAAAAGCTGTGCATGAGATGGGCAAGAAGTTGTGGGGATACCCCAGGAGATCTCAAACAGGACTAGGTGCTCCTACTTAGGCAAGTGAGTGACTCTTTTGGAGTTTTACTGTTGAACTCATCAAAGCTAAGATTTTTTGTCTCTGCATGTCAATCCTGCAGTAGATATAAGGCATAAAACCTGACTTTCAGATAGAAGCAGAATTATTTTAGACTTTTTACAGTTTTGGAATAATTTCATTATCAGGGTGGAGTCTCAGTGCATGCAGAGATGGTTTTGTGAAGCTGATGGAGGGTGTTGAGTTAACACCCCCAGCCTTCCCAGACTGCTGTCTGGCACCTCATTCATCTGAAGACCTCTGAGCGTATAAGGTCTGAGATAAACAAAGGGGGTCTGTATTATGCCTCTGGGTTTCCAGTGGCTTATTAAAGATTGAATTGTTTAATGTTATCTTTTAAGGGAGAGATATTTCTGTGGATAGGGAGACTCCTGTGTCACTGGACAAGAAAGAACAAGGCTTTCATGTTACTTGTTCAAAACCATTAAGCACTGATGTTTTGTTGTTTGACACGCTATTGTTTCTTGCTCTTTCTAACCAGTCCTGTTTCTCCATTCCTTGTGGTTAATTATTGCTCTCATTCTCTTTCCGGCATGTCTTCTGCTCTGTTATTGGATCCGTAGGGGGAAAGTGACTGAGGGAACTAAGCGCAGGACCAAGGAGCAGAGGACTAACTGTCCCCGTGGGAAGCTTGAGTTACTAGCTGCCACATATGCACATTTTCATTGCTAACAGTGAAAGAAAAGTTAACAAAGAGCTTGTCACCTAGAGCAGAATACGGAGGAATAGGAAAAATTTCTGCAAGTAATTTGTATTGCCTACCCATGACAGCACAGTGCATGCAGTTCATGTCCAATTATTACTTTTTATTATTCATTATTTGCATTACGGTAACATCCACAGGTACCAGCCACGATTGCAGCAGCATAGCGAGAGATTCTGCTCCAGCACAGACTGGGTCAGCACTGGAAGTTTTTAACAGTATAACTATGTCAGCTGAGAATATAAATGTCCTACTAAAATAACTATACTGTTACAAGCCGTAGTATTGCATCACAGCAGACCTGCCTTCTACTTTTGAAGCTTATTCCCCTTCCCACACAGGAAAGATATGATGTAGGTGTAAACATTTTTCTGTTGTTTTGAGTATTTATATTTAAATGTAGCTGCAGCAGTTTAATGCTGCTGTAGTTTCAGGCAACATCGGTCCACAAGTAAATGCATGTAAGACAGACCTTGCCCCAGAAGGCACCATGTCTCCGTAGGCAACAAGTGGGAAAGGAATCAGAGGCATAAATGAGTCATAAATCTGTCGAACGGTGGTGGTGGACAAGGTGCGTGTCTCATCCCTGGATCTGGGCTGGCATTTGCCTGCTACAGCAGAAGACAAACTAGTCTTCACTCTAATTCCACATCAGTGTCAATGTAGCTCTACTGAAGTTAATGAAAAGCTGGGGTAGTTCTAATTAGGTCCCACCTGTCTAAAGGTCTGGTTTGTTATCTTCAGCTCTGGTGAGTTAATGTGCCAGGAGCATCTCAAAAAGTAGCTGGCTGGCACCTTAGTTTTGCAGCCTGAAAGAGCACTTGTAGTCTGATCCATCTTGAAGAGTGTCTTGGGCATCTTCTTCCCAATCACTAACTAAAATGTAAATAAGAAGGAATTCAAGTCCTGTTCGAGTTTGATATAGTTTCTGCCACATTCTGCCAACAGGCAAGTTGGCTTCAACTTCTGACAAGAGATGCTCAAGAAGGTGTGAGAATAAATGCTCCTACAGAATTTCCTTCAAGACTTGGCGTGACAAATAATAAAGCAGTCAACTTCTGTTGACTTTTTCTCCAGGATTTTAATGCAATGGCTCTGAGACTGGCTGATGGGCAGCTCTGGAGCTTGTTGCTTCTGCAACTGGGCTGGCAACTTTTTTGTACAAGAGATTACTTATTCAAGACAAGCCTGATGTGTGCAGAATGTGGGCTTTGTTGGTGCTTCATATACCCACAAAGCTTTGTGCTTGAGATAAATTCTGTTACTATCAACTGTGTTCTCAGGATACTCTCTTCTAGGCTGGCACCAATGGCATAGCTCTTGTTTGCAGTAGGTGTAGAAGCATAGGGAAAGACTGAAAAAAGCAAATAATCCTATCAATTCCCAGCAAAAATGCCAGGCTGGAACAGTGACCTCTATGTTTTGCTGAATTTCTGGGATGTTTTGTTCAAGATCAGTTATGAAAGCAGCAAACACTGATCTATAAAATTTTGGTGGCTAGGTGAAATATTTTTATGGATCTGTATGTTTTAAACAACCCGTCTGTACATATAGATGTATTGAAGCATATAGATTAGCTTGTTTTATCACTTCCTGATTGATTATGATGTCTACAGTCCTAATCAATAAGCTGTGTAGATTTAGGAAGCTATCTGATCCAGATTGTAGTCTAAAGCAGAGATATACAAGTGAGAGCTAAAGTGATATGTTGGCTTGGTAGCTGGCAATGGGTGACAAATATGGGTAAGGAAATTTCTGCTATGGATTTAAAGCTGGGAAAGCAATGGATTTAACTGTCAAAGCATGGGATGGCATGACACTGAGTTAAACTGCTTGTGCGGTGAGATGCTTGCATGTGGTGTTTCAAATTATGTCAAATATGCATGATAAAGACATGCTGCTGAAGTATAACCAGTTACAGGACACAAAGAAAAGCAAATCATGAGTGGGAGAACGATTGTCACAATGTCATCAAAATAAACAAATGACTGCAAAAGGAAACTGGGATCGTAAACTTCAGGCTGAACTGCTGGAGTACTAGAAACCTCCTGAGATGCCACTATGCCAGTGCTGCTCAGTATTGTAGCTCAGGAAAGTATAACTTATTTAGAAACATCTCAGCATCAGACTCATCACAAAAGTGTCCCTGGTCATGGCAAAAAGAGAGAAGTGCTGAAAAAACTGCTTGTGAGTAGTAGATGGACAACAGCACCCGTTATTAGCTGAACTGGAGTACCAGCAAAGTAGGACTGGAAAACTGTGAGCTGATGTCCCTGGCAAGGTTAACGTATGGAGGTCATTTGATATAGATAGGAAACAAATCCATGTATCCTGCTTCCCAGTTAGTGCTTTGTCTCTAGGCAAGACTGACTCTTTATTACCTCCTTGTTGATTTTGGCAGCAAAGTGGACAATTACTGGTGCATTCATGCCATCTGATTTTAAACGTTAGTTAAATGTTAGTTAAATGTTACTTTTCAATGTTAGTTTATCTGGAAACATCTCCATTAACTAGGCAGAGGATTTAGGTTCCCCACTTCAGGTGTTTTGTGTTGCATGTAATTAGGTGCCTAAAATATTCTGAAGCGTATTATACGAGTTCTCGCTTACTGCATCTGTCGTGGTTCCCTTCTGCATATGGCCATCTAGCCAGGAAAAAGTTGTCTGGAAGCTCCACTTACTACACATTAAATTGCCCTGTTATGGGGTGAGTAACTCCTAGTCTGCTGGCAAAGGTCCTAGGTTGGTGTCTTCTCACTAATGCTCTGATAGCCATCACTGTGGACACTGAACGCTTTCAGGTCTATGACTACAGAAACCGGCACAGCTGACAAGAAAGGAAATACTGTGTGAACACCATTATTTGGGTATGGAAAACACACCCAAACAGCTGGACTTTTGCAGAGACCCACCTACTGTTGTGAAGATTACTTTTAAAAAAAAAAAAAAGTTGTCTTTTTCCTGGCTTCCCATTTTCTGCCCTAATTGTGGGCTGTGGTGGAACTACAAGCAGTTGTCGATCTCTCTTTTCCAGAGCACATGATATGAGAGTGTCAGCAGGTCGGTACAAAACTTGTTACCCAGATCCAGATCCTTTCAGTGGTGACTAGCTCCTATAAAAAGGAAAGGGGAAGAAAAGAACCGGAGATGGGCCATTGCTATGTTAAACAAGACAGTAACTGATCACTTTACAATATTTCACCTGTGTTTGATGTCGTCTGTCGAGTCTGCGCTTTGCACAACTGAGTTTTGAACTGATGTCTACTGACTGGTCTATCTAGAATCGCTAGAGTGTGTAAGAGCCCCAATCAAGTACCAGGGTGCTAGATCAAAGAACTTCTTACTTCAAATTTATTTGTAATATTAGCAGTAATTATGCCATCTTTCTCTTCCTTGGATAGTCTGTGATGTATCACAGGTCAGAGCTGATTTTCATCTCATGCTGATTTAACTCAGAAGTTTTTCTGCTGGATTAGGTGAGGAACAATGCATGTGGAGGGAGAGGTCCAGTATCTCTGAGTACTACTGTTAAGAAATATTCCCTGATTTCAGACTCATTTGGGGGCCACATCATTTCCAAAATAAGCTTCTCAGGTTCTCCGTACATAATCTGCATACTCTACAGGCAGACAGGGATCAGCTATTCACTACAGAGCCTGAAATGCCTGAGGCTCTTGTCTCTGCTTATATCCATTAGAGGTAAACCAGGGCTGATTATAGGGAACACTGTACTTCTGATCATGTCAATGAGCATAGCTAGCAAGTGTTCTGGGGGCAGATTCTCATCTCATTTGCATTGAGTTATTCCAGATTGAGAGCAGACGAAGTGCCCTAATAGGATTTTCTGTCTCAATAAAGATATTATTGAATTCAGCCAGTGACTCTGTTTTGCCACTGTTTTCCTCTGATTTTATGCTGATATGTGGTGTTTAGCTTTGGTTCAGAGCAAAACCCACAGTGTGTGCAAAGAGAAGGTCACTTAGGAAGGAAATACGGTTGAGTCCCAGTTCTGGGACCACTTGTTTGCGAATAGGGTTTGCAGCAGTTGCTCCTAAAATGGATTGCTTCTAGCAAGTCACGTACCTGTCTGCTGGCCCTAATCAAACCCAAACTCAGGGGAAACCAGTAGCCCTCATGCACCATGATCATTCATTGCAGAAATGGGTGGAGAGAAAAGCGACCCATGCAGCAGAATGACATTAAGCTGAGAGAGAAAAGGCACTCTTTTATAAAAAAAGGACCAGCTTGAAAGATGATTTAAAAACAGAAAATTTTTCACATGACCCTTTAAGACAACATAAGCTCCTTTTTGTTTCCTGCCTATTTCAGCCTATTCCTGGTCAAGAATGCCACAGCTAATAATTGTGTCAGAAAACCTTCCTGTCTGAAAATGATCTCTTCCTAATGGATAGATGATTCCATATGGTTTCATATGTCATAGATGGAGAGAGAACATATTGGACAACTGGCCACAGCTGGCAGTTCGTGTTAGTGCCATATGGATAAATGTGTGAGCTTTACTGCGTTGTGTATTTCAAGTAAACCATTTATCTAAACAGGTGCTGACCCACTGGGAACGCGCTTTTATGCTCAAACTTGCAGCATGCAGTGACACCAACCACTCTGTTCTCCCCTCCTTTTTCTGCAGTGCAAACACGAGACACTCAGGTATCACTGGACTCCATTCTGCGTTGCACTGTGTAACTCCATCGACATCCATAAAAGCACACCTGGGCAGACCCTTTATAAATGAGACCAGAATCTGGCTCTCTGGACTGCATGGATATTAGAAGACCAGTCTCCAAAATCCTCTTTGGGAACCAGCCTGTGATACTCACTTCCAATAGATATTGCTATATCATATTCAGGAGATTAAAATCACCCCATTTATGAGGCTGCATAAATACAGTATCAGACTTTCCACCTCCTTGAGCTACTGTGCTCCTTCCCTGGTTCCAGCTGAAATTTTTGCACTCCTTTTCTCTCCGTGCCATAATCACCTCTTTGTCTAAACATGCTTCATTTTGGAATTCCTCTCGCTTGCATTCCTAATATGTGCGGTTCAAGGTACTTGCTGACTGATTTACACTGGGCTTGTGTGGCTCCCTTGGAAATGGAGCAGAGCACATTCCATCCACCTGCGTAATAAAACCAGCCGGTGCAGGGTGGGAGCACTCAAACCACAGCAGAAATAATCTTCGCCTAAGTTTTGACTCAGTTATCTGTCTCTCCATCAACTCTTCTGATTGTCTGTGGTATTAAAATCATGCCTAGGGAGCAAACCTTCATGAAGAAAAAGTCTCTAATTATGCTGTTTATTCTAGAGCTCTGTCACTGCCAGCACCAAAAGACTGGGGTGAGGGAAAATGCCTCGTCTGCATTTCTGAGCAAGTATTTTGATAAGAGCGCAGCCCTCTCTTAATTTGGTCCTAACATCCAGAAAGCTGTAATATCAATTAAACTCCCTGGGCTCCTTCATCTCCTCCCATCTCTTTTACGAGCGGTGTAACTCTCTTGCCTTTATCACAGGAGGCAACATTTTACACGAGAGTAAATTAGGTCAGTTTGGGGTTAAACCAATCTACAGTCCAAAGCTCCGACTGGTAATTTCATTAATGAGATACGAGCTGGATTCCCCATCCGCAAGTGTACCAACCCCATGGCGTGCAAAGGGGCAGAGCGTTGGTTTGGGTAGGAAAACCAGGAATTCTGTGTTGGTTGGAGGAAGCAGCTTGACAGTCACCCCATGCTTTTTCCTGCTCAGCAGTTTCACATCACTAATAATTCACTCCTGGCTCCTGGAGAGGTGAGAAAACAGAGTACGCCTCAACCCGTCAGAAAGAGGATGGTGACACTAATTCTTATCTCCCATCATCTACCTAACTGTACCCCCATCCGAGGCGCGTGTTCCCTCGCTTCAGTTTATTTGTGCTCATGTATTCTAAACTTTAGTTAAGCTTTCATAGCGTAACAGTAATAAGGCAGCTTAAATAGTTCTCAGCTGCGTTTGGTGCACACTGGGCTGCGGGAGATTAAAAAGAAAATGGGAAAGAGTGTGACGGCAATTAAGATGATTCGGAATCAGCGTGTATAAGACTGAGTCCCTTTTGTGCCTCTTACCTGCTGTTTGAAGTATCATTACTTAAGCTCAGTGTTGGGGGGGGGGGGGGAGAAAAAGTCTTTCTGAGAGGATGCGAGAAGCCATTTCAAAAGATGACGCCTCTCCAGTAAATAAAGCACAAAAGTTTCAGGTCAGCACTGAAATGGTGGATGAGATGGAGTTGCACCCGAAAGAAAACTTGTTCATCCAGGAGGCTTTCAAATCTCGTCGCTGAGATAAAGAAGATCAAAGTGTTTAAACACGTTGATCCACTACTGAGGAAAATTTAGTGCTGGCAACAGAGAGCAGCTGCAGTATAGCTGGCATGTCTAAACTCACAGCAGGGGACTAATTGCTCCTATGGATATAGGTTTGCTTTACAAAAACAGGTCTTGAAGGAATGTCATTCTCATTCAGAGAGTGATGGAGATCTATTGATAAGTGGTTAAATGCCGATCTACAGTACGAGGCATGGTCAGCGTGGGCAAGGGGGGTGCATGAGGATCCTCTGCTTTTATTCAACTCCTATTGTGCAGGGAAATATCCCAGCAATTTGCTCAAGACGATAGCATTAGCTTCAAGCCCTCCTTGAGATGTATTAAAAAATGAAATGAGGAAGAGTAGCTCAAAGTCAACCCTTAATGTTGTTTGTACAACATATTGTCCTGGGAGATAGCCTGGAGAGGGGGGCTATTGCCATCAGAAAATTCCAGATTTTCTATAAAAACTGAAATGTAATTTTAATATAAATTATTAATTGGGCAGGGGATGGAGAATAACGAGGTTGGTTATACTTTAAAAAAAGAATGCAGTGCACTATTCCTGGTACAATCACAGCTGTAAAGATACTTATGACAAGTCTGGCAGAGAGGCTGTTACGGCGTCTCACGGAACAGGTCCCTTCTTGCAGTCCCAGCACTCGACAGAGGGTGTGTTCCTATTTTATTAAGGGACCGAGTAGAAAGAAGGTCTGAAGCAAGGGTTAGTGATGGGGCTTTTCCCTTGAGACAGAAGTTGTGTCTGACAGAGGTAGGAATTGAATGGGATTTTTGCGTTTGGGTGTGAATATTGAGAGGTTTGGGTTCTCCCGTGTAGCTAATACCTGAATGCCTGTTTTTACTTATTCTAAGGGAAATTAAGAAAAATGCTGCAATTCTGATCCACAGCATCTTCCTCACAGAAGTAGAGCCCTTAGTATCATCCTAAGTACTCAGTAAAAAGCAAAGGCAGCTCAGCCACCCCAGTCTTTCCAGTTGAGAAGGAGAAACATTTTGCCTCTGGGAGGAAATTAAATACTCCTGTGCTGAGTCATTACGGTACAGTACAATATGCCAGTCTAGCTCCAGCTGTTCAGCCTTTTTTTGCTATTTGTAGTTCTTTTGATAACAACAAATTTCACTACATATGTATATATATACGTGTATGTATATATATGTAGATACACTTGTGTGTGTTACGTCCATCCACATAAGTAAAGTGTATGCTTTGACCTTTTTTAATACCACCTCATTCTTGGGACTTTCCAGAAGTATCTAAATTATTCACCCTGGGCTTCCAGGATAGGCGATGGAGGGAGAGAAGGGCATTCGGAGGCTGCAGACTTTCCTATCACCACAAATGAAAACCTTTTCATAGCTCTATCCTTGATTGCTCCTTTGCAGTGGGGACCCTCGTTAAAGCCATTCAAATGTCAATATGCCACCTAAATGCGGGAAGTAAATTCTTCCGTGGTTTCCAGAGAGGGCATCACAGCATGCCTACATTTGCCTCAGCATGACGGCCAGCCGGACAGGCTACTAAGCATGCAGCAACGGGGTAGACGCAGCATGTGGTGGGCTGCAGAGAAAGAATACAGTTACGAATATATTCTCTGATGGATTAAAAGTTTGATTCATTTGGGATGTCCTAGGACATCTGACCTGGCCTCTCCTTGCTGATTTGGAAAGGTGCAAGTCTTTCTCAAATGCTGTGTCAGACCTGCCAGCCCAGAAGATGCCTCGGATAGGTGGTGTCTCTCAGGGTCAGAAGCACCCTTGGTTAGTTCCAGGAGAACCACTGCCCATTCCCCTTTGGATCTGTCACCTGTTTGGGGTATGATCACATTGAGCTGGAGGAGAAAGGCTGTGGCAGAGGCAGAGGGGATGGTATGTGAAGAAGTTCCTGCGTGGTCCACCTTGAGTGCACCTCTTTCTCGACACCATCCCCAGTAGTGTTACAGCCCCAGGAAGCAAGGAGACAACAGTGAGAGCACATCCTCCCAACCCAGAAGCACTGAGCTTCAGGAACAGTGTCCTTGCCCTCTGTTCACATAATACTCATCTCACTAATGCAACAAGCAGTTTTGGTGTAATTGATTTACACCAGTAAATCAATTGCAAATTAAGGAATGGGTTCAGCAGCGCATTTCAGGCACAATGTGCCCCCAGGCAGTGCAGAACTATCTAACCCAATCTACCTGTTGGTCCACTCCAGCAGCTACATAATGTTTTAATTTCTGAGAAAACAGCTTTTAAAATATATTAAAAGATTATTTAATATCCATTTCATGTACCATTAATTTGTTACAACCGTTATACTGGGAGCTTTTGCTTTGTACATCTTGTTAATCATTGGTTCTGGCATTTTTTTATGCTTAATCTGCTCTTAAGAAATTTGCAAACACAAACGTTTCAGTGGAGTTTTTGTGGAGAATGTGTTATCTGTGGCAAGTGGGATAAAAACATTGCAAGGAAGTTGCAATTTTCCTCAACATTTTCAAACCAGAGTATGTCAAAGTTCAGGTGTACAAATAACCTACAAAATGACCAGATAGCATGTATAAGGTGATATGCAGGAGTGTTTATAGTCTACGAGAAATGTGGGCTCCACATAGCTTAGTCCACAATTGCCAGCCTTTATTAGGGTCAAGTTTTCCATCCTTGAGCTCAATAGCTGTGCTCCTGTAAACTTCTCAATGTCAGCTTACCTACCCACTGGCAAAAAAATAGGGGCAGCAATTACCCTTCATTGCAAAGCGTTTGAAGGGGTTTGGATTATAGATCAGCATCGGATAAAGGGAAAGATTATTGCTTCCATTTAACAGCTTTAACGAAAGGTGTATTGATGGTGAGATTATGTTTTATTGTTGGTCAAGTCTGCGCTGAAAGACCTGAAGCCATTACAGGACAATTGAGCAACAATTATAGAAACATCTGTTGTGAACTGGGAAACATACTGTGATATTTTTCTACGCAATACAGAAATTCTTTCTTCTACAAGGACATTTTTAATATACAGTTCAAATAGGCCAGGAGAAATGTTTTTACTTATGAAATGAACCCAACAGAAAAAATATTTTTTCCCACAGAAAAAGGAGTAGCTGAAAAAATGATCCAGAAGCCAAAGATGACTTTTTTTTTTTCACAGTAGACCAGGAAAACATTTATTTTGGAGATGCTATTGCACAAAAGACATATTTTAATGCTTTGAATTTAGCTATATGGATTATGAGCATTTCTAAGCAAGTTTTATGGTAAGATCCAAAGAAAGGTTTTACATGTGCAGGAATGCTGGCTTTCTAAACTGCTTTGCAAGCTTTGATCAGATGGGTATGTTAATTTTAAACTCTGCAAGTATAGGACAAAGTTCACTATGAGAGAGAAGCTGTTGCATTTTGATACAATTGCTTAGCCCACCTAAAATCTAAGTTCAATGAATCAAATTCCCACAGCAGAAGCAACTCAAGTAAGGTCACTGCACTTCAGACTGATGAAAATGCCTTGCTTCTTTGTTCCAGTTGGCCAAAACCGGATATTCTATCCTCAAGTTCTCCTGGCTTGATAAAATAAGTTATTTACCAGGTTTATTATCATGGTCAACTATAGTGTTTTGAAGCGTGTCATTACTGAAATGCTGCTTAGCCTTTGTCAAGGCAACATTACAGTTATTGGCTGAAGGGGTAGGTACTCACTTGCACTGAGAAAACATAGCTTGGGGTGAGACTCACTGACTGTTAACTTAAGCAACTAAAAACTACACATCTAAGTGAATCGAGGTTGATAGCTCTTTAACATCTAATATATAGATGTCTAAAGTTAGCTGAGATAAATCTGTGATGACCAAAGCATAAACAAGCAAATGAGACTTAGGTATAGTACGACTAAAAGTAGAACATGAAAGCCAATTTTTTTCACAAAGCATATCTGGTGATCTTGCAACAAGTGAGGAAGAAGAGCTTGGTACACAAAGGGCACAGGACAGTAATTCTTTGATGAACATTAGAATGTAATGGTTGTCAACCATTTTATGGAGTCCAACCAATTTATGGTTGGACTCGATGATCTTAAAGGTCTTTGCCAACCTATATGATTCTGTAATTCTGCCGAAGCTCAACAGGACACATTCCACATTCTTTACTTCTGCTACCATTTCCTAGAAATCCATTTTTTCACCTGAAATTATTACACGCTGAGAAAATTATCTTAATTCTGAAAAGCCTCCACTGTGTAGCCTCTTCCAACCTGCTCTATAAACTGCTTAAAAACCAGCCTCACCCTTCTTCTTCAAAAAAAAAATAACAGCAGAGATAAAATACTGTGAAATGGCCCCTACGACACAACTGGAACAGATTGGAATGTGCAAAACACTCACTCTGCTGGGAGCTGTCCTGGCTGATGAGGTTCAAAATTGACTTGATGTGTGGGCTAAAAACAAGAGGTGCTTAGGGAAAGAGCAGGTCTCCAGGCTTAACTGCCACTGCTGTTCCTCCCCCAGCCTGCACTCTCCATCCTCCCTCTAATGGTCCTCCCTTGTTTCCTTTTTATCCAAAAGAGTGATGGATAACAAGCCTTAACTCTTTCCCAACTGAATCAGTGTCTGGGGATGATGGTCCCTCCAGGCACATCTTGTCACCTGTTACGGGTTGCTTATGAAAGACCTCCTCCTAGATTGCTAAGCTCTGCCTTCCCCATGTATTTCCTGCCAAGGGCTGATTGTGTGGATGATGATCATGATGATAATTATAATAATTTGTTTTTTCTGATGACAAGCTCTCAGCATATGGCAATGAAACATTAGGCCAAAGCCAATAAATATTTCTACATGGGGTGTCGATTTGGTGTGAAAAGAAAGGATGTGCAGGTCTGGAGTGTGTTTATAGAATCATAGAATCATTCAGGTTGGAAAAGACCTTAAAAGATCATTGTGTCCAACTGTAAACCTAACACTGCCAAGCCCACTACTCAACCATGTCCCTAAGCACCACATCTCCACGTCTTTTAAATACCTCCAGGGATGGTGACTCAACCACTTCCCTGGGCAGCCTCTTCCAATGCTTGACAACCCTTTTGGGGAAGAAATTTTTCCTGATATCCAATCTAAGCCTCCCCTGGCACAACTTGAGGCTGTTTCCTCTTGTCCTATCACTTGTTACTTGGGAGAAGAGACCGACACCCACCTTGCTACAACCTCCTTTCAGGTAGTTGGAGAGAGCGATAAGGTTATGGTGGTGGTTGGGCTTAAGTCATTGCAAAAGAATATGCTGCCTTACAGAAAGACATGCTTTGACTCTGCTGAACCCAATGAGACTCGCTTCTGCTTTCATTTGCTACCTTTTGGAACATACCTATGATCTCTGAATACATCAGCCATGCCTTTCTGTTCTCCATGGGGGAACAAAATAATGAGAGGTTATCCTGTGAGAAGAGCTTTGTTTGGGAGGATGATTTTCAGCTCATTTCTGCACGCGCTGCCTCTGCTTCCAGCTTCACTCTGCTTAGCTGCTGTGTTAGACAGCAAACCCCCAGTCATCACTTACAGCAGAGGGTGATAATGGAAAAAGAGATGGAGAGAAATGTGCAGCACGGAGGCAATCAGAAGCAGCAGTGACCAGTTTATGTATGAATGTATTTATTTAATCACGGCCGTGAGTAAGTGCCTCCGACTCATCGGTCTGTCCTCATTCAGCCACGGCGCTCTGAAGGAATACTTGACTTCAGGCACATATTGAAGCTCTGTTGACTCCAGCGAGACTTAAGCATGTGCTTAATGGTAAATGTCTGCTAAAAGCATTATTCAGAGATGGAGTGGACTACAGAACATGTCTAACTGCTTTGCAGGATCCTCTAGCGCCAATGCAACAGGCCCAGAGATGGAGACTAAAGCAGCCCTGACCAGAAACGCGTAGTTAGTCTGTACATCCTTGGTGAGGTCATGTCTATGACCTCCTTCCCTCAGCCTCCCGGCAGCAGCCAGGCCATCTAAGACCATTTCTTGTGCTGTTGAGGATGGTACTTATTACTGCCATCTCGGGGGGGGGGGGGGGGGGTGTCTTGCAAAGTGGACACCGTCATTAGGAATTCAGTTGGCACCGCAGTAATTCAGGGGCACCTCACCTACTGTGAGTTAATCAAGGCTGGACCAAAGCAGCAGGCTAGCCAGGAAAAGCTCTGCTATTTCCAGGGCTGAACACTGCTTAGACCCTTCAGTTGCTCTTTGAATGTATGATACATTTGGAAATAACACATCCGAAACGCCCCCAAGCAAACCCCAAAACAATCCAACCATCAAAAGCCTGGATTAAAGAGCACAGGTGGCAAGAAGTTGTTCTCTCCTTGTGTGTGGTCCCTGATGAAGATGCCTTGTTTTCACAACACTGATAATGAAAGCATTTTTATTTTTGGATGCTCTTTAGGGTACAATGTAATACATCAAAATAAACCATTGCATTGTACGCCCGTTACGAATGAAAGCTGATGCACCAAATACCAAGGCTGCTCGCTTTGATTAATCAACGAATATTGCCAATTATACTAACAGTGTTGAGGACAGAAATGGTAGTGAAGGGGGAAATGTTGACTTGATACAAAGATACAAATATATATGTAAATATTCAATAAGTTTGTATAGATTTAGAGATGATATTGTTTCAAGTAAGGACAAATCTCCCTTGGATCTGTGCTTTAGTAGAGAAACTGTATACCATCTTTCCCCCTATTTTCACTTAGTAAATGAATTTAATAATCATAATATTTGAAAGGGCATTCATTTCAACTGCTGTGGAAAAAACTTCTGATCAAATCAAGAGCATTAACTTCAAGGCCACCCTCCTTCCTATGAGACAGGAAGTATCTGTGTGATAAATTAACTATGGGTGAATGCTAAGTCTTTAATGAGAAAAACCATGCTCTGTTGAATTCAGCCTTTCATGTGAAAGCTGTTTGGGACCTTACTGAAAAGAATGCGTTAATCAAGAGAAAAGCATAATTACTGTCTTGTCAACAGACACAAATGGGAAAGCCTGGTGAAAATGAGGTTGAAATTAACTCCAAAAAACACACAAAAAAAGAGTTTTTCTATAAGGTTTTCGGAGAGCTTGCTTTACACTGCACAGTGATTTATGACAATTGGAATCTCACTATTTCTGCAATTAATATTGCTGGATGCTTCCTGTTCAGGGGAATGTTAATCATAATAATGCAAATGGAAGTATTATTGCAGCTATGCCTTAGAGTTCATATTTCATATTGAGCCAAAGGTTCAATATTCACCATCCTTCTCAATGGAGCATTCACATTGTATGGATAGATGAATGTGCACCAAAGATAAAATAACTGAATTAATATAAACCAGAATAATATGTCTGGCACATAGCTTCCCATTTTCCCATTTTGCCGTAAGGTCCTGATTATTCAGGCTTTTTGAACCAATAATAAATTATTGCAATGCAGTGCTAATTACACCGCACTGAAGTTGTGTATAGTATAAATGGGATGGACTTAGATTAAGTTTCTTATGCTTATTTTCAGCAAGTCAAAGGCAATTCATTTCCAACTAGGCCGTATTTAAAAGTTTGGAGTGAAAAAAAGGTGTAATTATTTCCTAATATGAGGAGAATATTGGTGACAAACATTTTGTCCTACATGTCTTTTGGCACTAAATATATTAATGATAAAGGCAGAAGCAAGAACACATATTAGTTTTGACATGTGTTTAAAAACTATGAGTATTTATAAATTTTGCTCCTGCAAATATTTTCTAAATTGTCTTCTTCATGTTTTTACCTCCCTCTGCGCTCGTTCAGATAATTCCTTAGCTCATGATTAGTTTTTTTATGACTGCTGATTCTCCAGGAAATATTTGGTCCTTTTCCTTTTTCCTTCTCTCCCCCCCCCCCCATGAATTTTGATTGGTGAGGGGAGTGGGAGGGAAGAGGGTATAATTGTCCTTTTTTTTAATCCTGCTGGCTGTGATTAAAAAAAACATAAACTTGAAGTTTCTGAGAATATTTCAGAGCTGATTCAGAAGCATCAATTAATATTTCAGAAAATAAATAACCCACATAAAGTCCATACTACAAATGCCTTTCCAAAGCCTTTTTTTCTGTAGCAGAAAGGTGCTTTTTATTTTCATCCAAAAGGATGAAAGAGGAAAAAGTCTCGGAGATTCCAGGAGCGTGTGGCAGATAACTTCCTGACACAGCGGGTGAGGGAACTAGGGAAGGTGCCCCGCAGGACCTGTTGTTTGCGAACAGAGAAGGACTTGTGGCTGATGTGATGGTTGGAGGCTGTGTTGGGCAGAGCGATCACAAAATGATAGAGTTTTCGACTCTTGGAGAAGTAAGGAGGGGTCAGCAGAACTGCTCCTTTGGACTTCCAGAGGGCAGACTTTGGCCTGTTTAGGAGCCTGGTCGACAGAGTCCCGTGGGAGGCAGCCCTGAAGGGCACAGGAGTCCAGGAAGGCTGGACATTCTTCAAGAAGGAAATCTTAAAGGTGCAGGAGCAGGCTGTCCCCATGTGCTGAAAGACGAGCCAGCGGGGAAGAAGACCAGCCTGGCTGAACAGAGAGCTTGGGCTGGAATGCAGGAAAAAAAGGAGAGTTTATGACATTTGGAAGAAGGGGCAGGCAACTCAGGAGGACTACAAGGATGTTGTGAGGCTATGCAGGGAGAAAATTAGAAGGGCCAAAGCCCAACTAGAACCTAATCTGGCTACTGCTGTAAAAGGCAATAAAAATGTTACTATAAATACATTAGCAACAAAAGGAGGGCTAAGGAGAATCTCCATCCTTTATTGGATGTGGGGGGAAACACAGTGACAAAGGATGAGGAAGAGGCTGAGGTACTTAATGCCTTCTATGCCTCAGTCTTTATTAGTCAGACCAGTTGTTCTACAGGTACCCAGACCCCTGAGCTACAAGACAGGGATGGGGAGCAGAATGAAGCCCCCATAATCCAAGGGGAAATGGTTAGTGACCTGCTACACCACTGAGACACACACAAGTCTATGGGGCCGGATGGGATCCACCCAAGGGTACTGAGGGAGCTGGCGGAAGTGCTCACTGAGCTACTTTCAATCCTTTATCAGCAGTCCAGGCTAACTGGGGAGGTCCCAGTAGACTGGAGGTTAACAAATGTGACACCCATCTACAAGAAGGGCCGGAAGGAGGATCTGGGGATCTACAGGACTGTCAGTCTAACCTCGGTGCTGGGGAAGGTTATGGAGCAGATCATCTGGAGTGCCATCACATGGCACATACAGGACAACCAGGTGATCAGGCCCAGCCAGCATGGGTTTATGAAAGGCAGGTCCTGCTTGACTAACCCAATCTCCTTCTATGACAAGGTCACCTGCTTAGTGGATGAGGGAAAGGCTGTGGATGTTGTCTACCTAGACTTTAGTAAAACCTTTGACACTGTTTCCCACAGCATTCTCCTGGAGAAACTGGCTGCTCATGGCTTGGACGGGTGTACTCTTCACTGGGTAAAGAACTGGCTGGATGGCCGAGCCCAAAGAGTGGTGGTGAATGGAGTTAAGTCCAGTTGGCGGCCGGTCACAAGTGGTGTTCCCCAGGGCTCAGTACTGGGGCCAGTTCTGTTTAATATCTTTATCAATGATCTGGACAAGAGGATTGAGTGAACCCTCAGTGAGGTTGCAGATGACACCAAGTTGTGTGGGAGTGTTGATCTGCTTGAGGGAAGGAAGGCTCTGCAGAGGGATCTGGACAGGCTGGATCGATGGGCCAAGGCCAACTGTACAAGATTCAACAAAGCTAAGTCCCAGGTGCTGCACTTGGGCCACAGCAACCCCATGCAATGCTACAGGCTTGGGGAAGAGTGGCTGGAAAGCTGCCTGGAGGAAAAGGACCTGGGAGTGTTGGTCAACAGCCGCCTGAATATGAGCCAGCAGTGTGCCCAGGTGGCCAAGAAGGCCAATAGCATCCTGGCTTGTATCAGACATAGCGTGGCCAGCAGGACTAGGGAAGTGATCGTCCCCCTGTACTTGGCACTGGTGAGGCCGCACCTCGAATGCTGTGTTCAGTTTTGGGCCCCTCACTACAAGAGAGACATTGAGGTGCTGGAGCGTGTCCAGAGAAGGGCAACGAAGCTGGTGAAGGGTCTGGAGCACAAGTCTGATGAGGAGCGGCTGAGGGAACTGGGGTTGTTTAGCCTGGAGAAAAGGGGGCTCAGGGGAGACCTTGTCACTCTCTCCAACTACCTGAAAGGTGGGGTTGGTCTCTTCTCCCAAGTTACAAGCGATAGGACAAGAGGAAATGGCCTCAAGTTGCGCCAGCGGAGGTTTAGATTGGATATTAGGAAAAATTTCTTCACTGAAAGGGTTGCCCAGCATTGGAAGAGGCTGCCCAGGGAAGTGGTTGAGTCGCCATCCCTGGAGGCATTTAAGAGACGTGGAGATTTGGTGCTTAGGGACATGGTGTAGTGGTGGACTGGGCAGTTTTAGGTTAACGGCTGGACTTGATGATCTTAAGGGTCTTTTCCAACCTAAACAATTCTATGATTTTGTGATTCTATGATTCTATGAATGCAACTATCGCATGAAAACTGTTTATCAGGAGGTGACAGTGGAGGAAGTTGTGGCTGTGGACAGGGTGAGACCCTAGCTTTTGGGGAACAGAAAAGTGCAGCCATAGAGCAGGGACTGGAGCTTAACTGCCCATCACATGACATTACTAGCCTCTTGATAGGCAAGGAGGGAAGGTGAGGAACAAATTTTAAACTTTGCAGAGACAAACTTTCTGTATAACATCAAGGAAAGCACTTTGGTCCAGGTCTTCAGAAATATCTCAACAGCCAGCTGAGTGAGAAGCAGGTGCCCAAATAACTTTCAGGTCCAGATCCAACAGACATTACTGTATGTATTGTTCTGTATCCTGTGGTCTGGATTAAGCATTTACATGCTCTGGGTACCTGATGCTCACTTTTTATGGCATCGCTTTACATCTAGTTTGGCTCAGTCTTTCAAAATGGCATTCAGATCGTATATATAGACATATAAACATAGATTTTTGTTTTTTTTTTAAAAGAAGAGATGAACTCACTTTGGTGGTACATTTGATGGTCATCCTAGAGATACACAGGCAGGCAAGGTACAATAACTTCCAGAAGGGAGGTGTAAATGCAAAAGCAACTGTAACCTCTCAATCTGTAACCATGACTGCTAAAGGAGCAGAGCTGACCACCTCCTTATTCTCTCTGTGCTGGAGCTTATTCACAAAAGTGGGAATAATAGCACTTTCCTACCTTGACAAGTAGTTTAAAAATACATACATTAAAAATTAGGAGAAGTATAGATATTATGGTGGTGGGGGACCATAAGTGTACCAGAGTCCTGAGAGAGGAGAATGAACAATTTATTCTCACCTCTTCCTCATTTCCAGATCTCCCAGAAAAGCATTCTGGTGAGCGATGGCCTCTTCTGCTTTTGTTTTCCCTTTCATTGAAGTGAACACCAGCGAGAGAGGAGACTCACAAAATTAATTCAGATTGGCTTAGATAAGGACCCTGTGATGTTGATTAAAAACCATCCACAGAGCCATTAGCAAAGTGAGATAATAAATGAAAATGCGTTGAATCGCATGAGTTTTCTAGTGGGGAAACATCAGGGAGCAGTCTTGAGTCCAGCCTTCTTTAAACATCTTCATTCATTAGCCAAAAGACAGGAAAAGAGTACATGTTAATTAAAATCACAGATGATCCAAATTGGGAAGCACTGCATAAATCAGTGAAGATAGAGAGATTAGAAACCTTAGGCAGGAAATGACAAAATGAGATGCGGCTTCGAAAAATGCATGGGGGGAGAAATAATCTGTATGAGGACACAATCAGCAGCAAAGAGGGCTGTTCCAGAAGCAGAATTAATGGGAGGAAGCCAAAGGATGTGGACCATGGAGTAAAGGGTAATGTAGCACTGCAGCTATTTAAAGGTGACCTTTGTACCTTTTCAGTGGACAGCTTGGATTCAAAATTAATGCGCAATTGGCAAGATTAAAAGGTCAGTGTAGTTTTGGACCATATATGCAGAAACAGGTTGCCAAAGAAAGACACGGAAGCCCACCTCTGTAATAGCCTGCTACCACATCATTCAGACTTCTTAATTTTTTTTTCCAACTCTGCAAGACCCTGTGCACTAGAGTGTATGTAAAATAGATGCATATCAAGCAAAACGGGTAGCCTGGGCGAGTTGCTGGTCCTGGCAAATATGGCTTTCAATGAAACCACGCACACCCAGTTGCTGCGGTCACTTCTCTACCTCCGCAGTCCCTATGGGACTCTCCCTGAGACAAGTAAAGGAGCTAAGAGAGGGGACTTGAGGCTAATCAGCTAAGGAGAGGTGCAAGAGAAGAGGAGCCCCAGTGCTGTGCTACACTTTCTTTGAACCTCCTGCTTGTGGCGTGACAGGTTTGTCACACATGCATCGTTACTTTTAAACTGAGGCTCTTCGATACCACAAGCAACTCAGATATAAGACAAAATTTACTGATGTGAGTGGAAACAAGAAGCATCTTAGTAAGATCTTAGTCATTTCACTCTAGCAATGGTAAAATATTTAAGAAAGGAAATATTTGGGATAACCACATAAATAAAAAAATTCTTTCACCTTCTGAGGACTGTAAAATCACACAACAACTACTACGTTGATCAGAAACCCTGGAAACTACAATAGAGGAATTGGTAAATTACTCTTTTGGCAAAGGGATAGATGTTTGCACCGTTAGCCAAGGACAGGCATTTAATTCTAAGTGCTGTCTAGAAAGCCTTAGTTTGTATTTAACAAATACATTTACGTCCATGGGGTGAATAAGCATACCCTGGTACAGTGCTGATGTGATATTACACTAGGAACCACGAATGTATAGATGACTGGTTTATGTGCCCTATCTAACTGTTAGCAGTTGGTTTTAATTCATTTAGGATAGCAAATAAGTTAAAAATCACTAAACAAAACACTATTTTTTTTTTGTCTGTGTCTTTTTACAGGTAGACTGAGAATAACACATGTCCAGGTTAAAACTGTATCCTACAAGAAGTATTTGATGGATTATTCCTAGATATTTAATCTAAGAAGGTAAATACAAAAAGTGAGTACTAATTCCAGTACATGGGATGTTTTAATTATGCTTTGTTGTTTAAAATCAAATTATGATAGTTGTAATGTTTCTTGTGCAAATTTTTCTAATTGGAGTTGTGAGGAATTTCACTAATCTCTTTAGAATATGTCTATTATTGATTTGTGTTTATTTTTATTATCTGACAATGATAATTTGCTTTACAGTCCCAGTCGAGGACTCATTTTTACTGTGCCAGGCACTCTAGAAACATAGACATTCTCTGCATGAAATGACTTACATCTAAGTACAAATCAAGAAGCCATGGATAGTGACAGACAGATGGAGGCCCATGGATTTAATAAGAAAGTGCTGGTCAGGATGACAGGCAATGGTAATAGAGCATCTGCAGCCTAGCCCTTCTCAGTGCTTTCTAGATATTACTGAAGAGAAAGGAAGAGAATAACAAGGTTATTTTATTGATCTTTATGGGGAGCAGCATGGAAGAAAATAGCACTCATTTGAAAATCCAGCACATGGACTATGGAAAATAGTTGTGTGGGTTCATTGGATGCAGACAGCCTAGTTTTGATATAAATGGGGAAGGGAAATCAATACTATATCTGGGAAAATGGCCTTTGCATACAGGGAATATCATCAGGGCAAATTTACATCTGTGAAAAATCAGAGAAAGGGATTCTGCAGTAATTAAGGTGTTCAATGATAAAAGGCTGAGATAAGAGATTTACCTGGATGGGTAGACAGAGAGGAAAGGCATTATCTTAAGTATGTTATACAGAACAGATCTGCAAGACTTCGATGTAACTGGGAGGTGGCATCTGGAAGAGGAGTATGAGTTGAAACTGATATCAAGGTTATGGGCATGTGACAAGATGGTGGCAATGTCCACAGTGAAAGAGAAGGAAGGTTGCTTGGAGATCATGGCTGGGACTCCTTAAATGGAAAGCAAGCAAAGTTGAGACTCCTGAGTACACAGAAAAAGACAAGGAGAAGGTAGAGAAGTAGAACCACGAATCAAAGAATCACAGAGTATCTGAGGTTGGCAGGGACCTCTGGAGATCGCCTAGTCCGACCACCTGCTCAAGGCAGGTGTTCCTAGAGAAGGTTGCTCAGGGCTTTGCCCAGTTGATTTTGAATATCTTGAAGAGCGAGGACGCCACAACCTCTCTGGGCAGCTTGTTCCAGTGTTTGACCACCCTCAGTTCAATTAAGGTTTTACAAATGTTCAAATGGAATTTCCCATATTTTGGTTTGTGCCCATTGCCTCTTGTCCTGTCACTATGCACCACTGAGAAACGTCTGTCTCCATCTTCTTTACCCCACCCATCACGTTTTATGAACTTTAATAATACCCCCAGCTCTCTCATCCTCTCCTCATATTAGAGATGCTCCATTCCCTTAAAAGTCATCATAGCCCTTCAAGCAACTTGCTCCAGTATGTCCATGTCTCTCTTGTACTGGGAAGCCCAGAAAGGGACCCAGCACCTGGATGTGCCCCACCAAGGCTGAGCAAAGGGGAAGAATCACCTCCCTCAACCTGCTGGCAGTGCTCAGCCTAATGTAGCCCAGGAGACTGTTGACTTTCTTTGCTTCAAGAGCACATTGCTGGCTTACAGTCAACTTGGTGTCTACCAGAACCCCTGCCAGGTCCTTTTCTGCCAAGCTGCTTTCCAGCCAGTCGTCCTCAGCCTGTGGTCGTGCCTGGGGTTATTCCTTCCCAGGGGCAGGGTTTGGCACTTTCCTTTGTTGAACTTCAGGAGATTTCTGTGGGCTTATTTCTCCAGGCTGTCCAGGTCCCTCTGAATAGCAGTGCAACCCTCTAGTGTATCAGCCACTCCTTCCAGTTTTGTATCATCTGGAAACTTGCTGAAGGTGCAGTCTGCCTTATCCAGGTCATTAATGAGAGGCTTAATAGTACTGGACCCAGTATCAATCCCTGGGGTATATCACCAGTGACTGGCCTCTGGTTGGACTTCATGCCGTTCATACTTTGAGCCTGTCAGTTCAGGGAGTTTTCAGTCTACCTCACTGTCCCTTTATCTAGGCCATATTGCTCGGTTTATCAATAAGGATGTTATGGGAGACTGTCAACGCATTACTAAAGTCAAGATAAGCAACATTCTCTGCTGTCCCCTCATCCACTGAGCCACTCATCTCCCTGCAGACAGTGATCAGGATGGTTAAGCATGATTTCTCCTTCATAAATCCATGCTGGCTAATCCCAATCACCTTCTTGTCCTTCATATGCTTAGAAATTATTTCCAGGATTATTTGCTCTGTCACCTTCCCAGGGACCAAGGCTGGCTGGCCTATAGTTCCCTGAATCCTCCTTTTTACACTGCCTGAAGACAGGAGTGATCTATGCGTTCTTCCAGTCCTCAGGAACCTTCCTCAATTCCTACAAGCTTTTGAAGATAATTGAGAATGGCCTCACAAGGACATTGTCCAACTCTCCCAGCACTCATGGGTACATCCTACCAGGTCCCATGGACTCATGCATATCCAGTTTGTTCGCTAACCTGATCCACTTCCACCAAGGATATGTCTTCCTTGCTCCAGACTTTGCCACCTGGGACTGTTGAGGGCAAGTCTTACCAGTAAAGACCACAACGAACAAGACATTGAGTACCTTCTCTATGTTCTTTGTTACCAGGTCCCCTACCCCATTCAGCAGAGGGGCTGCATTATCCCTAGTATCATCATCATCTGTCTAGTGTTAATATTGAAGTTATGTTTGTGGGTTAGATTACAGAGATTAAGAGCAGAATCATAGAATCATAGAATCATTATAGGTTGGAAAAGACCTTTAAGATCATCAAGTCCAACCGTTAACCCAGCACTCCCAAGTCCACCACTAAACCATGTCCCTAAGCACCACATCTCCATGTCTTTTAAATACTTCCAGGGATGGTGACTCAACCACTTCCCTAGGCAGCCTCTTCCAATGCTGGACAACCCTTTCAGTGAAGAAATTTTTCCTAATATCCAATCTAAACCTCCCCTGGCGCAACTTGAGGCCATTTTCTCTTGTCCTATCGCTTGTTACTAGGGAAAAGAAACCGACCCCCACCTCTCTACAACCTCCTTTCAGGTAGTTGGAGAGAGTGACAAGGTCTCCCCTGAGCCCCCTTTTCTCCAGGCTAAACAAGCCCAGTTCCCTCAGCCACTCCTCATCAGACTTGTGCTCCAGACCCTTCACCAGCTTCGTTGCCCTTCTCTGGACACGCTCCAGCACCTCAATGTCTCTCTTGTAGTGAGGGGCCCAAAACTGAACACAGGATTCGAGGTGCAGCCTCACCAGTAACAAGTACAGGGGCACGATCACTTCCCTAGTCCTGCTGGCCACACTAGTCCTGATACAAGCCAGGATGCCATTGGCCTTCTTGGCCACCTGGGCACACTGCTGGCTCATATTCAGGTGGCTGTCAACCAACACCCCCAGGTCCTTTTCTGCCAGGCAGCTTTCCAGCCACTCTTCCCCAAGCCTGTAGCGTTGCATGGGGTTGCTGTGGCCCAAGTGCAGCACCTGGGACTTAGCTTTGTTGAACCTTGTACAGTTGGCCTTGGCCCATCGATCCAGCCTGTCCAGGTCCCTCTGCAGAGCCTTCCTTCCCTCAAGCAGATCAACACTCCCACCCAACTTGGTGTCATCTGCAACCTCACTGAGGGTTCACTCAATCCTCTTGTCCAGATCATTGATAAAGATATTAAACAGAACTGGCCCCAGTACTGAGCCCTGGGGAACACCACTTGTGACCGGCCACCCAGCCAGTTTTTTACCCATCAAAGAGTAGAGTAGTTTTTTACCCAGTAGTGAGAGAAGAGAAAGGAACCAAAGCATTCACAGTTGGAAGGCGGAATAATGCAGATTTATCAAAGGGGAAAAAGACAAACAGAATAACCTAGAGATGAACTGAGGTAGCCAAAGGAAGGCAAAATATCAAAAATGTGAGACTGAATAGTTGACTGTTTCAGGCAGCTGATAAAATAGGGAGGAAATGTATGAAAAGCAAGTTCTTAAGATCTGGCAAAGGAGACTGACTCATTAGAGATGTTGGCAGGAGTGGCTTCAGTGAGATGCAAGGTATGGAAAGCAAATGGAAAAGTTCTAAAATGGATCTGGAGATTGAGGTCTGCAGTGATTGTAAAGCATGTGCTGGTTTTAGTTAGTTAGACATGAAGGAGAGAGGAGAGGAGGGGAGGGGAAGGGAGGGGAGAGGAGAGGAGAGGAGAGGAGAGGAGAGGAGAGGAGAGGAGAGGAGAGGAGAGGAGAGGAGAGGAGAGGAGAGGAGAGGAGAGGAGAGGAGAGGAGAGGAGAGGAGAGGAGAGGAGAGGAGAGGAGAGGAGAGGAGAGGAGAGGAGAGGAGAGGAGAGGAAGATTTTTAACAGTGTTTTGGGAATTACTGTCTAACTGGAAAGTCTGGTGGTTTTCTATTTTGAAAGGACAAGTGGACAATGAGAAGTTTTGGAGGGGATAGGACAAAATGGGGTAAATGGGAGGTCCAGGAAGGGAGTAAGAAGAAGGTGCTGCATCTCAGATGAAATAGTAAAGATGAGGCAATTGGAGAAAAGGGCTAGAAAGTGACACATAATGGGAGTCTTGTTATATTAGACAGTTTTCTCATGATGGAAACTCGTAAGATCCTGTATATAGAGAGAGGTGGAGACAGCAGGAATGGGACGACCCAAGGACAGATTCAAAAAGGTAGAAAGTTTTCAGATATTCACATTTAGGCTGGAAAGCTCGGGTGGATTTTAAATGGGTAATAGGCAGAACTGAAGAAGAGAATGAATTAGCAGCTGCGAAAGATGATCTGATCAGATTTCCCCAAAAGGTGCTTCAACATGTGAGAGAAATAGCTGGGCGTGCAGATATTTTGAAAATGGTACTGAGATCTAAATTAAGAGCTGAGTAATCCAGTCTTCCAGTTCAGGCAGTAGGAGAACACTGTATCTCTCTGAAATATTTAGTCCATACAGCACATGAATTGCAAGTAGAGAAGTCTGTCTCTCTCTTGCTCTCTCTTTCCTTGTAGACTGCTGTCTAGGGCAACTAGACACCTGAATTATGCATGGCTGTTGCCCAAAGCTAGGTGGGATGAATGCAGGAATTAATGCCCCTTAAGCCCTTATTTCTCATCTGTGACGTGGGGTCAAAGTTCCCCTTTGATATTTATCTTTTCTAATCAGATTTTAAGAGCTTTTCACCTGGAAGGTGTGCATACAGCACCTAACACTACAGATGAGGGCTGGGGCACCTACAGGGTCCTGCCTGTAGATAAAGAAGCAGGAAATGTTCACCTCAACTTGGAAAGTCTTGACATGAGTGATGAATGGAGAGAATGAAATGGCTGTTAATGAAAAAAACCTACAAGTACGGCAGGGGGAGTTCTGAAACTCATAGCCCTGAATATAAAGTGATATTTAAATGAAATTGATGCAGAATTATGTTGACTTGCAAGATAGAATGGAAGTGGTTAGCGAACACCAGTGCTTTAATCACCAGCGCTGCACAGATACTGACATAAATAATAGGAGGCAGCTCCCAAAGCATGACAATTCTGCCTGCAGGTTATGTCCAGGAGTTCGATCTTTACTCTTTGGGGAGGAACCACTTGCTGCTATAAGGAATTAAATTGCTTCTTTCTGTAATAACAATGAACGCTATGAATTCATTGGGAACTCAGAACCTGTCTCATATACATATATATAAATATCACATATATATATGCATATCTAGCCTACTCAAAATATACAGTGTGTTAGGGTTTGGGTTGCTTGGAAGTATTAGGGCTGGTGTGAGCTGAAATGTTGTGTCTGTAGCCAGGATTCAAAAAGTTGAGCCCTGAGAAAGATCTCACTGCAAGATAATGACTACGCATCAAAGAAAGAAAAAAAAAAGAGGTAAAAAATTGTCAGAAAAATAAGTGTTTTCAAAGTCAGGGATTCATGGTAAGTGGTAACAGTATAATGAGGTGACAGCCTACAGCAAACTGAGTGGAGTGAGGAAAAGGAGAGGAAATCTCTAAAATAAAACTCCCCACATTGCTGGGAGTCACTGAATACGACAAACTCTGTTTACTAAGAGATGGGTAAGTTCAAAGGACATATCTAGATGGCTCTTTACTGAAGGTGAATTCTTACTTGTCAACATAATCTGAAGCATTTAAAAAAAAAAATATTGCTACTCAGTTTTTCTTAACTTTGATGCTTTTAATAACCTTTTTGCTGCCAGATGATCTGATCAGTGACAAAAGGTCAGAGGGTCAATAATAGACCCCAAATCAATTATTTTCTGTGGAACATGGCACTTTTTCCCAGTTACGTCCAACTGGGCAATGGAGTCAGCCATGCCAGCTATGTGGCAATCACATCTCCACCTCAAGGGACCAGTCTATAGCTGCCTCCCAGGAATGCCATGCTGGCTGGTCCACTGCTATCTGCTGAATCGAGCTGGCAAAAGGCCACGTGCACACAAAATGAATATGAACAGTACAAATAATAGGGGCTGTTATTTTACCGTCTTGTTAAAAGGAATAAAATGCCTCAGGGTAGGTAGAGTATTTGTCAGGGTGCTTTTCAGCCAACATCTTTGCTTTGGAGCAGCCGACACTGATCTGGAAACAGGCTGATTTTCAGAGTTGTTGCTCACTTGCAGCTCTCGATGGAAACTGTGGTTCATTGCTGATCAGACTATTTTTACTCAGGTGAGGAAAGATAACATTAGCTGGATGGCATGAGGTTCTCTAGCTTGAAAACGCTGTTGTTGTTGGGTTTCATGCCATTCTACAGCAACCTGTGCACTCTTTTCCTATCTATTTTCCTGTTAAACCCCATAAGGCAACTCTTACGTATTTTGGGATGTTTACAAACACTTTATATGAATACTTTTTGGGGAATAAGTTTTTGTAAAAAAACCCCTTTGTCCAGCTAATTAGAAACTGCTAGATAATGTATGCATCTCTTCAAATTTCCTGAAGTCCCCTGTTTTCTTAGCCTTGATCTACCTGTCACAAGATCTACACAGCATATCTTCTCGTTTACACTGCAAATCCAAGATAAGCGTCTTTACCAACTGTATATTTATACAGCGTCTAACACGCTGGGCTAGTGATGCACTTAAAGCCTCCAGGTGCTACAGCTATAGAGATGCTATATAATATCAGGGAGCTGCTCATTCTCCCACAAGGCATCTTGTTTCAACCCGCAATATAAAGAGACAGTCGTTTAAAAGGTTCTATTTATTCAAGTCAATCTGTCATGCAATGTTAATTAAGCATTAATTGATGGTTGGACTCGATGATCTTAAAGGTCTTTTCCAACCTGTACGATTCTGTGATTCTGTGATCATCATTTTTCGTGAATAACCCTGAAGTTTGGCTCAAGATACTGGAGGAAGGATGAAACAGGCTGGTCTTTGTGACTACTAGAGGCATTATTTATTTGTTTATTTATTCATTTGCTTATTTATTTTTGCTGTCAAGTGCATCAGCCTCCATAATCCTCTCCCCTCCCATTATTTGCCAGAGGAGGAATTGGCAAAACAATAGGAAGGATGTAATTAGCAACTTGGTTGTGGGGTGCACAGAGGGGTGGGAGTAGAAGATAGTATGAAAGCAGAAGTTTAATACGAGAACTGCTTGTACATTGTCAGTCAATCATTTTCTTCCTGTTCAGATTTGCCAGTGAATTGCAGATGTATTTCTTGGACACATCAGATTTTGTTTTTCTTTTGCTTTGCTGCAGAAAGTTATTTTCAGCCTAGGTTTTGTTCCTCCTGTTGTGACATGCAGGAGATGTGATCTCACACCCTCCAAAGAACTGTTACACAACAGCAACGCCATAACAAAGATCCCGTCATTACGCTGTCTGGAAAAAGAGGTAACTTCATAGCAGTGGAACCGCCTTTAGCTGTGGATATGGAGTATCTCAGAGAAATCTTCCCCTGGGGATACTTATTGCTCATCTCCCCGTAGTCTAATAATACACCAAAATATCATACCATCTTCCTTCTGAAAACCACGCGCTATTTGGAGAGCATTAATGGCATAGGCTTAACCCACAGCCTGCACAGGACAACACCGTTTACACATGCCACCCACCTCCACGAACAGGCTGATTCGTCCAGACACTCTAGCATGGTTTTGCTGCTTTCAGGATCTTACCGAGTTGCTTTCAGGGTTTCCTTATTTATCTCTGCATGATCTCGCAATGTACATTGTAGACAGATCTAACAGCGTCATGCATGAGGCCAACACAGCCGGTACATCAGAAGTGCTACAGTCACAGCCTGTGACACCAGGCGGTGCAGATGCCGCAGCGGCAGCTGTTGCATCCTCTGTTCCCTCTCCATCCCTGCACCCCTTTCCCCCCGGCAGCACATGTGTATCTCCTATCAGCACTGTAGCACTGTCCCAGAGCAAGTCTAACCCCACTGTCACCCAGCCAAAGCTCCTCGACACTCCTCACTTTGCAGCTGTGATTGAGCAGCGTGGCCCGTGGTGCCTTTTGTCACCCCTGGAGACTCAGTGCAAGCCCTGGCTTGTCACCCACCCCCATGGTACAGAGAGCTGACTTCACTGTGAGCTCCAGTGGGAACTACACACCCAGGGATTGTCATCCCAGTTTGCTTTTGCTCATCCATATTGGCTGAGGTAAACTAATATTGTTCGTGGTAAAGCTTTCAAACGCTCTGGCTGTGCCAGGCTAGACTGGTTTTAACTTACAGATTCTAATTAGATGTTGACTGATAGGGTGGGGAGGACGGCGGGAAGAGGGAGCGAAATTTACTTTGGGATGCGTAAGCATCAGTTTCCATTCTGCAGGAGAGCACAAAACGTTTCTTATGAAAAAGCAGAGCTTTTCCATCTAATTTTAATGCTAATTTTTCAACTGTGCATGACTCTATCCTCAATTTTGCTGCTGGGGAAGTTTGGTTTTTACATGCTTTCTCACTGGGGTTAAGAAGCCACTGCATATCATACGGCAAAACAAACAGGAAAGTGAGTAAGAGGCATTCATCTCTCATGTAACAGGATAACCCAAAACACAGAAGTATGGAAAAATAAATGAAAGTGAGCTATAGGATCTGTCTTCACCCGGTACAAGAAAGCACCCTTGAGTACTACTGCCACAAAACTGTTCAGCATGTGTTTAGCTCCTGTGAGGAGTCCTATTAAGTCCTAACTTGAAGGACAGGCTTAAATAAGGAAGGCAATTTAAAATATACTTCAACAGGTGAGATCCTTCCCCTGACTCCATTTTGTAATAACAGCATAGCATTACCAGTGATAATAATGGACAATCATAAATTTGGTAAGGTTTATGTGCCTTTGAAGTGGAGCAGTCGCCTTTTGCACTGTATTGCTAAATTAAGTCTAGTTTATTTTTCTGCAATGGATGCCAAGCAGACATGACTCTTATCTGGTCTAGGCAAAGCAGCAAGTTCTTTATTTTAATACATTTAACCTGTTAGCAGGAATGGACAGTCTGACTCAGCTGAAAGTACTATCCTCAACACTTACTATTAGCAGTATATTAACCTAATGTAGCCTTGTTGGGGAAGATAATTATATTAGATTTTAATACAGAGATCAGCACCTCTGAGTTACAGCTCAGCTCAGAAAAGACAAGTAACAGTATGTGGCAGCCTTCACAAGGATCTTCCAAATCTAGCTGAAACAAGAAATACAAACGCCTGCGTGAACAGCAGCCCAAGTATAGAGAATCCAAAGGCTGGAGAAATGTTTTTCTGAGCTGGACATCTGGCTTAAGGAGGTTTGTTCATCCCTGCATGATGGAAACAATTTGTTTTCTCCAAGGATTGCTAAATATAAGGTGCCTGTGGGGAGGGTAAGGCGGGTGCATGCCTGAGGCACGCACTCAGATCTACAGAGTATTCAGTCCTTTTGGGAAAATAAAAATTAGCTTGGCCAGCTTTGTGCAGCATTGTTGCCCTGTTCAAGGCAAACACACAATTCACTTGCAATCCTCAATTTTTGCTGTCTGTGCTAGGGAACTGGCACTTTTAAGTGTAATTACCGGGCACTAAGGAGTCATTCTTCTGGCAGTCAAATCAAGGACAACAGGAGAGGCTCCCTAAGAAGCTTCTTCAACAGGCAAATGCAGAATACTGTGCTTATCTTTACAGGATCTTAATTCACCCATATTAGACCATGTGTAAAAAACCTGCAGCTGTGCTGGGCAGTGCTCAGCTGCAGAATTTGCTCCAAGTGACGTTCCCAGGTAGTCAGCCACGCTGCAAAGGATGCCAGCGAAATGTCCTTGCTCTCTGTAAAACCTGTGCTCTGCAGTCATAGGTGGTGGTCTTGATGAGGTGAAAGGGCTTTTCAGCACTTCTCCTACACACTTGCTTACAAAGGAGGCCATCCATGAGCCCGACAGTCTGAGGACTGAGTTTCAAGCTGCCATTTATCTGGATGACGTTTCCGAGTTTCGCTTTATTTTCTTAATTCTATTGGGGTTTTTTTGCATTTTGATGGTGTGACATTTGCCAGGGAAAACATTTGCAGCAATAAATCTCATCAAAATCTCAACAAAAATCTCATCTTATTGCTTGACATTAATTTCGATCCTTTCCACCGCAGCTGTCTCCCTGCAGGTTTCATCTTTGTGCTGGGAGACAGGGATTTGCTCATCCTACTCCATTGCTCTCAGAGCAGCCTCTGGGTGTTACATGACGGGAGGGCACAGAGGAAATTTTGTATTTTTGTAGTTAAATGCAGTGGCATAATTTCCACGTTGTTCCCCATTGTTTGAACCTCTTCTGATCTCTTTAACCAATTCCTTAACATTTCCTTGGTGATCTGTTAGCACGCTTACCCCACTATCAGAAGCTCCAAGAAATCTAAGAATAAATCCATTGACAGGTGTACAAGTGGGGCTGTCTTCCCGGTTTGCAATTGCCCTGCTTATTTAGAGAGTCTGCAGCAGCTGCCTCTCTTCCAGGTGGCTCTTGGAGAGAGGACACCGTCTTTCTCCCTCCCATTGCACTGGCCAACCGTGGTAAAAGCAAAAATCACATACACAGCGGCAGTGTTTTCTGTTTGGGTAGGAGAATCGTGTAGCTGTAGCACTGAGCTCTCCAGGGAGGAAAGCAGGCAGGAGATCTGCTGTGGGAGGTCAAAGAGCTGACGGCATCCTAAAAACCATCCTACCAGGCATTATTCTGTTAACTTGTTTTGGAAATGAACTCAATTAGCAAGCCCATGCAACGAGTGTAAAACTGAACATCTTAAAAATGTTAACACTGAGATTTGCTGACAATACCTTGGGACAGCAGGCAGGCACCTCTGGGGCACCTCTAAGAGGGGTATTCTGTTCTCCCTATTGGCACACTGGACACTGGATTCCTCTTCACCAAAGTACGTTAGCTGGACCTGCCACACATGAAAACAAAGCAGTGGAATATCCTAGAGAGTCAAAAAAAAAAAAAAACCAAAAAAAGGATCTTTGTTAGTTTCCTTGCTCAGTTTTGTAAAGGCTGTAGTTACATCCAGGGGGAAAATTGAGGGATACAACTGGGACATGTACTGCTTCATGATGGCATGACTTGCTGAAGCGATAAAATGCATGACGTTTCCTGACACGTGCATATTCTTAGTAGCTGCTGATGAGACAGGATGAGTGGTAGTGCAAATGTTTGCTAACTTGGGGATGGCTTCTGATATGGAAGGTATGCAGAGCTGTCTTTGAAGTCCGTAATAGCCAGGCACTATGTAACTGGGATCAGCAGTGAGTGTTCATTCTCCGAGGGCACCTCAAAGATTGCATAAATTAAAAACAGCCCTAAGGGTGATGTCATTGGAATCCTCTCCAAGTCACGGCCATCTTGGAGTGCTGAAGGTCCATGTGGATGTAGGGGTTGCAGGAACTCATGTGTTGGCTGTAGCTTTGCAATATTCAGCAGCAGGGTATGGATTTGGAGGTTGACTCTGGGCCCCAATTTGAAAAAGGGTCTTTTTGTTTCCCCTGAGATGTTTTTCCATAGTCATGCCAGAGGAACTGTAGTGGAATTGTCAAGTTCATGGCTTTCTGAGACACCTTGGGCTTTCTGGGAAGACACTTGTGTCTTTTTTTCCTCTTCTTCTTTGGCTATCTCCTTTATTTTTCCAGGCTTGCAAATTCAAATCCACGAGTGCATTTTGAATCTTACGTCAGTTACTCCCCAGTGAAAAGAAAGGTATTTAGAAATCATCCAGAGATCCAGATCAAATATTTAAAAAAAACACTGCACTTCAGCTCACCAAAGCCTGGACCACTTGTGCCTCCTTTATTTTCTTTATGATCTTTACAAGAATTTTCATAAGAAAAGGTAGCTGCTCTCGGACTAATCACGCTTCTCCTCTCTGTGTCTATCTGTTAGATGAGGATGCTAATAGCAAAAGAGAGATAATTGTGCTTTAATTGGGTTCTGCTTGTTCAAAGAAGGAGGGGGCAAGGCATGCCTTTTGGTTCCCATGGCCTTCTAGATAAGTTTCCACATAATGCCAATTAAGAGCAAAATAAAAGAGTATGCAAAACAGATGACAACTGCTGCTCACCAGGCATCATTCTTTTGTGACTAAAACAATGGGGCCTCCAACCAAGGGTGCGCTTTTTGCTGCTGTAGTTTCCCTTGATTTTTTATTGCATTTTGTATAAGATTTGCTGCTGAATGGACCAAGCCTAGAAAAGTTTAAGATGAATGTGACAGTGGGAGCCTTCCAATTGTATATGTGTGTGTGTGTGTGTACACTTGCTCAAAGCAGACAGTCAAATTAAGTTATTTTTTTCCCCTACAAGTTATTTTTATTTTGTTTTTATTTCAAAGGGAGCTACTGTGTACAGGGAGGGGTCAAGGATTTTTTTTCTTCTTTTTTTTTTGCATTTTTTTTCCCTTTCTCCTTGTTTGTTAGTTTTAAGGGTAGTTATTCACCAGGGCCTTTTCAACTGTCAAATGCAACAAAAGGTAATCCGGCCTCTTCTCTTCCCTGCCCCCACACACGCCTTTTCCTCCAACAAAAGCAGCCTTTGTTGGGGAGGGTCATCATTTCACAAGGATCCTTCTTCATCCCACAAGTTAGAAACGCTCTTCTACTTTATATCAAGGCGACCTCTCATGAATGCTGGGAGACTCGGGATGTTGCAGCTGATGCTCTGCCCTGGGTGATGTTACCCATGGACAACTGCCAGCTTGACAAATTAGGCTATGATAGATACTCTGAATGCTTTATTTTCCTTCAAGCAGGATTTCTGACTTACTACATGAGCTGGGTTCCATCTTACTACATGAGCTGGACCATCTAAAGGGTGGTCCTTAACCACTGGCTTGGGTTCACAGCTCCATTTGACTGGGATGAGCCCTCTGGCTTCCCAAATTGTGTTTTGTTTTTTCTTCATGACTTGCTGTTGAGGAAGCGCATAGTGGAAAGACCACTGCTCAATGCCAATGCATTTTGCAAACAGAATTATGCTCCTTATAAGCGGATCAATATATGCCAAACTCCAGCTTCATATAAATATTTGCATAGATACTAAATTGATCTTGTCCTAGATTTGCCATAATTTAAGTCTATGAAGCTATAATCAAGACTCCTTGATAATAAAAAGAACCCATCAGCAATTATACTCATTCACTTCCCCATATTCAAGGCTATTTCAGCATTTCACTGATAAACTCCTGTTTTTAATCAAATTTGCAGTGTGAAAATCAACATTGCACACCAGTTAATGATGCTGGAGTGCCTCGTGTGTGGCATGAGTGATTTCTGAGGGGCTTTTATCTGATACGGAAACTAGATTTTACTAAAAATGTATCCAAAACCTTCTCTCAAAACTCAAACTGAGTATTGTCCTTGCAGATTTGAATGTACTTTTAAATTTCTGGAGGTTTCCAATAGCCAAATTTCTTGGAAACGGAAGCACCTAAAGATGTTTCTCTCAAATATTTGTCATCACCATTATCACTTAGCATTTTTAGTGTAGAATTATCTGTTAGTGTGAGTTATATCAGAGACCCTTTGCACTAAATGCTGGATTTCTCATACCCAACTACATTTGCTCTATATAGAGGAAATAGACAGAAAAGTGCATCTGTTAAGGAATGTTATTTCTATTTTGCAAGTGGGGAATGTGTCATAGTGCAAGCCTTTTAAGGAAATAAATTGAAGCCTCCCAAGGTTCGTTCTGGTCCATGTTGCAACAGGGAAATTTTGTTTAGAGATTAGGAAAATAATTTTTACAGTGAGTTTAGTCAAACACTGGCATAGGTGGAAACTCCATCCTTGGAGATATTCAAAACTGGTTTGGGAGAGGCCCTGAGCCACTTGATCTAATTCCCCAATTAGATCCAACTTCAAACTTGGCCCTGCTGTGAGCAGGAGGTTGTAGTAGATGGCCTCCAAAGGTTCCCTCCAACATAAATTACTCTATAATACTCTGAACTTTGGAAATTTCCCTTCCTCTCAACAGATACGTATGTGCATGTACGTATAATAAAAACCCAAACGAAGGCATATCTTAGTAAGCAATAATGGGAACAGGTTTGTAGATAGATGCTGGTAAGCACATCAAATGACAAGTGTCCTGGGTTATGCCAGGTGGAGGAAAGAGCTAAAATCCCTTCACTTCCCCAGTGACTATGTGCCTAACCATAAGACAAAGTTCTGTGTCCTTATGGGTTTTCAGGATTGAAATTATTGTTATTTTGAACCATGGCATTTTTGAGGTTAACCCATTGTGATGGTTTAACCCCAGTAGGCAGCTAACCCTTACACAACTGCCTGCTCGCTCCCCTCCAGTGGGATGGAGGAGAGAACTGGAAGGTTAAAACTGCAAAAACTTGTGAGTTGAGACAAAGACAGTTTAACAGGCAAAGCAAAAGCCACGTGTGCAAGCAAAGTGAAATAAGAAATTCATTCACTACTTCCCATCGGCAGGCAGATGTTTAGCCATCTTCGGGAAAGCAGGGCTTCATCACGCCTAACAGGTACTTGGGAAGACAAGCGTAGCAGCATACAAGCTACTATGGAGAAATTTAGCTCTATCCCAGCCAAAACCAGTACACCCATCTCTGGCTAGTTTCATTTTTCTGAGGTAGAGTTGGCTTCATGGGATATATCCTAGAATCTGAAATATCTGTCCTCATCCGTAACCATTTAACAAGCCTGAGAGTGCTTTACAAACAGATGTGTTAGGGGACCTTCTGAGTCCATCCCAATACCTCAACATGTGTGGTTGCACCCATTATTAAAATGGACCTGTGTTGGGAGTGCTGTACAACACACGCTGAAGAAAAACACCCTTTTAAGTGAAGAACCACAGGTGCAAATGAAAGCTTTAGGTAGGCCAGAATATTACATAAATAATGAACAAATTTATAATTAAGTCAAGGGATAGACTCAACACTTTCATTCTCATGAAAGATTCCTTGGGAGATTAATAACCAAACCAAATAAAGTTTGGTTTGATGCCTCATTTGAAATTCTTTCAAACTCCACTACACCCTTATAGTCTTTCCTAATTCAGAAAAAATATCTGTTCAGGACTTGCTTTTCCTCTCTAAACTGGCATAAGTATCCAATATGGATTAGATGCATATTGTATACTGCAGGGCGCACCTGTGCTCACAGCCCTTTCATCACTGCTTGAGTATTTTGTATTTCCTAAGGAGCCTGAAGCACCCAAAACAATTAGTAAACCAAATGCATTGTGCTCCCCTGGAGGAAGGCAAATAGAATTAGACCTATTTTACAGATAAGAAAACTGAAGTTATTTTCCAACTGATGTCTGAAGTTAAGCACCTATCTCAGCGCTTTCAACTGTAAAACGATCTAACCGCTGATGGCCCCACACTGCTGGCTCTTTACCTTCACTTTTGATACTCAAACAGTCAGGTCCCCCTGTCCCTCGCTCAGTCCCCAGTGGCGGCTGTCACAATATTTCAGGCTTAATTGTCAGGAGAGCGGAGGGCCCTGGTAATCATCAAACACGGTGGATGTGCAGCACCTTCTGAGTCCATTTAATGCCTGGCTTTGTGCATAAGCTGAAGGTGACTTTTCTCAGGCCTGTCACCTGAATGTGCTGCAGACAAATGAGCTCTGGCCAGAAAAATAAGAATTGCAGAGAGGTCTGGAAGTATTTGCTTGCTTGGTCTCCGAAAGGCCTTGCAAACCGTTTTGCTGATGATGTGAACAAATTGATATTTAGGGGCTGAACTCTCAATCAAAGAAAACACATGGAAAAGCACCTAATAAGTAGCACTCATTATCAGATTATCAGTGGCTCCAGAGCCTGCCAGGCAGGATCATATTCTGTTTCCTTTATCAGTCCCACCAGTAGCTGGAGCCAACACTGACATGTGGAGTTATCCCTCGGGATTAGTTGCCACCTCCTTATGGCTTATCATAAACAATAAAAATAAAAATCCCTGACCACGTATTTCCATGGAAAAATCAAGTGAAATAATTTGGACTCCAGTTTGTGTACCAGCGTGCTGAATGCAGTCCAGAGATGCTTCCCATGGGCGAAGTGACGAATTTTGCCCAGCGATTAACGACTGGGGGTATCTCTACTGGTGCTGTAGAGACGTGTGTGTTGCATCACATCAGCACAGCTGTCCTGCCGCATGCGTGTCTGAACCCGCTTTCTCTTGCTTGAGGGTTAGCTCCCAGCAGCTGCGCTGACACCGGAGATTAGAAACTCAGCTGCACAAGAGCAGGTGGAGGGCTTTATTCTTTGCTGATGTTCAAAAAAAAATAAAATAAAGGCAGTTCCTTTCTGAGTGTCGCTCCCTTCATGGTCAGCAGTTGTCAGGGTGGAAAGGTGGAAGTGATAAGGGATTGTCATCCCTTGCATGGAGAGTGGTGTCTTTCTCAGAGCAGCTGCGTAGCCCTTGGGAACTGAGCAAGAGGAGAGGGATGCGTTCAGAAGTAGGGATGTAAGACGTAGGAGAGCAATGCCAGAGCAGTCCCTTCCAGCAAAACTGTCCCGTGTTTCTTTTTCTCATACAATTTTTATACCCATTTTTTTCATAGGATTTTAATAACCCTTTTCTGATTAGAAGAAACAATGAATTTCCATTTTCACAATACAGTAAAATAATGAATAGAAGAGTTACAGCCCGGAATCACCCCGCTTAATTCTATTTGAGGCAGTATTCATCTCACCTAAAAAACCCTAAGTGCCTCTTATAAACTTCGGAAAGAAAAAGGTATTTTAAATGGCCAGTTCCTCTCACCTTAAATGAACATATAAAACAGGGTGGTTAAATTGAGCACAAAAGTGTAACTTTCTGCCTATTTTCTATACGTAAGGGGAGTCTAGAAAACTAGCAAGGGGCAGCTGTCTCGTGAGATGAATCCCACTTCCTATGTCCCCTGGGCTTCCTCCAGATATAGACACCTCCAGAAGACATTCATGAGTCTTAACGAGGAAACCACCCTCAGGAGCATCCACTGTCTGCACCCATTAATGAAGGAAAATCCATGCGGAACGATCTTCTTACCTAGACGCGTCAGCCAGGTTGGGTGAGATGAAGCTGAACCCTACGTTGCCCAAAGGCAATGCAGGTGTGAACACGGCCTTGTCGTCTTCATAGAATCATAGAATCATTTTAGGCTGGAAAATCTTAAGGTCATTGAGTCCAACTATTTTTTGCCTTCCCTAAGACAAAGTCCACCACCTTACATTGTGCAGCTGCACAGCCAGCACTGCAGGAATGCTGTCTCTTGGTTACCATATGGAAAAATCATTTAAAACTGGTGTCAAGGCTTCTTGATGAGTGTTGCACATTGATTGATTGAAAAAACTATAAGTAAGCGATGGCTAATGGCTGTATTAATCATAGCAGGACATACAACTTGAGAACATTAAGATAAAGGCCCTATTTCAAATATAGAGAAGGTGAGATCAAAGCTGACTTCTTGTCCTTTCATGCCCGATGGCTTTAAGGGAATGTCATCCAAAGAGTGGAGAGTTGGTGCAACCAGCATAGATTAGCTTAAAAAGTAGACTAAAAGCAAACAAAAAGCAGTAAAAATACCAGAATGTGATGATACGAAAACCTGTACTTTTCTCAGTGTGCTCTTTAAAAACACGGAGGAATTAAACTTGGTTTTGAAGTCTTGTATTTCATACATTTGTATCTTCATCCCAGGGAAACACATGCTCTGGAGGTGTTAAGCTGAATATGTTTTTTCAGTTTAATCAAATAATAAAATACCGGCACGTTGATCTTTCCAGACTTTGAATAACTCCTGTGGCCTTATTGAACGCTTACAAGACCCATCAAAGTATTGGGACCCAAGGAATTCAGCAGATTTCAAAAAGCACTTGGCGATTCATAGAGGTAGAATTTGCCTTGCCTTATTTTTTAGCTCTCTGCAGTGCAGCCATCCATATTTTGGCTAGTCAGTGTGGACTTCATGTACAGTCAATGAAGGGAAAGAGACTTCTGTGGAGCTCTTTAGCTGACGTATTTCGTATGTGTACATTAGGATAAGATGAACTGCACCTGTAAAACCCATGTAGATAGCTATACTGCAGACATTTTAATGTGGGTGCAAATTTTGCACCCTTTTCATTATTTGAACTGAGGCGTGATGTTATCATCGTGTCACTTAGATTTGCAGGCTCTGTCGTCTACCTTTCTCATGTTGATTACGTATCTTTTAACCAAAATAAATACAAGTGCCCATCTTTGATGTCGCATTACCTTGAAGAGTAAAGCTTGTGCCTTTGTTCTTTATCTCAGCATTGCTCTTTAACCTCACAGGAGGCTCAATACTAATAATCAGCCCTGTTCCCCATAAATTTAAGACAAATTGACTCCTATTTAAGTTTGTGGGAGTTCAGGTCATTCTTTGCTTCCCATGGATGGGCTACGGGGAAGGAGAGAGCTTGAGCAGCTGGAGAGTTTGAGGGACTCACATTTTGATGGTCTGAATAAGAAGAGCTGAGAATATTATGGCAAACAACCTATTTCCTGAGGAGGTGGAAGAAAATTTTCCTGAAGAGTTGCTACTTACAAACTATTTTCCTCTCCACATGATTTAAAAAGAGGCATTTTTAAATAACATAGCACACCTCCTCTTCAGTCGGGAAGCTGAGACGCAGTGTGGGTAAGTGGTTTTGAGAAAGCATTTTCCTGAATCGGTGTTGAAGCTGCAGATAGTACTGAAAAAAAACTAACTCCCAGTAACAAAATTGCTCTTTTTCTGTTGATCCCTGTGACCAGTCACAAAACCAACGTGCATTAAGATTTCCAAAACTGCATGTTAAAAAAAAAAAAAATGCAACTAGCTGAGCTTCTGTAATTCCTTGTGGGTGGTGAAGATTGGACGTGAATTTAAATACCCATTTTGGGGAGTTAGACAGAAGGATGGATGCCAGAGTGGATGTGATGATCTGAACTGCATAGTGCTGTGGGTTCATGTTTAAAGGGTGGGCTGAGCATTGCATGCTGGGGGCTGAACGCCAGCTTGAGGACTCCTCTCCCCGACAAGTTCAGTATGGATACGATGCCTAGTCCTCCACACCTTGCTAGGAAGTACTTTAGGAAGAAGACTCCTCCATGGGTTTTACTCCTGGACACCGTATGTCTCCTCTACAGCAACAGCAGAAAATGTGGCAGACAAGACATGATCCCGTGGGCCACATCCAAACACTGGGCTATCTTGATCTAATATGCTACATCAATGTCAAGTCATAGCTTTGTTAAACATTTACATATACATATATCTATATGGAGCAGAATCTTAAAAATACACACACACACACACCAAAAAACACAAACCTTTTTGGCATTTATACAGATAAGGCCATTTTTATTGGCAAATATTTTGCTTGGCACCAATTCAGCATGTACTAATAGCTTAATAATTTTGGCAGACACACCAATGAAAAATGTTACTGAACCAGACCCAATTATGTGTATAAAATGTAAACAGTTGTGTCTGCTGGGGATAACTGCAGTATGTTGTCAAGCCACGGCTGTAAATTACATATGGTAGATTGCTCTAAATTTGTTTTTGACAAACGACCGTCTGATGAGGTTGTTTCAGGGCCACACAACTGATGGAAGGACATTATCAGCAGAGCGTAATACCAGCATGGCTTTTGTTTCAGCTCTCGGTCCAGCTTTGCAAAGTTCGGCAGCTCTGACATAAGTTTCAGGCTGGTTTTCTGCTGTCCGCTTTCAGTAGACCCTCCACAATATCCTCATGCTGAAGTTATGAGTTAATTCCTGATAATTAGTTCTTGTTCTCCGTATTAGCCATCAGTGGAACAGCTATTTAGGCTATTTCTTACTCTGGAAAAATTCCTGTGGCACTGGCAGAAGCTGAAGTTTTATAGCGAAGCTTTGAAAGCACAACAAAGACCTTTCGTACCTCCTTTATGCACCCGCTTTGCTAAGCTGGATATACATACGCCGCTGAAGCTACCATTCAGCCCTCGTAACTGAAAAGCAACTCTGGAACTGGCTAAAAATGCTTTCAGGAAGAATTTGAGTTAAGCCTGGGCTGCAATTAAAGAACCGCCATGCCAAAGGCGGGGGGGTGGGCATTGGAAAAAGGGGAAAAAATAATGAAGCTTTTCAGAACATGGCAATGAGGAGACCCCTCCAGCCCAGCACCTGGTGAAACCATCGAGCATGCCCTCCTGCCAGCTTAAATTAGAGTAACACTGCCACGCAGCAGGCTCCTGCTAAAAGCAAGCAGGGAGGGGAAAGTCTTAAAAAGAGCCTTTTCTGATGCATTCAGGTAGAAGAGTGTAAAGTAAATAACGAAGCCGAAGGGCAGCGCACAAGAGCGTGACTTTGCATTCCTTTCGCGCCCGCTACCGCATCACTGAAGGAGAGCGCAGAAAATGAACTGCTGGAGGATGCGGAGCGCTCTGCTCCGGCTTCGCTGAAAGACGGCATCAATAGGGAAAGGAAGTTTGAGCGTCAGGCGTCCGGAGTGTGGCCCACCACCAGTCACTGCCCTTATCAGACTTTTCCAGAGAGCCTATAAACATGCACACTTCAGTAAACGGCATGTTATAAATATGGGTGAGTAATGGCATTGCGGTGGAAAACAGGCTATTATTTATCACCACCTTTCTATGATCATCATATTCTCGTAGAAGGAGGTAGTTATTAGGAGATGTTATTGACAGGGCTTTGTCAAGCTTCATATGAGTAAGCTTAATTTAAAATAACAATGGCTTATTTATTCAGTAAGTTCCTAAAATCACATTTTCACTGAAAATTCCCCATCTTTGGAAGTCAATTTACTTCTTTAGTTCCACAGTGACATTGCATTGTTTTTTCAGGTATCCACTGACATAGGTAGAGAAAGCAAAGGAGAACTATTGGTATGGTTAACTGGAAAATATGTTTTTGGTATTAATCCAATTGGATTTTTATTTGTACACGTTGTAAAATACATCTGTAATAAGGAATGAAAATTGAATGTGGAATACTAATCATATGGCACAGAAAATATGGACTTGGCTCACTTTGTGTTGAGTTCAATGTTTTTTGAGCCAGATAAGAAAAAAATAAATAAAGTTATAGGTTTGAACAAACATGTTCTAACTCTTTGAGTGTTACTGATACAGAATGAGTAATCATGGTAGGGCATGATTAAACTTCAGGCAGAGATTCATTAGAGAAAATAGGACCAAGAGCAAAATTCTTCAAACATAGGAAGTTGTTTGGTTAATGAGGTTGACTTTGGTGCAATCTTCCTCCTCCTCCTCCTCCATGAAATGACATATAATGATTTCCAATGTGCTTTAAATGCACATCTTTCTTGCTTTGATGCACTTTCGCTTCTGAACTAGGCTAATGAAAAATGAAAAGTAATCATACTACGGGACTTTTCTGAGGTCGCACTCTCCGTTTGCTCTTGTGTTCTGAATGTTTACTACATTGGCCAAGAAATCAACCCCAAATGATATGCACATAGGTCAGGACTCCTGAATCTGATTTCCTCTGTTTGTCAGCCTGGGAACTGATGGGAACTCTCTCTTCATACTCAGTGCTCAGCCAGGGTGTGGAGCAGGAAACTGGGCAGTTATTGCAGCTGAAGAATAGTCTCACAGGACTTCATCTAAGAGGGATGCAGAACTGCCTTGAATATTGCAGTCTGCATGCAGAGTTGGCATCCGAAGCAGGTATCTTGGGGAATCCCTCTCTCCATGGGATTTCAATGAGGAAGAAAGATCAAGTCCATCTGCAGTTGCCTCCTTGTCATTTAAAAAAATCGGAAATTTGCAGTGTGGTAGTTTATTTGTGACTTTACTTTTTTGGATAAGAGAAAGAATTTCTTAAAGCTGAATAGTAACTTCTGGTGTAGCTTCCTTGCATGTTCATCAGTCACGGTTAGCACCATCCTGGGACCTGCATTGTTTCATCTGCTCTGTCCCAGAGGTGCAAAGATGCTATTCCCACTCACAATGGAGAACTGCTCAAATGAGCAGGAGTTAGAAAATTCTACATGGCACCAAATCTCATTGATTACGTTATGAATTGCACTGGCTGGACCAGAGCTATGTGTAACTATCAGCAGGGCAGGAGACAGGGAAGGGAAGAAGCCAGTATCGCCATAATCACTTTCAACTGCTACTTCAGCTATCAGTGATAAATGGATTTTATTTGGATAATCCTTAGACTCTTGACCAGATTGAGTCTTGGATTTCTTTGTCACTCCTGTTATTTCATCTCATCTTTTCTGCCTTTTCAGAATGGGCTTCACATAAATACTAGTTGGGTTTTTTTAATTCCTTCTCATCAGTAGATAGGGAAGTCCTCCTCGTGATTTAAGTTCAGCCCTGTTGTCCTCACCTTCAAAGCTCTGCACAACTTTGCAGCTTCCTTGTCCTTCAAAATGTATTCCTTTCATTTCTCTTTCCCTGCACAATTCCTGTCTTTTTCCTATTGCCAAACCTTCACTTCCAGTACTGACTTACTCTAAATTTAGATCTCCATTTCCATTGGGCAGATACCTTTTCTTCCCCGGTACTTACATGTGTTTATATGGAGCTATAGGTTCATGAGAAGACATTAATAATAGATCTCTAAAAGGCAAGGAAACCCTCAATATTCTTAAGCTGGTGAACTAGACTATCATATTATGTTTTCCCAGGTAACAACAATGCTGGAGCTTAGAAACCTTGAGAGAGCTGCTTTAACACCAGAATATAAATCTGATCTATTTCAATTTAACACAGGCAAGGAATTTATATTCTGTTTTATTTTTAAATTTTTGAGTAGGACTAGCTGGAGGTTTCTGGCTAGCTGTTTTAATATTAAATATAATGTTTATCTATGTATAGGCAGGTATAAAATATACAGATTAAAAGGGGGGAGATCCAGTAGAGAAAGGTATTGGAAGTAATAAGCATTACTCCTTACTTTGCAGACAACCTAATTCATTTCTCTGGGCTTCATACATGATGCAGAGGTCATTATAGTACTTGTTATTTTCTGGCCTATGGTGGGAGAAAACTTATACTATACTTGCTTATAAATTGCATTGCTTTCCATCTCTGCCATCACGGCAAATTCTGGTGGTTATAACCTGCTAGACTGAGCCATTTAAATGAGGAACAGTGGCAAAGTCCATCAGGGATTCGCAAATATGCAAGGAGTATCTGGTTGCACAGTGACCTGATAGCACAATGCAAACATCAATATACTGATCATCAGCAAGAACGATTTATGGTAAGGCTGAGTCCTGTCCCTTTGAAGAAGCTGACACTGTTGACTAGACCTATAGCCATAAGGACTGGTATCCTATATTTACTCTACTGACTTTTATTTAAAAAGATACTCAGATTTTTCGTATGAGCTGCCCACATGTTGTTGACCTGCCATCGTTTGGGGGTGAGCAGGTTTACAAGTAAAAAAGAAAGGGTTAGAGACAGGAATTTTTACCAAACATCGGAAAAAATATTTTTGACAGAATGCTTATGGTTCTTTAAAGTTCACAAAACCCAGACAAATTTAGTGATACTTCAGTCCTCATCTGGAAAAGAACAAAAACACTCGTCCAAGCGGCTGCATGCAACTGAGTTTGTATCAGAAAGATGGAGAGCTGACTCAGGAAACAGAGATCTGCCAGTATCTTCACCCATCATACCCAAAAGTTCAGCTCTTCTAATTATAAACATTTAAAACCTGTCTAAGTCTGACATTAGCTGCCTATTTCATGATGAAATGATTTATCTGCTGAAAGTTCCTGTTCCACTCTAAACAGAGTCTCGAGTCTGAGCATACCTCAAATAGAAACACACAACTTCTTGATGTGTAAGCTGGGGGCTCTGAATCCCACCCAGCTACCCTGGAGATGAGATACACTCAGAAATTTTAAGTCATTTTCTGGGGGAATTGCATGATGGGAATTACACTTTAGAAGTATTCTTACATCGGTATTTGGTGACCTGCTGTAGGATCTGAGGTGTTCCCCGACATCCCTTCTTCCTCCTTCAGATTTTAGTAGGAACCAGGAGGTCTTCGGGAGCAATTTTGCTGCACAGTTCCCTGCTGAAGTCAGTGGGAATTTTTACTAAAAACCTAGCAGATATGCATTACAGTTGCACCAAAGCCTGGCTGTGCTCAGCACTGTACCAACTTCGAGTAAGATACTTATCTGGCCTGGAAGAATACGTAAGATAAATAGGAAAAGGTTTGGATTCAGACATGAAGGCTGTGCAAGGCTGTAGCGAGCAGCACCCCAGGGAGAAAACCAAGTCCTCTGGGCTCTCTGGTAACATCATATCCTTAAGTTTGCAGCAGATCACTCATTAACTGGATTACCTGATTGCATCTTTGGCAGAGCAGGGTGATGTGCCAGGGACACTGAGAGTCTCCTAGATTCGGGGTTGGGAAAGAATTTTCCCTGGGTGATATTAACAGGGATGACAAAGCTTTTCTGAAAAATATGGTGGGTGGTCTGTTGAGGCATTTTCACAAGATATTTCCCACCCTTACAGGGGATTTACAACACTGGCCATGCCCTTAGTCTGCCCTGTTTTTTATCTGTGGCCCAGTGTAGATTTTACCTCTTGTGGTTATAGGTGCTGAAGGTCTTAGCATTGTTATACTGTCTAGAGGAGTGATTTATGACTTGTGCTTGGTGTGTGTGAGTGGATGTTGTGCGGGCAAGGGCTTGGCTTTGTTGCTGAATAACTCGGTGTTTGCATTAGGAGCCTTCCTGCCAAATCAGGCGTCTTCGGGATGGGGTTGCTGCGTCTGATGTGGGCTACGTTAATCCGTGGGGAAAAGACGGAGACATCAAGCGAGTTCCTTAATTTAGGTGGGTCTTAGCATTTGATATAATTGCCTGTGACTGTAGGGGCCTAGACGTGAAGGCAGTCCCTTCTGGTACTCAGGGTGATAATGATGACCTATGAATGGTGCTGTAGCTCTTTTTCACCCAATTCTTTCTGCGTTTGCTAAAGAATAAAACAATAGAGTGTGGTGTTTCAGCTCTCTCGTGAGTTTAACCAATTACTGTTTTCCTTCAAGCTATATAAATTTTGTGCATTTAATGTTTAGTTATCTCCAGACTGTTTACACTAATTTTCGTTTATACAATGCATCTAGTAACAGAGGTGGAGTGCATTTCTTTTCCTATTTCTCTGTTGAATGCAAGCCTTGAGGGAAGCCCGCAGTTTTTGATTGTGCTCCACTTTGATGTAAGCAAATGTTTAAGTTATGCTCCGGCTGAACGTCTGAGACTCGTGTTCATGAATGATGCAGGATTTGTCCTCCTTCCTTGGCGGCTCTATTTATAGCCACAACTGTTTTTATTTTCCATGCAGTCATGAGAGAGAGGTGAGAAGGAAGCAATGGCAAGTCCTTTGTCCAAGCGCAGCTAAGTTTGTTCTTGTGCTTTGCTGTATTTTATGCTGTGTTTCATCCGTCTATCTATAGACCAGATAAAGGTCCTTTCCCAGCCCTGGGCTCCAGGGACCCAAATCTCTGCTGCTCTGTACTCCACAGGATCACGTACTCTACAGTGATGTGGCTGCAAAGTGCTGCCAGAGGAAAACAATGAACCTATTTCTGTGCTCCCTTACAGCACGTTTGCTCCCCTGACCTATGCGTTGCTGCTGGTTTTGCTAGTGTGTAAATCCAAACCAGCCTACGTCTATACACAGAAGAGACCAAATCACAAATTCTGGGTTTTTCCAGCACGGTTTTTTATGTTTGTTTTTGCCTTTCAGGGCTGCTCTTTGTCCTGTTAGACAGCAACCCAAGGCTGTGTTTGGATCAGAATGGTCGGCAGCGTTAAGGGCTGGGATGTGGTGATAAGATTGCGCAGGGTGCTAGCAATGGACACTCATTCTCCCGGGGAGGATGTGCAGCTCTGAGCTGCTGCAGGGTAGTAGGAAAGGAGGCAGGATTGCTCCCAAAGTGCATATCTTTGGTGGGTTCAGTGCATTGTTTTTCCAGCATTTGACGGTAAGGCTTCCACTTAGCTCCCAAGGGGAAAGAAAACTGCCTATCCCTGGCAGAAACCGTGAAATACGGTAGTATACTAGTGGGGAATTAGCTCCAGTGCACCTGGCTCTTTTGTCTAATAAAACCTCTGCTTTTCCATATCTTTCTGTGATTCAAGATTGCTATAAATGTCTGCACCGATGGCATATTGGACCCTAGGAGGCTGGGATCTGGCCAAGAGATACCTTTAGAGAGGCTGATATATAATGACAAAAGGAGACAAAATGTGTTGTGCTCAGTTCACACTCAACAGTCAGTTCCCCTAATCAAGGCAGAAGGAGGTGGAGGTTGGATGCATCCACAACACGTTTTTTTCTTCAGGATGAGAACAGTAGGAAGTAAACTCTGAACATAGATGGTGCTTTCAGGGACACAATAGCAAGATCCAAGGAAATGTGGCAATTAGAGGCTTAATTAAAAACAAGTGACTCAGAAATGCAAGTTAGAGAAGAACCCAACAATTAAGTTGTATGTAACAGAAAAGCTTTGCAAACCCTGCAGAGTTTGTTTTGCCAGGATGCTGTCCTTTTTCTCCAGAGGAGCCCTGCCTGATTCTGTGAGTGATCAGATCTGTGCCTGGAGTTTGTAAGTGAATTTGTTTTCCAACTCTTTTATATTTCACTGGTTCCCTTGCATTTTGCTTTGGGAATCTGGGTTCCACTAAGTCCAGTGCTCAGATCCTATTCTGTGGCCAGGAAAACAGTATCTCAAATGGATGGGAACTGGAGAGACCCTCAGCATCTCACAAAGCTTCATGTCTCATGGCCAATTTTAGAGAACCCTCAGTGGAGATCCAGCTGCTAAGAAGATATTTTGCAGTCTCACATCTCGGGAGTTTGCTACACTAAAAAAGAGCACACATTTCCTCAGCACTGTGCATTCTAACTCTTCACTTTGTTGGCTGCGTTTTAGTACTCTGCATGGTAGTTTAACATTTCAAGTCTCTCAGTTATCATATTTCCAAATAAAAACTTCTGGCCTGACTTACTGTTTCCCAAACCTTTTGGAGGTTGCCCTTCATTAAAATGGAACCATTTAATCTCTGTGGCAACTTTTTGAGACTAATTTCTGACCCCTATCTCTCTGGATTTTTTCCCTACCTTTTTTTTTTTTTTTTTCTTTTTCCCTTTGTTTTTGTGCTATTCTTCAAACTTGGGAAAGTTATCGTCCACTTCATTATTACTACTTGGATATAGTTTAAACAGACTATTCCCATACCAGTGAGCAGCAATTATAGTGACATTTATACAACATGCACTATAAAACATTGGCAAATACAGCTTTTGAACGGTACCCATTTGCCATTGACTTGCCCAAGGTCAAGCATGAGGGTAGTGGTAGAGTGCAATAGGTCACTTACCTGGGTGCCCCTGTCTTTGAAACGCTTTCTCAAAGCTCTGACTGACAAGCTAAGTCAGGTAAGGAAAGAATATATAAAAGCACACAGTGAGTGTAGGGTCAGGGAAAGGATTTAAATAGGGCCTTCTTCAGGAGGAACTGATGACAGACACCTGCTGCAGGGAAAGAATAGAGACAGGCCTTAAGAAGGACCAAGAAGAAGATCTTGGGTTTCAGAAGGGGGGTTGTTACTTTACAAAAGACTGGTGTTGATAGTGAATTGCTTCTTTATGTAAAGAAATACCACAAAGAAGTTATTGCATTTCCACTAGTAAGGGACTTGTTGTTTAAGGTACCGTGCAGTGAGCCAGCCCAATGGACAACACAAAGATCATACCCTCGTTTCCCTTCCTTCTTCTTTTCTTTTCCCAAAGGCAATACTGATGAGTGCTCATCAAGAAATAATAGAGAGCAGAAGGCTAAAAGACACAGGTTTCCCAGCAAGTGCAGTACTGCCTTTGAGCCATGACCACCTCTGAGATTTGTCTCGCCACATTGCAGCTCTGTGAGAGTCAACTGCTGTGTTTTTCTTCCCCTCTCCCTTGTAATAAAATAAAATACAATAAGAAAATGAGTGAAGAGAAGAAACCACGTGGGGAGAGAAAGAGGGAGAATGTTACGTGGGCACTAGAGACATCAAGGCTGTGTATGCCTGTGAAACACAGTTCTCTAAGCCTCACAATTGTAGCTGCTGCACCATGAGTGTACTCAACAGGGTTCTACTTGAGTTTCAGTTAATATAATTTTAGAAGCACTTTAAAGTGCTGAAACCCATTGGAAATAAGTCTGAAGTAACCCCGTGGACTGATTTTTCTTCCACCATCTTCCACTTAAAAAATAATATACACAAACATCCTAGAACAGGGAGCTAGGTCCTGTTTCCATTTACACTGGTGGAATGAATGCCACATGATTCTATCAGTAAATAGCATTAGAATATTCAAGAGCGTCACTCAGAGAACTAGATAGCAAATAATGTTTTATTGTTTTTATTTTTTCTCGTACTTGTTTGGATTACTTAACTTACTGTTTCATCGCAGTAAAATACAATGATGAAAGCAACATGAATACCAAATGAAATTATTTACGTTCACAGCCTTATTAAAGCAGCAAAATTTAATTGTATAAACACAAGACTAATGCAAAAGTGAATGAGGCTGCTTGATGTACTTTGTTTTTCAAACATATTCCTAAGGACATCACCGATCTTCTAATCCATCTATTCATTTCCATGCCTCGGCAATAAGACCTGGTGGTAGTTCAATATGGAAGTGTGATGATACTTTGTTAATGTTTTCAAGAAGGCACACAGAGTTAGGGATTATTATATCAAATTTTGCAAGACTCATGTAACATGTCTGCTTATCTTTCATTTACTTCACATTAGCTGAACAAATTACCACTCTCTACAGTTTAATCAACTGCTGTGGATCACACTATCAAGCTAAAAATAAATGAGGGTGGATTAATGAAATAGTCAAGGAATATGTCCAAACACTCAGCTGGTGATTTCTTTTTTCAGTGTTTTTCTTTCTATATTGTTGAAAGAGCAGCGCTGTACTATTGAACTTCTACTGTAAAATACTATCGACCCTTTTTTACCACTTTCCCTCTCCTGTGCGCATTTACTTTTGTAAAATGATGTAAAAATCTATCGGATAGGAATGGTAGGCAACAGCTTTCCATTTGCATTTGCTGTCACTAGCTGCATGGCTTTGCTCTCCTCCCTGCTCCCTGCTCCTGGACAGCTCCTTCACAGCCCTTTCCAATGACTGGAGACATCTCAAATACACAATGAGATTGATCATCAGATTGGCCTTTGTTGTCCTCTCTTTTTACCATTTTAGAGGGCAATATCTCTCACATCCTTCATTTCTTCAAACGCCCTCCAGGTCTTCTCAGTAGCACGCTAGCGAGCTTGTCAAGGTGTCTTTAATTGTTCCCACAAAACTGCTCATGCAAAATTTCCATGCCACATTTAGATTTTGTGTACGCAGCATGCTTTCCACATGCAATCCCCATCCATAGCCAAGCATGGAGGATCTGGTTGTCGTCACTACTTAACTGGAAATGATTGTGAACCTTTTCTGTGGCTGGCTTGCAACTGAGGAATTGTGTCCTCAATTCATGTGGCAGAGGCCAATACATCTGACGCTGAACTGGGCTTGTCTATGACTGTCTCCAGCCCACCATGAGAGTTTTCATGCAGTTACAGAACCACTTTGAATATTGGATTCTACATTCTTCTCCAGGAGACACAAGATGTAGTCATGGTCATTTAAAATAATATCTCATCATAAAGCAAATAGTTATCAGATATGAACAATTGATTGCATCCCATTTTGGCATGGCATATATAATAAAAGCACAAATCAGAATGTGAGGACCTGTGATTTTCAACTCTGTGTCCATCTCACTCACACCAATCAGTAAAAAGATTTTAGTGCACACGCAGTCCAGAGATGCAGTCCGGAGATGCCTAGAGATGTAACACTTCAAAAGATAGAGGGTAAACAAGATACATTTCCATTTTGTTGTAAATATGTCAGCAGATTACACATTGTGATCATCTGGATAACTTGTCTCAGAGGTGGGCTTATTTAAAAGAAACTATTTGTAGCTGTGCAACACTAAAGTCCATGGGAAGATGGAGTCCACAGAGTACCCAATGAAGAACAAAACTGCCTCCTCTTTTCCTGGCCAAAGATTATAAAAAAAAAAAATTAACAACCAAGAGTAAACGTCTTCTCTTGCTAGGCTGGGAATAGAGTTACAACACATTTACACTCCCATAAATAAGATCAAATTTGGCCCTTCTTAATTAATCCTGGGTCATAGTGAGACTTCACAGTTCTTTACTCTGGAAAGCCTGAAATAACTTCAAAGAACATATTTTAATTGTCAAGTGTATTCATTGCCAGAGAGGGGTATAACATGAAAAGGGGATTAACACCCAGCTGTGCTCTAGAGGAAATTTAAGGCACAGACATACTGTAGATCAGATAAAGTCTGCATTAGCGCTCATGAATGTGAAATTTCATTGTCTTCACTAATGCTAAGCTGTGCACATGTGCCAATTAAAAGTCTCTCCATTCTGGTGTCCTCTCTGTAGTGGTAGGTCTGTTCGCTTTGACTCACTGTTGCTATTGAATTATTGCAGTTATAGCTGCACATCTTCATAGTCAGCAGAGTATTTGCTTCCTCCCTGAGGGTACTACAAAGCTGGAACAAGCTGACAGTTTCCAGATCTCCAATGAACATGCCTCACAAAAGCAAGAACACTGGGATATTTTGAAGCTTAGTGATGTTACTCGGTGGCTCTGATTCTCCTCTCCGTCAAAGCTGCTATGAGAAGCATCTCCTGCCTTCAGTCAAGCTATCATCTCAACCGCCCTCCTGGGCCGCCTTCCAACAGCTGTTGCGATAAGTTAAGGATTATTTAGGGCCCATTACAAATTGCTGGGGATTGCCATTGAGTAAGGAATCTAGCCCACGCTCCATACAAATAACAAGCAGATGTTTGAGGGGGAAGGAGGCTTGTACAGCAGTTCTGCAGCTCCAGAGGTTTTCCTTACAGAGGATCGATCCTTCTAATGCCAAGACTATGAATTCAGGCTTTCTTTGGGTCAATGAATTGCATTCTGGTTGTACGGAGGGTACCACAGCATTGCGATATGGGTATGGATCTCCATTAAATGAGAAGAGCTTGTTTTCTTTTTGCCTTACAATCCCGGGTGGTGGCAAAGTGGTTAGGAGCTTGGCCCACATCTGCCTGGTTTGGGGTACTGAGAAACAGAGACAGGCTTTTGCAATCATTGGTACAGATTTATCTACCTCCACTGTGAATTATCCAGTACAGTAAACCTAAGAAGTGGAAGAGAATCTACCAGGCTATTCCATTCCCAATCCAGCATAAGGCTGCTCATTTATATACAACACCATGTTTCTATAGTATTTTGGGAAGTCCAGTTTCAGGTGTTTGATTTTTATTTTTTTTTTAATTCTACTTCCCTAAGGTAACTGATCATTAGGAAAATATTTCATTATACTAATCAGAAATTTCCTTTTTCTTAATCCAATCTTCTTCTTCTGAATTAAATAGTAGCACTGATATCCATTCCTTTTTTTTTTTGCCTCGATGCTTGAATCCTTCAGATTTCTGTGGATTTTTATAACTCCTTTGTCTCTACTGCTTGCCAATCTGCACGCACTTATTGCAGATGTTTAATAGATCAGTTCTTCTTACTCATTCCCTTTATGTTTTCCTCCACACACACTCTCTTCAGCATATTGATATATTTTTGGTAACCACCTAGGGATATATGACACACTCTAAGCCTGCTCGTAGCAGAGTCATGTAGAGAGAGACACACACTTCCCTGCTGTAGGAGGTACTAATGAAACTGTAAAGAGCTGGTGATGCCACCGGCTCTATGAATTGAATACAAGGGGACACTCTGCCTTCCCCATCTGCCCTTCCCCAGGAACACCTTACATCAAATGTAGGAAGCAACACCACCACTGTTACGATTGCTCATGTCCTGTAGCTTGACTGTGATGCAGGACAGGGAATAAACCTGATCACAGTTTATTTTTAAAATGCTGGGGAGTAGCAGAGCAGCTGGGACATTGGCTGAGAACCAAGAGACCTTGGTGCACTCTCCCCTTCAGCCTGAAGGCACTAAAACTCACATTTCTCATAACAGAAATCATACCCATCAACAAGGAATAGTGCAGGAAGTGTGGAGGTGTGATTGTCCTTGGGAGAGAGAAAGATGGGGAACAATTCATGGAGAAAAAGAATAACCATGGGCTGTGCTCTGCACTATGGAGCACATATAGAGGAATGAGCAGTCCTTGGTTCTGGTCTGCTTTTAAGATTACCTCCTCTTTTACAGGTATGGAAGGTAAAAGCAGAATTTCAGGCAGCCCTTTGCAGGTATTGAGCTATAAAGACATAATGAAACCATTTGAATTGTATTAGTAATAGGGTCAGGATTTACATGCCCTGCACTGGGATCCCTGGGACTCAGTGGAGCTGGACTAGGTCAACATTTACAGATCTGCGACAAGGCAACAAACCTTTCTGGATGGATTAAGCCTACTTCCCCTTACCTCAGAGCTTCTAATATACCATGACAAGCTCAGACAGTCTCCTTCACCTGCTTCTTCTGTTCCCAAAACAAATTCTGGAATATGTGCACCCTCCTCCCCACCTCAAGCTAACAGATAAAAACAAGGTTTTGTTGCTGCTGTTGTTGTTTTAAGGCAATAAGAAAGCATCTGTAATGTTTCTGCTATAATTAAGAAGATATGATCATTACATTAGTACCCTGCTATCACTCTTTGACGTGCATTTCAGTGGCTCAGGTCCTAACGTAAGGGAAGTTTGAAGAACATCACATTGCAGCAGGCATAGACTGATTATCTCCACTGCACAGTCTTTTCCAGGCTCTTCTTCAAGATCCTATATCTTATCTCCAGCAATGACTCACAAAGCAGTGACACAAACAGCATGGGCTACATGGACCTTCTACTCCACACAAATCCCCCTCTCTGTTTCATGGCCATCATCCCCAGCCAAGCGTGACAGAACGCATCTGACCCATTTATCAGCCAGCTCGCAAATGGTTATTCAGGGCTTGCCAGCCTCAAGCTGCTTGAGCCTTAAAGAAACAAATGCTCCTGATACACGTCTAGCAATTCTGCTCTGTATTTCTTCCACCAAGCCAGTCTCTTCCTTCATTTGGGCAACCTTTACTCCCTCTCACAGCCCCAACATCAATTTTTTCTCCTGTTTACATTTCAGATCCTGGAGCACACTCATTTTTTTTAAGCTCCTATGCACCTTCAAGTCCTGTTTGCTCCTTTCATTGTTCTGGAGACTGATTCTCCTGATTTGGGAAGGTAAAATCCATGGTTGCTATAAAGAGTCCACACCCATTGAAGGTTTCTCCTCAGCTTCCCCTGGTTAGTGTGTGTCTTATTATCTCCCTGTGCCTGCCAAATGAGCAGGCTCCTTCAGCCTCTGCATAAACTTCTCTCCTTAGATGATATGAAAATGTTTCCCGCTGAGGTTTGAGCCCTGCAGGCAGGACCCTCAGACATTGTCCTGGGACCACAATGTCCTCCCCAAGGCAACTGTGGAACGTGACCACTCCTGGAGGATCCCCACAACCAAGTTACCGTGTGCCTTCCAGAGACAAGGTTTGTCTTTGGATGGTCTTTAGGGCTAATCTCATCTGAAATAGCAGCAGTTATTTCACTCTGTGAATCAGGCTGCTTCCAACTTAGGAAGCTGCCCAGTCCTCTGCTGTCAAACTGGTGTCTTTCTAGAGAGGTAAAACATATGTCTGACAATTGCTGTCTGGAGTCTACATATTAAATGAGGCCTTAAAAGCAATACAGATAAAAAGAAATGTCCAACAATCCAGCTCTGTTTTATTTAAAAGACACTTAAAGAAAGAAAATGTCAAATTTAGAAGGAGCATGTAATAGTCAAATTTAGAAGGAGCATGTGAAGTCACCACTGAAATATCCACTCTTGAGTTTATTGAAGCATCTGCATATTTGAATACACTTAACTGGGAAGGAAAAAAGCCAAGACATGTGGCAAGGGGAGGGAGGAAGGGATTTTAGCTGTCAAGCCTACAAGCTTGGGATGAAAATGTGCTCTCCAGCGGATAATGCTTCCCCCGCAGTGACAGAAAAGCATAAACACCTCAAAATTGAGACTAGTCTAACTGCAAGACTTAGACTAGATCTGCACCAGGAATCAGAAGATCTCCGCTCCGTTCCTGGTTCTGCTGCCAGCTGAGGCATCGAGTGATTCACCACATGGGTTTGTCCCTCAATCTTCTCCCTCTTTGCCTCTGCTTCCCCAGCTGTAACTGGAGCTTTGCTTTCCAGCACACCTTCTGTGGTCATCTCATAGGCTTCTTTACTGAGAAGACATTTTTATTTATAATAGGGGCAGCTTGACAAGGAAACTTCTATTACTAATGAGTGCACAGTCCTTTAATTATTCTACCTTTCTGTCTACCTTGGTGTGATATCCGTATCTGAGAACCACAAAATTGATAAAACCAAACAGAACCTCATAAGTAGAAAGGGCTTAGCCAGAAAACAAGCTAGTCTTTTTTATGGTGATGGATAGGCAGGAGCATGGGTCGTTGCCAGGAATAGCACTGCTTAGCTGCCTGCTCTTTGGCCAGGGCCAGAGCATTTGACCTGCCTTGCCCACACTTTCTATCATCTTGTGATTCATGATTAATTCGCTTGATGGATGGCACTTTACGGATGTCAAGCAAAGTCACTGCCCTGGCATTCAGGGAGAGCCCACCTCTATGTCAAGCATCCTGAAGATAAACAGCAGCATAAATACTGCTGAGGTAGATAGTCTTGATCCTGTTAGGGCTCTGCTAAGTGGTTTTTCATAGAAAAATGTACAAAGAACCCAGGCTTTCTTTCGTTCATTGGTACACCCCTGCAATACTTGCTTATTCAGCTTTCATTCAAAAAAGAGAGTTATGGGTAACACATATGGGCAATTTAAGATAATGTTGGGAATTTGGCTCGGAGACAGGCCTTCAGGATCAGGCCACTGAGCTGCTCTGAACAATCATGGCTCTGCGTTTCTGTCCTATGGCTCTGAGGGAAAGTTTTCGTTTGGTTTTTTTCTTGTTTTTCCTCTGATAAGTTTCTTATATTAATGGCTGGCCAGCATTGGCGAAAAGGCCAATTCTGCAAACACGGTAGGATTAAAGTGTCCTGTCTCCTGTTGGATACCACGTGCTCGTAGGCTTCAAAATCAATTGTTCATAATGCACTTTATTAAGGTGAAAACCTGAAGTTGAAGGGAGAGAGGGGAGCAGGGAGAGAGAGAGAGAGGGAAGACATCTGTTTCAGTGTGTAATGAAATCATAGCTGTATACGGGCATGGGTGAGATCAAGGGATGTTTTTAAAATATTAACAAAATTGCAAAACAATCCCTAGGGGATTGTTTAGGAATATTTGATTTGACAACGCAGTTCCAATTTGCTCTTTGCCAAGAGCTGGGAGAAGATAGCATTCCCATCCAGTAATCCCCCCAAATGGTATCTGTCTTTCTTAAACACTCCTTCATTATTGTTCGCATTGTTTGTTGATTTGCAGGGCTTCATGTAATAGCTTGAAATCAGAGATTAGAGTCGGAAGGGCAACCTGGCAACATTTCCTCTCTGGCTGATATTGCCTTCACTCCTAGACAACCTGCTCTAAATGATATCTGCTCCATCAATGGACTTCTTCTAATGAAAGATCAGTTCCATTTCATTTGCTCTTTTTACTCTTAAAAAAAAAAAAAAAAAAGAAAAAAGAGGAAGAAAGAAAATTAAATTGAATGCTGAGAAAAATTACACTGCTCAACAACCTTGGGTGAAAAGGGAAGGAGCAGGGACTTCCTTAAAAAACAAATCCAAGATTATTATTGATACATTTGAGCCTGCCAGCTGTGAGACTACCACTACCTAGCTCTTCCAAGGTCTCTGCAATGCACATAAGGCAATGCTAGCGTGGGTTAAAGAGCAGGATATCACACTGATTTCATGGCTTGTGTAATTAACTTACAATCAAAATAAGGAGCGCATTTTCTTTTACAAAAGAATGCAAAAACTACTGTAAATATGGAGGTACCTATTTCCTTACAGTTTGGCCAGCTGCAGTTTTGGCTCTGCTTATGCTAGTAAATTAAATACCAGGGAGTTATTGTTTAAACTGTTGAATAACAGCTCGACAACAATTAATAGAGGTTCCTGGCAATATTTTGACCTGGGCCAAACAATTTCTGAGCATGGCTCAGGCATCAGCATGGGCCAGGGACCAGTCCCAAAACGCAGAAGACTACAGACACCCTGTTTTGGATACTAGGAGGGTTTATTATATAGATGAAGGCTTCTCCATGCCAGTTGGCCTCAGTACCAGGGAACAGTCCCAGACTGTTATTTACTGTAATAAAATATTTGATTTACTAGTGTAGATATCTCCTTTGTGTCTCCAATTTCAGAAGAGCTGTTCCCAGATTAGATTGGTGAAAAATCTGGTTGAGGACCAATACATTATTAGTATTCCTGTTTAGCAATAAATGTAACCATCAAAGCCATTTACAGCTTTTGTTGCTGTTTGCTTGCTTGTTTGGTTTTTTGTTTGTTTAAAAAAAGTTTAAATACATTTGTTTCCAAACTTACAAATTACTGAGGCCATTTCTTATCTCTTAGTGAAATGCTTTAATTTCAGCCTTAGCTTATATAAAACCCTGGGCCAACTGGAAGGCTGCTATAGCTCTCATACCAGTTTATAAAATACAAGCACAGGCCAGAAAAGGGGTGGAAGGTGTCGGCTAAGAAAGGGACACAGAAAGGCTAGCTACTAATATTGACATAATTAATATACTACTTAAGCACTCTCCTGGAGTGTTTCTCCCTCTGCAGTCCTATAGGAGAAAGCGTTGGCCTGACCCCGAGCCCAACGCTGGGATCCCAGCCACTGCCTCTGCCCCTTCCCCATTGCCTTTACCTTGTTTCCAGAATCTTGGAGTCAGATACGTGGTCTACACCTTCTCTCCTCCTTCCCCCATGAAATAGCTGCCCACTCCGATACAGATCAGTTAACGTGAGCTGAAAAGCATGAAGCAAGAAAGCCACAGGCATGTTCGCCTTAGGCCAGGATCTCAACGGTGTCTGTCTGTGATCCTAAAACCCCTTCCCCATACATTTAGGCAGAGCCCTCCTGTTGAGAGCAGCTTTGCACAGCAGCATAAAATTAGGGGCTTAAAATACTACCAAGCCCAGCTCTCTGCCTGCTCTCCTGACGTTGCAGCAGCAGAGACGGTGGAAGGGAAGGTGGAAGGAGGCTCACACCTGCCATCCTCGTGCCAACCCAGCTTATGTAGGATTAATAAATTGAATTATAACACTGGGCTTTACACTAATGAGGCTCCAGGGTAGGCACATTTGTTTATTGCTGCTGCCCTTATAGGACCATTAACCTCTAGAAGAAAGGGTGACGTGGAAAACCAGGCTGGGACGGAAATATTCCATGTGACCACAAGTCTGGCCAGATTACTTCTGTCGCACCCCTGGTCTCTGCTTTTGGCATCGATGCCACCGTGTGCTTTCAGAGCTGCAGCTGGCAGGCCCTCAGCAGGGCAAGATGACCACTTGGTGCAACTTCTTGCTCTTTATTTACCGGCCGAGGAGGTGCCAAAGCAGCCACTGACTGCTGTTAGAGTGGGCTGGGGAGAGCCTCTAGACCACGTGCTTCCACCACGACTGGTGCCTTTCCAACGTCACTTCACCCCCTTGGCTTCTGCATGTTCCTCCCCCGTCTTCCTCAGAGGCAACTACTTAAGAAACAATCCTCTCCAAATCTAGGCCATGGAGACCTCTGCTTGTTTCCATTAAGCATATAATTACATGGAGAATGTTGTTTGACTCATTGGCTTCAGTCCAAGCCAACGCACAGACACTAAACAATGCCAGGGTAGGAGGTAAAACACATGTGAATAAGATTTCCATTTACAGCTCCTTGCTTTGATGCTGTACTTGTCCCCCCTTACACACATCCTTCCCTGAATTACAATTTGTAGCCTAACACCCAAGAGAAATCCCAGCTACAGGCTTCTCCTCCACATTCCTGGGTAAGCTGAGGTGCAAGGGAGGCAAAAATACGCTTAAGATCCTCCAGTCTGGCTAAAATCTTCACACCCTCTCATCCAGATGTTGCAACATGTGGGGATGCAGAGCAGATGGGAGTTATGGTGCAATCCTGACCAGGATAGCAGGGTGACAGGGACCTGCCGTTACACTAAACACAGCGTTATGGTCTCTCATAAATCCCCCCTCAGCCCATAGCTTTGGCCGGCAGCAGATCCTGGCTGCCCTACCATGCAGCAGTGAACCAAACTGCATGCCTGGTCTGCAAAAACGCATTTGATTTATTTTCGTTTTTGCAATCATTTTATACCAGATGAGAGTCACACAGGTGCTTGTGTTATCTCAAGGAAGGAGACATGCATGGGTAAAAATGACCAGCCAGGGTGAGATAGAGAAGGGTCTTTGCTTTAATTTTTCGTCTATGCAAAAGTTTCTCTGCCCCATAGGACTACCAGCTTCACAAACCCTGTTGCGCCCAGGACCACTCAAAAGCTTAAATAGATTGTCACAGGAAAAGCAAGCAAATTTCAGAGTTTCCCATCACAAGGAAAAGGGGAGAAACAGATCTGAGAGAGGAACATCATAGAGATGGGGGGGGGGAATCTCTTTGTTAATTAGATTCATCCCCAGACTAGGGCCCAATCAACTGACCTACTGATTTGGCTTGTTATAAGATTGCCACCACCAGCATATCTAAGTGTCTCAATATTGTCCCTTGCCAGAGAAAATAATTGAATGCTCTTCAGTTTATGTCACAGCACCACGTCCCCAGTACATCATGGGACGGAACGACTGAAGATGCTGAACCCACCCTCAGAGGAGGGAAGAAGCCAAGGAGCACGGCTCAGCCTCTGCGTTTCCCGAAGAGCAAACCAGATTTTTAAAAGAACCACATATTCCCCCTCCTCTCGCTTTTAATCACCGTTTGCGGGCTGCATCTGCCAGCAGCGGGACTTTGTGTGCGTGCCCGCATGGAGGGACAAGGGTCGTATTTAAGCATCCACGCGCTTCAAAAAAGCTGCAAAGACACCCCAGCCCTTGGTACCGGCAGGGCTGAAATGTTCTCCTCTGCTTTGGGGATGCACTAATTGCCATTGCACCAGCTGCGAAGCGTCTGGTGCGTGTTCCCCACCTTTAGCATCATTGTGGGTGTTTGCCTCCAGCCTGCTGTGCCTATCAAGGATGGGGAGAGGCGTTTTCTCTTTCATTTCCATTCCCATTAATACAGTTGTATTTTGTGAGGTATTTGTTTACACGAGTCTTCTCCGCTCGCTCCTCTCAGGGGAGCCATTAATTTATCTGCTTTGCTTTCCGTCAACAGGAGTTGACAGAGGGAGTTATGGGTTAACTGCTCTGTTTAGAGCGAGTGGCAGGTGCTGGTATCACTCAAGCTAAATGCAAATATAAATATCTCTTTACCTACCCAAGAAATCGGCTTAAATGCACAGGCCCCCGTGTTTAGGTTCACCATGTTTATAAGCCTAATGACCCAACGAGGCATCGAACGCGTTTAGTGACAGCTTGAATGCGAGGCTGTCCCAGGCCCCAGCTACATATAATTATGGAATGAAAATTTCAAAAAGGCCTTAATTACAGTAGGCACTATGCTTATAATGCCAGAAAGGAGCCTAATTTGGGAGAAATGCCTCCTCCATCAAAACCGGGCCTCCTTGAAGGTCCTCAGGGGGATCCTTGCAAATCGGAGGCTCCCAAGGTCACAAGCTACATCTGAAAAAATCGCCAATGCACTTTGTTATATGTTTCTTCATAGGTTCATTTTGGCTCACTCTGGGAAGGAGATTTCCAAAAGACTCCAATTTCTTAATTTTATTCCTTTTCATCCTCAGCAGTGACACTTTTGAAGGCTGAAATATGATGCAGTGCAGCCCATACCATAAATGTGAACGTTAAAAGGTTTTGTACATGGAGCTGGGCTTATAAAGCCCCATTTTACTCCCCAAGTGAAATGAATGGAAAATACTTCCATGTAATTTAATGGGCTTTGGATCAGATGCACAGTTCACAGAAGCCGTTGCTAATGTAAAACCCAATGCCAGCCAGGAGATGACACAACAAATTCACTCCTCACCGGTCAGAAATACAGAGAGAAAAAGTGTTTTGTTTTTCTTAAAATATAGCTTACACGCAGCACGATTTACAAAACAAAAAGCTCCAAGGCAATAGGGAAGATCTAACAATTTTTTTTTTACATTCATTTCTCCGATATGGGTTACCAATAATTGCTACCGAAATAAAAGGGAAGAAAAAGAGGAAGAAAATGCTGACTGCGTTTGACTGTTTCGCTTTCAACAGTTTTCAACTTTTCTTGAAAACAGTGTAGTAAAGACATTGCAGGGAGAATAAAGTATTAACAGAAATTCCAATTAAAGACAGCGAAACTTTGGTCTGTAAGCAAGGAGAAATGGATGAGGTGTGGATGTGAAGCAGAGGGGTTTCAGCAAGGCAGCTTCCACGAAGCAGCAGCAGCTCTCTTGGCAGCAACGGAGCCATATTATCTCTGAGAGTTACAAACTGTACATCTGACCATGGGTGGTAGGGGCTGGAGCTGGAAAAGATGTATTAAAGGGTTATTAGAAATCCCCTGTTCTACTGCTTGAAAACCGCCTAGAAATACAGATTGTTTTGATCAGGCGAGATATTGCATGCCATGATCTAAAATGGATATGGCTCCATCTTCCAGTTTAGATGGTGGAAAAGAGTTTCCCAGCCTGTTTTCCCTCCCCCCTTCAGTGCATTGCCCTCTTGCCTGAGCCAGTGCAACTACTTGTGAAACCCCGCTATAAACCCAGCCTGATTTTAATCTAGCCCAACTAAAGTTGGGGGAGGTTAAAAAAATAAAAAGGTAAGGGTTTGGCAGATAAGGGCTCTTTTTCTTTTTATTTCCAAACCATTTCCCTGCTCTGCTTATGGTGTGGTTTTACAAACAGCTGCATCAGTATCCCCAGGGAGGCAGCAAGCAGCAGGGTGGCTGAGCCCTAGCAGGAGGCAACATCTCGAGCTGCGTTTGTCATCAGAAACATTGAAACGTGGAACTATTCCTCCATCGAGGTTGACATTTTCAAGCCCAGGAGCCTGAACTTTGGTAAAAACAAATTTATGTTTAAAGGATTATTGGCAATTGGATTTCCTGGAGATTTGTGCATCTAACAGATGTAAGAATTGATCCAGCCTCACCTGGGCAATGATATGTGCAATGAGACATTTGGCTTCAGGAGCTAATGGCTGAGGATGTTGCTGTCTCCTCTGTCTCCATCTGTACCACTTCCTTCTTTACAGATATAATTGCTAGCTAATAAATTAACATTTGTATACCGCTTTGAAAATCATGAGCACCGAATATAGGTTTTATTAGCTCATATCCTGGCAAAATATTTCTTTCATATAAATTACTTTTTAAATTGAATTATCCTTTGCGATTTTTAAAACGTACAAAGTGGTTGGACCTCTGCTATTTATCATTCTTCTCTGCAAGAGTTTGCCAAGGTAGGAAGGAAATTGGGTCAAGAATTTATTGCGAAAAAGCAGATAAGCATTTTACTTTAGGGTTCTTTAATGTCCATGATTCCAATGAGCCTAATAATCTTTGCAAATCATTAGCATGTCATGGCCTAGAATCCATCCTGAAACTGTATGAAATCACCTCATAAGTTTCTTGTTAGTTTGCTAGACTCTCTCGGTCATCTTCTTAATAGTGATACAGGTCTCATAGATCATTTATTGAAATGACATGCTTAAAAGCATCAAACAAGACCCTTCACTTGGCTGTGAAACAGCTAAGAATGGTTATATCTCTTTTTCATAAAATGGGCCCAAAAGGTTAAACACCTTGCCCAGGATCACACAATAAATTGGTGGTACAGCTAGGCGTAAGAGAAACTGGTGCCGTTTCCCAGACTCTTGCTTCTCCCCAGTAGACATAACTATCTCTCCATCTCAGGAAGGATTGCATGGTCCAAATTGAAGATGTTTTACTTGCTACTTAAACCGATGGCCCTGATCTCTTAAATTCTCTTGTCTTTTGACCTTGTGCAAGGTCAGAAATGAACACAGTACACTGCAGGGATAGTGGCTTCATGATAAGCATCTAGCCTTGGTGGCTTGAGTGGCTTTTTTTTTTTTTATTTTCCAGAAGATAGACTTTCCAGAGATAGAAAGTCACCTTATGATTTCAACTGAAAAGTTCATGATTCAGAGATAGCCACTGAGTAAGACTGTGTGTTCTGCTACAGCTCAGTTAAATGGTAGAGCCTGTTACTGAGGTTTGCTTTTTTGTCTTTTACCTCCCAAGACATATAAAAGATTGTGTTGTTGCAACTGTTTGAAACAAATAGTAATAATTAACATTTATATAGCACTTTCTGCTTTCTAAGCACTGCACAAACACTAACTAATTACTCTTGGTTTAGTGTAAATTAATGTAATCCTACTCTGCTTTACAATCTATTTGCATCTTTTGTTGACTGAGAGCTAGTTCAATTACTTCTAATCTTTGGTCTAACTAGTCATTAAATGTATGGCTAAGAAGAGCCATTTACATCTTCAATTGCCTTCTCCCCTCCCCAGCTGCTTTATTTGCTTTTCCCTTTTCTTCCCACAATGTCTTTTTGCAGAATATTCCTCAAGCCTGATTCCTGAGCATGGTAGCAAAATCAGGAATCAGGAGCAATACTCCTCATTCCTGAGCATGGTAGCAAAGGTCTCCTTCAGCAGACCAGTGAGCCTTTCCACTCATTTTGTTAAATGATACAAAAACTTCCTCTTCATTATAAGAATGACTTAATAAGTCATTCTGTTTTGCCACAGAAAGTCATATGCAAGACGTTTTCCTATGGCAAACTGAACGACTTATCGCTTAGTCACTAAATTAGTGATCTAATAATAATCCAGAATTTAGTTTCCGGTTTGGACTTGGATAAACCACTTAATCTCTTACCTAGAATTTTATCTACTGAAAAATGTGAAAAATATTTGGCTTTTTTGAATACCGGCACACAATCCAAGAACTCCAGCAAACAAGTTTCTGAAGTGCAAACAGGAGCTGGGCTTTGTGCAGTCTCTGCCACTGACTTGCTGCGTGACCTTGTTCAGGTCACCTCCCTTCCGCCTGCCTGTTCTGCCTGTAACATGGGAGAGATGCAAATGTACCTCCCTGAATGGCTAAATCATTAAGAAATCACAATCATGCAACAACATGAAGGAAGAACTCTACGCTGTGGTTAATCCAACTAAATTTAGACTCTTACTCTTGAACAAGTCAACCTGGGGTCCCCTTGGAGTCAATAAAGAGTCATTTCTAGGTAATAATTTATCTATGTCTGCAATAGATGTCTAAAAGATTTTTTTTCAATGACTCTTGCCCTAGAAATGACTTTTTTCTTCACTGATTGCAGAAGGAATCAAATGTGACTAGTTTGGCTGCAGGTGTTTGCAGGACTGATATTAAAATTAGGTGAGACAAATTCTACTTGTATGGGCAGCCTGTTCACCCCACCATGTAGATTTACAATTGAAGAATAAAATCAGAATCCAAATTTTACTTTCTGAGTTTTTACCATGGTGGTAAAAAAAACCAAAAGTAAATAAAAATAAACCCTACTGTTATTCTAATACCTTTGGGCAAGTAGGAAAGCAGAATTTTGCAAGGATAATAGAAATGCAGTGTTTTATATTTTCACCTGAGCTACAGTATCACTTATCATTACCTTATTAAGCCCCCTCCTTATATATCTTGCAGTCCTGCAGCATTTGTACATCTGGAAGAGAGCATTGAGGTCTGTTTTGGTGGTTCATACCATGTACTTGTCAGCACTGAGCTGCAGCCCAGCAATCAGGTTTAAGTCCTCTTGCCAGAGCGTAGTCAGTGTCAAGCAGACAGGGATTTGTGGGCATGTCGGATGGAGTTCTCTTTGTAAGAGGGATTGCATCTGCTTAAAATCTCTTCTTAGATACCTCTCCTTGTTATTCCAATGAGGGAGCCCTTTGTTTAAGGAAAAAAAAAAAAACAAATAGCAATTATTTTCTATTTCTAATTTGCTATTTTTATCTCTCTATTTTCCCCCCATAGGCATTTTACCTAAGAAAAATATACTGCCTACTGCATAAGCTTGATGTGTAATTGAAAGTTAAGCTTTGGACACAGTAGGGGTTATACTGATTAATCAATCCCTAGCATCTCTCAATGCACTCTGATTATCTCACAGAGAAGTCCGAAAATAAGTCCATAGAAAATCAGAAATCAATTCATGGGCCTTTGCAGTCTTTTTACAGATAATTCATATTTTATTAAACTTAGTTTGAAGTCGGAGCCTTTGGGGGATTTTATCAGCACGAGAAAACAGACTTGTTTCTTTCCCTGCTGAAGGAAAGCAAGGACAGATTACCCAGTACCACAGCATCTGCGACAAGAGCAGCGACAATTTTACACAGGATACCGTCGTAAGACAAGGACAGGTTGGCCTTGTGACTAATCGTCCCGGAGTTTTGGGTGTTTGTTAGTTACGTGAATACTGTGACCTGGGCAAGATACTTGCCTTTGCCTGCAGAAGCGGGACAGCGATACTCACTTTTCCCTATGCCCTGTGTCCTGCCTGATTAGGTGAGAGCTTCCCTCTGCTGCAGGAAGTCCTCCGTCACATTGTTCTGCAGAGTGTCTGTATAAATAGCGTTCATAAATAGGCAGGTACAAAATGAATCTGTCCCTAGCAATGCTTGTTGAGCATACCTTTGAGTATATTCCTCCAAATTCAGCTAGGCCTAGGACATCCCCTGCCATTCCATTGCAGTAGTGAAAGCCAATGCAAGCATAAAGTATTATTTTCAAAGCCAAGCAAAAAAAAAAAAAAAAAAAAAAAGAATTAAAGAATTTAGATATTGCAAGTTTTACATTACACCTCTCCTTCAATTCAAGCTGTCACCCTGTGAGCAGCTCAGACACTGGGCTGCATCCAAAGGGTGTAGAACAGGAGATGGGCTCTAAGCTCTGTTTCACATATGAGGTGCACACCAATATAATACTTATACGAAAAGATACATGGTTTATGCTTTAAACATTATCTGCCAATGGTTTTCTCTTTCTTAGTTTTCCTGCAGCAAACACAGCCACTCCTGACAGTGTCAGTGTTTTCAGAGGCAGGATTAGAGCCTGCAGCGGTGACTGCAGGGAGAAAAGGCAGACAAGCTTTCTTTGCTAAAAGAGTCCCAGCCTTCATTCAGTTCTCTTCTGTGAGAGAAGAAATAATGCATAATAGTGATAAATAAGGTAAACCTGCGAGTGGGTATGAGTTCAAAGCCTTGTTCGTATGGAAAGGGCTGTGAGCTCATCAATATCCCCATGGAAGAGACAAGACCTGTACACACCAGGCGGCGAGTTTAAAGGAGACCCGTGCTTTTTCACACAACACATAATCACATTGGGGGACTACTCACAGGACGTTGCAAAGGCCAAAAGTATTTAAGAGTCAAACGGGATTAGACAAACTCTCAGAGGAGAGGTCCATGAAGGACTGTCAAACCCAGTGGTCCTGCTAAGAAATTTGCTGACCTATGGAGGGGAAGGGCCAACCTTACTCCTTAAATCACTGTTCCCAACCGCTTTCCCCTTCTTCTCTTCCAAAGCACTCACCCCTGGGAGACAGGATACAGGGCTTGATTGTCCTTGAGCCGCTATAATCATTCTCCTGTGCATGATTTCAGGAGCTCTTCACAGGATGGTCAACTCCTAGACACAAGTGCTTGACACACAACAGGCATGCAATTGTTGAGTATAGTCAGGTATTTGAGCAGTTAATGCACAACCCTGTGCAAAGTTTCCCTGTGTAAAAGAGAGTTCAGTTGGCCTCTGATGCCTTACCAAGATTGCTAGTTCTGCTTTGTGTAGCTATATGCAGATAAGAGCCTTTGTTTCTTCCTATTTTTCCCAGAAGCTCACAGAAATGCAAACATTGCCTACGACTGCATTGAGTCCATACAGAGGTAATAAAGACGTGCAGTTTCCTTGTTCAGTTTACTTGGCAGAGAAGCAGGGATACAGAGGGAGTGTATCTAAGTGTGGGAATTCCCTCACCAAATGGTGGGATAAAGAGGTTGAATGACACAAGGTGTGTATGGGGAATTGTCTTGGGATTCTTGCTACATTTTCGTATGGGCCACCATTTTATTATAAAAGTTCCCTGTAGGCCACAGTAAACCACTAAGAGTTAGATACGAAGCTTATCCAAGAGTGGGTACGAAGCTTACCACCCTGAGTGAGCCTTGTACCAGTCTTTTTTTATTGTCTAGGAGATAACTAGAGATTATCAAATACATTTTTTTGTTTTTTTCAGAAGAAAAAACAGACTCTGTTTTTCTTTTCTGGAGGAAAAAGGAAAGACTCCTCCAAGCAGATTGAGGAAACCTGTGCCTAGGGCTTTCACCTAGGATGTTTGAGACACATTCAAGACTTCGTCCTGTCTGATTCAGATTAAGGACTTAAATCTTAGTCTCCTGTATCCCAGGTAAGTGCCCAAATTAGCAGATAGTGGGTGATGGAAGAAGAATGGGAATGCTTTAGTGGGATTCATTCAGTGGCTACCTCCATTTGATGCACCAGCTCTTTCTCACTCTGGGACTCGCTGAGACACAGGCTGGTTTCACACAGTTTGTGGATGTCTGGCACATCACACACCCAAACCTTGAGTCTGACATAGTGAGTCAGGAAAAATTTGCAGTCTGAACCTAAATCAGTCTACGTTGTCAGGCTGGCTCTTCTGGCATTTATTATTTAAATACCTTTATGCATTATCTATTAAACTGAGGTTCTGAAGAAAACCCACTTTGTCCAAGAATGGCTAAATAGATTCATAAAGAGTATTTCAATATAAAACCAAGATTGTTTCCAAAGTAATTTCCATTTTGGGGGAAGCCAGAGTAGGGTTCTGATGACTGCAGCTGCAAACTGCTTATACTAGTCAAAAACTATTTGAAAGCTTTTTTAACTTCTGGCCCCAAAATATTCCCCTAGCACAGGCTAAAGGCTGCAGCCCATGAGGGAAGACTTAGGGGTTTGCAAACCAGAAATAATTGAGATAATTGCATTCCAGCCCCCTTCATGCTTTCCCACCATACTTCAAATATCAACTACTGTTTCAAGCTTTTCTGGGTCTCCAGCTCATTGCAGTTGTAGATTTATTCACAAAAAGGTCACAAACCACATCTTTTGGACAGGACATTACCAATTGCCTAGCAAGTCTCTTACTAGTAGAAGAAAGGCTTAGTGGTTGAGACCAGAAAAGGGAGTTTTTGTTACTTTCTTTGAGCACTGGGTTGAATCCAAGCAGTGTTAACTCGACTCTTCATTCTTCTCTCTTGTGCCTGCTTCTTTCCAAAGCCTTTGCCAAAAATGTGAGAGGACGTTATACCTACAGCTTAATTTATTTCCTACAAAGACCTCCTGGGATCTGAACCTCTGTTATAAATCTGAAGCTTAAAGTTTAATAAAAAACACAGGAGTCTTTTATGTTATAGAAGAATCTCCCAGAAACCTGGTAAATAGCATCACACTGTTTAAGCCATGGTTGTATATTTGCTAAGATCAGATCATTGCAGCCTCTGATCACCTGGCAATACAAATTTGATTTGAATCACCCCTAAGTACATGCCTAAATATCTGCTGAATACAGCAGAACATTCAACACTACATTTATGCTGGCTTTGTGCTTTAGGCCAGGTGTGGAATGGTAGGAAGTATCACAGATTTCTCCGGACAAACAGAAACGACCAAATAAGATTTCCCAGGTTCAACATTTTGTGTCATGAAACCAGAATACGGAGCCTCAAACCAGGCATTTGCATCCTCATGGAAGTGTGGTGGCACTGTCACAGTGGACCGTGTTGTTTCAAATAAGATGTTAAATGTCAAATGATGACTTAACTTGGTGTAGGACACTAATAATCACAGACACAAAGTCATTTAAGCACCCGAACTCGCAACATCTTTGATTGCAGCTTAGGATCCTGAGTTGGAGCTAACTTCCCAAATAACATTGCTGCTCTGACCCCAATATCTGTTGGCGTTTTGGAGATTAATGTACACCGTGGTGAAAAACTGTCTCTCTTTTGACTCTGAGTGGGGTTTTCATCATTCACCATGGGATTTCACTGGTCAGACACAACTGCAATTGTTCATGCTCCACAGTCTTTCTGACTGAAGGGCACTATCCAAACATGAAAGAGCATCTTATTAATAATACCTGAGGTTCATACTACTCTTCTCACACAAAGACTTCAGACATGCATTGGCCAAGATTTTTTAAATTAAGTATTCTGCTGTGCTTATGTGACTTGATTCTCAAAAAATCCAGGGCTCAATAGCAGACTCTGCCTGGGAGATCACGACTCTCCTCTCAGTTCTGTTGCTTTCTTCTTGTACCACCTTAAGCAAGTGACTTTGACTTCCCATGCCTCATCTCTTCCTCTATAAAGTGAAGAAAAGGGTACTTGCTCACTACTTATCAGCATTAGGTCTTAGTTAACGATTCGATTTGTGGAGCCCAAAGGACGGAAAATAAAATCCAGCTTGCTGCTCGGTATTCTGTGGCTGTGCTCATCCTACAAAGGGCAGCAGAAATAAAAAACAGAAAAAAACTGCCCGAAGCAGTGGAATGACAAGATCTACTTTAAGAAGACAAAACCCAGGCCCTGCCAAGTAAGATGATGCCATTTTTGCATAGGTACTTTTGCAGAGGAAAACAAACAACTATGGGACATCGCTTTGCTTCCTCCAGCACAAAGGTGAGCTGAATCAACCCACCAGGATTCACGCTCACGCTTTCATGGGGACAAGATATTTCACTCTTCCAGCTTTCTCATCACCCCGTTGCCATAACTATATAGCAAACACATAAAGCTATCTCTACTATTTAAACCCTCACATTTTGACAGAAAATTGGATGATATGACATGCTGCCTTCCAGAACAGGCGCTGTCTATCACCTTGCTGTTAATCTCTGTGATTAGTGACCGGCAATGTAAGTCAGCTATCAAAGACCACCTGTCCCTTTTGCTGTAAGCACCTCCTAGCATATCGCTTTGTGGTGTCACACTCTCTTGTCTGGTTTTTGATTGATGGAAGTTTGTCTTTTGAGCGGTGACTCGGAAAATAAATCATTCCCCTTGCCATTCATTGAGTGCGATTCTGCAGCACAAAGCCGGTGTGGTTAATCAAAGCTCCAAAGAGCAACAAAAAGCAACAGAACCGCGAATGAGGAGGATAGATATAAAGGATAAAACATAATAAAAAGGATTATTTGGGAGCCAACCAAAGCAAAAGCAAAATAAAAAGAGCTGCAAATAAACATTGCGTTTACTGCACTACTGCACCAGAGCTAGAAAGCTGATTTTTTGTTCCACTTCTTGACACATATGCAAGGATGCGAGAAGAGTCCCACACCTCTGAAAAATATAACTATGATGTCAAGGAGTCTGATTTTACAGGCTTTAGCATGTGAGTAACCCTTTCTGGGGTCAACGGGATTTTTCTGAGTTGAGTAAGTAAAGCCTGAAGGATGCTTCCGTTGTGAATTGTACTCCAAACCAGTTTGTGGTCCAGCTGGGACTGTACATTCAGGGGGCTGACAAAAATAAGAATGGCTACTGCCATTAATTGGCCTGGAGAAAAAAACAAGGTGAAATTTGATATTTTATGCAGACAGCAGTATGATGAAAGAATCAAACTGAGCCAGAAACACTGCATTACAGGACAAGAAAGTCCTTTCCAAGTAGAAATGGTTCAGAGCAGAGGCTTTTGTACTTTTATGGAGGGAGAAAGAGTGAAGGGATGGAAAGCACAGTATTAGAAGCCTTGTTTTTTTATATCAGGTCCAGCAAGTTTATGGAAGCTTTTAAAATTATGAGGAGCAATCATGAGCTAGAGGCGGAAAGAAACTGGCGTTTGAGTATGTAACTGAGACGAGTGCGATTCTTTGTATTCGCCGAGTGCCAGAGAAGTCAGGAAAAATGTGAGGTGTTGATGGCACGGGTGAAATTGTAGCAGGATTGAAATTAAGACACAAGGAGTAGCAGATAAAAAATAATAATATATCACAGAAACACTATGAGGCAAATTCCCTGATGAAACAACTCCATTGAAGGCAAGGTATCCAAACCGCCTGGGAACTGGACCATAAAAATGAGATGAAAAGAACTGCATGTCCATGGATAGGTGCTGGAAACTTACTTAAAAATGCAACAGGTCCTTCTTTAAAAAAAAAAAAATAAAAAATCTTCGTTATGTGTTTTGGGGGTGACCTTTCTAGTTGAAAAGTGTCTCCTTACAAGCGGCGAGAGAGAGAGAAAGAAAGGGCCAAGGTGAGTTAAATTTATAAAGACATGAATGAATTGGGAATTGAAACACTGTTATAGAGGAATGTGTATGTGAATGGTGCAAATTTACAGGGCTATTTTTGATGAACTGTAGGAGGAATTTCAGTTTTTCAGCACCTTTCTTTACAAAAAGAAAAACCTTATTCTGGTGGGAATTCAGTCAATTTCCTGATGGTTTTTTGGCCATTTCCTAAGTTGCAAGGTTACTAATGGTAATTACAGACCCCGTTTGTACCTTGTGGCTCTAACTGTGCAGAAAGGTTTTCTTGGCACGTGTGCCTCTCCTGCTAGAGGGGTTTTAAGTGACTGGCCCTTGGTAGCAATTGCTGCACTACTCATGAGCAGAGAGAAGCCACCTTTCCTCATTTCTTTCTTATAAAGTATAGCAACCGCTTCTCGCTCACATTTTACTATCTCCATCCCCCATGACAATAAAACACAATTTCGGTATTCATTATAACAGCTCTTACTATAGCCCCATTGTGAAGGAGCCTGTTTTAAGGTGCTTTAGGAAAAGGTACAACAAACCTGCTCCTTTTGAGGATTTCACACAAACAGAGACGGTATAAAGGAGACAAACCAATTCAGTAAGAGTTGCAAAAAAAGTCACAATTTCTCAAGCCAAAGAAGCTTTGTTGTTTTTAAGGGAGGAAGACAGTGCACTGAAAACCAATCGGATGCTCTATTCCTTTTACCTCTCTCCAGTGTAAAAGTACCAATATGTTTGAGTCAATGCAGCCGAATATCTACCAATATTTTGTAGATCTCTTACACACCATTACTATGTTAAATTGATCCTTTAGCATAACACCATTTCCCTCACTATTGTTTCTAAGTTCAGGCCTTAGTTTTTGCACCTCTCAGGCCCTTACTCTGCAAAACATTTAACATGTGTAAATTTTGGCCAGTGAGTAATCCCGTTTGCATTCACTGTACTGAGCTTACACAGTTCATGAATGAATTTAAGTCAGTGGGTTCGGTGCTTTTAAACACATGTTTAAAATCAAAGTGGTGCTCAAATCTCTGCGGATGACTTAAGTAAAGCTCAATTATAAGACACTCCCCCCTGCTTCCCCCCCGTCCTTCCATTTGGGTTCAATAGTTTCTATGCGTTTTGCTGACAAATAGGAAGTGTGAACTTGGTCTGCTGCCATCACTGGAATAGATTGGGAGAGAATTAAGTGGATTTTTTTTTTTTTTTTTTTTTTAAAAGTAGTGTCTTAATTTCCGGGAAGAGTGCCACAGAAACTGTACAAGCTGTCGGAATTGGGTTCTGTCATTGCAAAGTTCATTTTGGAGGTTAAAGGGACAAAACCCAGAGAGCAGTCTTAGCAAAGTCAGAGTTGCAGAAATAGGATTGGGACCCTCTTTTTCTTTGCTCAGCTGCAGGTGTATCTCACAGCCACCCTGCAGCTCTTGCTCTCTCCTTCAGTCTCTCTTCAACTCAAGAATTTGCTCAGTTATGCTTGCGCCAGACAGCTTGGAAAGTGAAGAATTCATAATAAAATGTTGTCTTCAAGCTTCTGCATTAGTATTGTGATTGGTAGGTTATCAGAGCCTGTGCTAAGAGCCTTCCATCCTTCACAGCGTCATAGTTTTGAGAGCCACAAACGCTACATTACACCACATCCCTTTAAACCCACCCGCAAAGCTCACAGCGCATCCGTCCTCGACTCCTGCACCGTAGCTGTGTTGTGCTGCAACACAAACCCAGGGCGCAGGCTCTGAAGCAAGGCTGGCGTCCAAGAGTCATGGAGGAGTACGATTTTATTAGTATGTTCAGGATTTAGCCTTTCAAGAGAGAAATGCCAGGAGAATGTGATTCAGTCCTTGCTAATGCATTTCCATACGTATTTGTTACGAAAAAGACCAAGAACTGACAGTGTTTTCTGATCCTCTTCCTTTCTGTTTTTAAGTACTGCTAGTAAAAAACAATATCCTGGTGTGGCATTTAAAGACTCGGCTTCTGTTCTTTAGTGGTCAGGAGGAGTCGGTTCCTGAGAAACTCAGCCTGTAATTACAGATTTCAATGTTTGGTTTGTGGGTTTTATCAGTATTTTTCCTCATAAACCAGTTTAGGTATTCAAAAACATATTTTACCATCTTTCTGCAAGTCATTGACTTTTTTTCTGTGGCTTCTGTTGCATTTAATAAACTTAAAGTGAAAAGACAATGTATTAATTACTTTGACAAAAATACTCTTAATACATGTTTTATTTCTGATATCAATTTTCTTTGTGTGCAGATATGTATGCTTGCATACCAGTGCATATATACATTGGTTTTCCCACAGGCATAAATCCCAGGCCATGCTGTTACATGAAGCAGAGCACTATCATTTATTTACACTTTCTCAACTCTGCTTAAGTTCTAATATATTTCCAGCTGAGTAAAGACGAGCCCTCTGAATAGGAAGACATTTTCATCTGATTTCCATCCATATCTCACCCCTTCATTCTTCTTTTCTCCCTCTCCCTTCCCACTTGCCTTCTTACACTGTCACATTCTTTTGTTCATTCCTTCTAACCTCACGATCTATCAAAACACTTTAAAAACTATAGGACAGCATTTTTCCAAAGTCTTCTGGCTGCCCAAATAGAGACATTTCAGCATGGCCTGATTTCCCAGAGATTAGGTGACTGATGTACCAAATACATGCCTCCTGGAGATGTCTGAATCACTTCCCATGGAAAGAAGACACAGAAAATCACAATCATTTTCGAATCCCCAAGTGCGTGCCCAATTCAGACAGATGCAGGTTGCTGCATGTATGTGTCCCGCTAGCTGTGGCAATTATTAAATGACTCACACATAACTGAGACTTGCTTTCCATTGGTAATTGTTCTAAGAGGGTTTTCCTGCAGGCCGTTAAGTAACCTCTCTTTTTGTTCATTGCAAGAATGTATAAAGAAGGCAAATTAACCTTCAGGTGCCCAAAGGTGTGAACCTATATCCTATTTCTTTTATTCTCTCTTTCAGGTTATTCCAATCTGACCACCACACGGACGTCATTATTTTAATGTTGAATACTCAGACAAGGGTGCCATGGATGTAAAAGAAAGGAAACCGTATCGATCTCTGACACGGCGCCGCGACACTGAGCGCCGCTACACCAGCTCTTCAGCTGAGAGTGAGGACAGCAAGGTACCCCAGAAGTCCTACAGCTCCAGCGAGACCCTGAAGGCTTATGATCAAGGCTCCAGGTTGACCTACAGCAATCGGGTCAAAGACATGGTGCACCAGGAGGCCGACGAATTCTGCCGAGCAGGTGAGTACATTTCAGCAGATGCCGCTGCAGGCAGTGTGAGCGAATCAGCTGAGAGCCGGGGCTGGGTGGGAGGCTACCTTTGAAGGAGTCTGAGGCCAAAAGCAGGATATAAGGAAAGAGAGCAGCAAGGAACATCTTCATTGTATTGGACAGCCGTGGGTGCATGCAAACGGATGTCCTTAGGTGGGCTACCACTAGCCTGTGTTCATTAGCATCTACTACGATACATTCTCTGTGTCTTAGCCTTTCTGCCTCCAACAGCCCTTTGCCACTTCCCGCCATGAGACCAGACCCCCCTGTGCCCCTGCTGCACAGTACTGACATGGCGTGGAAAGCCCCTGCCTGCTCAGGAGATTTTTTCGCTATGCCACGTGCCTGCTCTGGCATGAAGAAAGTCAACAAGGATCCTGCAGCAGAAGACAACCAGGGGACAGTGCCACTGTCCACGCTGTCCATCTCAGCTACAGCAAAACCCAAGAAGCCTGGAAGAAGGGAGGCAACTGAGCTGCAGGTGGGATGAACCACCCTCAGCATTGTGCGTGGCCTGCAGGCTGTAGGTTTGAGATGGTGACATGCTCCAGTATTAGAGGAGTGGTAAAGAACCACTTTTAGGACTTTTAGGACTCTGTTTAGCGAATCTGGGTCACAGGAGCTGTGCAGATGTGGAGGTTCACGGGTCAGCATGGGCTCCACAGTCCTAACAGAGATTCCAGATATTCTCCTTTTTATTGCTAGCCTGAAGTCAGTGAAGTTATATTGTCACTGCTGCTGTTGCCTATGTGAGGTAGATTTCTGGCCCCTGCTATAGTCTCATCTTCATTTTTCTGTAGAGGCATGAGTTACTTAGTTCAGAAACCAAGCAGGGCTTCACATAAATTATTTTTAGAAGTCCATCAAGAAAAGCATAAAATGACAAAGCGAGTCAGATGGAGTAGGCAGCATTCCAGACAATGAGCATAAAATAGCTGACCCGGGCTGCTCCGAGCACACCCTCTGCAGTTTGGAGAAGCTGATTCCCCAAAGGAAATACATACAACTGTGCTCGTTTAACTTGGGGGCTGCTTAATTTCGCTCTTCAAACACCATGCAGTTGGGGTTTTGGTGCAAGACTCTAAAGCATGCACAAGGAAAATGACTTGCAGAAGTATCTTTGTGCATATGGCTTTGGTGTTTGTATTTCAGGATAACTGCAACAGGCAATCATTAACAAAAGGGCCAATAGGTGTTGTAAGTAATACTTTGCAATCATAAAAGGAGTTTCCCTCTTAGCAACTCTGAAGTACTTCATCCCCTCTAAGGAATCTATGAAGTTATAAAGAAAAGGAAACCTTTTAGGTCATTGAGTTTTCTCACTTCATACAATATATTCACCATGCAGGATAGATGTGAATTAGTACAGGTCAGCGGTTTTCAACCTGAGGGTCTGTGAGGCCATGCAGGTCCACAGACATCTCCTAAGAAGCCCACAAAAGATAAATAAGAAAAGCCAGTCTGTTGACAGTGAGTATAAATTTGTTATACACAAGTTCATACTTTCCTAGGAAAATTTAGTAGGGTACTGAGAAATAGTAAAACCCACTGGTCTAAGTGGCTGAAATTAATCGAGAAGAAGTTAAGATTAACCATGTCAGGGCACCAGTTCTCCTTCTGATATGTCACCCACAGATTTTTCAATTTATAATTTTCTCCCAGATTATCCTGAGAGTCCCAAGGCTGGCCTGAAGAGTGTTCACAATTACCCCAGACTTTCTGCGCCACATTTTTCACTGGCACAAAGCCATGAATGGACCTCACTTTGTGCTGCTGCTTGGGCTCACGCCAACTGAAACCAAGCCTTATTAGCCTGTTTGACATCAACAAGGCAAAGTGAATTTCTCTCCTGCATTGGTTTGGAAGGCAGAGGAGGGAAACCTTTCAAATTGACCAAATAAACTCAGTAAATAAACAAGTCAGCATTTAAATGGTTTTAGCTAGAGTGCGAGTGCCAGCAAACGTGCAAGTCAGCACAGGAAAAAATAGACCAGGTCTGAATTAAAAAGTCTCAGATATTTATTATCTTCCTTTTATTGACTTGAGTTCTTCCAGCTTAAAAGGCAACAGTGAGCATAGAATATGAAAATTGATGCATCTCCTGCTGTTTATTGCAAATAAATTTGATTTTCAGTTAATTGTAGCAGTCATTTTTCATGATTTATGAGCTGCTGTTACTGGAGAGCATCAGTCACGCTGCACATTGATGTGTCTGACGATGCTGAGTGTGGCTTGTTTCAGGGCAAGGTGGAACTCGCCGTCAGTGACTGAAACGTGCAAGCAAAACCAAAAGATGACCTTTTCCAGTACTCCACGGAGGATAGTTTAAAAACTGTCTGGCCTTGCACAAAAGTCAAAATTGGAAGAGACGAGCTAAGTCTCTGGGGAGATACTGCTTCCTTGTGTTTATAACGTAGGTCAAGTTCATTTGCTATCTCATGCCGTGGAGTAGCAGAGGACTCCCTCTCAGACCACTCTGCAATCAAGTTAAATGGATTAATTTGCCACAAGCTTGTACTGTGCTCCCTGAGCAAGGCCCTAGGATTTGACGGAGGTGTGAGCCCCAAGCAACCTTATCTGTCCACTCTGTTTGAAAGCTTTAATCTTGTTTGGTCAATTAAAAAGGTGTGAAGTTCATGAATGCTTTATATAGTGTGAGTGCTATCAGCTGTAGATCCATAACCAGCTGAACCATGGTTATTTCCTCTTGACGTCAAACAGTTCCTTCTCCGAGCTTTACGTGGAAATGTTGTCCAGTTCCTTTACTCACCTTGCATTCAAACGTCTTCTCTCTGTTCACTATGAGCTGCAAAGCCAACTGAATGAAAAAGTGTAGTAAAATAGCATCTACTTTGGGCTAGCTCGTCATTCGATGTGTGTGTGCTATAATACAAGAGACCTTCCCCGTGCAGCAGGGCTCAGGGACAAGCCAGGATGTTTCCACAAGCATGAAACCAGACTCTGGAAAAGTAGAAATCTGACTGTTTCTATTGGATACAGATTTTCCGCCATGTGATATTTAACATCAACAAATGGAAATGTGAGGAGAGCCACATACATGTGTGGTTTTGAGCAGGGAGAGAATCATAACTCAGTTCTGGATACAGCCTTGAGGTCCAGATCTGATGAACAGATTTCAAAAACGAGTAGATATGAACTTCACTGTTCAAAGTTAGGTTTGGGCCTGAACTTTCCTGGAGATCATGCATTCAGGTTTATCTTGTTGAAACATGTCTGAGCTGCAAACACTGCTCTAAAACTGAGTCTGCGGCCTGTGCATAGATTTGGCAGTTCCACCTCTCTCTTTGTTGCAGGGGATTTACTTATTGAAATAATGGGAAGAAGCCAGCTAGACTGAATTTGATCACCGGTGTTGGTATTTGGCCATGATCCAAGGCCTGATGCCTCCTACCGGTTATAGATAAAGTTCCTTAATCCACTCCATCAAGGCGTAGCGTAACAGGAGCAGGGGTGCACTGTGCCGTATAAATGCACAGCGCAGCTAAAGGCATTCATGGGTGGCCAAAATCTTTTAAAGACATTCAGAGCTGAAAAATAAAAGCATGCATTAATAAATAAATCTGGATTAAAGTGGAGCCACTAATTGCTCTCCCCAGCTTTCTCGTGCAACTTTCTGAACAAAGCGTGCTAATATCTGAAGCCTCATTCACATCGATTCGGTCTGATTTGGAAGCTCTGCAGGTAACTAGACATGAATTCAAGAGTCATTTTTCAGGTTATATTTTTAGTCAGCTAAACAATTGCATCTGTTTGCAGCCAAATAACCTCTGCTGTGACTGTGTCAGAATGAATAGCTAAACTGAGTCAAGGTGTGAGTGGTCAGCAAGGGGAAAGTGAGATCGCCAAAGGAAATTTAAATCCCCAGTATGTAATTTCAGGGATTTCAACGAGCAGAACTCACTCAAATTTCCCATTGTAGTAGAGTTGCCAGGTGTATGGTAGGACTTTTGATCATTGCGTGCCTCATTTTGCTTATGTCCCGAGAAGATTACTTTTTGCCTCTCCTAAAGAATTCCACCATTTTTCCATCCGTCTTTGCTCTCAAATTTGATTATTTCATTGAACACGCCCTGAGTTTTTGTCAGGTTCCAGAAGCAGGAATCCAGTTGCTTTTTGGCATGGTCACTTGGTCTCCCACTAACCAAGACCACAAAACAGGGGAATTTTTGGTATGTTGTTAGGACTTGGGAGCTGCTGTGCCCCACTTGAAGACAGAGGATGAATGGTTCTGCCATTGACTTGTGCTAGACGAAACCATCCCCTATTAAAGAGTAACCAGGCTGGCTGCTGTGTTTTCTCCCAGGAGCCAACTTCTCTTTGCGAGAGCTGGGTCTTGAAGACGTGACACCCACACATGGGACTTTGTACCGGACTGATATCGGGCTGCCTCACTGTGGCTACTCCATCAGCGCCGGCTCGGATGCCGACACGGAGGCAGACGTGGTCATGTCGCCTGAGCACCCCGTGAGGCTCTGGGGACGCAACACCAAGTCTGGACGCAGCTCCTGCTTGTCGAGCCGGGCCAACTCCAACCTCACCCTCACCGACACGGAGCATGAGAACACCGAAACCGGTAAGTGGTGACAGCACATGTGATGTCAGCCTCGAGCTCTACCAGGAATGCCTCTTCTTACCGCTCCACCTTAATCTTCCTTAGGTTTTGTGGTTTTTTTTTTTATCAGACTCAGTGAAAACACTCTTCTAATAGCCCCATGTCGTGGCCTTTTGTACTGTCCTACAGAGTGTTTGTTAATAAACTGCAGGAGAAGCTCCTACTTATTTATCACAGCGACAGAGATCATTCAGTGGCTGTAATACTCTCTCTGCTTTTTGTAGCGACCTTTCAGACAAAAAGCATTTAAATCTCCCCTCCCCTGGCTGATGCTGCTCTTATCTTTGCTACAGATTTTCAGGGCAGATAATTTCCTTCTTTTCCTCACTGGTTCCTTGACAGGAGCCGTTTCATTTATGTAAATCAGCTGACTGCTCTCTGAAGGAAAACGATGGTGAAATATTTTTAGAAGACTTTTTCTTCGTGTGAAATAAAAGCTGAAGGTCACAGATTTTTTATCTCTGTAACTTTGTGTCCCCAGCTGTGGGGACTCCTGCATGCGTTTTGTAGGTCTGCGAAGCTTTTGGTCAGCAGTTCTGCCAAGCAGTGCAGGAAAGAGAGAGGATTTTGATTCAATTGCAGCTTGACCTGGGGGTTCACACAGCCCTATATGCCTTTGCACCTTTAATTCAATTATGGCACAGCCTGCTTCTTAATATAGCCTCTGCGAACAAGTCATCAGGAGCTTGAGCTCGGCGCAGAAAGCTGATGTGAAATGACTGTATTGCTTGTTCTCTTTATGCTTTTTGCCACAGTATTATAGTGACAAATGATGATAACTTTTCCTTGGGAAGCCATGACACGGTGAGACATACGCCACCCACATGATTTTATGCTTAACTCCAACAAAATTACAGTAGAAGCTTATTAAGTTTCTGCTCAGAGATAATGATATATTAGCAGAGTTCAAAGATAAATGGCCTTGTGTTTAAAGGATGTAGGGAAGAATCTTTTTAAATTATCTTTACAAATTTTTTTTAAGTTTCTTAAGTGTAGTATCTTACAGCATTGCACCCGTTAGGACAGGCAAAGACGCAGTGCCAGATTATATCGTTTTCCTTCCAAGCCTTGTGTTTTGATGAAAAAACAGAGGGATCATCAGGGTCAATTAGAGTTTTGCACACTCCCAAGAAATTGCTAGAAAACAACCAAAAGCAAACACCTTGAACTTCCTTCCCATTCTCCTGTAGCTAAAGCTCTCTCTTGTGCTTTTCATGGTGGTGTATGAGCAGCTGTGATCCTACCTCATGCATTTTTCTTTCCACGCCTGCTAAGAAAAGCAAAGTACAGAATTTTAGTCTTTTTTTTTTCCTTAAGAGAGAAGAATTACATTAGCTACTGGAGTCTTTTCCCCTGGTTTCCGTAATGCTATCTCTACATGTGCAAATGCAACTTTGTACCTACAGATCACTTACAAATGAAATTATATTAGCAACAACACATTAGCAACAGCACATGCCTTGAAAGGCTTTACTGAAACTAATAACAGAGGCAGTAGTACTCATGTCAGGACTGAGACAGCCTCCAATTCCTCTTCCCTTAAATTTAATGACACACTAACCATTTGTTGAACCACCATTTCACAGCAATTAGGAAAGAGAAGACAGAAAGGTAGAGAACATACCTGCAGGTTTTTTAGGTGCTGTACAGATGCAGAAGGAGTTTCTTTGGACCCTAGGCATTTGCAGTCTTAGATGTTGAGTGTTTTGAATGCGAAAGGCTATAACGTACTCAAAAATACAAAGTCTGTGTAGCATAAATAAAATCTAGAGAGTGGTGCTGTCCAATATGTAATTGTATGGTTCACACTGAGAAAAAAGAGGTGGTGGAACTCGAGGGAAAATATTACGATCCAAACTGTGCCGTTGGGGAGCTTCAGCTGATGCTTAGACTTCCCTGGGAAGACAGCAGAGACATCAGCCAGGTTCAGGTCAGAAAAACTAGTCCAAAGCTTAGAGAAAGACACAACATTTCAATATAGGGATTGAAGCTGAATTGGTGGTATAAATGTATCCAAACAAAGCTTGCAAGGGAAGAAAACAAGAAGGACTAAGGACAAGTCTTAACTGTACACAAAATTTGGACATTTTCATTTTGTAATTGCATGGCAGAGATAAAGGTGTGAGAAACTTTTGTACACAAACCTCTCACAATCTGAAACCTGCTGTTGCAGAAAATGAAGCCTGAGATCCTCTCAGAAGCTTTGTCTAGCAAACGCAAAGGCCGCTCCGTTTTTCATCCCTCTGCACAGAAGCAGTGTTACTCTGGGCCCACCACTGCTAGCAATCACACAGGCTATTTTGAGAAATCCCAGATTTATAGGAGAAATGTTTTCAAGAAGACATGAAATTTTGCTAATGGCAGCATAAAGTAACATAATGCTATGACTCAGTTTACAGGATACCTTTATTAGTCAATATTAATTGTTGACAGTATCGATAGAAGTTATAGCCTTTTGCTGAAGTCAATATGGAGCTTTATGAACCTGCCATCAATAGAAGATTTTATGGAGCCCATTAAACCAACTTTTCCAATGAAGGTTAATGTCAGCAATTTTTATGCTGTTCATTATTTATCCAAAATAAATAATCAGAATTTACTTCTGATGCTTGTAAATTCAAAGCTGTCGAAGCACGATTCTGCCGAGACATTTATTGTGTTCTTAGAAAATGAGAGGTCTGGCTCGCTCAAAAAGCAGGTTTGCTTTTATTTCAGAAGTGGTGATGCCTTGAAGGAACAGATACACTGCTCAGTAAGTGCAGCCCCAGTCCACCCCTCTGTCTTTAAGGAAACCGATGAAGTGCTCTGGTTCCATGGCATATTACAGTCCATAAATCACTTGCACAGGCAGCTGGCATGAAAAGCCATGCGTTGCTTTATCTAAACTGTTCCCAGGCTTTCCAGGAGGTTGAATGCTTTTACTAGGTTAAGAGTTTGTTTTCACTGAAGAGTTAGATTGAGTTATACCTCTGGCATTGCCCTGCGTTCAGATCCTGCACACCCAAACAGCCCCAGTGGCTTCCCCTCTGTTGGGAGGTGCTTTTCACTTGACCTGGATGGTCACTTAGCAGAGTAAGGGGACAGACTGCTCAAGTTACTGCACCTTGTCCAGGGATAACGCGATCGCTTTGTGCTACTAATGTAGCAGGCACTTCACGTAGCTCAAGGGTTATTCTGCAGTTTGACCATTTCGGCTAAGCTGAAATTGTGAATTCTCATTAACAGTTCAGAGCCATGCACAGGGAGGAGTTTGGTTCCTGGAAGTCTGGCATTGAAGTTAGGAGAACCTCTTTCCTATACTAGTTCGCACTGTTTCTCAGCAAGATTGACTGAAGCAAAAAAAGTTCCTGAAGTGGTCATTTGGATCTGAGCCTGAAGTTAACTGGCATTACCGTAGGTAACCCTGATCAGGCTTTGTACTGAGCCAGCAATTGTTTAATGTAGAGAAGAGCACAATGAAGGAGAACAAGGTAATAGTCTTCCAGAAATTGACTTATTTTGCAGCAATTCAGTCACATACTAAAAGCAAAATACTTCTGATCATAAAGACTTCATCATGAAAATACAGTACCACAGAATAATTTATGTTGGAAGGCATCACTGAAGGTCTCTGGTCCAGTCTTCTGCTTAAAAGAGGGCTAACGCTGAGGTCAGATCAGGTTGCTCAGTTACATTTTGAGTATCTCCCAGGATGGAGAGGCCACAATGTCTATGCCCTGGTTCTGGTGCTGACCACGCTTGTTGTGAGCAACTCTTCTCCTAAGAGCTAGTCAGAATTTCCACTGCCGCAACTCATGTCCATTGCCTCCCCTCCGCTCACTGAGCATCTCCAGGAACAGTCTGATTCCATCTTCTGTATATCCCCATACCTAAAATAGTTAAAAGACAGCAGCTAGATCTCCTTTTAGCCTTTCTTCTCTGAGCTGAACAAAGCCACCTAGATCCTCCTCTCCTTGGAAACAATTTGTAGGCAGTTAGGCACTGGAAGAGATGGTCAGAAGAGTCTGGGAAACTCCAGTCTTAAAAGTTTTTAAGTGTAAACTAGACAAACAGCTGCTGGGAACAGTCTATATTGGATGCTGCCTCAGAGTGGCTGTACACGCTGGCCTCTTGAGCATCCCTCTTTCTCCAACTTCAATAGTTTGTAGCATTGCTGAGCTTTCTTTGACTTCAGGGGCATGCAAGATTGTTCAGACGGGGCGTTGAGCACCTCAGGCTTTCGTACTGCCTAGGGCACTCCTAACGGATGTAGGCATGGACAGTGTTTGTGTAAGCACCCATGAAACAGGGTCTGAACATTTCCTTTGGGTGATCTTACCCCAGATCCACCCAAACTGTTATGAATCATGCTGGTAGCCCCCAGATAGATCCAAACATGAAAGATGGGCAGCAAATGTAGATATTCCCATACAGAATCCCTTCCTACAGAAGAAGAACCACTTTTTTCTCTGCCTTCAATGTGATAAAGAGCTTACTGGTTTATTCAGCACGGTCACTGCAGGATTACTTTAGACCTGGACCAACAGCATTTTTAAAATTTGTCTTTGGAAAGTGGAGTTGCAGCCCTTTTCTAAAAAAACCTAAGTACAGTTTAACTTCCGGCTATTCCAAAGAAGCTGAGGCAAAATAAGGATTCACTTCAGGTTTAATCTGGGTTTAGTGTTAATATCCACCAAGGCACGGAGTTGGTTAAATATGAGAGGGAGCAGTAGAGAGGGGGAGCAGTTTTCTTCGTTAGCAGGACGAGTCAGCAGTGATTAACGCTGTGTACATGTGCAGAGTGGAGATGAAGTTTCTCTCTGTCGTCATCTCCTCTTGGGAAGAATGTGGGCAGCATCAAAGAGGCCAGAAGGATCTCACAGGCAGGATGAGTAACATCAGATGGCTCAAGACAGTTCAACCAAGCTGGAGACACTCAATTGTGATATATTGTGTAAAGAAATTCTTGCAGCAGAAGTGTTGCTGAAGTGTGGCATTTTCTTATCTAGCGGACCGAAAGATTAGTAGACATGAACTAAAATTCCAGATCTAACCACCCTGGAAGCCAAAATTCAGGCTGCAGGACCATTGCTGCCAAAGTGTGCTGTGCTGCAGAGTCAGGTCCTTCTTTGCATCTTCACAATTCAAAAATACGTAGGAAACGTCATCCTGCAAACAGTTCTGCATGCATTTCTTCTGTGCAAAAGGGGTGAGAATGGCATTGCTGGACTCAAATCTCCCATTTAGCAATGAACTGAATGCAGGTACAATCAGCCCCAACAATTCCACCACGCATCTGTTGGTCACCTCTGTTTAGGAAGAGCAGTTTAATCTCAAGGTCAATTTGTCTTTGGCTTCACCTCTGAAATCACCAGTCAGTGCCAAAAGTGGTACGGTGACTGTAGCAATACAGACACTTACTCACTGGTGACAAGATTAAGAGTACCAATTCATTTTACATTGCTGGACCCACATCCTACAGAGAGGAATAATTTTTCTTTTAGTCACTACTGTTCTGGGATGCATTTAAATGAGCGTTAAAACTGTCAAGCAAACAACCAGCCCAATATCCAAACCTGCTCTCCAAGCCTCACTCACTTGAGCAGAAAGGTAGCGAACACGTTACGGTTTAACTTTTGCTTTCCCATCAAATAAATTGCCTTTCTGGAAAACTCTCATAGGTTTTTTTAAAACTGAAACATACTGGCAATCAGGAGCTGGAAAACTCACATGATAGCTCTGCCTGCTATACCATCACAGACCCAACTCTTAGCCATTTTAATTGACATAATACATGATTTAAAGAGCATTTCTTGCAGTAACCGCCACACTTTCTGCTTCCACACTGCTTAAGCCATTACTGCTGCTGGAAGGAGTGCTTAAGAAACTGCATAGGAAATTAGGACTCGATAGAATTGAATGCTTATAGAAGATATTTAGAAGCGCAGGGGTACATTACAGCAGGAAATAATTAAAGACAAGTCTTTCAAACAAGGAACACCAAAGAAATGATATAATTTTATTTCTCCTGGGTAGTTAAGAAACGTAACTAATGCTTTCACTTATTCAGTGGTGTCTGATACAAACCTCACTGAAGCCTTTGGATACTCCTCTTGCCATCAGCAGCGTTAGATCAGGCCCTAGGTGTATGGCGGTAACTGGCTGGTTTTGCAAAACAGTCAGTGAGCCAGCATGGTATAAATCCCAGTACTCTTGGTTAAACACCCTGCAACATGCTGTTTGCCCCTAGGTTTCTTGTACACTTTTTGGCTTCTTATTAAATCAGAAAGCTGTCCCAATGATAAAGCCACATGCTCCAGAATTTCATCAGCTTTTTCCAAATATTTTCCCTTCAGAGCTGTTTTACAATAGCTAGGGGAGATATAGGCAAACGGTAATTATTTCTTTGTGTTTTTCTTGTTCCCTTTGGTTGTCCAGAGCTCATCTCCTAATGTTGTCTATACTTGCTACCAGAGGCCTTGCAAGGTTCTCCTAAATAGCTCCGACCCTCTCCAGAGGAAGAATTTTTACTCGGTCTTCTTTAAATTCACCTTCCTGTTTCCCAAATCACGTTGACCCAAATCACTGGCCCAAAATACAATTCAATATATCAGTGCAATTAGCAGAATTACTGTGTAATCTTAGCATTACAGATTATTTGTTAATACCCCAGTTGATAATCTATGGTGACTTTTCTTTTTATTACTGTGTTTTGCTGAGTAATTTCCTTTCAGGCTTCATACACTCTATTGTTAATATTGTTACCGTGGTTGCAGCAACATCATCTTTTTTTTTTTTTCTCCTTTGAATTAAATAGTGCATTATAAAGTACTTCCAGTAAATGAGCGTGTGCTTCAGACATGCTTCTTCTGCGAACCATGTAGGCAAAAATGTGATACTCAGACTCTGGAGAATTCAGAGAGGAGATTTTTAAAAAAAAAACATTCTTTGCAATAAATTAAAAAAAAAGGAATGTGCTATGAGCTATACTTTATTAAGCTTCCCTTATGCCTTTTGAGTAGGGGAAGACAAGAATAAATTAGAATTACCCGGTCAAGATCAGGCATCTGTTGGCTGTCGTCTTTCACTTGCCTCCTATCAGTTGTAACCTTAATATTAACAAGATGTTTCAGCTTGAAATAAAAATTAGCCAGAACCCTTACTACTAAAGATCCATCATCAGTTGCAGAAGTTAGTGAAGAACTACAGAAACAAGTAGCAGATCCAGAAGGGAATTTTCACTAATCCCCTTCCCTGTTTCAGCTCCTCAAAATTCTTACATTGCTCCTTTCCAGGTAGGATTTGCAAGAAATTCCCCATTTTAACAGTACATGGGATACTGCAGCCTACTGAAGCTGCTTTATAGAGATATTCAGAGACTTAGCGATCACTTGAAATGTGAAGGTCAGGGGAAGGAATGTGCCTTCAGGCTCTCCAACCGTAAAGATACTAATATTCCTATGAAGAACATTAGTCCTAAAAAGGAGACTTTAGCTACATGACCATCCCAAATGCTACATTCTCCACTGAAAAATCACTCCCTTGAACTCTGTTACATCTTCCTTACTTGTGATCCGACTTTCTAACCACTGACATTCTTGCTAATGGATTCCTCGTATTTTCTGTCCTCTTATCTTTTTTGCCCTTTTTAGACATTAGCCCTGAGAAGCTTCTTGAAAGTGAAAAGGTGAGGCACCACCTCACTTCTTCACGAGAGTCTCAGAGAAAGTTTTACTGTAATGGGACAGTAAATTGATGGGGTTTAGGGCAACAGACCCGTAATCTCCCTCCACATTCAACTAACTCCCCTGTCCACTGGGTGTAAAACAGCCTTTCAAATGAGGAAACAAGTGGGTGCCACTGTCTCTCAGTCAGGATTCAACCCACCCAAGGGCTGAATGTCCCTTTGGCAACACCTAGCTCACCCCAGGGACCGCAGAGGGAGCCAGCGGCATCCGTGCTCCCGATGTGCTTCACTTTAGGAGGTGAAGGTACATGGGATTAATCTGAGTTTAATAATTCAGTTGATTTTGTTCCACGGTGAAGGAATTCCCACTGATTTCTAGGGCCAATCTCTCTCATCACTGGCCTGTTTTCCTCTAGAGGAAAACAAGTCTTTCCATTTTCCTTTTTTATTATTTTTATTCCCATATGGTATGTCCCACAGAGAATGTATTTTCTGTATTACTGTAATCTGCATCTGAAAGGATGCTGACATTAAAACCCTCCATAATGTTATTCTGCTGTAATGAACTGCAGTTCAATATAGGTTAGTGTGTAGGTTTCATATTATTATTGTGATGATGGTGAAGCTATTAAGCAGGAAAAAAAAGCCCAAACTCTAGAAACTCATTAATAGCCTGAATATTGGGGGAGAGGGCATGTAGAAACAACATTAACAGGTAAGAATTTACTGTTCTTTTCAATTATGCTGTTAATTTTTGTCCTTTCCTTCGCTACTTTAAACTGCCTTGTCATGGAGATTTTTTTTAAGAAAAATAATTGCATTTGGTAATATTGCTGGTAAGCTGCCAAGTATTCTGGAAGTAAATCTGTGCATTTTTTACACTATTTCTGAGTGTCGTAAATAACTTCTTTTGGTGTGAAACACCCTACGGGGAATACAGCTAGGTTCAGCAGCAGAAGACCTATTGCTCTTTTAATAGCAATACTTTGCTTCCAGCCTGTTTTTAGGGTGGGATTTGTGTGCAATGCCAATGCGGAATGGCTAACGCCATGGAGTGAGGATTATGGTCAGGACACTGAGGACCATCAGAGCTGATGGGGACATCAGCGCTTGGGTCACGATGGACCTGCAGCTTGACGGGCATTTGGAGCGGGATTTCGCTTTTAGGGCCAGACATGAGCTCCATCCTAAACAAAGGATCGAGCCCTCCTGGGATAGATGAAAGAGAAGCAGCGTGGAGAAAAGCAAAAGATTGTAGGGAACGATAAATCCAAACGAGGAAGGGGTGATGGCTTAAGGTTCAAAACGGTCTGATATCTATCCCTGTGGCTGAAGGACCCCTGCCCTGCAGCATTAAGCCTGCTGGTTAAGTGTGGACCAGGGAGACAGAGCTTTTTACCTTTGCCTTCTCCCTTTTTCTGCTTCATCCTGGATGTGTAGGGATGCGTGCCAGGCTTTCTCCCCAGTCTGGCATTTCCAGATGCTCATGTCTGTATTTCTGAATTCCCATTTGGGCCACTGCATCTGGTTCTAGGTCCAGCACACAGAGTGTTAGTCCACATCTGGTCCAATCTCCTCCAGTGCCCCTCAAGATATCTGGCTTTGCTTTTCTCAGTGAAGATGCGTCTCCACCCATAAGCAGAACAAAGTGAGAGGAAAGAGCACGTTATTTTTGTTTTACCCATGCCCAGAGGTGCACGCTGAGCTCCAAATAAAGGAAAGCACAGCTTCTGCCATGAGAATTTGTTCATTAAAATCTCATTGCTTTATTTCTCAGAGGCTTTTGATTAACTTTTAGGCAAAAATGCCATTTTATTCAATCCAGGGCAGTGATTAAAAATGCAGCGCTGCCCTAATTCTGCAAAGTTCTCAGTATTTCTTTGAACTGCCCCTGAAAACTTTAATTGTATGCTCTAAGGCAGGTTGTTGGTTTGTTTTGTCCATCCCAGAACAGATCACTTTGAAACATGTACATAAAGAGAAAATAATAATTCCTATCCGGTGTTCATGTAGAGTGAACAATTTACAAATGTAACTTGGTTATGGCTCAATCAAAAATAAATCTTTGCCACATGTCTAAATTATACAAAGACATTTGGGGAGAAGGCATGTTACAGGACTCAGAGAAGGGCTGCTTTGTGTGGGCGCTGGACTCCAGTTCAAGAGATTTAATCCATGGCTCTACCACTTCACTTCTCTTTCTTTCTTTATCTCAGTTCCCCGTTAGAAAATAAGGATGTTCTTTCTTTTTTTTCCCTCCACCCTCTTTTAAGTTGTGAAGCCAAATATTTTCTAATCAAAGCTATGGATAGCAGCAAATAAAGCAACTGTACTCCAGTTCTATCCGGTAATGCATTAAGTGAATTTTCAATGCTGAAGTGTTTAAAATATTGGCTTAGGCAGCCCCTCAAACATGCACCGAATATCTTGGAGGGGGTGAAAAAAAAGCTGCTTTTTATTGTTACTGTTGCTGCATTTATTTACAAGCCGTGGGTTAAGTGACTGTGAGACGAAGAGAGTCAAACAAAGTGTGCAGCACGAGCCATTATACAAAAACCTCTCCTGGAGATCACAAGAGCTTCCCGGGTCCTCTGACGGTCACAGATGCCCAGGGCGCTTGCTGCAAGCAGCATGAAAGGCTCCCAAATGTGCCGTCCCTCTCCCGCCGCAGCACCCAGGCAGTGACTGTTTTCTCCCCTTGCAACTCTCTCCCTAGGCGAGACCTTTTCATGCCAAGCAGCACGAACTGGCAGCCAGCGCAGCCCTCTTCTCGCTGCTGTGTTTAATGACGCCCCAAAGTGCTACAGGGCTTCCACGACCAACTTGAGCGGTGGCAAACTCAGAAACGAACTACTTCATCAAAATGACAGCTTTCTGCCGCATTCAGAAACATGCGCTTTGATTTCTGCCCTGGTTTGGTCGCTTTGTAGTGGGGGAGATAGAAACTTTAATTTTTATTTAACCTAATTTAAGTGAAATACACATTTCTTCTTTTAATAAATAAACTGTTTAAACAAAATGGGAAATTATGGCAGGCTCAACTAAGGCTTAAATTCAGAATAATATTTTAAAGACTTGTAAATCATTCTTAGATCATTTCCAAGCAATTATGTCTTAACTGCCAAAGTTTTAAGGAAAGTCAAAGTAGTGAACTGGCCGCAGTCTCTGGGCGAGCACCTAGTGCCAGTCTGTGGCGGTGCCAGATCAGCTCCTGACAGCAACTGCTTCTTCTGCGGGTGAAAAGGGAGATTTTTTCCACATCAAGTCATCAGTAGATCAGCTCAAAGAGCACGTACAGAAGTCAGAAATCCACCAGCAGTTGAAAAGGAGGGGAGGGGAAGATCTGCACAAATAAAGCCAGAGACAAGACATATTATAGCAACTTCCAGGACACATTATATCTGGGGAAAGGACTAGTTTAAGAGGTCCCCAGTTGCCACCTCAGATACCCATTCCCATGCCCTTGCAGGGGTTCTCCATCCCCACGGTCATGCTGGTGCAACTCCTCATGCAGTCCAACTCTGATTTACCCCCCAAAAAGTGTGATTTAAAGCCTTGCCTCAAGGACAGAGCGTCAGCACACAGCTGTGATTTCACAACTCCCATGGCACCACTGCCATCCCACACAGAGAGACCAGTCCAACCCAGGGTAGAGCAGCAGAAATCCCACCCAACAGAAAACCTTCCTGATTTGGGTCAAAGAAGGGCCAGTGGCTGAGGGTGGGGTAGCAAAACCACCTGGGAGCTATTTAAGCCAGCACTGCCAGCAAGGAAGAAGCATTGCTGAGCTCTCTTGGAAATGCACCCCTGTTCCAGTTCCCCAGCGACAGCTAGCGCTGTCTTTGTTAATGCCAATTCATTTTCTGTGCGAGACTTATTTTCTTCCCGTATCTCCAGCAGGTTCAAGTACTTTTATTACACTTGGTTTGGGAGGAGGGGGGTGAAATTATGACTGAATTCCTGTTTCCATTTAAATGCAGCTTGACGTGAATTCCAAATAAATGAAAAACAAAAAAAAAAAAAATTCCAGCAATCATCTACTGAATAAGAAATCTGTTGTTCACCATTTTCTCTTCATAAAAAATGTAAAAAGTAGGAATCTGAATAAATGCATGCTAAACTATATAATTGCTGAAATAAATATGTATAGATATAGGATATTCTTTGATTTAGCATAAAGAAGCAGCAAATTATACCAATCAGTGAGAATCAACCAGTTTTAAAAGAAAATAACTGAAAAGCACACATGCAAAACAAGATTAAAACTGATTATTCAAATCAAGATTCTCTGTTTGCTGGTTTAAACCATGATTACAATTTAAATCAAGCCACCCTGCCACGAATAGTTTAAGGACAATGATTTTTCCTTCTTATATAATGTGCAGATTTTATAGCTGACAGAGCCTCGTGCTGCCTGTAAGGAACGTGGATGTACCGAACCTCCATCTCCAGATTCTTCATTTGGTTCTAGTTTGGTTTAGGTGTTTGAAATAGGCAAATGGCAATCCTTGGCTGAAAGAGTGGAAATCTGGACACCCACAAAAAATCTCTGAGATGCTTTTTCTTTTGGGAGCCTTAGGATGGAAATTAAATTGAGCTTCAACTGCAACCCCAGAGCCGGGCTGCGATGCTGATTCCCCAGTAACATGGGGACCGGAAAAGCAGCCATAGCCCAATATTAGAATATTAAGGGAAATGTCTCCCTGTCTCCTAGGTACCACCTCTTTGGATAATTACACACCACTTAACAAAATTCCCTTTGCACCTGCAAATGGGTGGGGGTGTTTCTTCTCCATTAAATTGCTCTGTTTTGCTGCTGTGCTCTACTGAGCAGCTGTTAATGTTCCACCCCAGAGGTGTCTGCAGTCCAGTGATGGGTGAAATGATTAAGGCTAGCAAGGCACTTGATCATTTGGAATGAAAGGTGCTACATAAACATACCCCATTAGTTTTATTAATGGTCAACAAAGCAAACTTTTCCTGTAGCTGGTTCGACTCCTCCTCAGCATTTAATACAACATGTTCCCTCTGGGAGAGATGGCAGGTAAATGCAGCACACGTGTGGTTTGCTGGCTACATTCTTCAGCTTTCCTTAAAGAAGCTTGTTTCCTAGACTGATGATTTGACCCATCGTATGCTGGGGGACTGCCATGAAATGAGTGCTGGGTTTGTAGAAGTCTGAAGGAGTGTTAATCTTGGGCCACTTCTCAGGAAAAGGAAGGTGATGACCTTGGGCATTGCAGGCACTTACCCTGGTGTTAGAAGAGTAGAAAACTTGGCATGGGATCAGCCTACAAATTGAAGAATAGGGAAAGGGCTGAGAGGAATGCCACCTGATGGAGTTATAAAGAAAACAGGTCTTTCTGGTAAATCAGGCTTCAGTCTTTAAACATGTTATAAGCTTGGTCGATAAAGAGAGGGTTACTTACATGTTTGCAAATATTGAGTTCTGCGTGGCATTGGCTCAGGCATCTAGATAAAGATTAACATAGGCATTTATTCAAACAGAATATAGATGTATATATTTGTAAATTATATGCCTAAACCAGACTTAACTGTGATACACAGCAGCAGGGGAAACATGCTCTCCTTGTCCCCTCCCAAGTCTCAATGTCTCTCAGCCCCACCTGAATATTTTTGGCTGTTGACCGGCCGTGAAGTGTGGCTCCCCGTGAGGAGAGTCCTTGCCATTCTGTCTGCATAGGACCCCTTCCACTGGTATGCTGTCTGCTCTCAAATCATGACATATCTGCTTTCTTTGGTCATTTTCCTTCTGTTGGAGCTGTGAATGGACAAAGAAGAAAGTAGAGATCAACTCACAAAAACTCCATTGCTCCTATTAAGGCTGAATGGGCTATTTTCATAATTCCCTTTGATGGGGGTCATGGGTGTTCGTGGAGGGATATCTTCTTTCATGTGAGCTGGCAGCAAATAGGCTGGATCCCATATGAATTTTGGATTATTAACCCTCTTCCTGCTCCTGTTAGACCTTGGGATTTGTGTGAATTGAAGCAGAGTCCTGGTGAAACATCAGTGGACACTCCTACCCCTTTAGTATAAATGGATGAGCCAAGTCCTTATTTGATCAAAAACTAGCAATGTTTTGACAAAAAAAAAGGGAAAAAAAAGAAAAAAAAAAAGATGTTGTTACCTCAATTGTTGGATAGAGAGTTTCTGAGGCCGAAAGGGTAGTTATTGAAGCCGTAGGTATTGGAACTCAGTATGATGCTTTTCAACATTTTGGTTGAAAAATGTGGTTATGTAGCGGTTATGTAGTGGAAAACTTAAACTCGTGGCTGGTAAAATGCATGGACATTAAAACTAGATAGAGTAGTAAAACAATACAAATAAAAAGCTGTAAGGACAGGGCCTAAACAGGCACAGTACAATGCAGGCAGATGCAATGATCTACAGCTGTTCGGGAGCGGAAAGCCATTGAATGCAGCAGGGTGACAGCCCGGAGGTCTTGGCTCTGTAAAGAGTCATGGGGTCAGGGTACGCAGCCTCCCAGCAGCATCTCTGTGCGATGCTCTTGGTGCCTTTCAACTCAGTACTGGATGTCTTGCTGGAAGGCAAACAAAATGAAGAGGACAACTGGGTGAAAGCAGCTGTGATGTAGAAGAGTTCAGGCTAACTTCTCTCTGCAAGCTGCATGACTATGGAAAAGATCAGTTTCTAAAGGTATATTTGAGAAGAGATTAGTGCTTTTTCCGAGGGAGACATTTTATCACCTCAGAACAGAAGCTTTATTCGGAAACTTTTAGGAAGAGCCGTGGTCTGGACTCTGAAGCAAATGCAGTCCCCAGTCTTTTTTATCTCAGTCAGCAGAGACTTTGCATTCTCAGCATCAGATGATGGTTGGTCCCACATGAGCACAAAAGGTAAGAGAAGATATTCAGGAAGTGTTCCCAAAGAAACCCTAGACCCTAGCATCTATTATTGCCCCAGAGCAGTACCCCAATAGATTCATGTCCCCATAGACAGTGATGAACTGAGTCCTTAACCTTCTTTTAGTTCTTTTCTTCTGGAGTGTCTCACTGTAAGTAATGTTTTCCAAACCTTTAATGCTCTCATGAGCCATGCCCTGTTTATCACTGTCCTCCCTGAATTGGATTTGGTTAATTCATTCTTGGCTTTGTCTAAAGTTCTTGCAAGTACATTTGCATCCTTCAAGAGAAGAATGTCCAGACCATGGTAGAGATGGGGAGATGTCAATACCCCTTTTCCCTAGCAGACACAGAGAGCAGATAGATTCTGCAGAGGAATCACTCAGATGCTTTCCTGGAGAAACTACTAAAAAAATCTCTCCCAGAGCTGCTTCACAGATTGATGTCTTATCGATGGTGGCATGTGGGGGTTGAGAGGATAGGAGGGACAGATGGTCCATAAGGTTCCTTTGAGCTACAGCCAGAATCAAAGAAGAAAAAGGAAGATTGGTGAATTTCTGGAAGAGCTTATTTCCTCCTTGGACTTGAACAGGGTGTTGAAATTCATCCAACAGACTCTGTAAAGCCTTTTAGATTCTAAGAAGAAGACATAGATCTACAGCCTCATTATTGCTTATTCGGCTGTAAAACAAGGGCTGTAAGGAAGGGGGGAGACAATAGGGTTTGCTTCCTTCCTGTGTATACGAGCTCCTCTCCAATTGGAAATTTACTGATATGGCTGTTATGAAATAATTATTTCAGCATCGTTTCTGTTGGCACAAGTATCTTTCTGATCATTCTGATTCCACGTAGAGAGTTACTTCGAAATGAACATTTCCAAATAATTTTCCAGGAATAATTATATTGGTACATTTCCAAGTCTAGATAAGCCATGAATAGGATTCCACAATAGGATGAAAAAAAATTAAAAATTAACAGATTCTTTATTTGCGTGTTTTCTGAAGTATGCAGAGATACTTTCCACTTGCAAAAATACTGTCTGAAAACTGGTTAGTGACTCTGTTTTGTAATAACTTTAAGTAAGAGTGTTAGGAATTACAGGGAATTCAGTCACTAGCAGGGAGTATTTTGAAAATATCACTGTGTTAGGAAAGCTGGTATGGGAAGACCAGGAGTTAGGATTTGCCAAAGTCCTGTGCAGCCCTGCAGAGAATAAGGAAGCAGTCAGTAATTCTCTTCATCATGACATGCCATAAAACCTCTGAGATGCCACTCAAAACCATTGAGATCGCAACTCACTTGGGCAAGAGAGAGAAGAACAGAAGAACTTGGCTTTGTCCATCTGTTACTGAAGGGTCGCTGTCAGTCACTGGATACCTGTTGCCCCCATGAAGATGGCATCACATATTCTTCCACACTAGCCCTCATGCCAGGCCCTGCAAAAAAGGCATGACCTTGCCCCAGGGTCATTTTTCCTGTAGCGATTGCATGAAAGGTTTCAGAGGTGGGTTCTTGCAGCATCTGTTTTACACAGCTTCAGGGGAAAAAAAAATCTGTTGCATGACTCAGACTCATCCAGCTTCTTCTCAGCATTTACTGTTTCTTCCACTCAGATTTTGCATTCAGTCTCCTTACTCAAACAACTCTATTTCCTCCCTCCCTTTCTTCACCTTTATTTCTTCCTGATGAGCAATTCAGACAGCAAACTGTTCCTCTCCTTCATTCCCATGAGTGACTCCATTCAAAGTCCTGCCCATGTTCTTATTTTCTTGGCAGAGCTATATTCAGTGAACGCATTTGTTTCTCTAGCTAGAGAACAAAAATATCTGCAAGCAAACTCATTTCCCTTCCAAACTGCTTAGGAGAGTAGGGCTGACCAAAGTGCTTTGTCAAGTGTTAGAGGAACAAGAGAGACATCTTCTCCCCCCTCACATCCCCCCTTTATTATTATTGGGAAGACTCTGTTAGTCTCTCACTTCCTTGGGGACTAGAAACATCTTGAAAAGATCTTTCATGCAGGCAGATAACAAACTCACCACAGAGCTGCATCAGAAAGGGAAAAATTACTTGCTAGTAATGATGTTTATCACAATCCTTCCTCCTTTCCCAATCTTACAAAGGAAGCTATCTCTCATATAAAGGCCAAGTCTTGTGCTTTTTTTTTTTCCTGGCAAACTACCCATTGCGTGAATTCAGTGCATGTAAGCTTGGCTGATGGAAGTTTTATCGAAAAAGTGGGTTGAAGGAGATGATAGCATGGGCCGGTACGATTTATTTGAGATAGACCCAACCCGACAATACACGCCACAAAAAAGGCCAGGTCGCTTCTGCTCAATGAACTGGTGTGAGGGCTGTTCCCGCAGCAGAGCAGAATCGGTGAAGCCCGGGCCAGATGCCGGGGGGACTCACACTTCCACTGGACTGAACTCGTCAGTGGAGTCTGCTCGGTTTTTCATCCCACTAGGACAGGAAAACACAGTTACATGGCACTGTCAGTCACTGCTTTGAAGGAGACTTTGATTTCATCTGCTCTGCATGGATGTTAAAAAATCTCACAGTGCTTTAATGGGAAGGCTGACCCAGGTGTTTTGTGCTGAAGTGTCTTTCTCATCAGCAACATATAGTTAGAGCTGAACCAACTGGCTACTATCCTCAGCATTACAGGCAACCACATCCTAGAGTAATAATTACTTGTTGCTAAAAGTTAAGACAAGTAAACCTCATGAAACTGCTGCAAAGTGGCGATGTGCAAGCCTGCAAAGTGTATGTGTGCACGGACAGGTGGTTTGCTGGGATGCATTTCCAGCCCTGTTAATTGTATCTGCTTGGTGTTGCATGCTCTGTCAGTGGCAAGACTGGGACTAGAGCCCAGGGGTCTGACACCCAGTCCCCTGAGTCTACCCAAAATGCTACAGAGATCCTCACTGAATAGGAATTAATCTGGCACTACTGACACCAGCCCTCTGAAACACTCAAGAAGTGATGGTGTACACCCTAACATAGTCAGTACACAGGATTTTTGAGACTAAAAAAAAGGTTTCTGGTTTTGGTAGATGGTGAATCTGATTTATGAAATTCAGGGGAAAAGTACCTGTATATCAGCTGTCTTTTTCACAGATGGGAAAAGAAAAAGTACTCCAAAGTAGCTGTTAATGAAAATAAAAGTACTGTGTTAGTTGCTTAAGGCCCAAGTGACAGCCTTAAAGAAGGTGTCCACCAAATAATATTTCACCTAATGTCTTATTATATGATGACTGAAATGTCAAGGTCACGCGGGTTTAAGATTCTCAGCATGGTGAGAATGAAATTAAATTTTCCTGGAGATGTTCTCAAGAATAAATAAAATTATTTAGATATATATACATATGAAAAAAAATCTAACCAGCAGCAGAGAGAAAATTTCTGGAGGATCACAATTCAGTCTTCAGTATCCCCCTGTCTGGATTTCTTAATAAACATCAGAGTGCAATGTCTGAAAAGAAGGAGCAGGTATACAACACAAATCCAAAGAGGTCAACTTTTCTGTTTTTGAGAGACAGCTTCCTTTTTCAAGAGAAAGGTGTTTCTGCTGGAAATGTACATAAACATATGACTTTTTAGTAAGGGCATGTAGCTCATTACCCTCTGCAAATTAACCATATCTAATCATATATTTCCTAAAAAATAAAATAGCACATTGCATCTGTTAGTCTTCATTCAAATACAAACCAAATATGCATGAGTACTGTAGTATAAACTGTTCCATCTGTTTCCATGAATGTATAGTCACGCTGGTCACCCCCCCACACACAACAGAAGGGTCTTTCACTCTTAGCATCTGTCTTCACTGAAGAACTGCATTTCAACTGGGACTAACCAAGCTGGAGTAAGAGCAGCACTACTGTAAAATAACTCTCGAATCCTGGTGCCATGGTCGTCATACACGTGTGGCTTTAGTATTACTGGGGGCAAATCTTTTGGTCTTTAGCACTGCCATAAAACTGAGCTTCACCCTAAATTCTTAAAGAAATGGTAAAAGAAATTGTCTTTTCTGGAGGAAATTGTGGGAAGGTGTTAGAGGACAGGCATTACTTGAGAGGCACACCAGGCAATGGACAAGGATAGCAGTTGGTATGTCACACTGCTCCGAGTTTCATCCTGTATATACTTCTGAGCAGGTCACTTCAAATTTATTGCATTGCCATGTTTGAATCAAGTGGTTTCGTGTGTGACCGAGAGGAGATCTACAAGCAAATCTGAAGCTGCAGCGCAGGTTAGTGTCGTGGGAAAGACAAGATACTATTTTTAGAAAACACAACTTTGCCATTCGGCGTGTGACAAGGTCACCACTGTTCTCGCTTTCTCTTGCTCTTTCCCTCTGGCCTGCACATCTCAGCCACTCAACAGGCAACAGCTCTCCAAGAATCAGTTCCCACTAATGGATCAAAAGCAGTCAAATATAGCCTATTCCGGTACGGAAAGGAAAATCACAGTCCACGGAGATCATTGTATCCATACTAGGGACTGTGCTAGTACAACTTCAGCACTGAAAAAAGCCACCCTCCTTCCTGCTGTAGTCAGTCACACTCGTCACAGTTTCACTTGAACTCCCCTTCTTGCTCATCAGGCTTCGGGATTTGTCTCCCAGCACAACAACTTGCTTTTTGGGGTTGAGAAAACCAAAGATCTGCATGGGGCTTTGGTCTTGGGCTAGTGAGAGCTGTGGCACTCACTGCCCATGAGATGACTCTGGTGTGACCAGAGCAGTTCAGCAGAATAACAGTCACAGCTATTGTCCAGACCAGATAGTTTGGCTTTGAAGATCTCAGAGAATACCCTGGGAAGACACTGTGCTATATCATGTATATGTGTGTTGGCCCAGTACTCAGAGGCGTCCCAAGTTCAGATGTGCTGAGCAAAGCAGATACACCCAGAGAGTCTCTAGATGCTTCTCTGAGATAACTTTGTACTCTCCAAAAGCACAGCTCTTTCACAGATAAATGTGATCACCCCTGTTTGCTCCAGTTACCATCTTCTCTTACGTTTCCAGTAACATGGCTATTGCAGTCATCACATTTATGACTTACTTCTGGGCAAACAGGATCCTTCTTCTCATGGGCTGGTCTCGGTTCACTGACAGTACATCAAAGCAGAGAGAGAAATGGCAACTCCTTAAAACACAGCAAAATTCCCAAGCTGTGTGTGGACAGATGCCCTCAGTCATCACAAGACTACAAAAATCACGTCCTGAAACATCAGCGATGGTGGGTGAGCCTTGGGGACTGGCGACCAGCTCATGAAGAAAGGTGCCACGGAGAGAGATCTGTCCCAGCTGGCCACTGGTGCCAGCGCTGTCATTTTAATTAGCTGTGTGTATATACACACATATATAATGCACACTGTACCTCTTTATCAGCAGGATAGGTTCACTAAATACATGTCAACTGAAATTACTTTAGAAAGAGCCTCAGCACTCGCCTTCCCACCTCCTTCTCTAAGACAGCTGCCCAGAGTCTGTAAAACACATCAGATGAAAGGCACCGTAGAGCTACAGCACGATACTATTATTACATCTAACAGATGAGCAATCAGATCTGAACTGACCGGGGACTGAGCATTCCAGGCAAGAGGAGAATCCTTTGGGGAGATTGTTACCGTGAAAGTAATACAATTCAGTATTTGTACCAGCGACTCTGAAATTCAACAGCAGTCAACCTAGTACTAGCATCCTTTTAAATATCATCTTTCATTTCTTAGCAAACAGCAATATCCTATAACAACATTAGGACAGGAAAAGGAGGGGAGCTGCACAGCAACCAAACACAGGCGCAGGAGGCAATATGGGCAGGTAGGAGCATAAAACGTGAAGTCTTGGTGAACTTGTGGGTGTTCTGAAAAAGAAGGACAGTGATATACAGGGCTGAGGTGAATCTTAAGTAAAGGGCAAGTAGCAGAGACCACCAGCGAGATGGTGGGGGAAGCAGCACTCAGCCAGAGGTCACAGCCCTGCTGATACCATGAGCCTATGATGCTGTTTCTGTACTTGGGACCCAGGGAGCTGGAAGACAGTCTAGCACTATGCATGGATCAAATCCAAGTGGGAGAGCTATCTGAATATCTGTGTGGTGGGCATTTGTTTCATATTCAGGAGAAAAGAAAAAAAAAGAGGAAAGAACGAAGCCTGCTTTGACCATTAAAGACAGCTTAAGGGAAAAGACAGTGTAGAAATAAGTGAAAACAGCTGCCCGAGAGTTTGTAAAGCTTTGACTTGGTAGTGGAAAGCCATTGAAACTCTCTTTTAAAAATTTATTTTACTCTATAAGGTTATCTTTTTAATATGCAAAGAGCAGCAGGCTATCGATTGGCCTTACATTGCACGGCACTGATTTCCTGGACAAGCTCAATATCAATAACTCAAAATCTGGGAATAAACCAATAAACACGGACTGTGGTTGACCTTAACTGTAACCTTCACACTATCTCAGTGGCAAAAGGGAAAAGCAAGCATTGAAGATGATAATGAAAGCTCTTGTTTCAGCGCATATTAATGTGCACAGCCATGAAACACTTCCTGCTAGATTTTCATTTCATGACCAAATTGGATGCGACTTAGAAGATCATAGGGTGAAATGCTGTTTTTGAGATCCAAGTGTCTCACACCTTAATAGCCCTTTGCTATGACGGAGGTATGCCATGAATAAAAGTGTTTAAAGGGAGTGGGCTTGGCATCAGGGAACTCAAGTTCTCCTCTTGCTTCGGCCAATTCTTGTGCCAACTTATACAAATCTTTTCCTCTCTCGGGACTTTCATTTCCTTCGTGGCAATACTGATGCTAACCCTTTTTTCTTCCCCCCACCCATATTCTGATGAACATGTTCAAGAGAGAAGAATTTAAACTGAAACCATTGCAAAAAAATGACGATTTGGATGGCTATGGCATCGGGGAGTCCGGGGTTACTACAAAGCCTATCTGGGTTTCATCTGTCACAGCGAGGACTGGAGGAGGAAGGCAGGGAAAGAATATGATTGCAAACTCTAAATATATCAGCCAGGTAAACACCAGGGAGGGAGCAGAGGTCTTTAAGCTAAAAGATGATGTTGGCATAAGAACAAATGACTACAAATAGGCCAAAAATAAATTTAGACAGGAAACTAGAAATTTTCTAACTGTTTAGAGAATGAGTTCTGGAATTCCTTCCCAGTCAGATTAGGCAAGAAAATAACTAGTTTAAGACAGTTGTGAGCAGGCTTGTATGGGACGATGCCTCTTATATTTGAGGGACAGAGTTGGTGACCTCGAACATCCCTCTTAATCCCACATTCCTCTTTCATTTCTGTATCAGCCAGCGCCTGCAGTGTCCTGTACAACGTGCCAGGGAGAGCTGTGTCAGACAGGTCACTTCTTCATACCGGCAGCCCCTGTTTTAATACACTGCCAGTTCACAGGGCTGAGAGCCACGGCGGTGGGAACAGATCAAAGACAAGCCGTATTTGAAGCCTTTCTTCCCATGCAGGAGAGCAGAGGGCTTTTTTAATTGCAAACTACCCCAGACAGAAAGGACGGCTCTGCATTCAGCATGGGAATACAGGAACAAGGGAAATTCAAAGGTAGCTTGAAATTCATCTACCCAAGTACTGTTACCCTTTCGGTTTATGTATTTTTGCCTCGCTGCAAATTCGAGCCATTCAATGAAAAGTCAGAGCCCTGCTGGGCAAAGCGCTGCTCATTTCACGTTAAGGAACAATCCCCGTCCTAAAGGAATTACAAAGCTTGCCACAGAAAGAGGTTACTGTCCCCACCTCGCACATGGGGAACTGCAATAGGGCTTCGTTAGGACTTTATATTTCTAAAAATGGCCTTGGCTTGGGCCCTTACAGGCTCGATCTTACTTTCAGCTTCTCTGAAAATAAGAGCAATTGAGTATGAAGCCCGACACCAAAAATGGTAATTTTTTTTTTCAGTAAACACATCGCTGTTCTGCATCTTACACCTTTTGACTCCTGGACCCAACCTACCACCCCTGCTGCAGCGTGTTTCTCCTTGTGTTTGGTGGCCGTCAAAGCCACTCTCAACCTACTCCAGGACTGAGCAAAGTGAAGTATTTTAATGTGCCTCCATTAGGCAGAGCTGCCTGGCCATGCACTATGTAGTTTAAGAACTGAGACAAAAATGTGGCTCTCAGTTTTCCTATCTAATAAGACTTTAATCTGAACACTTACTATTTTGTGTTTTTTCTCTACTATTTCAAGCTATCCAGTCTCTATATTTTTATCTTCCTCCCTTCATCACTGATGCTCCCTGCTTAACAGAATTATCATCACCCCTGACGACCATTTTGTTCAGCAGTGACGGCTTAGTATTTATACCTAGCATTTGCCCTCAAAACTTTTGACATGGGATAAGAGAGCAAAACAATTAAAACATAATATTCTGCTACATGATGATAATTTTCCCTCATTGGTGAACATTAGGAAATGGCATTATTGTAAAGACCCAATTACCTTTTTTATGAGAATTGTATATTTGGAAAGTAATAAAACAGAGTTATAAAACTCAGATGATTAGGAATCTCAGAGATGCTCTGCATTTTAAGAGGGGGGGTGGAATATTCTTTTAATTGCATCTGAGCACAGCCCAACCAACGATTAGTTACTTTCGAAGCAATAAACATTACCTGGGAAGCAATAAAAGGAAATGCAGGAAAGTTATTTGATGGATGATTCCCAGAAGACATAAGGCAAAAGAAGGGAATGTGGTTTAGTGGTTAGAATAACAGCCTAGTAGTCAGGACTCCCGCCGTCTCATCCAAGCTGTGAAGCTGACTTACTAGATGCTCTGGAGTTCAACATTTCATTTTATTCAGTGTTAAATTGGGTCTAATAATACCCAAAGAATTGATGTGAAGCTAAATATGCAAGTGTTTGTCAAGGCTTTGAAAGTTAGGATGAAAGAAGTAATTATAAATACAAAGTATGAGTGGCTGAAAAACATGGAAGGTATTTTGTTGAGGTCTGACTATGTAAAATGCTAGCACAAGTGATAATGGACTAGGCAAGCTCCTGTCATCTACAGGTCAGAGATCAGCTGCTTAATTTTATCAGGGAAAGCACAAACATCTTTAATTTCAGTTCTTGGAGAATTTACTGAAGCCTCATCTCACTTCCAGTGATTTTGATAATGCCAACTTTGGCTCTACAACCTGAATCTGTTTAATGCAATCCCCTGCCCTCCACACCCTATAAATACCAATTTCTCCTTTGCTAACATGATCTGTGAGGGTGCAGGCAGAACAAGAGAGCAGAAAGCACAAAAGAGGGATATGCACAAGTTGCTAAGACAGAGCATCCTTGCAAAGCGTCCTAGAAAGCCGAAATCAGAACGAGAACCACCCATGATTCATGATGGCCCAGGAACTTCACCACAACGATTTTCACATAGAACAATCAAAAAGAAAACCTCAAGAAAGAAAAAGAATTCTTATCTTTCTACATACCTTTGAAAATTATTCTGTTACTTTATCCTTCAAGGCTAAGAGAGGATACAACACAGTGGTTGTAACTCCATTAGTCATCTCCTTTCCTAGAACTGTTTTGGAAGCACTGATGAGCACAAATAAGGAAATGAGGATTTAGACACATTAATTGAGTGATAAAGATAAATCTATTGAGAAATATGAAAGAGGTAGAAGCAGCCAGAGACAAGTCCACCCCTTATATTGGGTTCTCATGTTCTTGTCAAACTTCAAGTCTGCTTTTTCCAACACAACTAGAAAAATGTGGCCTCTGGCTGCCCTTCTTGAGCACATGGAGGCCATTTAAAAGTGCAGAACCGAGTTGCTGGGTCCCCCCAAGAATACACATCCAAAAAGAGGTATGTCTTATCATTTGCTGGATACCAAAAAAAGGGGCTTTAGGGGACTAGTTACTTTTTCATCCATACAAGTCCCTGTGCAAACCTGGAAACAAAACTATTTTTAGAGTCTTTGGAACAGATTGCCCCCATTTCCTCTGCCGTGGCCAGGTTTTGGGTGGATATCAGACTTTGTAAGTATTATTTTGACTTTGGATAACTCATTTCACAGATAACAGAACTCACTTAGCATATGAAAAACATGAGCTGCTTCAGATGGACTTTTCTTCCCTCAAGTCCAGGCTGTGATCTTCAGGGACAAGCACTGTCCATAAACTAATTAGATCATTTCCTTCCACTGATGTGAACAGCCTGGAAGAAGAAAAGATTGCATGCATGCTTGGTTTTGTAGTTTTTCTGTTTCTGTGCCAAAACATTTCTTTTCCTTAATTATAAATAAATTTGAACAGATTTATGCCAGAATTATACCATCTCTTTGTATGTAGCTACCTGAGATTGTAACGTTTTATTCTGTAACAATGATGCAGCTTTCTGAGTACTTGACATAATGGTATCTGTATGCGCCATGGATCTAATGCTCGAACAACGGTAGATGGAGAAAAGTTCTGTTCAAGGCCCCTGAGATGTTGTTTGAGATCATCCGGGTTTGTCCTTTTAGTGTCATCATTTTTCATAAGTATTCACACCATGTAAAGCACTTCAACAGTTTTAATGCAAAACACAGAAAACATCCGGGAGCTGTCTGTCCTCCAGAGAAGCCGAGGACCACTGCTCCTAACTTCTCTGCTTCAGTTAAGTGCCTGTAGTTAGGTGGCACAAATCTGGAGCAAAACCCCGTTGATCTCATTGGTATATAAGCAAGAGCTTAAAATTAGGCATAGCTGAAGTCCTCTGCAAGATCAGGACCTCAGAGCATAATGCTACAAGATGCCAAAAACCTTTATGGTTCATTTAATCGTCAGGAGCGTAGGATATTCAGCATTTTGCCAAGCTGGCCTCTCCAGCTGTGTTATATTGGTTTTGATTGCTCTTAGTTCACTCATGTTCATGCCCCGTTTCAATTTGATTTGAACGAAAACCAAGCCTCCAAAGGCGCTCTGCTGAGAGCTCCACAATCTACCCAGTTTTGCCTGGAAATGTGGAAAAATATTTTAGCTGCAATTTTAAAGCATGCAATCGTGACGGTTCCAATTCAACCACTGTTTTTGCATGTGGGGCATTGACGGCAGAAAACTTGAAGAGAAAGGAAGTGCAGAAAATCAGGGAAAAGTTGTTTGAAGAAAGATGATGGGAAATTTAGAAGCGGAGTGGAAGGGAGAGAAGAAAGCGTATAGTTTGATGGCCTGCTCATTATAGTCAATGATAAAAATCCTATTGACCTTAATAGCACCTGATCAGGCTTCCCATGTGTAAAGTTAATATTGAATAGGAAGCAGCCCAGCTTCTGAAGGATTTTTCTGCTGCTACCACCTGGAACCTAAAAAAACCCATATAGGAGCAGGCTTTTCATTGCCTTGTACTTTAACTAGCTGTATATTAGTAAAAGTCAGGTTCAGAGTGGGTATAAAAAGTTCAGCTTGATATAGGAGCGTTTTAGTACAATTTTAACTCACTTTGCACTGATATAAACGATTTCTCATGTTGCAAAGAATGAGAGAATCAAGTCTGAACCTTTTTTATTTGTACGTCAATGGCTCTTGGGATATCTTGTGCTCTGCCAAATTAGCTGAGGATCTGTCCCGAGGAGTGCAGATTACAGGGGAGAAAAGGAAGGATTCATAAATCCAGACTTGTTTTGCAGACCCGGTGTGGTGAGGAAGGAAAAAGCATGTAGCAGATTTGCAGTCATTCAGCTTCCATAGGTTAAACTACCTTTTCTTGAAACAAGATGAAAACACCACGTTTGAATTATGTGCCTCCATAGTCATAGATACTGTGACTTAGTCCAGATTCAGTCTGCATTCTTAAACCTCTGAGCAATTGTTGGCAAGCCCCATCTGAATGCTGGGATTGCAACTAAACGTTTTCACAAACATCTGCTAGGGCTGCCTGATAATCACCTTTTTTTTTCTTTTGGTGTGTGTGAGGTTTTTAGAGTCAGAAATCTATTTTAAATCTTCCAAACAATAGCATTCAAGCCATGCCATCCTCTACAGGAGCTGGTAACTCTCATTGCTTAATTGCAAGGAGTGTTTGAGTCTTGGACATCATCCCGGTTCATACTGTTATTAAGTTGATAGGGGAGCTGTAAAGTAGGCTTATTATATCCACATTCTGTGATCCTCTGCATCTGACATTCCTAGATACAACTCGGGAACAAAAATGCTGGATATTTCTCGTGTTCTCCAGTAACGTCCAGATGATGATAGATGAAATAAGTTGAACAAGAATGTAGATGACATCTCCCTATATTGTTTCAGTGTTTCTTAATTTCTTTTCCACTGAACATATATTGTTCTTGACTTTTTATCCCAATCTCAAGTACTGTTTGTTCTAGACACTGTGTTCAACTCCAGAAGTAGCTGCATTTTAGTAGATAATGATTTCTCTCTTGGATGCTCTTATGCCTCTTTAAAGAGGTTCTTTCAGAGCATTCAGTCATATGCGAAGGGACTTAATGACCTTGTCTTCAACCTGGTCAGGCTCAAACATGAGTCAGTATATGACAAGGAATGAAAAAAAATTACTTCTGCAAAAGGCATTAAAGAATGTTGGATTCATTCAGGTAATGTAAATAATTTTCCTGTGTCCGCGTGAATGTAATTCCAGTGTGCAACCATAAACAGAAGAGAGATTATTGCCAATATGTGGAATAGGGTCTGTATACTCTCAAGATTATCAGGTAATAATGGTTATTAGGAACAAGGTTATGCATTTTTATACGCACACATACTGACAGGCAAATACTCAAAATCCTTCAAAAAGCTTGAATATTTCTAACTCATCAGAGGCTCTTCCCTCATCATTTAGAGGTTTCTGGACTGTTAATTTTAATTTTCTCATTCATTTTGTTTAAATTGTTCATTATCTCATCACTGCCAGAGTAAGTTGAGGCTTGTTGAAAGCACTCACTATGAAGTTGTCTAACATCTGAGGCTTTGAAAAGTTGAAGGCACTTCCAAAACTATTAAGAATTACATTTTCTAAGTTATTTGACATGGCCAAGAAAACCCCACATCCAAATGCCATTGTGAGGATGATGAAGAAATACAGAGAAAAAATTAGCTTCAGGTCTATACTGGTGTCGCAGTTAGTAAATGCTGTGTTTCAAATGTCCTGGCATTTGCATAACTCTGTGCAACATAACAGATAAGAATAGTGAAGTAGAATTTATTTATGGTCTTTTTTCATTATTGCAGGGAAAGTGATTTTAGTATGTCATTGAAAATGGATTTTTTTTTGTATTACAAAACTCGCCTCATCTAGAGCATATTGAGAATTCATCTTATTAGCATATGTAAACTGATAAGTTTGCAAGGCATTTTTCAGTTGTGCTGGAGCTAGGTCCAGGCAAGAAAATAAGTTAGCTTCACACTAAGACAAAATAAAATGAAGCATTATTTTAAGTCAATATGGCAAGTTATGGCAAGATCAATGTTTTCTGCTGAGCAGTTTTCGGCTGTGTCTGAAGGAGAGCAGAGAAACACGCTGTTCCCAGCCCTCTGCTGCTGCTGCAGAGCTGAGTCACCTCTGAAAAACCCATGCCCTCACACATGCAAACCTCCCTCACCGCTACAATCACAGAATCACAGAATCATTATGTTGGAAAAGACCTTTAAAATCATCAAGTCCAACCGTTAACCCAGCACTGCCAAGCCCACCACTAAACCATGTCCCTAAGCACCACATCTCCACGTCTTTTAAATACCTCCAGGGATGGTGACTCAACCACTTCCCTGGGTGGCCCGCTCCAATGCTTGATAACATTTTGCTCCACCTCCAGCTTCCAGGTTCTCCAGCCTACATTAAACCTCGCTGCCCTTCAGGTAGGGAAATCCTACAATGCTTTCCCAGCTCCAACATCCTTCCTGCTCCTTACTGGGCACAGAGGACTGCACCGGTGTTTCTAGGTTTAGCCCTCTTATTCCTCATTAGCCCATCGTTCCACAACCCTGTCTGGTTGTGCAATATCTTTCCTTCTCCCTAGGTATAAAGAGGAATTTAGCTCCCCTTTTGCCCTTTCCCAGGCAGTGAGGGGATTTATTTCTAGCTAGGTCATGAAAGACATATCAGGAATTCTTGGTAATTTCCTTGCTTTGCCCCCGAGTCACAGCATGACCCTGGAAAAATCATTTGCATCCACATTTAAATGCACTAAAGCTGCATACAGTGTGGGTGAGGGGCTGTAGAGCTGCTCCTACCTGACATGACCTGTGTGGCAATAGGAAAAGGAGAGGAGCAAAGCAAAAGCAACTCTTAAATTTCTCCTTCTGCAGCGTCTCTCCCTGCACGTCTCTCCAGGGTTGTTACAAGATGCCACGTACGAACAACAGCAAAAGGCACTGAAACATGCCTAGCCATGCAAATTGATGTGGTTGTTAGTGGCCCCTGCATAGGAACATTCCTCTGCTCTGGCTCCTTTGATCAATAACCTTCAGAGGAAAAAAAGGAAAAAGGGCCAAAATGCAATTCAGAGGAGGGAAAAAACCTGCTTTTCCCTGTGCCCACACAAGGTGAGGCAGGCGGCTGGGCGACGGGCGTGCGAGGCAGGTCCTCTTAGCAAACTGTTGCAGAGGGATTGCGGGTGGACAATGGAGAGACCGAACACGGACTTTGGCGTTCTGTCTGTCTCTGACAACACAACCCAAGGCACAGAGTTAATGGCAATTACCACGCCTTAGCGGCAAATTCGTGGCTGTCCCAGCAACCACACAAGGGCTCCCTTTCCCATCATTTTGCTTTCCCATTTCATCTTACCCAGAGTTCATTTGTACATCTGGGACGCAATCAGGTTTTCTCCCCAGTCCCACTGAGAGCAGACTGGGTTCACATTTCATTTGCCACTCTTCCAAAATGGCAAGGTTTCTCCTTTCTACCCCCACCCCAGCTATGACTTTTTTTTGTGTTGTGTTGCAAACCACTTGTTGAGGTTTTTCAGCAGGGATGGTTTGGACAGGGCAGGAGAAGGTAACTTGGGCAGAGAAAGGCTCTCTAGGTCAGCCCAAAGACAGCAGCAGATGGGAGCATTGCATGAGACCCCGCTTGCATACCAGCGTCAAACCAGCTTCATTTGGGATGCTAATACTCAAAAGCCTTTGAGGTAATTTGGCCGTGTCCAGCCCCTGGTTGGCAATAGGGGAATGCCAATTGCTCTTGACTGGGGTGTTGACTAAAAGGCAAGGAAACATTAGAAGAATCAATGCATTGATTCCCATAAACTAATTTTTAACATGTAGCAAATACAGAATATTGTGTCTGGACCTGCTTCCACGCACACAGTTCTCATAAAAGCACTGTGGACAAACTGTTGTCCTCTATGGGCTTGCTTTATACTTCCTCCTATTTATTTGTGAGAGGCCTTTCCAGGCTTAAATTTGTGCCTTTGCAATATCCACGACCAACTCTTATCTTCAGTTTTCCTAAATGGGATTTACGGTGGGGAGGAGGAGCAGGTGGAGAGAGTAAGCCAGTGTTGGTAGGGATAGATAAGCAGATACACGAGTAAGCAGACATCATGCAAACTTCTGGGCTTTTTATGTTCATAAGGAAGTCTGCTGGTCCACGGTATATGAAACAGGGCACCCCTGGCTTTCTGTAAATGCACAGGGAACTTCTGCTCCCTCTTACAGCACTGTCCAGAGAGCAGCAGCATTCCCTCTCCCTTCAAATTAGGCTGCTGGGCTCCAACCACATTGATCAGAGGCAACCCTAAAAAGATGCCTCACAGAGCTCCCACTGGACCTCAGTAAAGGTTTGTGCCTTATGGCAGGATGGATCAGCCCATGGTCTCCTCTAGGAATGAGATGGGTGAGTCCAACATATCCTATGTCAGAGCATGGACCTCTGGAAGAAAGGGAACCATGAAAAAGGAGGTTCTACCTTGGCAATGCGAAGACATCTTCTTTCCTTCTTAGCTTGTTGTGTCTGGCGCACTGCAGGCACCATCAGAAACAAATATCAGTCAGGTCAGAAATACCTATGATTGCATTTTTGACAGCGGTAACACGGCCAGATGGCAAGCTGGTAGGAGATACTTGGTGCAACATCTTGTGCCAACAACATTTTCATGGAAGTCTGGCAAAGCAGCCATTAGATTCATGCACCCCTTCCCATCTCTGGGTAAATGCAAGGCAGTTTATTCTTGTTATCCTGCATTGGATGAGCCATTCCAGTCTGGAACCTACAGAGCGTTATTGGTCAACTCTGTGAACTTGGGCATTTAAATCAGAACATATGTCTGTACGCAAGAACCACAGACAGTAGTGAAAATTCCTGCAATAAAGAGGGAGAATACAAAATTAAATAAATGTTGTTTAATAATAGTATACAATGAGTGATAAACTCTCCAGAAAAAAATTCCCGATATTTGGAAACTGAGCATGATTTTTGGAGAGGTATTTGAACCTGAGACAGTGGAGCATCTTCCCCGCTACCCTTCTTTCTCCTCCTCTTTATTCAGTGACAACTTAAGAGCCAATGCTGCTTACATGAGCAAAACCTGCTGGTTAAAGCCTGGGTCCTGCCTCTTTACCAGCAATCCCGCCGTGATTTCCTGCCCTGTGACTGGATGGGGACAGGGATGAAAAAAATGTGGATAGAGAAAGCAACTTCTCACGTTGTTCAGGCAGATTGGGGTTGGGATGGCTCCAGTATAGAAGCAGAATGGGAACATCCACAGAATCCTAAAATCTTAGGGGAAAAAAACCCCGACCAAACAAAAAAAAACAACACATTTAGATTTTTTTATTATTATTTTTATTTTTTTACACAGACATCAACTAGTTAGTGGTTGTGAATTAAGAAATGATCCCAGTGAAAGCTGCTGCCGCCACTCTAATAAATCATTAATTAACAGTCCATTTCAGTGGGGTTGTTGTTTCCAAGCACTGTATTTAGCTGTTTGAAACAACCCTCATATACGTAAGGGGGGAAAGCAGTTACGGCTTGGTCATTACCTGATGTTTAATGTTGCAGGGCTCTGTGCGCGGAGCTGGGACGCGATGGTTGTGTTCTTTGCTTTTTGCAGCTCTGGATGGTTTCAAGGGAGTGTTAGGGGATTTTGTGGGGTTACTATGGTGATCGGTGCCCGGTAAGACCACAGATGGATGACGGACGTGTGTTGCAAACACAGACATATAGACCTTGCTTCCCTCTATACTCTTAATAGTCAAAAGATTGCAATATCGCTATACTATCAATTAGGGTGAAAATACTACTTGTGCCGCTCCCCCAGATTAACGGCCCTTGAAATATAAACAGCTGAATGCTTTCCACTGCACAATTACCCTGGAACTGCAATCGCTTTTTTTGCCGCACTACCTTTTGTTTGTTAGGGTTTTAAAAATGGCAACACACCACTTTGATTACAAATTTGTTGGACCTTCCTTCCGTTCCCGCCTTTGCTCTTTGGCTTGCAGTTTTGTCTTCTTGCTCAGAAATCAGAGGCTGGATACGGAGATGCTGGATCAAGGTTTTCAGCCCGTGGGATAGAGGGATCCCTCTGCTCTCATTGCAGGGAGAGGGTGTATCGTCTCCTGCCTTAACAGTAGTGATGTGACCCTAAATGCCAGTCCCTAATTTCCTGGAGTGTTAATTGGATTTCAAATTTGAATCCCCATTTCGGCTCACATGGGAACCTATTCCATGGATGCGGTGTTTCCACTTCCAAAAAGCGGTGTGTATGAGCTATATTTAAGAATTTCATACCAAGCAGATTGTAAGTGCATGGACGGATGTATATGGATAGCCCACCTGTAGTCTGTAAATACTTCAAATGTTAATTGTTGTGCTTGGCACTTCACTGATGGCTTTTACTTCAGTAACACCTCAAGCCCTCAAGCAATTATCAGGATCCTGCTGTGCAGAGTGTGATACACTCAGTTAGAAAGGGTAATCCATAGCCCAGAGAGTTTGCTGTCTAGTTGCAAAATCCAGCCTTCGGAGAAAGCATCGTTAAACAAACAAAAAATAGTGAGATTCTTTTATTCCTGTTGGTCAAGTTCATTAACCATGATTTACTTCTTCTGCTTAAAGGAGTTGCATTCAGTACATTGCTGGGCTGATAGAGAAGTGCTCACTGGTATGTGCCACAGCGATAAATTTCCAAAAATGCCCATATCACTACAGATGCTGTGGCAAATAAGGATGCTGCCCTTACCTGATGCTCCAGTTCATAGCATTTCTGGCAGCAGGGAAAATCAATCTGGGCCATACGGTGTTTAAGATCCATGAGGCTCACCTTAGCCTCACTGTTGGTTGTGAGGTGTTATTTTTTTTTTTTTGTCTTCAGCCATCGATGTTATTAAGTGTCTTGTAAAAATGTAGTATCTACCCTTGTCCTTGCAAGAGGAAAGAAAATAGGGTCTTGCGATGAAAACCCCAGACAAATGAAATTTGTTCCTGGTTCTGCCATTAACTTCACGGTTGTCCCTCACTGAAGCCTTTTAATGGCACCGTGCCTTGGTTGCCTATCTGGTTTGCAAAGTCGGTGTGCAGGCACTTGCCTGCTGCAGGAGATGCTGCACAAGCACAATTATCCAGACACAACTCATCAGATAGTGTGGGGATGAGTTCTTAGAGATCTTCCTGCATTAGAGCTTTTTCTTGTCTTTCAGTCAAGTCTAACATGCAGGTGAAGGAGCCACCGCTGGCCTTTACCATATTTTCTTTGTTTACTCATCAGCCTTTCAGGGTCCTCGCTATACCTTGAAAAAATGCCGCTGGAATGTGTTCCCCTTTGTCTCGCATGTGGCTCAGGAGCTCTTCTCATCTAACACGTCTTTATTCCAAGAGGCCAGATTTCCTGGGCTGTATTCTGGGATTTCTAAATAAAACACGCGGGTCTCTGCAGAGCCTTTTACAGTCTTTTCTAGCCTCGTGAAACACACACAGAGGCACTCCCTCTTGTTAGCACCAGTGTTACTATCGTATAAAACCTTCGTGCCCACATTTACAAAGGCTATCACTGAATTCTCTTGATTAGATTCTCTTTACCCCGTAACTCTGCAGCCTTTCTCTGCAGCAGTAAATTATTTATATCTTGTTGTGGGGTGTGCGTGAGGGGGTTCATGCTGGACTGCACCGCGGTGTTTTCTTAACTCATGAGTGGTTTGCCACTCAAAAAAAGACTTAAAAGCATAGCACTGTTACAAAGAGAGGATCAAAGTCTTATCCCAGCATCCTGGTTGGTTTGCCCCTTTCAAAACACTTGAAAACAGAGACAATATGCTGTCTGTGATTTGATCCTACGTACTCTGGGGCTTTTGTGTACTTTTCTTGTTCACATATCATATTTCAATGATGGTAGCCCAGCATTTTATTTATAAAGCTATTCAGCCACCTTTCTTTAAAGTGTGTATTTTAATAGGTGCCAACATCAGATGGGCTGAGCCCAGGCATCCTGGTGATGCCAACAAGTGCAGAAACAAATAAAAAATAGGTCTTGGTTTAAATATATTAAACTATATTATATTCGAGTTCTGTATGAACAGGAAGATAATTTTTGTCATTGACCTCAGAGGGACCAGGTTAGCGTCTTCGGGTCACTACATCTCCTTCCCTATTTGTACATTCAAGAGATGTGGGAGGTTTGGCGCAGATAACTTACTTTTCTTAATGGTGTGCAGTCTTTTTCAAACCATATGTTACTAACTTTTCTGAGTCAGAAGAATTAATTTATATTCCACTTAGGAATATTTATTGCACTTCCCAAATTACCTCCGAATCTGTAGATCAATGCTCGTATATATATGTATACATATATATACATAGTTGAGAATATCTCACTGTTAAAAGGTTGCAGCAAGTTGGAGGGGGGGGGAACATGCAAACACACAGTAGCATAAAATACATTCACCTCCTCTTTAGACCAGGAAAATCACAGCAAGGAGACTTTCCCACCAGTTTCCACCCTGTCCTGGGATTTTGAGCCACCTTCTCATGGAGGGTTTCTCATTGCATTTTCCCTCCTCCTCCCTCCCATCCTAGTGGCCTTTGCATCCTCACCAGACAAAATTTGGACTTCATCATTGCCTGCCTGCATGGCTTTTTCTTTTTTCTGTGGCTTCCAGATCAAGAGAATGTTTCCATTCTGGTTTGCTTTTTAAATGGATATCTGCTTTGTCAACATCAAAATTAGGTTTTAAATGGATGTTTCTCATTCAGTCTTGATTGTTGCAACACCACGGAAGAGAAAAGTGGGTCAAAAGCCAGAAATCGTCACTTAGTCACTGGGTACTTAATAGCTCTGTCCTGACCCACCAAACCATCCAGCAGCTGAACCCCCCGTTAGAGGTGGCACTTCCCAAATCCTGTGAGCAACTCCTCTAAGCAGTCACTACGTAGCAGAGAATTTTAACTCACGATAAAGAAATTTTGGTGAAATTCCCATTTAAGGATGAAAAGGGGAGGAAGGTGAGACCTAACCAGTATCAAGGATAGTACGACAAGTGCCCATGTCCTCACCTGATGCTGGTCTCTGTGGCTCCACTTCTAGTGAGACAAGAACAGTTTGTGCCATTGGAAAATCTGGTCCTACGTCTTTGCAAAACAAATTGGCCACTCTAAGGAAAAGGCACATTGCATCATTTCTGATCTGTGCTTTGTTTCCAAGAGTCATTGCCAGCTGACCAGAGGAAGGTGAGAACTACTGGGGTCATTTTTCTCCCTCCACCCCAGACAGCACGTATGGCATCTTGTGGAGCGCAGCCCTCGGCTCTTAGGGAAGACAAACTGCAGCCTCATTCCACAGAAGAAAACTTCTTGAAGCATCGCAGAAAAATAAATAAAAACAGTGTTGTGAACCCTGCAGGGGAAAAAAAATATACTTCCCTCAGCCTTCACTATGTGATATAACTGCCATCCTACAGTGCACTTTCCTGGCATGCCAGATTACATCGTATAGGAGATGGAGCTTTATGTTAAATTATGCGCTGTAAGGGAAGAGGATCAGAGCACTGAAGACAGCAGTAGGCGTTATTGGATTTACTTTATTGCCTATTGTATAAATTGGAAGTAACTTAGAAGCTCATAACTCCTCAAACAGATGAAATTTTGCCACCCACAGGTTGAAAATTCTGGTGGGAAACTTGCTTTCATTTCACAAACAAGTGGTTAAAATGACTGTTGTCTTCATTGCCAAAGACCAGCACTCAAAGACCTCGAATCTCCTTTAAAAAGTCATGAAACTCATATAATCATGAGATATCATGATTATAGCATGATCCTTTATAATCATGAGACCTTAACGTAATGAGAATATGGATTGCCTCTTTCTCTTTACCTTGTGATTTTTGAGCTTGCCAAGCATGTATTTTCTGGCTTTCTCCTGTAAACCAACAAAAAACCCCCTACAAAGTCAGGCAACTGAGGGAAGTGTCAAAGTTTTAAGATATCATTGCCTCGACCAAGATTTTCAGCACAACTGTGAATTTTACAGCACTGTCTTATCTTGTGCATAGGGAGCTGGCCTGGAGCGGGAGGAGAGTGACAGGGGCATATAGGAGAGATGCATTAGCTGCCAGAAATGACTCTTCTGTGTTACAGCTGGCAAATATCGACATGGTGCTAGTTATAAGGTACCCAGCAAAAGTGGAGAAATGAACCCTTTTAATACTGGAGCATTAGGAAGCTGATGGGAGAGGAAGGGAGAAAGTTTGCCTGCCTAGCCTAAAAGCTTGAGCTAAAGCCAGCGTTGGATATAAAATACCGAATAAGGTTAAAAAGACCAAATTCCCTTAGCAGGAAAAAACACGTGCACGTGTGTTTGTGTGTACACATGCAAGCACACACTTTTTATTGTGTATGATTGGAAAAGGTATATATTGATTTACATCAAGTGGAGGTTTGGCTCAGTGGCTAAGGTTACACATGCCCATCTCTCCTCCATGTCACACCCCCTGAATCCCAATTGCCCTTTTCAATGGTATTTCATATTTGGAAATACGAGTTTCTCAGCGTTAGTGAACTCAAACTGACCAGCATCATTACCTTGTTCTCACATACGAGTCCTCAATCCTGCTTCCTATGAGATGAAACCTACTGATGCCATGAGGCTCAGAGCAGGACCCTGCATGGGGCTGCTGGGCTTCTGCTGTGCAGCTGAAGCTGCCAGGCCATCATACTGTATTTATATTTACAGCTAAAGATAGATATGAAATTGTACCTTGACATATACATGAAAACCTTTCTGTTTCTGTTAGTTTTGAAGCTGGCTGTTTGGATCATGTTCTATTATTACAAAAAGTTAAGTCTCGCAGACAAGGTATTTACTTGATCCTTGACAGTTTGCATTAACGGTTCAGGCAACACAGGTAGTTCGTACACAGAAGGGATTGGGAAGCCTTGAAGAGAAGACAACCCAACTGCCAAGCACAGAGCGAAACTGCTGATGTTTTGTTTCTCCTGATCAGATAACTTGCTTTTATATTTGATTCTGACTTTGTGCAGATTTTGCGAGCAATGAAGAGCAGCAAATTGCAAGCATGTGTGCTAGATGGTTTGGTAAAGTCCCAGCTTCATCACTGCGGTCCATCAGTTTGCTGCATGACATTTTACTCCTTGGCCAATCTCAAACCAAGGACGTTGAGAGAGGATAATTCAGCTTAATTCTTATAGTTTCAGGAACTTTTCTCTCCATTACTTGTTTGTTTTGCCTAGGAAAAGATACTGCTTTTCCCATGCTTTCAAGGTGAAATATATCGATCACATCCATGTGATTCCTGACCCAGACTGCGGTGCACAGGCTAAACCCAAATGCCTGGTAACGATGAGCTGTGCATTAAGCCAGAACATAAAAACAAAATAACAAAAACCCCACCAGAATCTCCACTCTACAACAGAGAGTCTTAGAGGCTCACGCTGCTTTTGCCATTTAATTTGCCGCAGGATAATTAGAGCCTCCTGCGACGATTTTCACTTTGCAGAAGGGAGATGGAGACCCTTCAGCACACTCTCCCTTACTGCATAAGGGGTTTCTCTCTTGTAGCTGTTTTCTTGCCAGCATGGGGTGCAGGGGCTGGCAATTGACCACAGCACATTGAGAGAGCACTTTTACCCATGGGTATAGTGTTGTTTATGCCTTTTATTCTTCCATGTGAGATAAGCTTATTAGTTTTTTTAGTATGTTAGAAAAAATACGTTAAATAGATTTGAAGTGGTTGGAGAAGGGAGAAAGGAGAGTTTGTATTGTTTGTGGCCCTATAAGATTTCATACCCACTGCAGTGAAGGCCCATTTGCTCCCATGGACTTCTATAGGTCTTTAATTTAGCTCTTTGATTTTTTCTGTGGGTTCATGACATCTCTCTGGAATGAAAACAAGTGTATTTTCCTATATTGTGACATGTTAGAAAGATTGTTCTTTTTCCTTTGGGATTTTGGCTCTTTACTCTGGTTAGTGGCAGGTTTAATTTCCAAAAAAATCCTATTTCTGAGTTACAATGAAGGACATACATACACCTGATCACCTAGACATGAAAATAGACATGGATTAGAGCAATGCCACCAGCTTCTATGCCTCTGCGTATGGGAATAACTCTTTGCAATAAGGGTTAATTTTTTTTAACCTACTTTGTGTTGAACACAAGCAAGAGATCTCCAAACAGAAATGTGTGCATACAGTATACTGAACTATCCTTGCTCTTAGCTTGTGGTTATTTTAATCCACTTGATGAGATTTCTTTCCAATCCTATTTAATATATTACATCAAATACTCCATTTGCTTCTGTTTACTTAATGAACTGGTTAACGTTATTGTTAAAGAAAGTCCTTACATTGCATGAGTCCTGCAGCTCTCTCTTCTCTGGTACTATTATACACTTTATATTGGACTTGATTTGCCCATATGTATCCCCATCTTCTGTTAGCACTTACACTACAAAACAGAAATTACATAATCCAACCTCACAGCCACTGTACATCTTGCCTTGCCTTTTACAATAAGCTAATCCTTCCTGGTGACTCTCAATTTCTCTATGGATGCAAATGAAAACTAGTTCCTAAGTAGCAACACTAATTTGAAGAAGAAATTCCTTTTAAATCCCAAAAGATGTGTGGAGACGTTGATCGCATTTTTGTGGTAGATAAACCTCTGCATTTTTCTGTAGCTTCCAATAAGTCTCAAATATACTGCACTTACAAAGTGGAATAATCTGTCTGCATGTGTTAGAGGTACGGCAATATAGAAAGTGTTACATTGTTTTTTAAGTCTATGCCAGTAATGGATTAAACCCAGTTTTTATACTTAAATCTGAGAATTAGATTTCTCCGTAAAACTTGGCACAGACATCATATGATTTCCCAAAGCCATGGTTTAGTCTAGTCACGGCATTTCCAAATTCTCTCTCTGTTTGGATGTGGATTAAAGATTCTGGGACCCTGGGCTCCTCGCAGACAAACTCGGTGAAGAAATCTGCACTATATTAGATACTAAGAAAGGAGCTTTTATTTCAAATATTTCTTTGAAAGCAGCTTTCTGCATGCTAGAGAGAGAAGGTCTTCGAGGCTCCTTAACATAAAAGGGGCAGCCTGTGGATTTGATGTGAATCTGGGAGCCAGGAAGGTCAGGTACTCTTGTTGTCTCTAAAAATGGCTCATGGGGTGGGTCTGTGGTGTTGGTCTGAGGACTGTTTCACCGCAGGGTCTGCACAGACTGCACACAAGAGACCATTTGGAGTAGAGCATCCAAAGACTTTTGGTAGCTAGACTGTTTCAAGGACAGCTCCAGTAGGAATATGGATAAGCGAGTCCGTATCTTTATCATCACTGATATGCTGGCTATGGTGCAGCCCTCTTGGGCATGCTATAAAGAGATGTTAATTCTTTAATAACTTGAAAAAAGCTGTTTAGTTGTCCAAGGCCCAAGGAAAGACCACAAGGAGCTAGGAGGAAATGTGGACCCTTGTAGCAATGTACCTTGAGCTATTCCAGATGTATGGAGAAGGGAGGAATCCACACTCCTGGCCGCCTACGTAAGGGATCCAAACACAATCCCTAGCAGTGCTGCCCATCCTTTTTAAGATGTTAAGAGCATTAAGAGTGAGACAAAATTATGATGAGAGTCGGCTGGTAATGTGGCAGGCATGGCAAAGAGGTGCAGAGGTGTGGGTAGGCTCCCGGTGAGCCCTGCGTGGCTTCAAGCCCTCTTTGGGGTGGCCAAGCTGGCTGTCTCAGATGGGCAAGAGGGGCAAAGATACGGGCCTGTCCACATCAGCAGGCACTGGGATACAGGCGTCCTTCCCTGGAGTGTAACATGGAGACAGGCCAGTCGCAGTGGGGTGTCAGCTGAAATAGATATTGTTTTGCCCGGGAGTCCAGGCATCAGAAATTCTGGATGCTGCCCCTGTCCCCCAAAGTAGGAGCTTCAAGCTGTCCACATCTCTGACAAGCTTGTGTAACATGGGCACCCACCCCACCATCCAAACACCAGCATTTAACAGCTCACTCTGTCTCACCTGCTTTGCCCGTGCATCGTGTTTTATTTTTATAACTAGAATTTACAGTTCCACCCTGCAGCACCCACAAAAGTGCACAAACATATAAAAAGGAATCACGTTTACTGCAGCAGTACTAACTTCAGTAAATGGAGACAACTGCCTTTCCTCCCCCCGGATGTCCATCTCCTACAACGAAAGGCAAGACAGCCCCATAAAAGAGAGTGTCACATGGACTAACACAAATAGCAGCATCTCACACAAAGAACAGACTCAATCAGCAGCGCAAGGGACCTGGTGGGAGTGACATGCCCACCGTGCTGCCAATTACAACATAACCTAACTGCATTGTGATGGAAAATACACTTTTTTTTTTTTTCCTTAGAGCTACTTTGGTAATAGGCAATTTCTCTTAATAACAATGTGAAAGAAAATACTCTAGTGGAAGTGGTGTATAGCAATTGACTGTGTCCCCATCACTCTGTCTCAGCTGTTGATAAGGTTAGCAAGAGGATTTGATTGCTGTAAGTATCATTTAAAACAGCAATGTCGCATTTATTTGAGGAGACAGGAGCACGATGCAGCCCCAACAAGAGAAGCAGGCAGAAAGCAATGCAGAAAATGAACTTTTTCTGGGGCCACCATGACTTTTGTACATCTTACAATATTTCCTTAAAGGGGGGGGGGGGGCTTTTTAATCTTCCTTTATGTTTGCCCTCCCCAGACCCTAATGCTATTGCCTTGGCACTTGGCACCTAATGAAGAAATTCAGACGGCTGAATCTCACCCACAATTTTTGCACCTCCATTTGCAGCACCATGGCAGCATCTCCAAACCCAGTAGCACCCAGTAGGCCACTTCTGTCTACCTTGATCTGCTACTCTTCTGGTGATTTCTATGTGCTGTTTTGCTCTGCGATGGGATCCTCTGGAATATTCTGGCCTTAGAGAGTATTTTCACTATTTGACCTGCCTAATCAGAACCAGTTTTCAAACTCCATTTTCATTAACTTGAAAAAAAAAGAAAAGTTTCAGACAAAGCTGATGGTAAACAGATGCTATTCAGCTAATAGCGCTTGGTTCTCTAGGTACTCAAACACAGAGATGGGTCTGAAAAGAACAAAACCTTCCCAGTACTTGTTTTAATGAGTAGGCTTTCTTGCATTTGATCATCTGTTTTCTCAGAGGAAAATGTTAAGAAGGCTCGTGATTAGCCAGAGGCAATTCAATACCCAATATAATACAGACGCGGGGGAGCGAACTGCTGATGCTCCATGTCAAACAGTCCCATTCCCCCTCCCTCCCTGTCCTCAACTACTGTTGCAGCTGCAGCCAGCCACTGGATGTACAACCTGGAATCAGAAGATCAAAATAATTGAGAAACAATCACTTCTGTAGCTAAGCAAACCAAGGCAGCTTGCAGAGACTGTCAATCTCCACACTTACAAGCCCCAATCTATTTTCACCACCATAGGCTGCCAGGTTAATTAAATGGGACTCCTCGTGGTGTCGGGAAGCAAGTCAAGCAGCAAGTGTTTGTAGAAATAGGCTTTCAAGTGAACAGCGTATCAGAAAAGGAAGAAATTTCCTGTGCACATATGTTTTTGCACATTTCTTGCGAGATGCGTTATGCCTCGGCTGCTGTAGAGGTACAGTCCCTTCCTAACTGGTGTCCTAGTTAGCCCTGGTGCAGTAAACGCCTCTGTTCCTCACATCTAGGGATGCTGGGACGAATCTTTAGCTCAAAGTGTTTTGTCATCACTGCTAGTCCCTGACAAAAAGCCTCGTCCAGAGAACTCCTAAACAACTTCAGCTTCCGTGTTATTCAGGATAAGCCCTAAAAGTCTTCACATCTTTTTTTCTACAGCCGGCGAGCTAACGTTACTGGGTTTCCTCCTCTTTTATGACTCATAAAACTTACTCTCCCTTTAATGTATTAGGAGCATCCTCCTCCTCCTTTGTGCCTGGAAAAAAAGCATGATTACCACAATTAAGGCAGCAGGATGACATCTGACCGCTTTATTTTTCACGTTATGGTGAGAATGCTGCAGGGTTTTCCTAGACTTGATATCAGGAAAAGAAAAATGGCCAGTTTCAGCAGCTCCCGTTTCCTTATCCAGCATCTCCTCACCTCGGCTCCTCTAGGAATGCAGAGCACTGAAGATCCAAAGTCACACAAGTAGTTGCCTATCGTTATTATTAATCACATCAATTTTGTTAACCGCTTGGTTCAGTGCAACTGTTAACATTTATTTAGCTTGTGTCATCCATTAATGATATTCCCCTCAAATTAAGGTGCATCCATCCTTCCCTGAGTATTTTGCACACCAGGCTCCCGTGGTTAGAAAAAGGGAATGAATAGAAGGTTATTTAGGACGTCTTTCAAGTCACTTCACCCATTTTGTATCTTAAACTTGCAAAGCTATGTAAAAGGGCAGTGGGTTACCTGTTGCATCACTAAAATGGCCCAATAAGTTCAGAATGGTGATAGGGAAAAGGCACAGCTAGATTTTCAGACTCGAGGTTAAGCTGCAGGAGTGTCTGTTGAAGTGGGAGGTAAATCTGATGGCTGAATTGAGCAGATCAGGTGTGAATGGGTCTAATCCGCTTCTGTTCATCTTTAATACAGAGTAATTCCGGTGGAATTGCTGTTGCCTGGACAGACACCTTTGCACTGCAGAGCTGCACGTGACTTAATAAATCATGATCCCTACAATATCCTTTAATGGTCCATAAAGTAAACAAGTTCTGAGGGCACGTCTTAAAGGGTCATCTTGATTCTTACCATGTTTCAGGTGGATTCCCTGTACCCTCCTATTACCTCCATCTCTGACTTCCCTAGAATAATCTCTTTTCTATATTCTTAATATTTAGACTATCTGTCTGGATATGAATATCCACTCTTCTCATCTACTGCACAGAACCACTTTGTACTACTAAGCAGACGGTAAAGAAAACCCATCCTTTCTTCTCATATGGAAAAATAAAGAATTTAATGAAAAATGATGTCTTCTCTATAGGTTTCTGAGAAGTCTTACTGAATTTAGAACAAAAAAATATCTAATTCTCTGACACGTTTTACGTGAGTTCAGAGTTACTCCTGTGAAATCCTTTGGCATAATTCCTGTTCACCCATTTTACACTTTCCAGAAGAGCCATAATACTGTATCTGTGCAAGAAAGAAAACCCTGGCTGTTTTTAATGCTTCATTCCTTTCAAAATAAGTATAGAGGCTCAGCAAAAATGGCTATCAGACCCCAAGTATCAATGGCCATTCTTTATGCTAATCTTTCCATTTCCTGCTATTACCAGTTCCAGGGTCAGCAGTTAAAAAAAAAAATCCTGAACTATTGTAAAATCATCTGTCATTTTATTTTCTCCCCCAAGTCTCTTAAAGAGTGTCTGCAATGAATTACCTCCGTGTCTGAAATGAATTACTGCTCCATCCCACACAAACACACCATCATTACCTGCCCCAAGCAAGGTCTGGAACTATATTGCTCTTGTATGTTGAACAATAGTCAAGCAATGGTGAGATGCAATTGATTATGTGAAACGTTAGAAAGCTTTAGTAAATCAGCTTCTCTGAAGTCATCTGGGCTTTAGGTGTAGCTGGTTTTGGTTTAAAAGGTTATTACACTTTCTCCTTCCTTTCTCTTTTTCTTTCTTTCTTTTTTTTTTTTCTTTCTTTTGCTTTCTTTCTTTCCTTCTTTCTTTCTTTCTTTCTTCTGCTCTTTCCTTCTTTCCTTTTCTCTTTCTTCTTCCTTTTCTTTCTTTTACTTTTTCTTTTGTTTTCTTTTAATTTCTCTTTTTCTTTTACTTTTTTCCTTCTTTCTCTTTCTTTTCTTTCCTTCCTTCCTTCCTTCTCTCTCCCTCTCTCCTTCTCTTTCCTCCCCTCTCTCCTTCCCTTCTTTCCTTCCTTCCTTCCTTCCTTCCTTCCTTCCTTCCTTCCTTCTCTCTCCCTCTCTCCTTCTCTTTCCTCCCCTCTCTCCTTCCTTTCTTTTTTCCTCTTGGAAAAATTATCTCGATGATGACACTGCAAAAAAGAAATTGGTCAAATCTTTGAGGACCGTGCCCTGTCATTCACGAGACCCAGAGATACCTCCTGGCTCACCAAGTCCAGACTCACACTATAGACAGGAATAAACTGTTTGTCTTGAAGCCAAATCAGTGCCTCACTCCCATCGCTTTTACTGGAAACAGTTGCTTCATTCTTCAGATGCTTAGAAACGTTCGTCTCATTTTCAGCCTCTAATTATTCATACCATTTTATACTAATTTACTCCAGTGCCAAAAATTTCTTTTAGCTCAGTTGTTTTTCCCTCTTGCCAGTGTTTACCTGCCTGAAATATTACTTATTCCCTGTCTGCCTTCGTTTTCCTATATTAGGCAAAGCAAGTTAGCTTAACAGGTAGTTCTTTTCTTTTTTTTTTTTTTTTTTTTTGTCTGTTTGTTTAGGAGTGCCTTAGTGTCATTTAGCTTTACTTGATTAGGAGAAAACTTACCCAAATCAGAGTAAGCTACCCATCATGGTTTGTCATTCAAGTAATGTCACATTGATGAAACTGTATTCTAGACATAGTGCTCCCCACTACCTCGCAATTAAAATACCCCTAAACTACTAATTGCAATTAAAATACCCCTTTCCTATAACAACAGGCAGCCTAGCAAGTGTTAAAAGGTTAGGGAGGAAGACAGGCTGGCACATCTCTTCGGTTTTTAGCACGTAGCTGACTAAAGAAGGTTAGATTCAGGTTTACGTCACATTTCAAACCAGCCTTCATACCAACCAGATTCCCAGCACCATTATACAAGCCAAAAACAACATCCATACCTTTCCATTTTTTTATCAAAACCAATGTATACTGATGTCGAAGCAATGTGATCCCACAGACATAGCGTCTGTACCCTTTACAGAGATCCCAGTGGAAACAGGCTTAGTGTGGGATTTTCTTTCAAAGCAGTGGTGCCCAGGCACTTTGTTTCCCACTGTTTCGACTCTCATTTCATTTTTCTGCTCAGGTGTTGCTTCTATTTAGAGGTATCGACTTAGTTTGAGGAGAAACTATGCTGGAGCACAGTATAAATAAGAATAATCTCTCCTAGAGCTGCTGTATGAGGCACATAAATCATGCCAAGAAGAGGTGAAGGCTGAACTGTGCTGGTGTTATTTCCACTCCGGTATCAGGCAAGGAATGCATGGAAATGAAAGAGGAATGCATAGCGGGGCCGCGTTTTGTACTGCAGCACCTTTCCGGATGACACAAATGAGAAAAGTCGGTGGACCTGCTGCATTGTATCGGTATAATGGAGGTCAGGATCCAGAGCAGCAGCACTGTATCTATTATTGGGAAATAACAGATACACACAAAGAAATAATCAGGCAGCGCTTTGCCCCGCACATCTCTTACTGGTTTCAGTGTGCATTTGGATCAAAGGGCAAAACCTGCTTTTCAAGCGGTGCCCGGGTAAATGCGTTGGGTTAGAGATTTGGGTCTGGTGTGCAGTGAGATGTCTAAGGCAGATTTCCAAAGCCTGTATGATGACCACTGCAGGCATGGGGAAAAAAAAGATTTGCAGTGTGGTCCTCTTCTCTACTTTGTGATGTTTCCACATTCTAGTTGCATATATAGTGCAGCTCAAAAAAAGAGCTTGTGGAGTTGTTTGTGTCATTGACTGTTATCTGACCAGCTGAAAAGCAAATAGGTAGAGATCTTGTTTCAAACACAGATCCAGAATTCTTTGAATGCTTCAAAATTTTTCAGGGGCTTTATCCTTAGCCCACACCTGCAACTAAAGGAAGTCATCACCCTCTCCTCACCCTCACCTGAAGCATACTGTACAGTGAGATGAGGGGACATGCCAAGGTTTTGCACAGAAAAGGGTGAAAATTCACTGCTTTTGGGTCATTGCTTGAACTACAAATAAAAAAGGACCCTGAAACAACCTAAGAGTCACACATCCAGCCACTGATCCGTTTTACGCAAAGGAGGCAATGGCACCAGCGGTGTTGAAAACACAAAATGTTGCCATTAAAACAGAGAAGCTCTTTGCTGAGCTTAGCTGCTTTGCCGTGTGCATAAAGGAGCTGAGAGCTGGTGGAGGACAGGGTGAGGCTGGTCGTGCATGCTATGAGTGTACAGATCTTCTCAGTCTTTAGTCAGAAACAATAATTATGCCTTAAGAACAAAAGCCTGAAACAAGGACTGAACGGCGCAGAGGTTGTGCAGGGTTATCATATTAAATATCTTCACGGGTGTATTTCTAAGCCAGGGGAAAGCCTTTTATACAGCTGTGGCTGAGCCCTCACTTTATAACTGAACTTTAGATTTCATCAGTGATTTATCAGTGATAAATCGAGTGTCTCCCGAAGAGTTCTGTTAAACCACTAAGCACTAGGAATTGCATCAGATCAGCAAACACCAACAAGAAGCAGAGTCTGTCCACAGAGCGGTGAATTACTTGGCAAGGGCTCAATCGCTTGGGGTCATTCCAGTGTTTTTAACAGCAGAAGAGCGGCGATGCTCTCCGCTTCCAGTCTGCATACCCCATGCGCTGCTTAGCACCTTACTCCTCCTGATCAGCCCCCAACACTGCTTCAGTGCTCTTCACTCTGCTACAAAACTTGCCTTCATTATTTATAGTTCGCAAGAGAAAAACAGCTCTCTCTAAAATAGCCATTGGGGAGTGGGAATTTTTACAGCTGGCTGCAGATTTTTTTTATGGTCTTTATCATCCCTATTTATTGTCACCTCTTCACACCGCTCCAGAGTCTGTCTGTTTGTCTCTCTGTTTACTTTAGGTATATTAATCTTGCACCGAATAAATGTGCATTCACCAAGGGGCTAGTCGCAAACCGGTTTCCTTGGCTGGAGTTTACGGCGATCTGGCCCCTATCCAAAACGTCTGTCGTGGCCTGTTTGCAGCATTGTGTGGCCGGCGTTCAGACGCGCTGCAGGGCCCTTAATGCCGTTGGCCATGGCTCTCAGCAGCTCTCGTGTCAATAACGTAGCAGAGCAGTGAGTCAAGAGGCCGCCGACACGCTCTGTGCCCATCATGAGGGTTTTTGGAGGACACGGGCACACAGTCAAACCTCACTGAATTGGTATAGTTTGACAAGTTACCGCTGTGCAGCTGGGGCACCGTTATCTTAGCTCACTCTCTGCAAAACAGAGGAATTGAGCATAAGGAAAGAATTGCAAAGCAACATTTTCCATCTCACAATGAGGAGCGTGCCTCTAGACAGGAGCAGAGTTACCAAGGAGGCAGATATCACGAGTGCATTTCTGTCCCTCTCAGCATCGGCCAACGTGCAATGCACTTCTGCATCGTACAACATCGTCCCCTCCAGACACACCGGACCTGCACCCACCCTTTTGAGTTACAGCGGCGCAGCTGATGGCATGCTATTAGGCCTCCATAACTCAGCTGCATTTGACTGTGTGTCCTTTCCCAGAGACAGTCCTACAGTCACTGTGGATTCATTCCCCAAAGCAGTAATTTTTTCTTTATGAATGGCATAAGTCATTAGGGCTGCTGTCCCTCAAAGGGACTCTTGTCCTCATTCCCCTGTGCAAACTTCTGAGGGATGCTAAGGAGGGGAACAGGATGGTTAAGGAACTCTTTGAGAAGGACAAAGGAGGGTTTGCACTCAAGAAAAAAGCAAAATTTGGAAAAAAAAGGAGTATCTCAGAGAAGGCGATTGGGAAGGTTCTTTCAAGCTCAGCAAATCACTTCCTCGCTGAAGTAAATGGCTGTGGTTACTCCGAAGGCAGTTCTGCGGATATTGAGTTTGGGGCATCCTCACTAAATCTGCTTAGAGTACAGTAAGGTGGTGGTACTTCCAATTGTTTCGTACAACAGCAGTATCCTCTGAATTGTCTGCTGTTTCTGCCTTAATCAATAAAGGCCATTAGAAGCTCACTTTTCTGCTAATACTACTCTGAATACATCTTGTTGGGAGGTATTTTTTATGACATTAAAAGACACAGTGCATTGATTTCTCGGGAGACATACAGCTCAGGGCTTTTTCTCATCCCATCACATAACACAATTTCCTTGCTATGTTTCTAACTACTGGGACTTAATATTCACAGTCAATGAAACACCTTACTAAGTTTTTAATTTTTTTACAGAGAAATGAAAGCAAATGCCTTTAAAATATTCATATAGATATATATACAGCTGGTATGATGGTGTATAGCCATCTTACACACACATACACACATACATACACACATACATATACATATATATAAAACCCCACCATTACTTGATTATCGTTCTGTAAAGAAAATGGGTCCTAAAAGTTCTCCTGAAAAGCATCCAACAGAGACTCCTGGAGTGAAGTTCTCTGATTGACTATACATTGTGTACAGTAGAGCATGCTACTTTTAAAACCTTTGTCCTTCCGTAGCAAGTTGGACAGCATTTCTGAGAGGATGAGTGCAAGTCTCAGGACTCGAACAAACTTTGCCAACAAGGCTCTGAGATCTGGAGTTAAGCTGGCAGGTTCTTAACTCCTGTCTTCCTATTGTGGGATTAACAGACTAGTCCACAAACCAATTTAATGTGCTCAGGCCACCCCAAGCAGTGTTTAATTCAAAATCATAGAATCATAGAGTGGTTGAGGTTGGAAGGGACCTCTGCAGGTATCTGGCCCAAGCTCCCTGCTCAAGCTGGGCCACCTAGAGCCAGTTGCCCAGGACTGTGACCGGACAGCTTTTGAATAGCTCCAAGGATGGAGACTCCACAAACTCTCTCAGCAACCTGTTCCAGTGCTTGGTCAACCTCCCAGTAAAAAAGTGTTTCCTTTCTCAACAGCTTCCGTAGCCTATTGTCAGTCTTCTGAGCCCTCCAGTTCCTCAAACATTTAAAAATAGCAGCAGAGTTGAATTTGAATGTCAGAGAAGACCATAAAAAAGGCATTACATTAAAGATTCTCAAGTCGCTTAGAGTAGGACCCATCTCAGGCAACTTTAGCGAGGCAGAACTGAATCATTAGATCCAAGCTGGTCCTCTAGGCAGTCCTGGTATTCAGCAGAAAGAGATTAGTATCTCTAGAGGGTGATTTATGTCACCAAAACAAGTGCTTCGGGGAACAACTCACACTCCAAAGGTGCTACAGTATTTCTGTTCTTATTATTACAGACAGTGCCTTGCTGCTGAGACTAGACAGGTAAAATCAAGTGCACTGGACGTCTCTCCTAACAGAGAGGTCCTCATTCTCTGACTGCTATTGGAAATGGAGCTGTTGCCCGTCAGAGAAAGGGAAGCTACTTACTGAAGCTTAGGGGACTGGAGGGCTGAACATCTGCTTGCTTCTTTAAAAAAGAAACTGGGGTCTCTGAACGATGGACCAAAGAACCTTACTGACTTTGCTAGAATGGGAAATGGTGTTATAACAGTGTTATAAAAGATTACAAAGAAGTCATATGTACACGATGGAACGCATGTAAACATGCTTTTCCGCTCCTCTAGTCTTTTCCAGTCTACTTTGAACTTAACAAAAAAGTGGATAAAGAGACAGTTGATTATATTTAATGTGGACTTCTAAAAAATGGTCTTTGACAGAAGATATTGAGGAAAACGAGTATGAATGGACTCTATTTAATATGCCCTTTACTGACTTGGAAAAGCAGTGAAGAAAGAAGGGGCAACACTGGCAGACGGCACAAAACCAGTGACAGGACTAGAGCAGGCTAAGGAGGAAATCCAGAGCCATCTCCCAACGCAAGGGAACAACTGAACCATCATCTGGGGAAGTGCGGATGGGAAAACCAGAGGTGAAAATAAACAGGTTGGAGGGTCAAGCACATTGCTAGATTCTGGAGGATTTTAGGGGAGAATTGGTTGGTCACTATGAACAACAGTTCAGGGAAATCCTGCGCTCAGTGCAGAACTGTGTTTATGAAAATAAATACATTGCTAGAATATTAAAACTGGATTTTAAGAATAATATCACAAATGGCCTGATAGCACACCTGGCCATGGTGGCAGGCACGTGGTAGGAATACAGCAACTAGTTCAGGGCATTTTGAATCTGACCTTCAGAAATCAGATATCAGTGCCAAAGTCGTTATAGTTTTTAAATAAAATAGAGCAGAATAAACCAGATCTAAATAAATAACTCATTTTTTATTGAAAGAAATAGAAGGATTTCAGGGTGGAAGAAGTCTCCCACAGCACAGAAAATGTTAGGAAGAATGCAAGGGCGAGAGAGCGACAGAAAAGAGCAGGAACAGTTAGTTTAAAGAAAAGGTGAGTAAAAAGGTGTTTCATGGAAGTATATTACATCCTGACTACTACAGAGAAGGTAAATTGGCAGCCTTATTTACTCCCACTCATAAAATCAAAACAAGAACCATCCAGTGCAACTGAAGGGCAGTAAGTTTAGACGTGATAAAAGGCATACTTCTAAAGACAATGTAACCTGTAAAATTCACTGCAACACGATGTCATTAAGCTAAAACTTAATCAGATTTGAAGAAGGAACAGGTATTATATGCATAGAGAATATAACCAGGATCAGGTTACACAGGAACTAATAGAAATCCTTCAGACTTTAAGCAAAAAAGCTCTATTTTCTGCCGGAGGTTAGGGTGTGCCTTCCTCTATGGGAAGGTTGTTCCATAATTGGTCATGAAAGGTTTCTTACATTTTCCTGTGATGTACCAAAACATATAGTATTAGTCACTGTCAGAGAAAGAATACTGGATTATATGGACCATTGATCTGACCCAGCATGGCAATTTTTATGGTCCTGTGAGCAAAATCCAATGGATTTGCAAGGAGACCTTACAGAATAACAGCTTCAGTTTGAATTTTTCTTACCGCTACAGAGGCCATAGAAAGAGCAACTAAATTTCTGGCAATGACATATCTCTGCAGGCAGGCAGAGTAGCAGTGCAGGTATCTAATGCTTTTATGCCATTTGCTAAGGATTATACGGCGGTAATCTTTCCCATTAACGCTTTGTCTCGTTCTGTGTTGAAGATCCCATAATCTTCTCCCTCCCTCCACCCTCCCAAAATGTACCAAAACAAAAAATAAATACTGGGTGCATGGACCAAAACTTAATAACTGAGATTAATTATCAAAGTACAGACCTACTTCCTATTAATCTCACATAACTTTTCAAATCAGCCTATCCTCCCAGAAGTTGAATTACATCAACTGTGGCTTTTCTTTCATTTTCTTTCCTTTTCTTTCTTTCTTTGCTGCCTTGTTTTCCACCTGTTATTGATTCTCTGCTCCAAGGAAACGCATGTCTCCGTCACTTCCAAGTCCCCCTCTTGCACTGCTGGTCAGTGCCCATCTGTAGTGTTAGTGGGGTGTGAGATGAGATACTTATCAATCCATTTTCCTTCCATCTCAGAGAGACACTTGTTTGATAGAACAGCACGTCTGGATACATTCTCACAAAAGGCAATAGCTGGCAGGTTTTAATTTTTCCTCTGGTTCTAAACTAAGCAAAACTGAGTACCGTACTCTGTTCCTCAGCACAAGGGCAATCAAGCAGTTTGGTGAAAATTGCTTTAGGGATGGTGTACGCTTGCCTTTTGTTAACAAGGCAGTGGCTACCAACTTTCAGAAAAATGTTGCCTATCAGCAGGTATTTTTTCAGTGAGATGGGTCAGAACCAACAAATATTTTTACTTCATTGTAAACAAGTGCGCACATGCTGGGCATCAAGAAATAAGTAAGGAAAGTTCTCCTGCAAAGCTGCATGGATGAAGGAGGACGGATTTGGCCGCAGACACAGCCTTGGGAGCTGGGCTGACACAATGGGGTCAAACCATGACCACTGTGAGCCCAAGTCACAGCCACGTTAAGCAGGAAATTCATGTGAAGTGGAGCTTGCACCCTCTTTTACTTTCCACGTGAGCAGAGCCACAATGTGTTTATACTGAAACTTGGTAGAGATTCCTTGAAATTATAACTATTGGAGGTGAACTTAATCCAGCCAATATATTGCTTGCAGCATTTCATTTTTTCTAAGTACCAGCTTTCCTTTTACAGGATCTCATAAAAGCAAAACAATATGTTACTCTCTTATAGATAACCTAGGAGCAGCAGTTGGTGAAGTAGCCCCCGTGTCCAGAGCTACATTATATCTTTGATGTCTGGTTCTGCAGCAAAAATATTTCGGCAGAGCAAGACATAATGAAAGTTTAAGAGCTTGTTAAGGAACTGACTATTACAAAGAGCCATGCTCATTTTGACTCTATTAGAAACACAAGAAAAATAATTTGTCACTTTCCCGTGACTAGAAGGATCTCAAGGGGAATCTCAGATAAGACATCAACATTGTTGGTGATTACTCAGCCTTTTTTCATTACGGTTTATAAAGCCCTGAATAAGAAACCGGTTTATACTGGTGTTCCAATCCTGCAAATGTGTCTTTACAAGACCCAGCTGTGGGAATGACATTTATTTCCACTTTATAGATGAGGCAAGTGAATCATAGCTGACTGGTGACGTGCACAAGTTCACGCTAAAAGGGTTTTGGCACACTGTGGATGATACTGTAACAATACCAATAATAATTCTAGTAAATAGAAATCCTGGGTTCCCCTTCTGGGTCGTAGCTTGGAGATTTTTCCTATTCTTTCTCAGTTGTTTCTATTCAGTTTCTATTTTATTTTCCTAAACTGAGCATAATGTAGGTGAAAAAAGTCTTCTTTCCTTGGGACCTAAAAACTTTTCAGAAATATACAGCTACTGGATGATGTTCCTATCTGACTGATATTTAATACATTTGTTCTGCTGTAATTGAGAACATAGTCACGCTGGAGGATAAATTTCAGCGATAACATTGCAACAGTTTGAGTGTTTTCTCCATTATGTGTCTTTACAACAGAGATAACCTTTTGCTTATTGAAATATAATTGCATAGGGAGATAGTTGTTTTAAAACAGAATTAACAATACTAGCTGAACATTTTGTAGGAACTTTCCATAATAACCTGTTTTTATGTCAGCTTCTCTAGAGCACAGCATCACTTGTACTATAAAATTAATTGAAAATTGAAAACTGAACAACAGGAGATCTTTACTTTTCTTATAGCACATTCCTGGAATCATCTGCAGTATAGAAACTCCATTTAATTGTCAGTGATTTCTTTGTCAGCAATTACCCCACGCAATATTAGAAAAGGATTCTCCCACACTTCCCTCATCCCATATATTGATATAGGAAGATATTGATATAGATGTGGCAACTGTGTATCGATGGATGTGTTATTGTGTATCGATAAATTTTCAGAATGATCATAATATAGGCAGGATGTGCCACTGCAATTATTTATTTGCAAATCTTCAACCAATCCTATCCCCAGCTTCTTATTAAATTCATTAAAGTATTAATATATTATTATTAAATTTAAATGTTGATGTAAACTTGTTTTACTTTACTACATTGGAGAGCAGAACTTGATCCTCCATACTCCTCTTCCCCAAGTAAGTTTGCATTCTGCTACTGCTAAGTTTCTGCAAAAATATATTCAGAGCTGGACATGAAATACCTCCAATCCCTGAGGCCGCCCTCAAGAGTAAACCTGCGTGCCATACTGACAGCAAACCTGCATGCACAGCCGCGGGCCTGGCCACGGTCTCCCTTTTGGGTTTGCAGGATGCTGGCATGCCCTCTGCCTTTCCTTTGCCAGCGGCTAATTGCAGTATAGACACGTGCGTTTGAGTTCGGTACACATGAGGAACCTCCCTGTAGGGTGTAATCACGGGATCAGTGCAGCATGATCCAAGGGAATGGTACGGCTACGTAGGGGAGAGGACTGCTGCCTGCACCCACCTGCCTTCTGCTGCGTTTTAGCTGTGACAGCCAGAGACACAAGGCCAATGCTATTGACTGTACCACCGCATGACTAAGTTGTAACAGCGCCCAGCTAAGTTGTAACAGGTCCACTTCTAAGTGGACCCAAAAAAGGTCAGGTCCTGGTGTCTGACCTCCTGAAGACCCTTCTTTTCATGGGGAGACCCTTCTCTTTCTAGCATGGGCTCTCCGTCATCATTTACCCCAGGCTTTTCTCCAGCCATCCCTTCAGACAAGGTTCCAGCCACTGCCCTCTTCATGAACTGCTGTCCTTGCACTTTGTCTTGCCCTTTCTCTTCATGGTGTTGCTGCCAGGCCCTGCCTACCGGGCCAGCAGCAATTCCTCCTCTTCCTCTGGTGAGGAGCTTTACAGAATCACAGAATCATATAGGTTGGAAAAGACCTTTAAGATCATCGAGTCCAACCGTAAACCTAACACTGCCAAGCCCACCACTACACCATGTCCCTAAGCACCTCATCCAAACGTCTTTTACATACTAGCAGAGTATGTAAAAGTCGTCTTCTCTGCTGAGGGAAGCAATGCTGCTGCTGACCTCCCTTTGGTAGAAAAGATCCTAAGGGACAGAATAATAGTTAAATTATTATTTTTTTGCCTGATTTTGAGCTGACCTATTTCAGTAATGCAGTGAGCAGCACCGTCCCACAGAGAGCATCCCCGCTGCAGCCAACAGAGACAGTGAACCATGACGCAGAAACAGGACCCAGGGAGAGCTTGGCCGCAGCTTGACACAGCCTCTTCTGCTACCAAAACCATACAGTGCAGCTTCACCTTCAGGCTGCTCGTGTAAGCCATCAGTCATCACATGAGTAAGAGCTTTCCCACGTGGTCCCTCTTCCCAGGGTATTCGACAGCAATAGGTCCCAATCCTTCGCAGTGGTGGTTTCCTCTCCCAGCCCGCCCTTACTTCAGCATTATTCAGGATTAGCTGTCAGTAGGCTGTTGGGGGAGTTTATTTTCCTTTGAGTCAGGCATCACTAATCGGACCTAGCACTTCCTCCCAGGCTTTATTAAGCAGAAATCTCTAATCCAGAAAACATTTCCAATATTAAGACTAATTGAGTGTCATAATGTCAGCCAAGGTAAATAAGGCACAAAAGGAAAGAAATAAGCTCTGGGAGTGGAACGTGCTTTATTGAACACACAACTGCTACTCAGACCCACGGCTGTCACTCAGGAAGACATCATCCAGTAAATCTGATCAAACAAATCCCCACTGAACTGATAAAGCAGAGCAACTCTTCAGGTGGCTTAGCTGTCGCTTGAAAACCAGCTTGCAAGCCTGTGGGCTGACACTTGTGCTGGAAGGCAGCAAGGGTTTGAAGCTCACAGACACAGTCTCCTCTGGACTTCAGAAGGAGCAAGGTCAGATCCTGAGAGCTCTCTCCCACTCCCTTGCAAAGGAAAAGAAGTCTCTTCAGGTTTATTTCTTCACTTTTTAAGAGGGTTGCATAGAATTCAGGCAAAGTCAGTGATTTCCATCCCAGGTATGGCTGTGTCATTTCAGTCAGTGCAGAGCTGGAGTTTTAAAACTCTGCTAATATGAGTGTTGACTTGTGTGTACAAATATCCTGTTTATTACATTTCATTATTTTTGGCTACCTGTTTAGTATCAAAAAGAAAAGAGAAAAGAAAACTTTCAAGAAGTAAATTGCTCAAGAAATGTTATTTAGTCATTCTTAGTTAAAGAAACTACAGCTATATGTATCTTCAATCTGGCTTTTTCTGCCTTTCCTTATCTAAAAAATATCTTATGCGGTACTATAAATAACGAGCGGAAGGGAAAGCGATGCTTTATGCAGGAGGGGAAAAACAGCAGTGGTTGTCCTTAATCATGTTCAAACACAAATCTTGAGACCGAATGAATGTCCCTCCATGCATTTCCAGGCTGAACAGGATAGACTGAGTCCACGGGGATTTGCGTTTCAGACCTTGGTGTCAGTGTGCATTACTGTGGGCTTTGAAAGATGCTGTTAAAATGTTTCTAAAGAACCAAATGGAGCAACTCTCTCCAGCGTGATAATCTGTGCTGTTACTACTGCAAGCTCTGGGGGCAGGGAAAGAGGTAAGGGAGCAGAGCTCTCTTCCAGCTGTGCCCCAGAAATCCTTTGCAACAGTAAGCAATTAGCATCAGGTTTGATCCTTCACAGTATCAGGAAGGTAAATCACGGTGTAACATCTGCACCTGGTTTGGATGTGCAGTGCCTGCACATTTTGCATCCAAACAAGAGGGACAACTGCTTTTGAAGTTCGTGGCCAAAACAAATGGCATTAAGGTATTATGCAGGATTTCTCTGTGTGTGGATGCCGTGGTGGAAAGGCTGTCTGACACAGCTCAGTAGCTGAAGAATGGGGTCAGGCTTTATTTAAGCAACATAGGAAAAACGGTGTATTTTTTTGCTGTAACGAAGATGAAGCATTAGGCATGTGGCACTAGACTCTGCTGCTGTTGTGCAAAAGACACAACTCTTGGGAGAAAAAAATCACAAAGATGCAGCACGAGGTATGATGTAAACTTTAATAAACTCTTCAGAAATCTCCATTTTGCCTGCCTGCCTTTCAGTGATTGCATTTAAACTAATGTTCCAGGGCCCTTTTATGCAAAAAAGCCTTATTCCTAGGACGGCTCTTGCAAAATTCATGGCTGGTACTATTCCATGCCCTTATGACATGACAGTAACATCCATTTGTATCAGTTTGGCACCGTGCAAGTAGGTCACACGATTATGATGAAGTTAAAATGAATTTTGCCTTCCTTTAAACGGTAGTGGAACAGTTACCAACTGATTAAGGAAAACATTAGCAAGTACCATTTTAATTGATTTGAATGCATGTGTGTTTTATATTGGTTTAGTTTGAGGGCATTTTTAAACAAATAGCACTGTCATTGTGAGCCTTAATTAGATAATAAATTAATAGATAAATGGATTAGAAAGTTCAGTATGGCTTTCACAATCACTGCTAGCAGCATAAAAATGAGGTGCTTGGTATTAGCAATGCTAATAAATGGCATAAGGAATGCACTTGGGGAGAATGATGATGTGGCAGCTGAGTGACGGGTGGGGACCATGGTCTTTCCTTTGCCCACACCTATTTTGGAAAACAAAGGTGCTCCTGTGTTTCCTTAGGAAAGATAACGGTGGTGCTGATCTGGAAGGGTAAATATGTCAGCTCCCCAGTGCACCTCAAAGCCTGCAGATTTAATGTGGGATTCATGAAAAATTCAGTAAGCACATAGGAAATATTCTAGGGGTTAGGCTGCACGGGGATCAGCTCAGAGATCTGCCGAGGAAAAAGGCTCAGTATGTGCAGAATATATTCAGTAATGGGAAAACTGCTTAACAGAGAGGGAAGTCTGGATCAGTTGAACTGGATACAAAGTGCCTGAGAATCATTAGGATCTTTCTGAAAAAGAGCGATTTTGTGGATGTTGTGCTGCTTATTTAATTCCGTCAAGCAGTAAATCCAGCCATGTGGGTCTCAGTGCTGTTCACAGAGGCAGTGACAGTAGCTCAGATAACAGACACGGAGTGCTGCAGGTTGGCAAGTGATACAAATAATCACTGGCATGAGTTCAGGCTGAGCGTCAAAGACCTGAAATTAGAAAGTTGGAAGAGCACTTTCAGTGGTACGGATTGAATATTATACAGCTTGCCTGAAGACACGGTGTAACTTGGATTTCTTTTTTTGGGTTGATTCCCCCTCAGATATAACTGCCTACTTTACGGCTGGCATTAGCCTGCAGTACTTGGTCACCAGAATTAAAGCAAGTTCTCAGAAAAGGTTTGAAGCCTGAATTATGTTAAAGTCACTTTTACGATTCTCATCAGCTTATCAAAGAACAGCAACTTTCTGCAAAAATTTCTACTGGATGGCCAATATGGCTGAAATGTGAATACTACTGAAATAACTTTAGCACATAGAAGAAAATACTTGGATAGACCTTATTCCTGTTTTTTAATACTTTTGATGCAATCTCTTCTGCTGCTCCCCTGAAGCTTGAGTTGTTATGCAGGTGATTTTCAAAGCAAGGTGAACTTCTTCAGTAATTAGTCCAGCCTCTGTTAGGAATTAACCATGGTGACAGAAACATCTTTTGGTATACATTTCAGGAGCATTTGGATAGATGTTTTCTTTTATGGTAGTGTTTAAGTACCTTGTGTACAGCATTCTGTTGCTTTTCTTAATGAGAATTACAGTTCCATCTGACTAAAGGCCAGCCTGATAAAAAGTGAGTAGTGTTCTACCCCCTCAGCTACATCACTAATAGTGTTATTATCAGTCTATCTAGAATATAAATGTTCATTCAAAAAATACTGAAATTACTGTACGGCATATTGCATGGTGTATAGACCTTATCATTTGAGTAATTTAAAGCCTATCAGAGTAAAGTCTATGAAAATATATGAGGATAGATTCACAGCCCATCTTAGATAGGAAGAGGTAAACAAGATGCAAATGTTCTTTTTCACCTCTAGTTTTCAATGCTGGAGACATTTGTCAACTGTTAGGTTGTTTAGCAAGTTTCTAATTAGCACTTTTCCCAAGTCTCTCTCCCACTCAAAGGGCTCTCATCCAAAGAAAATCTAAACAGGTTCAGAGATAGTAAATACATCACCCTGGGTGTTGCATAAGCTCATGCAACCCCTGTTCTTTGCCAGCCCCATGCACGTCTGTTGTAAACCTTAAAGCCAGGCAGCCATGTACTGCAGTACTAAGGCTAACCAGTTAAACCACAGCAAAAGAGAGGTCCATGGCTAAACTGCTTCTGATGGGCTCAGCGCATGGGCAGACCAAGCCCAGGTCTTACTGCAAAGACTATGTCAATATATTTATTGACATATTTAGCCTGACACTCTGGGAAGAACAGGGAGAGTACTCAGCCTTGGGATCCACTGGCAAAATCAGTCTGTTTAGGAAGCAAAGCAGGTTTAAGCCAGACTAAGACGGAAAGAGAGCACACCCGGCAGGAAGAATGCATCTACCGTAACACAGTCAGGATCTTGAGAAATGTGGAAATCATAGAATCATAGAATGGTTTGGGTTGGAAGGCATCTTTAAATGTCATCTAGTCCAACCCCCCTGCAATGAGCAACTAGATGAGGTTGCTCAGAGCCCCGTCCAACCTGACCTTGAATGTTTCCAGGGATGGGGCATCTGCAACCTCTCTGGGCAACCCATTCCAGTGTTTCACCACCCTCATCGTAAAAAATTTCTGTTCTGTTTTTGGATTTTATTTCATTTCTTTCTGCTTCGAGTGTGCAGCTAGGATGGTTATTCGCTTAGGCTGACTCTCCAGCATTGTATTTATGCTCCTATCTTGTGCCTTCATTTCCAAGCGTGTTGAACTGCTGCCAGCCAAGAGGGCTGCGGCTTGCCTTCTTCCTGCTGTCTGCAAACTTTTACATAAAGTAATAGAAGAAAGGTTGAAGCCCAGCACGCAGAGACTGGGCTCTTGTCAAAAAGGAGAAAAGCTGAGGGAAACTTTGATCAGAGATCGGTCTCCAGAATCAAAATGACAGCTAGCTTCACGGGATTTCTGAAAGGCAACAGAAACAACGCTGGACCTCTTGTGAATAAATTGCTAGCACTGTTTCATGTATAGCAATGGATCTTATGACTTCTCTTGAAATTTCCTTGTAATTGTGCAAGTTGGTTGCCTTGAAATGCCATACAAGACAATGTTGGGATAAGCGTTGTTCTCCTGCTCTGTTTCAGACATAAGTTCTCCTGCAGGTTGTGTAAATCAGCACGCATAATACAGCCACATATTGAGCTTATGAGTGCCACACATGGCCACAAGATGAAATTTCTCAGAAATTTTCTTCACATGCTCCTGCACTTCTTTCCTCCCCTCTGTCCCTGATTCCATAAGGATGACTTGGAGCAATTTCCTGTTCTTGTAAGATCTCACCTTTTTTTTTTTACATACCTTGCTATTTCTACTGCTAAAAATCATGTCCTGGGGGAAAGGACTCTGCATTCAGTTGGTGAAACAGCTAGTTTTGTTTAGCAGATTTTTGTTTGGTGTGAATCCCTGCATTGTATGTACCTGTTTCAAACACCATGGAAAGAAAATGCTTCCCTTCCAGAAGAGAATATTTGTTTGGCCTTGTAGACAGTTTAAAACATGCTGGTGTTCAAAACTCATTAAAAAGAAAAAAGAAAAGAAGGAAGGGTAGGGAAGGCAAGGCAAGGCAAGGCACAGGGAAAAAAACAAAAAAACAGACCAAAAAGCCCTTCTTGTTATTTAAATCCTTGTTCATGCTTTGCAGTTTAATATTCCCTTTACAAGGGATTGACTCAGGACCATAAATCAAACTGATTGTACAAGGCACATATTAAAATCTACATTTGGGTCAGAGAAGTCTGTGTCCAGTTTGAAACACAGGACAGAGCACCGAAGCAGAATAATCACGGTTCACCCTGTAGGTCTTTTCCATTCCTAATGCCTCTGATTCTGTGAACCATCAACTAAGTATTCGTGTTTAGGCCATTCATATAGTTGATGCTCTTTCAAACCTTTCCTCTTTGCTCCAGGGATCAACAACATTGTCCAACTCACTGATCTTAAAGCACTTTTTGTGCTTTAGGACTTGGCTTATGCTGAAGTTCACATATTCCCCACCATGCCAACAGAGCAGTTTCCCCGACACATGATTTTTAACCATTTCTCTAGATGACCTCACTCCTTCAATGGGTCACCACTGTGTATTTTGATAGGTTTGGCTGAAGACTAAAACATCATGTTCTGTGACGTAACTGAATTGGAAATCCCTGAGTGTTGGGAATAAATTGATTTGAGATATTTGAATTGGTCCTTTCCTATTTGGAGACTTGATCTAAGCTTTGGATGCATTAGGTGTATATATTCACATCCCTGTGAGCTGTTTGGTTTTGTTGCTTTATCATGACCAAAAGAACCCCAAAATATCTGTGTGAGAAAATTCAGAAGTGACCATTCTCTTCAAACAAGTGGGAAATTTGCTTCACTCCATGTTTAGACTCAGAAAGCCAAACAATTGCTTAAGACAGCAACTGTTAGAGTTGTGCCAAGCAGTTAATTCCCAGCACCCTTTATCCACCTCTGTTACAGTGCTCACTAGGAATCTGCACTCACTGAACCAGAGCTATTTAAAGATTTTCCTGCAAACGTCCCACTCCCTCATTTAACCCTAATAGCAGACCTCACCTGTTCTGCAAATAAACACAGGTCTCAGTTCTCCAAGGGAACCTTCACACCTAATGCAATCATTTACCCTGTGGACATTTGACTCGGGTTTGAATATGCTGGGTGTTGGGAGAGAAGCAGGATGGGCTTTCTCTGTGCAGTAAATGCAGGCCTGGAGACCGGTGCTGAGCTGACAACTCTGAAAACTGATGATTTGCATTAATTCACAAAACAGGACAGGGTATGATGAGATAGTGATGGACTAGGGAAGAACATCTTAGTCTTCTGAGTCCCCATGGAGAGGCGATCATTTCTGGTCATCATGCCTAGGCACAAGCTTTCAGATGGGGATCTGGAGGGGGTTCAGGTCCTACCAGGCTGTCATCTCTTCCATCATGCTGCGTTAGCATTCGGTTGTCCCAGCCACCCAACCAAACCTCCTAGGCACCACAGGGACATAGTATGGGCACCCAGCCCCCGACTCCCAAAAAGAGCCCTGGGAATGTGGGTGTCCTGCCCTGCATATCTCACATTATGTTCTTCCAGAAGGATTAGCTGCCATATTATTTTGATAAATGAGGCAAAGCAGGGTGATGGCATGGGCTTTTTTGAGTTGAGATATGGCTAGAAAGGAGAAAGATAAACTTGTAGCTCTTATGGATTAACTTCTGGTTTCTAAGTATAACATAGATAAGGCAGTCTCAATTAGACAGAGCTTAAAGTCACATATAACAAATCTGAGATAGAAGAGATTGCTGTATCTAAAAGAGAAGTTGCCACTGTTCTTTAGATAAGCTCCCAGACTTTCAGATGAGAAAAAATAAATATTGCAAAAAAGGGTTTTCCCTACTTAACCTTCCCAGCCAAACTCACCAGGCCCCTGTTTTTTGCCTTGTTCACTTACTCAAATTGCCTACCACCAAAAAAACAAGGCAGCTCAAACACAGGGATGGTTTCACCATAAATCATTCTGCTTATTCTCCTATGTCTATTTTTAAAAACTAAGTTAACAGGTTGCCCTTCTCCACACATTTGGGACAGTTTCAGAAAGGCCTCTCCTCTCCTTTTTAACAAAAAGAAAGGTCCAAGCCAAAAATGTGCAAGTAAGACAGTCACACAAACAGGCAGAGATGTCTCACCTGAAGTAGTCTGCACAAAATCTGCACAAAAACGATGTCTGTTTCTTATCTGTCATGGTAGTCATTTATTTTTATGAACACTAGCGTTCACTCACAAAAATAAAGCGGTGCAGCATTTCATCATGACTCTGTTTCCTCAAAGGTATTTCCTACAAGGTGTTGGATTCACTTTCTATATGATCAACAGCTATCGCTATGTAATTACCAGTGAGCAGGTACCAGTTCTGAAGGTCACACTGACAGCATACATGTCCCTAGCACAGCTGCTTCTGTTTAACGTTCCTAATAAAGGGAGGGAGACATTTGATTTTGATCAAGGTTTTAAGAAACACCATATCTACAGAGGCCGGACATTTTCTTTCTCACTTCATCAGGAAACTTTTCAAGATGGAAATGCAGGACTGAGCAGTTTATCACAGAGATGACCTGGCTTTGGCAAGCCTTGGATAGGTCACAGGCTTGCCACTGCCTGTACAGGAAAGTTTTTTATCCTCAAATACAGCAGAAGTTGGTTAGTGTACATCTTCTGGGTTGTATTTTGAGTCTGCTGTAGTTTTTTTGAGTCTTTTTGTAGTTCTCACTGCAAGGTTAAGACAAAAGCGTATTTGTTTGTGGAGGGATGGTTCATTTCTTCCCCTCTTTTTTCTTTTTTTTTTTTTTTTTTTAATTTAAACTGTTTCTTTATAAAGGTCATTCAAGTCCAGAGCAAAAGAGGATTAATTACTAACAGCCATAATTTAGAGACAAATTACCCTCCTGATATTTTGGCCGTCTAGGATACTCCATGGAAAAGCCATCTATCTGAGAGAATGACATGGGTGAATGTAACCTACAGTCATGTTGAGCACTGGTGTGCTTCCTCTCTCCTGAAGAATGATGTGGGTTTTAACATATTAATAAGAAAGGGTATAAAAATGATGCCATACTTCTATGCAACTTTTCTTATCCAAAGAAGCCAGTTTTTTTCTTTCTTAATCAGACTGGGCAAAAAGTTATTCTACAGGGATGCACATTGATTTCAGTGGGGTTGATCACAGAATAAATGTTTCTCTGCATGAACACAGCCAACAGGATCTGGGACACAGTGATTTCCACCCCCCTCTTTCCCTGGGTCTCATTAAATAGTGCCTTATGCTATTAGTAATTCAATTAAAATCAATAAGATTGGTCCATGTGGAAAATGACCCTAGGTAATCAGCTCTGTTGAGGCATGATACGCATTGTGCACATGGCAAGCAAAGCTCAGACGCTCGCACTTGTCAGTGGTGGACCTCGAACTGAGAATTTCAGAAATCGACCTCCCTCCCAAGCCCTTATCCAGCAAAGTACATAAGCACACTTTGAAGGATCTGAATCTCAGCCTGGTCTGTGCTTCTCTAGAGACCTGAAAAGCCTGAGTGCTTCTATGCGTCATGCAACAGTGCATCAGGGGTTTGCGATGGCACTAGCCTGTGCTGTAGTCCTTGGCAATCCTAAAGAGCCAAGGATTGCTTTTTAGCTCGGGGACTCGCCATGGGAAGGTGGCTATGAGGCACCATCCCGTTTGTATCCACGTGGCTTTTTCATTTCCAGAGCTGGCCTGGCTGAAGCCAGCTGTGTTGTCTCCATCTCCTTCTGAGTGTCTCGCAGACCATTTCTGAGCCCACTCCATCAATCTTACATTGTAGCTACATATCTCTGTCATGCTGCTTATAAATACATATATATTTCTTATAGCGAACTTTTCTACCTACAAGTCTTTTTATAAAGGCCAGAATTTTTTTTACCACTGTTACCAGATAATATCTTTTTTCAAAGGTCAATCATAAATGCACTCCTTCCACTTTGTTATTCATAGTGGCTTCTGCTTGATTTCTGGCAAGTTCAGGCTCTGGGACAATCTTAGAGGCTCACTGTGCTATTGCCAAGTTGGGTTCTTTTAAGAAAGGACAAAAATGGCTGTTGGGAGAGTTCAAGGAGCCTTATATAAAAAGGCAAAATAATGGAAAAAAGTTGTCAGACAGGAAGAGTCTGGGTATACAAAACACCTGGCTTAGACAGTAATCAATGTGGTGTCTTCTTTAACACTTTCCATGCTTTTTCATTTGGGAATAATGTACAATTCTGCTTGACATTGCAAGACAGTTAATTAGCATCCATAGGCTTATAAATAGGATTTTACAGAATAGCCGATAAGCTGGTATTATTAGTGCTCATGTCACTCTAGTTCTAGTCCCTTTTGAGATGAAGGCAGGTTTTATTAGAACAGACCTTTCACAAAACACATCTATTCATTACAGATTCCCATTAAACACCAAGGTGTGAGGGGTAGATTGGTTTCATTTGCTTTCTTTTCAGTCTCAATGCCAGTCTTTCTAATAATACTAAAGTTTCTTAAGCAAATGGGATGATCAAGTGGATAGAGCTCTGTGGTGGGAATCAAGGGATGTGCTGTGCTCTTATCTGATCCACTGGAAGATTTTGGCCTGGTAGCTTTACTGCCCATCCCTTTTCTCCTCTAAGAAGCAAACTTGCTTCTGTCAAACAGTTTGTCAGGTAAAACGTGATGTGTAAACACTAAGCATTATTCTCCTGGGACAGCTTTGGAAATTGAGTTTGGAATTTGAGGTTTTTCCAGTGACTCCTAAGGCCTTGGTGAACAGGTGGCAGAAGAAGATGCTGTTATTCAGTAAATGTTCTAATCAGTTCCAGAGATTTGCATAATGCAACAGGGATTTGCAAAAAAACTCATGCTCAAGGGCATGTGCTTATCACCTGCCAGGGATCTGAAGGGAGTAATTCCTGTCTGTACAGCAATGTGCACTTTGCTAGATGGATCATTTCTGTATGGATTTTAGTACTGGCGGTGGTGAAAGAGACTACTGAATTAATGAACAAATCAGATTGGGAAAAGGTAATGGTTTGAGAAGTAGTGCTCCAAGAACTATATTTCCAGTTCCACCAGTGATGGGTACAGAAATCACTCTCCAGTCCAGTTTTCCATTACATGGTTTAACAGCCACCTTGTACCATTGGGAAAGATAAAATGGGAAGTATAAAGAAGATATTCATTGATCCATCTCTTGGCTGACTCCACAGCATCACAGCAACAGTGAGTAAGAAAGAAGAATGGAATACATCATAAATGTATTCTTTTTTCTTGTATTTCCTGTTCCTCCAACTGGCCTTTGCCCACAGGAAAAGCAGACCTTGGATTATTTTTATTTTACAAAAATCAGCAATAATTTTTACAATGGCTGGCCATGCAGGTTTGAAATTATTTTAAATATACCTATTTCTTGAGGAGCCGCAGAAGTTAATGACTTAAAGAGTTGTTTTCACAGTTAGGGAAAATCCGAGCCTGTTTGAGCTTTAAACTAGTATTACTGTATAATCAGACACAACTGCTTTCTCTAAATAAAATGTTGCCCCTTCCATTTTCCAGCTAGCATTAACAAAAGCAGCAGATACGCCTGTTGCTGTGGAGATTTTGAGCCATAGACCAATCTCTATTCTTCTACCTGACTTAGCTCACAAGTTACAGCAGCTGAAGACCTTTCCCCATGATACATTTTCTGAACATACATATGTTTTACTAAGTAAACCAGAGCGAAAATAATTTGCAGATGCTATACCTGCCCATCCCGTGAGTTCAATGGCCCAGTTCATCACCATTATTTCATTAATTCCCTTTCTGTACCTCATATTTTGCCGTGCCATACAAAACTCTCCCATCTCTTTGTCTCTTCCCCATATGCTGTAAGCTTTCTCTAGCAGCTCCTGGTGGTCCCCCCCAATCTGTTCACAGCACATTTAACTTCTAGTGCCACTGTGCTTTTTGTGTTTTCAGCCTTCAGTTCTCCATTTGTTCAAAGTAGTCCAAATGGCCTTTGCTTCTATTGCCTATGTTTACATGGCCACATGGATGGCATCAGTGATACAGTACAACAAAGGTCAAAAATTTAATCTGTGTACAACGTATAGATCTTTCCATAAGTGGACACATTCAGGTTACTGACCTTCTCCTTTTATCTGTGCTGTTTGAGAACTGTGGTAGATTTTCTTATATTTTAAATAATAGGGTTATTTCATGTCATTCGCATCAGGTTTTCACATCCTTTTATTATGTGATGTGAGTGTTCCCCCCACCAAAACTGGGAGGTGATAGAGAAATCTGTTTGGTGCTTTACTACCTGAATAGCTTTACATGATTATAACTGTTACCAATACAGTTATAAAACCTATATTGTAGTAGAAAACTATTTCTCAAAATGAGCCAGCAAGCATCTGTATGCCATTTGAGACCTTGAAATATCAGCCTAGTGGCATATTTTTGTAGGTGTGATAATCTGAGGAGTTAGTCAAGAAAACGCTTATCTTTTATTAGAAGTGATATACTCAGGAAACGTAGACAAGCTTTCTTCAAATCTGAAATAGAAGCAGCAGACCTCACAGCTAAGTGCAAGTTTAGAGAAATTGCTTAGAGTTTATAACAGAGCCTGTATGAGTGTATATATTTTTGCAGGGTAAATGGCATGGAATAATGGCTACCAGAACCCTTTTGTGTGTGTGTGTGAGGACTTTTAATGTTCACACCAGAATGACCACTTTGATTATGAAGTAGCTCTATTGCTCCCAGATTCCAGGGCCTCTGATTTCATTGACTGGAAGGCCAGAATACTCAAACAGCGCCAGGTGCTGGTTTAGCTCCCTCGGGGACATGCATAATAAAAATCACAAGCATATAACAAAAAGGAAATGTCATGCCTTTTCACATTTATCTTTGCATCAGCTTTGGCATAAAAGAAAAGAAAAAGGAGAAAGAAAAGAAAAAAAAGAAAAGACAGAAGATAGCAGTTATTGTGCAAGAGCAGACAGGTCCAACCAGAACTGCCTGTGAAATAGCCTTAGATAAGGAACACTTTCGGGAACCTTCAGATGCAAAACAGTTTGTCAACAGCGCCTTTACCTGTCCATCGCTAGAATCCCAAACGTAAATGCGTTTTACTGTAGCTTCTGCAAACACTGAGCCTATGACAGGGAGCAATGAGCTTTTGTTTTTCTTAAAACATCTCCAAATGTGTGTCGTTTTCCCATGGGCATGTGGCGGGTTAGTTTATACCCAAAGGCACAGGGATAAACAGCAGCATTTTTCAACCAATAACACTAAAAATACAACTCATTCTTTCTGTACAAAGTCTGTGCGCAGGTGACTCTTGACCATTTAAGATATATTTGGAAACAACCCATGTTTACGATTATGTGTGTTAGCAATTTCAAGCATTGGCTGTTAAGCATAATTTTGTTTGTTTGTTTGATTATATAAACAGACACGCACCAAAATCCACTTGCTGTCTTCACCATGAGCTCTAGGGTCTCTGCACCTACAAAAAAATCAAGCTCCAACATAACCAAAAAATCCTGATCTGCTTGCTGTCAGGGCCTCAACGCTCGATGACTTCAGCATTTCAGTTTAATTAAAGAAAGGTGAATTTTGGTTCTTTGCTCTAAAGACTGAGGTCTGCAAATTGTGACTTTTATGCAGACTCCATCATACTTAATTTATGAGCCTAAGAAACCTGGTGACATTTGGGACATTCGGTCCCAAACAGATTGGGAGAAATCCAGTCAATATGGAAAAGCCATCTAAATTTTGCTTTTCATACTTTGCGTGTGAAAGTGGAAGTGGAAGGAGGCAGATGGCCCCCAAGATAAGCAGAGGAAGTTCTAGTCAATCTACCATACGGAATCCCTTTCCACCTTGATGGCACGGGAAGCTTGGGTGTCTCCTATGTGTTTTCCTACACGAGTATCTTAAGTCTTCCAGTAAAACTAATAGAAAGCTTTTGAGTGCCAGTCTTTCTGTGATGACAACGCCCATCCCTTCTGAAACACTTTAGGAATTGGTTTCCCCAAGAAGCGGGAAACCTTGATTCTAGGCTCCATTCAGTTTGGGTGGGATTAACTACTTTTAGGCTCTCTGAGGATTTAAGAGGGCTCTTCATCTTAGTGTACATTCCAGCAAGGTTGGGCAAGAGACAGGCATCTCTCTCTGATAATATTTTTTGTTAATATTAAAAAATCAGGGAACCAGCAGGTTAAGTAGGAAGATACTTAATGAGCACAGAAACCTACAGGACTGGGCAGCCCCTAGAAGTGATCAAGCTTGCTGACCATCCGGGACTTCAGGAATCTCCCCAGCATCATTTACATTCATTTTGCTGCCTCCTGTGATTTTTAACACTTTATGAACAAAACACAGCTGATCACATACAGAACCAATGAGTCATACATTTCGAAAAGCTTTTTCCACTTCTAGACTTTTCAAGTTCATTTTAGTTATTCTTTCCTATCTTCTTGTAATATCATTTTACTTTACACATCAAGGTCAGTTCTTAGAGGATACTGAGCAATTAAATGGCTTAATTACGGTGCTTAAATAAATATACTAAGTGAGGAAATTGAAGGTCTGGGTAATTATGCTAACACAAAAATCCTTGCTTGTTTTATCTTTCTTCTCGCTGATAAGCAGTAGCTGTTACGCTTGTTTAAATTTTTCCAAATAATTTTTAGCACTTCTTTCCAGTCAGCCTTTGAATTTTTCCAGGTAATTCAGTGAAATGCTTCAGAAGTGGTTGGTAAATGAATTTTCCAAGCATTTTTATAAGGCTGTGATAAAGGGACACTTTAGGAGTTCAAGTAGGAGCTAAGTTTATGCTATTATCTTCACTAATAGAATCACTATACAGGATGTGACATCAGGAAAGAAGTACGCTGTAAGCTGAAGAAACAGCCCAGAGAAATAACATGGCTACTGTATTTTTCTGTATATAGGACAAGAAAATACTGTAATAAAATACTGCTGGGAAGTTTCATACGTACAAGATTTTTTGCGTGTAATTCTCCCATGAGAATTATAATACAGCCTTGTGGAAAACTGGGGTTTAGATTAACCTGGTTTTTTTGTTGTGGTTGTTTGTTCTTTTTTTTAATGAAAGCATCGCTCGAAAAATTGTCCAGGAGAGAAAAAGAGCCTCTTCTGTGCATGCGGGTGCTGCGCAATCAAAATTTAAAAGAGTATGAGGGAACATAGCTCATATGATTGTGCACAGAGATAGCCAAAAGGTAAAAATTAGGGCAAAACTGAAGCCAGAGTAGCTCATTAAAGTGTGGTGGAACCACTGTAACATCTGCAGAAGTGCCTAGAGGGCTGTTCAGTAAGAGCTTCTCCACTCCTCTCATTTTGCCGACATGTGGACCGTGTAGCAATCTGATGAAAGGCAGCTGGGTCTGGATGGTGCTTGCAGATCAGGGCTTTTAGTTCGAAAAGAATTGTAAGAAAGAAAATAGCTGTATAAAATATTGAATAGTGTACGGAAGGTCGAGCCTGTCAAAGAGGTCAGGCAGGTAATCATCAAAATTAGAGATAAAAGAGACCACTATGTTACTCAGTCTGTTTGCCAGCCTACTGAAGAGTGTTCAGTGCAGTACAACATAAGCACATCTGAGAGTGGGCGTTGTTAGACCTCTAAGACTCTGGAACAGGCTGCCCAGCCTAATTGATCAGGAATTTAAAATTAGACGTGTTATAGAAGGGACTTCTACGCTGTAGTGCATAACTACCTCAGAGATAGACAAGATAACCAACAAGGGCTGTTTGTCACCCAAAACATAAGGATTCTCTGTTCCCGTTAGCATTTCATCACAATCAAAACCATTATATTTAAAAAAGGAAAGCAGGAAATATTTCATCGCTAGTATGTGAAACCACCTGTTACATGTTAGTTTGGGGGCAAACACCTTAGACTGAGAAAATTAACTACCTATGAGTTGGAATACGCATAGCGCATACTGTTTCAAGTCAGGAAAAAAATAAGGACTATTAGTCATCTTGCTTTCTTGCATAACTTTGAGTACTATGTAGCATCAGAAAGAGATTTATTCCTATGCCATAGGGTGTAATTAATTGCCTTACGGGAGCACTGCATGGCTGGAATTAGCCAGTGATGGGGAAAGGTTGGTAAATCAGGTGGACCAGTGCTTTGTTCTGTTACGGCAAAGCTTGTAGCACATTTTTACATGGGTTCAGGTGCCATATTTCCAAGCATTGAAGTCTTTTCTAATACTGCCCTCATCTTTCTAAAATGGCTTTTTCTTGAAGATAACCAGTTCCTTTAACTATCCCTCAGAAAAACAGACAGAGGCTGGGGGAATGAGAGACAGACTGTTAAGTGAACGAGACCATGGGTATATTCTTCCCTGTATTTAGCTCTACTGCTTATAGCCCACACTGCTATGAATCCTTCTCCAAACTACTGGGATTTTTTTTTTTTTTTTTAGAAATAATCCTCATGTGCCTTTTATGTGTTTTGAATTATCATTAGCTTCCCTCTGATCCAGAAAACCTCTCTTATTTGGGACCTTTCTTTGTATAGTGCATTGAAGAATTTCAGGTTTTTCATTGAGCAGGGAACTGGACAAAAGTGAAGGTAACGTTTTTTTTTCTTATAGGGCAGAAGTCAGCAAAGCAATGATTAAAGTATTCAAATTCCAGCTTTAAAGATCTTAATCAAGGCTTTGGAGAAAAAAACAATAATATCAATGATGTCTGAAATTTTCTGAAGTCTTGCTGTTGCATTTGCAAGCTGGTTTGTTGTCTGCTGAAAGACATACAGTCATTTTGGAGGAAAAATAATGGTTCCCATTTTTGGACTGGAAATGACATTCAATAACCTGAAACTTTGCCTCTACCGATTCCCTTTTTTCTTGCAGGTAGCTGTTGCTTTTTACTTGCTAATGTTGTTCTAGGCCTGAAACAAACTTAAAGCAAATCAGAATTTTTGGTCCAACACCATTTTTTTCTGGCATAATATTGTCATATTCCTGCATTACCTTCTTGGGCAATACTATTGACTAGAAATCTTTGCCAGTAGAGAAGGGTATCACCTACAGAAGCATAGCTATGCTTCGGCTCTTTGACTTAGCAAGAATTCTGGAAGTTTTCTGGGAAAACGAAGCTGAAGTGCAGGTTTATAAGGGGAAACTTTGGGGGCTGCACATCTTTGCAGCTTTTTCAGTAAGTGTGTGGTCTTCACTTCAACCTCCCTGGAAACATAGCACTTGTCCTGCCTTCAGATTGTAGCAAAGGGACGCTCTCAGCCTCTCACTGCCTGCAGAACATTGTCAACAGCTCTCCACCACAATAATTACAGCTACTCAAGCGCAAACCACCTCTCTACTCTTACAGCTTGCATTGCAAGAACACCTAATGGCCAAACACAAGATCAAGGTCCTGCTGTTTTGCTAGCTTCACATGCACACAAGGAGAAGCAGCCTGTGTCTTGAAAAGCCTGCAGAATAAATAGACAAAAAAGATTGAAATTACTGGAAGACGCAGGATAGGTCTGATCTTTTAATAAGCTGTGCCAAGCACAGGGTATGTGCAAGACTCAAATGCATTCCTGGGGGAGCATGAGGTGGAAGTCAAATGAGAGTCCAATGCATAAGGATCAGACCAGACAGGTCTGAAGAGTTCTTCCCCAGGTTACGCAGCAGGTCCCCCTCAGAGTCAAAGGGAAAGGAATCACACCCACCATCAACCTGGCTGCAGAGACAGACTTAGGGGTCCTGCAGGCTGGCGCATCTGCAGCACAGTGCTGTGCAGAGGCGCGAGCAGGGGGTGCAGCCCCTTTATCATGGCAGCATGCCCTGCTGCTTGCATCTAGAGCACATTAACTCAGGCTCAGCATCATTCTGGTGCAGCCGTCCTGCTTCCCGTTGTGCAGGAGCCTCCCACTTTCTACTGTTTTCAAGTCCAGAGCTCCAGGGCTAGCTCACAGAAAGAAACTGCTATGGAAAATAACCCTTCTCCTTAATCAGATCCCTTTAGAAGTCCATCCAAGAAGAGTCTTTTAGCACTAGGTTGCCTTGATCTCTTTTCTCAGCTGAAGAAAGAGAATGATCTTCTGAACCATGACTCTTAGATGTTGAAGGGAGGCTGTTTGCTTTGTCTGAAATCGTGCACTGGAAAAAAGGTCTTCCCAAAATTAAGGGAGATCGTCTAGAATATAAGAAATAATAGTCACTGGAAAATGACTTCCATACAATTTTAGGGATGCAAGCATCCAACCCTAATGGGGATAAAGAGTGAGATCAGGAAGAAATTGTCCCAGTAAGTATAAGAGGCTAAACAAGTAAGTTCATTAGTTTTATGCAGCGCAGAAATCCAAAGCCAACAGTAATTTTAACCAAAATAGGAAGAGATACAATCTCTTTATTCAGGCAACATTCCTCTCACCTCAAATTTCCTCCCCAGAGAGCTTACGGATAGACGGGATGGATTCTCACTGCAGTATAACTTTAATACCCCTTTGTCACGCTCCAGAGATCTGCAGCCGTATGTTTTCCTTGGACTGTACTTACTCAGGCAGACTATGTTTCTTCCCAAGAGAAGCATAACATATCATTGCTTCAAAGTTCTCCTTCACTGCAACTTTTCTCTCCAGCTGCCTATGCGTTTAGTCTCCACTTCCATCGTTACTATACAGCACCTTTGTCTATGAGCTTGGAAGGGAAGTGTTAAGTCTGCAGGTATGATGGGGCCTGAGGTATTATGGAGCAAACCGAAATACCACTGCCAAAAACGTCTCAGTGAGATTGCCTTATCTTCGGGCAGGTTCTAGCCATTAAGCCCAGGGTTCACGCCACTTTCACTTACGAACCTGAGTTAGGATCACCCAAGGCTCTCGGTATAATCAATGAAGAGACGTAAGACACTCCGACTCAAATTGCAGACAGGATAAGTGGCCTCTGAAAGACAAGGCTGTACTTCCCCTGACTGCAGGGTGACCCTATAGTGACTATGCTGCATGATGTCACATTATCCTTTCGTTTCCCCAAACAAGTCCCGGATTTCTCCTAACAACTGCAACCTCCACTCCTTTCAAGAGATGCTCCTTTGTGATTGTCTCGTTAACACGGGGAAATACACATTTTATTCCTTAACAGCATAGGTTGCCTCACCATGTATTGTTTTATATGCAATGTATGTAAAACGCACCCACATTGGTCAGGAAGGTCCCAAAGTGTATCACTGGTCATGAGCTGAACTAGTTTTGCTCCCTGGTAGGTGGGCTCTAACGTCACGCAATTTTGGTTGGTTTCTAGCATTCCCCAGTTTTGATTCCTCTGGCATTACTTCAGAAGTTAATTTTAGAAAATTAGTGCCAACCACCCTGCAAGATATCTGTGTAAATGTTATTTGCTGGGGCAGGTGAAGAAGTCTTGCAATGACCCACGTATAATAACTCTTCCCTGCTAAGGTAACAGGAATATGAAAGGGTGCTTTGCCTTGACCAAGCTTATCGGGAAAAGTTTTGCAAGGCTACTGTAAACCTTTCTGTTAGCATTAAGCTTAGAGAAAGCAATTTCTACAAAGCTTCCAGTCTAGTGTTCAAATAAAGGAAAATGGACCTTTTAGGAGATTTGCATGTAATCATTTGCAGAGAACTTCATACTTTATATTGGGTATTTTGGATCAGATAAAGCATTAGTGTCAGATTGAGAGAGGCCATTTCACGGGCAGCTCATCAGCCTTTCTACTGATTACATTATTCTTTTACAAGTTGGGCTTGAGTGAAGCTGCATAAGCTTTTGTAATGCTGATCCATAATTAGGGGCTTGCATTTCCCATAAAACTTTAGACGATGTGAATTACTTGCCTAAATATTTCACAAGGAATGATATAAATATTCTGGAGTGATTAGGATTGTTTATACTGTCTCTACCAGAAGAGAGTCCTTCTTTCTTGATCCTTATTTCTTTGATTTTGAAAGCGATACAAGCAATCTCCCATATATTCGGAAATTACATTACCTGTTTGTGCTTTTGAATAACAGCACAATCTCAGCCTTGGAGACTGGTGTTTCAGAAAATCGTGTGGCTAACTTACACAATCTGTTTCTACTGTTGCGCCTACAAATGAGCAAGCTGAGTATCCGGCTCAGGCAATTGCCCATGTAATTTTCTGAAAATCTGCCATATTATTTTCTTGTGTTGGCAAAAAATTATAAGCGTGGCAGTGCTGCTCCAGAGCACCCCAAGCCCTGGAGCAACTGCATTTCAGAAGGGAACAATTTCCTCCCTGCTCCTCTCCATCTTGCTCAATAGATAATTGTTTTCTGCTGGTTTGGGTCAGGTTAGTAACCTCAGGAGCTGGGGGAAAGGAGATCTGAGGTCTGGGTTATTTCTTGTCCCTTTCTACCTTTTGCTTCATTTGGGGAATAATTGCATAAGGCCCAAATGCTCAGTCCATGATCTGTGCTGGGACAGAGGCAGGTAACAGGCATCCAGCTGTGGTGCTTTTACATATCCCAGCATCACATCGCCCCTCACAGAGCCACAGCCGTTCTAGATGTTTTCCGCCCAGAGGAAGGTCTGCCCATGGTCTGCCCTGTACAAACAAGAATGTTCCTGAGTTCCTGCTGACAGTGACTTCGGGACTTCCTTGATAGAAAATACACCGTCCTGGCAAACTGATAAAGAAAATCACTGCATCTCTTCATAGCACAGGGGAGGGGAAAATCCACAATTTGGAAGAGTGACACAAATCACCCACAAGGCTGGTGAAGTCAATGTAACATATGTTCTTCATACTCCATTTCAGTCCAAGTGAATTTATTCATCCCTTCTTAACCTTGCATGGCCCTTTTTTCCCAATATGCCAGTCTTCATACAGGGCATGTGATTATTTCTCATTTTCAAGGCCCAACTACTCATTTCTTAATTTTGGTGACATGGCAGCTGCCCAGGTTTTTCTTGTTAAGATGATATTCATTTGTCCCCTTTCTTTCATTTATTTTCCCCCCTGGCTCCTTAGCTATAAATCAAACACACAAAATGAAATTAAATAAAATAAACATAAGTGCAGGTGGAAATTCAGGAAATATAAATAACTAAGAGTAGTTTTCCAAGACTGCTTTTTTAATCAATTCTAAACACAAGATATATATTCCCTGTTGAAGTAACAATGTTGTGACCACCTATTGTTAAAGAACAGCAATAAATCTGCACAACAATTCCTTACTCCTATGATTCACCAACATGTTTTGCCAGACAGCTAGTTCAGCGTGCTCTTTTTCCAGAGGTGTTTTATGCTGTCCACAGGAAAGGCATGATATGCTGCCATGAGAAAGGCATGAATGCTGTTTGTCCCTTAGGAAGATTCCTTCTTTCTTCATCTCTGAGGGAGCAAGGCTCCCGGATGCTAAGAAAGCAGTCTTTTACCACGTGATAATCAGGACTCGTCTTCAAATCATATGTTCCCCTTCACGTTGAAAAGCAAAATGCCAGATATTCTCCCACTCCCCTCCTCAACCCAGCAGGATCTCTGATGCCCTGAAATACTACTGCAAATCACTGCCTTTTATATTCTGCGGGGAACTGAACACAGCCAAGCAGGCAGGGCACTGCCCTTCCCACCTTGTCCCGTGCGTTGTCAGCAATCCATCTCAGAGGTGCTGCTTGGGGCTGTCCTGATGCCCACTCTGCCTGTGACCTTTCAAACATGGCTCTTTCACATCAGAAGATCTCAACCCTGCAGTACTGTTTCATGCTTGTGGGGTTTTAATCAATCAGATATGGTGTGGGATGAAATTGCCTGAGTTTTAGATTTATTTATTAACTAATTTATTTTATCAGACAGAGGTACCTAAGCGTTTCCGTTGTGTAAGCAGGTCATGGTTTTCTCCAGTACAAGACTAGCTGCAGTTTTAATATAGATCAATAAGATTTAGTTTGGATGTCAATAAAAATCACTCAAAACCACCGTGCAAAGTGAGGGGATGACAAAAAAAGAAGTGCATCTGTTTACACTCTCTTTCTTTTGACAGGATAATACACCCAGCCAGCACACTACAGAATACACCCTGCTATCACTTCCACAGCCTTCCTATGAACCCGCAATACATACCAGTGTTATCCCAGTTTGTAATGGTGCGTAACATTATTGGTGCACCAGTACCATTGTTAGAAACTTCCATATTTGAATGTTGTATAAAGGCTAAGCATTTTCAGTGGCATGACTTAATGCAAAAGTTCTTACATGAGAACTACTGTAGTTGCTGTACTGCGGTAATTGCGATGACAAGACTTCTGCCCGCCACCCCGTCCTTCCTTTATGGTGGGAATTCTGCTAATTTAAAATATTTTGAGTGTGACAAACAGCCTTTTAGACTATTTCAGTGGCTAGAGATACAGTACACAGATACAGGAAAAAACAGCATTTTGAATCAAATTATTTCACTTCTCTGTGCCTCAGTTTCCTTACCTATCAGAAGTGTAAATCTGCTCCCTAGACAATCTAATTTTATCAGCCAATCTGATAACAGATCCCAACAGATCCGATAAGTATTTCAAAGCTTACATACTCAATGCTTGTAAAGCTCTTAAAGATTCTTGGTTGAAGCTTCATAGAAGAGGGTACTATGGGAAAAAAGCTGATACTAATGATTTATTGATTGCAGACAATACCATTCTGGGTATATTGAACACTATTAAATCCCGCTGCCTTGTGGTATTAGTTCTGTGAAAAGTCGGCATTTGTATATCCACTCTTTTTCACCTCTTTTGAGACAAATTGTAAACATATGAGTATAATCCACTGAATATAGTCTACGAAACAATTTACTGTCCTTCATTTAAAAGTATCTCCTTGAGTGTTCTGTATTCTTGGCAGCCCTTCTATTCACACTAGCATGAATACACCCGTTTTAAATCAGCTCTGGAGCTCCGAAGGCCAAATCCTGCAAGAGACAGAGTAATTCTAGAAACACACGGCATTCTGAAATATTACAGCCAAATGTGTAGCATAAACTGAAGGCATGTTTATTGTTTGTCTTACTTTCCCCTAACTATTTAGAGTCTGCTCTGGTCTGTCTCTTCCCTAAATTTAAAGCGGTTGCCTGAATTTTGCAGAGTTCCTTAGTTAAGCTGGGAAACAGATTCTTTGTGTTAACCTATTTCCAAAGTTTGTGTTTCCTAAGTACTTTCATAAATCTACCAGAGACTGTAACATATCTTCCCCTGATTTTTTTTAATCTTAATCTCAAAAACTGGCACATAGATAAAATAGAAGTTTATGTTCTGTTTTCCTCTGAATGTGTGCAAGTAACGTATCATTCATACAGAGACATTCAACTTATATTATTCCTGCCTCAAGTCCAAAGGACATAATTTTGACTGTTCACTGCAAGCGGATATATAGGATTGCTACAAATTGATGCCAAGGGGCCCATACTTGGAATCCGTTTTGTTTTTCTTTGAGTTAGCTTCCAAATTGCAAGAGTGTGCATAATGAATGTGTTATCTAGTCCTTCTGTTTTGTATTTTTGAAGGAGAAACAGCACATACCGCAAAGTGACTTGGCCTACTTGCTCAGGTTCCATAGCAACCCAGTATTGCTGCGAATTCATTTTGTACTAATCAATTAGAAATTTTGCTCTGGCAGCTGGAATGAAAGTTTATGGGCCGAATCCTGCTTGTTTTTCTTGGACCTGCAGTCACAGTAAATTCAATGAGATACTTGTCTGAGAAGGATACGAACTTGTAACTTTCGTCTCTCTCTTCGTTTATTTTTTTGTGAAAAGGTCAGATTTAATTTTTGGTTTTCTGTCTGAGCAGAGAAAAGGAGGCAATTCTCTTAAAGGATCCACAACTTAAGACACCCTCATCTTACAAATGGAGTTGCTGACATGTTAAAAAGGAAGGATCGCTTTGCTCCCCGTGCATTTTAACTGGATGTTGTCAGCACAGCTGACTAGCGCACACCTTCCATCCAGCAGCATGTAAAATCTCCTGTTGCCTCCACTGCAGTATTGCATGCCCAAAAGGGAGTTTTCCAGGGAACACGGTTGTATCTGCCAGTGCCCTTCACAGCAGCGCAGCCCTCAGTAAGATGGTTAGCATGCGCGATTCCTAGGGAGCCTTCCCTTGTAAAGGTCAGCTCACACGCTGCTGAAGTGCGTGTAACGACTGTGAAAGCCCACGGGAACTTCTCATGTGCACTCTGCAATGGTGCAGTTGATTAAAATCCAAAGTTTTCATTAAAGAGGTTTTGGTTTTGGTTTTTATTCACAATTTTTCTTTTACCCTTGCCAAAATTGCAATACTGTGAGATGGGGAAAGCCCGTACCAAAAAACACAACCTGCAGCCATGTGGAAATGGCAGAAAGTTTCTGATGTGGGTTGACAAAAGCACTGACATTTTGCTTTTAGGGTTATGATTCCAAATTCAGCTCATTCTGCTCTTGGTCTTTATGCCCGGACTGCAGACTTCATGTATAGATATGCCAAGCATGCTGTCTGACCAAAACACAGGGAGAGCATTGGGGGTCTACTGTCATTTACCACACAATTTTTTTTGGCAGGGGTAGTCATACCATTAACCTCTTTTTTATGCATTTTTACTGGTCTTTGGGTAAATGAGTCAGAGGCTTGAAATAATTTCTTCAATCATCTTGTTTGTCTCTCTCAATGGCTGGAAAAATGTGTCCTCCAGTTTCAAAGTACACTGAAGAACTGTATGGGTCTATAGCAAGACATAGGTTTAACACTTTCTTTCCATTTCACTCATCATCACGCTAGAATTCAGGCTCTGACTACACAGTATAAGAAATACGTTTTGTAACAAATGCATAGCAAATCTAAGTCGTGATTTAAACTTTATCACCTGGTAGGGCTCATCAAATCTCCATTGCGACACAGAGGATGACACAGAGCAGACTTTGCTCCTTCCAGAGCACATCAGAGTTAGAGCTGGATCGCCGTTTGCATGTCAGGGGCCGTGACAGGGAAAGCAGTGCTCATCCACTTGCACTTTTCCCTTATTTTGCTGTCTCTCTCCAGCTCCTACTGGTAGTTAACACAATGGGAAGGTTATAGCCTTGACACTGTAAAAAGGGCCAGGGAGCATGAAGTGGGCTGCAGATTCCTTAACAGCTGCATTCCTAAAGGAGGAACTTCCCTGTCTGGAGGGTTGTCAGAAGGAACGAGACCTAGACAACTCCACTGCTGATCATAACAAAACACACAGGGCTCGCATCTTCCTGCATGGTCTGCACAGACTGCAGTTCATGCAGGAAAGCGTAGGCTCTCTACCAAGGTTGGCTTCTCCTTTGGGTGACCACAGTCACTTGAGTGTCTCTGAGCACAGGTACAATCCTATATTCTCCCCAGTTCCCAGGCCTTGCCTCCAACACCCCAATTTCTGCTCTGATTATAATTTGCAATTTATAAGATCTGCATATGCCAGGGAGGTGACATCCAAGGGCTTATCATGAGAAAAACTGACGACCAAGGTGGAAAGAAACTTAGCAGAACCAGCTTTGGGGGATTTAAATGTTAAACCCGTTTTATCGTTTTGGGTTTGTGTCCTTTTCTAAAGTGTTCATGTTGTGTTCAGTAAGAAATATTGTACAGCTATGTTGTGTGCTATGTTATGTTCAAAATGTGTTTTTTTAGAAACAGATCTTTTTTAAGTTTGCTAGTTTTCTTGTGCTGTTACTCTTATTTTAATGGATCTTGCATGATAGCATTTCAGTATTTGGGAAAATGTGGGAGATTAATCATTATGACTTTCAGATCAAATGTATCAAGGGGAAAAGCTCATGTTTAAATGCGTTGTCCTGTATTTTAACCTATTACATGTCTGTGTTCATATTCCCCCTGTTTTTATTGATGTACTGCACGTATCTGACCTCCACGTTTGCCTGGTAGTTTTTTCATCAGTTTGGGGTTTCTGATTTTCCAGTTTTGTTTAAAAATCTGATTGGAATAAGACCCTGATAACCATTAATTATTTACAGTATGCTTTTCGCATTGGACCTACTTAACCTCCATGTACCTGATCCAATTTCCTTGCAGTCAGAAGCTCATCCTTGATCAGGCGCAGCTTTATGTAAAATATTATCGAAGAACCTGATTTGCTGCATTTCTCACGATTTAATCAATGAAACGACACTGTCTGCACTGAGCTTTGCTTCTGCCCTGTATCAGTGCGTTAGTTTGCTGACATGTTTCAACGCCACATAGTGATGCCTGGCTCTCTCCACTTTCCGCCTGCGTGAGGCAGGTTTCAGGCCGTTTGCCTTATAAACTCGATAAGTGAATGGTTAAACCTAATCCCCAAACGGCCTCTACCCTTTTCACATGAAATCTGAAATAATTTACCTCACAATACGTCGGGCAAAACTTTTCCTTTAGTACAACGCAGCCCGGCGCCAACTCGTTGACAGCGAGTGCCCACTTTGTGGCATGAAGCATATCCTGCACCAGGGGCTCCCTCCAACGCCAAAATCTTAAAAAACCTGATGGATATGAGTTTAAGGGACGGTTACCGCCCGAGGGACAGCGCCGGTCCCCTCAGAGTAGCCGGCGGGCAGATACGTGCAGACGGCCGCCCCTCAGGCAAGGCTGCCCCGTTGGGGCAGGCGTCGGGGGGGGGCGGCCTTCCCTCGTGCCCCGGCTCAACATTTTTGTCTCTCTGTCTGTGTTTTGTCGTTTTTTGTTTGTTTTATTTCTTTTTTGTTGTTTTTTCCCCCCTCCTTTTCTCTCTGTGTACGTGTGTGTTTGTGGCCCGCAGGTCCTCCCCTGCGTTGTTCGTCCGCCTCCTCCACCCCCCCTGAGCAGTCCCCCTCCCCTCCCCACTCGCCGCCGGCCAATGAGGGCCCGGGGCGGTTGCTGGGCAACGGCGCGGCCCAGCCGGCCGCGGACTCTGACTCTGAGGAAGAGTTTGTCCCTAATTCATTCTTAGTTAAAAGTGGCTCTGGAAACCTCTGTGTCGCCGCCAACGGTGAGTGACTCTCTCTCTCTGTCTACTTTTCTTGCTCGTCTGACAGCCGTGCGCGGGAATGGAGGTTGGCTGGGGATGCGGATGTGCCCTTTGGATTGGTGTTGGAATTTTGTTTTAAAAATAATAATAATAATATTGGGCAGGGGGATAAAAAGCGGGGGGGGAATCACCTCATAAAGGCTGAAAAATGCAGCATTGGAAAGGCTTGTGCTGGCTGCTGTGCACATTGCTGGGTGGCTGTGGTGAGGGACGAGCCACCCACTGTGGTACCTGGGCAGAGCTCAGAAACTTCACCTGAGTTGAAGGTTGGAGCCCCCTCCCTTTTTTTGGGGGGGGATTTTGATTTTGTTTGGGGCTTTTTTTTTTCCCTCCTGGCTGAAAAACTCACCAAAGAACCCCCCTTCTCTGTGAGGGCAGCAAGGTGTAGCCCGGGGGCTGGCGGGGCGCAGGGCTGAGGGGAGGGCGGCCAGGGGGGCTCACTCCACCGCGGGCCCGCGCAGCTGAGAGCGGCCCGGAGGCTCCCGCCGCTGTCAGAAACCTGTCACCGAAGGGGTGCACGGATGGAAAAGGGAATGCCGAAAACCCAGAGTTTCCTTGTGAGTTGTGACAGCGGTATCAGCACCGTGTGCTCAGCCTTAGAGGTCAGAGGAGGGTGCCTGCGTTTGCATCTCTCTCAGAGGCGCTGAGAGATGCCCTCAGGGTAAGTATTTGAGGCAGCAGCACAACCCTGTCCTTCTGGGATGCTCTGAGACTCCCCAAACGGGAGCTGAGGGTGCTCAGCACCGCTGGACAGACCACGCTGCTTAAACAAATTTCAAGAAAAGGAATGAGATTCACAACTGTCTGTTGCAAAGACAATGAGTCATAAACGGAGAGATAACGCTCATTGGCAAAGAAATGTGAAATTTCATCAAGGGTAGTGTAACCTGACGAAGTGCAGATTACAGCAGCGGAATAGCAGTGGCACTCAGGCCGCTGCCATCCAGCTTGAGTGATAATTGCTCACAGGTCTGATTTATGACAAAGGAGAAGGTATTCAAAGATATCTTGAAAGAGAGAAAGAAAGGTGAGAGAGAGGTTTACTGCAGCTGGCAACAGCTTAACTCCATTATGTTAAGCTTCTAAGAAGGCTTCCTAGTATGCTGTTATCTCCAAGTACGGAGAGAAAGTTTGACATTTAATTTGTCCCCATCCCCCCCCCCCCCCCCTTCCCAGCTTCACTCTTCTTTTCTTTTGTTGCATTTGTTATGGTAAAAACAAACTTTCCCTTCAGGGTTTTTCAAAGGAGAAGGTTATCTCCTCTGAATTGTCATCCTAAGGAGAGTAGGGGGAAATACAGTGTCGTATTCATTCAGGAAACTGCTTAAAATTCATATCCTCTGTTCAGCTTCCCCCTCCCCTCCCACACTGTAACACACACGCACATCTGACTCCTTGCAGTCGCAGTACATTGAAATCTGAAGTCATGTAGATGCCCTTCTTGTTGGAAATAAAGCCAAACTCACACTCCACCTCATGTTTTCAACATCATAATATATGTACTTTCTCTTTGTTCATTTAGGGAATATATATGTACACATACACGCATGCCCTCCAGGTAAAAAGAGGGAAGAAAGAGAAAGCAAGTGAGATTAAAGACCTTAATCTCTTCTTTTACTAATTAGCTGAACAACAGAAAAAGCATTGTTCGGAGTCCACAGTGTGTTGACGACATTATTGTATTATTGATGTGCTGGTGAGTTAGTTAGACTTCAGGCTTTTCAGCTGCTTGCTTATTTATCCTCTTTTTTCTCAGTGCTTTTTGCATCGGCTTGTAGACATACTACATTCCCTGAGGCCTTCTTTGTGTGTAGGATTCAACAGGTTGGTAATAAATATGTCCTACACAAAGACAGGGCATCTGGGGTCTCATTTGCGTGCTTATTCAGTAATCAGAAGTGCAGGTAATGCCAGCACACTGGTGACCTGTTAGGATCAGCTCAGCGTCACTCTGCGATCAGGAGGAAAACAAGGGTGACTTATTATGCCACCTATCAACCCCTGTTCTGAGAGTTCACATGAATAAGAAGCACAGACCATACAAGCCCATCACGTCTAAAACCCAAAGACTCTTCTGACCTCTGTAAATGGATTTAATTGCTTTAGTTCCTTAACGTTCTGTTTCTATGAGGCTTAGTCAGCTTAAACTTTAAATGACAAAGGCAGGTCTTTATGTTCCTTAAATGGTGAAAATTAGTAAAAGCTTATTTTGGTTAGGACTAAGTTTAATACAGTTAGAGCACTCATTCTTGGAGAATAGTAGCTGTCTCAACAGCAAGACAGGCTGAGAATGCTGTCCAAAGGATTTGTGTTGCACTTTTTAATTGATTGTGGCTAGGTTTTCCTTCCACAGCTGTGTAAACTCAGCCTTAGAGAAGTCCATCCAAAGTAAGTAACACCCAGGGAGCAGCACTGCTGTTACAAATCCCCATGTAAATTGCAAATATAATGCACATGGAACTTAAGAAACATGCTACTTTTTGAAGATACAGTAGGCTATTCTTTATCTAAGTTCCTTTCATTCCAGAAAGGTAATAATGTCCATAATATTATTTCTACACTTCCAGGAAAATGGCCAACTAAACTTTCAAATGAAGACTGGAACAAACTAATAAGTATATAAATATGCAGGTGTCTTTTAGGGCTTTTAATTTTGTATTGGATGCATTACGAACCATTGTTGGTTTGGTTTTTTTTTTTTTTTACTTATAAGGTAAAAGTAATATTTAGAACATTAAAAATCCACAATTCTTATTGTACCTATACTATCAGCAGGTACTTAACTTTAAGGAGAAAAAGACTTTTCAGACTTGGACCTTTTTGCTTCTGTTTTATCTATGTCAACTCCAGAAGACTTTTTATTTTACCTAAAATTACTCAAAGTAACTAGGATGTGAATGTCTCCATTTTACGGAATCATAGAATGGTTTGGGTTGGAAGGGACCTTTAAAGATCATCTAGTCCAACCCCCCTGCCGTGGGCAGGGACATCTTCCACTAGATCAGGTTGCTCAAAGTCCTGTCAAACCTGAACTTAAACACTTCCAGGGATGGGGCATCCACAATTTCGCTGAGAAACCTGTTGCAGTGTCTCACCACTCTCATAGTAAATAATTTTTTCCTTATATCAAATCTAAATCTATCCTCTTTTATTTTATAACCAGTACCACTTGTCCATCCTTCCCCATCACTACAGGCCTGGTAAAAAGTCTCTCTCCATCTTCCTTACAAGCCCCCTGTAAATAATGAAAGGCCGCTCAGAGCCTTCTCTTCTCCAGGCTAAACAACCCCAACTCTCTCAAACATCTCAGGATGTTTCCTTTCAGAAACCTTAAAATTTCCTGATTTGAGGATTTCAGCACTATTTGAAAAGTAGGCTGCCTTGGAGTATCTTGGTGGACATTCAGAAACACTAATTAGTTCTTCAGGTTTCTCATCAGTCAATATATGTATATACTGCTGTGTAGGTTTCTCATCAGTCAGTATAGGTATATACTGCTGTGTAGGTATATATGTATATGACTGATGAGAAGCCAGAACGGTCTGGGGGCATCCAATCTTTAATCTGATTGTTTTAAGAAACTAACGAATGCTGTGTTGGATCAGAACATCGGTCCATGTGGTCTCTGCCAGTGGTATGGGAGGAGAAGCATGAGCCAGTGGGCTTATAGGGAGGATGCTGGCTGGCTAGCTGGGAAAGGTCGAGCACCAGCCAAGGAGAGGGATGTAGAGCTTGGTGATTGGCTCAGAGGCAGCAGCTCTCTTCCGTTTGAACCAGTAAATAACACGACAAATAAATAAATAAGTGAAAATGTAGTGTCTTTAAGGAATGGCGTTTAGGAGAGCACATCAGCCTGACCATTGCTGTCCAATTCCCTCAGCATCCGCAGCTGTGGCACTGGGGATGTTAGCAGGTACATCTCTGCTTAGCACAGCTGTGAGGTAGCGAAATGCCTGTTATCCCCATGGGGAGCTGATGTGCAGAGTGACAAAGAACAGATTTTGAAAAATATATGAAATCTGTGGAAAGCTGACATCTAAATTCCTTTGAGAAAGCTGACCGTGTTGCCTCGTAGTCAAAGCCGAAGTGCATGACTTCTTCCAGCTCTTTCATCAGTGAGCAGGCATGCGATGTGAAGTGTGCTTTTGTCATTTTGTGGGGTCTGGTGTGTTTCTCTAAGTTGGCTCGTATCAGGCAGACAGGAAGGCTGGATGTTGACATTTGAAACAACCTCTGCAGATGGGAGCCACAAAATCCAAAATCACCTCTCGTTTTGGGCATTTTAATATTCTCAAACACAATTTCAGAGACCAGGGCATGGATTTTATTTAATTCTAGCAGAAGTAAGGAGATATCAGAAAGTTGTCAGAATATCTAAAACTGACTCTCCAGTCCTAGTAATTACTTTACTTAGGTAACACTGGAGGTAACATCTACTAAAGTCTCTGTAGGAAGGAACTAATACAGTTTGGAGTCTTATCACCCACTTCTGAATATGCGTATCCCAATTTCTTTGGCTTTTCCCTCAAATACATCCCTATTCCAACAACTCTTGTTGCTCCCCACTGATTGAACCAGTCCTATTCCTTTGCTACCACTAAGGGCATTTATTCACAAAAAAAGAAGCAGTGGAGGGTCACGCTGCCAGTCACCCAAAGTGACATTGCTGCTGGAGAGAGGGACAGAGATGGTAGGTAGGCATGATTCACTGTCTTATTAGACTTTGAATTCCAAGAGGATTGTTCAGCGTTGTGGGAAGCATGGACAATGCAGCCGTCACCTCAGGTGCAGATTGTGTTGTCAGTGGAGGGGAGGAAGGAAAACTGTGTTGAGTATGTACATAAATATTCCAGGGTCATATCCTAGGAGATGAGTGTGACTTCCATAGAATCCTTGATTTCAGTGGAAAACAGGCCAAATCAGGACCAGTTTGTTCCCAGAAGCCCCCAAAACCACAACATGCTGCTTCTACTTAGTGGCATGTGCATGAACGAGCCACTTGGCCAAGAAAATCCGTGGTCAGGGAGTTAATGCAGATTTGTGTACTGACTTTGCCACTTTTTCTTTGTTTAGAATGCTGGACAATTTGAAGCAGTAGGTTTCCCTTCTCATTTCTAACTAAATTGGACCAGTCTAGACCTCCTGATTTGTAACCTAAAGAATGTGTCCCATTTTCTGTTTAGGATTTTTTTATCTTTAATGATCAGCCTTGACCTGTTGAAGACAATCACCATTTCTAATTTACCTCCCTTTCCTATTCTTCAGAAAGAACTTTCTACCTTTTTATTAAATGGTTTGGTGCAGATTTGTGAAGCTAAATCCTTCACAAAAAGGCTGATGAAGATTACTACAGCCTTAGTTATATTTTCTAAAATAGTTTGATTTGATATAAATTGTGGATTTCTGGCACTTTACAGTAACTGACCAGATCACCTGCCACTACTGCTGCTATGGCTGGATTCCTTCAGTATCTAAAAGGAAGTAATTTTCCAGAAATACAGGGCACTTTGTACTGAAAGTTTTTGATCTGTCTGTGTATGTGCTCAGTGTTTATTTCTTTAGTATCCTTGATGTGTTTGGTGCTGCAGTCTGCCACACAGAGACTGCTGTTTTCAGACTCATTCTGCAGCCCAGTGTGACCAGCTGAAAAGCTGAATTTAGCATCAGCCTCCTTTGCATCAGGCATCACTCCTCTGATCTTCAGGTTTGACTTCAGACACGAGTTGTCCTGTAGGAGTCCTGCTCAAGCACAGGGTTAGGTGTTTACAACACTGGGACGGAAGAGACAGTCACAGAGAAATCAAACTGCAGCAGGGAGCCCAAAAGACAGAATATTAAAGCATTTCAAAGAAAGAATGATATCACATAAGTCGTCTTAGAAGTAGAGAATTTTCAGGGATCTGACTGAGGAGAGCAAAAGAACCTTTGATAATGTAATCTTAATAATTGATATTTTGCTCATCTAATAATTAATAATAATCCCAATTGAATTAAATTTTCTTTTATGCAAGCTTTTTTTTTTCTTTCCAAAAAGGCTTGTGGACGGAGGGTCTATTCTCTTGCTGTGTTTTGTCCTTGCACAGCAGGTTCCGTTGCTTCTTTCTTTACTACTCGAGTAAGCATGTTAAGTAAGAATAATAATGAATCTCTGCATCCTTTATCAGAGATAAAGAGTCCATTAGCAGTCAGTGTTACTCATAATGGTAATTCATAATTACAGAAGGGAAACTGAGGAATAGGAAGACATAGACAATAATTTTCCAAGTGTATTTGAAAAAATAAAAAATATTATTTGGATTATTGTGTTCCCTATTAAAACTTTTTTAACAGTACCACCCCCCACTCTCCCCAACATTTCAGAAGTTCAGGAAACAACATCTTAAGGAGAGGAAAGGTTTAAAAAGATGTTTAGTTTAGCTATAGTTTTAAAATATTCTTTAATAAAAGAACAGGTTTTTTAGAACAGTGACAATTGAAAAAAAAGGTGGTAGGAGAGGTACTTGGAAAAAAGTCTTTTCAAAACCAGTTTTACATAATTTTTCGCTGAATTCATCCTCTTATTTGGGAACATATTCAGAGTTTAGCCTGAGACACCGTGACCTAAATTCCTCCCTTTTAATTTTAGTCCGAAAACTAAACAAGAGACATATTAATCGTAAGCTTTCAATTTAGTTAGAGGCATTTCAGGCCATCAGGGTCTGAATCATCCTGAGGAGATTCCTCTTTTTCCACTCATTGTGGAAAGAGCTTGGCTGACTACAGGTCAGTTAGGAGAAGTTAGTTAGGAGCCTGAATCTGGTCATTTTGGCTTGATTTTCACAGTTGTCATCTACTTGAGTTCACTGAAACCATCCAAAAATTCACTGGCATATTTGAAAATTTGTCCTCAAATCATTCCTCCAAATTTATCTCTGTTGTAAAGATAAGAACAAGGTTCAGGTTTTGAATTCCCAAACATCAGCCATTGCCTCTTAGACCCTGGAAGATCAAGTAAGAAGTTGTAAACTGGCAGATGTGAGGAGGATCAGGTCATGAATTATTCCTGCTCCTATTCACGGAATGGTGGAGCCATCCTGTTCAGTTTTTGTTCCTCCCATTTCACTCTTCCTACCAGGAGGAGAGATCAGAGAGTGTGCAAGCTGCAGATCTTACAGAGGACGTGAAGCTCTAGAAGTGCCCACTTACCTTACTGTCACTTAAGCTCTTGCCCCATGAATTCACTTTGCATCCTGAAGGTATTTGTTTAACCTGGCAGTTGTTTGGCTTCAGGATGAGCCAAAGGTGAGAAGCAAATCATTTGCCATAGGACTAGATTCTTATCGCTGATATTGGTGGGAGGCATTTGGATTAGATTCCTAGCATAACGAAGGTCAAATCATGACCCAGCTAAAATCCTTTTGGCTCAAACAGGGGGAAGTTTGGTCAGGAGTGGATAATATGAATACACACAAGTCAGGGGTTTTTTTTGCAAAGAATAAATATCCCAAAGAGAACAAAGCAAAGTTATGATTGTCACATTCAGTGAAGGGCAGCAACGAAATGAGTCACCTTTCCAGGCCAGTAGGGAACACACTGAATCAGTTAAAGCAGATTTATAGCTTTTTAGCTGTGATAAAACCGTATCAGTGTGTATATGAATTTACATAGGAGTAGAGGTTTTTTTCTTTCTTTTAATGCAAGCCACATTGGAAAGTGTGCGCAAAGGAGCCCCACTCTGAGGAAAGACAACTGGAACAAATTATATGCATTCAGACTTGTTAAACTGAATTGGCAGCAGAAATATTCCTGGTAACCTGAGCATTACAGCAGCATTGGTATAGTTAAGGTTATGTCAGCATTTCCATTAGAAACCCCTACTTTCAGAGGTTTATATTTGCAGTAAAAATTCGCTGTGGGTTGAAACTTGACAAGCTGTGCAAGGTCTCATCTGAAATGGATGTTTTTTACCTTTTTCTTTACAAAATTGGGGAGAAAAATCTGTTTGAAGAGTCAAGCTACAACCGCACAAACAGAAATAGCAGCATTCTGGCTTTGATCCTTTTGGACGTTAAAAAACCCCGTTTCTTTCTTTATAGTGTAACTATCAAATGTGCAACAAAATCTTGCTCTGAAGAAGGAATTAATCATTACACTATTAAAGGAAATGAAACATTAATTTATGGCCCATTAGATGCTTTTTCACTGCAGGACTGCCAGTGTTTTGGTCTACCTCAGGTTATACTGAGAGATTTGTGACTAACGTGAAACAAAGCCCCCAAAGGAGCAGAGTCTGTGTGGAAAAAATGCTTCTGGGCAGCTTTAGAAGAACAAAACATTGAAGGCAGAGTTGTCCAGAGATTGGGGCGAGTAGTAGGAATTCAGCCTTCTGGTTTCTGCCACAGGCTTCTCAGCTAAAAAACTTAACCTCAGTTTTCTCCATTGTAAATGGAGGATATAGCCAGCCGTTGGCTTCAGTATCCTTCCAAACTATTTCCTCATCTGTATGATATTACTGGAGCTAGCCATGGTTTACACTACGGTGAACGAGTAGACAAAAAGGGACCCATGGCTCCATACTTGCAGACGTCAGTTTTCAGAGAGTAAGCTAATCTTTTTTCTAAATCTTTTCAGATTTCTGGGTGCACAGCATTGAACTTGTTATTTCTGGGTATGTATTGTCTCTGAGCTGATGTCTGTAGGGCTGAGGATCTTGTAGGAGGCAGTGTGTGCTCTCAGTTCCTGCAGAGTTGTGTGTCTTCTACACTTGGAAAAGTCATAGCTGATGTTCATGAGAGCTTTTTCCATTCACCAGATAAAAGCTGGTGTGGAAGTGCAAAGTGTTATAAAATACAGGAAGGAAGTCTGATGCTCGTGTACTCGTGGCTGCGTTGTGTTATTACTGTGAAATGGATCTCTCAATTGGGAATGAGCTCAAACTTTGGGAAGGCTTGTTCCATTAGCTGCTTTCAAGCCATATGTCTCCATTTTAAAATGAGGATCTGGGGGCTTTGAACTTTATTTATAAGCTGAAATTTGCTGGCCACTGTGAACCAGTGATTAATTTGTAAAGGAGAAGATGCCAGAAGCCTCACTCTGACCTGTGTGTTCGTTCAAACTAAACATCCAACAACTGCGTAGCCCCCCACCTCCTCCTCCATCGTTTCTGTGCTTTGCATTATTCACTGTGTTTATTGTAACACACTATTAATCTCAACCACAGCTTTCAAACCATCATGCGACCCCAACAAATTCTTCGACTAAAGCAGTGATAGCTTTAGGTATTCTGGGTGGAAGCTTTGAGGCTCTGAGTAGAAGAGAAAGGATCGGGTTAAAATGTTTGAGGCAGTAACTCAGAGAAGAAAGTGCCTTCTGTGGATACAGTGCAACTTTTCTGAAAAATGATATTTGGAACATGACATGAGGGGATAGTGCAGCTTCTTGCTGTGTGTGTATGAACCACAGTGTATCCTTTGAAGTTACTTCCCACGTGTACCTGGGTGCAAAGCAGTAGGGTTGTTTTGTTCAAGAGAGGGCAATCCTTAACCGTGTGTCTAACAGCAGGACCAAGCCCTTAGTGCCCATGCTTGGTAGTAAAGCTGATGTGATAGACAGTTATGGCACAGAAGAAGCCTTTGATCTTGGAGGGATTTATATGAAAGACTGTCACAGTTCCTTAAGAGTCAATTGGGTTAAGCCTTTGAGGACTACAAGCCCCCAGTATACGTGTCCCACATAAGAATTAATTTTGCTGGCAGTTTGGAAAACACCAGAATTTGAAGGGTTACAAGTTTTGTTTGTTTTTAATTCCTGCCATGTGAATTGAGACAAAAACCCCAAATACAGATGGATAGCTGGTATAGTGTTTTAAATGAATGATTAGCATGAGCTCAAAATCTACAACTACAAGGTCAGTATTTTGTAGTAAGTAATGCTTGGAAATGGGAGTCAGAAAACTGGTGACAGTTTGTGACCTTGGCCAAGTGACCTAAATGCTGGTGCCTGACTCTTCCATGAATAAAATGGGGGATAATGATAATTGTTCGATTCTTACAAGCTTTGGAGATTTTTAGATTCTTGATTGAGAATGAAAAATACTGTTGTTGTGCTCCCACTTGTCCTGGTTTTGGCTGGAATAGAGTTAATTTTCTTCCTAGCAGAGTTAATTTTCTTCCATTCTGCTGATACATCCACAGCATTGCAAGGGCTTTATTGCTGGCTTTTAACATGTGCTCACATCTCTGTCGGGAAGGGATGGTGATGCCGCAAAGTTTAGGCACCCTTTCAGTAACATGTCTTCAAAGTCTGCCCTGACTTTTAGCAGGGAAGATTTAATAGATCTTTTTTCTCTTTCCATGTAATAATCAGGCCTATTAATGGAAGCTTACTTAATTAAAGCCTTTTCCATATAAAGCAGATAAAGTGTAGCAAAAAGACAAAATGGTTCAAATCATAAGACAGTATGACAGAAGCTAGTAAAATTCAGACATTTAGTATACCACATTTCTGCTTACAAGAGGTCAGCTGGTACTGACGTGTCAAAGTAGCATGAAAATCTACAACCATTCACTAAAGGCAGCAATAGTGGGGTGAAAGACCAGTGACTGCATGTTACTTCAACTACTGAAGCTCGAATTTGCCCCCTTTACTCATCAACTGTCTCAAACAGCAAGTAGTCTTATTGGTAAGAGTGGTCAAAATAAGAAGGCAGGACTGGCCCTCATTAATTGCCTCCTAATTGTTCCTAACCTTTCACTCTGTAGGACATCAGCATTACTCGGAAATTGACCCCTGCAAAATATAGCAAGGGTGTTTGGGATGCCTTTCAGAGTAGCCTAAAAATTACTGTTGTCACTTCTTGTCTTTCTTACTTGTCCTAACTGAAGATGCCCTGGCAGGGCAGTAAATTACAGGCAGTTTTTACCTACTGTCTTAAAATATATTGCTCCTTTCTAGATGATCTGAGATTTTTTCTGTTATGTTAAATTTCTGTAGGTTGTCAGGGTATTTCTAGATATCCCGCCAATTTAGTCTCTTAATCTCAGTGTGTTTCATTTTCTTTCTGTGTAAATAAGACCTGTATTGTAGAGACAAAAATCTGCCTCTCAGAATTACTGAGGTTAAGCAGGTTATAATTTCACCATTTTGGACACCTCTGGATAATAGGCGTTCGATAAGTACAACATACTGCAAATAGGGAAAAGCATTCTGAAACCGTAAGTGGCCATATTTCTTTTCAGCGTTTGGGGGGAAGGGGTGTTGTGGTGGCCAGGCCAGTAATACGAGAGTCCGTGTCATCGTATGCACTATTCAAAATCAGCCAGCCATGACAGCTCAGGAATTGGACTCCAGGTTCTCCCACATGAGGGGAGAATTGAGCTTTGTGACCTGCTTCAAAAAATTAAAGTAGCGACACATGCCTCATTAGCGTGACAGCTATGGGAGTGGGCTTGGAGTATAATAAAGTGCTGCAAGACCTTGGAGTGCTTCAGTAGGAAAGCTCGCAAGTGTAAAATCGATGCTTTTGATACATTAGGTGGTAATGGAAGAAGCACAGCACAGAAGCGGTATGATCGGATGATTTAGTTATAGCTATAAATCTAGTGGCAGTATCGTGGCAACGTGATAGGACACAGCATTTCATAAGGAGCGCAGCATAAAGATTCATGCATTAGTCAAGTCTGGTGTGGAAGCACATGTGGGTGGGGGTTGCATTACAGATATAAATGACAGAGTGGTTCATCCTAGCAAACACACTGAGCTGGTAAAACAAGGATACTTTGTAGTAAAGGAGCACTTTAGACAGAGGTGCCGATATTTGGATTCAGTATAGGTATTGCTGGTGTAAAATTGTTGTGGTGAAATGAAAATCAGCATGGATTACTCCAGGTTAAAACTAATGGTTACACACTGACCCTTCCTTGCCTTACCCTGCCTGGCCAAATGTGGAGATTTTGTAAAAATTCTCCAGAGTCACATTTCAACAGTAAAGCTACTACCACTTGATGGTTGCTTGTGCTACGTTTTCATGTAAATCAGCTCTTTTCCTTGCTACTCAGTTTACATAACTCCTGCCCAAAGCACCTTAAACAACTTCTCTCCCTAAAACCGAATTGACTATCACAAGGATCTCCGTTCTGCCTCAAGCCATATAGTTCCTCATTCAGGCGTCTTGTTTTTAAATTCATTCTTCCTCTTAAATGATTACCATCATTTTTGCTGCCCTTCTTTGTATTGCAGTCGGTGTTTCTACACCTCTCTAATAGTGTGGGACAACTGAGGTTGATATAGCTTCACATATTCAATAAGTACCCAAAGAAAGAAAGGTCAGGTAAAAACAGAAGGGAGTGACATTGCTTCCTGCCGTTAACATATGCTTGATTAGGAAAAATATCATTAGGATTAGTACAGAGGAGTAGCAAGTCAAAGGAGACAAAGCAGATTTTAGTGTTTTTGCAGAATGCGTTACAGAAATCCTTGCTGTTGCTGCCTGTAACTTTTCTGATACACCAATGAAACTTGAAACAAGAGGTCGTCTCAAAGGGTAATAGCTCCCAGCCAAAATGTGCTTCACTCCACCAGACCACCCATCCTTTCTTTATCAATGAGGTCAAAATAATAGCAATACTTGACACTTTTACACAGATGGGTAAAATCTATTGTGTCATCAGTAGATATTTCCAGAAATCTAACCCATGTAACTGTTTTTAATAGCAGAAGTAGTTATATTGTGCCTTTCCTGTGTATATCTCTAAGCAATTAGGAAACAGTAGGTCTCCCTGTACCTCCTTGAATCAGATAAGTGTGATTATCTCTATTTTACAGAGGTCACAAGTGACTAGCCCAAGGTCACCCAGGCATTCTGTGATACCATCACGGCAGGATTCATCTCCCTTTATTCTCCCTTTTCTGTAACAACCACTACACTATGTTCTCTCCCAAAAGCTACACAGAGACACTTAACACAATTGAGCGCTTCGGTGCAATTGATTTCTAACAGTCTGTGATCCACTTCCTAGACCTGATTTCACCTGCTGAAAATGGCTTAGTATGATCAGGAGTTTTCCCCAGTTTACAGAAATCCACAATGTTCATACATGGAATTCGTATAAAATACACAAATATGGAGCTAGACATCCAAGTACTACATCTGTCTAGTTCTGCATAAAATATCCTGTTTGCTAATGGAATGAGAAATAAATTATTTTCAAACATAGTTGTGAAATTTGCAAAGGCACCTTAACTACCTATTTGAAAATTGTGTCTTAGTTTTTGGCCACATGCCTTTCTGAACAGGGAATTTGCGCTTGAGCTGAATGTTGTGGTAGCTTCTACTTAAAACAGTTTGCTTCATCTTCCATTTCTTCTCTGTAAAAACTTGTGAGCAGTTTATATCAATGTCAGTCCATGCCAGAAGTTCCTCCAATCCATCTTGGGATAAAACACAAACAGTTCTCCTCTGGCTGAACTGCAGATTGGTTGCTGTCACGTGGAAAGCTGACTAAAGCCCTTTAATTTATGAAATGCTACATAGTCCTCAAAAGATTGCCTAAATATTTTACTGCACGTCACTTTTTGTTGGAAACCAGAACCCATATTCGCTGTGCCGTCCATTAAGTAGAACCTCTTCAAATTACATCTGCTTCTAAATGGGAGTTTGTATGTGCAAACTTTTATCTGACAACTTCAAACACGTCTCAGGGCTCTTGCATCTTTTTTACTATTTGCCTCCATCTTGGTTTAGTGTAATATTTATGTGCAGGATTTAGAGGCGGTCTTAAAGCTTTCATTTTTATTTGTTTTTTCCAAATGGTTCTTTGCAGTGTACTGGAAGGGAATAATATTTCAGGTCCCTTTAAAGAATGTGGAAAACTTTCATCTGCTCAGATGCTAAGAGAGTAGGATGTTTGCATGCTACAATGATTGATAAATTATTGTGTACAAGAGGTAATGATAACATTTGAAGTTTTACAGGATTAATTTCCTTGGAAGTTTTTCAGCACAGTAGCCATGGAAAGCTTATTTCAGATAGACTGAGGAACTGAAGGAAAGGATCTTTAGAGATTGGTGTAAGTGACTTGCATGGCAGAAAGATAATCCCTGAACGCACCTGTGCAGAAGAAACACAACGTGTGGATTAGTTTTGTACTTAATCTGTCACTCTGGCATTCCCTCTGTGAACCGCCTGAGTGGTTTCTGCTGGCCCAGCTCAAGTGTCACTGCAGCTTCAGCAGCAGCCACGTGAGCGCCATTGGATTTTGATACTGAACAATGCATGTTTGTTCATTTTGAGCCTGGTGTCTGAGGTGGAGTTTTAACGGTGTGAAAAATGAGGGGAGGAAAGAGAAAATAATAACTTGAGCACTGAAACACGGTGCTCAATACAATTTCTCAAACTTTGCGTTCACATCAGCTGCCCTTTTCACAAGCAGCTCCTCGCCCCATCTCTTATCCCAGTAAAGTGGAATTCTGCTGTTAGTGTTATTCTGCCAGAGAGCGGAGCATAAGGGGAGTCTTAAGTGCCTAGTCCTGCAGTTTTAATCCGTCCAGCTAGCCTTTGCACTTACTGAACCGTAGTTTCTCTTGTATTACAAGTTTCCTTGTTTTCCATTTTGCACTGTGAGAGCCCAAAGTCTTGCACTGGGTGACTGCATGTCTGTAAAAACATGAGGTTTGTAATTTCAGGGAAGTTCTCGGCTCTCAGAGTGCTTCATATAAAAGGTGAGGAGTGAGAAAAAGGGAAAAGATTACAAGGATCTGTCTGTGATTTCTGTCACTGCTGTGCATTTTGGAGGAAATGGCTTACCTGGATGAAGTACTTGTTGCAAAAGCCAAACTTCTGGCAGAAAAAAGAGCATTAAATTCCAACCTGCAACCATTAAAGAGAGGAGGAAGAAGAGAGTAGAAAAAGACCTAAGAGCATTGAAGAAAGCTTTGTTTCAAATATATTTGAGTTTTAAATTGGCCTGGTGTACTTCCTGTGGCATTGGAGTACTGTAAATTGGAGGAGCTCAGGTTGGAAACAGGTCTGAGGCACTGATTTCTGAGCCCAAACAGAGTTGTACTTACTGCCAGAATGGTTTATTCAGCTTGCTGGATGGGGGCCAAAGGAACTGACCGTGTTGTGAGCTGAAACCAGTGCCAGCCAGCCGAAGAATAACATTGCTTTGACTGAAATGGCAACTGTTTGTTTGTTCTTCCAGCAAAAGGGGGAAAAAAAGCAGCTTTTAGTGCTGGTGGTGACAGAGAAGGTTAAAAATCGAAGAGAAAAAAATAAGATTATTGTGAAAGAGGATGAAAGGTTAGGGGCAAATTTTTCTCCTTGGTTACACTTCTCTGGTTGCTTGGTCTTCACTGGTTTGTAATTAAAAGAAAAGCTTGCTCTTGATTAGTTTTAACCTACAGGTTTTTTCCTTCTTCTGCTAAAATATGGTAAATTCTTCTATATGATAAATTATCCTTACTGATAATGGTTATAATGTATCAAACCCATTAGGCAGTGTAGGCACTGTCACAGCAGCATGTGATAGTTGTGGAGGTTACAAGTCATAGGTTTTCATGTGTTAACAGAATACCGAGTAAATGAGCAGTTGAATATGACTTAGGACTTGATCTCAATGACTTTAGCAGGAGTTTAAGGTGAGCAAAATATGCAGGTATTTTCAGGTCTTTTTTTAAGTAACTTATGGAAAAGCTGGCTTTCCCCCTGATGATTTCATGGTCTGTTCCATCGTGAGTTTGGGATGGATCACCTCTTGCTCTGGGTCTGTAGCGTACAGCAGCTCCTTACATGCTGTACCGCAAAGCCGTTCGAGTGCTGGAACTGCCTTGGCTGCACAACTTCTTGCTCGATGCTGCCATTTCACACATGCTGTTTGCCTTAGTCTTCTTGCTTATTTATTCTGAGAGCTTTCATACCGTTTGGATGCTAATAGCTGCCCCGATTGCATGCAAGAGGCACTGGCAGAGAGCTGGCAGAGCTGTGCGGCGGGAATCGCTGCCTGCTGGATTGTAGCTGGTCTAAGGTCAGGCTGGCACCACCCAACAACCCCAGCTGGAGCCAAGTTACTGTCCACCCCCTGTTTGTGCCACACTCATCCTCAGGGAATGTCCACCTTGCCTTTTTCTGGTTGCTATGCAACTGTCAAAACTGCTTTTTTTCCCCAGCTTGTTAGTGTTTCTGGTAAGACAAATGGTTCCAGTTAGGGGATATTACTGGTGATATTAGTAGCATTTTTTTCTGCATGTGTAGGGGCAAATCCTGCATTTGATTTTTCTATCTCTAGAGATGTTTGGTGCTTATTTTGGTATGCCAGCCCCTGGAATTTTCCAGTTACCCAGTATCTTCAGTCCAACTAAAAGAAGAGTAAAATAAAGTTTCTAGTGCTCTTTATTTTATTTAAACAGGTTTAAAAATGGGACAGCTACAGACATTCAAACTGAAGAGGAATATAATCCATACTATGTTATTAAAATACATTTTAATAATAGTTTTAATAATGATAAATATTGAAATAGTAACATATTTAATTACATTTTTAAACTTCAGAAATAGAAATTTTTAAGAAGTCATGTCAATCACATGTTTTTTGGGGGCCCACCTCTTTTTGGAAGAGGTTTACCTAACTCTTTGGGGTTGGGTAGACAAGGTAAGGGGCAACAGCTGGTGAGGGCAAGTCAATTAGTCTCATTACTTGAATTAAGCATGCAAAGAGGAACATGGAAGGTGGTATTTTTTATTTCCATTTTCCAGATACTGTTGGAGAGGAGCAGCTGCTTATGCATATATTATAAAACTTAGTGGTGATTTCAGAAATGGGAGATGGAGTAGGGAAACAAGAAAGGAGAATAAGTTGTCCTCTGGTTCCTTTTTGTCTTTAAATACCTTCAAAGATCTTTATCTTCCCTCTGTATTCCAGGACTATCACCTGGGTACAGTCTAACTTGTTTGGTCTTTCCAGCCTCCTCATACTGTCAACTTTCCTTGTCTCCCAGTGGGACTTTGGGCCAACTATCACCATATGTGACACTCCAAGGTTAACTCCGAGTCACAGGTTGCCTGTGGGGAGGTGGTGTGGTTTCTCAGCTACACGGTCTTCCTCCCTGGAAAGCATGAACTTGCTCCTGCAATGCCATGAGCACCACTTCACAATCCATGAAGGGTTAAATCATATTTCCATGCAGTGATGAACTCTATCACATTACGAAGCATAGCTCAGCTCTACTCCAGGAGAGTGGAAGGACAAAGATTTGGCCCATTGAATTTATACTGCTCCTTTTTAGAGATGTGCCAGAAGGAGAGATTCCTCCTTGCACCAGATGTGCTCTGCTTTAGAGTTGCCATTCTGGGCATTTGGAGGGGAGGCAAAATGACAGGCTAAGCACTAGCATTGCTAATACCTCAAACAAATGTTTTTCCAATTAATTAAAATAAATTGGCATAACAAGAAACACAGTGTGCATCCTCAAAAGTGCAAAGTTGTTTTCTAATGCAGCTTCCTGTTAGAGCAAGTACTTTAATTATCTCTGTTTGCGTTCGAAAGCAAATTTGGATTTTTTTTTCTTAGAAATCAGCATTGCTTGATTCCCATTGCTGTTTAAAAGGCAGCAGTGTGAAAGGCAGCTGTCCTTAACCATGAAGTGTGTTTTCCCCTATGCACATAGGCTGTTCCCTTCAGCCTCCCTTAGGATTGACCTAAGCATGGCTCTAGGTAAAGAACTTTAATCTGTGTTTGTACAGAATCACTCTCTTGGTTTGCATTATTTTATTATTTGAACATAATAAGCTTCAGTAGTTCATGAACAGCGCACTGAAAGACAGAGAGTTGTGACAGTAGGAAAAGCAGCAGGTTTTCCTCATTCAATATAGAGCCTAAAAAAAAGAATGAAAAGACTCACTGCAATTGTCAGTCATCAAATAGCCCCAGCGCTATCAGTAGGAAAGGGAAAAGTATAGAAGGAGTTACTGGCCAATGCCTTACACAAAATAAAACAAGATATTAATACCAAAATATATTTCTTATTACTGCTAGATTCCAGATTGGGATGAAAGTTAATTTGCTAATTGTTTTTCTGTGTGTAGAGTGTTTAGGAAATTGCACGCTACCTCCTTCACCATAAGCAGCACTGGTTATATATTTTTTGAGTTAGATCAGGTTGTCCTAATAAACTAGTCGTGTATTATCTTCTTTGATGCTATCAGATGTTGGACTGGATCCATCCTTGAATGGGAAACCTCCCAGGAATGCTTGCCGATCTTGCTTGAATTGTTGTTGGTGCTTCCTGAAGTATCAGTTTTCGTTACCAGTCAGTGCTGAGCCAATACTCAGGGACAGTATCGGGTGTTCTCTTTAACTGAGACATGAAACCAAAATCTTGACCACTTCTTTGTGGTTCCTTAACGATCTCTTGTCATCTTTGTAATACATGGGTATCCACTCCTCTGTCCTAGTTACATTCTAATTTCAGTAATTCTATTCTACCCCTCCAGATTTTCCCTGTCTTTGCAATTGGTTGAAGTGGTGTAGTCTTTTTTTTTTTTTTTTTTCAATTTGTATTCAAAACTTTTGGTTTACTGTTCAGTGGAGTGAAACATAGTGGACTGGGTTACCCGGAAGATGAGACTAGAAAATCAGGTGATCCTTAAGACGATGAATCTATGCAGTGCCGTTTCATGGTCTTAGGCAGCTGCGATGTGTTTCACTGCAGAGGCACACGAATGCTAGTGAGGTGTCTCCAGTGCCTCTTTACCTCCTGCAGAACTGGGTGGGGAAGGGCAGTTAATTAAATTGTCACAAAACAGTCTAAGATCATCTTGTCTAACCAAATGCAAAGCAGTGTTATCTTAATGGTTGAAAAGCACCTGGCCACTATATGCCCATCACTACCTTTCACATAGCCTGTAAAACCTTTCTCACTTAGTGCAGCTAGGCAGCCTTTAAAATCCTTGCAGATTTTCAGTAGAAGTTAGTGGTTGTACTGTATATTGAGAGAGCAAATCCCAGAATAGGAAAGTTCCTGTTGTATAAAATAAAATCTTTCTAATGCTCTTGATTATGCATCCCAGCTGTCGTTGTTTTGCAAGTCCAATGATTTGAGTTTTTGTAAAAATGTTTGTTTATTGTTTTTTTCCCTCTCCCTGCCTCGTACACACACCAGGAATTCTTTTTGTATCATAGCTCAGCTTTTATTTCCAGCAAAATAAAAGAAAACAAATCACAGCTAATTGGCTCTTTGTTCTCAATTTTTTGACAAGTGACAAACACTGAGATCAGATTGTAGTGCATATCCTGCAGCGGTCATATGGAGCCTGAGTTAGTGAATCGCGAATTCTCCATAAAAGGCTCCCACTTATCATCACGCTGCCTGTGTTTGGGTTATTTGTGTTTATAGGTGCTATGCCCCAAATGCTTCCTCTCATGGTTAAAGGGGTAACCTACAGCCTACCAACATTATGTGGAAAATAGCATTCAGCATTTAGACTTAGCTCCTATTTTGTAAAATTTTTTGCTGTATTTCCTAGCTTTTGAGGCATGAAGGGACTGAACCTTGTTGCCTGGAAATTGTGAGGACTTGGGTAGTACTCCTAAGGCTGAACTCATCCCAGGACACCTGCCCATGAGACCTGCTGTTGTCTGAGATCTGTATATGACTACATCAAAATCTGTCCAGTGCTTGCTGTTCTGGAGGGTCTGGTCTACTCAAGTTTACGTCAAAAGCAAAATTCCTATTGTCTTCATTAAGAATGGACAAGGCCCAGGTTTGGGTAATCAGGGAAGGAAGACATTTCCCTCAGTGAGTTAAGGCAGTTAGTGCTGTAATTTTGTCTCTGTCCAGCCATACCTTGTAAAAGTCAATGGACATTTTGTTGCTGGGGAGAACATTGCATCTGATAGACCATGTAATTAAGAAGTTACTCATTACATTCTGTTTTCATTCTCTCTCGTTTGTGTAGGACAGTATCTCCCAGCCATGTTTTTAAAGCAGTGGAAACTCCAGTGGAACCAGAGATGAAATTCCACAAGGGTTTAGTCGAAGTCCTGCCCCACCATGTTATCTACTTTATTATTTATTTATCTTTACCATAAATAGACTTCATCAGCAACATCATATTTGTACTGAGATGGCATGATTTTCTCCTTTTAATTGACAAGTGCTGTGCTTTCTGCTAGTGGGTAACTTATATAACCATGTGAATGAACAAGAGAGATCATGTGAATTTAATTTAGAGATCCTTCCCCCTCCACCCCCCAGAACTGGAGCCAGCACCAGCTATTCCATAAAAAAGCATGATGATTATTTTCAATAATAATTTGTCTGTCCCTGTAATTCTCTCCTTCTCTCTCTACTGTGTCTCTGTAAGCAAAGGGGAACCTCTGATGACTGAATGGCACTTCCCAGGCACAGCCAACACCAGCTTTGCCCAGCACACTCACGTACGTTTTTGCCCAGCACACTCACATACGTTATCTGTTTGTTTAAGTGAGTACCAGGGAAACAGAGAGGAGGCTGGGACTTCGCTTGTCAGTTTTGAGCAAACATCATGCTGCAATTTTAGACTGCAACTCATCTCAGGGGAGTTTTCTCAACCTCCACATTTGCTGCTTGAAGCCACATACTTAGGTGTCAGATAACCCAGAAAAAGACCCAGGGGCCAACTAGGCCTTAGCTGGGTATTTTTTCTTTTAAAAGAGAACTGATGGGGCATGTGTGAGGTTTTTCCCCCCTCCTTTATCTACTCCGTCCTCTTTAGACTATGCAGAGACTGTAAATCTTCATTTGCTGAAGAAATAGCGAGCATGGCCTGCAGGTATGTAGTTGGCAAGTGGTAAGCAAAGAATTTTCCTGGGTTGTTGAATCTTAACATTTCATTTTCAGTGTTCAGAACTTTATTCCTTTCTCTTTAGTAAGATTTAGTGTAGAGGCAAAAGTCCTATGTTCAAACAGCTGCTATCAGTTATGGTCTGAGTTAAGGAGGGAGAAGGTTTCTGCCAGTTCATTGTGACTATAGAGGAATGGAAATATCAGGAAGACCAAGTGGCACAGGGTTTTTGTCATGGTGGGGATGCCAGTACCAGAGAAATGCTGTCTTCACGGTGCCTTTACTTCTCCAGCTCAGTGCTCAGGAAAATACATCTTAAGACCTCCTTGGGCACCAAGAGCGACGATTAGTGCTTATGGCCTCAATCACTGTGCATTCATTGAACATCAAGAGGAATATGCTCATTGCAGTGGCGAGAGCCATCAGGCTGGCCAGGTGTGTCTCTATTAGCAGAGCTCTTTTTATCTTTGCAGATCACCTTCTAGATGTCTGTGTCCTGTGCTTTAACACTTGTAGGTCGAATTGGGCTGTTGAGGGTGGTAGGCTGCGTTCGAGCTGGCATTGCTCCAGCCTTAGCAGCAAGTTCATATCAGTAATCTCTGGGAGATTTGATTATCAGGGATTTATCAATACATACACAGTGGCCTTGCATGAATTGTCCTGTTGCTTTTAAAGGACACCAGAGGACAAGGAGAGATTTATTTACACACATAAAAATGCAGAAAGATTCCCAGGGGATTTATAAAAATTGTCTAGCAGGCAAGCAGCCTCACTCTCCTGACACTTAAAGAGGGGTACCTCACTGGTACAGACACTTTTATACATTTTACTAAAGGTATGCTTTTCAGAAGTGCCCCAGTGATGTACAAACTAAGTCACAGTAACTTCTGGGAACACTTAGACTCTAAAATGCATGGACCACTTTTGAAAATGAAGCCTAACTTGGGCCTAAGGCTTTCTAGAAAACACATCTCCAATGCTTTCAAAAGTATTGACCTCATCATTTATCTGTTGCACTTTCACACACCTAAATAACTTTGTAAACTTGGCCCTGCACCCCATTAAACCTTATAATTTACCACTGTGACAATAACTAGCTTCAGCACTTCGTACACACAAACTACAAAGCGCCGCTTGAAAGCAAATGAAAAAGAATGAGGAGCTATGTCCCTACAAGTGTACCTTGTGTCACAAATCACAGCCATAGGGGAGCTGATAATTTAGAGGGAGCTGTTTCTGTCAGTTCTGTAACACTGACTGTATGCCATTGAGAGGGAAGGTGAGCCCACAGGAGAGGCTTGCTTGAAGCTATCACAATGATGAAGTGAAATTTAAAATTACATTAGATGTTTGCTTAAGAAACAGCAGATGAGGCCCTGCGGATTCTCAAATCCTCCTTGCTACAGTGTAAAATGAAACCATAACCATTTGTTATTCTTCCACTGGCGTCTAGGAAGCCGAGGCAGAAAGGGATGACCTTTTAATGATGCTTTCCGGCTTTTTAAGGGTTTGAATGTGTTGCTATTTTTGGTTCCATCCAAGGTTCTGGTCATACAACTATATGAAACTGCCTTTTCTTCACTTGAAAGTTTGAATTATTTTCAGTATCGCATCAGTGAGATCTTAAAGGCATTTCAGCCCTCCTTCACAGATTTTGCATGAATGTATCAAGTCATTTGAAGTAATACGGTGAGAGCTTAAATTAAAGTCGCTCATAGTGGCAAGGGAATTAGTAAATGAATTTGGAAACAGGACCTCTGATCGCTCAAAAACTCTTAGCTGATGTGCGGAGCAAGTGGGCCTTCCTTCTTTGAAGGAATATCGCTGTTGACATAGCTTACATTATAAAATATAAATTAGGGCTCTAAAGGATTTAAATGGTTTAAATACAGGTTTGCAATTCCCCCAATGATTGCAATATAGTTTTTCCCATCGCCAGGATAATTTTAATTAGACTTGGAAATGGAGACTTCTCAGTAAAATAGGATCCCATGAATAGCCTTTGTTTTCTCAGTGTCGTGACTAAAAATGGCACATTTTGCTCTAAGGTGATGTATAGCCAGGCAGTGTTTTCTAGGTTGTGAACTTTTGACACCAATGAGAATAATTCCTGCCAAACAAAAATCTATTGCTGTTCAGATTCCTTGCATGACTGTATTCATGCAAATGTTCCTCACAGTCCAACATGAAGTAGTGTATTATAAACCATTATAACACAGTCATCCTTTTCTCTGAGTTTCAGATCATTAGCATAGGTCCAACAGTATAGAGGACCAATTTCCATGATAAAGAAAGTCCTCTCCCATTTAATCACTTACCACCAAATGAACCATTTAATGCCACATTCAGACCTATTGTTTGAGGATTTCCCAAGGCTCCCCTTGATCCACTTACACTCCCTTATCTGCCTTTTGTCTCTTGTTAACCTGGTTGCTTTTTATAAGGGGGGGGGGGGGGGGGGGAGGAGGAAAAATCAAATCAATTGCAAGAGGCCTGCAGCTGTTTAATTAAACTTTTTTCCCCCTTCAAAAGTCGCTTGATATTTCTTGAGGCTTCTTCTTAGCAGCATCTAATCACTATAATTTAACAGATTCTGTAATTACCTGCCTCACATGGAATGGCTTGATTGCTGTTTCTTTGTCCGATCTAGTTCAACTTTAAATGACAGCTAAATTTATGCTAGATGAATAGCTTGTGGAGTGAGAGCCATGTCGGGGTGGTCTAGATTTATTTTCAGCCTTAAAAGCTTCTAAAAGAAGAGCAAAACATAGTTCTAAGTTCACAGAAGAGTGGAGGTGCAAGGCTTCTGTGTTTATATACTGAGGACCAGCTCCTCTAACCTTTGCTTTGAGCAGAGCATATGTGGTACTCATTTGGGAGTATATGGGTAAGTAAATTCTATTCAACAAGAGTAAAAAGCTGTGGAACATGCCCCAGAAGGTGTATGAAAACCACCGACACTTTGAATAACGATTCCACACAGTCTGACAAATTCAGGGATGTGGTAACAGTGTTGTTTAAGCCAGGAAATTGAGCATTTGACTCCAACTGTATTTAACTTAGTTCTGGCTGTGCCTAAATAGTGTTGTCTGTATTCAAAGAGCCACAGCTGCCATCAGTATGTTCGAGCAGCATTCTCCAGTGGTTCCAGTCTGGTTATGTCTGTACTTGGAACTGAAACTTTCCTGGGCAATGAGGCCGGGTGCCGAGGAACAGCCTGCATCCATGCAAGTAAATATGGTAGCCTAGAAAACAGGGTGGCTGCATGTGCACAGACCATTAGGCATTGCTCCTGGACTATGATATCTCTTGAAACATGTGTGGCCAAAACTGTGGCAGAAAATGCTGGTGATATCGTCTACCCCACTAACAGGAGCGGTGTGCCAGTGGGTGTGCAGAATCGGACATTATATTGGTTAAAGCTGGACTGGGTGATGGGTCTAACATGTGCTTCTTTCAGTGACATCGAAAGAACAGGAAATGCTCTTGTGAATGCAGAAGTGAGTGAGAACCTTGTTTTCCCCACTGTGTATTATTTGCGTGTAAGGTAGGAGTGGTACAGCAGGGGATAGACATTCACGAAAGAAAAGATGAAATAGCACAATTGGTCCCTTCAGCTCCCATTGCAGGATTGCTTCCTGCAGTCCATTTTTATATACTTTGTACTCTTCTGGTTTTAATGTTCAAAGCAATGAATTTTCCTTTAAACATAATGTGGAATTAGATAACATTAAAAACACATCCGACGATGCCGAAAAATGACAGTCCATGCTTATAAACTAATACATAAAATAATACTTATTTAAACACTGTGCTCCCTAGGACAGCCTCATTTCCTAAGGGTCTCAAGGGGAGAGCAATCATACAGTATAATCTTGTTAATTTAATATACGTCAGTGCAATGCAAACAATAAATACAGAGCATTCAGACTAGAAATTGCAGTAACTATATTAAACAGTCACAATTTCAGTTCATTATGCACTGACAAGCTTCTTAAGATAAAGATATACTATTTTCTTTAACTCAAACAATATGTCACATTTTTAGTAATAATAGTATTTAGCAATCACATAGCATGATTCATCTTCAGAGTACTTTAAAAATAATAATGTTTTAATCCCAAAGATGTGCATAGGTAAATATTATTAACCTATTGCACAGATGGAAAGATTTATAGGGGTTAAAAAGCTTGCCTTGGACTACAAGGATAGTCACAGTCAGTGGTGAGATGAGGACTCATGCTGCCCTGTTTTATGTTTAGGCCTTTTTTGACTCGTAAATTGCTGGAGGAATCTCTGGAGCCGTTCAGCCTCTTCCATGATTTGTCCCCAAACTCTACACATTTCTGAAGCTGTCCCCATTCTTCACTGCTGGTTTTTTTTCAGCTGTGTAGGCCTGTATATCTCCCTTTTTATGCAAACGTAAGTCTTTCTGGAAGGCCAATTATTTCTTGACTTTACATTAAAGTAGCTGTTTAGATAAGAGGAGAGATAATTCCCCTGATTAGTGTCTTAGGAGTTATTTTTCTTATAACCTTGTAAGAAAATCTAGCCAGATCTCTGTCTCTCTCTCTCTTTCACCCCTGCATGTCTTGAGATACAAATTCAGGATTAACATTTCTCTTCATCTTTCCTTTATCAAATGTTTATTCAAGCAAGGGAAACAAAGAGGCATGGTTGTAAGCTGTAGGACACCTACTGAACTTAGACCTGCTCCTGCAGACTTGCAGAAATGATTATGTGGGAGATTATTCTTTATTTGGAGCTCTCTCTGAGTGAATTTTACTTTCTTAATAGCCACACATTCAGTTTTCAGGCACTGCCTAGAATAAGAACACAGTAAAAGTAGCTGCCTCTTGGTATTCCCAGGAATTCTTTTGACAAAAGGATTAGTCCAAATACTATAATGGATTTACATGGTAAGAAGGTGGATTGCTCAAGTACCAAAGTTTTCTAAAATTCAAGCAGAGCTTATGCAAGTCTTGCAGTTTTGAAATCAGTATGGAAAAAGAAAGGCTACATTTAAGACCAGCTAGAACACTTTTCAGGATTGCTTATCTGTATTTACTATGTGGATGTGGAGTAAGCAGTGAATGAGGAGTATGAAAATGACATTTCAGGTCAAGATGTGCTATTAAAATGCCTCATAAGCATGCTTTATATCTTTTTTTCTGTTTTGTACTTGAACCCAAGTCCTGTCCCATCAAGATTTTTTGACACAAAAGAGTCTGATTTTCAGAGTTGATCAACACCCCTGTGTCTCAGAAATTTCAACAGGAGCTGACTTGTCCTGTGTTTCAGTATAGGAGACCCAGTCTGTGAGAGGCTCAGTCATGTAATCAAACTTGGGTTGTACATGAGTTTGTGATCTTGTGCCACTGAACTTTAGTAAGTATAATAAATATTTCCTTCACTCAAAAGCAAACTGGACAGGCACTCACAAAAACTGTTTTGACGGCACTTTTCTTGTTCTAGTTATTCTTGAAGCATTAGGAGAGTTACCTACATCAAAAATATGAAATAAGAATGGTGATTTAGTTTGATGGCTACAGAGCATTGAAAGCCTGCTTAAGATGCACTATACAGCGAGGCTTTTTCACTCTATTCATCCTTGCGTTGGCATTGAGAGCTGCTGGGGACAATTACAGGAATATTACCACTAGCCTGTAGAACTGGACATTTATAGATGGGTTAAAAGACAGCAGAATTAGAGGACTATGAAATACTGAATTTAGGAGTGGTTGTTAGCAGGTAATAGGATAGAGGAACATCATGTCTGGCATATGATAGAAAGATGGTACATAAGGTAAAGTTGATGAAATACAGCTGAGGAATAAGACCATGATTTACAGCAATATCTATACTATTATTTGAAGTGTTGCCTTCAAAATAAGTTATTTATCTTCCAAACGTGTGGGAATCTGGCAATGCAGATGTCAGAGCTGATGGTTGCCTGCGGTTACACGTGCACAGCTTTCATGAACTCTTCAGTGCCTGTGACCAAATGCAGCATCTGGCTTTTCCAGTCTATGCTGCTTTGCTTTACTCACATCTCTCTTTTCCTTTTCTATTTTCTTCTAGCTTTCTTTAGGTTGAGCTCCTCAGCCCACAGAGAATTCTCTTTTGCCTGCTCAGAGCTTTCTGTCTGGTACTGTTTATCACCAGCCCTTCGTTAACTCCTTCCACTGGCTTTCCATTGCTTGCTTTTCAAGGCCCAAAGTATCGCTCAGACCCTTGTCCTTTACCTTGTTCCCTGTAAGCCTTCCAGTCTGCCAGTAATGCCAGATGCAGTGCCACCTTCCCCCGCAGGCTCTCCTGTCCTTGCGATGGCTTCAGGTTTACGATGCCCAGGTTTGCCATGTTTGCTAACCCACCTCCTCACATCCTTGCTGAAAAAAAGTTTCAGACATCTGTCCACAAGAAGCTAGTTTATCCCCTTGTCCAAGTGAAATCTCATGAACACCAAGTTTATGGGTTGGAAGTCATTTATGTAGTCAAAAAGCACAAGTCAAAGTGGTTCATGTCATTTTATAAAAGCATCTAATAATGTTTGGTCTCTCCATCATCTCTAGGAGCCTGAAGAACTGGCTGAGACTAGAGGGCTAGTCTGTGAGTGGCTAACACTGATGTAATAATTTGACTATATTAATGTCACCATGGCTGTTCCATGGCATTTCTATTAGTAATCCTAACTTTTACTTAAAATTTAACTAGAAGTTCCATAGGGCCTCAGCTTTGATATTTTGGTGACTTGTAGTAGCCCTTGAGGAAGTCCAGCCTCCGTACCTTCTCAGTGCTTTGCAAGCAAGGGGAAACTGGAGCTCACTAAAGAACATCACATCAACCCAAGGGACACAGTCTTTAGGGATGGACGAACTGCGATTAACTGTAACCATTATGTGCTTCAGATACTGAGCGAGTATAGCCCAGTGTCACCAGTATGGCTGAGCCTCTTGCTCGCTACGCGGGTAGTTCTGTGGCAGTATCTGAGCACTTCACATAAATATGTTTATCTTCCCAGTAGCTGGCTGAGACAGGACAGTGCTGGCAATAGGACTGCTACTGGTGTAGGCTCTGCGACACGTAATGAGCAGGTTTGATTCCCTCCAGCAGCGAGTGGTTTTATGAATACACAGTGTGGATCTAACTCACATCTGAATTATACCAGCGCGAGTCTGCTGAAGTTAACAGATTTATTCTAGACTAACGTTAAGTGTACCACAGATTAGATTCTCTCTCATACAGAATTCATTATACCATCAAGTTGTCCTCTGGTCAGACCCAGTAATAACTATGCAAGTTACTATAAAATATGGTGCAGTATGTGAAATAGCTCCACAGTGAAAATTGCTGCAGTAACATACAATTAGTCTGTGCATTGACACTGAATAGCAAAAGGATGTTGAAACAAAATCCAGACTCTGCAGGAATGGAGATATTTAACATCTCTGAGAAATACCTTGCAGCAGCACTTGTCAAATTCCTTTTCAGCTGTAGTTTCCCCTGTGTGTGCATGCTCTACTAGTTTTTTCAAGAAACACCATTGCTCAAGGGCCTACCTTTTAAAATGTCTTTCAGCAGATGCTAAAAATAATTCTGTCATTGTCGTTAGAGACTTGGAGTGATAGATCAAAAGTCGATTAAAATATTTAGCGCCATAGAGATAATTTTCTATGTTCTAAAATTTCTGATATACATAGCAGTCCTCCTTAATGAAACTTTTTGAACCTTGATACATTCTCAAACACTTTGTCTTAGTTTAGATGGAAATCTAAATTTTCTTCTCTGTTATTCCTGTGCTAACATTTATCTCCCACAGAGACAAGAGTAGGATTTTGAGATTCTGAGAGCAGCTTCAGATGTAGGTGCGTCAGGGCCACCACCAGCTGGTGGAAAAAAAGGTGAAGGAGAAGATCAAGAGGGAAGGGATGGCATCTCGAGGCTTCTGCAGACTCTATTCTGTGTTGGGCTGCCTCGGTAGAATAATTGACCAAATTCCAATCACATACAATTAGGTAGACCCAGTAAAATCAGTAAATTGTCTTTACATGAATTTGGCTTCAGGTGTTTTATTGGTGATAATATCTGAGGTTCAAACAAACCAGTTTAGCTTTCACTGTCCAGGTTATGTCAGCTGGTTTGTAAAGTTAAACTTGTAAACTGGGCATGCTTGATGTGAAACTATAAACACAGTGTTACTTTCTACCTGAAGACTGTTGCAAGTATTCCAAAGTAGTGATTTAAAGCGAATCTATGAAAGCATTTCCAATTCCAAGAGAACACAAACATATGGAATGGTGTATAGTGGAACACATTTTCATTTTCTTAACTATGTATTGTATACTTCTGTTTCTACACTAAATGCATCTGACTTTGAAACTGGTGAAAAATAAACTACTTCCACTTGTGCTAGTGGTACAAAGTGATGGCAGATCCATGCACTCATTTTGTAAAAGTTCTTGCATTTTCTCAGACTAGGACTCTTCACAGAAAGAACTGGTAATTACACTTGTCACCCTCTCACTTGGCTACAGCTGCAAAGATATAATACAGTAGCAGGCTCATATTTAAAATGGCATTGACTCAACTGTAACTCCCAAAGGTCACCATCATTAAAATCTAGGGCATGAGGTTTATACATGTCACTAAGATCATGCAGATGAAGAAAATAATCTACAGGGAAAGAGATTTCAGGAGCCAGTAATTCTCCTATCTTTCAAAGCACTGATTATATAATGCCTAAGCTAGTGGGGGCTGCAGAAAATAGAAATATACAAAAAAGAAAGCAAAAAATATGTATGAGGTAAAGCAAATAGCACTTGTGTTATAAGATCAAGGCTGCCCCTGGTCTTCAGTGCCTGGACTTTCTCATGTTTTTCTTCATCCCATAGGACAATATTGAGCATTGTTATTCATATGATAATGAATTGCACATAACAGGGAACTGGCAGATGTAGTTGCTAAGCCACTCTCCATCATATATGAAAAGTCATGGCAGACAGGCAAAGTCCCCAGTGAGTAGAAAAAGGGAAATATCACACCCATTTTAAAAAAGGGTGACAAGGAGGACCCTGGCAACTATTGACCAGTCAGATAGTTCTGTGTCTGGTAAGATTGTGGAACAGATCCTCCTGGAAGCTATGTCAAGGCATATGGATGACAGCGAGGTGATTAGAGACAGCCTGCATGGCTTCACCAAGGGCAAATCATGCCTGACTAATCTAGTGGCCTTCTACAATGGAGTGACTGCATTGGTGGATAAGGGAAGAGCAACTGATGTCATCTATCTTGACTTCTGTAAGGCCTTTGACATGGTCCCACATAACATCCTTGTCACTAAATTGGAGAGACGTGCGTTTGGTGGTGTGGTGGGCTGACCTTGGCTGGCTGTCAGGTGCCCACCAAGCCACTCTATCACTCCTCCTCCTCAACAGGATAGGGGAAGAAAATACGATTAAAATCTCGTGGGTCAAGATAAGGCAGGGGTATCACTCGACAATTACCATCACAAGCAAAACAGACTCAACTTGAGGAAATTAATTTAAATTATTGCCAATTTAACAGAATAGGATAAAGAGAAATAAGAACAAATCTAAAGACACATTCTATGATTCTGTGATAACATTGAAAAAAAAGTGCTTGGATGTGGATTTATCCAGGCAATGACATTAGCTCCACACCAACCTGAGGTTAATGTATGCATGTGTCTAACTGTATGTAGGATTCAGCACACTTCGGCATCTCAGAGTTACAATCGTTTGTTTCCTTGGCATATATTGATTCCTGTGCTATGTACTGACGATCAGATCTCTTTCTTGTCATTTTATATATGTTCTGTGTGATATCTAGATAAGCTTTTGTAGTGTCTTCTTCCCCCTCCCCCTAAGTCCTTCAATATGCTGCCAACACCTCTGACACTGCCTGTTTTGTGTCAGGTTACAATATGAGGACCCACTGAATCAGTTGCTTTAAATCCATATTGGACTATTCGCTGTAGCATCCTTGTTTTTCACAGGATTTTTGATTGTGTGTGCACCTGCATTATAACTGAATGAGAAGTTGTAAAGTTTTCAGATTTTAATGGATTAATAGTCACTATTAAATGGGAAAGTATGCACTGTAACTGTCTGTGCAAAGAATATAGAGCCAGGAATTAAGAATTATTTTGTAATTGATTACAAAATGGCAAGGGTGGCACAGAATGATCTGTGAATAACCTAGAGAGAGGGTATGAAGAGGAGGGGGATAGAAGACAAAAAAGAGAGTTGTAATTGCTATAATAGCCTGTAAATGATGAAGCAGATAATGTGACTAATGATCAGGAAATTTTCTTTAAGATCCATCTCTCAGCTTGACCTCACAACAACCAGGTCAGACAAAAGTCCCAGACTGGCGGGTAAGATACAATCTTGTATGAGTAGAGGGAGAGGTTGACTGTTAAGAAGAACCTGATAGAAATTTTGCCACTGATTTAATTATGATCAGGTTTGGGCATAATATGTTACCATGGCAATTGTCTCTTAATTACTGAGTTCTCACAGGGATAGTACAAATGAAAACCAAACAAAAAATCAGCAGAAATGTTTGATCTTTTCTACCACAACTGCAAATGACTGGGTTTGATGTAGAAATGACTGGGAGATATTCAATGACCCATACCATATGAGTTTCATTTAGATGATCCTCATGGTCCTGGCAGCACAACTGGAGAGTCTATAAGGGGAAAAGGAGGAGACAGATAAGAAGAGTATGCCTCAGAATGTAATCATTTACAATTTAGTGAACTAGATTCTGATCTAACTAATACCTTGGCTTCAGTGGAATTTATTTTGGATTTACCTTGGTGTAAACAGGATCATATCTGATCCAGATCTGGATCACTGAACCTTATCTATCCACAAGAAATATATCTGGTATTTCCTGTAATGTGTGGTATAGTATGTCATGGTAGTATTTGCTAAATCACATCACTTGAAACTTACTCAGCCTGTTTTGGAAGGGCAGTTAATAGGGAAAGAGGATTTTTTTTAATGTCATGTTTGATGTCTTTCTTTCAAGGGTAACTTCCAACCTCCATCAGATTGTGGTTTCATTCTAATTTAAATCATTAGATTCAGGGGAGGACAAGGTAATCCATCCTGAAGAAAAAAAATAATCAATGCAAGTAGGTGTAATTAGTAGTACTTTCCTCTGGTAAGTCAATGGTGTAGAAAGAACTGAAAAACCACTGCAGACTACATTTGTTCTTCCTAATGTATTGTGACTCCCTCACAGCTTTTATAATGAAGTTGTTTAGATCTCCTCTAGGAATGATACGTCTTTTTTTCTGGTTAAACATACTGACAGGCTCTAATATGCCATGAATAATTCTATCTATCAAGAAAGATCCAGACACACAGACTCATGTGGGCAGCCGGAGTTTTAATTTTCTTATTTGTTGAAAACCAAAATAAGCCTTTGATGAAGTGCTTACTTCACACTTCATGTTTTTACTGAGTTTATTACATATATTTATAGGTGTAAATCCTTGGGGATATTCTATCTAAATCTGAACTTGCTTCCAGTCCCTGGGAGGCTAGGTGCAAATATTTGTGTGCTATATATGTTGTTGACTGCTCCTTTGCATTCATTCTGATTTGCCAAGAGAGTAGTCTTTTCTTAACAACTTTAGTAACATAAATTAGAAAAAGGAAATAGTAGTAACCAAAAGATGAGAACATGACTACTCCATGTGTTTCAGTTTTTCCACCAGTCAGGTTATTTGTTTCATAAACTTGAGCTAGTGGGAGTAGGCGTAGCATACATCAGCATCTGAAATGAAAAAAAAAACCCAACAAAAACCAACCCACAGTTCTTTTTGGAGTGCTCCTAAGCTGCATCTTTTCTGGATGTTGATGTAGAAGCAGATGTTTGACCAATAATATCTTAACACAATTTTGCACAGGTTTTGCCTGATGATTTTGTGTACTCACATTAGTTCAGAATACTTTGCTCTGGATGCCTGGCAGTTTTGGAATATTCCACCCACTTCCTTTTCCTTCCCCTTTACATCTTGCTGGAGTCCTCCTTCCAGTCTTATCTTAACTTGTCCAGCCTTGAGTTTTGTCTCTATAACTTGCATCACAGCAGTATCTGTGCAGGTCTTCAGAAATGCCTAGGATCAAATGCTTAGGGGAAAGCATAAGAACATTATGTACAGGTATAGAGTAGCCTTCACAGCTACAAGAAAAAAAAACAAGGGAAGTGCCCCCCCTGGGATTTTTCTGTATAAAGAGGCACAATTCTCCTTCCTGCTGCTGATCAAAGGTCCCTGTGGCTCAAGCTGTGTTTTGCTAGAGCTGTAAGGAATCATGTTGGCATAACTCTGACCCTGGCTCAGAACTTAAAACCAATTGCCTCTGGTACTGAGATCTGAGCGGTAGACACTAGCCCAGTATCACATCCCACCATCAAACACTACTCTGCCAGCTGTCACAGAACTGACCCCTTCGGTAGCAATCTCTTTTGCCCAGGTGAGTGTATTTGACATCAGACAGATCGGACAGACTACACTTGCACACCACAGCTTATAGTTTCTGTATCAGAAACTTGCAGCATATGAAAACCTATGAAAGGCTGTTCAGATCACTACTGAGCTGGAGTCTTTGCTAATTTTCCCTGAGAAAACCACTCTGTTCTCTTCATTGTGCCAGACGCCGAGTTTCCAGACAGCCTTCCACAGCTCATCCAGCTCCAACAGCTAAGTTGCCTTCGTCTGCAGACAAGCTGTTTGAGCCACAACGCTGTTCCATGTCAACCAGAACTTTCATTCCGCTTCCGTACCTGTTCATTTGGCATGCTTTGTAGGTAGAAACCCTTTTGGAGTCAGCAAAATATTTATCAGTAACTCCAAGTCAGCTAAGAAATAGAAATGCTATTGATACTTGTGCATGGATCCTTGCTTGATTTGCTAGAGATAGTGGTCTCTAGCAAAGGATGCCTGTAGCGACAGCCAGAGGCAGCTTCTGGAAAGGGTGAATCAAAGTTTCTTGATTTATTTGGGTACAAGTGTTATTAATCTGCCAGCCTTCAATTCTGAATGGCTAATTATCAGACATCACTGGTGTGATACAAACTTTTAATTAACATAAATTCTCAGAATCGTTGATTCCCACTGGACTGCAGAGGGAAGTTTAGAGTTACTACAAACTTTGGTGACTGTAGTATACATATAGAGAATACATCCCCTCCATGCAGTTTTGATGACTTCCAGTGTTTCATCCACAATTTTGACACCTTTCATCATTATGAGGAGGCCGTTTGACTGGAGAAGTCCCTCATCATAAGCTGTATGCTGTCTTCTGCGGATGATCTCATGGAGATCCTAAATCTTTTAGAGGGAGGAAGAAAAATAAGGTTCTTTTTGCACTGAAGGACACTTAGGTGATGTGTCAGTTCACTGGAGTGACACATCACCTAAAAAAAATGGAGCTTCCTCCAAGACAGAGAGATGATTGTCACCACTTTCTTTTTCTCCCCATAAAATCTTGAACTCTTCAATATGGAGGCACCATTTTACCTAAAGAAGACCATACACTGTCTGCAGATGTAGTGACTAAAGAAAAGCAATAATTTTGGCAGGTTTGTTAAAGAAAGTTTCATAATTCATCTAACAATCTGTATTTGCCCTCCCAATGCAATCACTTTCATTTTCAACTGTGTTTTCTAAGAAAATAAGGCCTAAATAATTGTATTGCCTGTCTGCCTGACATCCTGCACATATTTTTTTAAGCTGTTGGCCAGTTTCAGCTGCTTGATGGGAGAGCAGAAGTCTCAAAGATACCAAGTTCCTACAAGTTTTGTAGAAATTGGTGCCTTTGTGGAAGAAAGGAAAGAGAATTACACTGATGCCCATTCTTTTTGTGAGCAGCCTGCAGGTCACCCAAAACATGTGCTATCAAGCAGCCATCACAGACACTCATTATTACTTCTGCTGTTTCAGAAATAACTTGTTTCCAAGAGTCATGCAAAAATACCTCCAGAAGGCTGAGTTCCAGCCATAATCTCGGTCATGTATTCTCTGTAGTTCTGTGCTTTCTGTCCTCACTCCATTTGAAGGACTCTTGACCTTTGTAGAAAGCTGTCTCTTGACCACTCTTCCTACCCTGCCACAGCAGCACCATATTCTATTTGTTTTTGGCAGTTACAGAGGGACTACGCAACTGCTGATCCATACTGCCCATCGTGCCTTGCACATGGAAATAAAAGCTTATTCAAGGTGCATCCTTGGTCTCAGCAAATATATATGTCCAAAAGATAATGATCCTGAATGCATGCAATATGTGTCCATCAAGAGTGGAACCAAAATGGACAACAGATCTTGAAGAATTCCTGTTTCTGCCATCCAAACCGTTTCCTTTTGAAAACCTGAAACATTTGAGCTCAGTCATCCGATTTTAATTGCCACCACAGAACCCTGCGTGCCTTACTGGTCTCGTTCTTTTGCTGTTCTCCTGATGTTAATCTCTGTACCACAGCAAAGCTTTTACCAAGTCTTCCGGATCTCACACACACATATTCCTAGCTAGAGGCAGGATTGGCTTAGAGAAATGAAATCCATAAGTTCATGTGTACTTAGTCACAAATCTTTGTGCTTGACTTTGTTTTTGTTGCTTCAGAGTTCCCTATGTTAATGTTCAAATTGAGCACAGGTCCTTTCATCATTTCATTACCTTTAATTATAGTAATAATCATCTTAATGTGGAGTCCTGTTATCAGATGCTCTTAACTAATTAATGCTGTAAATTACTTGGAGAATCTAGGGTGAAAGTTGCTATGCAATAAAAAATATTATTTATGTTTCTGGTTCTCAGTGTATACCAGATAGATTATTTTAAAAACATCATGTCCCAAATAGGGAGAATATCACTTTACTCCTCCACTAGACACTGTGCAATTACACAGAAGCTTTTGGAGTTTGTAACTGGCAGCTTTACTACCATGAATTTGAAGAAATGGAGAGTGTGAATTCCCTGCTGCCCAGAGTTTTTCTATGAGGTCAGGCCATCTCTTGGCCCAGAAGATCCCATCAGAGTTGGGTCTGTGGGTTAACTTCAGGGACCAGTCTGGTGCTTTGCCTATGAATATTCCAGGAGATAACAGACTGGATTGGATAGGAGAGAGGTGCTGAGAAATTTGAGCATCTACTTCCAACCCCCCTTGTTTATACGGCTGATAATATATGGCTTTAGGGACAGTTTGGCAGGGCTTGGGGAATTCAGATTTGGCTGATGGGGGAAGATCAGGGATGGCCCAGCAGAAAACTGATAGTTCAGAAGAAAAACTGTGGAAGAGTTGAAGACAGTCTGGTCCTTCTGTCAATGACCCTTTCTTCAAGGCTAACCTTCCCCTTCACTCTTGCTCTTCTTCTCTGGCTTCATTTATGATTTTTCAGTGTGATGGGTTTTTTTCTGGCTGCAGTTGAATGTTCCTCACTAACTGTATCCACAAACCATGCTCTTTTGTTTTTCTTCAGTGAGGCATCAAATGCTCATTAATCTCAGTGCATCCCCAGCTTCTAAAACTTTCCTTAGGAGCCGTATACTGCCCACACTGTGCACAAAACTGCCGCTGACATCAAGAGTTACCTTGCAGATCAAGGCAAGTATTGACAATACAGGAGTTTTGCTGCCGATCAAGGGCAGGGTGTCTCTGTGGGAGTTTCTGCACGTTTCTTTCCTAAATGGTTACACTGACAGGGAGGTAGGCTGCTAGATTCATAAGGGCAAACACAGATCTGTCCCTGTCATGGCTTGATCACTGGGACCAAAGAATAAAGACCTGCCTGGTTTCCACTATTAAAGTTCCCCTCAAGTATTAAGGGTTTTTTTTTTCAGAAGATGAGTTGTAAAATTCCAACCTTACTAAAGTCTTTCAGAGTTTTACAGTTGTCTTCAGCAAAGTCAGGGCTTCATCCTTCATGCAGCAGCTGTCTTGTTCTTTGGCAGGCGTGATCGCCTTCCAGTGATGAGTTAAATGATTCTTCCCTGTACTTTGGATATCCATTTGGTAAATATGTGAAGTGCTTTAGGAACCTTTAGGATAAAAGTAAGTAATCCAAAGTTCTATGCATAAACATATTCCATGAAATTTAAGCCTTATAGCTAAAAATATCCACTCATTATTCATTTAAATCATGTTATTAAGTAATTGTACTTCTACTTCAGAAATGTATTTTTTGAAAAAAGTTCCCTCACAGGAGACTGAATAACATGTGTTATGTTAGCATTCCTAAAACCCTCCAGCCAGTTATTCATCTCACTGTTTAATTTACAGCCTGTGGTTTATGATGGGTCCATTCCAGACCGTACATCATTCAGCTAGAGGGTAGGGGAGGCTCTAAGACTATGAAGGGAAAAAAAAAAAACCCTTATCACTTGTACTTCTTGAGTTACAGATAATAAAATATATCTTTATGATCATTCTTTAATTAAACCAAAAAAATTTGTCACCATCACGGAGCTGTGCCAGTTAGTGCCTGTGGCAGATAGTAAACTAGTTTTAACAAGATCGTCCCTAAAAAAGCAAGTCAGTATTTTAATAAGACTCCATACTGAACTTGATTTGTTCTGTTTAAAAAGAGTAAGTAGTGGTATAAATTTTATAGCAAATGCTTCCAGTATGAAGCCAGTATAAATTGTTCTGCTCAGTGAATAACTACCAATGTTTGAAAGAGAAGTTTCATATATAGTTGAAATGTATATTGTCAGGATACTTGAAGGTCATATAAAATCCCCTTTCTACACCGACCAGTTGGTCTAGTTCTTTGACAATGCACATATGAAATTATTGTTTATTGTTTTGATCACACTGAAGCCCTTGATAATATATAGGTGCATGCATGTGTGCACCGTCTTCATAAGTTGCTGATCTTCATTTCTAAATCATGCCGTGCTCACATTTTGTTGAACAATATTATAAGAAAATTATTACTTTATTTTGACATTTTTCCTAGGAAGCTCTCCTAAACTGCTTCGGAGAATGTCAAGAGCACTTACAGAAAGTAATGAAAAGAACCTTAGAAAATTCATCTTTCATGATAATCTGACTGAGCTTTAAAGTCGCACGCTTCATGCCGAAGTGTTATCTGAGTGCATTGTCACTCTTGAACAGCCACATGCTAAGGGAATCTTCAGCTAATATTGGGCTTCAGTTAGTGCTAGGACTATGTATTTCCAAAGTACATTATTAAACAAGCTAAGCACCTGGCTTCAGGGGTCTGCACTAATGTCGTTAATTCAGGGCTTGATTTTAAACTTTTCGTGGTGAATTTTTCAAGGTTGCAGATGTCACCGAGTGGCACAGTGCCGTGGGCGTAAATGGGAGATGGTACCTAACTTCTGTTTGTGCATCTGAAAATCTCCCTATTGGCATATTGAGAGCTATCAGTAATCCAGTGGCGGTTTCACACACGGGCAGCTTGTAGCCTTGTGTCTACTAAGTATGACTTGCAGAAATAGATGTGCCTCTTTCAAACTTTTTTCTATCTTACGCACTTGACAATAACTACTGTATAGCCTGGTACAGTGTTTTTTCTCAGTTTCTCCCATACTGCAGAAAACCACAATAAGCACTAGGATAATAAAGAATAATTCTGATACAACTTTTTTGCAATTTTTTGCGGAAAAGCTAGGGCAGTCTTTTTGTTCTACCAGAAGCCTTTTTATTTATTTGTTTTAAATTAGCCCATTTTCAAGATGAAAGTTGATGGGCAGCAAGCATCACTTTAATGTATGATGCCAGTAAAGGCAATATCTCCTGGTAGGGGAATAAAAAAGTTAAGAGCAGGAATTAAGAAAAGATCAAAATTTTTTAACTGTAACGTGTTTTTTCTGTGTCTATAGCACTGTATACATTTCACGGAATCACAGAATCGTATGGGTTGGAAAAGACCTATAAGATCATCGAGTCCAACCGTAAACCTAACACTGCCAAGACCACCGCTACACCATGTCCCTAAGCACCTCATCCAAACGTCTTTTAAATACCTCCAGGGATGGCGACTCAACCACTTCCCTGGGCAGCCTGTTCCAATGCTTGATAACTCTTTCAGTGAAGTAAAATTTCCTAATATCCAGTCTAAACCTCCCCTGGTGCAACTTGAGGCCATTTCCTCTTGTCCTATCACTTGTTACCTGGGAGAAGAGACCGACCCCCACCTCTCTACAACCTCCTTTCAGGTAGCTGTAGAGAGCGATGAGGTCTCCCCTCAGCCTCCTTTTCTCCAGGCTGAACAACCCCAGTTCCCTCAGCCACTCCCCAGTTCCCTCAGCCACTCCCCATCAGCCTTGTGCTCCAGACCCTTCACCAGCTTCGTTGCCCTTCTCTGGACACGCTCCAGCCCCTCAATGTCTCTCTTGTAGTGAGGGGCCCAAATTGTGCACATCTGTCTATCTGTAACAAGGCAGAGAGATATACAAAGGTATATTCAGAATAATAGGGTAAAAAATTAACATCAGAACATGTAGAAATGTCTTTATGATCTATTAATATTTAGCTGTATGTGTATTTATAGTTTTGTTGATATTTGTTACATGCTAGAGATTTATATTATAAAACATAGAAGCAAAAAAAAAAAAGAATGTGATAAATGAGACTAACCATAAATGAGACTCATCATGAATATTTGCTCTCAGAAGTGTGTTGCCAGAGGGACTGTATTAATTAGTACTGAGATATTTAGGGGTGGAGGCGTTATGAATAGAGAGACAAACATACACACCGGATAAACTACATTGCCCTTCCGTCATGGTACTTTTGTGAACAAAGTGCAGCATTGCTGACGGGTATCTTGGCAGATTCATAGTTTTGATTTTCTTTTAGTGGCCTCTTCAAGTGTTAATAAAAAAATAAAAGTTTTATGTCTGTTTCAGAATTATTTGGAGTGCAGCCTTCTGCCACCGTGCTTCTGAGAATGTCAAATAGAACCTGAAGGGAAAGGTCATGGAGCCCAGCTCTCACAAATCAGATTCCTGTGCCAAAGGGAATAAGGTTTTCCACCTGTGCAGAGAGATTTTACACTTAACTGCACCCATGGTTTTCACCAAAGGAAATCAGTCAGCTTTTGTATGCGCACTGGATGGGGTGGGGGATGTAGGTATTAATCACTGTGACAGACGCCATGTCAGTCGCAGCTGTCAGGTAGAATTGTCACCAGTTTATGTTGCTCTCTGGAGGTATTTAACAGAAATGGCTTTGTTAAAACTTTAAAGGCAGCAAAAAAGAAAAAAAAATAAAAGGAGGATGGGGGTAAGGAGGGGATAACAAAGGAAAAACTGGCAAATTAGTTCTGTACTGTGCAGTGCCTCTGTTTGGTAGCACCTGGGTGGCAGCATGTACAGAAGTTGATCCAAAGTCATTAAAAAATCTGCATTTGCCAGCAAAGACTTGAAATAGTTTATTTCAGTTGCTGCCAAGATGAAATTTCCCCATTTCTTTCTCTAGAGTAAATAATTAAAATCATTAGTGCTTGTTGGCATTGTGCTACACCACATCATGTCACATTCCATAAGCACTTTGCTGTGAAATAATGGAATTGTGCATTTCCAGAGACTGATTCATTCACAAGCCTGGGACGTGTACAAACAAAAAAGAAAGGGACAAAACCCTCCCTCAGACGTCTGCGCTGTGCAGCTCCCTGGTGGCTCTGGGAATTACAGGCCCCTCAGAGGTCGGAATCCAGACCTAAAGCTTGCAAGTTAACACTGAATACAGTAAATTTTTAAATGTTTTTGCAGCACATTAATCTTTCACCCTGACCACTAAGAGTGCATACCTGGTCCTGTCACGCAGCCGAACTGCATGGAAGTTGTATGGCTTCATATTTGCAAAAGGAGGTCTCTGGAGGTCTCTGTCACAACAACATTGTAACAACTTGTTAGCACTGTACAATGCTAACAACATTGTAAAAATTGTATAAAACATTTCCTCCACTACTATAAATAGTCAGCTTTGCTGATGGAGCTGGGGATCTGTCAGTTCTGTTTGTTTGTGTACAGCTAAGTCACAACAGCGCTGCAGTTTAGATAAGATTTTTGAAGGGCGTAAGCAAAATGGAGACTGTTTGTTCATTTTATTTTTAGGGAGAAACAGGCAAAGATCAGGTCTATATTTCAAAGCTTTTCCAATATAGGTATATGAAAAAAAAAGCCGACAATATCTGACAGAGCTGTGCTGGCAAAATCCTGAGTTTATTTGCTATTACAGCAGCCAAAGGCACCTTCTGCAGATGTACTTTAGTTTGAGGAACTGCTTTACACAAACAATTCAGAAATTTGCCAGTGTAACTATACCAGCTAATCATGTCTGGTTTGGACAAGGCTGAACTGTGTGGTTTTCTGTTTGTTTATATATTTGTCTCCATATATTACTGCATGAAAGAACCGTACAACAAACATAGGAGACAGACAGTGTATGCAGGGAAAACAGTTAAACTCTCTGTACAAAAGAGTTCCTCAGTGCCTCAAGTCAATAAACTGCAGACATCAGAGAAATGTGCCACATTTCTTTCAGGAAGGATAATCTTAGGTGTAATAAAAGTTGTGTTTCTTAAATGGGGGGGGCAGCAAATCTGAGAGTTATTTCCATTTCTCCAGGCCTTTTATGCATGAGGGATGGCACCCAGCTGCTTGTGCTGAGCCTGTGCAAGTTGGACACCACTGAAAGGAGACTCGTGAGGGGTCATCATCCAAGTGGGATAGACATTGCCTAATCCCCAGCCACTGGGATATCCTGGCTGACTGCAGATGAGTTTTAGGGTTTATATAGCATACACTGTAATATATAAAACATGGGGAACTGAATTCACCTTTTGACACTTAAAAAAAGACACACATTTTCAGAAATACTGACTTCCTATATCTCTTATGTAGAAAAGAAAGAGCTGCAGGCTCCCAGTTCTTCAGGAGGTGGGTTGCAGTTTTAGGCACACATGTTTAGAAACATTCGATGAGTGTGATTTGTACCAACTCAAAATCAGAGCACGGATACGCCATCCTTTACTCAAGCCAATGGATTTTCTTGCCTCACGTTAGGGTGCTGTCCCCCAGTAAGATGCAGTGAAGGTGGGTTATCCTCAGTCACTTAGCTGGAAGGGAGCTCATGGAAGCCATCAGTGCTGTCAATACAGCACAGCAGATCTGAGCATCCTCCTGAAAAGTAAGAGAGTTGTAATTACGGGTTTCCAGACATGAGAGCCCAGACCTGAGGGGCTGAGGGCACGACGTGGGTGAATGCAGCATCGCACCAGAGTGGCGAGGCTCACAGTCAGGTTTTATGTTTGGGGCATTTCTGGGAGGGAAGGAGCTATAATGATGCATTGTTATATATAGAAATATATGTTTATTTGTTTGTTTATATGCCTAGACCAGAAGGACCAGTAGTTCAACAGCTTGAGCCTTCAAAGGCTACCATTGCCTCCAGTGTATAGTATCAGAGTAGTTAAAGGTGTTCATTTTCAGTAAGTCCAGCAGAAAATCCAGTCTCCAGGGCTGCAAGAAAATTTGCTTAGTTGGGCACTGCAGAGCCTACTTTTCCATGTTTTGAGTAACTTATTTAAGAACTTAAATATGTTATTTAAATTTAACTCATTTACACTCTGCCAGATATTCTGGGTTTTTTTCAACTTTTCTCTGTGTTTAAGGCAATGATTCTTCATAAACTGTCAGTCTAAATAGTAATCCTCTGCCTTGATTTTATTAGTCTGTGATTCCCTTTTATTAAGTTAAATAATGAACACCATGGGTTAAAAGTCTGCATATCATCCTTTGACAGTGACATGGACCTCTTAAAAAGCATTACTTGTAGGGCGTTCAATTCAATCAGATGCATACAGATGAAAAAACAACCACCCAGAGCTCTCGTTGACTATGTACAGCCAAAGCTTGACAGCCTAGCGTCAAACAAAAAATTGATTTAAAACCCAAAAGTCAATATTTTGCTTTTACAAAGGCACTTTGGCACTTGAGAGGAAAGTTTGCATGTAATGTACACATTTGATGAGAAAAATACAGAGGAGATGGCTTGTTTGGACTTGATTTGATGCACCCCTTGTTTCCTATAAACAGTAAAAGCAATGAAGTGTTAACCTGTGCAGCTAGAGAGGATCTTCAGCTAGTTTTACATGTGCACATATACCATCCAGGTGGGCCTGATTTTTGACATCATTGATCTAAACAAATGAAGTTACTTAAGTATGTTTCAGAATGAAGTCCTCATAGTTTATAAAGCCTAGACTTGTCAATCAGTAACAAGGTGCCATTTTATCTGCTGTGTGGTTTCTAGGTCCTCCATTTCCACTTGCTATTGGTTACAGTCTGTTTGCAAGATGAAGAATGCTTGCATTTTTTAGACCTTGTACACTGCTGGAGGTCAAGTTTAGATTTGATAGTTACAGAGTCTTTTTTCACTGGTCCTGGTGTATATAGCTTTACCAACGATGTCTAAAATAGCTATGGATGATGCTGGAGACATTCACAGGTACACTGTAGGTAGTGTTGTCTTGAAAAGTCACTACGGTTTTTATGCTCTGCAACTTTTTTTGGTATCCACTTATTGTAGCACTGGTTGTTGCAAATTCAATGTTCAAGTTGCATATTTAGAGGAACACTGAAAACTATTTACATCTGTATGTAAATTTTCTTCTCTTAAATAGTTTCCAATGCTTGTAGGACGTTTCTGAACGAAAGACTGCACCAAATTTACAATACAGGTGTGCACAGGAAGGTTTTTCTTAATCATCCATATAACACAGTCAGTTGCAAGTCTACACATATAGCATGATAAAGTACCAGTGAGATATAAGGCTGTAAAGACTGGGATTCAAAGAGCTCAACTTCAAGAAGACTCTGAACCAGAATACACTCTAGAACCAGGACATACACACTGCTGATTTTAACTGCATGGTGAGGACTACACTTTTCACTGGTGAGAGTCCTTGATGGAACAACAGCTCCCTGTTATGCTGTTACTTAAAATAAAATAGATAAAAACCATCAAGGTAGCTTTCCTATTGTTGTTTTGTTACTTAATGGAGATTATACATCAGTTGTCTGTTTTCTTTTATGATTCAGTGTCATTTTGTGGCTTAGCATTTTGAAAACCAGCAGCACAAGATGTTGCTACAGAAAAACGTGTATTTCACAGCATGGTACAAACACTCCTCTTGATGGTAAGAGAAGCTAGTCTTAAGTCAAATTCAGTGGATATGCTTCTTAAGGAGAGATTCAGTCACTCAAATTGTACACTAATTCCAGGTTTTAAGTGTTAGTGAGGGAAAACAGACATCTCTGCGCAGATAAGTAATCTGAATACCGAGTGACGTGTTTCACTCCATTTCTATCAGCATCCTGTGGGGTGGCTTCCTCATTAGACTACCTGACTGTCCTGTGTAGACAGAGCCTGTTGTAGGATGTTCCTTGAAGGAGGAAATTCTCCTCTAGATTGCAGAATATCAGTAAGAGCCCTGAGATGGACCTGCTTGGTACGACAGAGCACCTTTGCACATTGCTTCAGCTCGGTCCAGATGTTGCACATTGAGCTGGGTTCTATGCAAACAGGAGAAAAGCTTGGTCTGCAGTTGATCCTGGCTGTCACCAGAAGCCACCAATGTACCCTCTAAGCAGACAGCATTTCCCATTCTGATTTTTGTCCTCATGTTTTTCCGTTATCTGCCAACTTGGGGGTTAAATATTCTGCTTGCTTTTCATTTTTCAGATGCCGTCATTGGCTTGCCGTGTGTCTGATAGGGAACCCGTTTCTGGCAAGCTGTCTTCCTTTTAACAGCAAACTCTCTGTGCACCCTACAAGGGTGCTGTGGGAGACCCAATTCAGTCTTTCATAGTTCACCTGACCTTAGGTGGCTCATCATATTAATGAATGAAGGCACCCCAGCTTCCATACCCAGTGGCACCCAAAGGGACAGGGAGCCTATGAAGGTAATGTCAGCTGGCTGGTGTTGTGAGTGCTGTGAGTGTACATCTGCAGCAGATTGAAACATGGTCCTGGAGCCGAAGCAAGGCTCTTAGCTGCTCTGTCAGTTGAATGCAGAGTTCATTATTTTAAAAAGGATTGTTTCCTCTGCAACGGGGGGGATTTCTCTGTGTGTGGGTATAAGCACGATTGCCCAAAGTCACACTACCAAGTTAGTCATCACAGCTACTGTGGAGTTTAAGTTCAAGGGAGCAATGAGTGATTCATTCCACCTGGCACTATATACAGTGAGTAAAGAGAAATATTTCCTGTACCTAACCCAGACACCAGTCAGGCATCAGGCTGTCTGAATATGAGCAGACATACAAATGACAAATGTGTGGAGGAACAGGAGAAGCTGGGAAAAAAAGATGAGAATGTATTTTTCACTCTGAGGTTAGCACATTTGCCCTGAACACAATCCCAAAACCTAATGAATCAGAAAGTGTAATTGTTACATAGACTAATTTCAAAACAGTTCTACTCATTAAAGATTAAGGAAAAGAAAAGGAACATGGGGTTCAGACCTTTTATTCAAATTTTGTCATATTAGCTCCTCATTGGTAATCTTTTTATGGTTCACATTTATTCAATTCTTCATTCACAGGATTCTGTCAAGGCTCTCTAATATGTGCCAAGTACAAGCTTCATTAACTGAGTTATCTTTCAGCTCTGCTTTATCTGTGGTTACCAAGCCAGTGTTAGTCAATGACATTTTAATGTTAAAAAACAAACAAAAAAAGCGACACAAAGGCAACTTGATTTCTATCTGCACAGGCTGGATCGATGGGCCAAGGCCAATTGTATGAGGTTCAACAAGGCCAACTGTTGGGTCCTGCACTTGGGCCACAACAACCCCATGCGATGCTACAGGCTTGGGGAAGAGTGGCTGGAAAGCTGCCTGGAGGAAAAGGACCTGGGAGTGTTGGTCAACAGCCACCTGAATATGAGCCAGCAGTGTGCCCAGGTGGCCAAGAAGGCCAATAGCATCCTGGCTTGTATCAGGAATAGTGTGGCCAGCAGGACTAGGGAAGTGATTGTGCCCCTGTACTTGGTATTGGTGAGGCCGCACCTCGAATACTGTGTTCAGTTTTGAGCCCCTCACTACAAGAGAGACCTTGAGGTGCTGGAGCGTGTCCAGAGAAGGGCAACGAAGCTGGTGAAGGGTCTGGAGCACAAGTCTGATGAGGAGCGGCTGAGGGAACTGGGCTTGTTTAGCCTGGAGAAAAGGAGGCTGGGGGGAGACCTCTCTACAGCTGCCTGAAAGGAGGGTGTAGCGAGGTGGGTGTCAGTCTCTTCTCCCAAGTAACAAGTGATAGGACAAGAGGAAATGGCCTCAAGTTGCACCGGGGGAGGTTTAGATTGGATATGAGGAAAAATTTCTTCACTGAAAGGGTTGCCCAGCATTGGAAGAGGCTGCCCAGGGAAGTGGTTGAGTCACCATCCCTGGAAGTATTTAAAAGATGTGTAGATGCAGTGCTTAGGGACATGGTTGAGTGGTGGACTTGGCAGTGTTAGGTTTACAGTTTGACTTGATGATCTTAAAGGTCTTTTCCAACCTAAACTATTCTATGATTCTATCAGTGTTTTTTGCAATCAGATTTCCAATGTTTCATTACATTTGAATACTGACAAATTTCATCTTTGACATACTTTGGAGACCCATTGGAGAAAATGAGGCTTACAGGGGTGTGCATTAAGTTCTGAGCTATTTAGACTTCCACAGTGACAGCCTATCTTCTAGAAATGTTGAACTTTATCTCTGGGACCCTGTTTCACTGAGTAAGCCAAGATAACTTCCAAATAGTGACAGTTAGCCATCTTATAGTTGCTTAAGAAAGGTCTTGGGAAACCTGCTAAGATTCGTGCAGAGGCCACGATGTCCTGCTCCTGTCTAAAGTCTTCTGAATTCCTGTGGTGCTGTTGTGCCAATAGAAGCTTGCTGTTAGATGTAGAAAGCTGTATCTGACATCCCCTGTATCCCACCTATGTGGTAGGATCTTCAAAAATTCAGTGCTGCCTAAGAAGCTATAAATATACAGCATTTATATATAATATATAGCAGGGTAATCAGAGCATCTTCCCACTGTATAAGATTCATGCACATATATGATGTAAGAGAGCCACTGCAGCCAGCATTATGGTTCTCCTTCCTGTGGGGAAATATAACCACCACACACTTTATATCACTCAAACGTTGGAGAACAAGTTAAAAAGAGCATGTTCAAATAAGGGGACAATTGCAATTTTAGGAAATCAAGAAAGGATTCACTTTGTGGGATTCCCTTATCCTTTGCAAATCCCATAGGATCTTTGGTGACTGCAGAGGGCAAGAACCTCAATAGTTTTGTCGCATCAAGAAAATCCTCCACAGCTGCAGTAATTTTCAGTAGGAAGATTTCATAGCTTGTGCTTTCATCTACACCTTTTTTCTAATGTTCCTTAACTTGAAAAGCAGAAAAAAAAAAGGATCGTAGGGCAAGGGAAATAGTTGCTAATCCTAGTCAAGGTATATTAAATTCAGTAATGCTCAGACATGACATAAGTGTTCAGAATTTGTATATGAATAAAATTAAAAATATTCTGGGAGGAAAAGCTACCTAAATGTCAGAAAAAGAAATATAAGCTATAAAATCCTGTGAAAAATCACATAGACCAGAGTAAGATAGATGTGCTGTCTTTACTTAGCAAAGAAATCACAGAGGGTATGCAAATAGAGAATGAAAATGACACATTTTTACTTGATTCAGAAGCATTATCCATAATAGCATCTGCAATGTGTCTGCAATAATAGGGTGTAAATTGGAATTTACATAACAGATCTTTGGAAACAGGCTCTGACTCACAGTCTGAAAATGGTGTCTCCAGTAGGGAAAGTCAACCAATAGCAGGAGAACTTCTCAAAACACCTATTGCATATTCCAGGATTCGCCCATTTGCCCCCCTTTCCTGTTTGTGCAGAGTATTCATCTCAGGCATCAGTTGTAATGAAAGCTCGAATAACTGGTCTTGGAAACCTTTGGTATGTTGCTCCTGATTAGACAAGTCGTTTTCTCTGGGATGAATTAAGCTCTTGTGAACGGTGATAGATTGACAGCCCTGGAAACTGGAAATCCTCTATTTACGTTCATCTCCCTTAGCCTGGATTTAATAAACTGTTCCTATCTTCCTTCGTCTACAAGCAGACATGTTCCCAAGACTGCAGTTGGTGCATTCTGTGCCTATCTTCCCATCTTCCTTCTGCCTCTCAGCAAAAGGGGCTTAGCCAAGGAATCAGGGCTGCTTTCTGTTGAGTGAAAAATGAGTCACTAATTTAATTAAGCCAGCAGTAGGATTCTTCCACTGTTGTTTTTATTACCTCCATGGTCAGGGCTTCAGTTAAGCGACAGTCCCCAATAATATCCAGTCCAATTGATGCCTTGATTCACATGGTGCTGCAGAGCTGAGGTCAGCTGTGGTTTGGTTCTGATATTCCTTGTCCGTATAGTCCATGGTCGTTGCTCTGTCCTTCCCTTTAGTTTGCTGGCTGACGTACAGAATTTGTCAGGGCTAGCTAGTGTTAGGTCAGCGTCCAGTATGGCATTATTAATTTTGGATGAGCTTTGCTAAATCAGACTTCTTGAGTATTCCATTAGATTCCTGGGAAGAATCTAACTGTCCAAATATTGATGACCAGTATGGACCTCTTTTTTTAAGCTTGCTGTTCTCTATTGTACTGATATACAATAGAGAGAACAGCACTTCTTAAGTTGTTCCTCTGACCTTTCTCAAAGTGTAAGGTAAAATGGATTGGGACCCTGAAAGCACTCAGTTCTTCCCATGGAATATATACCCCTGGTTCCATGTCTAACCTAACAAAGCCAGAGGCAGATACATGTTCAAACAGAATAATGGCACCTTCGTAATTAACACCTTCTATTTTTTTGCTAGATCACCTGAACCACCCTAAGGTTTTGGTATAATCAGCCATAGTTAATGGTAAGGTAGTGTGATCAATACAGGGTGAGGAGGGAAGGGATGGGATGTATCTCACACATCTTTATATTTTCTCTTATGTGTCTAAATATCCAAGAGGTTACAGAGGTATTGTAAATCCTTTCCCTGTTCCTCTCCTGAATCCAAGTCCTAATCCAGATTTCAAAAGTGTCATTAAATGTCATGGTAATTTTGATACCATTCATTGTAATTTAGGACTCTGTACAGTTCATTCAGTTCTGAGCTCTCTAATTAGAGAGTAAGTGAGTGTTAGTTTTTCATTATATAGAAGTCTGTTTGGTAAGTATTAGATTGATACAATATGCCCTTTTTTTTTCAGCTAAGGCATCAGATAAGTGGTGTGTATTAATGACTTACAAGCATAAACCTACTAAAATCAGGGAGGATTAAGTTTTCTGTATCCCATATCCAGTATGCTGAACTGTCAGTCTCCCTCCAGTTCCATCAAATATTCTAGTTTTTCTTCTTTTCCAGAAAACACGTGAAAAAAATCCTTGATAGTTAATTAAAAAACCTAAAAATACCAATATAGTCAGCGCTAGGTTGGTCTTTCCTAAATGTTTGCCTTCCTCAATCTACCTCCCTCAGACTCTTGGCTAACAAGCACTTTGAGTTTTACTCAAAGTAGCCATATCACTGATCTTTACATCTTTCTTCACCATATGTTGTTTCATTTTCCTGACATCTCAGTTTTTATGCCACATGCATTTTTTACTCAGTTTGAGTACATCTCTAACAACACAAACTATTGGATTTTGTTAAATTGTATAACCCTGACACAGTTTTATGGCTTTCCCTAAACTCAGTCTATGATTAAATGTATTCTCAGTCTTCTTGTTGACTTAACTATTGAAAGTTCTCTGGCAAACCAGACAGAACAAACTTCACAGGGAGCTGTATATCCATCATAAAATTGCTCTAAAGTGTTATCTGTTCAGGCTGGTTGTATTTTTCATGCTTTATCACAAATCAGTGTCACAGATAGATTGCAGTTTGCAACCTGCAGTTGTTCATTGGAGTTAACTTGGCTGTCAGGACAGCCTTGTTGCAGTACTTTAAGCTTTCATAACTTTTGTGCATGAAACCGAACTATTTTTCTAGCCGGCTGGGGGATCAATACATGTGTCATTAGAGCATATGGAACAAGGCTATGTTACCCTTTTGAGTTTGATTTAGGATATGTGGCATCCTAGCCTTCATACTTTTTAGAAGTGCCTGCGCATAAATGAGTGCAGTATGGAACAACTCAAGTCATGAACCTTAAAAGTATTTTACTTATGTTTTAGATCATCCTCCAAATCTTCAAAATCATTCAAGACTTAGAACTCCACCACCTCCAATATCACATGCTCACACCCCAAATCAACATCACGCAGCCTCCATCAATTCCCTAAACAGAGGGAACTTCACACCACGCAGCAACCCCAGCCCAGCTCCTACGGACCACTCTCTTTCTGGAGAACAACCAGCCAGCACTCAAGAGCCAGCCCATGCTCAGGACAACTGGTTACTTAACAGTAACATCCCACTGGAGACTAGGTAGGTCATTTTCTTTAGTACTTTACAATGTTCTGACTGTGTGTGCTAAGGATGTTATGGAAAATATACACATCTGTATAGCTAGCTGTATTTTGAGTTGTATTTATTATTCCTTCTGTCTTTTTATTTGGACTAGGAGAAGAGGAAATTGCTCTTCTTTCATAAACTAAAAATATTGTCTTTAACAGCTGCTCATAAGGTTATTTTCCTCGTTTAAAATTGGAATTAGGATCATAGATTAAAATGTTCTTGGTTTTCTTTCTTTTATTTTCCTTTGATGTCTTTTCTTCCTATGTGGTAGGATAAATCAATATCCTATTTAAGAAACTGAAATCAGTCAATATATTGAAAAGATTTAGCCTTCTAGCTGTGCCTCGTCAAGCAGATACTTTTGTAGTACATCATTCAGGAAAGGTTGATCATGTTTTACCTAATGAGGAGAGGTTGGCTGCTGCATTTTACTATCCTACAACATTGCTCCAGCAAGCATGAAACACTGGATAGCAGGGCATCAGTCAATTAATGATGTTTCCATTTAGCTCTTAAATTCTTTTCCACCTATGCAGCACACAAAGGGTGTGGCAAGGGTACACTGAGTTGTTCTAGTTCATAGCTTTGTTTAGGTTCTGTGTAGGTTCTGGAAAAGGGAGCTGTCATACTCCCTCAGCCTCAGTCCTCCCATCTGATGGTGAGTGCATCTACTTCTTGCTGTCCCACTTGAAACTCAGTTTTGCATTCTCCAGAGGTTTTGCTTCACCATTTCCTTTGCTACTGAGAAACCACTGGAGATGCTGGATTCATTAGCCCCCATACATGGTATCTTCTTCAGTCTGGAGAGAAATCTTCCAGGCCTAACATGGTGCACTTACTTAGCTGCCTTTTTTCCCTCATTTGTCTTACCTTCTCAAACCAACAAGAAAGATTTTAGATGGAAAAAAGCATATACCAACTGAAAACTGAGCCAGGGGCCATATTTGTTAGGTCACTGCCTATGGGAATCTCATTGAGATCAATGGTAGCTGTGTCTGTATCCTGGGACAAAATGTACCCAGTTTTGCCAGCTTCTGCTGAGAAAATGTTTTTTAAAAATGAACGCATCTGTCGATCTTTTTGAGAATGAGCTATGTCTGCTGGCCCTCTGAAACTTCCAAAACAAACCTCAATCTAACATTTTATGGCATTTAAGGATAATTAATTTCTCTGCGACTGCTTGATTAAAAAGACCCAACTAAGAAGCTGGATCCAAAAGATTAAGACAAAATTATAAGCAAGTATTGCAAGTGTGATTTGGCAACAGTTTCAGTAATTATATTGTGTTACTAATTCTTGAGCATATATACCCAAGCAGTGACTTTTATGTGTTATTTCTTTTTGGGGGAAAAAAAAAAATTAAAAAATACTTAGGTCCCACTCCTGCAGCCCTTTTGTGAATAATCCTCTATAATTCTGGAGGAAACCCTGTGCCTTTTTTCTAAATCAGGTTGTGAATTCTTTGGAGAAGAGATAATATATTGTTTTAATAGTGCCAAGACATCCTCTCATCTGACTGGAGTCTCTCAGAACCCACCACCTTACAGTTGAGAAGGAACGTCATTGCTGCTGGATCAATGGAGGAATGTCAGAGATAAAAGGTCTTTGCTGAAAACATCCTGTCCCCATTTGTCCAATCCTGTTGGCAGAGAGGGAGATGGAGAGGCAACCGTACCACATCTTAATAAATGCAGGAGTTGATAGACAGGACAATTATCTGGCTAGTCCTGGACTGCTCCTGTTAAATTGTAAATTAGTACATCCTTAAAGACTGTCCTCATTTCTTCTCCACAAAATCATTGTGGATGAAAATTTTTCAAGATCTGAAGGAGACTGTTCTTTCTGCAAGTTGGGTTGGCCATATTATTGCTGTTCACCAGCATGGATGTCAGAGGTCTACCTGCATGAAGAGATCCTTCTGCATCATTCGATGATTTCACTTGCATCACAAATCAGTCACATTTGTAACTGATCCTCAATTTAACCATTTTATTAATTAGGTAGAAAACAGGTCGTTTCGAGACTGATGTTGTGGCTTTTGACACACTGGTTGGAATGGCTTAGTTTTGCCCATTGTTCATTCAGACAATGAACATGTTGAAAAAGAATGTGTAATTTTATGCCAAACAGCAAATGAGCACATTTACAGAGCATGACTGACAGGCTTTTGTTCCTTCACTAAACAACATTAAGAAAATAAAATGTGTTATAATGGTGTCATTATGCAAAGAGGCTGTGCTGCATAGATGATCAGTAAATCTGACAAATCTCTGCTCTAATAGTCTGCTCTTCCGATATGCAGAGGTCTTCCATTTCCTTCGGTGGGAATTCTCTAGACATAAAAGACCAGGGTTCAGAGCTGTTTAGCAAACTTGGATGCCCAATTCCACCTCTTCCATGAAGTTGACCTTCCACACTGCAAAGATTTTTAGAACCAAAAAAGACCTCCACCAACAGAATAAAATGTCCAATATGTAAAAAAAATAAATCCTGGCCAAGAGACATTAATCCAAGAATTAAGGCCTTTGAAGTATAGCAATAGGAGATTATAGTAATCTCATGTCAAAAATGGAATTGTATTTCTGTTGAATATCCATTTTTTTTAAATCCCATATTAGTCAACAGAGAGGGAAAACATGAAGAAAAAGCTATGTCTTTTAAACAGGGTTTGTCACAGGCTGTGAAATGTGCCTACAGTTATAGATTTTAAGCACCCCAGAGTTTGAAGAGGCTTGATTTTGACTGCCGTGGACTCCAGGCAGTATTCAGAATGGGGAATTTAGGATGGTTTGTCACTGCCTGAAAATTTCCATACTGTAATGCAAAGGCAAGAAGAGATGTGTAGCACAAGTATACAACTGACACAATAAGCATATCCTATATCTGAGAACTTTATATGTTGCAAGAGGAAGAGCCCCTCCTCTTCTCTCCCTTCTTTTCATTAGTTTCCCTTTACTCCCTTTTCTCTGTTTCTCCTTCTTCCTCTTTCTTTTCCTGTCTGCTCCCTTTTTTGTTGCTTTAAAAGCAATATAATATCAAGGTTGTGATGAGGAGATCTTTGCTCAGCAGTCACTCCTGACAGGTAAGTCAGTTCCCCCCATATTTATTCCTCACTATTCCTTCTTCTGTGGCCTGTTCCTTTACATTTGACCTTGCAAAAGCAAATAAATGCCGACTAGATGGACCTTTAGTTGACAAACCAACAGCCTTCAGAAGACTTCCATTCCCAGGAAATTTCATGTGGTAATCACGTAAGGTCAGATTCTGCCATTACAACTCATGATGAGAAGGGAGAGTGGTTTGTAACTAGACAGCTGTTCACAGGTAATCTCCAAGGGAGCAGGCTCTGTCCAGCCTTCAGTGAGGAGGACAGTCATGCATTAGTCACCTCGGTGACCCAGTGACCGCTCTGTTACAAATACATACTCTATAAGATTATATAACCCTCCCCTCTTCTGTTTTATTGACAATCCACAACTGAAATTCATGGAACCAATTTGACATGGATTTTAACTACTGATGAACTTTTATTGATTGGCATTTTGCTAGATGCCTTGCCTCTTACCCATTAAATGCTCAATGCATGCACATATGTTGCTGCTTTTTGCATTGAATTCAACATCCAACCTTTCCTGCATTCCCAGGGAATGCGAGGAAGCTGCAAACACTTGGGGATGGACTGATGTCTCAAGTGCTATGGCACACAGCTCATGCATGTCAATCCACTTTACTCCAAAGCTGTGAATAGGAGTCACTTTACTTTCATTCAGATCCAGGAGTAGATCCGTTCTGTCAAAGCAGCCCAGAGGCCTCCGAAAGTAGTGAGTTGAACTAAACAAGAGTTGGCATTAGCAGCAGGAAGAGGAGGAAGTAGAAATGAAAATTAAGGTTGAGGACATTTTAGAAGGGACAGTATCAAGGTTTGTATAATGTGACAGGGCTGGTTTCTCTTGGTATAGCGTGTTACCTGAATCCAGTTTCTTTGACAGAGGAGTTCTCGTTTGAGTTCACATCATGTCACTTATATCCTGTAAGCACTTAATCCTGCATAAGTGATAAAGTGTCACAATGCTATGTTCCTTTTGCTAGGTTTGGCCAGGGAATTTATTCACATTCAGGCTTAGATTCAGTTTTGATGCTGAAAACAGACATGAGCAAAATCAGGACTGTTTTTTTTAAAAAAAATGATGAGAAGAATGTTCTTTTGCCAGGCCTTGAGAAGAAGCCTGAAGGTGAGAAAGACACGGTCTGTTTCCAGCCGTGCCTCTGACTTAATTCTTTATGTTCCTGCTATTCTCCTCAAAAAGTACAAAACAGTTTAGCATATATAAGTCAAAATGTGACTCATCAAAGTACATGCCGGGGAGGCCAGATATTGCAAAATACCACTATTGTGTGCAAAGTCAAAAGCAGGCTTTTTCTTGTGCAGGCCCTAAGTATCTCGCCTATTGCCTGTATTATCCAGATTACAGTCAATACTGTGGTATTGGAATTTGGGTTACAGCGTAACCTTTTTCCAGCTTCTATCTGTTTATCACTGAGAGACTTTTATTTGGAATGCTCATATTGAGCAAAACTTGCATTTTGAAACTTCTAAATGGTAAGTTATAGTTCCACAAAGGAAAACAAATTAATCAAATTGGTAATTAAAAAGTTCTCAAATGCAAAACTGAAACGTAAGCAAAGGAGTGACAGATTTTTGCTGGAAATCCATGAAGGCGTTAGATGGAACTGTGCTACCAAGGTATTGGCCACAGTGGGTTATAGATACTGTGCTGTGCCTTTTCAGAGTAACAATAACACAGATGCAGGAGTATAACAATATTACAGCTGTGCTGGATTGAAATCTAGCCTTTTGAATCCAGCAGTTCAGAAGGTTTCATGTGTCACTGGCAATAAATAATGTGAAATGAACAAAGACTTCAACTTTTTTTTATACATGCACATGGGCGTGTGTGCTTATATGTGTGTATATGCATATATATAGTGTATATATAGAGAAGTGAACATTCTTAAAAGCTATATATATATATGTGTAGCATCTTATACATATAAATATATGGTTCATCATTCTAATTCCATGCACAACTGCACTATAACCATTGTGGTTTATAAGATCACACTTCATATATGCATGACTCACTGGCTTCATTCATGTTTCCATATGTATGTAGAAACATAGCAAAGCAGACATTCCTAGAGACATTGCAGGACAACCTCATTGAGATGGACATTCTCACCTCCTCCCGACATGACGGTGCTTACAATGATGGGTATGTGACACTTACGTGGTCTTCCTGTTTACTGTACAGTCATTACGATCCTTGCATGAAAGCATTTGGTCATATCAGTGATGTTCAAGGGCAACACCATTGCTGGTCTCTTCCAAGGTGGCTTTAAAAAAATGAGGTTCTGAGGCTTGGAGCACTGTGTCCTGTACATATTAATGGCAGACTCATTAATATGCTAGTGAGCCACAGCATGCCATTTGCTTTTTTTCCCTTGTTGTTTTGAAAGTCATTTCATTAGTAAGAAGTACCTACAGCAATTTTGAATCCCATATAAACTAAGATTAATTTAATTTCCATAAAAATCTTAAACCATTATTGTGCTGGCAGCCTGATACTTCATTGTTAAACTGATATTTTCCACATACCTTATCTTACAAGTGTCTGCTAGTGCTGCATGTAAGCCAAGCCTTTGATTTTGACTTAACCACCCATTCTGGCATCTTTACCTAACTTTTGGTCGTTTAACTTTAATTTATAAGCAGCTTTTAACTTGACACTTAGTGCCAAAACTGTTGACCTTGTGTTGGCAGTGTCTAACTTGGTAGCCACCATTAACTGAAGATCTAATTGGTGTACTTGAACACTGCAGGTACCTCTTTGCTCAGAAGAGATATGTCTGTGTCTAAATAAATACTTTCCAAAACACAGGATAGTATCTGACTCTTTGTAAAAATGAATGTTTTGATGTAGAGCATTAGTAGAAATAATGAATCTTTCTCTAATGCTCAGTAGTCATGCTTAGAGTACCAATAAAACCATGGCTGTAATACTACAAACACCTATTTTGGAGAATTATGTGTTACTTTATACTGCACGAATCAGTGGCTTTTCTGCATGGTGATGTTTCTGCATATGACATTTCCCCCTGTGACTGCACAAGTGACTTCAAGGGGAAAATAGAGTCAAGTCTTCGTCTGGTATAATCCACTGGCTTGACTGCCTCCCATGGATCCATGCTGATTGCATTTCTGCTGGCTGCAAATCTGGCCCCATAAACTGTGGCAGAAGGTGCAAACTGCACTGGGGCTGTTTCTCAGTCCTCACAAGCTGCATTTTTGTTTTACATCAGCATGGTGATAGACAAGTCAGACCTGTTTCCCAAGTTTCATTTCCAAAATTTGAATGCCTTGTACTTCATGAAGTCCCACCTAAATTAGGTTTTTCATTTAGGATTCCCATGGAGAGAACTCCCATTGGGACATTTCATTTCAGGAACTCATGGACTGCAGTGGGGTTTTTTTGCACTGACTTTCATGAGTCTCACACAAGGTCCTCATAGGCTGGCTCTCAGGCTGCATTTGTAGTAACGGGCAAAATTCGGTGCCTCCACTGGACAGGAAACACTGTTGCCTTGACAGTAATTCACACTTTTTAAAGGTAGGCATCAAACTGAGGTGCTCTGGACTGCTTTCTGGAAGCAGGTGCCTCTCCCCACTAGTGATACACAGGACTTGAATTCTGGGCTCTGATGCTTTTAGCCATGCCATTGTCCGACGCTTAAGTTTGCCGGGCAGGGACAGTGTGAATATTCCCCTCTGTGACAATTGGGGTGCTATGGAATGGCTTAAGCTCTCTTTCCCCATCTCCATTCACTGATGCCATACAAAAAACGCTCTCATGCAGTGATCAATGAATTGGTAAACACCATCCCCTCTTTAATCCGACCCACGCTCCTCCTCAGTCTCCGTAGGGCATTTCTGTGGGAGCGTGAGCAGTCCCCCGGTGCTGCCCGTGCCACCAGTCTGTCGTAGCTGTGCTTGGGGTATTCATCTCACTCTAACGCCAGCTCTTCCACAGAGGGGACTCCTGCCCTTGAAGAGTTCTCTGTGGCATTGTTGGCCCTGTGATTTTTTGTTTTGTTTTCCTTTACTCTGTGTGACTTGCCTTTGATTTTTATTCTTCTCTTTCGTGCATGCCATCCATGTCCGTAGCCAGCATTGTATGGAGCTGCTTTCCTCGTCCTGGCAGCAGTCGCCATCCTCCCACCCCACGTCTCCCTTGGCTTCGAGTTGTGTGAGGAGTCACTTGCTGTTGGTCTTTCTTCCCTCAGGCACTTCCTGTTCAAACCTGGAGGCACTTCTCCCCTCTTTTGTACAACGTCGCCGGGATATCCCTTGACGTCCAGCACTGTGTACTCACCTCCCCCTAGGCCCCTTCCCAGAAGTACCTTCTCTAGGCCTGCCTTTAACCTGAAGAAACCCTATAAGTACTGTAACTGGAAATGTGCTGCTCTGAGTGCCATTGTCATCTCAGTCACGCTGGTGATCCTGCTGGCGTATTTCATAGGTAAGCTTATTTCTGGTTTTTTTTCTGGGTTTTTTTTTTCATTTCTCTACAAACCCACCCATAATGCTAATGTTTGGGAACCAGAGGGTCAAGATCGTGCTACAAAGTAACAGGGAAATAAAGCCTCTGTTAACTTAATTGAGGTTGCAGTGGTATGGCAGGGAGCCTAAAACATGTCTAGAGCCAGAAGAGCTTATTAAGACATGAGTCATACATTGTGCTCCCTTCAACGGCATGGACTGTTTACTTTCTGCAGAGTAAAGTGTACCTGGAGTGAGACAAACCCACCAGGTTTTCTCAAAGCAGCCCATTAAAACAGGCAGTGAGGTCCATGTCCCAGTCAGGGTCGCATCCAGGTCCATGGGAATTCTCTGAATCAGAACCAAGATCCTGACACACAAAAGTGTGATTTTATTCTATCTTTTGATGGCACATCCTAGCCATTTAACCAACAATATTGAAGTTCACAGAGTGACCGGGAGGATGGAGAAGGACTGAGTTTAGATTGGTCCAACAGGGCCTTTTTTGAGTAGGGGGAGTCGGGGAAATTTGCTATTTGGGTGGAGAAACAGTGGATTTTTCTTGAGCTGTGCATGATCTGAATTTCTTTGGTTTATAAGGGTTGCCAGCGTTCATTGCGAAAAAGCATTCTCAGTGTTTGCTGCAAAAGTAATTGGACTGTTAGAAGTGAAAATTCTGTTTTTCAGCCTGTAGAGTTGGGGTGTTACCAATACTTTTTCTTCAGTTAGATTTGATATTTGTCTTACAAAGGTCCATTCCTAGACTTCTATTTTAAACTGTCAGTGGTGCAAACTCTAGTTGTAAGACACTTACAGATGTGATCATAGGTAAAAAAGCCCATTTCTCATGGCACAAATGAGTCTTTTTGATTTCGCTGTGACTTCCTGTACACTAATGATCTATAAAAGGTTGTGGTTAGAATTACAAATCTTAGCCTGGATCGAAAGATTTTTGCTTTCATTTCACATGAGTATAATTAGCACTACCACAAAGGATTGCTTTTACTCTGTTCCTTTTATGTACACTTCTTTAATGACTGATACTTTTCCACTTCTGCCTTGCATCATACTCTGGTCACTTTTATGCCTCCTGTAAGAGGAGCAGGAATGATTAATTAACTAACATTAGATCAGCAGCAGTTTGATGAAATATGCAGTCAGTTTTCATCATTTGCTACGTACATTTGGACTCGCCTTTCTCATTTGTCTGCTATTCTCCTTATGCCCTGAACATGGTTCCTTTGGACATTATCTCGGTGTGTCAGAAGAGTATTGTTATAACTCAGAATAGGGGTGCCTGTTAATTCTGACGGAGGAGGTGTGTGCCGTTTGATAGAGTGAGAAGAGTTTGGTTTGCCACTCGGTATTCTCCAACTCAAAAACCTTTTTCAGAGTTCTGAAAAGATCAGGGTCCTGTTTAAAATCACAGTTAATGCAGTTAAAAGGTAGATCCATTGAGTGCTCTCCCATCCTTTTTTCCCCATTCAGATGAATTCTGTGGCATTTGCCAGGCTCCACGGATAGCTGGCAAGGTGCCAGAAATGCTGATCAGGTTGAACTGCTGTAATTATGGGTCATAATTACTAATTTCTAAAGGAACTATCAATTATTAAAAATCAAATTCGATGGTTCAGTTCAGCATAAACATATTTAGCAAAGATTGTCTCTACCAGACCCACTGTTCTAATCAACAAGCAAAAAGGCAGATATTTAATTAGATTTTGATGAAAAATTGTGTTTAATTTCAAGTATAATCAATTATTAATTACTGTAATGAGTGACTGGCGGGGTTTACTAATTAACTCATTTAAAAATTATGAATAACCTTTTCATTTGTAATTATTTTCTACATCCTGTCAAGTTGCAGATGAGAATTGTATCACCTAACCCAAAAGAAAAAAAATGAATCAGGGAGTCAAAATGTTTGTACTTTCACTAAGTTAAGCTGAGACATTTTGCATTCTGATAAAACTATGCAGTTCTTAACAGGAACTTGTTCATTCTTTTAAATAACCTGGTCTGTTTGCAAAACAAATTTATGTTTTTCCTCCAGTTTTTGGGTTTTTTCCCTGTATTTAGATAGTTGCATTTTCTTACAGATACCTTTCCTTATTTAAGCAGTATCTTTGCAATGCCATGGGGACTATTTGAGTGGTAAGGTATAACTTAATCATGAGTAAGAAGGTCTAATCTATATAACAGCTCATGAGTGTTGGGAACTTGGCTACTTTCCACTTGCTCTTGTTAGTTAAAACAACCATAGAAATTATCTTTTTAATGACCATTTTCATCCTCCAAAGCAAACTGAGGTCATTGGAAAGACTTCCATTTAAGTGAATGGACTTTGGATCGGGTCCCATGGTAGTGGCTTGGCATTTACTCTATTTTTTTATACACTGATCGGTTAATGGAAATACTTCAGAGTAATGTCTAGGGCTTCAGGATGCTCTTCACAGCATCAGGCACATCACAGTCATCCATTTAAATATTAAAAAAAAACCATTGCAGGCCTTACCTACCTGTACAAGTGTGTGGAACTGGAGACATCGGGAGATCCACGAGGGACTCTGCTATTGGCAATACTTTTTGGGTGATAGATGCTCAGACACAACTGTGATGGATGACCATCTGAGGCAGGCAGAGCTGCATGGAAACAACGAGGCATTGGGTCATTTTAGAAGTTCTTTGCTGAAGCCAGTCTATTTTTTAAATTCATCTGAAGCACTTGCTAAATAAGTTTTTTAAGGCTAAAAGGCAGAGTTTCCATTATTTCATGAAAGTCTTTATGGTATTTAATAGTCTGAGGTTCATTTATATTGCTGGGCTTTTTCAAAGAGGAAAGGAGGCATAAATAGAAGTCCGTGGAAGCCGAACAGCTGGTATCATGTGTCAACACTGTGATCAAACTAAAGGTTTTACAGGACTGAGTCAGTGGTCTGGAGAGATAATGACAAACAAAATATAACAGGGTGTATTAAACACCAGAAGCTGGTTTTTGTTTCAGTTAACCAGCTTTTGATTGACTTGTTGCCACCTTTTCAAATATTCAGAGGCACACACTAAGGCAGTGGCAACAATGCACATCAAAGTTTTGCACACACACAGCTTATGCAAATCTCGTGAGCTCCGGAGAAGCTTGTTTCTTGGGGTGAGAACACCAAAGAGAAAAGCAATGGCAGATCAGGGCTGTAACATTAAAATGGCAGGAACGGTACCGCAGGAACCACTGAAATGAAAGGCCTCTTTAAGCGGCTTGTAACTGACCTGCAAATTTGCTGTTCCAGGAGGTTGCAAAGAGACACTACTTTAAAATTAAATTTCCCATTTTAGGATTGTCCATTCAATTGACAGCTAAACAAGGAAAATTTTCATGGCTTTTGCTGGGATGTGATGGGGTCTCTATGCTGTGGAGCTCTGCCTTGGAGGGCTAATTTATAGCAAGATTCTTATGGCAGAGATGATACCACGAGGTATGTTGCTATCCAAATACTTTGCCAGCAGAGTTTCTGTACCTGGTAGATGCCAGACCTGCTAGCATAGCACTGTAAAGCATCTCTGATATTGCTGTACTGCTTGGGAGGAAGATTTCTGAGTTTAGAAACAGAAAAGACCTGTTTGATTGTCCAGATCTCCATGCCCAGCAGCTGTTTGGCTAGATCTGCAGAACAGTTTCTAAATGAATTAGTGATGGAGAATAATTTCTTTCTTCTGAAACAGAAGGTATTATCCTCTGCCTGATGTAGATTCCAGACTAGATGGAAGTACAGTTTGATGTAGTTGGGCACTTGCAATTTTCCTATACTTAAGCATGTGCTGCGGTTGCATTGCATGAACAGCAAGAAAGATGGGCATTTGATTTAGATTAAAGTTAGGGCTGGAAAACATATCATGAAGCCAAAACAGTCATTTATTTGATTGGAATCAGAGCTCTTTCTACTTTTCAGCTCTGTGTTTGTTTGAACTCCGTACAGATGCAGCTTCACTTAAAGAACAGTGTTGCTTGCTACAGGCAAAATGGTTTGACAGTAAAACTGTGCTAGGACTATGACGTGTTTATAAAGTATCTTTCTTTTTATTGTCTAAAAATGACCCTGAAAGCTAAATTTAGCTCAGTTTGTCCATGATTCTTTGATGCTATGTAATAAACCCAATTTAAAGCAGCTCTCCAAAGCTCTTAGCTATCTAACTAGTTAGCTATGGATGTATAGTATACCAATTACCATTGCCACTTGAGATCAATAGGGAAAGTTGCTAATGCTTAATTATTAAACTTGAGCTATATCTATTAATCCTACATTTATAACTTGATATTAAGGTTTTTTATTCAAGTTAAAATATAAACCAATTTATTACCCTGCCAACAAGTTTCTTTCATTTGCTGCTTTAATAATTCTTTTCTGATTTCAGATTAAGTTCTGTTTTGCTGCTGTTGCCATTTGTTCTTTTGATTTACAGGGATCTTTCAATGTTTTCTATTTCCATCTTATCTTAGATAAAATGCAGAAATAGTAGCTAACCAATCTGTTCTAGCAAAACCTTTACATTATGAAGTCAGTCTGTCACCTAAAGAGGAGCTTCCAGGTCCGTTTTTGTTACTTTCACATCTTCACAAAATTACTGCACACAGTTCACTGAGTAACTTTGAGTGTCATTTAGTTTATTTATCCTTAATGTATAAAACTGTGAGATCCAGTCTGAAAGGTGCTACAGTATTATCAGTAATATATTTTATATACTATAGATGTTTGTGAAACATAACATTTCAGTATACTGGTTAAGAGGTACTATCATCATGACCCGGCACTACCATATTTATCTTTTATAGTAGAACTGAATATGTGGGTTTTTTCTGTTAAAGCTGTCTCTTATTGTACCAAATGCATACAAGCATGGTTAGTGCCACTCCCTCACTAAGTCGTACAGTTTAAATGACATCTAGCTCTTTCTTTCATATCCAGTGACATTTGGGAAATACGGGCCTTATTCTTCTCTTGCACACGCTCCTCTTAAACTGGAGCTACTCCATTTACTTTAGCACTCATTCAAATGCAGTCAGAGTTGACGGCATTGGTCCCAGTGTCTGCAACAGGACCGGGACTAACGCTGGAAAAGTCTGCATATATTTTTATGTATTCCTGATTCTGGAGATTGACCTGACTAAAGACAGAATATACATCAAGACAGATGTTGACCCTTCAATCCAGTTTTGAATGATCTTCTTATCTTTTTTGTTGTTGAGCTCCAAATTTTGCCCCTGTAAATTATCTCGGGAAAGCTAAGACATGAAAATAGTCTCAGCCCCATGGATGCCATCAACATGAGCTTCCAGCTGATCATTCAAAAGTGCATGATTTCAGACGAGTTGCAGGAATCTTTTTGCATCGTTTGTTCCGTAGCAGAGAGGTGGGAAGATCACAGGGCTTTGTGTTAGCCTCAATCACACTTCACTCTTGTTAAGGAGCAAGTGAGGGCAGCTGCTGTGTGTAAAGTTTACAAGAGGCTGGTTGAGCAGCACTGAGCTCAGGAAAGCTGCCTATGGGAATCTGGCAAAAGAAACTTTCCCTGGTCAGATCCACAAAGAATTAGTGAATCACTCAAATGGTTCAGCCCCATTCCCTTTACATTCCCCCTTCTTCCCCTCCACATGCATGCACACACAGTGTTGTATAAAATACAGATAGATCCCCAAAGTACAGCTCAGTATAGCTACATTAAGGAATGTTATGTATACCTTTTGCCTGACATGACCAAGAAAAGGCATTTGGTTGTTAGCGTTGTACCTGTACACAAGACAGTAATTGTCAGAGAGATGAGAAAGACACAAAATTAAAACTAAGACGAGCTGTATGTGGTCTTATATTTCCCTCTGTTTTGTTGTCTTTCGTTGCAGCTTTAGGTGCATGGTGGTACGAATTATAATTCAGATCTTATTTTCCATCATCTGCAAAGTCAGGAAGAGCTGTTTGTATTATTAGAGTATTGTGTGCATCTCTTTTTTTTATTTGGATTTTGCAGTGTATGTTTGGATAGCAGCTACTGTTAGCTTTAGAGTAAAGGAAGTACAAGTGATTTAACCGCAGCTTTAAAATAAAGGTGATGAAGGTACAAGATCCCACTTTAAAGCTATTCTCGTGAAGATCAGTTTATTCAGGTGGGTGTTAAAAGACTCACCATAGAAACTCCATTAAAGAACATTCACTGTTTCGACCTAAATAAGCTCTGTAACCTGATATTAAAAGTGTGGGGATAGGAGAAATATACGATGATGTGTACACTATTGAATGAGAGACACCACAGAAAATATTACTGGAAAAGGATAATAGAAGATAATATAAACCTGCTAATTTTGTTAGAGTTGCCCAGTGTGAGCAAACTGAGAAGTATTAAAATGTAGGTATTCCATTTGATGGCAAACGTTCTGAAACTCAGCGGCAAAATTTCTGCTTTGCAAATGGGTTAACAGTTATTCAGAGTCTACACTGATAAAAAGCCTGTTCAAGTACTGCATCTTTTAGGAATTAATTCAGTGTTTATTGGAAGCAAGAAGAAGAAGTAGGAAGATTCCCATGATTTTCATTTAAATGTTTTTCTTAATTTTCAATGTTAAAAGCCATAAACACTATCAGATCCTGTAGGGTGACCTCTTAGGACATTGAAGGCTAGTAAACTCCAGCTACTTACTCTACCTTTTTTACATAGGTTAAGTCACATACCTACTTCAGTTCACTTTTTCGACAACTTACACATGTAAGGGTCTCATTAGCTCTTTGTGGCTATCGAAATTACATTAGGATTTTGTTATACAGCATCTTCTTGTGCTTAGTCCTTAAGTCATTTTCACCCTCTGCTTTCTAGAAGCCAATGTCCCGTTTCATGGACACAACTTGGCAATCCATTATCCTAAGTGTATAGGCTGGCCTTTGACACATTTTGTTTGAACCTTAAGCACGTTTTGTTTGAATCGTTCAAGTTTAGTAGCTGTCCAGCTCTTCTATTTGTCTGTTTCGTCCTCATCGTTGTATTTGTCACTTGAATAGTCTTTGAGTCATCTGCATGTTTAGTCATCCATAATTTTATGTTTACTTATGTAACATTGATGTAAATGTTGGATAATTTCAGGCTGACTATCAGTTGTTGAATTTCACAAGAAATTTTAACATTTGATGGTTATTCACCAGCGATGATGATTTTAAGGTCTTTCAGTTAGTTTTTAAGCACATGTATTCCTTGCTTTTTACCATTGGAAAGTGCTTGTTTCTTTAATCAAAAGTCATACCAAATTAAATCAAATGTCTTACTAAACTGTAATCTTGTCAAAAATGGGTAACTGTTTGTTTCTTAAGATCTATTTTTCAGAAAAGCAATATGGTTGGCCTGAGTTACCATAGGTTCACTTTCTTTATTCTTCGTCAGTTGAATTCTGTGTTATGTTTTCCATTATTTTGTCTGTAATAGGTGTCAGGCTACCCAGTCTAAGTGACTTGCATCCTCTTCTTTTCCCTTCTTAAATATTTGTATAGCATTAACCCTGTTCTAATCTCCTGGTAGCTGGTTCGGTATTCATCAGTGAGTCAGATTCCTCTTCTGCTAGCTCGTCTCATTTACTGAGTACAAGTTAAATGAGCCTGCAGATTTAAAAATATTTGTCCTTGAATAGTTGTAGTTTAATATAATTCTTGGTTATTAATGGACTGGAAAAAAACTTATTTCCTGTGAAATAATTGCATTATGGTAGTTATTTCTAAAAACCAGAACAAAAATTCTTACTGAACACTTTAGCCTTTACTATAACATTATCGACAATTTCCCCATCTCCATCAAGTGAATAGCTATATTGTTGCTCAGTTTACTAGGTTTCAATACACTTTAAAAATGTTCTATTGTTCTTTGTTTTTTTCAAGCCATCTATTTTTTTCTTCATGTCCTCGGCTTCCTTTTTCAACTCTCTGCATGGTCTTAGATTTATATAGATTACTTTGTATTTCCCTATTGTTCTGGGGTTTTATATGTTACTTTTTTTATTTCCGCTTATTGTTTTATTTTGACACTGAATGAAGAGGTCCTTTTGTCAAAGTCTGATCCTCTTTCATCATTGTGGGATCACTGGAAGAATGAATTCCATTTAGAAGTAGACCACCAATATGACTGATTCTTTTAGCTGGTCAAAAGCAGGTTGAGGCTGTATATCCAGAGGGCTCCGTCTGATCTTGGAGTTTGCATCAGTGCACCATGAAGCCACACATCAGTCACATAACATCACAATTAGCCCCTTAGATGCCTGATCCTTTCTTAAATTTAAGAATATTTAATACAAGGAGGGATGAGTTAAATTCTATCTTTGTTTATTAAATGGTAAGATACAGGCTCTCAGCTTTTATAAGCTTTTATCAGTTGCTTTTAGTGAATTTTTATAGTTGCTGTAAGCCCCCAGAAAAGAAAATAACAGCATGCTGATGCCGAAAGTGCTGGCCTTGCCTTTATGACAGTGGCACAGATGTGCTGCTATAATCTTCATTTCACGGCTTACATTGACCTTTGCACACAAACGCTGAAAAGGAATCAATTTTACAGATCTTAATATCTACTGGAAGGAGTTCTCCTCAAGTCCATGTTTTTATTTCATACTAATTACTGTGAAATAACATAATTTAATTGCAGTTAAGTGGAGACAGAAAGAAATGTTTCCTGTAATGGGCTTTCTTTCAGTGTTTTTAAATACCATACATTTTTGTGGGTAACTAGTCATAAGAGTAAGCTCAGTTAGGGATGTCACTGACAGTGAAAAATATTCTTCAGTTATAGTTTAGTGTTTCTCTCCTGTCCTTTTCTAACATAAATTAGAAGATGGTTTCAAAGTCTGATTTGCAGCCAGGTCATACATTTCTATTGTGTATGTGCAGTGATGCATTCTCTAAGGTTTTTTACCTGTAGTTAAAGTTGAGCTATGTGGTAGATATACATCTTTATAGTGTTAAGTGAAGTGTTGTTGTTAAGTATACTACCTAGGTAACATACTAGATGACCTGTAAAATAAAGAACAAAAAGTCCAATCCACTCTTTCTCTCCGTGACAAGATTTCAACACCACTATTTATGCTGAAACTTAAAAGCTCCAAAAGGACCACTTATGCAGTTCACTGTGAGATATCAGAATCTGATGCTCAATAAATAGATGTTTAGAGGTTGTTGAATTTCTGTGTTTAAGTGAAACACTAACAAACTCTCCCATCATCACCAGCTTTTTCTGTCTTCCGCTTTATTTGATTTTGTCATACCTTAACTTCCAAGTCTGTCCTTATTGCAATCAGAAGCTTTTGCCTAGAAAGATGATGAGAACAGCATATGTTAGCTGTTTTCAAATATGGTAGCACATAACACAGCAGCAACATCGCACCTTGCTTGCCTAGTACAACTGTAGCATCACTTCATTATGCAAAGAGACTCTTTAAAAAGCAAAGCAGAACAAGGCAGTTAGCAGAGATGATGGCTATGCTTACACTAAGTATTTCAAAAGAAACTAATTGGACTATCAGTGGAGCAGAATCTCATTTAATTATGGCAGAAATGATAATGAAATCAAGCATCAAAAGGGCTTCCTGAGGCTTTTGGTGAAAAAAAAATCCCACAATCTGAGCATAATGATATTTCAAACAGTATTAATCCAAGAGGTCAGTAATAGTTTATTGACATTAGTGTACCTTCTCCAGTCAAGCTGGGTCATGGGCTACTCCAGGTTGTGAACATGTATGTGGGACCATTCTGGACATCCAACTGGTCCAGAATGGGTGCATTTCTATACTGTTAAACTTTTATGGATGGTCACACCCAAACTATCTATTGAGAATGATCTCTGGTCCTTGCTAGCTGAACTGTGCACAGGAATTCAGAAGGTATTGGCTGACCAGAGCCAAAATCATGGTAGAGTCCCTTCCAACAAATAAATGGTTTAGACTATCAAGTTCCACTGCTTGGTACTGTTTAATTCACTACTAAAAATGTAGTCTTTGGGGATGAAGGGACAAGGCAGTGTGCTATGTCCCTGAGCAAGCACTTTGATACGTTCGTATTTAATGATGAAACAAAATTATCATGGCCTAAACAATCACAAGTGAACATACCCTAAATAGACTTGTGAGAGTAGGGGTCTGGAACCCTCCTGCCAATGTGGTGATTCACTTACGCAAAACTTTGCTGTTGGATCTACTGTTATTTCATATTCATATTGCAGAAGCATGGAGGTAATGGAGAATCATGACACCTCTTTTCTATTAGGAAGAATAAACAGTAGTGTGTGCTTTATCATATCCCTGATCCACCCAGAGCTGGCTGCCACAAAACTAGAAAATCTGAGTTCACACATGCTCAGTAGGGACCTATTTAGAGTGCAGTAGCCAAATTGTCTGCACTGAGTGTATTCCTTCCCTTTCCAACCCTCTCCTACTGCTACCAACCAGGCTGCACATATGGCATCCCTAGAAAGCAATTGAACATGCTACAATGCTGGAGTTGCCAGGGTTGAGTGGCAATTTCTATGCAATTGTTCTGCTCAGCATTGGGCCAGTGGAAAAAAAATAGCCTGTGATGAGGGAATTAAAGGCTATTACAGAGTACATATGCATACAGGGGCTGATCTAAAATCACACAAGCAATCTTAATTCTGTTCTTTGCTCACTTTTGAGTGCTTGACTTGGCGAACTTTGAGTTTCTTTAGCAAATGCTTTTTTTAGGTGTAATTAAATGTAAAAACGGCTGTGGGTCTTTTAAGAGAACACTGTGGGTTGCACTTGCCAGCACTTGCCTTAATCTATGTGCTGGATTTAGTTCTAAGTCCAAGGGAACAAATCATCAGGTTGTGTTAAGTTTCGTTATTGAGAGAGCTTTTCACACTGATCTGAACCATTCACTTAGATTTATAGTACCTGAAAGTACTGTCCTGGATTTTGCCTATGGTCTCTGGACAGAAAAAAATTTTCTAGTGTCATTAATTGTGCTGTGTCACCCACTTTATCAGCCTTCCCAGACTGTACATTTGTATCCATTTGCCGAGCTTTTGTACAGGGAAAAAAAAAGGATTTTTGCCCTCTCCAAATGAACTGTTGGAACAATCTGCTTGTTTTTCAAGTTTATGTAAAGAAAAATTAGAAAATAAATTAAAAGATTCTTAGCCTGCTTTAAACATACCCATGCATTTGTCATCTGAAGCAGTTAAAACAATGAGATGCTCCTGAATACAAGTACAGGTTAAATTTTTTCAGATCTCTTCAAAAAGTCACCAAGCCAATAGGATTCTGCTTTAGAGCTCGGTTCTGATGATGCTGATGAGCACTCTGGCCCTGATCTACAAAATTGTACTGAATTTGAAGCACCTCCATCGTGCTCTTGAAGTCGCTAGATTTACTCAGGCTAAGTAAAGCTCAAGTTAAACCTGTGCATTGGACATCAAGGGATTCAGAGATTGTAATTTTGTTAATTTTTATTACATCAACTAGCACAGCCCAGCTGGAGCTCCGATGCTATTAGAACGGGCATGGTGACTAATAACACTAACGCAGTTTTCAGCTGATTTTAGGATTCAATCATAAGCAGCACTCTCAAATCATTTCCTTGTCTTTATAATAAAATCATGTTCGTGTTCAGAAGGATAGATGAGCGGACAGCCATCTGAGAGATCAGCTCATGCATCAAATTCTACAACAATATTTAGATCTTAACCCTTAAACTGGGATACTAGATTTAAACTCTGATCCCACCTCTGTTGTGCTGGGGTGATAGAAGACGACAGGTATTGTTTGTGACTTCTAAACAGCAAACTATTTTTTACACTTTAAGCAACCTATTATATTAATTTGGGAAACCGGGTTTTCTGAAAAGATCTGGTAGACATAATAAGGAAGGAAGCATGTGAGAGGTTGTTGATTTACCTATGTAAATTACACACTTTTAATTAGGGTTTATATGTGTGTAAAGAAATGGCATTTGTAAAATTACACTGTCCACAACAGGCTAGCCCAGAATTTTAGTAATTGTAAAGCAAGGTAGGAGGCCCTCTGGTAGGGCTGCCTGTCCTCATTTCTCTAATTGAAGTGAGTACCCCAATGGGAAAACCATTATTTCTAATATTATATACACAAATTAAAACTCCATTTAGAGGTACAGTGGGACCATCTTATAATTGACTTTGATCTTGAAGAAATATCTCAGTAATATTTATAGTAATATGGTCTCTGCCAGAAAGGGTATCTAAAAGGGAAAATATTATTTTACTCAGAAAGGCCTGAGCATGTGGAACACCAAATTTACTAGAGCTGTGGGGGCTGAAATAAGTTTCTTCGGTGCAGTAAGCTGCCTAACAGCAGCAAAGTGTTGCTGAGGTCTGTCTTTCAACTTCCTATTCTACTTTAACAATGGTGTAGATGGTGAAGGAAATTACAGATTGTATTTAAACAGACAGCTCCTTGGATAAGCCATACCACTTTTATGTCTATTTTTACTATAGGTTGACACTTAAAAAAAGCCTCCTAAAAATACCCATAAAAATATTTAAATATATCCATTTAAAACTGCATTTTCTCTTTCCTGAAGGAAATTACAAGCATCCAGCAAGCTACTATAGCACTGGAGGGGCCAGTGATCATCTGTTAGAGGTTTGAATGGACAGGCAATCACTTGAAAGTCTTTGATCCCCAGGGGTAATTAGGAAGACGTTGAATAGGAAGTGCTGACTCTTTGCATTGAACAAACATTGAGTTTAACGGCTTCATTTTATAACATGTCTTTCTAGTCACTTCCTTGAAGATTTCAAAGAAATGTGATGCTTCAGCTGGAAGCTTTTTTTCTTCCCTATTAAGAGCAATTGGGAACTAAATTAAAATATAAAGTGTACTCCTACGAAGGAACTAATACTATTTGGTAGACCATCTGCTTCTATCTTGGAAATCTTTGATACAGCTCTTCAGTCAGGAGGGGTCAAAGAATAATTGGTTTGTGTCAAATCCAAGCAAGTAAATGCATTTGCAGCCAGGATTTTAGGTGATTACCACAATGCTTTGTTTTCCTGAGAGGCCGTTCCCATTCTGGTGGCAAAATTCTAAGAGGTAGGAAGTTCTCCATCATTTGAATTCCTGCTTTGCACATGGTGATTCTGATTGAGGGAAGGAGGAAACCTGAATTATCTCTGAAAGAAACACTTCTGGTACTTGCATAGTGTGAGCTCTGAACGTGGAGGAACGGTCAGGCAGCAGGCAGGGTCCCGGGTATTACTGGATGTATCCCATAGCATGTGTCTATACTGAGCTGGCTGTGAAAGCACCTGCCTCTTACTTTAGGACATTTGAGGTCCTAAAAAAACCCCACAAACAAACACAACACAGCGTGTTGTGTTTTATCTCTCTGTTTTATCATCTAAATCCTTCCTCCTAATCTCTTCACCCAGGGGTGGGTGGATACAGATTCTCCAGTTCTCAGCATGAAGGACTTGCAGCCCAGCCCAACAGTGTCTTTATCCCCAGTCTGTGAAGAAGACTTTTAAACCCTTTTTTCTCACTGAAGGTGGATTACTGAGTGGTCAGGAAGGGGGCCAGATGGGGAATTTACAATAGTGAGCATTACCCTAAATGTCACTCCTTGTGCCTTTTTTTATTTTTCTAAACTATTGTCTCGTGTCAAATAAATCAACAGGCCAGGAAGCAGAGCCATGGGACCTCCCAGCCACAAGCTGAGAGTCTTCACTTAAACAACATATAATCAAGCTGCCTTTTGGGCTCCGTTCCTTTGTGACCTATTAATTTTACATTTCGACCTGCACAGCAGCCCTGATCCAGCTGGGTTGTGGAGAGTGTTGTATGTAGGATTCTCTGTTCCCACATGTCTGCAGTCCTGTCCTGGTGTGCAAGCTCACATTCATTTGGGCAGAGGATGATTTCTGAAGTCAGGTTTTCCATGCCTTGAGTAAGAGCTTTAAGCCACGGAAGAAAAGCATTTACGTATAGGAAATAAGCTCAGATGCTAGAAACAACACAGAGCGCTGTGCAGAGTTTTTGGTCGGAAGGTAACTGCCAAAGTCCATGCAAGAACTGGCCTTGCAGAAATCCCTCTCTCCTTGCCCCACAGTGGCTGGCTCAGTGACCCGGGTAGGTATGTTTAAATGGTGTGAATTCATGATGTTGCGAACCATTGGGATCTTTAGTCAGGATCCTAGATTTCAATTGCAGACCTGAGAACCTGTTAGGTACTTGGGTATTAAATAACTGCAACAATCAAAGTGTTCCATGCCCTTAGATGAACAACGGCTTGGATCCATCTGGTCCAGAACTTGACCTTACAAACAAAGAGAGCGGGTACAATATCCTGCATCCAGGCTTGCTGCTTTTACCCTCTTCCGACACCAGTAGGGCCATAGAACCACTTCAGTCCGCGACTCTTGCTGTGTTGCTATGTTCTGCCACACTGGGATACGGAAGCCTTGTCCAGCACTGAAATGGGACAGTGGTGTAAGAGAAAAACAAACCGGTTGATTTCTTTTTTGAATGTTTGTTTTACTGTTTCTATTCTCCTTAATCTTGCATGCCTCTTCCTTGATTTATTGAAGATTGACAAACCAGTGATTATTTCATGCTGAAAGGCTCCTTTTCATAACATTGAATGTCACAAAAATATGATTAATTCTGAAACAGTCAATTCTCCCACTTCTACAGAAATCATATAATTTCAGTGTAGAGAGAGACAGTTATCCAGATAATTACAGTCAAGTTTATTCCGGAGACAGGAGTGAAAGCAATACATTTACTTGAGTCAAAATTAGCCCTGAGTAATTCAGTGGTGGAATTCAGCTTTTTTTCAATTAGGAGAAAAAGCAAACCTCAGGTCTCATTTTAGAGAGTGTGTTATTAGAAGTCTGATTGTCGAACCTGAAGGTTAAAGAGGAATATGTAACCACCACATATCTTATGCTTGATTCCACAAAAAGAGGAGAGAGCAAACAAACAAGCTATATAAATGTCTTCTCAACCGCTGCCTGAGCTCCAGCTGTTTTTCCTATTCCGAGTCCCTTTTACTACTTTTTTTTCTTAGCTTTCCTTTGCTCCTTCCTGACCTCCTCCTTTTTCTCAGTTTCCCTCATTCAGTATTTTTCTCACCTTCCTCCCCTTTCTTTCTCATTTTCATTCTTGTTCATTATGGCATCAGTGCTTCTCAGCTGTTCCTTCTCACGCTGTCCTTTCCCATTTCTCCTTTGCCTCACAACTCCTTTGCCTCACAGGGGGGCTTTGGAAAACCATTCTCCCTACCAGGAGTGGTCCTTTGGCTTGTGTTGGCTTTGGTTTTGCTGTCACCAGTGCAGTGAGGTGCTCGTAGAAACCAGTGGAGCAGTGGAGCCACACTCTTCTCCAGATGGAGTCCAGTGTTAAAACAGCTGAGCTGAGGAGGGTGGAGCGGCTGTACAGAGAAGCCTGGCTTTTCCAAAGCTTGTGCACTCCCCTGTGTTATTTATGCAAAATATACTGACATCCTTAGATAAATATGGAGTCAAAATATGGAGCATTCTTAGTGTGAAGAGACTGACTAGGTTTTTCAACTGAGAAGCCCGAAAGACTTTCTGTCTTGCCTGCATGCCATTTACTCTCTGGGCTCGCTGTAAATCCAGGCTGTGCACCATGCTCATGGTGGTGATGATTAACTTGTTGGTTTTGTTGAGCTTCCATTCTGAGAAAGTCTTTATTCATTGTTCAGGGCAAGATCAATTGTTAACTGTAAAACGGTTGTTATTTTATTCATTCCTTAGCTTCTCTAGGAGCTTCACCCGGGTGAGGAATCACCAGGCCAGCAGCAGTACCTGCAGGACTTAGCTCTGAGGGGACAGGCAGCAGCAGAGCCTGTGAGCCGCTGTGAGAACACATTTAACAAACACTATTGAAGCAGCTGGTGGCTTCAGCCATAGCCTTAATTTCAAACATCATAATTGATTGGTTTGGTTACTTATTACACTTAGCTTGCTGCTTTGGTCAAAGCAACAAGCTAATAAAGGGCCAGCAGTGTGGTTTTCAATTTTTTGCTGACTGGTGTGGTTTCTGGGGGTCTCATATGCTTCAGTAAGCATGTCTTGTCTTTTCTTCTCCCTGTGATCTATCACAATCATCTGCCTCTCTCTGCTAACTCATTCGCTCCATCAACCTGTCCCAAGAAATGTCCATTTTGTTGACCATGTGAATTATTATCTTTGTTTGCCCTTTTTCATCTTAAATGCTGTACCGGTTTCTTTGTTCTCTACTCCGCTGAGTAAGTTGTTTTGACTTTAGTGTTTCGTTGTGTCATAAGCAAGTGGCAATAATACAAAGATACTCAAAAGCCTGGATCTCTTCAAAACAAATTTGGAAACAATGTTCCTCTTTATTTGGCTTAACAGCATCAGCTAATGTTCCTTATGGCCTCCAAAACCAGCTATGGAGTAGGAGTAATGCAATACAGAATGAGATGATGTGTTAAAACCTAAAGAATCATGATCCGGAATACTTGGTTCCACCAATATGAGCTTTGATTTATTTGGATGGTTAAATAGCTCAGCTGATGCTAAAGTGTTTGTAAATTTGCTTTGCTAAAGTGAATCTGAGTCCAGCAAATGAATAGCCACATCACACTGCTGTGGTTGAAATGCTGAACTCAGCAAAGTAATCAAACCCTGGAAGGACTGGAGTTTGGCTTCCTTCTTTTCCCCACCAAGAAGGAGCCAGAGATCACTTAGGACTGAGGATAAGGTGGTTTATTCTGCCACAGAAAATTCTATTACCCACTCAGCAAGTTTCAGGGCATTTTTTGCTGGCTACTTAGCTACAGTTAAAAGGTGGTGCAAGTCGAAGATTTGGTGTCAAAATATGAGCATAATGGGCCAGATGCCCCAGATGGCTTTATATCATGTAAGATGTTGGTGCTGAAACAGCCCACAGAGGACACCTGCAGGGTTTCCCCTAAGTATTGTTTCCATTCTGAGAGAAGGCAGACAAAAGAGGTTTATTAGCCATGGGAAATACAACCAAGGATTCTGCAAAGAGCATGTCATGAGGCTTCCTAGGCAGAGAAAGCTACATGGTATTTTACAAAAGGGTACACTTTAATGATTGTTAATTGCAGTGTGCTCTTTTAATACATGGGGAGCCTTCAATTTCTGAATATCTACTGAGCATCATGTTGGGGAGCGAGAGGGAGAAGGACATGGGGGCTTTTAGGAGGACATTTGCTCTTTGTGAGCCACATCTTACACCTAGCTGAGCAGAGAAAAAAAAAAAAAGCCAGAGAAAATGTCAACAGTGGGTTCAATTGACCTGGAGACTGAGAACATCAGGAATCTCAAACTATTTTTACAGCTTCACTTTGCTTTTAGGAACATTAACACTTCAAAGTATATGATTGTGCCTCTCATCCATGGTTCCAGGGTTTTTCCCTGATTGTGGTCTTTTTTTTTCTTTTCCCCACAAGAACTTTGCATCAATTTAGCACAGAACAGGGCTGATTTGTGCCTCTCCTAAAACCTTTAAACAACTCTGTGCATCAACAGTTTTACGCATCCCACTGAGATTTAGAGACCCAAAACATCCGCTGCTGTTACTACTTGACTTTTTAGCATGAGTATGGCAGTTAGGGGGAGCAAGCTGAAGACTGCATCTTCCACCAGCTTGCCAATCAGACTCTGTTGGTATTTGGAAGACAGTAATGATAAACACTTAATCAGGTGATTTCCTAATAACATACCTGCTACCAGAGTGTGTTTCCAAAGTAAATCAGACTCTTTGTTCTGGTTTCAGGAAGGCTTTTGTGGTTATTACCTCTCTGCAGCAGAAATTGCATGATGTCTATTTGCCTTATGGGTGGGAATATTTATAGGCTTTTATTTTGTGCTTAGAAACATCAAATCAAAAACCCTGAATAGAGCACTAGCTCCAAGCCTTTGCACTCCATTTTCGGAGTTCTTTTTAAGCCACTTAGTAATCAAAATGCTTTTCAAATAATTCTCTGGTTTTGCGCTTTTGTATGCATGGTGTGGGTGCATCTCATTCTCATGGGTCATCATTGGAGACCTTCTTACAGCCTTTCAATACTTAAAGGGGGCTTATAAGAAAGGTGGAGAGAGACTTTTTACCAGGGCCTGTAGTGACAGGACAAGGGGTAGCGGTTTTAAATGGAAAGAGGATAGATTCAGATTAGATATAAGAAAAAAATTCTTTACTATGAGGGTGGTGAGACACTGGAACAGGTTGCCCAGTTGTGGGCAACCCAGTTGAACAGTTGTGGGTGCCCCATCCCTAGAAGTGTTCAAGGCCAGGTTGAATGGGGCTTTGAGCAACCTGATCCAGTGGAAGGTGTCCCTGCCCATGGCAGGGGGGTTGGACTAGATGATCTTTAAAGGTCCCTTCCAACCCAAACCATTCTATAATTCTCTGATTCTATGATCTATGTGATGATGGGATCAATGAACACAAGCTTTTTACTTTAGACAAAATCTATTAACCAAAGACAAAAGTTAACATATTAATGCAGGCCTTTTATCTCTGATAACACAGACAGTATCTATGTTACAGATAATTCTGTCATATTCTCTATGTGGGGACATTGTAAGACACTTTGAAAACACTTAGGAATGAATGGTGACATGGAACAGTTGATTCATTTGCTCAAGGGGACGGATAATGTGCAGAAAAGCCTTAGCACTTTTAGGCCACCAGTTCTGTCCTTAGATTGAAGCAAGATTTTCCGCTCATTAGACATTTCCTCTCAGGTGTTTTTAAATACATTTTGCATGCCTGGAAGAAATGTTCATAGCCTTCCCACTACACCCAAAACAATGCTGACTGCTTCACTTTTATTTTCTTGCTCTAAATAATGTTCTACAAGCAACAAATTCCTACAAAGGAGAGGAGGGGAAACAATGTCCTTTTGGGGAAACAATGGCCTTTCAATGTGTTCCTAAGAGTTTGTGTGGGACTTAGACTGTGATATACAAAGGACAGAGCAATTCAAATGGTCTGGTGAAAAAAAAACCCACTACCTCAATTCCTGCCTGAACCAGTGGTGCCCAGTATAAGCTCATGCAAGTCATTGTAGTATGAAGACATCTGGTAGATGGAGTTGGGATGAGGCACTTGGGGCCAGCAGAGGCATCCAGACTGCTTGCTGTCTAGGATTGCCTGAGTTTGGAGGTGTGAACATCACATTTTTCATTCTCCTTTGAACTACAAACATCCATGTGGTTAAACATGGGAACTTGCATATGCTCAGAGCACCTAAGCCCCTGAGCTCTGTAACAGCTCAGTGGCACCTGGGTAACACTCTGGTCCATGGAGAGGTCCAGCCTGGATGACATTCTCAGGCAGCATCCAGTACTGAGCTTAGCATAAAAACTGCTGGCGGAGGGGTGCATGAAATGCTTGTTAGGGCTTGTGAACCTATGAGCATAGAGTAAGTTAAGTGAATTAACACACAATCACATTTTAATGCCCCAACAAGTCAACTGAGTCAGTCCTTTAATCTGCTGTAGTTCTCTCTTTCCATTCTGTGAAGCAGAAATAACAGATTCCTACCTGATGAGGTTTTATGAGGTTAATAGCTATGAAGTGCCTGGGCACTCTGATGATGAGGGCCGTATAAACACAAAGATATTATGCAAACATAGCAATGCCAAACACTTGATGCAAATTCCTTGCTCCCAGTCTGATTTCTTCTCTTCCCTTGCACAGTTTCTCTGCCAAGTAAATATACTCCTTTCACATGAAAATACTGGCCACTCTGCCTAAAGTATCCTGGTTGAATTACCAGTTGTGTTGGTAGCATTCCTTCTTGGTATGCGTACCCGTATAAAAATGTTCGCATTTTGAACAGGTCCTGGGGAGACCTTCCCTGCTGTGCTTCCTTGTTGTCTGGGAGTTTTAGGAGAGCATTTTCTTTCGTAATGGTTAAGACTTCGTTAACAAACCCAGTCCTCACTTACATGGTAAAAGGAGTTTTGCTCTCATTGTGTTTTGTGATGTTGTAGTAGTGCAAAGACAAGCTTATTCATGTTAGTAAATGGTTGATAACCTAAGTGAAACTGAAGTGGAAAAAATAACGGATTTTACTAAATTGCCTAAACGTGCTGTTTTTGGAGAACTGCTCAGATTACTTTTCCAACCAAAGATTGCTCCTGATGCACAGGATTAAATAAACTAACCACTTGTCCCTGACAGTGTTTGCCAAGCTCAGATGTATCTTTGTGAATAAAATGAGAACTATAGGGAATGGAAATGCTTTATTTCTTTACTGGTTTTGTTTATGTTAAATGGCTGTGATGCTAGTGCCATTGTACAGTTTCTTGGAGAAATTATAGGGTAAAATGTCAAGGCGTTCCCTTAAAAAAGAAATGTCATTCCAAGTGTAGCAAATATCAGATTATTTAGCTGTGTAGAGCCTGAAGCTAAACGGGATACTGATTGCGTGTGAAATGTTGATGGTGGGGACAGAAGAACTGATATGGGAAGCCACATTCTTTTGCTTTATATTTTCAAGGGAGAAGTATTAGTTGTATAAGCATATGATTTTCCATACTCCTCATACATGTGTTTGCTTTTTAAGTATTCTGTCTTGTTCCTTAACTTCACTTGTCTTTATGTGATGCTTTGAAATAGATTCACGTGTGCACTGGATGACTTTGCATGACCCAGAAACCTACAGAGAGCTATGCCCTGATATCACACAAATCTAAATGGTGCTGCTTGTTTGCAAATCTTGAGGATGTACCTTTGATTTGAGTTGTACTAAGGAGTGCTCAGTCATAGTCGCTCACATTTGTGGTGCTGAGCACAAAGGCATGTGTGCAAGATGGATCTTAAATTGCCTTAGTTTTTGCTTGGTCTTATTCAGGAAAAACTGTCAGAGATGTCTGTAAGAGCTTCTGTGTATAATTGGTGGGTTAAAAAAAAAAAAAAAAGAACCTATATAATACACTACGAATACGGCAAAACAAACCAGAGTGCAGTTGCCTGGGATTTATTGATATGTTGATAAATAATACTCCTTGTATTTCTGTGTTCACCACATTGTCACCCCAGCCTTTGGAGCTTTCTGAAACACTGTGCCTGGTTATTCTGTCATGCAGGCAACGAGTCAGGAGTCGTTCTACTGGAAGAAGCAGAGTGGATTGGTACAGGTGATCCAAAATGAGTTTAAGTGGGTGGAAAGACCTAGGGAGTAGGTATGGTAGAAGCAGCAGGGGCTGTCTAATTCCATTAATCCCATTCTTCTCCTAAAGCAATGACCACTAATAAGGCAGTGAAACAAGGGTTTAGAAAGTTCCCCTGTAGTTCTGAAACTCTCCCAAACAGAAAAAGATGACTTTTCTCATTGCTCACCACAGCCATGCACCTGTTTGGCCTAAACTGGCACCTGCAGCCGATGGAAGGGCAGATGTATGAAATCACGGAAGACACAGCCAGCAGTTGGCCAGTGCCAACGGACGTCTCCTTATATCCTTCGGGGGGCACAGGGTTAGAGTTACCTGACAGGAAAGGCAAAGGAACCAGTGAAGGTATGGTTGGTGTGTGTCCATGTTGTGAGTCTTCTGTCTGCCTCTGAACTCCAGCCATCCAATCTCATGTTCCATTACCCTCAATGCTGCCATCATCAGGTGCTTTTTCCAGTCTTTCACGTCTAGAACTAGTAGTCGTCAGTCTTGTTTCCATATGTTTCTAAGCTTCATACTCTTCTGATGTCCACTAATGTGATAAAACTGTGTGCAACCCTCACCACACATCTAAGGCATTCTCAAGGTGGAACCATGTGTACCATATCTCACAGGCTACAGAAGGCCATCATGAAAACCCTGCCTCGAGTGGCTGTTTTCATGGGAAAAAAATGTGTCTTGAAAATTAAATGATTCCTGGAGCATTGGATCAAGTTTTCTCTACAGCAGTACAAAAACGTTTGGGTTTGCCTACTCCTTGCCACCTAGAACCAAATGTTTTGAGGGCCAAAATATTTACTAAGAGCCATTACACTGGGACTTTTGGCACTCCGGAGCTGGACATCTCTTTGCAAAAGTACCCAGATAAAAGACCTAGTCTCCACAAAGTATCACGATGTCAACAGCTTGCAATTTTAACTGAAATTAGAAGCAACTAATGAGTCGTCAGTTCAGCAGTGCATTATCCAGCAGCTTTATGTCTCACTGTGCTTTGTATAGAGGCAGCACTGCAAAAGGACCTGTAAGCTCTGCAAAAGAGAGGTGTTTTATCCCTCCCAAGACTTAGCTGGAGAAATGAGAAATTCAAATTTTCAGAAAGCTCTTCTGTTTGTATGTCAAACTTATTTATACGAGGTTAACAGATTCCAGTAAAATTGAAGTAATTGGCTATTTTGGGGGAGGAAGTTTTGTGGGTAAGAGATAAGAAGTACGCTACTGTTCTGGCAACTCACTGAACTCCAAAGTTTCCGCAGAGCTTCCTAGACTTTGGCTGAGAGCCTATGTTTACATGTTTAATTTAAATTAATTGTAGCATTTTTTTTTTACGAGCTTATCTGTCTTTATTAGTCCAAATAAAGGCCATAATTATGTGTGTTCCTTAAAACAGTGTGCTTAGTAGCAACTGATGACTGACACCAACTTGCTACAAGGAAAAATCAGCTAAGTGGGTTATTCTGTGCAAGCCTTACTAGACAGTACAGCAAGCTGCAGATATCCCTGCTGTTGTATTCAAAAATACTTCATGACAGATCTTTTTTTTTTCCCCTCTAACTTGCCATATGTTTTATTTTTGAAACATCTAGTTTTGATCTGTCCATTTCCTTTTAAAAGTCAAAATGAAAATAAATGGATGTATCCAAAGCTGCCGTCCAAACCAAGACCTCCACTTGATTTCTTTTTCAGCCATGCTTACAGTGACATCAGAAGTTTTAATTGCTGCCAAAAAGCTCTGCTAAAAGAGAAATCTGGGAAATACCCTAGTTATGTCATTAGAAGACCCCTCAAGGTAGTGCTTTGTGTAGATCTTAGGGAATCTGTAGGCTTTAGAGGAGAATATCTTGTCCTGACTAAAAACCACATCAGGACAACATCTTTATTGCAGGAGTAACATTGCCCAGCCTGAAAATGCATCTCTCTCCCCATCAGGTGACCATGCAACTAATTCTGGACTAGCAGCGTTGCATGGCTGCTATTCTAAACCGGAATGTATGTGATTGAATTTTATTAAAAATGGATTGAAATATGTTGGAAAGTTTTCTTGATCACAATGAAATAGGCTGGAATGTGTTAGAATATCCTTACAGCTGATCTGAATGAATCATTACCAATGTCTTGCCAACTCTCAGTAACAGTCATTCCTTCTCATCTGTGGCTGTGCTCCAGCATGGCATTTACCTGTGTTTAAGCACATCCCCGTTTAGCAAAGCACTTAATCACATGCTAACATTTAAGCATGTAATTAACTGCGATCGAAGTCAGAGAAATGGAAGTGTGTTCTTAAGTGTTTTGATGAGTCAGGGTACCTTGCTGTCAAAAATACAAGCAGATTCAGCAAGGCCTGAAATGAAATAGTTCATTTTGATATCCAAATAAATCAGGAATCGTTGCGACGGCAACTAAAAAGTTCAAGGTAATGTGTGGAAAGAGCAAAGTAGTTGACAGCCCAATTAAGGATTCAGACCTGAAGTTAATTTTAAGGAGTCAGATATTCTGATTAAAGCCTAATTTCTGATTAGAAGCTGAGATGGCTTTCCTATTGTACCTTCTTTATGAAGTATGCAGTCCATAGGGCCTGATCCTACTGTAGGTTAAAAACTGATGACACATGGATGGATTTCAGGGGCTGAATTCAGCGTGGTGAAGAGAGCCTTTCTTTGGACTTCTGTATCGGGATAAACGTCAGCTGCTGGCAACATGATAGCTCTTACGATGTCAGCTTCTCAGACATACAACTGTCCACCAAGAGGAGACATAAACTTTATAATTGTGTGTACAAACAATTATTTCTGTGAAATTGTCTTTTGCAATCACAGAAGCATTTTTGCTCACATGAGCAAGCCCTTCTCTCTGTACAGGCAGAATACAGACTCTGCTCATTTTCTCCAGGCTATCTCTTGCATAGCAATATCCATCATATTAAATTCTCACCTTCCCTGATTCACTCTGATGTACAATCTTTATTAATGAACAATCAGGGCACATATCAAATACTTTAGCTTTTCATCTGAATTTCTGATAAGAATCTATAAAACATGTCAGTAGTAATCAGAAAAATATATCCTTCATTTGAACCAAAACATGTGATGTCTCATGTTTGAGACATGTTTGATGTTTGATCATCAAATGTTTGAGACATCTCATGTTTGATGAAACAATTAAAAAAGAGCTAAAGCTCTTTTTTAATCGAAACTTCAATCTTTTCATCTTACAATAATGGAATAAGAAAGTTTTCATGAAGACATGGGAACTGTTTCCTTTAATCTTGACAGTATGAAAAGTAGTTTTTAGTATGCCAAATAAATATTAACAATCCAGTTGATAAAGTAATCCCCTTCAGAATCAAGCTAGTTGATTTTCATTGTACAATTGTACTCTATCAGCACAAAATGATTCGGAAAGAATGTCCATTTACCTAAGCTGCTTCTGATTATCTCTTTTAATACACACTTTGACTAAAAAAGGATAAAAAGTCAGCAGATTTCCCCCTTGTATTTATTTGAATGCAATGAACAAAGATAAATGAGGTTTTTATAAAATTACCAATAGCTTTTTTTCTATGAACGTGTATATACCCTTTGCTTTCCAGACTGTGCTAGTATGCATAAACTTTCTGCCACAAGATAGCACAGAAATGAAACTTGCCATCAAGTCCCGCTCCAACAGTGTACGTAAGCAGTTGCTAACTTTAAATCAGGGGTTAGTCTTATTCGGACCAAAAGTTCTGCTAAAATGTTTTACATAAGGAAAAAAAAAAAAGAGAGAGAAAAATTCTCCATCCTCAAAGAAGCATCTTCAGAGGCTTCTTTTTGTTAACAGTTAAAATGAATAGAATTTCTTTATGGATTTTACAGAGACGGCTAACAATTTATATCTGTTTCTTCTGGAGAGTTTATGTTGGGATGGTATATGGAGAAGTTCAAGGAAATATTATAATTAATATTATATAATATTAAAGGAAATATTATAATTTGAAACAATAAAATGGAAAGTTGTTCTACCAATCACCTTTTCAACACAACAAATAAATTCGAAGACTATTTGACTTGAATTCATGATGGGTGGGAAAAGATACTTTTGTTTCCCATTTCCCAATTGTAGGTTCTGGAAGAAAAAAATCTCACCATGTGATTTTCCTACAAAAGCTTTTGTGTTCCTGAAAGTTTCCTTCTCGTTTTTTTAGAAGTGCTTGATCTGCGAAACACAGAATAGTGTGCTGTAATGGCACAGAGTTGAGATAACAAAATTATTTGAATTTTTAAAATTAATAATTAGTCCTTGTTGGTGACAAAATGCTCTCCTTACTAAAGCCAAAATCTGGTGATGCTATTGCATACTTTTTAACTAGAAGTGTCCTTAAATAAAGACTGTTTGCTAAGCAGTTGCCTTCTTCATCTTCTTTATACACTGCAGGTAAAGCTGTGGCCACTGCTTATAGCAAAGGCTGAAAAGGAAACATTCTGGCATTTTATTTTTCATTCTGCCCCTCATTCCCTGGGCTTCCTTTGGGTCCAAATTTGTTGAAGCGGCCACCAGATTTTAGAACTGTGAGTGTATGAATTTCTAACCTGGAATTTCTCAGATGTGTTTTCCAGGGATGCCGAGCTCCCTGCTGACTCCCTTGGACATTACGGCATGTACCGACTGCCATCCGGATACCCAGGCTCTCCAACCTGGTGGTCGCTTTAAGAAACAGATGCCTCCATTTGCTTGTCTTCTGAAAGAAGACGGATAATCATAACACACTTTACAGATTGTATTGAAACCCAATTAAAACCTCTCATGTTTCTTAGTAGAGATTACTCAAGTGCAGGGTATGATTTCCTTCATTTTTCTCATTCCTTTTTTTTCTTTAGCTTTTTTTGGACTGTTGAACAAATTTCAAATACTGTTACCACTGACAAGAATTAATTTAATAGAGAAACATTTTCCTTTCCCCACTTAGGCATCGTTCATGCTGCTGTTCTCCACACTACCATTCCATTCTGTGACACGTCTACCTCACTCTTACTACACTTCTCTTTGCTAATTTAATGACTTTTCCATCCATGAACTTATATTCCTGTAGGATATAATGTCAGATGATTTATTCTTATCTTCAGAATGTAATTACACACTCTCTGATGTTACAATTTAAACAAAAGGCCATTTTTCTCCAGGTTGCTCTTCCCATGTTCATGTTTTCGAACAAAACAGTTACTGAAGCCAGGAATAACCGTGCCTGTTTTCCTGCTGTAATCATACGGATTGGCCAGACAAAGTACTCTGAAGACCTCAGGACACTAATAGACTGTTTCTCAAGATCAGTGTCAGAGATACGAATGTGATTGGATTACTTTTAGGACCTAAAGCTAATCCAAGATTTTTGTTCCTGTGTTTTGGCAGGAAAGCCCAGTAGTTTCTTTCCAGACGACAGTTTTATAGACTCTGGAGAAATTGATGTTGGCAGACGAGCCACACAGAAGATCCCTCCTGGTATCTTTTGGAGATCTCAGGTGTTCATCGACCACCCAGTGCATCTGAAATTCAATGTGTCTTTAGGAAAGGCTGCTCTGGTTGGCATCTATGGCAGAAAAGGCCTCCCACCATCACACACGCAGGTAATGGGACTTCATTTAAATTAAGTAATAGTTGTCTTAAATTGTATGTTATTACAGCTTATTGTTTTATTTCAGCTATTTCTTTCAGGAATTTGTTGCATGCTTGCAAGATGTTAAAGGTCATCTGTCCAGAGAAAGATAATCAAGTGACGGTTGCAAAATTTACACATTAACCTGGTGGGCTGTAGGCACAGGCAAAGCAGGCAGTTGCCTAAGGCAGCAAGCTGCCAGAGGAGGAAAAGGGTTTTGTGGGCTGGTGGTCACTGAGGGTCTCAGCTGATTGCTCCTAGCAGCATGAGATACCACCTTCTCCATCCAGTGCCCCTTGCAGCAGCAGCCACACTCAAACTGCATCAAAAAGAATCATCTCAAGCAGTCTCGTGTATCTCAGCCCTGTCTCCCTCTTTCAACCTCTGCCTTTCCCCTCTCATGGTAAGAGCAGCAAGACCGCAGTCTCTCACCCTCATGGGAGCAAGATCCACTTTTGTCTTCTGTGCTGAAATGCCTTGAGCCAGCGCTTCACATTATGCATATTGACTGTCAGATTAGACTGAGGTTGGTCAGGGCCCAGTAACTGGTGTATAACCAAACAAAATCAAATTTTTACAGAAAGCCACTGGCTTACTTAAGCAGAAATCAACATATAGTTATTATTCTGTACAACTAAAATGAAAGCAGTTGCTTTTCTTGACACACCTTGGCAAAAGCCATGTCAAGAAATCACCTTCTGGGAAAAGCTCCGAAGAACCATCCCCTTAAATAAGAATTTTGGATGTTATTTTCTCTACTTTCCATTTCAGTTTCTAGGCTGCTCTTAACCAGATTGATTAATACATTAGGGCATAACTCGCATTGGCAATGCAAAGCATCTTACTCCCACTTGCATCAGCAAGTTATCAAACTATTACAAGGTTTATATTAATATTGTAACTTAGTCTTGCCCTCCAATATTAACTGAAAAGCCTACCAACGAACCATTTGAGATTTATAGAAATACCCTGCCTTTATTTTCTTTTTGAACAAACAAATATGTTTATTACAATCTTTCTGAGTAATATGGTATTTTCTACATATTAACACACCTGCAACTTATTTATGTCAAAGAGGTGTCATAAATCTACACTTTCCCTGCCTACTTTTCTGCAGAATTAAAATATTTCAATAGGATCAGCAGGTCATAAATTCAGTGACACAGCAGTGCTGTTATTGCCCATTTTTAATCAGTCTCTTTTTATGGGGAGATTCAAACATTTAAAACTTAAAACTCCTGTGTTATTTAAATAAAAACTCAAGTCCTAGTCACATAATATTAACTGTAGATCAGAAGTCTGTATTAACTCTGATTTTACTTGTTTATTATCATTATTAATTTCTGTTATGGCACAGGAGTTATTACATGAATAGTTTCAATTGTTTAAATAACAAATGTAAAATTTAACACCTAAACCTCAAGTCTATTGAACTTAAAGCAAAATCTTTAAATGTAGCAGGGCTCTACCCCCAACTATAGTAATGTCTTAAGCAATTAAGAAGCCCATACCGACTTCACCATTGCTGCTGTTTTTTCTTTAACCTCATTTTTGCTGGCATATTCTAAGTGATTTGTCAGTGTCAGGACCTTTTCCGTTTAAAACAGCGTGGCTGTGTATCAGTTGAAGCCTCAGCTGAGAATGAGATGTTAAATGTGGGATGTGGCACATGTTTGTCAATATTACATGCTGGAGGAGGCAATGAACTTGCTCAGAGTCCTTGTAAGTGCTGCTTTTTGTGTAGCCACTAATTGAGAGCTGCCAAGTATATAAAAAACATCATCATGTGGACCAAAACATCAGCAAAAATGACCAGAGGGACATTTTTATTCAAACAATAAAAGTCATGGTACACTAATAAAAGCAGATCCCAAACCCCACCCTGGTCTGAAGAAATAACTTAATGAAACTGCAGGTATTGAAACACTATTGATATATTACTTGTTAATATTTAATTTAGTTTTGAAATGATCCCTTTTCCTAGATTTATTATTTTATAAACCTGTTGTCAATTAAAACATTGTTCTCCTTCTGTATATTTTTATATGAAGTCTAATCCTTAACATTTAATCTCACCATAGCTTAATAGCCTTAGGAGTCATTAAATAGGTAACCTGTTTTCTGTGTTGAAATTGTATGCTTGTCTCTCATAGTTAATACTTATGACACAAAACTCATCTTTTCTTTTGCATAATCCAGAGTATCTGCTGCACCCCATAAATCTACTGAATGAGTTTTATATTTCCAAATTTTGTAAGGACTTTCATAAACAAGACTTTGGCAAAATCTATGCTTAGAGCAGTGATACAATCTCCCCTGGAAGAATTTAATAAAGGGTCACATTTTTTTTCCCCAGCCTATCTAGTTGATGGCAGTAGTAAAATTCCAGCTGATAATCAGATTTTCTTCTGTGTTAGATAATTAGATATTTCTTCTGTTTAGATAATCCATCTTCTGTAGCGTGGGCCTTACCATAGTCTGTTCTCTTTCAGGTTCTTTGAATTGATCCCAAGGCTGTAGACCTTTAGCATATATTCCTGAATTTGGTAAAATGTTAAAAGTCATATTTATCCATGCTAAAACAACAAACTGTTCCAGATTCTCTTTGGGAAACTTTTGCTGCCTGTGGTGATCTGTCTTCTAGACAAGGTTGCCAGCAACCATGGACACTAATAAGTAGAAAGACAACGCAAGCTCCACATTTCTGTAGTCTTTGAAATAGAGCCTGCAGAAGCCTAAACTAGTTTACTGTTAACTAAAGGCATTTCTTCTCATTCTTCTCAACAAATCATAGTAAAAGTGACACAATTTTATTATGGTCTGTTAGATTTAATCTTCCTAGATCAAATCATTTTTTAAACTCTTTTTAACCTAGGCCAAATTTTGTTAAATCATAAATTTTAGGGATTGGCCATCACAGCTTGTGGGAGGCATTTTTCCATTTGTACAATTTGGATTTATTAACATGGTATTTTATGTACGATTTCCTTGCTTGCAATAACTCTAATTGCATATTAAAAAATCTCTGAATGTATTAAAATGCAATAAAGCACAATCCATTTGTGGTTCAATTAATATTTACGACTACTAACTAGTAACTTTGCAAAGTCATCAACATCCGCAGCAGCATCTTGCAAATATTTATAAAAATAAACTTTTACTTTTGGCAGGAAGCCCCAAGTAAGCATAACCCAGATTAGACTGTAACAACAGCAGCTCACCATAGCTGGATGCCTTGAAATTGTTTTCATCTCACTAAGCTTTAAGCATCTACATCTAGTATGTAGCAAGAAATGAATGCTTGTAAGGCACAATTCACGAGACATGTCTTAGATGTCAACTTTAGGATGAGGCAGATTGCATTCTAAGAAGTGTCTCTTTCTTTGACTGCAATCCAGTGGTTCTAGAAAACTAATTCAAGCTGCCACAGAAATGTGAGCACTTGGTGAGATGAACTTTACCTATGGTGTCTCCCATTACCTGTACCTTTTAAAAATCTAGTCAGTCTGTCCCATCATGCTCCAAAATGGAAATGGAAATATGTAGATTTTTCTCTTACTGGTTTTAACTTCTTCAGTACACCTGACCACCTTGTTCCTCAGTCAGACTAAACCCCATTGAGACATTTGCAGCAACCAAACAGCACTGTGACGTCCTCTGTCGCTGCCCTTCTCAGCTGTGTCATACCCACACTGAGAGCTGATGAGAAATCAGCCTAGACAATAGCTCATCCTCAGAGGGTCTACAGATATCTGGCTCACACAGTGTCATTCAAACCAACCTCTCACTAGTATCGTCTTAAACTTAAGATCAGGAAAGCATTATATTTTTTCAAAACAGATACTTACATTTTTAATTATGTATGTTTAGATTTTATATTTACGTTACATTTTTAGATTTTATTTTTTTGTGTTACATGTTTATAATTTGGATTTACATTATATTTCTTCAAAACAGCAACTCTGTCTCTGACAAAGCTAACTAGGATAGACAACCAAAAGTAGTGTCCTTTGCGGGTGTGCCAGCTTTTTCGTTCTCAAAAGACACTTCAGCACCAAATTTGAGTGATCTATATACTGAAATATAGCAAAAATTTAATGCAAGGCTCAAAACTTATTTCATGTAAATAAATAATTTAAAATACAGTAATTAAAATACTCTAGGGACAAATTTTGTCATTTAACATGTAAGCTATGTCATATATAGCTTATTTCTCAAAAGGTTGTTGGAAATAAGCACTTTTAATTTTTTTTAACTTGGCAATGACTGCAGAGGAAAGAACATGTCATCAAGTCCTTATCTTGGTTGACTTTGAAGACCATACCAGACAACTTAATAATATAACAGAAGCACCCGAATTTTGTTACAGTAAAGTCAAAAGGGATAAGAAGCTTAAATATTGCTGGCGCACTCAGCCGACACTCAGCAACCATTTAGTGCAGCAACATTTACTGGTACAAAAATAAGTGGTGTTGTTTCTTTCTGCCTGTTTTCCTCCTTCCTGCCAAAAACTACATGCTTATTTGACCAACCGGATGAGAGAGGCAAATCCAAGTGAAGTCAGGGAATAGAAAAGCTAAGCTGTGCCTCAGCTGCTGGATTCTGCTCTCAAGATGCCCTGTTCACCTAAACACACGATAAAAGTCGTATTAGATAAGGTTCACTTAACATTTGTGATGTCCGCTAGGCTTGTATCTGACGCGTCCCATTAATATATTACCAGCCAAAATACAATTATTGCAGAAAATCGGTGGAAAGTTATTTAAATAGGGAACTAAAGGTAGTTGCAATACTAGTGGCAAAATCAATGCAGTTGTTCAGCTGAAGTTACCCTGGCAAAAAATAAATATGTCCTTTTGAGGAAAACTTCCAGAAGCCCCCCTAAATGGGACTTATATATATTACTTTATCTCTTTCCCATCTTCATCTTCTATGATCTTTTAACCACTTTTGCTATTGCTTTAAGATAAAACCCTTGCTGACTAAGCAAAATACTTCTGCAAGACCTCTACCAAAATTTATTTACAAATACCTTTTATCTTGTTCTTGGTGACCCATAGCAATTCTGGCAAACAACCCGGTTAGGCTGGATACATTTTTCTGTCTATTTGCCTTATTAGACAAGACACAAAGAAGCTAACAAATAAGCTTAGCATCATACTTACAGTGCAATTTAGGCATGGTCCCTGGACCTCATGTTTCCCTGCCTATGTTTCTACAGAATGAGAACACATCAGTAGGATCGATATGCCCGAAATCACATTCTAAATAGAGGTGATTTCTTGATTCCTGTAATTACAGAAAAATACTTTCATATACTAGCTATTTCCAAAATTGTTACTTGCAGGTAGTCCAGGAACGTACTTGAGATACCAGAGAAAATCCTGTTTATGATGCTTCTGTAGATATATGTTTCTAATACTTGATATGAAGTATGTCTGTCTCCCTCATAAGACAGACCGAGAGCAAGAGACTAAGCTTGAGGAAGCCTGAAATACACACAAACATCACTCTTTTTTATGTTTCAGTTTGACTTTGTCGAGCTCCTTGATGGAAGACGTCTACTGACACAGGAGGCGAGAAGCTTGGAAGGACCTCAGCGGCAACATAGAGCTTTTGTGCCCTTGTCCAGCCATGAGACAGGGTTTATCCAGTATTTAGATTCAGGAATATGGCATTTAGCCTTCTACAATGATGGCAAGGAATCGGAAGTGGTTTCTTTTCTTACTACTGCTATTGGTAAGGATTTCCTGTATTATTCCTGAACTCCTAAATATGCCTTGAGGCCAGGTATTAATGCACATACTCAAATTGCATGGTAGCTTTGTGTGGTTTCAGAGAGAATGCTTGTAGGAGATGTATTTAGCAACAGGCTGAATACTGTTAGGCCCTAAATATCTCATAAGTATTTTGTAGACCTTTGTAGCAACTATATCCGTAATGAGATTCTACCCAGTGCCAAAGATGGATTACAAGCTTGAAATTCCCTGCTTCATTTTCTTCCTTTGATCTTCTTTTTATTTAGGTTTTTTGTTTGGTTGGTTATTTTTTTCCTCTTTCTGGAGCAGAGGTATAGGAATGATAGAAGACCACACAGCAGCACCATGCAACAGTTTTGTGACAGACAGTCCTGCTTTGAGCACCATCAAAACTACTCAAGCTGGAGTTCAGGCAGAGTACTGGCATTAAAACTTCAATAAAGAGCACTGCAAGGCTTGGTAGTAGGAGCCACAATAACAGGAATCTCTGTTTCTCCTTGCTAGCAGAAAGAAGCTGAGATTTCTTAAGAAGAACAAATTAACTAAACGGGTCTCTCATTTTCTCTGGCAGTAAAGTGCCTTGCCAGTTCAGCACAAAGGCACCGATTTGTTGCCGTCCAAGGAGGAAAGGATGCTGCCTGTGGCTGCTTGACAGCCTAGCACACTGGGTATTCTTCCTCCACCCTGTAATACCAGAATCTGTTTCTGATTCAATAATATTTAATTTTAAATTTGACTGACCTGCTGAAACTGTTCATATACCCAAATTAATTTGGTTGTAATTTAAAGATTGCTCCATAAAACTAGCACTCAGCTTTCTTCTAGCCACAGTGATTGTTTAATGGACTTTTTTTCTTTGCTGAAAAAAGCAGACTCATTCCAAAGCTGCCATTAATCCCTCTCCCAGAAGAGGCATTGGTGTTGAGTCTCAGCTGTCTGCAATAGTTACCTAAGAGCTATGGGCTGTAATTTGTCTTGGCAGGTTAATTAAAAGTTTAGGTGTTATTAAAGCAAAGTCATTAAGATCCCAATATTCCATTTTAGCGCTAAGGTTTATCTAATGCAGAAGTGGAAACACTTCTGCAATACTCTGTGTTAAATTTAAAACCTGGAAATGCACATGTTCAATCCTGTTCACAGTTAAGCAACACTAGAAATAGTTGCATGTTAGCTTATGAAATTGAAGTCTTGCTCTGTAGAATGTGGATTTACTTTCATTTAGTTTGCTTTAGCAGTTTGGGTTTTGACTTACACTGACAACCTTCTGCCCAGAAGAACCTCCAAGTATTCTTCTGAAAGCAACTTTTTTTTCCTCATCTAAGTATTTCTTCAGTTTAAAATTTCCTGTCACAGGGAAATCGGTAAGGCTCTCACAGCAGAAAACTCTTTTAAAGCACAGTCACTAGTTGTTCTTGTTTTCAAAGTGATGCTAAGTGTTCTAGCCAGACATTTCTCTTGACCTCATTGCACTAACATAGGAAAAAAAGGACAAAAAGAAAAAAAAAGGCAAAATATTCTTAATTTGCCTTTGAACTGTAGGGGAACGGTGTGGGTGAGAAGCATGTTGGACTGTCTTTAAAGCAATGCTATTTTTTTTTGTTTATACTCTGCTGTACCTTAATGACCATGTGATAAGCAGAACAGTCCATGATATATCCCCTGTTGACCTTGAATCATTCTGTCTTTCAGTACAAGGAAGTTTTCTTTTGCTATACAGCAAGAGAGGGCTTTGCTCCATACGTGGGAATCACTTTGCCCACTGGCAGCTGTATAGCGACACAAAGCTATAGTGCACAGGAAAAACTGTTTAGGTACAAGCTATGCACTTTGAAACTCACTTGAGATAAGTAAAAGTTTTAGATAGGAAGATGTGGCTTCTTGGCTAGAATTTGGCCAGAGAAGTGCAGCTTTTCTGTACGTACCATAAAAAAACGTAATAGCCTTAACAAGGTGGCACCTTTCTTCTTAGTCTAGATTTCAACAACTTGTTTAAAAAAAAAATCAAGGCAGGTGTTTTGTGTAAATGTACTGTAATGCTTCGGAACCTTTTTAGTGTATTCATGAGGTCTGGCAAGACATGGTTGCTACATTTTAAGTCTATAAATACTATAGTACGGTAGTGTTATAATTTCTGTCGGTGCCAGAGTAAAGAGGATACAGCAACCTGACACAGCGTTTATGAACCAGGGTGTAAAATTGCAATGCCAAACAAATAAATCAAGTCACACGTGATGGGAGCCTTAGATCTATCTGTGTGGGGTGAGGAACCTGCAGAGGAGTTGTGTTGACTGTCAGAGGCAAGCTGCCATTTAATTTGATTTCTGCGGCCAGAGCACATAGAAAAATCTCCCTTTATTATTGCACAGGCATAGGGCTTACAGTAAGAGTGTGTTTGAAAAGTATAGCTGCGATGCAGGAAGAAGCAGGATCCGATGATCTGAGAAGAGGACCAGCAGCCTGGAACTCCTGAATTGTGACTGATGTGCTAATTCTGACCCAGCCCAGGCTCATGCTTCAGCTGCTCACCGTGTAAAACTGAGGACAGTGACATTTCCCCAGAGATGCTGCGAGGCTGATAGAACTGCTGGGAAAATGCATTAAGCATTAATTAATAATCACGGATAATAGTAGAAAGCACAAAATTGATAACAGTGATCGTAATGATAAGTTCATAAAGCCAAACGGTGCAGTCATTCTTTAGGCAAACCTCCCCTGTGAGTAAGGACTCACCCGAGTAAAGGACCATAGCTTTTACTTCAGCAATAAAAATGTTGAATGGAAAGGATGCTGATCTTCCAAGAATATCTGCTATGTTCCAACAGACTGAACTTTTCAGAGCCAGTAAAATCATTGCAGGCTTTGTATGACCATATCAACTGCAATTACTGTGCAGTGCTTGTCTGGAATGATTTGGCCTCCATTATTCTAGTGAAAACTGGAGAAAAATGGAAAAAGGCACCCATATTCCCAGTTTGATAACATACAGTTAATTTCATAAATTGTGAGGCTGGCCATCATACAGTTTTGGAATCTGATATAGCTATAGCTAAATCCACTCAGGAACATTAACACTGATTTTGAAAGCAGAAGATGTTAGTTTAGCTTGTTTTCTAAAAGGATGTAGAACCATCATCACTAAAGAGTTAGGTGGTGTCAAAATGCGTGCCTGTTACATGCCACTGCACGTAAACCTGGGGAGAATATAGCATCGTAATGCCTGTCAGAGCTTATACTTCTGCATAATACAGGCAATTCAGGTGGAGGGGAAAAAAGATTATTCTAGGAAAGTTTTCATCTTTTAATAGCATTTTTATATCACATTCCTCTGAATTACAATGCAAGACATTATAAAAGAATAGACAATCAAGGTCTCTCAATAATAAATTAACCTTTTTGTAAATGACATTGGCGGCACTTTCTGAAATTTCTAATAGAAACACTTCTCTGAAAAGCACCTTGTGGGTTCACCTCTGCCTGATAGTGGTGATTTATTCAGAGCAATCTTGTATAAGTGGAGCAAAATCGTAGGCTGAGGAATCAGCTGGAATCAGCACATCTGAGACAGAGATGTTGGCCAAAAATCTGCTCAGTAGAAGCAAGAAACATCTGAGAGCCTGAAAACGGCATCTACAGAGTCAGAGAGAAAGTGTCTTCCAGCAGCTGTTACTGCTGAGCTCAGGCAAGCTTGACTGTGCAGGACCACTGAGAAATCAAAAGGAGAAGCAGAATCAGCTGTCTGTGAGAGGTGAGCATCTCTGTTTACCAGCATGTCACCCAACAAGCAACAGGAAACACATGTAGAACACCCGTGATAGGATGCAAGGTTTTATCTCACTTTTATCTTCTGCAAGAGATAACGCTTAAGTTTAAGAAAAGGACCGTTGTTCCTCTTGCCCCCTCTACTATCCATAAAGAAAACTACTGTAAGTACTTTCCTCCATCAAAGTGCAAAGTGAGCTGGCGGTGTTATTTATAAGGGGCTGCCAGCACATACAGCACTTTGCAATATACATCAAAAGGCAAGCTCCCTTCCTGCAATAGCCTAAAATATAACCCACCCCCATACAGTCCCTAGGACAGCAGTTCACACACAAGAAGGATACCAACAGAGGAGCACTTCACAGTAGGACTGAGCTTAGAGAGGAGAGAAGAAATTACAGGGCACAGGGGCAAGCATGGGGCTGGGAACCCTCCTTGTGTGAGAGGTGACAAGAATGACTCTTCCTTAGCTCTGAGTGAAAATGCTTTTGTGTTTAGCTTGTTCTTAACAAAGGAAAAAGGAAAAACCTGAGTAACTCAGATTTGCTTCCCTTACTTTTGCTGCCTATGTGTAAGCTAACTTAAACTCTATCAACTTCCCATTCAGAAGGGATGCATAAGTGTGATCCCCTTACAGTCTCAAAGCCATTCACGTTATTTACACTTGCTTTGCTAATGTCTGGAAAAGTCTAAATTGGTTTCATGTAAATACTGAGGAGTCAGGAGACTGTGCAGACTAACATAGGGTGTGATCTGTTCTGGCTTACAGTTTCTTTTAGCTCCTTAATGCCTGAGTTACTTGACTTAAAACTCTACCATGTACGATTAGATCTTCAGGGCGCTGAATGAGGAAAAGTGGGTTTAATGTCCCGGCTACCCTTTTCTGAACTTCTCCTTACACTATATCCAGCGAAAGAGGCTGAAAGTTTAGCAAGTACTTTGCTGAATCAGAACCCTTTAACTGTTAATGAGAATCCAGCTGCTCCATGGACGTGCTCAGTTACTACAAGTGTTGTTCTCCCCTATTGCATGAGTATGGTCATCTTAGCCCTTCCCCTGTTTCACAGAGGGACTTCTGAGCACTTCCACCTTGTGGTAACCCTCTCCAGGTAATTAATTAGCAGCCTGTTCCTTCCCAGACTCACAACTCTTTTCTTGCTCTGCACAGAAAAAGAAATATAGCGGCATATGAGAACCATGGCAGGGAGGAAAATCACAACTTCATTTTTGATGTTATTGATCTCTCTCCTGCAAAATAACAGCAGAGCTTTGCATGCTCGGCAAATAGTTTTTTGCCTTCAGCTCTGTGTATCCCATTACAAGCTCTTGCTTGACAGATACTCTATCAGATGGCCAGTGCCTTTTTTGATTACCCTTTTGTTGCCGCCACCCCTTTTTTGGTGCTTTGTTTCCTGCTTTCAGCTCTTACCTAGCTTCTCTGAGTGCGGTAAAGCCTGTAGGTCTCAGTCAGGTAGTATTTAGAAAAGGTACAGTCACTCAATTCAGGCAGGAGGCAAAAAGGGCATTTATGAATAAATGCCCCAAAAAGGGCATTTATGAATTTATGAAGTTAGGGTTTTTTTGACTTCTGAATTTGGTCTCATGAATGATGTTAGGTTGACAGGTCTGCTTGACTTAAAACTTATCCACAGAGTAGGTTCAGGTTATGGTGCAGCACTGCAAGGTGTCTTCCGTTAAACATCCAGCTGGCCACAGGACTTAAGGTCCTTCAGTGAGAGTTGAATTAGTCCATGCAGGAGGATGGCAAGAAGACAGGAGATTGCCATCTCCATCCTAGCCAAATCCAGCCCAGCCTGATAGGTAGGGTATCACCTGGAGAGCCAGAAATGTGGAGTGAACTCCCTCTGTCTGAGCTTTCTATGAGCTGCAAGAATTCCCCTCTCCAAGCAGGTGTAGTAGTGTGCTTGGTGAGATTTCACTTTTTCATCCAGCCTATGTGTAAATCTAATCCGTTTGCTTTATAGCACTTAATAAAAAGCAAACATAACCTGAGCCAGGATCTGGAAATGGAAGGAGGGCTGTGGGGAGGTGAAACTTCTCACGTTAGTTTGCACTCCTCGTGCCCAGAGGTTTTTTGTTTGCTATTCTTGGTAAAACAGTAGTGATGCTTTTAGATGGATAGTGATACAGCCCTTAAAACTTTAGCACCTGGAAGTCAACAATAGCTTTATCAGTGCCCCCTTATTCTTTTCACCTTTTCCCCCAAAACTGATGAACAGTCTCATTTCCCAGTGAAGTGAGCCAAGGGGATGAGCATGTTCCAGTGTTGGTGTTTATCTCCCTGTCTGCCTTTTTGGACGACTCCTAACAGATCAAACAGTGCTCCTGGTTCTTAAATCCCCTTCAGCTTCAGTCAGTAATGTTTGTACATGATCCTATGGCACACCATTCCCTAAATGTTGCTTGCAGCTTTCTGCCTGCTTCTGCTGGAGCTGCAGTACTTCCAAGAAACCTGAAGTCACACCAATCCTTTCAAATCTACATGTTATTTGTGATGACCTTTTTTCTCTCTGCAAGCGTCTGAAACAATTCTTACATAATAACCCTGCTTCCCAAGCCATAATGGCAGGCAAAATTATTATTTCAGGATTTTTCTTTTGAAGACGTAAGGCATCTCTAATAAAGGGGAAATTAAGGACACATCTCAAAGATAATTAAATAATAAGAAGCCTGGAAAGGTCAGATACTTGGCTGTAAAAACTTCCACAGTGCTCTTTCCATACAGTGTATCTCTTCATTGATGCCCTGTGAGTAAAAGCTGGCAACAGAAAATTACAGCGTGTAAAGCTAGCTTAGCTTTAAAGCAGGGATGGAATAATTTATTTAATGTTACACTTGAGCTTTTTCTTGGTTTTTTTTTTTTGTTTTGTTGTGGTTTGGTTTGTATATGTACTCTCCTCTTTCAATAGATCTTATGATTGCAAGTGATAATTTGGGTGGGAAAAACAGACAAGCAGACACATATTTTCATTTATATTGTACAAAAGAAATTAAGCCATGTTTGTAAAGATTGCTTCTATGCCAATAAGTATTCATCTCGGTAGAAGTTAGACATCTGAATGTCTTTAATGATCCAGATTTTGTCTGGTTTTGATCATGCTTTAAGGTGGTAGAAAAATGAAGGTAGATTTGTCTTTTTGAAAACCTTTGCCTACATCTGTACTTACATGGGCTGGTAGCCTTGAACTTGCTTGTCAGTGTGCTGTTCGCAGGCAGGCAAGTTCTCTTGATCTGACAGAGCTTGTACAAAAGGTTTATTGATTGGGGTAATTACTTTAGTTTTAGGGTCAAGAAAAGGTTTATTTAATACTGAAGTTAAAGCCTTTTTCTTTCTTTCTGTTATTTCTGTCCCTTTTTTTCAGTTCATTTTTTTTCAGAACAGCAGAATTCTGCCTTAATAACACGGCATATAGTGCTATCTGAGGGTTTCTGGAGAAATGTGTAAAACAGTGCATATGGTTTTCGTTTTTACACTTTTGTATATAGCTCTTTCCATGCACCCCAGACTGCAGGCTAATGTAAGCACAGCTTGCTTTATTCCTGTGTCGTATTACCGAGCTGCTAGAACAGCTCTGTGCAGACTTTTCTTTCCATGAATGCTCCCCTGCTAAAGCACAGAAATAAGGTTGTGGGAGTTACTCGTCCACTTTGGCAAACAAAAGGAGAACCCTTTCTGTACTAGAACAACAGACTTTTTAAAGACTTAATTTTCCAAAGGCTGTATTAAAGTCTATGTGCTTGCATGCAAGACCACGAAAGAGAACAGAAGCCAATAACATCGGTACCTCGGGAGTTACCGGACCTATCTCTCCTTTTGCATAGGGGCTGAGTGGGATGAGAAGGACATAGTCTGTACAGTAACTCCTGGCGTACGTTGACTTTTTAAATGATAACGGCTGCTCTGTGTATTAGATGTGTGACTACTTTCTTTTTCTAAGTGCTACAACAGTCTCAGAAAAAGCATTACATAAATTATGTTAAACTGATTTCTAGAGGGCTTGCTGGGGGCTCTGAGAAGGAACGTGATTTGACCAAGTTTGTGCAGCGAGTCTGCCAGAGGCAGAAACGGAGCCATAAGTTCTGCTTTTTCTCTGGCCCTGCTCAGAGACCACTGAGAGCTCAATGCAGTTGCCCGAGTACAGGCATCTAGTGGCACCTGAGATGCCCCGGGGAACTGAGGGGCATCTCTGCAGGGGGGTAGGTCTGACATAAAGCCTAGAGGAGACTCAGGCCCTTCTGTAGGAGTGGCTGCAGACCAGGCATCATACTTGAGGGCATGTCCCTAGCACCAGGCACCTACCTAATTGAACTTCAGACATCAGTCATTCCAGCCAGTACATCCTCATTTATCAAGCTGGATATATTTGCTAAAGGCTTTGTATAAAATGAAACTTGATCTTTAGTGCACCCCAAATTATAACATTGCCAAGGTTTCATGGCATTTGTTTGACCAAATGAGATCACGTTTGAGGTCCTCTCTCTGTGTGTATGCAAGAATGGTTTGCTTTTTTTTCCCCTAGAATACACCAGCTTACAACATCATTTAAAATGAAACTCAAGGCCAGCTTTAGCCTTGCCTTGAGCTACAAGAGCAGAAATTGTAATGTACTGAATGTGAAGTAACTTCCCGCTTGCTAGTGCAGGTCCAGAAGTTGAACCCTGATGGCTGAATAATTTTTGTTTCCTGTATTAGTTTGTAACAATTTATGAGAGTGGGAAGGAACAAAAAAAAAAGTCTTTGCAATCCCTTGGGCAAATCTGGGATATGAGTTTCATTTACTGGAGCAAAATTCACATTTAAAAATATTCCAGCTGCAAAAAAGGAAAACTAGGGAGAAAAGAAATGTTCGCAAGGTGTCTTTCTAGATCTCCACAGACTTGTCATACATATGTTATAAGTATGGGATTAAAGTGTTATTGTGCTTAGAAGCTGCATTGTAGAAGGAAGAAGAAGGCTTCAGCCCAACAGCTACTCTTTGTTTAAAATAATTCACTGAATTTTTTTTCCTAGCTAACTTCTAACCTCTGATCACATTTAAAAAGATTTAGAACAGAGGGTTTTTTCAGATGATCAGTGTACAGTTCCTTAAAAACTGTACTTCATAGACCTTTTCATGCTTTTAGCATTGCTCACATTCTCAGGGAAGAAAACAGTGTTCCCTGTATATCCCTGTGAACAGCAGAAATACGTTAGCAGGATTTTCTAAAAGTTGGTGAAGTCAAAGGAGATTTTACCATTAATTTAAATGGTAGTATACATAGACCAGTGCCCAAGTGCTTTTGAAATCCCATTACACCTTATGCTTCAACCATCTGATAGCTTTAGATTATAAGGCATTCGGCACTGGAAAGATTTCTTCTTAAAAAGGAAGCAGTAAGAGAAAGGAATGAATCAGTGAGATAAAGCTCTCTCAAAGGGCAAACCAAATTCAGACCAAATGTGCCATAGGCTTCTGAAATGGTTGGGCTTGTTCTCTTCTTTATTTACTCCCCAAACTATTCCCACTTGGTCCCTGTTTCTGTAGAACAGAAGTTCAAAAATAGTGCACAGAAAAGCTGGTTTTGTAGTATTTCCAGCTGGGCCGGGAGTCGAACGTGCTTGAAATAGTGTGAGAAAGACTGACACGGTTGTGGTGAGAGCCATTCGAGTACCTGGATAGATACCTCAAGCCAGGCCTAGAAGCACAAGTACAGACATCTCAAGGGAAAATGTGTTCACATGATGTACTGTCAAATTTGGCAAACTCAGCAGCTCTTGATGATTTCAATAAGCAACCCAAACTGATCCTGAATGCCAAACCTTTTGTGCTTCACCATCACCTTGTAAAATGATCCAGCCTCTAGAGTCACTGCTGGCTAGAACAGCTATTTGCTGTCAGTACACTGATGGAGATGTGGGGTATCTGCCATTGCAAATTGCTTTTTTTTTTAAAGTTCTTACAGAAAAAGAGTGGAGGGAGAATAACATGCAGTTGGATACTGTGATTACTGTACTTCACTCTGACTATCCAGAATCAGGGTTGATTTAAGGAGTAGTTTAAATGACTGCCTGCCTGTTGCCCTTTTCCTAATTTAGCATCCTTATACCTGCATGTGAAGGTTAGAGTTCCACTGGGATATGAGAGCAAAACAGGGTTATATGCATGGATCTTTAATTAAAACAGACCTCCCAGCCTTCAGAAAAAGAAAAAAAAAATCAAAATCTGGCACAACATCAAGTGGCATTAGCAGTATCAGCATCACACTAGGTGCCCTACAGAAGAGGAAACTGTGAAAGAGCACTCAGAAATAATGACTGAGTTTCCATGATGCTGTCAAGACTTTCACATCCCTGGCTGCCAGGTGTGGATTACTTGAGCTAGAAATGTAAAAGCCTTATAAAACACAAATGAAGCAGAAAAATCGAAATCTCAGCAGGTGAGGATGTACCATAAGAAGGAATCAGTCCTTTCAAACTTCAGCTGGGGAAGGAAGACGAGGAGCACGCGAATACCAGACCCAGCATTTCCACGTTTCCTTTGTTTCCAGGGCATTTTTTTTTCCCCTTTCTTTTTTTTTGGCTCATAATGTCAAAGCTGATGTTTCGAGATATCTGAAACCTCTTTCATCCCCTCTCACCTCCGTGTCTCCCTTGGCATTGTTATCACAATTACAAGGGCAGGTGACAGTTCTCTAGGCTTAGAATCCAACCTACCCTGCAGTGAAATTCAATCGAGTAGCATCATTTCTTTGAAAAATAAACAAGACTGCAAGCTCTGCAACTGGGAAGTAAATTAAATGTGTTCACAGAGCTTCAGAATCTTCTTTGCCTTTCATGTTATACTGCCTGACTTCCTATTAAAATTATTGCTAACGTAGTTGGGGCAGTGACAGGGAGCATTTTGGTGAAAGAGAGATGTTATTGCAATGAGCTTGTAGGTGACAGCTTTATCCAGGACAAGTAGGTCTAGGAGAAAGAATACGTGGCTTGCTGAGGTTGTTCTGGTGCAGCAGCAGAGAATAAGGTGAAATAATGTGGTGTCCCTTCACTCTCCCATGGGATGTAATTCATTGTAGGGTGAGAGGGATGCTGTGCTGTCCTCGTGGCCTTTTTGCATTGATGTGGCTCACAGAGAGGATTTCAAAATTAGATATGAACCATGGAATCTGTCTGCTGCCCTGCTCCATGTGCGCTCCCTCCCTCACAGCAAAGCATCTTCTTTAGCCAGGGGAGCGTGACTAGGCAGAAAATAGGTCAGTGGACAGTCAGGAACAATTTCTTTCTATGTGACAATAAATATATGTATTTATTTGGTACAGTAAACAATTCTCCTCTAAGTATTTGTTTTATCTCCAGATTTTTTTTTTATTTTAGTTACTTTTTTTAAATTAATACATGTGTGGAGACAGAGGGTTGATGTTTATAAGGAAAGGGTAGAACTTTTTATTACGCCAATCAGTACGTATGCAGTATCTCCCTGGGTTGGTAGATTAGTAGATGTGGCAATTTACTTTAGGCTGAACAGCTACATACATCTTCTCACAAGCACAGAGCAAAAGATTTTGAGGCCATTTCTTGTGTAGAAGTGGCGTAGGCTACTAGTTGAAGAGGCCAAACAGTGAGGACACCTAAAAAACCTGTCTCTCTTCTTTGCATCCCACTTCTAATATTGAATAGTCTCATTGGTACAACAAGTTTCATTTTCTTTGAACCTTCATTCCAGAAACCGAGATTAGCATTGATTCATTAAAGTATAATTCTTCTACTGCAGTGCTATTCCTACATGTTTCTGACATGAAACACTGCCAGTTCCAGAACAACTCTTTGAGGTTATCGAATGAAAGAGTTACATTTAAATTCATACAACCACACCGCACTGAATGGCATTTAATCAGTTCTTAGAAAGCAGTGCTGGTGCTTATTAACTCCCAGGAAAGCTACTGCCTTCAATTGCCAGCTAGATAACTATTTTTTCTTTGCCAATAGATAGTTGCCTCTAAATTCCTAGGGAATGATGATGCTTGGTGGCAAGTGTAGGCTATAAAATATTTATCTTTAACACACAATTGTGTTACTGCAGCCTCTAATAGGATTTGGTGTCAGGCAAACATCTGCCTTGGCCTCTGGCCCAAAGATATAGAAACAAGCTATTAAGTTGAAAGTTGCATAGTAAATAAATAAGGCGGAAATACTGTTAAAGTAGCTATACCGCTGACCAACAAACATGGTGAGTATATAAAAAAGAAGTCCATCAAGAGTCTAACAATTTGTCTACCTCCTTAATATGTTTATTGTATTTCATCTGGATAAAGGTAATTCATGTAGGTAATTGTAAGCCAGGCTGACAGATCTTTATAGAGCTCACCACAGTAGAGCTGGCTTTCACGGGGCTTTTTGTCAGCAGCGAAGTGGTCCCCTGAGTAGACCATTAGCCTGGGAGCTTTGTCGCTGTCACAGGAGTCAGTTTATGATACGAAGCAAAGGGTGTATTTGTCTGTGCCTTAGATTACCAGCCTGAAAAAATGGGAATGGTAACAATTAGCAATTTCCTATTGAACTCGGTGATAGCCTTAAATGAAAGATAGTGTAGTGTGAAGTCTTATTATGGGTCTGGGTGGGATCGTGCCAGTTTATAACTTCTCTCAGGGTGAGGAGTGATTGCAGTGGGAAAACAAGCAATGAGATAAAGGTTTCAGCCAAGTTTCCCTCAAAATCTAGCAGCTGTGAGATTACTCGTAACTGGAAAAAGTCCCCTGAGACAAATGGCAAAAATCCCAAAGTATCGTCCGCAGCTGTAAGTCAAGATGGTGCATGAAGTAAAGCTGGTTTGCTCCAGACCATGATCTGTGACTTTCTCTGCTTTGATTATTAAAGCTGTTGAGCAGGAAGGACGTTAAAGAGCACTTCAGAAGAAGAGTTTTGCTCTTGGAGAAGTTTAGGCTTTCACACTTAATGAATGTTCTCCATCTCTCATTTTTATGAATCTAGAAGCACTTTTGTACATCCTCCTTTTTCTGCGTGAGGTAGGCTGGACTAGGGTGGGGAATACCTGCTGCCTCAGACAAGGCATTTCTGTACCGTTCTCCAAAAGGAGACAGTGTGGATCTGAAGGCAGTGTGTCTCATTATGTCATTTATTCCTTCTCTCAGACAAGATCTGGATGTTTACAATATTTATTCCGGAAATGACTTGTTTTTTCAGTTGCTAATTAGATTTGAAGCTGGCAGGACAATTACTTCCATACTCAAGCTTCTGCAATCCCCATTTGAAGCCACACCGCCTTAAGTTTTGCTGGACTGTCCCCAGTGTGAGTTGTTTGCTTTTAGGAGGTTTGCTCCTGCTGCCGTTGATTGTTGGAAGGTGGCATGGGAGCTGCATTTTCAATGGTCTCTTTGGACACGAAAGCAAAACCATATGAAAGCATCATGCATCATCCATTGGCTGACCCTCCAGTTAATAATCTTTGCCCTTACTGGCTGGTGTCAATCAGATCAGAGATTTGTAAGCCAAGAGAAAGTTGTGGGAGTCAGACTGAAAACAGGGAACATATATCTCTCTCTAAAAAAGAATTGTCTATGGTCTCACAGTGAACTTTAACAATTAAATAAAACAAAACATTGTCATGATTCTCTAAAGCAGTTCCCATGGCATTATTCATAAAACACCATATGGAATTTCATATATATTGGAAAATATCCTTATAATTATGTGTAACAGCTTACAGAATAAGTTGTAGAATGGAGACTAGCACCTAGCCATAACTGCAGTGACATGTTTTTATTTATTAATTGACAGTTTGTCACCTCTGTAGCAATGTTGACTATGGACATACTTAAAAGACAGATAATTGCTTTGTGCCACTAACTTAAGGTCTCCCTAAAAGTTAAGAGTTCGATCTCTTCTATCATCTAAGTCCCATTTGATAGTAATTAAGCTAAGTCCTAGCTTCTCCAATAGATGCTTTGATTCTTCATTCTTTCTACGGTTCCCCCATGATGACTCCCTAATGTCTTATGCCAAGTCACCCACCACCTCCTGTTTAATTTGAAAGTTAGGTATTAGAGCAGTGTGCACGGATGCGTGTACGCGTACCATGTGTACATTTCAGAAGGGCCAGAAAGTCAAGTCAGCTCTCCAGCTGGCACAGTCTGCAACCGTTGAAACTAAATTGAGTCCTGGGATGAAGAGAGAGGTTTTTATGGGAAGTCTTAAGTGCATATCCTCATCGCTTTTCAGAGCTGATTCTCAGTAGTGAAGAACTTTTGGGAGTGTGCAGAGACCTTAATTGCCCTGAGTCACACCAGGCAAGTTTGTATCCTTAACTGCTAAAAAATGGTAAGTGGCACCAGCCACTGCAGGGGAAAAGCTTCTTTTAACTTCATCTCATCTCTATCAGGCAGGTTATTCCAGGGCAAAGTGAGCTGGTGTAAAATGAGAGCATGTTAGAAATGTTACTTTTGGCTATATGAGAAAAACAAGGAGCATCAGAGAAAGCAATGAAGTAGGATGAAGGGATTTTTAATGGCCTACTCTATTATTAATAGTATAGGGTGGTCAGGCCATAATTAGGAGTTACTGAGGTGCTTCAGTGAAGAAGGTACAATGGGTTTCATTGACCTGTTTTTTTTATTCCTTTTGTGCCAGTGGTATGTACATGGTATGATGCAGTTAGGGCACATTTGGTGAAGAGGAGTCTGGGAAATCAAGGATTGAGGAGATAGTGATATATGAAGTTATATGTGTGCATATCATTGCATTTTTGTAAAGTAAAATGCCAGATCTGTAGATGAACCACAAAATATACGTGAATTTTTTTTGACATGCGTTAGTGTCGGTCACTGTGGATGGGATCTGACCAATTATAGGTGTCTTTGATGACAATATCTACATCTGCACTAGTTGGAGGAGGAAAGGACGCACCACTGGAGTAAAGTTCATTAAATGGATTCACCCTAAGAGTCAGGAAAGTTTGGTTACCTAAACACAGGTATGCTCCATTTCTGTGATCACTCTGAACTTCTGGATCCCATTAAACATAGTCAGTATACTGGACGAGAGTCAGATGGTTTAGCCTAGAGTAGACATCTAATTGATGTACTGAGTCTTGCCCATCTTGTCCTAGCCATCACAAGTACATCAGCTGAACCACACTATAAATGCAAAATATTATTTCCAGTAACAAAGATTACCCTGTAGCTGATGTGGTGCATTGTTACACTTTGGAACAGCTGCCGTGCCTGATGCTACACTGCTTTTTAGATCTTGCTTTGATTTTTATTACTTTGCATAAATACTATTTATTATATTACATAACTATACCAAGAAAGCTGTATGGGTATTTTACTCCTTTTCAAGGACTCAATTTAGTCCTTTAAAGCAAAAGCTTGAAAAAAGCTTTTAAAAAAAGTTTTTAATATACTATAGTTGTTGTCATAACACTAGGAGTCTGTCCTGCATCAAGCACTGACACAGGTATTCCCATTGACTTCCAAGGTCGTGCATATGTAACCCCTATGCAGTGTTACTCCAGCTTGCAGACCCGACCCAGAATGACAGAGTGATGGTGAGGTTTCATGAAAGTACTAAGTACTGTGCTGATGCTGAACAGCGTGGCCCTACTCCTTCTGCTCCCAGTTTTCACGCAGTAGGAAACAGTTCACTTGTTTTTTTCTCTGCTGCATTAATTTTTTTTTGCCACCTTTTGAGCTTAACCAACTCATTGAGGGGTCTGACAAGTGCCAGAACCAGCACAAGAAGAGCGAGCTTAGACTTGTACCTAGGACGAGAGGATTAGAGGGAAAGGGCTGACCTTTTCAGCAACAGGAGCTGTTAAATCTCCTTGCCGGTCTCAGTATCTTGTTTCACAGTATTCACGCTCTGTATGTTCTTCATATGTGTAAGTACGTGTATGTGCATAAATAAATAATTTTTTTTTCTAAATTTCTGTATATATTTCTTGAAGAAAAGGAGAATATAAACATTGTAAAAAAAGCATAGAGAAAAATGCATAGAACAAAGTTATTTTCATTTTCAGGAGGGAAATTAAAACATCACTAAGTCCTGAAGGTTGTATACATATGGGCTAATATTAACTTTTCATTTACAGGATAGATTTGTGTTTATACCTGCTATTAAGTGAGAGATAGTATACCTAAATATCAGTATAAATGCACAAGGCCTGAGTTGCTGTTTCTTTATTCTGGGAAGCATCGTTGCTATTTGTTCGGAATAAAGATGGTAGGTCAAGCCCAAAGTGTTGACTACATGCTGTGATTGTATTTCCATACACTGGAAAGTGAATATCTGCTTAACTATAGAGCCTAAGTGTTAGAAAACTGACAGCAGTTGCTTGTACCTTCCTTGCTTCACAGAGCTATCCGATTATGAGATGCCTGATGCCAAGACTTAAAACATAAATGCTTGAAACTGTTTTTATTATTTAAAACTGCTGTTGCCCTTTATAAATGAATAAATTACACCACGTCCTTTAAAATGTCCTTCAGAAACCTCTGTTGTTTGGAGAACACTCATCCAGAAACATGCTTCCTTTCATTTGTGATTAGAAACTAATCTGCACATCTCTGCTGCAGCTGTTTCTCTTCACTTGCACCGATAGGAAGTTTACAAATATCTTTGCTACCACAAGGCCTTGTGAAGTACATCTGTGAAAGCGCAGTCATTATTCACATGGCTGAGATTTCCACCCCACTCCATGATAGAGGCACCGCCGCTGCCCCTCCTGTATAACTGAATCCAGTTTTAATGTGATACGCATCTCCCTCAGAGAAAATGTGAAATAATAGTGTGGAATGAACCATGGTATTCCATCATCTTTCCCAGCCCCACTCACATTTACTCAGTCTTCGCTCACAGTTTACTCAAGAAAATAAAATTATTTTCATTCTCTTTTTGATATGTAATGTTTACCAGCTTGTGTTCTTTTATGAAAGACAATTTTTAGCCCAAATATTCTGAATTGTCCTCAAAATAAAAGTGCTAGATCACGTTTTGCTTACCTATTAACTTTCCTTGAAAGATGAATATCCAGTGTTTTTGCCAAAGTTAGGGAATTTAAGATGATAACTAGAAACAGAAGAAAGTGTGGAATAGTCTCATTCCTGTTCCTGTTCCTCATTCCAATATTATCCCCAGCACTTTGGGCTCTTTGTATATTATTGCAGAACAAACCAGAAGACATACGGTTAGAAAGAATCCTTCAACAGGCAGACAGGATGAACTGAGGGTCTGTGTTCAGTAACTTCACAGGGGAACATTTCTATCGTAGCTCAGCTCTGTTTGGCACAAATAAATGCCCCAAATTCACTTACCTGAGTCGACAAAATTGGACCAAAGGTGCATGTTCTGCCATGAGAATGGTGTGTATTGCTTCTCTCCAATAAATTCAACAAGGGAAAATGGTTGGAAAAATAAGCAGGAAGAAAAGACGTTTGGCAGTTTTCAGGTACTGAGTGAGGGACAAAGCCTGGTGGGTGCTGAGCAGCTGCGATTTAATCACAGGATTTGCAGTTGCCCAGCACTAATGTGTTACGGTTGAACCACCCATTGGTGTAAATGGATGAGAGCCGTTTAGCGGAGCTCAGACTAATGCTTTCAGCCCCAAGTGCTTTGAAGTTTCAGCTGTCCTGCCATCCAGAGCCCTCCCAAACTCAGAGGTGTTTTCTTGCCTAAAGAAGTATCTGAATTCTCTTTTCTTTTCCAGAATCAGTGGATAATTGTCCCAGTAATTGCTATGGGAATGGAGACTGCGTGTCTGGGACTTGCCATTGCTTCCTTGGCTTTCTAGGCCCCGACTGTGGCAGAGGTAGGAATTTATACTTGATTAACTCTTCCCCTCTCCCCTTCGGTTAACATTTTTCTTGTGGAAATTATATTCATCCCTGTGCCTTTTGCAAAGTACACCTCACCCAGCTTGGGGATGCTGCACTAGAATGGAAACGGGTCAGACCTGTGGATTTGTTTGCTGCTAGTCATGATTGCTGTGACCCTAGCAACAACACAACCCCCCAGCTGCATATGGACAGGCAAAATGTCACATTGGGAATTTTCTCTCTGGAAGTGGCTTTAGAAAACATGACTTATAAATGTGGCATTATTGTTTGTTTAGCAGAGCACTCTATCATTGTGTGGCACGACCCTATAACGCTACTTTCTTTTAAGACATTGATTATACAAAAATTAAGTACCTTTTTCATTGCTGCGGGCCTTGCAAGTCTGCCTGAGCTATGAGTGATCGCTGGCAGCCTGGCTGTGGGGAGCGGAGCACGGTTAGAGTAAGGCTAGGAGTGCAGTAATGGCAGGAAGAACTGGATACTCTGGCCAAAAGTGAAAACATTGGGACGACTGGGAAGGAGGCTTGCCCCAGCAAACAATATAACACATTTTTCTGCTCAAGTGAAAAGTATTTTTAATAAATGGTTTTGGAAGGATTTTCATTTGACCTGAAATTTTTAGGTTATTTAAACATTTAAAAAACAAACTGAAGTACTTTTAGTAAGAACACATTTCAGACCGAGAAATCAAAACGTTGCATGTGGGAAATGCCAGAATGCCGTGCATCAACCTTTTCAAAGCCTTTTTTGGCTCAAACAGTCCAACAAACTAAGTGCAGATTTATAAATTTGGGGAGGGAGGTAGTGTAAAAATTTAGTGCCCACACAAGGAGCTTTGCTAAGGCAACAGGTCAGGCCTTCACCCCAGCCCATTGCTTCTTTGGAAAGCAAGCTGGCTCCTTCCTGAGAGAGAGCGCTAAACTCTGTCCAACCCCATGTCCTCTCCCCCTCCAGCTGAGCTTGGGTCACATCACTGTAGCCCAGCCAAGAGATAAGGACGGCCGCACACCCCGCAGGCGGGGAGCTCTCTGCTGAGGTCCAGGCTAAAACCCCAGAGGTGTTTCAGAGTTCACAGCCCAGTAAGATGGATGTGGCAAGCTGCATCCCTGAGAGCTGTTATGTCAAACTTCTTGCTGACTCAGGTTACACTTGGTTTGCATTTCCTTACACTTGGTTTGCATTTCCAAGCTCCTTTTCAAATCCTTAGAGCTGGAGACAAAAGGAGGGGTTTTTCCATCTCCCACAGCATATTCCTACTCACACCTCCTAACTTTAGGTAGGGGCAGAAGTTCAGGGTTTGTTACTCTCAAGGCTCCCTGTAGAGTCAGTGGAGAAGCAGAAGCTCCTGCACTGTGAGTCAAAATATTTAAACTTTTGTTCTGAATCCACTTTCAGAGGAGCTTACCTCCCTTCATGGGTTATATACCTAGCTTTCTCAGGCACTTCAGCTGAGCCACGCGAGTATCTCCCATTTCACTAGAGTGCTTACTCTGGCTGATATGAACACCTTTTAGTCGACTCTATCCTTTGGTTCAGAATCATCTGGGTTCAGATCACAGATTACTCTCTGCCTTTAGGGAGAGGGAGTAACACCTGGAGTGTCAAAATGATACTTCTGTATGCATTTCCACCCAGTGGGCTTGTTAAATGGATCATCTTGCCATGAGCGTGAGGTACGAGGGCCCCAGCGTTGGCTTCCTGTTGGTTTTCAGGGGAATCTAAGATGCTGCTTTTGACCTACAAATCCCTCGGAGGGCAGCAACTGTGGCATGTGTAAGGCTGCTACAATACCCGTCTGCAGCCATATATCGGTCCTTGTACTGAGCAATAATCCTTAAATAAGCAGGTCTCTGCCCACGTGAAGATTTCTAGGTCATAATTTTCCTGGGTGTTCCTTTGTTTCAATTCAGCCTTGTAATTCACCATCCAAATGGGTGGGAAACTGTGGAGCAGAAAGCCCTTCTGTTTTTGATAATGGTTAATCATTAGCATAATATTAACCAATTATTTTAAACCAAGTAAATGAGAACAGAGGTGTATTCACAGGCCTTTTGGAGGCCTACTTGAACATGGAGATGGTGTTTTAAAGTTCTGTGTAAAGTAAACAAACAAATGAATGATCTTACTCTCTGGTGCTAAACTTTACAAGAAAAGTGGTGTGCGTTGGGGTTGTTGCTACCATAAGCACACTAGAGGATTACTATAATTTTGACATCTTAGGTATTGTTTGTTGGAATCTGAATGATCAAACAATAATTATATATCTTTATATATGGAAAAGAGTTGCACAAATAGCAGTGGAAAAAATCCAGAAACCTCTTTTGTCTTTATTCATTATGGTATGCTACAAAGGAGGTCTCGTTCTTGCCATTGCCTTGACATTTGCAGCAGCAGCAGCACTTTCCAGGTTATGCTGAAGGTGTTCTCCATAGAGGGCTCTGTAGAGTACCAGTCTTATTGCAGATGGCCAGTAATTTATCTGATCTCGTACTGAGTGATCAGCTGTCTTGTCAGAAAACATGTAAGTCTTTCTCAGCAACCTCTCACTGGTTAAAGGCAATTATTCTTTCTTCTTGTTGAAAAGAGCTGTAGACTATCCTCTTCCAGTGCCTTGAAAGAACAGGCTCCATTACTGAGCATTTGAAATTTGAGATGGGGGAGGCGGAAAATTCCATCAGCCTAGCTGAGAAGTGAAATTACAGAGTGAGTTTGCTGTGAACCATGTACGCAACAGAGTGTATCTTAAACAATTAATGTCTTGTATAAGTAGATATGATTCTATGATTCTGTGATTCTATATCTCCTTGCAAATGATGCACTGGAAACACACCACTGCAATGTGCTTCCTTTAAAGTGAACAGAGGGCTCCTTAGTAATAACAGTTGCCAAATTCCTTTCTTTTCTAAACCTCTTTTATCTTGGTCAGGCAAATATAGTTCACTGCATATCAAACTGGCTTAACAGTCAGAGCTGGCAATGCTTTGTATTTTATTGAGGTTGCTATAATTCTGCAACACTTAAACCGACTTGACTGTAAGGACACATGGAAACAACACAGGATGTGCATTGTGCGATTACTATCTGAAAAGGTGGGAAGAGAAGGAGAGGAATGTTTCCCTTAACCATGTTAATACCTCTTCCCACATATAACCAGAGCCAAGAACAAAGCAAAAGAGGTACATTGTATTCATCACATTCCTAACGCAGTTGAATTAAGCAGCAGACTGGAATATTCCTTTCACATTTGTCCTGCATAAAAACATTCATAAATTGCCTTTCTGAGGGGCAGATGAGAAACCCAGCTGCTCTCACATAAGGATGATGTGCAACAGTGAACAAGAGAAGTCTGTGTTGAATATATGTCCTTGCAGCTGAGTTTCAGGAAAACGAAATGGAAGAGAACAGGGCTTAAGCAAGAAGTTTCAAGGGACAGTGAACAGGGGAAGGCTATTGTTTCTGAGGGACAGAAATCAGCCACTTCCTTGGAAAAATCAGAACAGAGGACAAAAGGAGCATAAGATGGCAGGTATGGAGAATGGAAAAGGGAGAAAGCATCATCAGAGAGGAGCTGAAGGAAGCTTAGAGGGCAGCGATTACCAAAGCTTTGGTCATGGAGGCTGGGGTCTGGTCCTTGATGCCCTCTCCTTCCTTGGGGAGCCTGCTCTGTATCGTTCAGTTCATCGCATCCCACTCTGCCTGACATTTTCCCAGTTTAGCTCAGAAAATGCTTAATCCTGGGATCCATCATGCCACAGCTTGAGCTTGTCATCTTCCTCTTCTCCCCTTTGTCACAGAGAAGAAATCCTGTATCTGGTTGGCCTTGAGAATCAGCCGACTTTGCCAGAAACAAGGACAATTAAAAAATCCTTTATAAACTGATACAAAGGTCAGAGGATAGATTTGGAGAACTTTTATTACAGGGAGCTTGGAAAGACTAGAGGCCAGTTTTGCATTGTATCTGATGACGAATGGAGTCCAGCAGAGGTGATAACCAAAAAAGGTGGCTGGAGATTCAGTTGATGGTATGACATGAGCTAAATCAGGGAAATAGTCTCATCGTGGCATTCTGGACTCTGAGAAAAGCAAATGAAACCCGTAAAGCTGAGAATTACAACAGAAAAACAGGGGAGTGATTTGTGTACAGCTAAGGTCCACAGCAGAGGCAGTGTCAAGGAAAGTAAGAAGTCTGGCAGCAGGTCAGGGATAGCGCTAAGCAATCTAAGGTCAGTGGTGCTGCTGAAAGAAGACACCAGTACATTGAAAAGTCAGAATACAAGAAAATTCTGAGTTTAGTTAGTGAAAAAAAGTATTAAAGACACAAAGCAAGGACTTATTCTAACTCAAGAGTACTGTTTGTTTGTTTTAAACATTCATAGTTAACAGCTGGGTGTCATCCATGTAAAAGAATTGGTTTTGGCAAAGAAAAGAACAACATATCCCACTGAAGACTGTGTATGAAGACTATAAATCCCATGCTGGACTTGTGCTCTTTTTTGAGGTGAGAGCTGTGAACAGTTGTGTTTTAATGTGATTTCTATTATCTTTCCCCAGCCTCCTGCCCAGTGCTGTGCAGTGGCAATGGGCAGTACATGAAGGGGAGGTGCTTGTGCCATAGCGGCTGGAAGGGAGCAGAATGTGACGTCCCGACGAACCAGTGCATCGATGTCTCCTGCAATAACCATGGCACGTGCATCATGGGGACCTGTATCTGCAACCCAGGATACAAAGGCGAGAGCTGTGAAGAAGGTATTTGCAAGATACATTCAATTAGCCTTTTGCTTTGATTGTGGTTATATAATTACATGGATGGACACAATTCAGAATAGGACCGGCACTTATACAGAACAGTAATAGGCACCTTAGAGATACAATAGATGGATGCAACATAAAGATGATATGTTGTAATAACTTGTCGTTAGCTATCATATTTGTTCAATAATTGGATGAAAAGCCATCAAATGCTTCAGATAGACAAATCTAGTTGAAAGACCAGAGCATCTAATCATACATTCAAATGTTCTTATTAAAGCATCATTTCCATTTACACATCTAAACGTATAATTACTTTTACAGTGCTTTCTTCTCTGCTATGCTATGCCAAGCAATTTCAGTTGCTTACATGCACAAAATGGTGGTGTGTGAGAGAAAATCCCTGATTCTTGTCAGCTTTAAAAGCTTAGAAATTCTCAGGACTTGAATTAAATTCTGCTTCAAAATCAGGTATTATTTTAATGGCTCTTCCATAGCTTTTTTCCCACATTAGCCCCCAAACATTTTTCATTTATATTTAGATTTGTGGCTCAGAAATATGATGCCTTTTAGCACTTATCTTTAATCTTTTTGTGTAGGAAGTCACCTGCCACCATAAACCTTTATCTTCCTGAGTCTGTGACTGCTTCTTATTGCTAAATGAAAAAATGTAAGTGTACAAATGATTCGGACAGTTATAAAAATGCATCCAAAAGTGCCTGATTTACAGAATAATGTTTAGCACTTTTGAAAATTATTCTCAAAATTCTATGCAGATGACCTGAAAAATAATTATGTTTAAATTATGCTTCTCCAAATGCATATATAAGGCCTCTGCATCACCTGATAGACTTAAACCATCCATTTGATACATGTATAAGAATCACTATGGCTTGAATTAATTTATGGTTGTCTTCATGCATGTGGGATAAAGATTTATCTGAAATGGCTTTATTTTACGGACAATGAAAATAGGCTGAATTGGATTCAGACGTTCAAATGGCATCTAATCTAGCAATTCTTTTGATGCGTTAAACGTATTGGAGTGGGACATCTCTGATGTAACACGGCTTCAGTGTCAGTAAATGTTAGAGATGAAGACAGTATCAGCACTGTAACAATAAGCCGTCTCTTGAGAAAGCTTCATTTTGGCTTAAGAAAACACAATTCAATGAAGCCGTGGGGCATGCAAAACCCAAAGATGGTGACTGCTGAAGTATCTTTAAAGCATCTCCGTAGAGCTCGTATTTACTAGATCATATCTTTACTGCATAAACAGAAATGAAAAGTTCCTGATTTTGCCTCCAGCCAGACGTGTTTAATGTGTGTAAATCAGAGTAAGATTTGCCCTTTTTCTAACAGGAACGTTTTTTCTCTGGTCATGTTTAAAGCAGAAAAGCCAGGCACTACTCAGTTATTTTACGTTATCACTGTAGCGGGGGACAGTGTCAGTCCCACTAGGTAAAAACTTGGGAAAAAAAAGAACAAAGAGAACATGATTTTTCTTATGAGCTGTTTAGTATTTTTCCAAGTATGCATTTGTTTTTCATATTCAAGGCATAATTTGTATTGTGTTGGGGGGGGGAATTAACTCAAAAATATGCCATGTGGGAAATCTTCAGGACATATATATATATATTTAGATCTAGTAAAAAAGTTGATTTATACTATTTTTTAAATTGCTTTTGCTTTTTAATTTCTCTTTTAAGAAGGACCATCTGGTATTGATTACTTTTTGTTATTTCTCAGTTCTCGTAGCTTCACTGCTTAGTCCATGTTTATAATGGGTTTTCATTCCAGGGTTTCTTCTGTCTTTTCTTTTCCCCCCATAGAAGTTCAGCAATGTTTATAAAACATCAGCCAACAATCTTACATGAGTTTTTCTTTTCTCCTTCCTTATTTTATTGGCCCATATTTTATAAAGCATGGGCTAAGCCAGCTAGACATTAAAGGGAGGGGAGCAAATTTAAGCAGTGAAAAATGAGAAGTTACTCTTTGGGTACCGAATAAGCCTAATAACTTGTGTGATCAATGGAGCATGAAGCATATTGGGGAAAAGTGTAGAACAGGCACTAGCCTTGCTTGCTGCATGATTTATCTCCCTGGCAAAGGTTCTGCACAAGGCTGAACTATAAATGGGGCATTTTCCAAGCAAGAATTAGACCATTTGGGACATTTTCCAAGCAGCAACACAGATAGATATATGCAAAACTCTCTTTTTTTTTTTCTTTTCCCAAGTATACTAGATTTTGTCAGCTCTGCCCTCCTGCCCTGCTCCCCATCTCCGCTTCTCCCAGAGCTGAGCAGCTAAATTTGTCAAGCAGAACTCCCTAAAAATATACCATTGTACTCCAAATCCACTAAGAAATTGATTAAGAAGAAAGCAGAAGCCCATAATCCTGTCCCAAGGCCCTGCCGATGGTGCAGAAAGCCTAAAGAGATACAGCTAGTGAGGCTGAGATTAAAGTAGCCATTGTGTGTGACATTTTCTGAAAGGGCTCATTTCAACATGAAAAATGGCCTTGGGATTATGATAAATGGGGGGTTCTGACATGCACATTCCCCTCCTATAATCGTCTGTGTTAGAGCTGAGATAGCAGATTGTCTGCCTCCTGTGATGGAGCCCCCTGTAAAACTCACCTTTTTCCCAATTGACCTTCAGAGGGGATGATTAATTGCCTGGAGGTAGCCTCTTGTCAGTTAGCCTGTGATCTTTGTTCTCTATGTTCAAACCATCTGCTGAGAACGTACAAGGCTGCTAGTCCGTTTCTTAGTCCTTTTCGTACTTATTACTGCTGAGAGAGAACAGGGCCAGGGCTCCAAGGGTCTCATGCTAAAATTGGCACCCTAGCTCCCAGCTCGCTAACAGTGAAGGAGATTTATAGACTTATCCTTTCCAGCCTCTTACAATTTTCGAGGATTGTTCCAGCTATGAGCAGGGCTCCAGGAATCAAACAAAACAGAAAATGCTCTCGCATGCCTTGGGATAGTAATTGCTGAGCCATTACTTGTCAGACGGAGAAGGTTTTGAGAATCCAGGGAATTATCAGAGCAGCTGTTGTGTTTCCTTTTAAGGTTTCTGGATCTTAAACAGGTCATTGGGATTCTTATTAGCTTTTACAGGGGCGGGGGGAAATGAACCACAAACCTGCTGCGTGAGCGGTGGCCGTGTTCTGCTCTTCTGTATTAGAGCCAGGAGCTGGACAGCTTTCCCCTTGCTGCTTAGCCAGACTGAGACTTGTCACTGGTCCCCGGGGCACTGCCACACACCATTTCAAGAGATGGGAAGAATTTCTCTAGTCTGTCTTATATGCTTTTATATATAAATAGATGATCAACTCCTCCAGTCCCTTTTTGGGAGGGTGTCTGGTGCGTTTCATATTTTTTGATTGCTGGGTGAAATTCCCCCGTGGGCAGAGGAGCTGACAGTAACCCAGGAATCAGGCAGCAGTACATTCGGGCTTTTTGTGCACATTGCCATACCACACGCCTAACTGAATGGCCTCCCATCTTGTTAGGGAAGTGCCTCTTGGCAGGGGCGGGGGGCGGGGGGAAGCTATTTAAAAAAGAGTATTAATTGATCAAAAATAAAACCAGAACACCCCAATATCCAAACATATATGATTTTGTTTTAATCCTTACTCCAGCAAACTGTCCAAGGATATGTTTAATATGAAATTTATGTTAAGTGTCTGTGAAACCTGTATAGATTTCAGCACATTCTTCAATTTAAGCATGTATTTTGCTGAGTAGGGACGTCAACTTCTGCTGAGTCTTTATGTAAAATTCTCTCTTAGAAAACTAGAGCTCAGCTTTGAATTCATTAGTAATAGTAATTTAGGTTATTCTAATAGAATAAATGGAGGCACAATAGGTGTGCAAGAGAATATTATTCTTATTCTATTCTTAACTGATATTAGCCGGTTCTTACTGGAAAGATAATTTATTAGTGTAGGCCTGGATAAAAGAATGGATTTAATAATTAAATTTTTCTCTGTTTTTCATGTAAGTGGTTTATGTCTCACTGCCTTTTTGGGACACTATCTTCTTGCAAGAAGCATCTGTTTTGTGCACAACGGGGCTTTGCTTTCTGGCTGGAGCCTTGAGATACTAAATAAATAAGTTTGTGTAGATGGCAATCTGATAGCTTTTTTCCTGAAATTCCCATTTGCTTTCCCTGTCTGCTTCCTCTTCCTTCTCGCATTTAGTGGACTGCATGGATCCTACCTGCTCGGGACGAGGCGTGTGCGTGCGAGGAGAATGTCACTGTTCGGTTGGCTGGGGAGGAACAAATTGTGAGACCCCAAGAGCCACTTGTCTGGACCAATGCTCTGGTCATGGGACCTTCCTCCCAGATACTGGACTCTGCAGCTGCGACCCCAACTGGACTGGACATGATTGCTCAATCGGTAACGTCAGCGGTGACTTACTGTTGTTTTTTATTTTTATTTAAACTTTGTAAAATATTCAGACTTAGATCTGCAAAAAGAGTGCTACAAATGTGTTCCAGTAAGGCACATGTAGGGCATGACTGGAAGCAGAAATGCCATAGCTCAGCTACATAAATAATTCTACTTCCATTGCTGAGCATAGAGTAATATAATAAATAACCCCATTAAAGCCACCTAGGCTTGCTATTGTTCATTATATTGCTATGAATGTAATTGATGGTCTACATATAACTGCTTGTTCTGGTGTTAGTTCTTGATGAATCCCAGTAGCCACCAAAGGGTCTGTTTTGATTTTTGGGAGATGACTAAATATTCTTTAGGTGGCTGTAAACAAGAAGGAAGAGGTGACAATCCTTCAGGTCTCATTTCCCTTCTGAATTCAAAGGCTGTGCTTTTCTAGGCTCAGCTAGAGGAGGATGAGTGTCACATGAGGTTCATATTAAAAGACTGTAAGCACTGTCGTCTATCAAGAAAAAACTAAGTGTACTGAGTAGAAGTATTTAATAGTACAAGCACCTACCAAGAAGACAGACTTTTACAGGCAGTTTTGTGTAGAGGTTTGGAATGTGACCTTTGTTCGTTCCTCAGGTGAATGGGCATCTTGCTTAAAATCTGCATCAGGTATCTGAAATTAAGGCGAAAGAAAAACTATTCAGGAGCCTTTTATTTTCTTCCAAATGCAGTTAGCTTTTAGATGCCACGCTGAGAAATGCTATAGCATATGAAATACTCAGAACCTATGGAACATTAGTCTTTTGGCTTTTGTGCTGTATATTGTGCTCACAAACAAGAGACCACAGCAATAACAGCTTCTTTACCTTACACAGCTGGGGTGGAACTAGGCCAAATATCCAGGGGAGCTCAGTATGGGCAATGAAATGAAATGAATTTTCAGCAAAGTGACCAAAAAAACTATTAGGTGAGTGGATATAGTAGAAAAATTACGTAAACAACATTTTCACTGAGGAATTACTATCACATGTAAAGAAAATCGGGTTAACTGCTTGCAAGTGTTTTAAGAGGGTAACTTCCAAGGATGGGGCAAACTGAATAAACTGGTACAAAGGATATAAAAAGAAAACCTTTCTGACAGTCATCATTTAGGTTAGATGTTAGAAAGCTTGTCATAAAGTAAAATTGACCTGGCTGAAGAATAAGCAAAAGAGGAGGCCTACTTGCCTGGGGCTAAAACTAGGTTGATCAAAACTTTTGCAGATGTAGGGAGGGAAGCTATCCTGCATTGATAGGAGGATAAATTTAGTGTCAGGTTTTTCCTTTCCCCATATTAACATCTTCAGTTCCATACTCTATGAGTTCATTTATAAGATCACCGTAAGGGGAAAGGTAGTAGTGTATTTCTAGTGATTTTGTAGCATAGTTCATAATTGGGTCATTATTCTGAGTTTATATGGAGGTTTGGGGATTGCAGGGATGGATTTGGAAAAATGTTCATTTCTACACGCAAACAGAATTCACTTTCCCTTTGTTAACCTGCAGGGTCATGTACAGATGATTTATAAGCTTTCCTTATACTGCTTTTATAAATCCATCTACTGCAAACTTTCTTTGGCAGTGTGAGGTTATTTGAGACAAACTTGAGCATCATTCCAAGACCTTTTTCCTCACCAAGCTGCTTGTAACATTCAGGTTATTGTGCCTCACAGCTAAAATCACAGCTAAGGTGATTTGTAAACTTCCATTTCTAACCGGGACCTTTCCACTGAATTGATGGCTTGATTTGAAAGACAGATTTACTCACAGGATGTGTGGTACTCTTCTTGCATGATTAAAATAGAGTGAGCAAGCATGTTAGTACATGTAACAACACACTGCCCAACCCAGTGGGGTGGAGGTTCTGTAGAAAGGACTAAAGGGGCCAGATTTTTATTGTCCTATAAAACAGGACCGAACAGAACAGAATTATTAAGTGAAAGAATTAAGTACTTGCATAAATCAACCTCAGCTCAGCAAAGCAGTTAGGACTGTGTTCAGTGCCAGTGAAATCTATAGAACTGTGCCTACGTTGGGCTAATGCCAAGGACAGCCCCTTTCGTAAACCACACTGAGAAGCAGACCCTGAGAACAGCATAATCATCTGGAAACTCGGAATAAAATATGAGGAGGCACAGTGGGTTTTCCAGCTCTGAACACCTTGAAGTCAAGACTGATACCTATCTGAAATGCTGTATGCTGTATTAATTTAGAAGGTATCAGTCAGTATGGAAGCAGCTAGGTGAAAGTCTGTGGATTGTCATATATAGAAAGTAAAACTAGGCTATCTTTGAACCTTAGGCTCAGTCTTTCAGCTAAGTAGGTAGATTTCACCTCCCTTTAGCAAGAGTCTTGGAGGAACACAGGTTGCTGCATAAAACCCTTAGTTTTCACAAGATAATAATATTACAGAGATTTCTGTTTCCTGTTTATATTATCTTTTTTCATTCCACTTAGCCTGTGTCTCAGAGACAAGCTGTGCAATTCAATGTCTTGTGAATTCTACTCTGCACTGCATTGTAGGAAGAAGTAATGATACGGGGTTTTTTTGCTTCATGTGTGCGCCCACTGCCAGTATGTCTTGAGATAGGGCTGCTGCCGTGCTACCTCAGATTTTTCACTCTGGAAAAATGTTTCTTAAACATGCGAGACCCTTTCATGCAAGGGACAGTTTCTTAGGATTCCCTTTCCCTCAGTATGCACTTCTTTTTTGGTAGATTCCCACATATAAAAAAAGTCTTTTAGAGAAAGATGCAGAGATAAGTCCAGCGATAACCCGTACTGAGCAGCAAAAGTGGCATTTTGATTTCTCCATGGGAGAATTAAGACCCTTCCCTTTTGCATATTAGTACTGTTGCACAAGCAAGTACAAAAAGGTCCTTTATAACCCAGTTCAGCTAAAAAGTTCAAGGCAATGCTTAGTGCAAGAAAAATAATTAAGGAACAACTCATCCTAACCCCTTTTCTCCAGGGTCTGCCATCACAGATCCTCTGTATCCCAGGCTTTTGGCATGCTATCTCCCTTCACCTCTTAATGAGCCCTAGCAAAGGACTTCATTCTCCAAGTTCTGGCAACTAATGAAGCCATTATAGGGCAGCTCCCTTAACCTCTTATTGTCCGAGTGTAGTGGGAAGAAGGAAACGGCCTGTGCTGCAACGTGAAGCAGAACTTAATATGTGATATAGTCTCACTCTTGACCTGTTTGAACTGGACCAAGTATTTCTGGCTAATCAAGAGGCAACAAACCACGTACCGTAAGACATATTTGCTGAGTGCAGTGAAATGAATAGGTGAGTCAGGTTATCTGCATTTGGGGAACGCACCATTTCCCAGAGAGATCCCACTGATGCATCAGTATAATCCCAGGCCCATCAAAACAGTATTATGCTTGGATGCAAAATAATTCTTAAAGGAATTAAGTTATCTGGTGTTGTCCTTCACTCTCCTCAAATTTAAATTAGTGATTTTCACACTGTTCTCTGTTTGGTAGTTGACATCTTGACATGCATAATATTCACTAGAATCATCGGGAAGTTGATTATACAAAGCAGCAATAGAAATTATGTTCTCTGTGTAATAAGTGTACTGACTTTTTCTGGGCAGCTGACAGTGGTTATACATTGACCTGCATACAGATCAGGATTCCTTCTCAATCACTCATTCATAATGACTCACTTTATGCATGGTTGACATCCAGTGCAGTACTTCAGACCTTTAAAAGTACACTGGAGAAGAGCAGTAACAGGAATAGTATTTTGTATATGGTGGTCCTAAAATGGCAGTGGAGATATAAAATCATGGGCTGTACATTTAATGATAAGAGCTGGGAACTGGAAGCTGGGACTCAGTAAAGAAGTTAGAAGTTATGATGTTTTTCTTCACATTTCGAAAAGGCTAAGAGAGCATGCCTGGCCAGAGACTGAGGCTGAGCTTGCATGACCATATCTCATGAAATCCAGTAGTTTGGTCTTATTCATAGCTTCTGTCACCACTTCTGCTGCTAACAGTGTTTTCTGAGGATATGTCATTTGACTTTATGACTGCCCTTTTCCCCCTCTGTGACAGGGAGGAAATACCGCTTCCCAGTGACTTGTTGCCAAACTTTGTTACTAAGGTCTATGATCACAAAGATATTTAGGCATTTTAGCAAATGTAGATTATGTAACTCTACTACAGTGTTGCGGAGAGCTTCTTCTCAGCTTCTGAGACATCCCACTGTCTAGAGCTGTCTATTGAAAAGCTGCCTTAAGTTCCTAAATTACTTCTGTGGCACATACAGCAGGTGTCTCCTCAGTCTGAGAAAGCATTGGATGTGCTCTCTCACTTCTTGGAAGAGTATCCCAACTACCAGGTCAATGCAGATGCTACAAGCAGCCACCTCAAAGAAAAGAATGAACTGGTTGGGCCGATCCAAAGGGATGCCAAAGTTGAGGACAGGAGTTTCATGCTCTGAACTTTAAGGTCAGCTGGGCATCATTCTAGAGCACAGAGTTCCTGTCATTTGGGAAGGAACAGAGTTTCAGACCATCCATCTCCTTGGCATTTCCTGCACTGCAGCACTCATCCTGGCCACACTTACTCTGGCTAGAAATGTTATAAATATCTTTAGTGGGCAGAAAAAAAAAAGGGGTTGGATTCATGCCCAGTTCCATGCCATCCCCTCCTGCTTTTAGGCTTCTCATGACAGTACCAATTTAGTGGGATAGTTGTCCTAGAGCAGAGAAACCTCTGCAGAGGGCTGTTAAGATTTTAGTTAGGTGGAAACCCTTGAAAAAGAGCTTAATTGATTCCTCATCGATTCAGCTGCCTTCTTCTTTGGGTGCTTCACGTTACTTTGGAGCAGTCTGGGTTTCAGCTTTTGAGAGATTCTCAGTTCTGCCAAATAACTGTAGAAGACTCAACAGGCATCATGATCACAGATTCCTCAGGAGAGAGGCAATTACAGAACTGTGGCATTTAACATGAAAAATAGGAAACCCCCTCTTAGCCTGTGTGATTAGTTAAAAACAACTTAGGAAGGGCTTCAGACTGTCAGGTAGTGATCACGGTACTTGCAGATATGCCTAGATAAACCTGGCCTCCAAGCACAGTATTCATAGAGCTAGCAGAAGACCAGGTATTTACCCACCAGTTGTAAAACTGTCCTCCATGGCTTTGCTGCTTTTGGTAGGCTGAGAAGCTGGATTTAAAATAAAAGTAGCATGGTGTGTGTATCCATGTCTCTGATTGCAGGGAAGCCATATTCTTATAAATTATTGCACAGCACATTGAAGTCAATGTTTACTTTGCAGGAGTATGGGTCAGTTCAAGTCCATTCACAAACAATTATTAGATTTAGCTGATTATTAGATTAGCTGATTCTGTATCAGCTAATGGTAATGACTGAATTTTTTAGTACCAATTTAGTTGTATAAATTAACAATGGAGAAAGTCTTTCAGAGAGAACCCGACAGAGTTCCCCACCACAAAGTTGTACAGTTCACTGAAACAGGCATATTTTCTGTATTCCAATTAGTAGATAAGGAGACCAAGAAGAATGAACTTTTGAAGAGGAAAGCTAAAGCAAATGCACCTTTACCTTCCAATGTCTTTTTTCATCAAGAATTGTGCAGGAGATTATTGCACACACACACACAGACACACAGAAACACAGCTTTCATGTATCTTACCAGACAACGTCATATCCTATTGGTCAAACAGCACCAGGATTAACACAACATGTGTGATAAAAATTTATTTCCTTGGGCTTATTGGTGTCGACCTTACAAAACAAACTCTCCTGTTAAATTCATGTCATGCCCAAGGCCACCAAGATAAAAATCCATCCTTGGAAAATGTTCCTATAATTCCTCCTTTAAACCATCATTTTCTTCATTAAGGGGTAAAAATGTCTCTGTAAAAGATAGATATTACATCAGCTGTCACATGATACAGGCTTGTATCTTACTACACACTAGGGCCCCCTTTAATGCCTAAGAAATCACTGATTTGTCTTTTTCTTAGCTTTAAAACACGTGGGGAAGAACAAGAGAACTAAACCTCAGGATACAACACCTGAAATTGATAAACATCCATATATTTTATATCTTAATGACTTAAGAAAAAGATATTGGGCACAGCTATGTAATCAAATGCCACTTTAAATGATCTTCCTTCAGCTTGTAACTTGTTCATCTCGCTACCCGTGCAGTGTAGTGAGAAACATTAGTCTGGGGCAATTGTATTACGGGAGCACAGGGTCTTCAAAGCTAGGCTTCAGAAGATACCATCAAAACCTGTCTGGCTCAATACTAAAATTGCAAACCCACTCCTGAAGGCCTTACCTTGGTCCTTTAACAGTCATTGAAGGCCAGGAAATGTTTTGTACCAGCAGGGATGTCGTCCTCAGCCTTGCAGAACCATAACATGCTGATTTGTGAACTTATGATCTTCCCCATTTTATTTGCATGGAGAGAAGTAAGTTTTCTCTCTGAGGGTATAAAGTATGTGCAGCCCAGAGCTGTTGCACAGGGCTATCACAGGCTCTGCCTGGCAGATATCTGCTTTGTGAATTGTGATGGAGTAAGTGAATCCACAGAATCAACAGTGTTAACAAGAACTATCATTGTGCAAAACATAAAGTTTTTGATGTAGCTGGGATTGTGAGTACAGATTTTAGCCTACCCATTGCCAAGATGAACTTATCCTTTAAAGTCTTCTAAGATTGTTATTAAAAATGCAATAAAAGACTAAAACCAGAAAAAAACCATTTTAAATAAAAGTCTTCAGAAAAGCTTTCTTCTGAATACCCTTTTACTCCCTTTCCCTTTGTTTGTTGAAAATGTGTATAAGGAGACCCTGGTGTGGTGGAAAAAAAGGTAGTAGTTGAGATGGGCTGTAGTTATTTTTGTGGGGAGTCCAATTCTTCAAAAGTCCAAATATCTTTGTGGTCAGCAGATGAGGAAATACTAAAGGGAGGGAGAAAACTCCCAGTAAGATAGAAAATACAACTTACGTTTCAAATATGGATTCCTACTTACAATCTGATAGTTGAGAAATTGTCTTAGCATATTTCCCTGGCCAACCAGAGATCCATCAAACTTCTGTCAGCTTCGGGATGTGTTTAGGACCTTACTTTTAGCCACTTCTCTGCTGGCAGCAGTCCATGCAGTCTTGGTCAGATACAATGACCAAGGGAGAGATTGAAGCAACTGAAAACTTGCGTTCTAGCTGTCATTTCAAACTTGGCCAAACCAGTGGAAAGGGTGATATCATCAGTCTGGCTCTGACCATTAGATCACAAAACATTTGGTCTGATTAGGTCATGTCTCAGGCTGAGAATAGTGTACGTCCACTGGTGTAACAAGCAATCCCTGGTCTTCACTGACCTTAGGCATACTGTGATGAGTAAAGCTTCTTTCTCTCCTATCAGCTGTACCAGCATCAGTGCAAATTTATGGACCTCCTCAAAGGGCAATGGGTAGACTATTCCATTCCCTATTTGTTTTCTACAACAATTAGGGCTAATTCCCAGCATGCCAATTTTAGTTCAGCATTCTTCCCTATCTCCAAATGTGACCTCAGCAGTCACACCATGAGCTCAAAAGTTCTTTTTGTTTGGATCAATTATGCTTTGTGTTGTGGACTTTTCTGACTGAAAACAGCAGTGATGTATGGGACTCTGTGGTGTTCAATTTAACTTGGCTAGTTTGAAGAATAGATGTTTCACAGCACCACAACAAGCTGTTAAATTCCATTATTAAAACAGGCTACCGTTAAAATAGCATGTTTTGAAGATGGCTAAGCAATTAGCATGTTTGCTTGTATCACTGAAAATTTATGAGTCTCAGATGACGAAATTTTGGCTTATTCTCTGACTGCTTTTGAAAGGAGGAGCCTTAGAGTCCTTACAGTTTCTGGACTTATATCATGCCAACATGGGGGCTGGTCATAATTTAGCCCCTTCTCTACAGTAGGATATCTGTCATGAAATTGCTGCTTTTTAAAACAATATTAAGTCACTTATTTGACACAGTAAGTGTAATCCAGCTGTCACTGAGGATGAAACTACTATCCTGCAAGAGTGATGTGAACTGGTTCTTCAAGTTCTTTTGGAGATAAAACCAGTTGATCAAGCCAGCTGAGAATCTGGAATGTTCCAGTCACTACGTGGAGTAGGTCATGCTCATAAAACCGTAGGAATCTGTGTGTATTTTTGCAGGCTTAGAATTGCTCTATGGCAGTTTTGCAGCTTTTGAACTGAAGATACATGACATTCAATAAGTTTGGCCAATCAGTTTGTAGCCAACTCACACAAGACCGTGTAGACATCCTCTTAGTTTTGTGAGTTTAGACCTCTGCTTCTGACTAGTCCCTCTTTTAACCAGAATACCGCTGGAATATCAGCAGGGTCGATACTTGTGTGTAGGCAGGCTCTGCCTGTGATCTAGCTTGATTAGGCTGGATCAAGACTGTCCTCTCATACCTCACTCATTTGGCTCAGCAAGGATGGTCGTAGGTTCCATGTCATGGCTTCTCCACTTGCATTCAGTCAATCCCATGCTGTTGTTGGTGAATAGCTCCTGTGACTGTGACTTTACACTCTGAACCAGCTGGAGCTCATCATGATCAGAGCTTCTGCAAAGGTTTATTGGATGTTTTCAGCTTCATCAAATTGTGTTTCATTCCATTTTAGAATGACTGAGATTAAATAATAGGCAAAATAATCTAGGAGTCAGTAAAACAAAATAACATAAAAAATGAGCAAGCAAAAATAACGTAGGACCAGTGATTGTCATATAGTGGGTCGGTGTCTATTGAAGGCCAGAAACCCGTGATTTAATAAGCTGTCTGAAGTGGATGCACTGGATTTAGTATAGCCTTTCTGCCCCCTTCCAAGTTACAAGGTGTTCATACTCTAAAAACTATCATCACAATTTGCACGAATGAGCACCTTTCTAATGTTCTTGACAGATGAAAGTTTGAAAGGGCTTTGGAGAGAGCTTTGCTGCTTTTCCGTCAAGGTGATCCTTCCAGGCAGTGTTGAGGCACATGGACAGCACAGCAGACACAAAGCCTTTGGAGCAGCTGCTGCTGCATCCCACTTGTGTGGACAGACAGACATCTAACTTCTGGATATGGCAGCCCAGCATGTTTCATACATGTTCTGTGTCTCCCTTTGAAAAACATTAATAACAATAAAATTTCTAAGTTCCTTGGTGAAATGTTGTCTGAAGAAAAAGGAAACCATGTTGGGACTGTCTGTATAGTAGTGCTGAGCTCTGAATAAGGGAATCCCAAGCAAATCTAGCTTGTGATTACTTCAGCACACACATTTGTAAATGCTCTGTTGAATTTATTTTAGACAAAACCAAACTCTACAGAATTGGAAAATAAATTAGTTCTTTTTAATGACTGTAAGCATGAGCAAAAGGCTTTTCTACTGTCAAATTATCTCCTCCTTATGGGGACAGAGAGAAAATTAAAATTAGTCCAGAGAAGAATCCTTGTTAGGAACTTCATTTAATACATTAAGAATTGTTTCTTCTCTGGGAAGCTTTAACTCACATCCCAGAAAGCACAGAGATCCAATTAAGCATCAAAGAGAAAAACATAATCCTGCACTTTGGGATATTTATTTTTATTCAACTATTTTTATTCAACAATCTCAGCTCCAAGACTGGAGTCCATCAATACCTGGCATTTCATGTCCCGCTATTCAACAGCAAGAGACAGTTTAAAATAAAGTTCAGAATAATAAATAAAGGGAAGATTGACACGAGTACAAAAGTAAATCACAGCTATAGAGGAGATGCTTTAGACACAATGTGATGGTCAGTCCCTAGCATTTAAGGCAAGGATGAAAATAGGGTATAAATATTGTAGAAACTAGAGGCTGATAAAAGGCAGCAGACCAGTTTAATAGAATTTCATCTCACAGAGTTATAGCTTTTCAGACAGGAGCTGGAAAACTTTTATGCAAATATGAAGCAAGCTGAAATTGCACGTAGAAGTGAGATTTTTTTTTAACAGACATCCCAACTGTACCACTGTACATTGTGCAGCTGCACAGGTTGGGTAAGAGCTGTGATCCATTAGCACAGGGATTGCTAATGACTGTTCCTGTTCTTACTGTTACTATTTCTAGCAAGAACTCCCAAGAGTCCCGTTGTGCTAGGTGCTGTATGTTTACAGAGCAAGAGGCTCAGTATTGGAGGACAGACAGACATCAGTTGAACTATATTACTATACCAAACTCATTCATTACTGATTTTAGAGATGGAAGGTGGGTTCCAGGGCAGTTATGGGACAGATCTCCTGGATCTGCTCAGCACCAGGTGAGCAGCTACTCTGTGGACTCTTCATCTCCAAGTTAGGCGGCTCAGAGCCATCTAGATTCCTGATTTGAATCTCCAGAGAGAGATGAGACCTAGAAGAGGATTTGCAGAAGCCTTTCAGTTAAACACAAAGCTGCTTATGCAAGCAAAGAACTAAATACCAAGAAGAAAATGGGGGAAAGGGCTGAAGTGGGGTTAATCTTTTGTGTCTAGCTGGGGCCAGAGATGGGTGCTTTCTTTTATTAGGGATTTCCACCAGCCTTTCTCCTAGAGATAGACAGCTAAGCCAGCTCAACCGCTTAGAGTAAAAACTCTCCTCTCTTCTGTCATGCACTTGTTTTCTAACTAACTCCTTTGTGCATACCCACTCTTTTCAGCAAGTGCAGAGTTGTCCCTTCTGCACATATATTGAAGACCTGTACTCAGTCCTCCTTCTGCAGAGCCTGGCAAGCATCAGCATTTAGGCCAACTCATGTATCCCGGTTGGGGTCATGCTATAACACAGGGTATGCATTCCCCAGTGCAGGCACTCCAGGATGCTCCTCAGGACTTCAGGTTCAGTAGGTGAAAACTCAGGTGTCCTGAATCACCTTTCAAACCCATCGCTGAAGGTCGGTGTTCTTCCTGATGAGGGATGATAGCAAAGCCGATGGATTCATTTTCAGTCTCTGGAGAGCATCCTTTAATCTTGATTTCCTCATCCATGGAAAGAAAAGAAACAACTGTTACCTTTCAGATATATTCAGTTTACTGAGCTATGTAAAATGCGCTAAGATCCTTGAGTGGAGTGGACAGTCATCTCAGTACCAGGAGTTTAATTACACTCATAAAAGCAAACGGGTTTTATATTTATTGACATAAATGATAATTATTACTTCTACATTAGTAATATTTACATAATTGATGTTTGTTTTAAAAATAGGTAAACAGATTATTTGTATAAAGGCATTAACTTATACAGACCTTGCTTTTAGGACATGATCTCTGAAGGAAAAAACACGTGACCTTCAATTAGTGACATTGACACAAGTTGCACAACCGTTCCCCAGTCGCTACTGAAATGGGATGGTTTTCAGAGGATTTCATGCTACCAATTTGTTACTGTCAAGGACAGAAAATTCAGACCTCTCCTTTCAGGTTTTGTCTTGCTCCATAGTTTGAACCTTTCCTTATAAAATTTGTAAAACGAAACGGATGGTTTTAAAAGCTAATGAGCTTTATGTCTTCTTCAGTTCCAGCAGAGGAGTTCATAGGTCACTACAGAGTTCTCAAATCACTTAAGTGAGAGTTTCATAACACCACAAAATGCGTTTCATTATGAAGAATGTATTTAGCTCTTCACTGCTATCTAAATCATGCTGATCATGAACCTTCTGTTTGTTCCATCCATATCTTTATATTAGATGCTTTTCCCAGATATTCCCCATAACTTGCCTTCTAAAGCAAATGCAGGTTGTGAAAATAAGGCTTAGCTCCTCACCAAACTCAGCCTTTTAGCTCTGGGCAGTGCCTCTCTCCTGTGCTTCTTTTCTGGAAAAATCTGTCTGAGGCTGGAAATTGCCTCAGATGAGCCAACTTGAAATGGGAAAATCCCAGTTAAGACAGATTTTTAATTATTAAATTTTCTATTAATATGTTGAAGGTCAGTGGAACTGCCCCAGTTTTCAGGAAGCTCTGAGCAATTTCACCTGATCTTATATTTTAGCACTAAATCCATATTTATTAAAGGATTTAGCAGGCAGGTCAGAAGCAGCTAAATCTCTGATTCTGCATCACATGAATGCTAAAGAAAAATTTCCATCTGCATTACTCTTCTCTAAGATGGAAAGCTTTAAACTGTTGTCAAGCCAATTTTAGGATTTTGGGGGGATAGGGTTAAACGTGTAAAAATGGATTTGCCATAATGAAGCACAAATTGACATCATTATCCCTTTCCCAACCCAATTCTTTAATGTAATGTGAAAATAATATGAAATTCTGGATTATGCCACTTCTGTGTTGGAAGCTACCATGTCTGTTATATCAATTAAAAAGGCCATGAACAAAGCATTACACTGGTGGCTAATGTTTGATAGGTTTCTTTTCCCACTTTTCTTCTGAAATATCAAAGGCAACATAGCAGACTTTTTATTCTTAAGGGGACAGATTTGGGTCAGGTTTTAGCAGGATGTGCAAAAAAAAAAGAAAAAAAGAAGGAAAGAATCAGGTACAAGGTTTTTATTTGTATGAGTAATTGCTTTAGTATTCTTACTTCTGAAGTGGACTGTGACCTCATTACACCTGGCACAGTGCAAACGCAGAACAAAAAGGATAATCTTGGCCTCGGATAGCTGAGATTCTTAAGCATTAAGTGAACGACAGACAGAGGCATGCTGATGGAGGTAGAATAAAATTACAATGCAATTTTCGTCAGTGCAATATGAAGAAGTTAAGGCACATCAGCAGCCACTGTCAAGATTTTGGGAAGGTTTCAAGGTGGATTAGGACTCTTAAGAGAGCCTTGAGGAATTCTGAGGCAGCCTTTACAGACCAGAGGGAAATCTCTCCCCAAGTCATGAGGGGATAATGAGAAAAAAAAGCCATTTGTCTAAAAACTAGCCAGCAGGAAGTTGAGGCTGGCCTCATGGGCTGGTTCCCAGTGGGGGAGAGCAGTGATGGAATAGAGCAGGTCCTGAAACTGAAGATGTCATGTCTTTTTTGATTATTTGCATGAAAAATAACAAGAATCCTGTTGGAATGGCATTATCCTTTTCTAAGGATAGTGTTTATGATGCACCTGAGACCCCTGGGTGAACCACCCAAAACTCGACAGTGCCTTGAGCACAGTCTGCTCCAGAAGTTCTCCGTGAAAGAGGTTTCAGGTGAATCGTCCTCTGGAGCTACCTGTCGTTCCTCCCTGACCCACAGAGGGCAACTAGACTCCATTTAGTTCTTCAGGTAAGAGTGTGACCTAAGGTGAGATGAAATCCAGGCAATGGACGACGCCAATCCTAGACAGTAACATGGCAAAACCCCGGATGGTAGAGTAGAAATGAACTTCATTCCTTAGATAAAGCCCTGCATCCGTTAATCAACTAATGTCCATCAGTGCCCTCTGGTAAGTACAAGTGTCAGGGAGCAAAATGCAGGGTATTACTCAAAGTCCAGGTATTTCCCAGGGAGGTGCATGGGCTGATTGTACCTTTTGAGGACAGTAAGCCTCATATTTGCTCTTAGAACTGGGTGCCAGATTTGCTCAGAAGATCCCCTTCCTTCAAGGAACTACAGACGGCTTTCAGAGCTGCAGGGCAAGATGAAGTAAAACACAATGCACCTCTAGGAAAGGATAAGGAATGGCAAGCTGTTCATACAAACAGTGGAAGAGATTAAAGATGAAAGGAAATACTTAGTCACCTTTTGGGAACAGCTGCTGTGAAAATATTTAACAGGCAGGTCTTTTATGCACAAGCACAGCATTCTAACTAAGCTTAAATAGGCAGGAGCAATATAGTGCAGCTGGCCAGTCTATGAATACTGTAATAGGAGAATTAAAAGCTTTCCTTCTCATTTGCTCACACGGCTCAGATGGTAGGTAATCATGTCCTCTAATTTTAACAACAGAATTGGGAAATGTACCAAAAAAATTGCAGCTCGCAATAAGAACAGAGGTGGCAAATTCTGTCCCTGAGACTGAATGACGAAGAAACAATTCACCTGCCCTTTTCTGTAAATCAGCCTTAGTTGTCTTGAGCTGCCCGAAAAGACCTGTCTTTAAGTGGAAACTTAATCTGAAATCCATTTTGATCATTTCTTTGAGTGCCACCAGAAAAGTAAAAGCTACTCTGACTATTTAATCACCCATTAAAAACCTGTGAGCATTTAAGAGCACCATGTTATAAAGGGCCGGGGCGTACAGCAGGATGTGTGCTGTAAGGCTATTTAAATTGTATGGTTCCCATCTATCTTTAAACTGGCAGCTAAATGGAAGATTTAGATTTGAGAGTTCCTGGCTCCTGGTTCCCTGTCAGAAATAATTAAACTACCTTTTAGGGAGACTGTCGTAAGTAGTTTGCTTCACAAGTGTTTTTCACAGCTGAGGGTCTTTATTACAGCTCTTGGGGCCTGGGAATCCAAACCACCTTATATATCCATTATATATGAATTATACATTCATAACCTGGAGCCTGCATTCTCTTGCATGCATGGGTGGTGATATGGCTGGGGTCTCAGCTGGGTGGGAGATGTTCCCAGCGTTCCCGTTCTGGGTTAGCCTAAGATCTGTTTGGTTTAGATCATTCAGTGCGTGTCCCTGGCCCTTGTGTGCAAAACTGTTCCTTGGCAGCATGTTGTCTGGGAAATATTTCAGTCAAGATGTAAATGTCCCAGTGGGTTTTCCGTCCCTTTTCATAAGAATGACTCCACAGAGATTCTGCCTTTCAGAAAGTGCTTTTTTCCCTCTCTCACCATTTTTGAATGTCACTCCATTATCCTAGTTTCACACCTTTAAATAACTCCAAGAAGGCTTCTGACTATCACTCAAAATAGCTTCCTTTTGTCCCTGCTTTTTTTTCCTGCACCACCAACCTGTAGATGTCTGACCTGCTGTCATTTCCCTGACTTACCAACAGGACACAAGACTGGATATCAGGACATCTGGGAGGTCCTGTGCCTGTCACAGACTTCACGTGTACCTGTAGAGCCACCACTTTACTACTTTATGCTTCGTTTACGTTATCTATCAAAACAGAAATAATGTCGTAACATCAAAAAATAACCACTGATACTCAGTCAGACTCAGTACCAATATTCTCAAACCAAAGATAAAATATTAAGTAAATACTAGTAAAGTCCTTAAGATGTTCACATGGACTTTGGAGTCACAAGAGGCTGAGTCCTCCAAGATGCCGATTTTCCTGTCCATCGCTGGAGATATTTGTCTCTTTGGAATTTCAGAGCTTCATAGTCAGCAGTGGAGGTTATTCACAGTGCACGTCACTGGACTTGAGGATACCAGTGCTATCCCCAATTTAGAGATGGGACCCTGAAGGTCAAAGCTGGGGAATGGGACATAATGAAGATGTGAAGTAACCAAGCTGGTGTTTTCTGGACTGCTTGGTGAACTGGGAGCAAGAAAAGTTACGTGTTATTTAGTATTCTGAAGTGCAAAGTTCAACACGTATGAATAAAGAATGTAAACCAATTACCACAGGAGTTGTTTCAGTCCAGCACTAGAGTAGCCCTGTGGTGAAAGACTGCTGGGAAGCACCAGAGGCTACGACAGTACTTTTCTAGTCTGGGCTTAAATACCAGCAGTCTCAGACTTTGTCCTTTCTCAATGCATTTTTTCTCAGCTTGCTGAAATTTTAGTACCATAAATCTAGCTTTTTATTTTTTATCTGCTGTTTCCTTTATCCTCCCCCAGACTTTGTTCATCAGGTCAGCCAAGGAGAGCTTGTTTTTGGTTTTTTTTTTGTGCACCTTTATTGCTACATTAGCTAACTTGCAGGTCCTGTGTGTTCGCATACCACCCTGACCGGCCCACGCTCCATTGCAGTGCTGTCTGACAGTTGGGGAAAGGGGCAGAAAACACACACGGCTGGGCTCCAACCCTTTAGCAAGTCAATAATTGCCCATCCCTTCTGTTCATAACGGGCACTGTAGTATGATATTACCTCCCTCGCATCTAGGAGCTGTGAAAATCTGTGTCTCAATGCCAGATGCAAAGTAAAAACTTCTGACAGCAACTCAAGAGTCCTTCCTCAGCCATGTCTTAAGTGATAGTGTAACTTCTTCTGACTTCCAATAAAGCTTACATTAGATTCTGTCACCTTTAGGCAGCAAGTGGTATGTGCATATCCTCGGTTTAAGCACCCAAGGTGCCCAAATACTTTTGCAAGTTTGACTTTAAATGGGACAGACAAGTTCCTGAGTGTCTTAAGCAGATTTGAACTCCAAAGTTCCTTCATTAGAGATTTAAATATAGAGGACTAAATGTTTGAGAGGGTTTGGAGACGTCCGAGACTGCAGCAAAAGGAGTTCAACAGAAAACTGTTTCACCACCTTGAGCTGTAGTAAGCAGGAGCTAAATATTGTGTTCTTGTTGCACTTGGAAAATGAGGTGTTTTCTGGACGTGCAAAGCATTACTATTATTACTATCATAGTTACCACTGTCTAAAGGGCTCTCTGAGCCTTGGAGACAAGAGTCCATTTCAGCGTAAGGGGCTGAAGACCTTCCAGCTCTCTCCTATGATGGACAACCTTCCTTCTGGAGTTGAAGTGGATGTTCCAGCCCCATGTCAGGAGCGTGTCAAAAGTCCTCAAACAGCCTAAGCTTCCTATTACTGGTGGTATTAATTAGCAAAAGACTAAAGGCAACTTAAGAAAGGCTGAATTTCAGTCAGGTGTGATGTTAATGCAGGCTGAGTAGTTTTGAATATTTTATGTGCAGCCAGTGACCCAAAGTAAATGTCCTGTATAATACCGGTTGCTCCTCCATCACAAGCCTCGAGGCCTGAATCCTGCACTTAATATGCTCAGAAGTGCAAAGAGAGGCACTGGAGATGGGTTGGTGTCCGAGATATTCATTTGGGGGTACATATCTGCGGGAAGAGAGAAAATGTGCTCTGCAAACTACCCTGGTACCCCTTTCTGGGCTTCCAGCCCAGCCCTGCTCAGTATTTCTTCCATTCACATCTTCTCTCCACTCTGCCCAAGGGGAACTGTGTCCCTACCCTGTAAAATCTATAAAATGGCTCAGTCAAGCAGAAGGCTTGAGTCCAAAACATTTGGGAAAGTTTGATCCAATTTAGATGCACCGGGCAGAAGTTGTGTGCGGGGGGGACGGGTAAGACCTGATGGTCTGAAATATGCTCTGAATTGCCTCTCCTCTGATTGAGGAGAGTACGGTCATGGTTTATGAGAGATCGAAAGCAAGCAGTCAGGTGATGAACCTGGAGAAGAAGAAATAGATTCATTTCATTTCATCTGCACTATAACACCACATCTGTATTTGCTTTTATTTTTTTCCTTGAAATCAATCCTGTATAGTAATGGTGGTAAGAGGCATTTTAACAGCTGACTCGTGGGTGCCTGCACCAAGGTACAGCACTTCTCCACCAAGTCTCAATTTTTCCAGACAAATACAGTGCAGATGAAAACATGAAGTCTCCCAAATTCATGCCAAGGGTCTGCCAGGTTTTAGCCAAAAGCCTTGTGCTGGGCCAAAATATTATGCATACCTGTGTCCTCATGCCTCCTGGGGCTCATGGAGGGTGGGAAGGCCAGCACCTCTGAAAAGCCAAGGTCCTTTAGCTCTTCTCTTTTTTGGAGGTAAGTACTGAAATGCCCAGCTGTGACTCCATGCTTCCGTTAACTCCAATAAGATTTGGCAACAAGCACCGTCCTATCAACTCCAGTGCATGTAGCTCACAAAAAGAGCAAGGTGGTACATCTGAATGCTTGAGAGGGGATTTTTAATGGGGTGGTAGGGGAACAGAGACATAGCAGGTGTGCAGACTTGGTAGAAATAGAAATATTCTGTATTAATTTTAAAGAGAGAAGAAGGGTTTTAATGAATCCCATCCCCAGAACTGTGGGTTAACAAGCCACATATAGGCTTTGCCAACACTTAACTTTAGCATCAGTAGTTTATCAGCACATTGTTTCCACACTTAACCAGATTTTAATTAAATGTGACTTTTGTTCTGCTTATTGGAAGAGCCTTCCCCTTTGGATTTGGTGATCACAAAAGCTCAAAGAGTGCAAGAGAATTAGAAAGCAAATAGGAGGATCAATCACAGCAGACCTCTGCAATCCATGTCCGTCTCTTTTTTGTAATATACTTACTAGTTTCTTATTGTCAGGAAGGATTAGTGTTATGAGCTCCAGGAATTCCTTTCATTGCCCTGTAAGGCGAGGTAGTGAAGTGTGGCTGCTTTTCTTAACAATAACACTCTGGATTTTCCCCCTCTCCCTTCTCTCCACCCATATCCCCTCCTCTCTCTTCTCTCCTCTCCCACAGAGATTTGTGCAGCGGACTGCGGAGGACATGGCATTTGTGTCGGAGGCACCTGCCGCTGCGAGGAGGGATGGATGGGCACAGCCTGTGATCAGCGAGCGTGTCACCCACGCTGCAATGAGCACGGGACATGCCGGGATGGCAAGTGTGAATGCAGCCCGGGCTGGAACGGAGAGCACTGCACTATCGGTAGGGAGAAAGAAAAACCGACTACTTTTAAACGAATAATTGATGATCAGGGAGGAGAAAAGGCGCATGCTTAATTGAATATGTGTGACAGTGTAGCATGAGCACCTTTGTTCTTGGATTTCAAGTTCTGACATCATACATTTTCATGTGGAAACAAGACAAAATGTCCTTTCATTTGTTGATGACGTGGCTATATATATTTTTTATTATCAGGCGTGAAGTACACCTATGTGGTGTTTGATCTCATAGAGACAAGCCGTCAAATGTCAGCTAGGTGCTTTTAAAAACATCCCACTTTGCCTCTCTCAAAAGGTCTTTCTGTGGCCTCCAAGACTTCTCTCTACTATGGCGACAGCATTTTCAGAAACATGCATCTGATTGAAAGTTTTCTTTCCTTTTATTTGCTCCATTATTTGCACTGCCACTTTGCTTGCCAGTATAAAAGAGGAAACTGCAGTCAGATGACTTCTGGCTGGTATTTAACTCTGCTTTGCTTATCCCTTGTCTGCTCTGCTTTCTAACATTTTCTACGTTTCTAACCATTTCATTTCCCTCTTTCTTTGGTTCTGTATTCTTCACGCACCTGGCGCTTATCTTAAACTCTCGGTGTCATGTCTATTATTATTATTAATAAAGTGCCACCAATATGGCAAAATCATGCAAAGAGGTGCAGTTCTCACATTAAGCAATTTGCAGCATCATTAATGAACTGGCTTGGCTTTACCTTCCTCCTTCATCTCACTTAACTCCTTGATGCATTTTCCCTTCTTCCTTTTTTCTGACTGTCGTGCATTCAACCACTTTAGTCCCCATTCCGTAATCATGCTGTAAAATCAGTAGCATTAAAACTCCCCAGATACCATTTGTTATAAATTAATGAAAACTAAATTAATGAATCCAGTTCTGCTCTCAATAATGCCTGTGTGGACCTGAAAAAAATCAGGTGACTTTAGAAGAGTTGTTCCAGAGTGAGAATTCTCCTCCAGTCATTTTGTTTCAATTAGCTTCCTGTAAAGATAAGAAAATTTACCTCTATGTTGCTTTCATTATGCCACGATACATATAAATCACACTACATCAAAATTAACCACTAGCAATACCTGGGCAAATGTCAGCATAGTTATCCGTGTGGATTATCAACTTAGTTATAAGTAGACATCACTTTTTTTGCTTGAACACCAGGTAAGTTTGCACACACAAAGACAGACAGGAAATGAAGCCTGGTCACAATATTTTAATTCCAGCATTAGGGTAATGGTACAAACCATATTTGTGGCTCAATTCTACTTATCATTTATTTATGCTAATGTCACCCTACCACATTATGGTCTCCACATGCATCCCCTAATGAAAAATATCTAGCTCTTAAAACTTCCTCTGTCTCATTAGACATTACATTCTACTTTCTTTTCTATGTCCCTAGCAGCTTTCACTTCTTTTCATGAGGAAGGGATTTAAAAAAACCCCTCTCTTAAATGACTTTAAAATGAAGAGAGAGCAGTCCTGTGTTAATTGGAATCCTGTGTTTCTATAATACTATTTTATAGCCTTGTGTTCAAGTACTTTGATTTGGAAAGCAACACAGATTCATGAAAGGGTTTTAAAAGAAAAAAAAATGTTCAGCAAAAGGCCCCAAATCCAGGGGACAATTTTATATGAAAGTCATTTATGCACAAAAAAAGCCTGATTCATACCCTCAGTGCCATTTTATTAGTTCTGCTGCAAAACCAAAATGCCACTAGTTCCTTATATGATATTTCTTCACACAGCTGATATGCCCAGACTCTTTTCAAACAACAAGCTTTTATCTTTCATGGTAATTAAATTTACCCCATTATTTGTAGTATTCCTCACTCTTAAGTATAAAGAGTCTCTGTTATCATGGGAAAGGCCAGCACCGCAATGCAGTCAGCATCGAGATTTTACTGGTGCACACTATCGTTTTGTGTGGTGCTACCTTCCTATTGCAGTGCTGTCTTGGTTTAGGAATCATTCTTTAATACTTAGAGTGCTGGAGCAATTCTGTTTCTTTTCACTGCCCCCCCCCCCCCCCCCCCCCGCCTCATCTTCTTGCATGGTGATTTAGCAACAAATTTGTACATAGTCTCATGCCTCTGAAGCTATAAACCGTATTTCCTACAGAATATTTCATTGATAAATGTGTGGAATGTAAAGGAGATTTGGCAAAGTCATAAATATCCAAGAAAATTGAATAGCTTTAGCAGGAGTAATAAGCTAGTTATATTGGCACAGATGAAAGGACATTGACTTGGAATTACATTAAGTATGTGGAAAGCATTCCCCTTGTCCTTGTGTAATTTCCCTGCATGGCAACTTGTTCTGTTGACAGTAATTCCGTATATGTCTGTGTCATGGCCCGGTTTGCTTTAGCACTGACAAGCATAAAACCCCATTGCTGAAGTGATGCTTTAACAATTGCCATGTGTGCAGGTAACATGGTAGAAATGGGCAATACAAGTAAAGGACACTTCTTCCATTTCCTGTTGAGCATGTTTGAGAGTAAGAAACCCTTTTGTTTTGTAGGTCATAGGAGGCTCCTTCTTACGGTGTGTTCAAGGGAACTCTGATCCCAGTGGATTAATTTTGTTTGCTCATACAAAGAGTCGTGTTACCAAATATACCAGCTTGATTGCTCACATTCAGAGATTTCATTAGAGGAACCCCAGTTAATTCCCAACCAGGAAATTGATGCAGAAGCTTGCATTCATCATCCTAATTCAGCAAACTTAGCGCATCCAGGAAAAGAATAGAACAGAACGTTGATTATATAACTGCAGGAATCCTGAAACCCAGCAGAATGGTTCAATCGATTTACTCCGATTTCTTAAAGGAAAAAAAAAAACGTGACAACCGCCACAATGCAAGACTCCAATGAGGGGCTTTCCAGCATATTCCAAATTTGTCCCCAGTTAGAAACATTGCAAGAATTCAACTTTGTTCTATTCTGGCCCAAACCACATCCAGGGAGCATGGTGGGTTTTAGGAGCATTGAGTTTAAAGGTGAAATAAACCCTCTTACTGTGGGCTCTGAAAGGCCAAATTACAGCCCAGCTCTGTGGTAAGCTGCTCTATGGGACTGATACACAGGTGGCACCACAGAAAATTTCCTGGGTTTAATAAACAACTTCAGGAATTTCCCAGGGCTGTAACAGCCTGGCCTCAAATTTAATACAGTTGATGATATGGCCTGGATAGTGCCCCAGGTGCTGTGCATCCCACCTCAGAGATGCAAAAGGAGGCTTCACTCTTCCTATGTGGGCCTTGCACTGAGATTGTATGTGATATGTGAATCTCTCTGTGTGAGATTTTACTAGCAACAAGCCTTAATCTTTGATTCATATTAGGGTTATTTACAAAAATAGTGGCAGAGAGGGCTTCCCTGTGTGGTGGAGTTGGGATGTTCATCATCCTTGAACAGCCTGGACACAAGACCAAAGCCATCATTTGAAGTTCAGTTGCTGCACCTGAATACTACAGGGTCTCTAGAGCGCTGAGGGACCAGCAGTTCGCTCTCCAAACACACAATGATCTACCTAGCAGGATTTTCAAAGCACCTCAGTGCCTAATTCCCATTGATCTCTACAAAAGCTACATGCTTAACTCCTTTTGAAATCTGGTCCTGGCATGCACTCGTGATGTATGCAAAAACAAGTGCCTAGACAGACAGGCAGACAGCCCGTCCCACACGGGCTTCTGCTTATGGCACCATTGGGCTGGTTTTTGTTTTACTTAGCAAAACTCTGATTTTTGAGAAACCTACCCCTTTCAGTTTGCCTTTCATCAGCCTTCTTGCATAAATAATCACACATGTTCTGAATAGCCGGGGTTGTAATCAGTGCCTCTGAGTTTCTGCTGGAGCAGCTGGAATCCAGACAAGGCACATTACAGGTGGATCCCGGTCTCTTTTCCCCAGCTTTCTAACACATCACTTGTGCCATTTAAATCCACAAAGCGGCTCTATCTGTATGCAACCCAGCATAAAATAAGCCCACCAGTGTCTGGAGAAGGTTCTTGCTACCCTCAGCCCAACAGAGCAGACAGTCAGCTCTCTGCAGCGCTCAGGCGTATCCGCAGCAGAAGCTGAGCTGTGTTTGACCCTCTGGCACCCACCCTGCCTGGTTGAGAAGGGTACCTTTGGGCAAGAGGCGGCCATGGTTATAGCAGTCAGTGGAAAATATGTGCTTGCTGCTTTGTTCCGACATGATTTTGCATCAAGCTGAAGGTAATCTGGCCTTAAGTAGTTTGGCAGCGTATTTGACAGTAAATATTAAGCACAGATGAACTTCAAAGACAGGCTTTTTCCCTGCCCCTGTGGCATAAACTTCTTGTGCCATCATTGGTGCAGCAATGAAGGGCTACTTTCTCCTCTCCTTCAGATTTGTGTGATCTCAGTTTAACTCTAGTGATTTCACTGAGGCTCTGTCCACTTCACCCCATGGGGAAGAGAAGGGGAAGAAGAATATTTGGAAAATGAAGAAGGAGAGTGTGCTGGGGAAGAAGTCCTACCCGAAGACCTGCCCCTAGCATCTCTCACTTCTCTCTTCCCTCCCTCCCTCTCTCTGAGCCAAGAGAAATGCTCATGTTATCCTTCCCAACGTGTTTCAGACAAAACAAACCAAGTTAGCTCAGGCTGGTAAAATGAGAGGGCTTTCAGTCTGAAAAATGCTCGCATGAGCTCCCCTCATAGCAGATCTGGAGAGACGGTGGCTTCCAGGAGAGGGGTGGTAACATGGAGCTGAGTGCGGTGCCTTTGGGTGCAGAGGACACCTTAGAAAAGTAGCTTTTCTTCTGAGCCCCTACATAGTGCCTCAGCATGTCCCACATGCCCACAGGGTTTCCAAAGGAGTGTCTGCAGATAATAAGATGATATTTTAATGCCAGAAGTGTAGCACGGGAATGAGACTGTACAGGTTTAGAGAAGAAAGATTCATGCTACCATGGAATATTCCCATAGAAGGCCTCCATTGTTTTTCAAATTACAAGAAAACACTGGCACATAACTGACATATGGTTGGCATTGGCAACTGCCTCCACTGCCATCGTCTGCGCAATGGCTGCTGCCTGAATTTACAGGTTGGGCTGCTCTGGATGTCAAAATCCAAGAGACACGTTCCCAGGCTTCAGCCAGCGTCCAAGCGGATGGTGATGCCGTGCTTCCCGCGTCGCTACCACTACACCGGGGTGATTAGTTAATCTCATTCCCAAGCCTCATAACTGTGCCACACTAGGTTAGCTCTGATCCTCCCAGCCCTCTCCGCTTACTTATAATAGTGCTTCGATGGATCCACTAGATTCACAGGACGGAAAAATAATTCCTGCAAGGGCTGTGACCTCCCAGGTGGGCAGTCTGGGTGAACGAACCTGAAACAAAAACCTCTTCAAAAGGGTACCAGGACACAACCGAGAGAGAGATTGCAGGGAGCAGACAAGAGCACAAGGGAAATAACGTTTAAGCAGGTAATGAAAGAGAGAAATGCAAGACAGAGAGCCTCTTATTTATTAATAAAGACCAGCTGCTGTTAGGACAGAGAGTGCCGCCTGCTGGCACGCGCAAGGGCCCTCCGAGGCAGGACTCCTGGCTTCTGCTTGTGTCTTTGCCACCAACTTTCTATTTGACCCCAGGAAATCAATTAGAAGGTGATTTTCCAAATTAATGTTCCATGGGAATTGGGCACATGACTGCTCCCACTTACATCTATAACTTTCCTTTTTTTTCTTTAGCCCTCCTTGGAATGAATACATTAATACTTACCTATCTGGTAGAGCTGCTGTGAGGTTAATTTAATATTTGTAAAGTAATTTGATCTGGGGCTAGAGGATGCTGTATAAATGCAATGTATTACCATTAAGAAGATCCAGGGAAAAGCCTCTCCCAGTCTGGTAAGGTCACAGAACTGTGCCTCTTTGTGCAGAAAAGTATAAGACAATCAGGTGAGGCGAGCACTTTCAAATGACTGTTTTTCCTGATGAAAAGAAAAGCAATCAGTAAAACAGAGGTAGACTGTTGCAAATGAGCAGAGCATTACAATATTCTGACGTATATATATATTTATACATATATATACCTATATATATATAAACACATAAATATATATATTAAACTTTCCTGTTTCTCTTCCTGATCTTAATGAGCAAAGATGACTGGGTGCCTAAACACAGCCTTCTTGAGCTCTTTGACTGAGGAGGGCTGTGCTCCACCCTTCTTCTTTTTTCTCTCCTCATAATCAAGGTTTTTATTTTCCTATCACAGCAAACTCTCCTTTGCCTTTCTAGCACCTGCACAGTCTCGTAGTAAGCCGCAATGCACTTATTCAATCCTACCTTAAATGTCCTGTCTTTTATCTCCCAAGCTCACTATCTGGATAAGGTAGTGAAAGGTATGCTCTTCCTTCCTATTTTTCCTATTGTCTTTGTGTTTCTTTTAAAAAAATGCACCGTGAACATGCTGTGTTGAGGTTGCATCTCTTCCTCATCGTCACCAAAGTGCTCCCTAATGTCTGGAAGGGTGAACTTTCCAGTCATTTAGGTAGGAAATACCTTCGTAAGTGCTGTGACCCTGTGTTAACATCGTATCAGTGTTCCTACCTGTCCCTTTGTCCCTGCCCTCCCCTCCAAATCATGTCTCATCCTCACCCCTCCTACCCAGGTAAGGCAAGTCAGGAGGAAACAAAAGTGTCTGTGAATACAGCAGGAGCCCTGTACAGTGCTGTGTTTTAATTAAATGTCTGTGATCCATTTTGTAACAAGCAGGTGAGTGTACTTTCTGTGTGGAGTCTTCATGTTTTTGATCCATGACTGCAAAGTCTTACATGAGAACTTTGAGTAATGATATATTATTATTTTTTTCTTAATACAAAATTGTTATGACCTCAAAGCCCCTGGTTGTATAAATCCTCAAAATCTATTGAAATTAGTGACGTTGCATTAATGTACACTACAACGAAATCCAACCCTATGTTCCTATTTGTAAATGTAAGGCAAGTCTAGGACCCAGGTCTTTCTTCAGCGAAGAAGAAAAGGAATTGAACTGTTACAGAATAGAGGTAATCTGCTATCTTAAAAAAATCTCAGTTGTTTATTAATCAGAGCAATGAGCTAAATTAATTTGGGACTTTTAAACAGAAATGCACAGTTCCACAATGCACGTAGCTTTCTAAAAATATTGAAATAGCACACATCTAGTTAAATACAACAATCTGACAATAAATATGATTGAGTTGGACACAAATATCTTTCTGCATGGCTGATTTGACACTAACAGCAACACAGTGCTGACACCATGCAGCATCATATGTTTGCTGGTTAAACAAACCAAAAAATCAGGTTGAACAAATCAGTTTCTTCCATAGCATTACCCTCCTTTTCAGGTTGTGAGCATTCAGAAACAGCATCTGTGAGAGGCTGATGAAGAAGGACAGATATGCCAAAATATTTGTCTGGTGAACAGTTAAAATGAAGTCTCTACCATATAGGGCTCTTGTGGTGTGACAAGAAACATGGTTGCCCTACTGACTTTACTGCTCTGGATGAATTTACAATCTAATGTTTCTCTCTTGTTTCCATTGAGGCTTAAAGGCAGGTTCAGTTACAATCGCAAACAGGGAAAAACTTTGAACAGACAAACAAATAATAATGACAAGGAAGTGTCCACAGTTCAAATAAGGAGACTTTCATCTTCAGTGTAATGCAGCAACTGGTAGCTGTCCTTGGACCCCTGTTTATAGATCAGTGGATTGTTCAGTGGTAGCTAGTTTTCTCTTATTGCTTAGAGTCAGTAAAACAGACTTGACTTTATTTAAATTAGGAGAAAAAAGTATATTCTCCTTCTTAGATCAAGGAAAAAGGGTCACTTGTGGTGTCCTTATGAAGTAATAGTGGTGGCATCCTTAGAGGAAGATATGGGCCATCACTAGGGAGTGCGATCAGAACCTCCTCTTAATGTTCCAAATCTCAGTGTTTTGCATTTCAAAACCCCAGGACTCCTCCCTTTTCATCTCAACATGTATTGGAGAAGGTTGGATCAGAAGGTAGCAGATAAGCACCAACGGGATAGAAAAGATGAGAAATCAACCTGCAGAGCTTGGGTCCAGGGACCTTCAGTACTGATTTTCCCATTCAGTTGCCCAATTTTTTTTTTACTAAGTCTTCTGTAGCTGTCATTTTTCCTCTGGATAGCCTTTTGACTCACCTTTATGCCCAAGAATAAAAACACATTATATTTAGTGAGTATTTCAGTGGGTAACAGGTTAAGCAACATACTAAGAATAAAAGATTGTCTCTTACCATGCATGGCCTCTTTTGGAAAGATTAGCAATAGCTGAAACATTAAAAGTACATGTTTTTTACTTGGCTAACTGCATGGTGTGCATTTTTCAAAACTAAATTACTCATGCCCTTTTGGCTTTCTTAATTATTAACATCTTTCTGGTTGAAATCCCTTCCCAGTAATCCTGTCTTGTCAAGGGTGAGCCTAATTTACTGCTGAATCTTTCCTACAGCTTTACAATAAACCAGTAAGTCAGAGAAGATGCAGAATTGTTTCTAAATTGGAGGGCAAGTTTCAATAGCAAATAGGTTAAACCAAGAAGCTCTAACTAGAATTGGAGTGGAGTCTTCTAAACTAAGGCCTAATTAACACTGGTAATGCTTAAAATGAAAAGAGGTGCCTACTATTAAAGAGTTGCTGATTTTAGAGAGAGCTTCTTCATCCAAAATACCATTGGAGCCGATGGTACATCAACGTAATTAATTTCTATTGTTGGATATCAATTCTTGCTCTTAAAAAATAACCACATTAACACTGTAGTGAGGCATATAAACAGCTAGCCTGAAATGTAAAGATGCTGAACAACATTTGAATTCAGGGATGGCTGCAAAGTGACTTCTTTGAGCTGCTCCTGGAGTCTGAGAAGGAGGGAGAACCCAAGGTCTGACCACAGCCAATTCCCTCATTTATACAGTTATAAGCAATAGGAGCTCTGGCAAGTAACTTTTTAATCTTCCTTTTACAGGACGCATCTGACTAAGGGTTCCTGGATTCCCACCATCACAAAATATCATGGTGGTAGTTTAGGAGTTGAGTGTTTTTCAGGACACTTTACCGGGTTTCTCGTAATTTGCAGGGATCAGCTGATGCTTTGCTCCTCCCCTTCAGTCCTACAGAACTTCTGCAGGTCACTTACTGATTCTTGTTCTCTCAGGCTCCAGGTGTTTGCATCCTCACCTGTTTCATTCAGCCATGTCCTACTTGTTTCAGAGCTCAACCACTGTCTATCAGGACTTGCTAGAACATCCATCAGTGCTTTCCTACTGACAATGGAGGAAAGATGATAGCCTTATCTTTTAAGTCCAATTTCAAGTGGCAATGAGGCTTGGCTTGAAGAAAAATCCCATTGAACATTGTTTATAATTGGACTAATTAGAAAAGGCCTTAACTGTACAGATCATTAAGAGCAGATTATTTTACCAACAATCTTAAAGGGTAATTTCTTACTCTGGTGACAGTCTCCATTGACTCTGATACTTTTTTCTTGTCTAGTTTAAAATTAGTCCACTTTTTATATTTTTTCCCTGGTCTATACTGTCTCTCTGTAATGTCCCACAGTATCATCATCTTTCAGCAGTGCTTTCATGTGTTTCAGTTGGAAACTCACATAAAAGGTTTCCCACCCCCCCACCCCCCAAGCCTTATTCATATATTTCATTCTCTTAGTCACCCAAATACTGTTAACAAACACAAACAGGAATAATGGATCATTAGTGACTGTAGCTATGAGAAATCAGAGCTGCAAGATTATGGTGGTGTAAATCTGTGAGGATTAAGCCATCCTGCTGTGTTGATATTCAGAAGCACTTGGGAGACAAGGTGATCTTTTGCTTTATTCCCCAGCATGGGGGAAAGGAAGAGGTAAAGTTTATTTGTATCGTCTTTTCATCAAGTGCTTTGAAGTGCACCGCTTGTGGAATGGGGAATACTGTACGTTCCTATCTCTGTAGTGTTAGTGATGGCCAAGTCTTTATGCAGTGAACCAGTTTAGAAATAGTAGTACTTACGGGTCCGTTCTCCTAGATACATTGGCCTACTCATCCATGTTGACTTCTAACTTTCTGAAGCTACGAGTCTTCTGACAGCTGCTGTTTAATTGTGTTGTTTTCTATTAATGGTTTCCTTTCTCATTACTTCTGAAAAGTGTCTGCTTTCCTACCAAACCCATGACACAGGAGAGGTACAATTTAATCCTCACAGCACTGATACTTTGCTGTACCTTGTAACATAATGGTTAATATCTGAAAACTTTTATGTTCATGGATCTGTGAGGAAGAATTTGTGTCATTAGGAAACAGTTCTCTCTGACTCCTTGGAAGGGATTTACCCATTAGGAACCAGAGATGATTCTCTTCTTGATGGGAGGGGGTACATTTGCTTTCTAGACTTGAAAGATGCCAAAATGATGGAGTTTGACATTACAGGTGGGAGTTATCCCGCTTTAGATATCTACAGCATAGATGTTTATAACTCAGCTAGTCATGCTGGGTTCCCTTAATAGTCAAGGAAGAGGAGCAGACACTTTGGGAAGGCATAATCTCATGAGATTCTCTCTCTCTTCTGTCTCTTGTCTCCTGACTAATGCTTTTCCTCTATCTGTCTGCCTTCTGAGATGCTTGACTTAGTTTCTGTGGGTCCAGATCAAAAAGATTCAGAGGAAATGATGAAAGTCCTTTCAGATAGTCTCAAACACATTTCATATAGACAATGAATTGCACACAAAATTCAAAGACATAGGACTGAAAGGGGTCTCCTCAGTTAGAGTCCAGTCTTCTGCTGTCAAGGGAAACCACATTGTGTAAAACTTTATATAAATTCACCAAGCGCTATGGATAGATCAGCGAGGCTTCTTCTCCGTAATACTCCTACTGGGAGGCTACACCAAAACTTTGTTCCTTTGATCCTGGCAAATGATTTTTTTTTTTCATTCTAATTTCCAGCCAGGATTTATTCATGCTGGGTTTATGTCCATTTGTTCTTATGCCAGCATTATTCTCTTTAGTTGAAATAGCTGTTTTCCCTTCTCGCTGTTTATCTGTTTCATGCATTTGTGGAAAACAATCATAGTCTTTTCAGCCTTTGCTGTGCTAGAGTAGACAAATCAAGCTCTTCTCATTTCCTCAGATGCAGAAGGTGCTCCCATCCGAATTATATCAGCCATTTTCTGCCACTCCAAATTCCCCCTTTCCTAAGCCTGGGAGAGTACAGCACATGCAGCTCCATATGAGCTCCTAATTTTTACAGTTACATTAGTTTTTCCTTAGACTTGCTGGACACTCCTCATGTGAGACATTTGAAGACCATTTGCTTTTGTCAGTCTCAGAGCAAGCGATCAATCACTACAGTATCTTTTCCGTCTAATAAAGTTAGATCTTTGCTTTTGAGATCTTTGTTCCAAAGATTATAAAATGCAAAATATAATTGAAACAAAAACAATAAAATGAAATCCCTCTTTTCCCTCTGAATTTTCATCATGTGAAACCTCATAGGCCTAACTTAAACCGTTTCCAGGATTTGGACCTGTTCCTACATGGCTTGGAACCAAACCCAGACGACTTTTTGTCTTTGGCTCCCAGCAAAAATTCTACAACCTATCTTCTTCCCATTGCAGAAAATAAGAGTCTGCTCCAGGAATTAAACACTACTTGTTGGGTTAAAAATCTAGTGGTCTCCAACCCTTCTTCTCTCATCCTTTTACAGTGGTGTCTTCAGCTTCTCATCACTCAACTCTTTTTGGTTCTCACTGCACTCCTGTCCAGGTCTACACCACTACACCTTTGCAAGAAGTTTCCTGCTCATCCTCTGCAACTGCAGGATAGAAAAGAACTTTTTAGGATGGGTTATAAAGAGTCCAAGCAGTAAAAACATGGAGTGTGCTCAATGGTGATGCACCAGCCAAGCTCTAATGGAGCCATGCAGAATACACTTAAAGTGAGATTTCTTCAGAGGTTTTTCATCTAGACAAATTTAGGCAGACTTATAAGGAGGGGAAAACAGTCATACATCTACCATCAGGATAGTCCCATCCAAACTCAATTTATCTACTCCAAAGTGGGATTACCTACCTAGCTAAGTAATATTAGCAGGTTATTTTAACAAGTAGTACACTTCTTCCTCTCTCATTCTCCAAAAGAGCTGAATGCTTTCAGCTTGTACTGAAAGTAAGTAAACAGAACAAACAAACAAATTAGCTCTAGCATTGGGAAAAAATCAGATTAAATGGTTAAAGGTTTGACACAATTGTAAGTAACTGAAGGTAGGGTATTAAAATGGAGAATTTCAGGTAGTCTTGCCTATAAATAGCTCCTCTGTGGTATATAAATACTAATATAGTGTATAAATACCAAAATACGCACACACACAAGCATGCTCACATGTACACACACACGTTGGATGCTCCCCCCCACCCCGAATACACGCTTTAAAAGACTGAAATACAACAAATTTGTTAGTAAATGGAAAATTTATTTAAGATCCTTTTAAAGGACTTTTCCTTACCACCTTTGTTTCTCTTTCCATTTGGTCCCTGTAAATTTGTCACTTGTTAGAAAAACAGTCCTAGAAAAGATGTTCATTTCACCATGAAACAATTCTTTAGTTAAAAGGCATTTCTGAACGCCATTTCCCCGACATTTCAGTACACATGATGGCATGGTGTGCTCTACGTGCTGTCTCAGCACTTTCTTGGGCAGACCCTCATGCATCATGCAGTCAACCAGAGGTTGCAATGATGCACACCTCTTCACCACCATGTTGTAACCCTTTAGGACAGGATAAGTCTGTGTTGTTTGCACCGTTTCACAAACAAACCTGTCTTGCAAAGCTGGGGGCCTGAAGAAACTCAGGCTATGTGGTAGGATTGCACAACACGTATAAATAGAGAGGGCCTTAAAACAGGGCTCAGGAAGACTGAATTGTGTTCCTGGTATAATCGGTCCTGCTGAGTGACCTTGACAGTCACTTCAGTCCCTTGTACTTCAGTTTTCTAAGCTGTAAAATGTGGCTTACATTTCTGACTGCTTCTCAGTAGAGATTTCTGAGCTCTGCAGGTAAAAAGCCCCCAGAACTGTATAAGCTAAGCAGCGTCCCTCGTACCGCTGCTTACTGTGGAAATTACTCTGCTATTTTCTTGGGGGGGGGGGGAGGCGGGGAAGGAGAGAAATCTCAGCAAGAGGTCATCAGATGAGAAAATCAAACCCTAGTGAGCGGATTGGGAGCTTGGTGTTCATCCTCCCTAAGTTTTATCGCCTATAAAAGAAACGCCTGCCTCTGTGCTGGGCTCTCTCTCTAGTCAGTGGGGAGAAATGGGTGTTTCCAGAGCGTGCTTCAGCTCACCAGTATGGGCATCCAACACACACGAGGGGATTTACGCCATGGGACAGTTTTTCTCTGCTGACTGCAGAGAGAGTTGAAGGTATCTCCATTATAGATGAGTTGTAACCGGATGAGATTAATCCCACCCAAAAGATGAGATTAATCCCACCCAAAACGACTACAGCAGAGGAACTGGGTGTTCTCCAAATATTTTCTAACATAGGAATCACCTTCCCTTTCCAGCCAGCTTTGACTGCTTACCAGTCTGAGGTCTCAGTATTGCTGAAAGCCAGCTGCTTTATCCCACTGGGTGTTAGGAACTTTAACCCCACATGCAATTTAGGTAGCCCCAAATCTTGGTCTTACAAAGCAAAGGCTTTGAGAGACTCAGAGGGCAGGGTGGTTTTTACAACCAATGAAGCAGGAAAATCTCATTGCCTCCCTGAAGCTCACCATTCCCTCAATCCTATTAGTGAGGCTGTGCTGTGAGGACCTCCTGGGAGATAGCAGCCCACTGAGTGGTCACCACCATCCTGATATGGAACTGGGACGGTTCACTCCAGGTGGGAAGACACCAAGTGGGAGTGGAGAAATAAACTGAAGGCAAAGAGGAAAAGCTGTTTAATTAGCCCCTTTCCAGGCTGCATTGCTTTGTCTTTCCAGTTCATTTGAATGTGTGGCTGTTTGCCTTGCAGAGGGATGCCCTGGCTTGTGTAACGGCAACGGCAGATGCACTCTGGACATGAACGGTTGGCACTGTGTCTGCCAGCTGGGCTGGAGAGGAGTGGGCTGCGATACTTCCATGGAGACGGCATGCGGCGATGGGAAAGACAACGACGGAGGTAGGACATGAGCACATGTGATATGTCAGGCTTCGCAGAGCCTATAAACCTTGCGCAGTGAACAGTCAGCTGGGCTTGATTCTGCAGGGCAGATTGTTTTTTGACAGCTGGTGGAGAACAGACAGTGAAGTCTGCCAGGCTGACTCAGCCAGAGTGGATTTGAATTCATATGAAATGGATTTGGACCTGCGGTGCCAGGACTGAAGAGGGAGGTTTGTTTATCCTCAAATCAAGTCCATATACCAGAGAGCAGGCAGAGGCTACGCACTCGTCCTGTCACTCCACCCCAGCCGGGTGGCTCAGCAGTGACACGATGGGACCACCTCAGACAGCAAACACCCCTGACTGTTCGAACTTTGGCCTCACTGCCTGAGGTTTTCATCAAGGCTCTCTGGTAGGTCACTACTGACTTGGGATGGATGTTTTGCAGAAACTCAGAGGCTTCGGTGACTGATCCCCATGCCCACAAGCCATCCAATCCCTCTCGAACCATGTTTTATTGATTACAGTTCCATATGTAATGATGTCAGGCATGTGAATAATAGCCCTGCGTAATGCAGACTTAATATTCAGAGTTATCTCATTACAAAGGAAACCCTGGTGCAGTGTGAAGGTTTGAATTAGAGGGCAGGAGATGAGATATTAAATTTAAGGCATAAGGGAGACTGCATAATTTGTTTTGTTGTCACTCAGCAAAAGGCTTTGTAAACCACAAGTCTGGGCCAGGACCCAGACTGTGAAGTGGAGACTGCATTTTGCAAGCCTCTGTTTTATCATATTCACAAGAACAGTACAGTTAAAAAAAAATAAAAATAGCCAAGCCAAGACTGTAATTATCTGCTTCACAGCAACTGGGATTCTGATTGAATATTTAAAATACTTCTGCACATCTGGCATGGCAAATGGACCAAATTATCCCTTTAGAAAAGACAGAAAAAATTGGAGAACCATACAAAGAGTACACACTATAAAACAAAGGTCGCTTTTTGCCTCACACGAAACTGCATATCACTGTACTCATCTTTCCTATTTACAGCTGACACAGGGCAGCAATAAAGTTCATCACATCAGATGTGTAAAAATATGTTAAACAGAGCCAAGGATAATCCCAGTTTCCATGGAAAAAATAACCAACAAAAACCCTGTAAAGTTTTTAGAGAGGGAGAGGGGAGAAGGAGTAATCCAGCCTAACGTACAAGGTAGACCACATCTGTATAACATCAAAAAGCATGACCAGACTCTGAGCAGGCTGGTGGAACACCATCTCCTCATATCTCCTGGTTCAAGGTGCTAACCTTGTAACTGGGTTACCCTCACCTTGAAATGAGCCGTTTGTCGCCTTGCTAGCCTGCAGGACGGCAGATGTAGACAGGAGAGACAAAAGGCATCGACATGTTTACAAGTTGGTGCACATCAGCTGCTAACTTGCATTTGGTGAACTTGTGTGGAGCAGTGTTGTACACAGCTAGAGCAGAGCAACTGATAGGTTGTAACGTATTGCCGTGTGACAGCTTATTCATGTGTCAGAGCCCACAAATGAGTGTTGACTTTAATCTTGGTACACTAAAAAAAATACATGTACGTGGTGTGCATTACAGTTTACAGATAACCCATGTCATACACTATGCTATTTCTTTGATTTTGCTACATTACTGCTAAGGACTCTCCTCAGCTGGAAAGTGGAACAGGTATACATTTACCTTCTCAGGTTGATTTTTATACATGTTTATGGATCATTTGTGCTGTATTTGTGGGCTCAAATCTAGAATTTCAACCTCTGAGATGCAGGAGCATCAGCAGTGGTGAGGCACTTCTACTTTGAAGCCCGATTTCCTTGTTTAGCACAGGGATTTGAATATGGTTACATGGACTGGTAAAGAAAGGCTGATTCTGGACCTGTTTCCTAGCTGTTATGCTGATCCCTATAGCAAGACAGCTGGACACATTTGAAGAACATCCATAGAGTAATTTAGGTTGGAAGGCACCTCCACCAGTTGTCTAGTTCAACCCCCTTCTCAGGGCAGGTCTAATTACATCAGGTTGCTCAGGACTGTGTCCAGTCAACTCTTGAACACCTCCAAGGATGGAGATTCCACCTCTCTCGGCAACCTGCTCCAGTATGTGACCATCCTTCTAGTAAGCGTTGTTCTCCTAATATCTAATCATAATTTTCCATGTTCCAACTTAATGTCTGTTGCCTTTTGTCCAGCACCATCTGAGACATCTAGAGTACCCCAGCTGGCTTCTGCCTTCCCCTTCACAATAACTTGTATCTCCAGTGTAGCGTATGAATATGTTTCATGTGTGACAGCTGCCTTTGGATTTCTCAGATATCCAAAGGCAAGTCAAATGACACTTAGGCACCTGTGTTTAGGAAGCAGAATTGAGCCCATATCCGATGCAGCCATTTTGTCACCACAAACATTATACCTTGGAAAACTGCTGTGCTTCAAAGAGCACTGAAGAGATGTAGGCCTGAACAGCCTCTTGAAAGAGCATGTAGTATGTGTATGAGCACTATGTCTTCTCCCTCTTTTGGGGTCCTATCACAGTCTCTGGAGTGGTGCATGCTTAGGGCTGGAGAAAGGTGGTTTATTTGACTGTTCACTGTAAAGGATTTCAGGGCTATTGCTGAATTTGTCTTGATATGCACATGGATGTAGACAATGGAGATGGGAGTCCTTTCATGACTCCTTAGAAGTCAAACATCTGAGCTGGTCACTGTGGGTGCCACCAGCAGAGAGAAATAGATTTAGGGCATCATCTCTCTGAGCTATTTCGGATACCGCCTCGTAGGTGCCTACTTTTGGTTGGTGACTGCTGCCTGTTGAGTCACTTTCTGCTCAGAGCAGCATCTCTCGAAGCTGAGACACCATGGTGGGGCTGTTCATGCTACAGGGGGGCTTCACCCTGCCTGAGCGCATTGGAAGCTGGTTCCCGTGCTGTGGTATCATGTGTCTGCTAATCAAGATCCCTGCAGCCGGAAATTCCTCAGGATAATGGGAGCTGAAGTCAGAATCTTTTTCATCAGATCCCAGCTTAATCATACCCTGAGGGAGACGGGTACCAAATTACAGGGTGTGTTTGCCTCTTAAATCTGGAGGCTGTTCAGATAAACAATAACAAGCTAAGCAGAAGTCACTCAGAGAGAGACTCGGTGAAATGTAATCTTGGTTCAGGTTAGAAAAAAGGTGTCTCGAGAGCCGTCCCCTCTCCACACACAAGTGTCATTTGTCAAAGCTAGCACTTAGGTTTCACACCCAAGCCCACTTTATTTACACTTTTGAACACAAAGCTCGTCAACTTGGAAGGAGTTGTAGCAAGTAACTGAGAGCAGGCGATCATCCAGTATCAGTCAGGGGAAAACAGTGCAGTGACAGAGCTTTAACAATCGGGGTAAAAGGCTAGGATTTTGCACATTTGACCTAAGAGGCCCCCTGTATTACAACAAATGGGAGGTGTTTCCTTAAAGCAAGCTGAGAAAAGTGGTTCTTGCCTCTCTTTGGCAGAAAATAACCTTTCTAATTCATGGCTGTAAACACTCACTACCTGAGAGCAGTCCTGTCTCACCCCACACTGAGTGCTCTGTCATGTGCTTGAAGAATAAGAATTTTGAAGGTTTAAAAGACCAAGGAAATTATCTTCTGTGACAAGTCCTAGAAGTGGAATTAATGGCATTTGACAAAGCCTTGAGAACAGGCTGATATGCCATAGGCTAAGTATGGGCTCCATTGCATTTGTAGACTCCTCCATCAGGAACAGAGCATACAGGAAAAAGAGAGGGGAAGAGGAGAGGATATTCCTCACAGTCTCACAGATAGGCTGTTGGGCAGCAAAGCTGTGTTAATCATCTTTGCTCTGGAGAAATAATCTGTGTGTGGGACTCCCTCCTTATTGAGAGCCAGAGAGTTGGCCAATTCACCCTATCATTGTCTGGATATACCCCACTGTCCTGAAACCATGAGAGAATTATAGATATTAAACTAAATTGCTCTTTTGGCCTAAAAGTTCTGTCTGAAACACAGTAGCTTCACTTGAAGGCCTTTGTTACTGTTTTGGGCTTTTCCAGAGTAGCAAAGTCTTCCAGATAGGGTCAAGCTTGCTGGTTCTCCAGGAAGTGGAACTGACCACATCCTTCATTTCTTGCTTTGAACAATTCCAGTTGCTAAACAGCTGCTGAACTCTGCCCAAAGTGAATCTACTTGACTTGTGAAAGGCAAGAGTCTTTCTCAGATGAAAAATATGTCTGGAATATAAATGTTCCTAACATTATCTAACCCTTCATATTCATTAGAGGTTGATGTGCAGTTCTCTGCTGCCTCTTCCAATTTAAACACTTCCAAAGGCTTGTGTTAGTGATTACTGCAGGATAATTTAAATAGATAGATAGACAGATGGATAGATAGACAGATAGATAATCTTCCCAGTCAAATAATGCTGGCTTATCCTAACGTGTATTGCACACCATTACATGGAAGTAAAGCAACTTCATTTTTCTTACATCACCTGGTCAATGATCTTTCTTTGGGAGTGAAGAAAATAAACCATCCTCCTCTCTTTTTCTGCAAGAATTGTAGTGAAGTTTCTGCCCCTCAGTTTATGTCTCATTCGTGGCAGCTACATGCAATGCATTCAGCCTAGCATGAACACACGGTTCCAATGTACATGTGGCCCTGTTTTGCCTTTGCAAGTTCAGTCTGCGCTCCACCAGATGCTACCCAAGAGCAATCCTTATGCTATCCTTCTCTCTATCCTCCTGGGTCAGAGCAGCTAAAAGTTGCCTTAGTTTTCAAACCCTGGAGCAGTGAGCAGGTCAGAGCCACCAAGCCATCGCACATGGGATTTTTGCCTTTCCTTGCAGCCTTGAGTATTAGTTATTGCTGCCACTAGAAACTAACTCACTTCAGGGACGATGTAATTCAGGAATGAGTTCTCTGAGGCAAATCAACGCTGTTTGTTTAACTGTACCATAGCCCATTGGTGCAACTCCACAGAGTAATGCTTTGCGTCTTGCTTGCCCCATTCAAGGGTCAGGTAGCGCTTGTAGTAAGGTGGAGTCTTGCCTAATGCTTTGAGACAGCAGCATTTTAAATGCTTTGGCAAGAGAAATTTTGGCTCTGCACACTGGCCTTCTTAACACCCATGTGTCCACCATCTGTCCACCACATGCCAAATAAATTAGGGAGCTGGCAGAAGTCTGCATTGCTCTTTGCCAGTACATAGGGTTCCACCTGAAGGTAGCGGCAGGGTTGTAAAGGGAACTGTAAAGAATCCAGGAGAACCCCAGAACGTAAACCTTTGTCTTTGCAAGCGCTTGAGCTGCCGACAAGGTGGCGGGGTGCTTTCAGATTCTTTTTTTTCTTTTTGCACACTGTTATGAACCTTTACTTCATGCCTGCAAGGCTTTTATAGCACAAGAAGATTGTCTCCTGGGCATGGTGTGGGAGCTGTCTGCTTCCTTGAAACCATAAAAAATGATGCATTAACGTGCTAGCTACATTTATGAAGGGAAGTGTTGAGAACTGAACGCACCTGGGAAAACAGCCATCATAAATTAGCATTTACCATCACAGATAGATCCAGTCAAACAACAGGGTCATCTTGGAGGAACCACAAAGCACTGCTAAAAAGATGAGAAAGTCTGCTGTACCTGAAAAGACTGGCTAGCTGGTATAATTTGTTATAAATCACCCAGCTTCTCTTCCTCTGTTTTATGACTGTTAATCAACCTTTCCTCAAGTAAGAGAACAAAATGACCAGTTCACATTTTCAGGCTTCAGCTCTTTGCTGATTTTGTGTTGGATGGTAACACTTGAGGATCACCTGCTGCCGGTTGTTAGCACTGGGGCTGTCAGGAGAGTGGTGTGAACCCAGGCATTACGGCGTCCAGAAGCAGGCGTTGGTTGTGCCATTACTCAGGATGATGTGTTGTGAACTGAGAGTCTAGCAGTGGCTGTGGGTTGTCTTGACAGCTTGGGAGAGTTCCTGGTACTTTTGACTATTCCTTAAAGAAATGTCTTTGATTAATAGATACAGAAAGAAACCATGAAAGTGTCCTCTGTGTCAAAAGAAACGTACCGTTGTCTGCTGAAATGAGAGAAGTTACTGATGGGAAGGAAGTACTGCTGATATATAAGATGTAACAAAAGGTGACATGAACCGTCTTCAGAAAAGGCAGGTTTGGACACGCATTTCACAAAGCATTTCCGCACCTGAAAAGATGCTTAAACAGAGTTTGGGCACAAATGTTCAAAGGAGAAATTCAGGAAAGCTCTGCCAGACCTGCTTTAGCACCTGAGGCAAACTCTTGCCTCCTCTTTGGGCAGAAAGTCCCCTTAGAAACCTAAAGTTTTGCCCCGAGTGTGCTCAGGGTGCATAGAGTGCATGGCCACTTTCCTCTTGACCAGGATTTGAGAAATATGCTTATATCTGAGTTACCTGAGACCACTTTCCAAGCTGTGCTCAGATGATTGCTTGAGTTGCCTTGGATTCAGTCAACAGAATCTGTTAGGGTGAACTTTTCAACAGTAGCTTAACACTTGCAGCACTTGCCAGGAGAGTGAGAGACCTTGGTGACAAGGATATCTCAGCTGCTGAGGGTGTGAACCCATTGCTCCCACAAAAAATTTCTAAGCTCTGAGTCCCTTTTTTTCAGAGGAATCACTTTTGAGAGGTGCTTTGACTCCTGAAGAAGGCAGTTTCAGCCACGGTATTGCATGACCATCGGTCAGGTCAAGCAACCTACTCTCACTGCACTGTCTGAATGCCAGTCTCTCCGCTGCTGGAGAGACTCACATACGTACCTTGCTCAGCTTCATGAATATCACTCCAAACATAGATTGCCTGGTTTCTGTGCTGCTTTGCCGGTCGTGCAATGTGTAAATCCCTTTGTTAAAAGCCTGCCCGGAGAAAGGAAGAAACCCTGAAGCCAGCTGCATCAACTATATCCTCCAGAGCAATGATGAGTTGGGGGATGCTGTGAACTTGTAGACTCTAAACACATTATTATAGCTCTGGTTTATGCCCAGCTAGTGGTGATTATCATGTGTTTTCTGTCATTTCCTCCTTCTTCCCTCCTTTTTCTTTTCAGATGTTTTGTTAAACAAGAATGTAGCTCTGGATTAGGATGGACTTTTTGCAGAGTATTTCTGTAGTGACTAGCACTGCAGAGCTCTGCTTCTGCAGTAGAGCCCAAGGAGTGCTGTAATTCAAACACCTGATTACTATAACATATGACTATATTATTTTGAATTTGCAAACATGCGCTGAGCACTTAGAGAAAGATGTGAGGGCAATTCCTTTCCCAGGCAGACAGCAGCCTATTTTAGCCAGGATACAACCAGTGACAACCTTATTCAGGCAAAATCAAAACAGAGCAGGTGGGATAGAAAGAGCGAAGAGAACATTAATAGCTAACATGATCACAGGGGGTCGACAGTCACCTTGCTATTGTTCCTTACGTTTGTGTTTTGTTTCCCTTTGATTCCTTACAGTGGGGCCAAAAGCTACAACTCTTTTGTTGAATAGGTAAATTCGTTCTCTGCAAACCACTGGAGTAAAACCTATTTATTCCCCAAATCCAATTGAAGTAAATTGAGTGTCGGTCCTCAACTCAGGGCAGAACATCATTACTCCTGTAAAGCTTCATCAGCACAAGCATTCACATGAACAATAACTTGTGTTTTGTGCAGAAGTACTGAGCCATTCCTTTAGTCTCTGTGTCACCAGAGCTTAGGCTAGAGCCGGAAGGGTAAAATCTGATTTGCTCAAGGGTAAGACTAACACTTTGTTAGCTTTACCTCTGAGCGTCTGTATTTTAAACTCTTCCCATCCAAACTCTCCCAGTAATATGTCCAAAAGCGTCACAGGACAAGACAGTCTCCCCACGAAAAGTGATAATGTTGCCTGGTGAATGGCACAGAAAGGAAAGTGAGAGATAAGAATTGGATGAGGTGAGAGACGCAATTATTTGTATAATCCGTGCATTTTATGATTTCATTGGCAATGAAAATACCCCTGAAAGACAATGGGGTTTTATTGTTATTTTTCTGACTAGTTTTGCTTTGCCTAGTACCGTTTCTCACAGAGGCTCTTCCTGCTGCAGTCAGTGGCAAAAAGTCTCATGATCTTCATCAGGAGCAATCCTTGAATTTGTCATGTATGCTGTCCCAGATTTACCCTAATACGGCTCCTTAGGCTCACCTCCCCCTGACTACCTGCAAGTCCAGGGCTCCCGATGTGCATCACGGTCCACAGGATGCTCTCTGCCTACAAACAGGTCCATCCCTACCTGTGGCCTGCCTGTTCCAGCCCGACACTTGACATGCAGCACCTGTCAGAGTCTGCTTAAACACATAATAACACCTCTGGCTGAAGGTTATTTGCATTCAGTTGTTGATGTTAGCATGACGGATTTTTGTTGCAGCATCCATAACTCTGTAGAAATGCTCAATTATTCAATCTCAGCGAGCTAAGACGCTGCCCATTAAATCAGCCAACACAATTGTGGGGCCATGAAAAGTCACAGCTAATTTGAAATTTTATTAGCTCTCGGCTGATCTTGTTTACTGCAGAAGCAGTCTCTCAAAACCAGCCCTTTGCTTCTGTACAAAACTCTAATCCTTGACACCTTGTTGGCGCTGCATGGTGGTGGCTGAGGGACTTGGAAGCTAGACTGCATGAGGCTTGAAAGAGGAATGAGACTGCCGTGGGATTTGTGAGCACTTCGCAGCCAGCAAGTGCAGCAGCAACCCAAGGAATGCAGGGATAGTAGCCCCATTGCTGGCTAGTAGTGGCTGTGAACATGACAATTAGTTTTTGTTCTGGGGAGGGAATCTGTCACGCTCATCTCATCTGCCTCTCCTAATACGCAGTGGTGTTCAATAGGCACACAGTTTTTCCTATCAGTTAGTGGCTGGTTGTGTGCCTTAGGATCTCAATCCATTCCTAGCAAAGGAGGCTTTCAGGGAAGCCGGAGAGTCTGGATGTGAAGGCTTACAGGCAAGGAAGACAGTCACAAACCCCTTTAGTTACTCAACGCCTGCCCCATCCTGTGTGCTTGGGAGGGAAGGAGCATGTCCCATTTAGCCAACCACCTGGCAGATGTGGTGCTTACCATACCAACTTTGTTTCTATCATAACACACCTGGAACAGGTTCAGTTTATTTGTTGTTTTCTTGAGAAGAAAATTACTTTTGGCTTGGCTCCTGCAACTCCTTGTGTGGTAAATACCAGAGAGCATGAGATAGTGCTCCTCCAGCCCACCTGAAGCTCCGGCGGGCAGGGTAAGCAAGACACAGCCCTGAGTCCTCCACAGTGACCCCAGCAGCTCCAGATTTTCAAAACTTCTGGTTGGTTTGGGTGGCTGTATTTTTTTGCATGCTATTTAAACATCATAAAGGGCATGATTTTCAGGAGGCGATGGGTCACAAGCAGTGTTTGAAAGCCAAGTAATTTTAGGTCATCTTAAATTTGGCATCCAGGTGACTGTTTGTAGAAGGCATTTATGATATTGCATATCTCGTGAAACTCCTGAATAAGGTCAGCATTCAGATCTATTGTCGTTATCTAATGTAGCTGTCCCAGTTGCTACAGTGAGTGTTTAAAGTCAGTTAATACCAGGTGTTTTCCAGCTGGTATTAAGCAAATGTCGTGCTTGTTAGGCCAAGGTCCTGCTCCAAGAAGGCACAGATAGCTTGAGAGTTTAGTCCCTTTCATGAAGCAATGCTTGCATGGAGAACAGGCTGAAAATACATTGCAGACACAAACCTTTAATGAGAATTGTGGTTATTTCATTGGGTTGTGCTGGCACTTCAGTTGTTTTGTGAACAGAAGATAAAGACAGTCTCTGCTTCCAAAGAGTTTACAGTCTAAGGTAGTGTTTGGAAGAGCTCACTAATGGGATTGGTGGATTTGCAATCTTTAAAATGAGACAGAGCATCTTTCTAAAAACGGTGTTCCAACTCCACCTACAAGAAATGAGCTAGATGCAGTAATCCCAAAGTAAAACTCGCTGTCTGGTGATACGAGTGCAGATTATCTGATCAAAGTGGACTTGGTCCCCTAAAAAATAATGTTAGCTAAGTATATTGGAGCTGCTGTATCGTAAACGGCAGAAAAGGAACCTTTTTTGCTGAGTCCTGATGATTCTCCTTCATGTCTGTCCCTCTCTGAAAGGGATGAGACAGGGCTCACAGGATGACTTCCAGAGGTCCCATGCAGTCTTACTTATTCTATGATTACATGATTCTTTGTTAAAGCTGCAACCCATTGATCACATTATTTACCAGATGTGGCAATGTCTTGCCAATAGCTCCCTTTTCACAGAGGCAGTGATTTGCTTCACCCAATGGGGTGAGATCGCAAAAGGTATTTATTTCATGGCTTTACACAAAGGAGATCTGGCAAAAGACTTTTATTTTTGGCAGGATTGCCAGTTAAGGGTACCTGTGCCTATATAGGATGCGTAAAATGTCTCAAAGATGTAAAAACTTGTATTACATAGAAATACTGAGGAACACAAGAGATGGCTCAAAATCTGACTCAGTGACAGATCTCCAAATTAATTTGTTAATTGAAAGGCATCTATGATTGAAGCTTTTTCCAGAGGGGTCCCCTGGGATTGGTTGTTGGATCCAAACCTATTCAGCAGTTTCATCATTGTCTTAGAATGTAGCTTAAATCTCTCCTGGTAAAATCTTCAGGTCACCTAAAGCTTGGTATGGCGGTAAGTAGCATACCCAGATCATTTTGATACAGAGTGATCCGACTCACATCGCTACAAGGTCACAATCAAACAAAATGTGTCTTAATGCAGCAAAATGCAATATAATACCCCTGGGAACAAAGCAAGCATGTTATACTTACGGGTTGGGAGACTCTTGAAAAGCAATGACTCAGAACAGGATTTAGAGGTCACTGGAGATAATTGTCTCAACATGAGTTCTCAGTGCAAGGCTATTGCTAAAAGGCTACTGTGAACCTTAGAAGTATAAAAACCCAAAAGTTGGGAAGTGGTCTCTCTTCTGTACCCAATATTGCTGCCACAGTTCTGTGTCCAGCGTTGGTGCCCACACATAACAAAAGATGTGAAATTACTGGGAAGAGATCAAAGGATGCCACATGCAAAAAAAATCCAGCAGCAGGAAAACAAACCTTACGATGGGAAGTTTAATCTTCCTCAGCTGTTCAGAGAAAAGGGTTGGAATGGATTGTTGCTCTGTGTGGAGGGACTTGCACATGGAAAATACATCAGAGCATGCAGGGCAGAAAGAAATATTGGTAACCTTGCAGAGAAAGGCGACACAAGTTCCAGTCGTGGGATATTGGAGTTTTTAGACAAATTCAACCTTGAAATAAGAAGCCGTTTCCTCGCAGTAATTAAGCATTTGAATAGCTTACCGGAGGAAGTGGTGGACTCACTGTAATCAACTGTCTTTGATATATGAGATATCTTTCTAAAAGACAAGCTTTAATCCAGTTCTAGGGAGAAAAAAAATGAACAGCCTGTGTATATAAGAAGTCAGACAAGCTGATCGTAGTAGCTTCTTTGACCTTAAAGCATGTGAATTACTGTAATCCCTCTACGCAGGACTTTCAACCTTCCGTGGAGATAATTCTGCAACACATTTGTTCTCTGGTCTGAAGTGCCACGGTCATATTATGGCTACGTGTAGAATAAGGGAGCTGCCACTTTTTAAAACCAAGAGCTGTATGAACATGGCCACAGCTGAGGGCTTCCTGTGCTGCATATCTGTGCTCTGGGAGCTACCGGAGTTAGGAATCCACGCACAGATCATGGGTCTCTGTGGCTTTGCTGCTGCAAATCTTGGGGTGCAGAAGCCACTAGGTCCCACGTTCACCTCCTTCTGTTACTTCTCTTTGGAAATTTTGCAGTGAGTTCTAAGGAAAATTCATCTTTACGCTTTATAAATTTCGAAGGTGTTTTGTATTATTACTTCATATTGTTTTGTGAGATCATACCTTGCTATATTTTCTTTTGCTGCTGGTGATGGCTTCCCACATTTGTTTTTGTCTATTTGGACCATTAAACCATGAGTTTTATTTTGCTCTGATTTTATTTTCTGATAATCCATGCAGGTCCCTGAATGCCTTGCTCTTCATGTGTAGGGAGCTTCTTGCAAATGTCACTGTGTCCTCACTCTTCTGATGGATCCAGTGAGAGATCTCAGGGCATGAGAAGTCATAGCTGTGTACAATTTCATTATATCTCCTCACAGTTCACTGTAGGGCACCACTTGGATCACTTGTGGACCATACATTAAAAAAAAAAAAACCACAATAAAACAATATTCAGATGGAGACATCACTATTTATTATCTGGTTAGTAGCTTAACTCTTGCCATTCTCCATGGCTCAGACAAAAATGTCCTTTCTAAGTGAAAGAAATGCTTTGCCCTGAGACTGCTGTTGATATTGGAGGGAGTTGAGTAGCTAAACCCCATTTCAGCTCCTGAGGACCTTAATGACTTTAAGATGTCAGTGACAAACCTCTCCGGTGTAATTACCCCCCAATTTATTCCATACAGGCCTGAAACACATTAGTTGAAAGGCTTATCTGCAGATGAGGCCTCAGCATTCCCACCTGTACGAAACATTGTCCAGTGCATCTGTCCTTCAAACATTTATCTAGTTTCCTGCAAAACAACATTTCCTTGCTATCTTGCAGCTTCAGGTCCCAAAACACATTTCTGATGCCTGGAATAAAGACAGGGTAATGAAGAGCTATGGTACAGCTGGTTTGCCGTCCTCTCACCAGAGTGTCTGCAGCCTTAGAAAACATTATTAATGTGTGGGAGAAAATGACAACATTTTATCTTGCTTGAAAACTGTAGTCGATATAGTAACAAGGTTGGTTTGTTGTTTCTTTTCCATCTCTTTTTTTTTCTGTCACGTAGCTATGGATAAGCATATTACATCTATGCAGGTCTCTATTCTGTGAACGGTCTCTCAAACTCCATCTGAGATTTGACCTTCCAGAATCCTACTGGCCTAATCATCTGCAGCAAGTCATTTTTTTAATGGGCAAATAAAACGTAATTAGTTCTTTTTCATTATCACTAGTCATCAAGAGAAAAGGCAGATGGATAGGTTTTGTGCCCGAGCTGATAAATTTTTGTGGCGATTTTGCAAGGAGTTATAAAGATGTAGAGATATCGGAACAGACAGAGGTAAGGATAATGGATGGGATTTTCAAAAGCATTTTTGCTAATCTAACACTGCTCCCATTATCATTAATGGCAGGTGCAGAGCACTTGTGAAAATGACTCGTTGTGTGTGCGTACATGTCCACATGGAGCAGATATTCATTGCACTTTGACCCACACGTAGACTGGAAGCTGAACAAGCTTTTTGATCAGTTTTCTGTGTATGGGTAACCACATGAAATGATGTTGCCAGTGATGTTTTATGGCACTAAAATCTTCCAAGAATGGAACAGGGATAACTCAACAGAATCCGAGTCCATGACGTGTAAGCCATCATAAGTACTAGAGCAATAATAACAGATCAGCTTCTCATCCTATTTATATTACAGTAAATTCAAAGTAATGCCAATAACACTAGTGAAAGCACTTCTAATTCACACTGGTGTAACTGGGATGAAACTGAAGCTCACAATCTTTAATAATAACAAAGTGTCTTGTTTTAATTTACTGTTTCTTTGAAATAAAAAGTACATTATCCTGGCAACTCCAAATCTCATCCCACTTCAGGAGAGACCTACCTCTCAGGACAGTGTTGCTCTCCAAGCACATTCATTTCTTGCCTCTATGCTGAAATCATTAGTAGGATGCTAGCTGTAAAGGCGGTTTCTCTGATATATAGAGTTCCCAGCAACTACACTGATCCCAACCATTCATTTCACATAGGTCTTTGAACAGCCATCACATGGTAACAATTTTCATTCACTATCAAACTGTCTTGCTTGAACTGATGATTTGGAAGTGAAGGGCTCCATATCCCATTACCCCAGAACAAAAACATCCAGTTCCCTAATCTGATTTAAAGATCTATCTCTACTACATGCTAGAAACTTTTATTTCTAAATGTGATGCTTCGTCAAACCTCTTCTGAGCTTTTTTTTGTATTTCCTTCCCTGTCACCGCTTTTTACTAAGCTGTTTGCAATGAACAGTGGCATCTCAAAATGAACTGGGGAATGCTGCTATGGAGGTGGGAGGGGAAGTAGTACTGTCTGTGCGTTTCATGACTTGACAGATACGCAAACCCTCATTTTACTAGAGTACGCTTGGCAAGCTTTTCTCATGTGTGTCCACTGCTATTATTGTTGATATTATTAATTTAGTGGTGCTGAAAGTACAAGATTTATATCCTGAGAGTTTGAGGTCATCTGTTAATCTGTGTCTGCACGGAATAAATGTGACAAAAGCCAAAAGAGACCAAACCTTCCCAGCAAATTCTCCCTTACTTTCTCATCTAACTAGCCAGAATCTTTACTGGGTTGCATGTATAGATCTCTCTGTAGCCATGGTAGATACCATGGCTTTATTCGCTATTTAGTCCTGCTGAAAGCAACCCTGATAGCTTTGGTATGATGCAATGTGCTTGTGATTTGCCCAGGGAACAGGACCAGTGTAGAAAAGTCATTTGTATATTGACAGAAGAAAACCCCACCTTTTGGGGCTCTGGAGTTATCTGAGTGACTGAGATGTGAAATGGGATATCCCAGAATTAACCTCAAAGATGGTTTTTTTTAGGGTCTAATCTCATGTGTATGTGTGTGTTTTCATATATTACATACTGATGCATATTAATGTTACATATTAATGCATATTTGAGGTTCTTTATTGGGGCTTTAAGGGAACATCCCTTAGTCTGTAGGTGTAAATTCACATTTCTCTGTTGTGTGCACTGGAAAGAGTTCTTGCACCCTGCAGTCTACAACACTCCATGTTATCATTGCTCTAAAATCTTCCTTACCCTTCTGCAGATGGCCTGGTGGATTGCATGGACCCAGACTGCTGCTTGCAGCCACTGTGCCACGTCAATGCGCTGTGCCTGGGCTCCCCGGACCCCCTGGATATCATCCAGGATACACAAGCCCCCATCTCCCAGCAGAGCTTGCATTCGTTCTACGATCGGATCAAGTTCCTGATTGGCAAGGACAGCACTCACGTCATCCCAGGAGACAATCCTTTTGAAGGAGGGTAAGTGAATTTTGGTTTTGATTCAGTAAGAGGTAAAGCGTAAGCCACTTGGCCGTTTTAAGACATGGAATGGCAGCAAGATGCAGAACACGGAAATTGTCTAAGGGAAGTAGATATCTGAAGAATTTTGTGGCTGATATAATTCTGCTGTCTCCTCATCTGCAATGTCCTGCCAGCCAATAAGACAAGATGCTTCTCTCCCAGCGCGTACGGGCAGTTGCATCTTTCCTGCCTTCTCTTATTTCAAGGAGTGAAAGCCATCTGTTCAGCAGGGCTCTTCTAGTTCAAGTGACTGACATTTTCCAGAAGTATCTCGTAAACAGCAATGGCAGACCTTCTTCCATTGACAGAGCCAAAAGAGAGGGAAACTAGAATGGTATTTACAACCTATAGTGTGACTATGAGAGACCTCAAAAGAACTGCGTTCAGCTCTGGGGCCCCCAACATAAGAAGGACATGGAGCTGTTGGAGCGAGTCCAGAGGAGGGCCACGAAGATGATCAGAGGGCTGGAACACCTCTCCTGTGAAGACAGGCTGAGAGAGTTGGGGTTGTTCAGCCTGGAGAAGAGAAGGCTCCACAGACACCTTATAGCAGCCTTCCAGTACCTGCAGGGGGCCTACAGGAAAGCTGGAGAGGGACTTTTTACAAGGGCATGTAGTGATAGGACAAGGGGTAATGGCTTTAAACTGAAAGAGGGTAGATTTAGATTAGATATAAGGAAGATATTCTTCACTATGAGGGTGGTGAGGCAGTGCAACAGGTTGTCCAGAGAAGCTGTGGATGCCCCATCCCTGGAAGTGTTCAAGGCCAGGCTGGATGAGGCTTTGAGCAACCTAGTCTAGTGGAAAGTGTCCCTGCCCACGGCAGGGGGGTTGGAACTAGATGATCTTTAAGGTCCCTTCCAACCCAAACCATTCTATGATTCTGTGATTCCATAACTGAAGAAAATCTTCCAGTCTAGGGAGTGATTTCCAATATAAACAATCAGCTTGAATATAGATTGGTTTTAATACTGAGGCATTCTTTATCACTGCAATCATCATCAAGAAACAGGAACTGCCAAAGAAATCTTACACAGTTCACTTTGTGACTGCATCTCAGCCATTTGTTTAAGTACATGCCTGGCTGTCAGGGGAGGTCATCCCTTTAAAATCGTGTGCTTACAGCAGGACACTATAATACATACCCTGGGGTGTCAGATTCTTAGATCATTCAGTGTCTGCTCTGAATGTTGCCTTTCAGAAGTGGTGACCCTGAGCCCCGGAGGTGATTCTCAACACTTAGGTTTTGACTCTGTTGAATTCCACCCAGTCATTAACTGCTTACTTTCAGCTTTCCCACACACAGCAGTGAATAGGTTGGCACTGAAAACATACAACCCTCGTGTTTGCGCGGGTGTTTATTTCAGCACTTGCATCTCAGCAGGCCTCTCAGGCCCTTCTGGGCCTGACCTAATGCTCTTCCATGAAGGGACATTGCCAGCATCCCTTGGATACCACCTCCCAAGTATCGCCATCTCCGGCGGTCCACAGGCTGACCTCGGACATGAACCACTTAAAAGCACACCAGTGTCAGGGAGCTGGCCTGATGTGATAGTTTCTCTGATTTGTCTTGCTGCTAAGCCCTTCAGAGTCCAAGAAAGCTGACGACAGTGATTCAGATTAAGGCCAAACACTCATTATGTCACAAACACTTGTATTTCATCAGCATTCTGAAGACTGCAGGTTCTGGATACTGAACAGTCCAGGCTCAGGACTAAATGTTAGCACAGTGAATTCTCTGCTGTTGGTTGTTGTGTTTTGTTGCTGTAAAATCAGGCCTTGGAATATAAAATAGATTATACTCACAATTTCATTTTTCTGATATATTTAGGGTTGCAATTCCTCAGCTGAGCTGTCAGAAGCCTTTTCACAGAGGACTCTGGTATCAGGTCCATGTGTATCTGTTCTGATAGGCAGAGAGTTTTGGTAGACACATGTCCGTGTTTAATGAACTTTTCCATACAACTAAAGAACTATAGGAGTCTTCATACATGTGTGATAAAAAAAATTGCAACTTCTCTTTAAAGGCTGCTTGCATTCAGCTGCACACAGAGGTGGGGGGAAATAATGGGAATTTCTCATTTATACAGTGAATTTGTTTCTGGGAGTGCCAGCAGAGGACTAGCAGAAAGACTGTGTCATTCAGGACCCCACAAACTCCTACAGGAGTTACAGGCGTTTCACAGATCTGATGGTAGATCTCTATGTAGGAAGGAATTACTAACCATCTGTAGACGTCCTGCTAAAGAAAGATTCAGGATTCAAAGGCAGCACCTGCTACCAGAAATGTTTATCTGGCGTATAGATTACTAGAGTGAGGGAATGCAAAGATTCAAATCAATATGAAGGGGTTTAATGATTGCTTTTCATTAACTAATAAATGGGGCTCCTTGTTCCATTTAAGTTAACACAAAGGATTATACAGAGATAGCGATGATTTATGAGGTTGCCATTCTTAAAATCTCAGCATAGCGTGTGTATCACTAAATGTGGTCTACAGATATGTCACCTCAAGCGGTGACTGTATTGCATCTCTCAAGTTAAATATCTTGACTCATCACAGGAGCGGTTGCAAGTAACAGTGAAGGACCTCAACAGACGGTATATTTTCCCCTGAGACAGCACCACAACACACACCCCAGGCTTATCAGTCTGTTGGGTTGCTAAAAATGCCATTACTCTTTTGGGATCTTAAAAGACATTGTGCATTCCTGTTAGTTCTTAAAGATCCTATAGAGCTGAATAAACTCAACCACTGCAAGTGTTTTCTGCTTACTTGGCTTCTCTTTGTAGTTTCAATTGTCTGTTTTCACCACCTAGAAAGCTGAACCTTTAAACAACTGTCTCTTGTCACCCTGGAAATGGCAGTGCTTCAGCAGTGGTCAGACAGTGACTGCTCCATGGAGGAGCACAGCCTGGGACCATCTGGGACCCAATTAGTCTGGGCAAATGAGACTGACTGTATTTGTACATGCAGATATTCCCTTTCTTCAGTAGTGTTCTCACTGTTGAATCTCCTCCAGTTGCTTTTACAAGACAGGTGATAATATCCCTCTTACCCATGGAACTGCTCAGTGTCTCCATGAAGATCACAGCAGCAGCTGGGGGCAAGATGAACCACCTTCATCTCTCCTTCCACCTCCTGGCTCAATAGCTTGTCCAACGGGAGGGAGGGCAGGAAATCTTTTTGTTCTGATGGAGGGCTCCAGCATCCTGCCTTAGGACAACCCTCTCCCTTCCGTTGCTGCCACTATGATTCATGAAGTCAACTCCTCCTTGCTGTAGATCAGGACTGTAGATTGCTGGGCATGGGAAGTCCTACATCTTTCTGTCCAAGCGCCATCATCCTCATGGGGTAGGACTGGAGTTGGATCCATGCCACTTGCTGTGAGCAGTCCCATAAACAGGTAACACAGAGATGATGGGGACCTCTGTGTCCTGTGTGCCTGATGTCCTGCGGAGACACCTGTGGCACAGGCACACTCGTCATTCAGGTCAGGAAGCACAGCCTACTCCTCAGGGCTCTACCAGGTCATGTCTGGCTGATTACCACCCCCGGGGGACCCACGGCACATTTGCATTCCTGTATGGCCTATGCAGAAGTGGCAGCAGTGTGAAGGAGATGACTGAATATCTATGCAATATATTTCTTGGGCTTCAGAAACGCAGCTTAGCTACCCTTTAGAGAGAACAGCAGTGCAGATCACCTAATGGATACAAATAAATGAATGCTTTGTGACAGCTAGCCTTTGAGTGAATTTATTATTGAATTACACTCCAGCTTTTTAAGAACAAGCTGAGCTGACAAGCTCTCTCACCACTGCAGAAGAAAAAGAAAGACAATGATAAATTACCCTGATGGATAAAGGTAAAGACCTTGTCTCCTCAAAAATACAAGCAATTATATATTATTCATGTTTGGGAAGAAAAAATAATCATTGCCCATATTGAAATGAGTGTTTATGATGATAAAGCAAGTAGCTAAATTAAATTCTGAATGCACAGAATGTCTTTTCACATCATTTTGATGAACAGATAACAAGTACTCTTCTGCTACTTGATCGTTCTTGTATTGATTTTGAAACCACTTACTCTGGCTGTTTGCTTTGTATTTTTAAGCCATTCTTAGTTGTCCATCACCATAAGGAGCAGCACAAGATGCAGTGGTGTCAAGTTGTTGACTTTCAAGTAGGACACCTGATATATTTGTTCTCTCTTGAGGGACAGTGTCAGAAAATTGCAAGAACAGGCTAAAGTCCTGATCCACAGTCTTTTATGTTAAATGTTGGCATAGGATTAAAGTACCTTAGAAAACCATGTTCAGAACTGGCATTTTTTGTAAATAATATTTGAAAATAAATCAGGTGATTTTTAAGTAGGTGTGTTTTATACCCCTTCTTTTTTGGGACAGTTTGTATATATCTACTTGCTGCCAGCAGTATTAACCCATCCCAATTACATGGGCAGCTAGAAATAACCAGCTGAGTTATAAAGACACATCAGAGAGCAGGATCTGGTATCAGCTGCAAGAGTAGTCCCTTATTGCCCTCAGGTCAGTAGTCTAAGTACAAAAAGTAGTAAGTTTTCATGGTTTAAATTTCTGATCAGAATTAAATTTGCACATTTCTTTTCCACTACCGAGTGACAAAGTATCTGTAAACATGTCACTCCACCTCCCTGTGTCCCTGCTGTGTGCCAGGCTGTACAACGTACCTTACTGATTCAGCTGGAGAATAAAATAGGCATGTGTGCACTATTTTACTATAAATAAATAAATGGATGGTTTTTATTGTCACAGTTAAACTGCATTGATCCCAAGCCCTATCAAAACCAAAATTGTGAGTATTGATCATGGTCAAAGAACAACTGAGAGAACAGAGGAGGATCCAAATGCCTTTCAAGATGTTTCAGTAGTCCCTCTGGTTCAGTTCTGAGTCATTTTGAAGAATATTGTGATGATATCTCAGTATCCTTGAAGGAAGATGTTCAAAGCACCTTCTCTTTTCCTTTCACCCATTTCTTCCCACATCTGGAGGGCTGCAGGTTCACCCCAGCAGATCTTCCTGAGCTTCCTTGACCAGAAAACCAAAATGCTCTTGTCTTTTCCCTCAAGAAAAGTGTGATTTTGGTACAGCGAAGTAAGAAACGCTTCTTTTCTAGCCAAAGACAAAGTTAGAAGTCAAAAACCCCAAAGTCTCAGGTGTGGCTCTCTGCTGATGATTTCTCCCGATATGGCTGGTCCAGCCCATGGCTCTGGCCCAGCTCCAGCAGGATGCGTTTCCGTTGGGCTGGCAGCGAAATGCCGTGGGTCAGATGTACCCACTGAACTGCAGGCACCCGGAGGCAATGCAGGAGCTCGTGGAGCACAGCAGCTCCACGGCTTAGGACAGCTTTGAAAGATAAACACTGCATCTGTTTAAGACTGTGTCATAGATATTAGACACCATCCAGTGTTCCTGAGAGTGAGCACTCGTGGCACAGCACAGGACCTACATTGATGAGAACAGGGTCATATTTTTCTGTATTTTAAACCAAGCTAACATAGCACCTCTTCAAACCCTCTCCTTCCCAGCATTACTGTCTTCCAAAGGCATCATTCTGCTTTTGTCGCTTTCTGCTTAAATGAACTACTTATTAGCTACAAATCATAGCTTTTTGAAATATAGGAAAATAACAAAGAATTTTCAAAGACTTCTTAGTGTTTTTTATTTTGGTAATTATTCCTTTTATGCACAGGAAAGCATACTTTTAAAACTTACCTTTTCAGTGAACAGGGCATATATATATATGCCTTTTCAATGTTTGCATTTTTCTTTTGATTTTAAATTATATAGTATGGCATTATTTCAGTGTAAAGTGATTTTGAGTTGAACGTGGCATTATTTCCATGTAATAAACTAATGCAATATGTGCAGCTTACTTCCACTTTGTGGAATTTGTCCCCACAGGACTCCATGAAAGCAAAGTTCCTATCCATTTTTATGTTTATTTCCATAACATATATAGTGCAATCATAATGTAATTATATTCCCCTTTCACAAGTGGCAGTAGAAGGAAGTCCTGTGTACAGTCATTAGAGAAACTGGGGTGCAGTTTTTAACAGATATTAAAAAACATTGGATATTTATTACCAAGCACAAACTCTTGAGTAGGATCTTCCTAGTGTGATGTGGGCATGCTTCCAGGATCAGGCAAGGCAGCTGATACAAATGCTGCACCATCCTGTAGCTGGGATTAAAAGGTCTCAGGTGATACCTGTGTACCTAGGAGCTCTTGGAGCGTGCAGAAAGCAAAACTCGAGCCTTCAGAACTCCCAAGCAGAAAAACAAAACTCCTAATGAGTTAAGTACCTCCTGGATTACACAGGTGCTGACGTGCACATTTGGTTTTAGTAGTCTAAACTACGGTATAGATGCTGATGTATTCTCTTGGATCTGGCGCGTAGATATTTGATTAATATTTATTCAATATTCAAGGTACGTTCCTCTGAAAAAAGAGCAGCCCACATGCCCATTGTTTTACATTACTCGTTGATAGACACGTCTGGCATGATAACTATGAGCTGAGTCAGTAGCTCCATTCAATATAATACCATCACTAGAAAGTGCATATCCTGTTCAACGGAGAGATTTATTTCATTACTGTGTAAGGCTTCTTCAAATTAAATACCAGCTCACTGTCGTAATGATTCTCACGTGGGACCCTGGCATGTTCATTCTGCAAAAAGCTGGAGCTTTCTGCCCCAAGCTCATTGCTGCCTCACCTCTGCAGAGGTTTGCTGACCCCAGACCAGACTGGGGAGCTTGAGCACCCCTTGGCCAGCTTAGCGTAAAATCTCCTTTCTCATTTAAAACTGCAGGGGAAACTGGTGTGAGCTGATCCTGTTGGCTTTGCACTGATGGGGTAAAGTTCTGCCTTGCCAGATCAGCTTTGGGCAGCCGCCTCTAGCTGTTGGATGCTGACAGCTGAGTCCAAGTACAGTTTTTAACCATTTCAATATATCAGGAAGAGCCTGTCCTTTGAGTGCGACATTTACTTGCTAAATTGGTTAAAACCTCCTGCATAAAAAAGCAGTTTTAAAATCCCAATCATAAAATCTTATATATTTTATTGAACCTTTTTTTTTTCCTAATTCCCTTGGATCATTACAAAGCTATCAGACAGCTTATATGTAGTTAAAGAGCTTTCCCTGTGATCGTCAAAAAGAGAGCTCATTTTATAATTAACCTGGAAATAATGTATTTTTCCTTCTGTTCTGCTCAATTTTGCTTTCATGGTGCCTCAAATTCAGTGAAAGGAATTGCTTTTATTTTGGGTCTTCTGCAGAGCTGAATATGTGGCCACAGCTTACAAAATAAATACCAGATGTAAAATACTATCATACTACAGAACTGGTAAGTTCTGCAGACATTTTTTTTGAAGACTTGACATGAATACTTTATTCATCTCTGAAAGTTATTGCACCATAAAGTCTTTACCTCTCATAGAAATAATGGTTATAGGATCACTTCTGAAAAATTATGAAATGAGCATAATTCAGTATTAGGTGGAAAAATTATCTTGCACCTTACAAGCTGCTGAACGCCTGGCTAGGATTTTACAGACCTAAAAAAATAGGAGTGTGATTCTGTTTCTCTGAGATCTCGTACAAAGCAAGTGAGTGTTTCTTTGGTTATACTAGAGTAAAGGAGAGAATCATCAACTTTTAAGGCATTACTTAGTCAACCACATTGTGAATAAAAGGATTCTTCACTGAAACTTTGCAGTAAAACACAGCCCAACTTTATTATGCATTGCATTTCCTATAAAACTCTGTTCCAAAATGCTTTCACTTAAATAGTATAATTGGATCCAGTTTTATAATTTCAGGGACCAGCACCAGTGTCTTTTCCTCTTTATTTCCTATTTGCGGAGCAGCCTTTCCGTATCCCTTATCCTCCCACCTTCCCATTATAGCTCAGCTGAGAAGTCTTGGGATGCAAAAATAGTGAGTCAATGAGGCATAGAGACCCAAGATGGTTTGGATGGCAGAAGTAGCATCTCTTTCCAACAGTGGCCAGATTGCCTGGCAGATCAGAGAGGAAGATTGTGCTTTCATAAAGAGAAAAAAAGACATACATCGAGTAGGTGAATAAGGTTCAAATCTTGGGAGAAGCTTTCAAAGCAATAAGGGCCTGAGTCTTTCAGGAATGGAGCCAGCAGGGAATTGGTTTGAGAGCAATGATCATTCAGTCATGGGTTTTCTAGAAGTGGTAGCTAGTCCTCAAATGATGCTACAGCTACATTTTGTTACTAAACTGTCGTGCAATAAAGATCCCTTCTTTTCCTTTTGGAGGAGCTACAACCAGCAGTCACTAATATTGCTAACAAAGATGATGCCAAAGGAGGTTTTTGAGAACTATCAGTCTGTAAGTCTTCATGGAGCAGAGTGCAGGCAGATGCACGCAGAGCTTGAGAAACTGGACAACAGCTGGTCAAAAAACCAATCCTGCTCATGAATACTAAAAATATCAGATTAAGAAGACCCACTGTTTTGATACGGTGAGGTTAGACTCTAAAGAGAGAACAAGAATAAAAATCTGCATCTAGAGGTATTATCGTAACTCTTGATTAATAAGCGCTTTCTTCTCTACTTCAAATACCAACTTCATTAGCCACATTTGTAACAGCGTTGCTTTTTCCCCTGTCCTTCTTAAGACAATTTAAGTAATGGGTTTTCATAGAATCATAGAATTGTTTAGGTTGGAAAAGACCCTTAAGATCATCAAGTCAAACCGTAAACCTAACACTGCCAAGTCCACCACTACACCATGTCCCTCAGCACCACATCTACACATCTTTTAAATACCTCCAGGGATGGTGACTCAACCACTTCCCTGGGCAGCCTCTTCCAATGCTTGATAACCCTTTCAGTGAAGAAATTTTTCCTAATATCCAATCTAAACCTCCCCTGGCGCAACTTGAGGCCATCTCCTCATGACCTATTGCTTGTTACTTGGGAGAAGAGACCAACCCCCACCTCTCTACACCCTCCTTTCAGGTAGTTGGAGAGAGCAGTAAGGTCTCCCCTCAGCCTCCTTTTCTCCAGGCTAAACAACCCCAGTTCCCTCAGCCGCTCCTCATCAGCCTTGTGCTCCAGACCCTTCACCAGCTTCGTTGCCCTTCTCTGGACACGCTCCAGCACCTCAAGGTCTCTCTTGTAGTGGGGGGCCCAAAACTGAACACAGGATTCGAGGTGCGGCCTCATCAGGGCCGAGTACAGGGGCACGATCACTTCCCTAGTCCTGCTGGCCACACTATTCCTGATACAAGCCAGGATGCTGTTGGCCTTCTTGGCCACCTGGGCACACTGCTGGATCATATTCAGGCGGCTGTCAACCAACACCCCCAGGTCCTTCTCTGCCAGGCAGCTTTCCAGCCACTCTTCCCCAAGCCTGTAGCGTTGCATGGGGTTGTTGTGGCCCAAGTGCAGGACCTTGCACTTGGCCTTGTTGAACCTCATACAATTGGCCTTGGCCCATCAATCCAGCCTGTCCAGGTCCCTCTGTAGAGCCTTCTTCCCCTCAAGCAGCTCAACACCCCTGCCCAACTTAGTGTCATCTGCAAACTTACTGAGGGTGCACGCAGTCTCCTCGTCCAGATCCTTGATAGAGATATTAAACAGAACTGGCCCCAACACAGAGCCCTGGGGAACACCACTTGTGACCGGCCACCAACTGGATTTAACTCCATTCACCACAACTCTTGAAGACGGTAGAAGGTTTCTTGCAAAAGGTTAACAGTTAAGAACCATACCCACATAAAGTCATCAGCATCTCCTGACCCTTCAGTGATGGGACTTTATAAATAGCTTCACTGAGTGGGTTAAACAAACAGGACAGGTACTGTTTCTTGCTGCGAACAACTTAGAATTGAGCTTCTTGTATTGAGCCTGGTCAGAGCTCTTATAAACTTTGCTCTTCATCATCCGCTCTTTTTCTGCTGCGTCTCCCACTCCATTAGCTGCTCAGAAAGTTGAGTGGCAGGATCTGTTGCAAACCGTGCCTGTCAGTGCCACTTTATCAAGTTCCCGTTTGGGACTTGGTTGAATGTCAGCACATTAGTCCCTTTGTCAGATTGACACTGGCATTCTGGTGCTCCCCGTATTGGCGAGCTTCTCTGCTGAGCCTAATTAACGACTTCTATCCCAGCTGCCCAACATGTGCCAAACCCTTTCAGAAACTCACTTGTGCTATCCGTGGTGGTGTGGGAGTCTTTCTGGATGACTATGCTTTAATTTTCATTTTTGCATATAAGCGTGCATTTCTTGTTTAACAAGGAACCCTTCAGCAGCGTCTTTTCCGTTCTTTTTCCAAACCTTAATTCCTTAATTCAGATGGCAGCTAAGATCAGCAGGTGAGTTTCCAATTTGAGCTTTTCCTACAGCTAAACTGAACTGAAGAAGCCAGACAGGGATTGACTCAGTTCAAGGAAAGATTATCAGGAGTTTTTTCTGCAGTTAAGAGGCAAGCGGGCAGGGCTTTTTTTACAGACAGCTTTTGAGGGAAATACTGCCACAAGCAATGAACTTGAAGGTCTGTATGTTCTGCTGTTTCCTCTTCTTCTTTTGTCCTTCATCTGCCAGCTCAGGCATTTTCTCTGTGTCCATGTGTTTGATCATGATGCCCTTAGCTTTTACCTGGCATTCTACCAATTTTCCTATCCATCCTAGTACTAGACTGCCCTGAGGTTGTTTAACGTGAGACAGGTGCATTCAACCCAAAATGGACAAGGTACATTTTGCTGCATCCTGTGTTATTATCAAGCAAAAAGGTCACAGCAGCTAAAGCCGTGAGACTGTAACAAGTGACTATTTATAGGCACTTATGAGCAAGGTGTCTGAGCATGTCACAGATGAAGTGCCATGAGAATGTAAAAATTCCTATGCAAGGGATTAGCAGATTACTACAATTATCTTTCTAATGTCTCTGTAAGGAGGGGATGTGCCTCGATTGCTGTTTTGCAGGTGGAGTACAAAGACACATACAGACTAGCTGACATGACCAGTGTCACACGGAAAGTCTGTAGCAGAGGAAGAAATAGACTAGAGATCACCTAATTTCATTAATAATGCTCCTCCTAATGAGCAATAACTTTATAGATTTTCACTCTATGGTGCTCTGATGAAATTTCATCCAGAGCAGAAGGATAAATCCCATATATATATATATACATATATACATATACATATATACACACACCAATAAAATATGGAAGTGGTAAGTAAGTTCAAAGAGATGAAGAGATTTATAGTGGCAAATTAAAATATTTATTATTAATAACATGGCTGAGGATGTCTAAGCAGTCATGATAACCATCTCCACACATGTGAAACCTTTAAAGGAGAAGGCACAATGAGTTACGGTGGAAATATTTTGAGGAGCTCCAGAAATTCATGGGGGTGAGATTTCCCATGGCACCTATCCTCAGTCAAGGAAAGAATATACATTTCTTGCAGCAAAAGGGGGTTTAGGATGCATGGAATTTTCTTTTCCCAATGAAAAATGTTTAGGAGAAGCACTGCTTTTGTCTATTTCCCAGTGCCAAGCGCAGTGTCAGCAGAAAACATCTATGAATAAGAAGTATTGGAAGGGCCAATGTCTAAGTTATGAGACATTGGATCAGAGCCAGTATTAAAGACAAATCTTTAATGTGCTCCTGTAATGTGAAATGGCTTTTTGGGAATTTATTTTTCTGGCTTCTGTTCTAAAGCTGTTTTTGTCTGCTTGAATTTTGTTGACAGCCTGTCAAACTTTCTTTATATCTGAGCAATGGCAAAGTAAAGGCATCGGTGCACACCTGTCTGTTTTGCCACTGTGGCCCAGATCTTACCAGGAAGACTTAATTTAATTTTCTAGGGAATAAAGAATGACTTCACAAAGCGATGGCGTAAAATTGTCTGATACGCCATCTGGCATTCTAGATAGCATTTCAACAATGATTTGGTGTTCCAGGGAAGCTTTTATGGACAAGTTAAAAAAAAAAGAAAGGAAAAGTCTAATTAAAGAAGAGGAAAAAAAGCAGACTGCTGTTCATTGTAAAACAAGAGTCCATACAGCCTGATGCAAAAGTAATGAAAGAAACAAACAAACAAACAAAAAAAGCCAGAAAACAGAGGCAATAGGTGGAATCTGTTAACAATTCAATGGGAAGATGAGGCTCCAGCTACAAGAAATTCAATTTTGTTCAGCTGCAGAAAACACTCTGAACTGGCAGGCCTAGACTAATGGAATAAATCTCTTCTATTAACATGAGAGATAATTTTATGTAAATATATTGGGAGACCTTCTAGCGGAGCTGAACGTCTTAGCAGTACCACTTAACTTGTTTGTAGTGTAATTGCATTTAGACCAAGGTCTTCTGAAGGAAATGGCTGACTAAATTAGCATTAACCAGGTTCCTGGGGGGCTCGGTGTCTTGTGGGTAGTCGATCTTGCCTCCAGAAAGGACATGTGGAGACTAGAGAAGACAGCTGCTTCCAACGCACTGTATTAACTGTTTTCCCCAAGTGGGGCAAATTTTGTCACCCAGGGAAGGAGAAGATTTGAGTCTCTAATCAGGCAGAGTCTGGGCTTTGGTTTTCCTCCACTTTCCATCCCTCCTGCTTTTAACTGAATTCAGATTTCTGAATGTTGCTCCAGCTTCTTTTTATCACTGTGGTTTGGGAAAGATGTCCCCTTTGTGGGAACATCTTTCTTTATAGCATGTAAATAAAGCTATTGTTATAGTCCTCAGGAGGATGGTGGATGCAGCTGGGCTTGCTGACGAGCTGCTTCTCTGAGAAGCGATGCCAGTGTTGTCCGAGTTAGCGAGCACGTAGATGTGCTAAGGAGTGCAGTGCTGCGAAGCATCGTCTAGAATGGGAACCGAGTCTCTTCCTGGAAGGTGGGAGTTCAAATGCATTTGTTACCGCTGCCCAGGCGAGAGGAAGCTCTTTGTTTGTCCACGTTGTGCTGGTGCTTGTTATTGAAGAAACAGCTGTCAGTGGTATGTAATGGACCAGATGCTTGCTGATGTAAAGCACATCCCCCCATTAACATGAGCTGAGGATCCAGGCCAATGTGCTTGCAATATTACTTAGAAGTTTGCAACTGCTTGGACATGTGTTTTATGTAGGACAGCAGGAGAGACACCTGCAATGTGTTGTATTTTTTCCTCTGGTTGCTTTTAACTCTTGGAAGGAAGAAACAACAGGTGGAAGTATTCTTTCTAGGTTCACAAAAATGTATGATCTTGTCTCTCAAGTATTTTAAAACATTCGTAGCCCCAGTGTTGGCTTGAATATGTTATCAGTAATTCAGAATACCGACTCCCTTATGCTCAGGTCTTAGTCTTCAAGCAACAGTCTGTAGTGATTCCTTGCCTTTCACAAAATGTGCAGCCATTTGATGAGGAGCTGAGAGAAGACAGTTTCAAACCATTCCTCAGGTCTCCCTAAAGGATGGAAAAGGAGATGAGGCAGGGTGGAGGGGATCATGGAAAAATCTGGGAAGAGACGGCCTCACTTCTGCTCTTAGCTCAGACATGCGATTAGACATACTCACTTTGTGCAAAATTGCACTACAGTTTGTGACCTGCTGACATCAGTGGGGTTATTCCAAGAATTGACATTTTTCCAAGCATATTCCATGGCACCGTGATCCTTTGAGTTATACTTTGCCTGCCTGTTGGAGAGTGAGGTGCATAATACTGTACTGAAATATCATTTTAAATTTGTTGTATATGTGAAGCTGAGTTAGAGCCTTCAGTGGGAGAAGCAATAGAAGTATGAAGAATATTATTAGCTCCAGAGCTGGGTTCAAGTCTTTTCCAACATGACTTCTAACAAGTCAGTGATGATATATCAGAGAAAACTCAGTGACAGAAAAAATCATTTCCATTATCTCATTTTCCTGTGACCTGTTCCAGAATTGTATGTGAATGCAGTCACATTTTAGATTGCCAACACATTCTGGTAACGCTTCGAGAATTTTTGTTAATATTGGAGCTCTCCATTTAGATCAGTAGGAGTTTTGTTTAAGATTCCCTGACAAATGGTCTCTTTTCTGTACCATGGAATATACAAATAGTGCAGCCCTTATTAAAGAGAAATTATACTTTATCTTCTTGCATTGTACAGTATAAGATTTTTAGGTGGTCTGTAAGAAAATAACTTGATCTTTTCCTAATGATCCATGTTTATGAAATCATCTTTACAAAACATTGCAGATATCATCCTTTGCCTCAGTGCACTAGCACAGCGACATTTCTCAGTTGAAGTGGGTAGATAGCAAGTGCAGCTGGGATGATTTACTCTAGCTGAGATCTGGTCCTGCACCTGTAGAAACATTGGCTTTCCATCTCTGCTCTCCAGCAGGACAGCAGTTAGGAAAATCACTCACTGGGTCACTTTAGCACACTGACACCACAATTTACTGTTGCCACTCAGAAAAATCGTTACCTTCAGCCAAAAATTGGGTTCAGACACTCTCACATACATGTGATGCTTTGTCTTTATACGAAGCTCCTAAGGTAGAGGCGTAGGAATGACTTAGAGGTCTGGAAACAGACTTTGGAATAAGAACCTAGAAAATCTGTCTTTGGCTTTACTGCAGATTTGCTGACTGACCTTGGGCAACTGAAAATCACTCTGTGCTTTATTTCCTCTCTCTGTAAAATACCTATCTTGCAGTATTAATCAATGTTTGTAAAGATCCTTGAAATCCTTAGATAAAAGAGCACATTACAGAGCATAGAGTAATTGGACTAGATGTAGCCTATAAAATAGTGCAATCTACCAAACTTGGAAAGAAAAGACGGGAAGAAAAAGCCTGTCCTGTTAGCGTGCTCAGTTCCCCAAGCAGTTTGTAGGGAAGCTATCTGAACCTAGCAAATTATCTGTCGCGGTTTTCCCAAGCGTGGAAGAAATGAGCCGTCAAGCCTTGGTCAGCGTGCATCTGTGGCTTTTGTGCCTTAAATACGTCCATGCAGTGCTTGGTAGGTTTCTGTTCTCTTTGATTCTAAAATGTGCTTTTCCCTTGATCAAGGCAATATTGCCAAGACACTGTGAAACTTGGTTATAGCAAATTCCAATGTGATGTTGCGAACCCTACAGAAGTCCGTAGTTAATGAAGTATATGCTGCAGCAGTTGCTTTTCAAGAGTAGGATAAAGGTAAACCTCATTTTAGATATCGAACGTTCTTACACAACTCCTGAGAAAGTCTTCAAGAGCAGCATCCTACCATCAAGACACATGGTGTGGCCCCCAGCTCTCCAGGACATAAGGGCCTGGGCTTTCTAATCTATAGGATTCCCAGCCACAGAAGTAGAGGAAAAACCTGAATTTGTCAAAAGACTTACTATTTCTTACCATTTTTCTCCTTCTTGCAGACACGCATGTGTGATTCGAGGCCAGGTGATGACAGCAGATGGGACCCCTCTAGTTGGAGTGAACATCAGCTTTGTGAACAATCCTCTTTTTGGATACACAATCAGCAGACAAGACGGCAGGTAGGATATCTTTATAGGATTTACAGTGTTCAAGCAGCAGTTACGGCATTATTACCATCAACACTAAAGAGAAACTCCTTCCAAGAGCACGGTTATTGTTGATGCATTTTAAAGATGTTGATGCATTATTGTCCGTTGTTATGGGGCTACATCTGGCTGGCAACCAGTCACCAGCGGTGTTCCTCAGGGTTCAATTCTAGGGCCAGTTCTGTTCAATATATTTATCAACGATTTGGATGCAGGAGTTGAATGCACCATTAGCAAGTTTGCTGATGATACCAAACTGGGAGGTGCTGTTAACTCTCTTGAGGGACAAGAGGCCTTGCAGAGGGATCTAGATAGATTGGAGCATTGGGCTATGATTAATGGGATGAAATTTAACACGTCCAAATGCCAGATTCTGCACCTAGGACAGAGTAACGCTGGGCACAAGTATAAACTGGGAGAAGAGTGGCTGGAGAGCAGCCCTGCAGAAAAGGATCTGGGCGTGCTGGTTGACAGCAGGCTCAAGAGGAGTCAGCAGTGTGCCCTGGCAGCCAAGAGGGCAAAACGCATCCTGGGGTGCATCAAACACAGCATAACCAGCCGGTCGAGAGAGGTGATTGTCCTGCTGTATTCAGTGTTGGTGCAGCCTCACCTTGAGTACTGTGTGCAGTTCTGGGCCCCACAATTTAAGAAGGATGTGAAGGTCCTTGGATGCGTCCAGAGGAGGGCAACAAAGCTGGTGAAAGGGCTGGAAGGAATGTCCTGTGAGGAGCAGCTGAGGACTCTGGGCTTGTCTAGTTTGGAGAAAAGGAGGCTGAGGGTTGACCTCATTGCTCTCTACAGCTTCCTGAGGAGGGGAAGAGGAGAGAGAGGTGCTGAGCTCTTCTCCCTGGTATCATAGGGACTCATGGGAATGATTCAAAGTTGCGCCAGGGGAGGCTTAGACTGGACATTAGGAAGCAATTCTGTACCGAGAGGGTGGTCAAACACTGGAACAGGCTTCCTAGAGAGGTGGTTGGTGCCCCAAGCCTGTCAGTGTTTAAGAGGCATTTGGACAATGCCCTTAATAACATGCTTTAACTTGGTCAGCCCTGAATTTGTCAGGCAGTTGGACTAGATGATCGTTGTAGGTCCCTTCCAACTGAAATAGTCTAGTCTATTCTATTCTTTTCTTTTCTTATTTTTATTATTTATTATTATTAACTTTGTGATAATCACCTAGAATCTTTAGCCAACAATTGGGCAATGCAGTGCCCATGCACGTAAAGAAAAGACGTCTTCTGCTCCCAACAGCTCTATTCTTGCTAATTCATGGTGAAGTGATTAGGAAGAAGTCATTAAGATTACGGTTGTGTTAGAGGCAAGTGCTTAAAATCTGAGCAATCACACTCAACCAAAACAAAAGCATTGCAAATTGGGAAAGTCTTTCATCTTATCTTTTGTCTGTCAGTGCTAATTGGCTCCCTTTCTTTTAAGAACAAAAATGAAACATAAGGGGTTCCAGCTGCACATGCTCTATGTATTGACTACTAACCACTAGCACTTGGGAGAGGATTTATAGATTTTAGCACATCTCCAATCCACGACTTTCATTAACGGTTTGACTTGGCCAGAGAAGCTAATAGAATTATAATGAAAGAGAGGAACATGTGCTAGCAACGTGTGCTTAATGCTGCCTTGTTCATGCTCAGGAGGGTTTGCATCTGCTGTAATCTACTTGCATCTACTGATGGTGACTAGGAAGCTTTCCGATTGATGCTCCACCTCTTGGATGACGTGACAATAAAACCTGGCTAATAAAGAGGCATCCCAGGAAAACCAGTGGTCTCCTTTGGAAAAGGATGACTCTGGAGCTGGCGCCTTTGTATTGTAATGCCCACAGCATTACTGCCCACAGCAGTAATGCCCACAGCATATGCATTACTGCAAAAAGGAGAGACTCATGCACATTTATGCTATGAGTATCTCTGTCAAACTTATTGAACCTACTTTGTGTGAAAGTGAGATCCAAACTGCGCTCTCAAGATCAGATTGCTCTGTCTAGACCAGCACAAACTCTGTGTCTATTAGAAGAGATAAATATGCCTGCAAAATTCCCAGACAATAATGCCTGCCTTAACCTTTTTTTCATCTGTTTCCTTGTCTTACATACAATACCCAACTCCTATGTGTAATCTTACATTTAGATTACAAGTACTTTGAGGAAGGGACCATCTCTTTGCTTTGTAATTGTGCTGTACCTAGCACAGAGGGCCTTATCTTAAACTTCACCTCTAGGCAGCAAACATACCAGTAAGTTAAACAGGACCAGAGCATGGAGGTGAGCCTATGCCAGCCTGCTATGGTGGCCTGCTATGCCAGCCCTGGACCTTTGCAATATTTGGGTAACTATTTCTTTCCAGTTCCCAGGTGGTGAAAGGGAACTCCCCCCTGCTATAAGCCTTCTTCTGCTGGCAGTTCAAGCCAGGAATGTTCCTTTCACACCCTGTCTTTCCCAACCTCCAGCTGAGCAGGGGACCCAGGGCAGAAAGCAGTGCAGCTGGAGCATCAGCATGTTCCACCAAGCTTCAGGGGACTGCTGGTTCCTCGGGGCCTGCTGCCAGCTTCCAGAAGTTAAATTAGTTTCAAGGAGCTCAGTGCTGCAGTTTGCTGACTCAGACCCCAGCAGATACTCAGCTCCAAATGATAAAAATGACAGAGATCAGCTGTCTTGGACAAGGGAATCTGTGACCAAGTGGGATTCATCCTGAAGCTGGGATTTCTGTCGGCAGCTGCTGGTGGTCAGTCTAACACCAGGCTGCGTGGTGTCAGCTCTTCTCATTTCACTTTCTCCACCGCCTCTCAAATCAATCTGCTTCTGCAGTCTGCTTCTGCAGAAACCTTGTGCAGGTTTGGTGCATGACTGACATTCAGTAAATTGTCCAGTTGCGGTGCTGAGTCTCTTGAATCATAAAAATACCTTCCAAAATTGTCTGAGGCATACATGCAGATATTTTCTCAAATGAATGGGCACAACAGTGCATCTGTGTACTCTGGAGATAGTAAATGGAAAAGTGAAAGCCCTTCTTTTAAAGAACACCAGAATCTAGCGACTTCCTTCGTGGTGAGGTCTTCTAAAAATTACGTTGAAGTATTTAAGAACATTCAGACTAAAATTGTCAGGGCAGAAAATTATATCAGACATCCCTTATTTCTAATCCTAGCCTCGCTGCTGATTTAGCAGGTAGCATTAGATGCATCTCTTAACCTTCCTAGGCCAGCCAACCAGCCTGTGAAAAGGAGATAACATTTACTTGCCTTCCTTACTGATTGGTATAGCATTTATTAAATACTATTTGTAAAGCACTTTCAAAATCACGTAAAGAATTATTGCTATTAGTTTCTATACTGTGTTTTGATAGTTTTCAGTAATTTTCCGAATAGAGCATGGCTCTCTTCTCATCAGCTTTTTCACAGTGCAGTTTTCATGTGACTGAGTCACTTTGGTTTAAGATGTTGATGCTCTTAAGCAAGAAGTAGCTTCTCCTGAACTACAGGAGCAGACTGCATGCATTCCCAGTCCATAGCAGTGCACAGTCATATGGGGTCATCTGGACCATCTTTGGTGGCATTCTGGTTTGGAGGAAAAATGGGAGCACGCATGCAAGCAGTTACCTTGTTCCACGGGTTATGAGATAACTGCATAAAACTCACTGGCTTCATTATCTGGCATATTCACCATAGGAATATATATTTTTGAAAACGTGCACTGAGTTGCCTTAAATTGATTTAGCAAATCAGTTTACTGATAGCAGGGCAATAACTTTGGTTTTAGAGTAAGGGAGTTTAAAGACAGAATTGCATCAGTTTAGCTAGATTGGTTCCTAAACTGATTTTGTTGCTTTGGGTTTGGTTTGTTGGGGTTTTTTTGGCATGACCAAGTTTCAACATCAGTATCATAAGTAAGATTTCAGTTTTAAAATTACAGTGAACTGAATTTTTCACCTCTGTAAGTGGGTTGACTGTATTCCAGGTCTCTGCAAGTAGGTTTCACTCCTATTACAGTACTCAGATACAGCCTATAATAGTGAAATCCTGGTACTATTTAAGTCACATTACTTAGTCTGAGCAAAACTCTTTGATAACTTCACGGCTCCCATGTGTTTTTAGCCTAATTATTGTGACACAGACTTTTTTCAGATAACAAGGCATGAAGATAAAATGACAGATCTCAAACCACTCTATTGTACGCATGATTTCTCTGTAAAGCAAAGTTAATACATGGATCGAAGTATTGGTACTGGATTATAAACCACATTTTTAAATAAAGCTTTAAATTCGATTAAACTGGTAGTTTACAGAGGCTGTAAGTCCTTGGTATCCCATGGTTGTGGGTGCGGTGTTAATAAAACAGCAGGAAAGTCTCCAGACTTTTTCAGTATTGTGTACCTGCCATCACATTCAGCAACTTTGGCATGGCTCTTTCAGAGCAATGGACTTGCCAAGCAAAGAGATGAGAAAGGGTTACACTTTTTGGGGGGGCGGGGGGGGGGGGGCTGAGCCTGCTTTGTGGGTAAATAGAGAATTTAATCCTTTGCCCTGTATCTCCAGAGTCTTTTAAGAAAAACAGAACAATATGACTGTACAACAAGTATGATTTTTTCAGAGTAATAAAAAAGACATCAGAGATCAGCAGCAAAACCAGAAATAAAATTATCTCATTCCTTCAATCCCAAGACAGTTTTGCTATTGTTAAATTCAATTTCACTAAGGGAAGCTGGAAGGAAGGTGTTTTCAGTTTGGCTTTTTCTGTTTGGTTTTGGTTTTAACTTTTGTTTAGTTCATCAAGGTAACTTCAAAGCTGTACCCTGTGGCTCCGGGAAAAACGGCTCATGAGCAACAGTGCCTGCTAAAAAATACTGCCTGTCTCTGTTTTCACAGCTGCTGGAGCCTGACATGGAGGTGGTGCTTGCCCTTCTGCATCCTGTTTTGAGGATGCAGGAGAGGCAAAGATGTTTCCCCCCAGCAGGTCACCATCCCTGACCCAGGCTCAACGAAGCCAAGAACCGCTCACAAAGGAGTGAAATGGAGGTGTTTCCAAATAAAAACTCTTTCCCACTTGCCTAAAAACTTATCGAGCATCATTTGTAACGTTTGTTTCTTGCCTCCCGTTGCCCCTTTCAGTGCCCGGATTCATGCAGAGCGAGCTTCTCCCTCCTAGCTGAAGGGCTTGCCAAATGCTAATTGACTGTTAAAAATGTTCTCATCAAAGTACAAATGCTGCGCAGCTTTGCTGGCAAGGGCCGGCAAGTTACTCATCAGGCTGTTGCAAGCCAAGCTCCATAGGTCTGGGAAGCTGATGTCCCCACTAGAGTGGTAGAATAAACATGTCTTTAGCTTCTTAAAATGCTTTCCACTCCCTCCCATGGACTCAATTTAAAATTCTTTCCTGAATAACTTTCTTTTCATAATTATATTTACTAAATGGCACCTCACTCTATCGGCCATAAAAAAAAAAAAAAGGGGTTCTCTTGAGTGATGGCTTGCCAAAGATTTTTTTTTAGAAATACTTCATACCTGTGTTACTCTTCTGGGATTTTTGCAGCTGATCTGAAAGCCTCATAATTAGTTTAAAAGATAATTTTATAATACTTTTTTTCAGTTTCTTTCTTACCTTGTAATTACAAGGTGCATCAAGTCTGGCTTTGGGCTGTCAGAGTGCTTTCAGATCCTAGTTCTCAGGACGCACAGAGAAGTGCTTTACTTAAGCACATGGCTCTTAAGCGCGTGAGCAGCTCTGCTGAAGCCAGCGAGCCTATTCACGTGTTCAAAATCTGTCTGAGGCTGTCATACACTAGCGCCGAGCATCGAAAGTGAGAAGCAGGGAAGAGGAAACTTTCTTTGCCCGAAACACACATTTGGCATTGCAACTGAATAGATACTGAGAAAAAAAACAAAGCAGCAAAAATGAGAGGTCTTCAAATTGTGCTGAAATCCCTTCCTTTCTCAGTTAACACCTCTTCTTTCAGTCTATACATAGTAGATACATCCTGTGGTACTTCATAAAATCTCCATCTCTGACAAGATGTGAAGTTTAAATACAAAATTAAGAAAAAAACCCAAACCCTACCCCAACATCTTTACATTAAGAGGAGGAATATTTTCCTTATTGAGGTAACGTCCTTTCATACAGCTCCGGAGGGCTGTCTGTTAGCCCAACGTAATATCCCACACTAACACAGGCAGAAAAGCCACTTGGCTGGAGACGGCGTAGGGTGAAGTTGCAGACCACAGGCATTAAGTTATCATCTGCCCTGCTCTGAATGATTAAGAGTCAAAAAAGACTATGTGCTGAGCGCTGTGGTACAGAGACTGCCTGCATGATGTTCATTTCTTCCCCATGCCTAGTACAGTAGGTCCATGACTGGGCTCCACATGTTCCCTGGGTTGCATTAGGTATTAGTCAGGTTAGCAGTGATGCCAAGATCATTTATATGGTGGTGTGTCAGAGAAACCACTTTCCAAATAGTTTATTTCATCATGTGAATTGATCCAATCTGTGACTGCATTTGGATGATAAATATTAAAAAAAAAAAAAAGAAAATGAGTATGTGTGGTCAAATAACACCAGAAAAGCAATAACAAAGATAAATATTTGTCTCAAAAAAAGGGATGGGTACATTTTTAATATACATGGGGACAACCTGCAAAGAAGCTGAGTTTGTACTCCTGCCTCTGCCACTTGCTCTTACCCAACTAAAGCCTCTTTGGGCTGTAGGTTTTATGCTTGTAAAACGTGGGTGATGATATTTCTTGCGATTGTTTTTCTGGGGTCCTTGCTAGGGAATTGTTACAAACACATGGGCTGGTGCTTGCACTAACTTTGTATTCCGTCTCTTAAAACAGCTTCGATCTCGTTACCATTGGTGGCATCTCCATTATCCTGCACTTTGAGCGGGCTCCCTTCATCACCCAGGAGCATACACTGTGGCTGCCATGGGATCGCTTCTTCGTGATGGAAACCATAGTCATGAGGCACGAAGAGAACGAGATCCCAAGCTGTGACCTCAGTAACTTCGCCCGGCCCAACCCTGTGGTCTCCCCATCTCCTCTGACAGCTTTTGCAAGTTCCTGCTCAGAGAAAGGTCCTATCATTCCTGAAATCCAGGTATGAACCAGGGAGAAAATAATCCAGCTCCTTTCTGTGCTTCTTTTGCCTGCTTTGAGCAACACAAGCACAACTATTCTGTGTCTTTATTCCCCTGCTTTGCTAAAAAGAAGCATTCCCCATTTGTTACACCATTTTTCAGACATTTGCCAGGAGCGCTCGCTCACAAGCATGCACTTAGCCAGAAGGTTTCTTTTCCCTTATCCCTGAGAGTTGCAGGCACTGCACTTGCAGCCGACAGTGAAAACCTACATTGGATCTGCTTTGCTTTCACCTCTCATCCACAGGAGGTGGGCTGGGACCCCTGTATGACCCACAACAAGCCTTCAGGCAGCCCTTTGGCATTCAATACGCCCAGCGCGAGGCTGATGGACCACTTACACTCTAATGCCTTTCTTCTGTTCAGGAGCAAATTTCACCCACTGGGCATTATGGACCTCAGTGGTGGAGTATCGGGTGTGAACTTTATCAGGGTTTGAAGGCATACCCCTCACTCTACAAAGCTGCTGAGATGTGCAGTCAACCAGCAGATGGCTGGCAAATGGCCAGCCTGTAGAGCACCTGGGTTTTATTGCATTTCATGACATTTAGGATAGATGAGCAAAGCGAGAGGGTTACTTTTAATTTCTCGTCCCTGATTTCCTTTTTTAAGGAAGTGTGAGTCAGATAAAGTAGTTTAACAGCCTGCTGTGGATTCAAAGTATTTTGCCAAACAGAAAGTTGAGTTTTAAATGGAATAGTCCAAACAACTGAATTATCCATTTTCCTTAAAAATATTCACTGTGTTGACATATATGGATGTAGCAGCATTCAAGCTTTCCTTTCTTGGGCATGTTATTCCCTGGGTTTTAGATGCCAGCATTCGGGATGTCCTGGGTATTGCTTTAGTGACAAATAATAGTCTGCCAAGGTAGAAATAATAACAAGTGTAGCGACAAATTGTGTGCTTCCTGCTTGACTCCATTGGGGTTGTGGTAGCGTTAATGAGGAAAAAAGTCACTTTATATCTTCTAATCTTAATACACCAGGTACTGAACCCAGCAACAAATAAAGCTAGTGGTCTCTTTACCTTTCCCTCTGGACCAAATCCTGTGATCCTTTCTCACACTAATTTCCAATTACAGTCACCGGGTTTGTCCCAGCACAATTACTAATTAAGTCCCATATCTTGTAAAGTTAATCAGATTGCAAATTCTTGGTTCAGTTTTCACATCTCTTTTTTCCTAAACCAACAAACACCATGAAAAGTAATGTTCAGCGCTGCCTGGGAAAGAAGCAAATATCTGATACAGTACAACTACAATCATAACCTCACTCATTATTTGGTAGGATACTCGTTAGATTGTGTTAATTATATCTATTGAACTAAAACATTCTACAACTCCTCTTCAATAAGAGTGTGTGTCTGTCTATTGACTGTGAAAGCAGCCAGGGATGTAGATCATAAGTAATGGTTTGATAGTTTCTTGACTATAGATCATAGAATCATAGAATGGTTTGGGTTGGAAGGGACCTTTACAGGTCATCTAGTCCAACCCCCCTGCAATGAGAAGGGACATCTTCTACTGCATCAGGTTGCTCAGAGCCCCATCCAACCTGACCTTGAATGTTTCCAGGGGTGGGGCATCTACCACCTCTCTGGGCAACCCGTTCCAGTGTTTCACCACCCTCATTGTAGATGTTTAGTGCCATTTGAAATGTCCTGCAGATATCCTGCTTGGCCTCCAACTGCCAGTCCAGAATGATCCCCCTATCAGTGTCCTGCATTATATCTGCCAACCCCTTGTGAATGTCACAGATAACTTGGAAATCCCAAATCACACTAGACACCTGTAGTTATGGAATCTAATTAAGACCTAAGTGGGATTCATTTTGAGATTATGGCACCTAAGTAAGGTGTTCACATGCAGTCATCTGGATGTGTGCTAGATGTCTGAGCTCTCATTAAAGCTGACAGAAATCTAATCAATACCGTCAGCAGAGCCTACAGATCAATTAAGCTGACCATCTTGAAGGTATCTGGTTCCCACTGACGGTATCGGTTAGATGTCCACTGACTATAATTGATGCTTACATGCCTACTTCACATGCACACACTTATATACATGTCGACGTCTGGATTTAGATGCTTTAAACTGGAATTGAATCCCACTCTTAAGTTTACGTGGCAAGACCAACCTTCCAAAGAGCCTATCTGTGCGCATTGGCCATGGAGAGACCTAGAAGAGTAGCTCAGAGGAGACTCCTAACTTTTAGGTTCCTAATTTGGGTAAGATAAATCCCATACATGATGACCAGTACTTTTCCCACGTGCCAAATGATGGAGCTAAAACCTGTAAAACTGTATTCCTCCTCAAATGTTGACAGCTGAAGGTTAACAGAGTTTGTGGTGCAAGAGGATACAAGAGAATCTGATATTATGGCAGAGTCCTGACTGTACTTCAGTTCATAAATTAACTACTTTTCATTCCTATACTGGATATACATACAATAAAAAATAACCTAGCTGTCAGTTTCTGCAGCTGCGTTTTATAATACGCAGTTCTCAGTAGAGAAATGTTAAATATAAAAGGTGTGAGCACATAGCTGGGAGGAGGTGACAAGCGGATGGAAAGGCTGGGAAAGAGATTTTGACAAGGGGACAGATAGGAACCTCATGAGCTCCAACAAATAAATGCAGTATCCTCTACCTAGATGCATTCAAAAGACCAAATAATACATTTTAAGTGTTTGATTCAGGTGCCTAAAGTCAGATTTGGTGCCATTTAAGATGCCCTGAAGTGTCCCTTCAGGCCTCCAGCTGTAGCTTCAGAAAGGTGGAGATCTCAAGAAGGTCCATGTCAGATCTGTCATCCCCTTGCAGAGGTTTTAGATACCACAGAACATCTCAAAAGCACTAGATGCCTATGTTAAGGCCTCTGAATCAGGTTCTAAATCCCTTTCTTTCTCAAAATTCCTTCTGAGAATCATATTAAAAGAGAAAAAGATTGATTGTTCCTTGCCTTGCCTGCTGGCAGAGTGAAGAGTAGCTGTAAGAGACGTGTAACCCGGCACATAGAAACAAGATTTTCTACATTGTCTCATGCAAAGAGTGGAAGAATTGCTACTAACACAAGCATAGCTCAACACCCAGGAGCGAAAGAAACACGGCAGTGAAAATTGCTAAATTGTGAAAATCCCTAGTAAGCCTGAAGAACCAGCTCTTCTGCCTGACCAGCCTGGTGGCTGGACCACTTTTAAAGAGCAGATTACATTGGTTAGGCTGTGATAAACTCTAAGAGCCCTAGTCTTTCACAAGGACCCCAGACACAGCATATGAATTTATCTGGGCCAAACAGCAATTATCAAATAGAAATAAGGGCACGATTCAGCTGTCATTACTTTTGATGCATTCAGAGTATTTTAAAGCTGATTTTTCCCCTCTTCTCCCACCAGTGTCCTACTGGATTATACTCCCCCCCCCCCCAATGCCCTGCTTTGTTGCTAGTTCAGCACTGCTTGCAAACTACAAATGCGTTTCGGGTAATCTGAATTACTATTTGAACCCGCTCGTCAAGCAGGCGCCTTTAAACACAGCCCCTTGCGCTGGTCAGTGCTTTGGTACCGCTGTGCTGACCCTTTCTCTGGAGTGGTAGACAGCAGAGACAGATCAGGACAGAGAGAAATAATTATTTCTGACAGGGATTTGAACCAGACATTGCAAATAGTACCTCCGTGACAATTATTTCTGCCTGGCTTTTTCCTAGAGGGGTTACATATGAAGACAGATTTGATACGAGGGACCACCTTTACTGCAGCTTGGCTCAGCTGGTCTCTGGTTGAGCCTGGTCCCAGCCCAGCTTGTTGCTGAGCTCATAAAATATATTTTAAAATTCCTGGGTTTTCCCAGTTCTGTCATTTTTCAGCCTCCTAAGCATTGAGATATGTAAATTGAAAAGGCTGCATTAGAGAAAGTAAATATTTATGAGCACCGTGGAACAGCGCTTTAACTTCTGGATGTGTCCGTTTGTCAAGTGCTGCAATGCTCAGAAGCTGTAAGTTATCACTTGAATAAGCGCTGGGCCTTGGATAATATCTTAGAAGAGGTCTTTTCAGGGGGCAGATTACAAGATTTGTCGTTATTTAGAACACTAACCAGAAAACCTGTAAGAGATGAGCAACTTGTCACACCCGGGAAGTTTGCTGCTCCCACATAGGAGGAGTTGAGTATAGGAGCCATGTAGCTTAGAGGACATCAGGATGGCTGTGATCCCTTCCTGATGGGTGGATCTCTTGGCCCACCTGCCTTCGAGCCTCCATGCCCTTAATATTACAAAAGCTGACTATTGCTGGGGAAGTATTTTCACAGCTCATTTAGGGTGCGGCACACCGAAGCATTTCAGAAGTGGCACAGGAGAGAACAGTGCCAGCTGCGACCTTCTGACACGTCCCATTATCAGAGCAAGTTTTCCAGCTCGCTGCTAAGCTTCTACCTTCATCTTTCAAACTTTTGCCAAAGGTTATGCAGCAAATGTCCGTGTTGGGTGCTTACCTAAGAATGAAATTTTCTGAAAAGTGACAACTAATTTTTTTTTTCTCCCAAGACTTAAGAAAAAAATGCCCTTTTTTATCAGTATTTTGCATGGGAGAATCAGCATGGTGCCTGGAATGTACATTGTATCGCCTTCCAGAAAATTTCCCTGGATTTCTCCAACTAAAAAAAAATAATTAATTTTAAGATCTGATTATACTTTAGCAGGTAAATTAGCTGAAAATCCCATCTTTACTGAGACTTCTCTATTCTCAAAGCCGAACAGGGGCAGACAAAACTTTCCCTGCTGTTTCTCCAGTCTTCTGTGAAATTCTGTACTGGAATGGAGACCTGTGAGATAACTGTCCCAGTCAGCCAGAAATACCCACACGGCATGGCTGGAGGAGAAAACGAAGTAACTCACCTAGAATACAGAGGAATTTAGAAAAGGAGAGGAAGGGAGAATGCAAAGGAGGGGAAAGGGGTTGATGGTGGTAGGTGAGGCCAAGAGCTTCATCGTGCAGGTAAGAGGGGAGGGAATTTTAAGCAAGAATGAGGATAAGTAGGAACAAATATGAGGTCAGAAAATAAGGACCAGGACACAGGAGAAAAAGGCTAGAGGTAGATCAGGCAAAGAGGGTCAGAGGTGAGGTAGGAGAAGAGCAGTTTTGAAGAAGGAGAGATGGGTAGGTCAGAGGAGGGAGGGTGGAAGCAGGACTCACTAATGACATGGAGAGAATGGCAGGCTGTGATCGGGGCCGGGGAACATCCACGAGGATACAGGCCAAGTAGGGCTTGATATTTTACTGGGAAAAGGACAAAAATTAGCAGCCATAGAAACCTACCAAGATAAAAGACAGAAAATGGAAGCTAACCTGATGGGCTGGAATAATCTCAGACACCAAGCTCCTTTCACCATGTGTCCTGGGACTCCTTTTAGCAGTGAGTCGCATTGTAAACACTGACTTAAATGTGGTACTTTGGTCTCTTGTTCTCCCATGTAACAGAGATGGAGAAAGAAGGGGGCATTCCTTGGCTTCCACAACTAGCCCTATAAATTACATATATGATTTTATAATTGATGCCTATTAGGTGTGCTTTTTTAGACATGTCTACCAGAGCTTTTATAAAGGTGTGTTTGATAAATTACAGCTTCACTCCCTTTTCCTGTCTGCTCGCTGCTGATTTAACACCTCCTGCATTGCTTTTCCGCAGGCTCTACAGGAGGAGATTAACGTTTCTGGTAGTAAAATAAAAGTGAGTTACCTGAGCAGTCGCACAGCTGGCTACAAATCAGTCCTGAGGATCAGCATGACCCACCCCACCATCCCCTTCAACCTCATGAAAGTCCACCTCATGGTGGCCGTCGAGGGACGCCTCTTCAGAAAGTGGTTTGCAGCTGCTCCAGACCTGTCCTACTATTTCATCTGGGATAAGACAGATGTCTACAGCCAGAAGGTGTATGGGCTCTCAGAAGCCTTCGGTAAGTGATCCCAGGGCTTGTGTCTCTTTTTAGAAGCAGCTAAGTGGCAATGCACAGACCTTGTCCTAGATTGGTATGGTCCAACTGCTAACACATAAAATGGTCCCTGCTGGTTCAGTGCTGTTTCCTTGGAGAGGATTGGGCCGAGCTGTTCAGACAGCACACATTTCCCCAACAGATGAATACTTATCTGTTCTCTGGCTCATAGCCCAGCACATACATCCTGAACTGCTACTGTCATGTTCGTACGGAAGGAATGAACTGGGACTAGAGGCATTTGGCTACCTCTCACCTATAGCCAAAAGCTGTCAGTGCTGCTTTGAAAGAAATCTCTAGGACAGAGTCCTAATCTCCAACCTCCTTGTGCCTGACCTTCAGGATTGCTCTGATCTTACAGTTTCCCCTTCATTACCCATTCAAGAACACAGTCCCAAAATGGGGCCTGATGCTCTTCTCTCTTTTACCTTGTGCATTAATTTACATCTGCAAAAGACTGTCAGAAGCTGCAAGGCAGAGAATAGGAGGGCTCTGCATACTGAGTGTGCCACATCCCCAGCACCAAGCAGTATGGTCCGTGCCACCCACTCTATAGGGGCAGAACCTGAAGTCCTTGCTGGGGCCGGAAGCTGTGGATACAATCTGTATGCAGAGACACATTTCATTCCTCTTCCTGCTGCCATCCCAGACATCTCCCAGTGAGCCCTGTGTGATGATGATGGAGCGAAGGGTGTATAGTGAGCAGAGGTGATGCTGCTCTGCAGTGGTTGCTTCCCATCTGATCAACAACCAGAAGCAGCCATTCAGTTAGTAAGTCTTCAACAGAGTCTAGACTAGACCTTTCAGGCTGCCAAGACAATGATATCAGCAAGATGGAGAGATCCCAAATTAGCAAATAGAGCTCTTGTTGACAGAAGGGTGGTTCACTGACGCCTCATAGCCCAGCTGAAGGTAAGTCTCTTTAGAGGAGCTGTAGGGTGCCATGTTTTCTAGGAGGAAGAATGGGTGCCTTCCCCTCACTCAGGCTCAGCTACCTTGAGCAGGCTGGATGATACAACCTGCTGAGCCTTACCCAGTTTGAAGTCCACAACTGAGAAACGTGTCCTGGTAGCATACCCTGAAAGACTATGTTTACATGCTCTTTAAGATGCTAGATCAGCAGCGGGTCCTGGAGTGCTCCATGATGCAGCTCTGCAGCCCTAGAGTACTCAAGCAGGTCTGAGGACATCAGCATTCAGGCTTTCAATGATTCCCACCTCTAGAACAGTGGAAAATATCAAGCCTTCATTTCCTAAATCACATCTTCCTCTGATACTGTCTGATTCTGCAAAAGGCTATATTTGATGGAGGATCCTGAGTTCACTCAGTGCTCAGGACTTTTCAAGGAGGCTGGGAAACTTGTAAGATCAGACCTTTATTTTATCCAGTAAAAAAACATGAGGTATGTAATTGCTTTTCATTTGCATAGAACTTGCAGTTCTGCTCTGCTTCAGCTGTTAGCGCTGAAAAGATCAGGTAGGGCAGAAGAAAAGCAGACCAATGAAACTGGTCCTGCTTCTTCTGAGAAAATCGTAAAGGAGTCATTATTTTGTCAAAAAAATTAGTTTCCTTTTACTGACATCATTTTACTCTTAAGCAACTCCAATGTCCTCAGTGGAGTTACTCCTGAAAGGCTCTGATTAGACATCATGGGAAGTAAACCACATTTTGCTATGTAGCCTTTTGATATAAACGATGACCACAAGTCAACCTGGTCTAAGACTGCTGTCTTTGAGGGACTCACTGTCCTGTGCCTCATTTGTATAAGTCTTTACTTTCCAAGAAAGGCCATGATTTTTAGCAAGTCCCTGACATGCAGTCTTAGATCAAAGATACTAGATAGGAGTAAGATTCTTCCATTTAGGAATCCAGCAGTGGTTTACACTCTCAAAATCCATTGTTTTAAAATATGTCTTTAAAACAGTGCCTTTTAAATATTTAGCACATTTGCCCAACGTCTACAACTGTGTTGACCTTTTTAAATGCAGGATGGCCTTTAAAGAGAAAAATATTAAGACTATGCATTACAATTATGACATTTTAAATGAAATTGGCAGTTGCCTGTAGAAATGCTCTTACCTCTGCCCAGCTGAAACTCTGTGTGTGCTGATTGTGCATTTCTGGGTTACTAATCTGGGGGGGTCTTTTGCTTCTCTCTTGTTCATAGTTTCAGTAGGTTATGAGTATGAATCCTGTCCTGACTTGATCCTGTGGGAGAAGAGGACAGCTGTGCTTCAGGGTTATGAAATTGATGCTTCCAAACTTGGAGGATGGTCCCTGGACAAACATCATGCCCTCAACATACAAAGTGGTAAGTTGATTGTAATATATAACAGAGGAATAATGCGGTGTTGCAAGGACAAGTTGCTTCTTATCACTTAGAATTCAAGAAACGGAAAGGAAAGAAACCTGATCAACACGTGTGCTCTCTCACGTATTTTACTAACAAATTATTTCTAGTAACCTATATTCAGAAGCAATATGGTGCGCATAAATCCAAAAGAAGCTGGCCATCGTGAAATAGTTGAATGTCAGCATGTCTAACTACGTACTGTCTTAAAAGAAGGGGAGTATCAAGGAAAGTATTCCTAAAATAACAAAGGGGAGTCTATTCAGATTGGACCTACTGCTGACCATAAATCCACCTAGACACATCTTCGAATGTGCAAGTGTACTTGCAGAAATGAGAGGCTTCATGGATTATAAGGGAGAAGGGAAGGTGCCAGAGTCCTTGAAAGTTGCTCAAGACTGCAGCAGGGAGGCTTGAAAGCTGATCAGAACATGTTTGAAAGATGGAAGCACTGTGTCCTTCTGGATGATAGCAGTGGTATGGGAGCAAACATCTAATTCAGCCCACACCACTGCTGAAAACACTACACTTATAGGGAACATAAGCAGAGCTCTTCTAAAGCTTTGCAGATGAAACATTTCTCTAGGGAATGCACCATGGTCTTCCTGTCCCTTATCTTTCCATGAGCTATGTAATTTCTCTTTTCACCTGGTAGGCTGCAAATTACAGGGCAAAGATGGACAGAAAAGGCAGGTGAATATTCATGAGACACTGAAAAGTGTATTTCATTCAAAGGTAAAGACAGTCTTGTTCTCCCTACATACTTTTGTTCTGCAGGAAATGTAATAGGTCTATAAAAAATACTTACTTCAGATAAAGGGCTCCTTATTTGAAACCATCACAAAACAATACTATGAAAGCTAATAAACCTCCATGGAATCATTTAGGCTGGAAAAGACCTTTAAGATCATCAAGTCCAACCGTAAACGTAACACAATGTAAAACATAAAGTCCAACACTAAACCATGTCCTTGCCACTTGACAAATTCCCCAGCTGCCATCCAGCATTGCCAGTTTGTGCTCCCTTTGGTCTCAGTTTCCCTGTCTCTCTTTAATTTCCTTATTACTGTTTTCTCTCTCTAGGCATCTTGCATAAAGGAAACGGGGAAAACCAGTTTATTTCCCAGCAGCCGCCTGTGATCGGAAGTATTATGGGCAATGGCCGCAGACGTAGCATTTCTTGTCCAAGCTGCAATGGTCTTGCAGATGGGAACAAACTCCTGGCTCCCGTTGCCCTAACATGTGGGTCTGATGGAAGTCTTTATGTTGGAGATTTCAACTACATCCGAAGGATCTTTCCCTCTGGCAATGTCACCAACATACTGGAGCTGAGGTACATTGTGCTGAATGTGGCCATTATAACTATGACCTTAAGTTCTGCAGAAATGTTACGTACCCAAAAGGAAAATGAGCAAAACTCTTAAAAAACTACAGTAAAACAGAAAAAAAAGCTATCCAGATTTGCCTCTTCTGCAACTCTGCTGACTTTGATTTACACCAGAGAAACACAAGCCTGACAAGTTCTTCCAGAATTGAATCACACACCAAAAATATTGACACATTTCTGTGCTGTTAAATCAAACTGTGTTGATGTTTCCCTTTTGGTGTAGTTAGAGATCAGTGGGAATTCTTAAAATTAACAATCAGCCTCTGAGATAACCTAAACTTGGAAGGAGACTGCACTGATGGTGATATGTAGAGGCTAATCAGGACAGATCATCATTCATAATTAAGACAGGATGATCACCTAGGGAGTCACAGACTGGGTTTTTCTGGTTGTTTTTGGGGGGACAAACACATATCAGCTCCCCCCTGGTTCCCAACTGAACAGCAGTGTCAGAGTGAACATACAGATGGATCATCTGAAAGTGAGTGAAGTGTTTCCATTTACCCCAAATAATAAAGGAAAATATATATATATATTAGGAGAAATAGGGAGGATGGGGAAGGAACATCCATTAAAAACAAGCAAAGGGAGGGAAAGGTATAGATTTGTCACAAGTTCTGAGGAAATGAAATAGATTGTGACTGAAACAAAATTTCAAATTGACCTCACTGGGGATATTTTTCCTATCTGAAATTTCCACAACAAATACAATTACCCTCTTCAAAGCACCAGGGCCTGATTCTGAACTCTGTGACCAGGCAAGACTCACTCCAGGAAAGTCAATAGAGTTAAACCGGTGTTTGTGAATGAGGCTTCTCTGCTTGAAGGACCTGACCTGAAGTCCTGAGAGGTCTATATGAGGTTAGCATGGTAGGAAGGTTCACATTCCTATTTACCTCTCAAGATCTGGCCTGAAAGTGAGAACCTTCCAGAAAGTAAAAACCTCCCTGCTCTACTCAGATTTAATGTCCTGGCTGCTGAGGACAAAAGTAAGGCTCCATTTCTGCAAGGACCGCCATGTGGAAGCTTACTAGACAGCTTACTAGAGCAGCAGGGTCCCCCATCCAGCATTGCTTTGTATTCCCATTTGTTCCACAAGGCCACGGGTAAAAATGAAAGAGCTGATCTACAGCAAAATTGGTGCAAGATCCCATCAGTCCCTCATTTACAAACATGCCACAGTCCTTAGACCTTGCTGAAGGTCTTGTCATGCAGAATCATCATCGTAGCTCATGGTGTTTGAGAAAAAAATCCAGACAGCCTTCACAAGGCTGTCTCTTACAGAATAGGTGTCTCGGTATGCTCACCGGGTGACAAGAAAATCAGGAGGAATCATTGAATTAGGAAGACCACAATGAGATGTTTACATTCACATCCCAGGGGGCTGGGCTACCTTTTCAGTAAATAAGCAAGAACCTGATTCTTGCTATTCTGTTATGTGATATATGAGAACAAAATATCTCTCATGTTTGTAAGGTGGGAAGCTGGGATAAATCTTCAGCCCTGGTCCATGTTAAAGAATGTAATATTCTTCCAGTGCCAGAAAGTTATTTTAACAGCCAAAGGTGGGATTTCAAGAAGAGCCTAGGTGATTTGGGGCCCAAATCCCATTGCAACTGAGTGGGATTAATATCTCATTCCCAGAAGTACAATTGTGAAAACGCGATCCCTGTTTCATTGTCAGTGGAAATACCAGACCCAGAGAAGGTTTTGCAGAGTATTTCCTGATTGGAAAAGAGAAAATTGGAAGCCTTGACAGAGTGGTCTTGCTGGCTTTTGTGTAGAGCCACAGAGTTAAATTTACTCCAGAGTTAAATCTGCTGGAACGATTGCTGCTTCATCTGTGCAAACACTTAGATTACTGGATCTAATAAACATTTCTTCACTCTGGTGTGCTATAAAGTAAGTGGGTTCAGATGCAGGCTGACTAAAAGCTATGGAGGAAAGCCATTGCTTTTGGACTAAATGGAGTTTGCTTGTGTCTTCTCAAATCAGCATCTCCTTGGAGATTAACACCCTTTCTATTTGGCTTTTGGGTTTTGTTGGGGGGGGGCGTCTTCTGAGTGTAGCATTCTGTTGCGGAGAGGAAAGCAAATGCATTGTGGGTTGCAGAGAACTGCAGCTGGGTATGTAACTAGACCCATGAAAAATGTCCAGCCCAGCACAATTTCAGTCCTCTGGGCTGGAGTTCACAAGGTTACAGCAATGAACTGCCACCTATAACTGTGCAACTGTTAAGTTACCTTTGTAAATCACAAGGTTTTGCTTTGACTGAGAGTGAAAAAAACTGTAAAGATATCTGCATCTACATATATTTAGCTCAGTACTGCTCTGAATGATAAAGTCTGCCTGGTCCTATCTCCTGCATAAGTGAATAACTCCAAGCAGGTGAGATCACACTTCCTTTGTGATATGCAGCGGTACATAAGTGAGCTCACTGCCAAGTAATATCCAATATAAAATATATCAGTGTCATTCCAGCTAAGTCTTTATTTATTATTGCATTGTATGATACAGTTACTGTCAAGTTTTCAATCTGCTAATAATGCATCGAACTGAGCTGCTAACACCTCATTCTTTCTTCTATTCCCTGCTTTCCTGTCTTCTGTCAGAAATAAAGATTTCAGACATAGGTAAGCCAACCAGTGGAGAATTCTTATGCCGCTCCCTGTCTTGTTGCATGTTGTTACACAGTGAGCCACAAGTGCCATTTCCAGATGATTCAATAGCAAATGAAGCTGGCGTGATTAAAACTGGCGTAGGCAATCAGTCATCAGAACTGGGAGCCATTAATCACAGAGCAGAGTCGCACAGACTTCTGCATGAGCTGTTATAGCTGTAGACAGGAGGTATAGACACGAGAAGCAGGGTAACAAGAGGAGGAGGGTGGAACAAAAAGCGGGTGGGAATTAACCAAAGAAGCAAAGTGGGGGCACCATCAGGATACAGGTCACTGGAATAGCTGTGATGGAAAAATAATTCTCATATGGTGAAATGTCTGCCTTTTGAGTTTTGGGGAGTGTAGCAGGCATAATGAAGGGCCAGATGTACCCCAGCATCACCCACCTAGGGAAGTAAGTTTTTGTAATGCTTTGTCAGCCTGAGCTCTTCATAGAGAGCCTTCACATTATGTGAAAGTGTGTCAGGCTCACATGGGAGGTAGTGCAACTCAGAACCTTAGCCAGGAAATGCAATGAAAAAGAAAGAGTAATGACAAGAAAACAAGATGAAAGAGAGACTCCTAAATTGGAGCTTTGTCACTAAGAATATTTGTCATTTGGGTTCACTGGAGTTTCAGTGAGTTTGATCCAATCAGTTGCATTCAGGAAGATGTCAACCTCCTGTCACTGTCTGTGTTTGCAAGGACTTCTCTGGCTCTGACATGTTTCCCATCCTTCTTCCTGGCTGCTTTCTAAATTAGAAGCTTAGACTGTGGAGTTGGGATTTTTTTTTTGTTTGGTTTTCTTTTTGCATTTGGGATTGGGGATTTTTCTTGCTACATGCTTTTTATTTACTGTTTCTGTGACTTCATAGAGGCTGTGCAAAACCAGAAATGTTCATTTTATCTGCGTGCCTGGAAATGCAATGGAGTAGAAACTGGTTTTTTGTCTTATTGCCAGAACATTAATGAAGGGCTGAGCTTCCATGGTATAATGGACTGGCCCAAAGCATCTATTAGCAGGGCTGGGAGGTTGGTACACAAGACCTCTGCACTGAGTGTCTTCATCAGGCTGAGTTCCAGACCCCCAGCTCCTCTTTCACGTCATTTGAAGGCAATAGAAAAACTCACTTCTCTTTGGAACAGCCAGGTTTTATCCTTAATGCTCTAGAAATACACAGCCACTAAAGTGCACCTGCTTTGACAATGAAGAGCAGCAGCTGAATACCTGTTACAAGAAGAGGTTTTATATATGAAGGCAATAACTGAGTGAAGATATATGGACTGGCCACAAATGCTGCAGATGCCACCAGAGCCTTACAAAGTTGGGAGGGTTTCAGCCTTTAGGAAATTCCTAAAAACTAAGAAATTAAATGAAAGAAAGGCAAGAAATGCCTGCTTCAGTGCAGTCCAAAGGGGACCAGTGAGGGAGGAGAAGGAGGTGAGGTGCTCTAGATCAAATATTCCCATCTGTGACTACATTAAGGGAGTCATCCATGTGAGTTAGCATCTGTTCTGTGTTATTTGACATAATACTTCTTGTTAGGAAGCCTCTTCGTTCCTGAACCACAGGGAAATGAGTGGGTGTAGTCTTAGCTAAAGCTCCAGTGCTTTGAGCTCCAGAAGGTCCTAAGCTTGACACCGTTGACAGGCAACAGTTGCAAAGGGTGACATCCACAGGACTGAATCTTAGTGGTTTGGAAAAGCTGCAATCCATATGCAAAAGCTTCTTCACTTCAGGGGAAGGGATTCCTCCTGACTATGTAGCCTGTGGTGAGCTTGATCTCCAGAGGTTCTGGAGCTACCAACTAAGAGGCTTGGCTCTACAGCGCAGCATCGGTAGCCGAGGTCTAACTCTGCAACAGCCAAAATGGCTGTGTGGCAAGATGAGGGATGTTAGCGAAGCCAAAAAGCATCACCAAATTGTGCTGCCTCCCAGCTTTACACCAATTTGTCATTCAGTAATACATTAATAGGAACTTATTCCAGTATGTCTGTATATGGACCTGTCTTGATGGGCCTATAGAAGCTAATGACTTTTTCCAAGCATGGCAATAATAATTTGCAGTTAATTATCATTACTTTTTCTCTGCAGGAACATGGAGGGCAGTGAGGCATTTCAGTCTTGCAAATATGCAAAAAGTGGCCACATTTAAATATATTCTTCCTTTCTTGTTTCCATTCATACCTTAGAAACAAATCTACAATTAGTGGCAAAGAGAGGTATCTCAGAAAACTGCCGCAGGATTGGATCAAAAGTCCTTTGCAGTCTCTGGGTTGGCTTATGGCATTGCTATGAAGTTTTATTATCCAGCCTGTGACACTAGAAGAGCTTTGGGCATCGCACACAAACTGAAAACACTAAAAGGCCAAGTGTAAATTCAGCTCACTGCACTGTGTGGCCTCCTTATGTATTAATCTATTGAATGTCACCCAGGGAAAAAAAAGACCAGTACCTCACACAAGCTATAATAAAATCCTCTGTTTGTGAGCTGCAGGGTGCTTAGCATGGAGCCATGGAAACACAGCCCTGCCGAACAAAAAACACTTGGCTTCAGGAATTCAGTAGTTCTTTAGTCACCAGCAAATGCATGCGGCCAGCGAGGCTGAGAGGGGAAGAGGGCAGCTAGCACAGAAAGTTTTACAGAGGTGCTTTCATGTCCTTAAACAGAGACATCAGATCCAAAGAAGCCCCAGGGGTTTATTCAGATCAGCTGTTATGAGTAACTAACTTTGGTGTTGTGACTGCTCCTGTCTGTTGACCACAGTGGGAGCCAGAGCCATACTGTTACCGTTAACAGAAGGTGTCCTTTAGAGGAGGTGGTAGATGCCCTTGCATTTGGGAAACTAAGATGCAGTTCATCTTGTAAGATAAATGTTGAAAATAAGTCAGACAAATCATACCCAAAAAGATGCTGTTTCTCTCCACTGCCTATAAAGGGAGTTAAGGCAGCCGGTTCAGATGTAAGCATCCACCTTGTAACCATCTAAAGCTCCGTGAGATGAATCCACTGGCTTTCAACAGAAGCCAACGAAAAGGTACAGTCTGCTGTGCTGACGCATTATAGGTAACCTGCTGAAACCAGGGGCCATCTCCCTTTTCTCGTCTTTATTCCTTAGAGCCTGGCTTCCCACTCTGGAGCAGGAGGTTCCTTCCTCAGACTCCTCCAAAACATGGGCTCCAGGCCCATGGGAATAACAACAACTTTTTCTTAAAGCCTATGCATCTATTATAGTACAACAGAAGAAATCTAGAGGAGTGCCACCTCTTTGCCTATTCACCCAACTTTCCTTCCTCACATCTGTGTGTAAGGAATCATGTAAAGCATAAGCACTTTAAAATGAAGTTTGAATCTCCAAACATATCTGCAGAGCTCCCCAAATGGTGCTGGTACTATCCTGTCCAAATAATGAGAATGAAAAAAGGAAGGGGACAAGGCAGATGTATGGGAGAGCCTATATGCAACCCCAAACACCTGGACTTCACTGTGGAGTTGGAAGATTTCCCTGTGCTTTCCCAGCACATCACTGTATCACAAAGCGTACAAGGAAGCAATATCACCTCCATTTCACTTTGGCCTGCAGAACTTCTGCTTATGAAACTGTCCTCATTCCCAGGGACCATACCATCATGCCCACTAATACCCACTAAAAATGTCATTTCTTGGCTGGGCACCAGCCCACCCCATCCCTGCAACTTTAGTTTGTTGCTTCAGGGACTTAAAATCTCAATGCAGTGCTCAGGGTTTCTTCTAAAAAACCTTAATAGCAAAAGGAACAATCGGAATGGGAAATCAGCTCTTCACTCACAGCCCTTTCCTAGCGGTGGCAGAGTCAATACGGGGGATAAATATTCTAAGACTACAAATACTGTAACTGATTAAGTCTTCTGAATAGGAAAAACTCCTGTCTTTGTTTTGGTCAGTTATCTAACTGAGCAATGAGAGAGGATGAAAGGAAAGAAAAAAATCTTCTCTGCTTCAGCTCAGGCAGATTTATTTCAGTTGTTGTTCAGTTCAGTCCAATTTGCCACTTGGATTTGCCTATTGATTGTGGCTTTAAATAAAAAGGAAAGCCTCAGTGTTGCCGGCTCCAGTGCTCATGCATTATCACAGATGAAGGGAAGCGGTTTGGGAACTTTTACATTACTAACATATGTTTATTTAGCATCTCTCATCCTGAAGGATCTCAAAATGTTAAACAAAAGCTCCAGTGTGTAATGCTAAGCAATTCGTGCAAGGGCAGAGCGTGAGACCTTCCTGGTACAGTGGTGAAAACTGTTGGCAGAGACCAGGGCGGTAAATTCCAGCTTGACCATTTTTATTACCTTCCCTGCTCCGAAGCATCCCAGGTTAAATACTCCATTGCCTAAGCCATCCCAGGGGGCCTTCCACCCACAAAACCCTATGCATGGAGCGGGCTGTAGGAGACCATGATAAGCCACGCTTAAGAAGTCTAGCTAATCAAAATGAACCAGCACTTCCTATCGCTCACACAGAGCCATGCAGCAGAAAAGACATAATTTGTATTCGGGCTGCCCATATCATTAATAACATTACATTTAGAAAGGTAACTGTATGTCTTAGGAGAGTTTCACTATCAGCTCACCAGGTGAAATCCAGACCCAAGTGACCCAAGTTTTTAAGTGACCCAAAATTTTAAGTGACCCCAGATTTTAAGTGACCCAAGATTATTACCATCCCATGGGTAGTTTCTACCTCTACCTCTTCCAAAGCACATTTGGTAGTAAAGGTGTGTGTGCCTCTGTGGCATCCAGCTATGCAGAGGATTAAAAGATTAACCAGTCAGAGCTAACTTTTTAATGATTGTGAACTTTGAACTCACCCCTACTTTTTTGCAGCATCTATATTCGGGACCTCATTATTAAAACTAAACTCGTGTTACCAGCAACTACTCCAAGTATTACCTTAATATGACAGTTTTTTACTTAGTCAGTAAATTTCCGTAGGAAGTATGTATAGGAATGGCTTCACCTTCAATTCAGCTTTTCTGCTAGATGAATGTTTTGCTTTTACCTGGTTCTCTGATCTGTAGTTAAAAGTAACCAACATTTGTTTCAGTGTCCATTCTACATAGGAGGTGGGATGAGAAAATAGTTTTAACATCTCTCTCTTCCACTGAAGCTTGTAATCAATAATAAAATCCACCAGAGTGAGGCTATGAAATCCAAAAATAAATTACAATGATAGTGCTGGGAGAGGGGAGCAGGAACCTCCAGTTCTGCTAGCGTTTTTCTCCGGCTTTGGGAAAGACATTTGCCTTTGCCCATCTGCAAATGGCCTGCTGTAAGACTCAGTGAAAGCTATCTGTGCTTCCCAGGCGAAGATGCTAAAGAATTGCAAAGTGCCGTTAAAAATGCCCTCCTCTTGTCCACCTCCAATGCAAAATAGAGATTATGAACAGCTCAAGAGCTGACTGACATTCAGCTGGGCTTTGTTAGGACAGTCAGCAGAAAATACAAGGCCCTGATCAAAATGGATGATGGATTCCCACAGGGAACTTCTTCCACCAGGGTTGAAGCCACTTGCTTAGTGTGAGTGACATGCAGGTAAATGAAATAATACCCTACCAGCCTGCTGTCATTGGAAAGGAATACAGATGGAGACTGAACTGTCGGGCTGGAGCTGTCTTGAAGGTCAGAGCATTTTATTTAGCAAGAATCAGTGTCATTTGTGGAGATGAAATCTGTTCAGACTTTAATAGGATAAATCACAAGGGATATTCCAGAATATATCAGAAAGACACTTTTTTTTCCCAAAGTATTAAGTAATTTGAATGAAGAACCAATTTACAGCTTTTTTAAGCAGAGAATAATTCAGTAGTTTTTATGTGTCTGAAGAGGGGTTAATTTTCCTAACATAAAGGTTGAAGGAGAGAGGAAATTTCTTATTATGAGGGATAGAGTCAACTGTGATCGACACTCAGGTTTCTAACCAGCTTCTCCTGGAACAATTCCACTAAGTGCAAAATTGTGAACTATGGCCTATACGTTTATTATGAATTCTTGGGACCTGATGAGTTTGGACAGCTTGAACGTGTTCTGGAGAAAAGTAGAGACTTTTTGCTACTTGTTCTAATTACTACTTAGCCTTTCTTAGAAGGAATGAGACCTGTGTTCAGGCAGCAGGTGTTACAGGTTTAATCTGTTCGTTTCAGGCTTAGAAGAGATGAAGCTCAATATGCACTAGCAGTAAACACTTAATTTTAATAAAAGAAGTTAATAATATCTATATTAATCTATAGGTAGAATCCTTGAAAGACAATTTTTTAAATTGTGTCTAAACTAATCTGGTTGTTTTTTCTGGCCAATCCCATCGAATGCTTTCCATAAAGTGGTTGCTAGTTTATTCATTTCTTCAGTCTTGAGCTCATTTAGTGGTGTCGTCATGGAGCTAAAAACATTATCCTTCTGTCTGCTCATCCCATTTTCTCAGCCACCCTTTCTAGTTTTCGAGGAAGCAGTGAGTGAACGGGGTTTAGCAGGGGACTGACATTCGGGTTCCTCAGTCCCCCTCCTAGTTCAAGTTTTACGTAGGGCAAAATGTGGCACTTCAAGGACCATTTTGTTTCTCTCTTCATTGAAGTCCAGCTGAATTCAGTGGCAGGACTCCCCCTAATATCCACGAGGGCAGGATAGGACTCTAGGGTCTTTGCTGGAGTCAGCAAGAGCACCAGATAAGCCCTGATGCAACGATCTTCAAGACTATATCTTCAAGTGCTTTATACTTGGGAGTCTGCTTTTGGATTTTTGTCCTGGGGTCTTTCTTGGGAGGGCAGATTTTATTTTATTTTGTTGCTTTGTTTTCTGCACCTAGCATACTACACTTTCCCTTCACTTTCTGGCACTGCACTAACACCAGTCTCAGGACTATGTCTATATTAAGTAAATTAAGCAATCCCAGGCATTGGAACTCAACCTATAGTCGTTCCTGGCATGATTTTGGCTTGGGCCAGCGAGCCCTTTCCTTTGGTAGCTGCCCTCCATGCCAGAGAGCATCCCAGGCACGGTGACTGGTAACAGATGTAGCTCAGGATCCTGAACAGATATAGCTGTAACACCGTGTACTAACATTGTCAAATACGGCACTGCTTCACTTTCTCACTCTGTCTGCCCTGTGCATTTTTATTCTCTAAAGTGCTTGCGTTGCCTGTTGACTTAAGGAAACAAATCATCCAAAAAATAATAACGTCATACCCTTGTTTTTCAGCCACAGCCCAGCTCATAAGTATTACTTGACCACAGATCCAATCACCGGCTCCATCTACCTCTCCGACACCAACAGCCGACGTATCTATAAAATCAAGTCAACCACGTCAGTGAAAGACATTGTGAAGAATTCAGAGGTCTTGGCTGGAACTGGGGATCAGTGCCTCCCGTTTGATGATACCCGCTGCGGAGATGGAGGCAAAGGCACTGATGCTACCCTTACAAATCCCAGGGGTGAGACTGCTTCTTCTCCACAAGCTTTTTTAAAGGGGTCTTTTTGAAAGGGGCTCGTTTAGTCATGCTGGAGACTGCTCTTCTCTCCAATTCAGAAATTGCCCTTAGATTTGGCAGGCCTTCCCAAATCAACCCACAAACACATCCTAAGGGTGGGTATGTCTCACCCTCAGCCCGTCCTGGTTCTTCTTATTGAGGTGGCTGGGAGGAGTGCCAAACCAGAGGGGTGTAGTGATGGGCACGTGTCCAAAGGGCAATAGAATAAATCCACCCATCAGTTTTATACCCACTTAGCCACTACTCCTCCTTACCAAATAACAGTGTTTGCTCCTTCCCCATCTGGACTGGATTCACTTACATTCACTTCACTGAGGCTTTCTTGGCATTAAAAAAATAAAAAGCTCTATAAGCATTGCTGTATATATAAAATGCCAACAAAACCAGCATACAGCTCAGAGATAGGTAAATTGAGGTTTATACATTGACATTACATATCATGGCATCCAGCTTAAATCCTATAGCGGGGTAGTTACTAATTTCAATATGGGAATGGTCTAATTCAGTGTGACTTCACCTGGCTCCTGATTAGCTTACTTAAATGTGATAAAAGCACAGTCAAATCAGAATAAAAGCATCACACAGCCTTCATGACTGTGAACTAAATTGTTCAAAACAGGTTTAGCCAAACATATGCAGTCCTGTGTGTAGCCAAGACTTCAGTCTGGCAGTCTCAAGGTAACAAGCTCTGCATATGGAGGATGTCGCTCCTCTCAGCTGTCCACGGAAAAAAACACACGGAGAGTATAGGGATGAGGTGGAAGATACTGTTGGTGTACACATCTTCTGCAGTGTTTGTGAAGAGGGGAGAGAAGGATCCCCATGCAGGAATGCTTTTAGAAATGTGCCATTTTTGCCTGTTATGCATCTTCTTGCACAGCTGTTTAGGATTGTGAGGAGTTATTTATAGGTTCTTGGCTTTGGCATCAAGGTGCTGCAGGTTTCCTTTCTCCTTGCATCTGGAAGTGGTAGATCCCTCCTTCCTCACCACGGCAATTTCCAAGCCTATCCCAACCTCTTTGTAAAACAGCCTCTCAGCAAAACCTAGGCATCCTTTAACAAGTTATTTCACAAAGAGCAGGCAAGGTGAAGACAGCTGAGCTGTTGTTTCTCTTCTTGGCTAGACTCCTCAGGAAGTTATTTTTCTTGACATAGAGATGACATTATTGTTACTGAATCCAAGAAACCCAAACTGATTTAGTGACCTTTTGTGTCAGCTCTTGTGATTTTTTTTTGTTACATGCCAGCTCGTTGTTTCCTGGCAGGATGCAGAAAAATATACTTTGGGAGACCTGTTTTTTGCCAAAAAGCACTGAAAGCCAAACTGCTACCCTCGTAATATTCACAGGTCCCAGCATGGTTTCCAAGCACTCCAGACTCCCATGAGGTGACCATTATATTGGGATAAAGTATTGCCAGAGGCACAGATATAGAAAGGGAACAGCTACCTGTGGTCAGGTTGCAGTGTAGAAATTGTCCTACTGAAATGAGAGGGCTGAGTGAAAAAAAATTAGATGACTTGGGCAGAGAGATTCAGGCAGCCCAGCAGATGAGTCATGAGATCAGGGAATCCAGAAATCTGCAATCCAATTTTCTATACCACTTTGATGTTCAACCAGTGCAAAAAAAAAAAAACAACAAACCCACAACTTTTGGTGGACCTCCGCTCTCCCTTGTACAAGATAAGAGAAATATTATTCATTTCCCTACATGGGTGGATGTTGCAAGGTTTAGATGAATTATGTTTCTGCTTTGCTGTGGGAAACAGGGCTCTGCAGTTCAAAGCTTTCAGCACTGAAATCCTTCTTGTTGGCAATTCAAGCTCTCAGGAGGCCGTTCTTCCACGTCAATCATATAAGGGCAAAATGCATGCATTCATTCCTCACAGCTCTGAAATTTCACAAAACAGAAGTAAATTGAGGGTGAAAGAAGAAATGACACGAAGCAAAATGGCAACAAGAAAATAATAATCCAGAAAGCCCACACCGCCAATGGAAAGTTCATAAACAGTGTTCCCTGATCTGGTTCTAGCCTGAGCTTGCAAAGTCTGCTGAGACAATAGCTTTGGCAGGTGTGACTCACTTCCCATTCACCTCCATAAATGATTAACAGTGAAAACTCACACTGACAATGTAATGTCAGCATTGTTTATACCTTCATGGCGGTTCGTCCTAGCAGAAAAATCCAGCGAATGCTCTTCCTTCATGTGATTGTATTTCATAATAGTTCAAAATAAAAATGATTTATTGTACAAGTAACCAGTAGTCCTCAGGTTACCCTTTGCTTCCCTGTCTTGGCAGGGGAATAAACACTCATAAGTGAATGGTCAGAGGAAATTAGAAAACGATTCTGTAGCTGTAGAGATATCAGCTGGCCAGGGAAGGACTTGGAAAGTTCAGTTCTTCAAGAATCACCACTCTTCACGGGACTCTACTTTTTAAGGCTAAAGCTATTTTTTGACTGAAGATAATTACTTTGTGCAACGTAGGATTTATGTATTTTAAGGACATCTTCCTTACAAAAATTGTAAGGAAACAAGGTCTTGCCTCCACTTTCATGATGTTTCTATTAGCTGATGTTTGCAGCTTGCTGGAAAATACTGAGGGAATACACTCCTGCCAGGTGAAAACAGCAATTCATAAAGACTGGAGAATCAGTCGTGAGGTGTCAGCACATACTTGTGCATCTACCTTTAGCCTTTTGGACCAGTCAAGCATCTGGTCTAAGTAGATTTTTTGGCTTTCTTCTCAGTGGAAAGAAACTGGTGCCCTGAAGGTGGTTTGCTCTATGCCAGTGCATGCGTCCAAGGTAGGATGAACCACGTTCTGGGAGTCCCGATCTCCTCCTGGAGATGATACCCTGAAGGAAGAGGTCCCCGCCCCAGCTAACACCATTCAGAATGGTTCTCCACTTTCTGAGCAGCAGCCTTTTCCCCACATTTTTCATCACTTCTTCCAGTTCCCACTTCATCTCTCATGAGTTCAGAGTGGATAATTTCATAGAATCATAGAATCACAGGATGGTTTGGGTTGGAAGGGACCTTCAAAAACCATCTAGTCCAACCTCCCTGCCATGGGCCAGGACATCTTTCACTAGATCAGGTTGCTCAAAGCCCCATAAAACCTGATCTTGAACACCTCCAATAATGGGACATCGACAGCTTCTCTGGGCAACCTGTTCCAGTGTCTCACTACCCTTGTCACAAAAAAAATCTTCCTTATATCCAATCTAAATCTACCTTCTTTCAGTTCAAAACCATTATCCCTTGTCCTATCAATACATTTCTCTGAATTACCTTCTGGACAGAGGTTCTTGTCTCTCTCCATTGAAGGAGAGGGAACTCCCTTTAGATGGTCAGCTTGGACAAGACATTAGGAGGGATAAAACCTACCCCAGGAATTTCACCCTTCCCCTGTCTTTGGCTTCTCTGATAAAGGTAGGCTATACAAATACAGGACAGGTAGATCAACAGATGCAATAGTGGTGGCAGTTGTTTGGTCAGAGTATTTATCATAGCTATTAGGAACCAGTCTGATACTTCCAATTCATTTGCCACAGAAAACAGCAAAGCTTTCAGATGCTAATGAATTTCAATATATCCTTGCAAATTAAAGTGTTACCACTTTCTAATTATCATCTGCTAATAATGATCCTCTTCTAGAAGCAATCTAAAGAAAAATTAAAACTCCAGCTTGTCAGAGCATTTGTTTTCATCTCAGTACTTACCAGTGGTTCTCCTCAGGAAAATGTTGTGGCAGAGAAATTACCAAGGAGCCTGCAATTAAGAGAGATTGCAGTGACAAGTCTGACACAATAGGAAGAAGGCTTCAGAAGGGACGTGGAGGGGGAGGGGGCATCTCATTCATTTAGCACCACAAAAACAATGCAAAATGAAGTAATTAATTTGAGGACAGATTGCTTCCTTCACTGTGTCCTGCTGAATGTGTAAACAAAATCTCAGTTGTTCACTAAGTGTTCATGACTTCAACAGAATTAAAGAAGAAACTCAATCCTCCACAATCTGTTAGCATTTTTATTGTCAAATAATAACGTAAGGGTCATTTTAGGGAAGACCAGAGGCTGACTGAACAAAATATCTTGTCTCTTACTGTAGCCAGAAAAGACACATAGGGAAAGGGGCAATGATAGAGTGGCCTCTCCCTGCTAACACTCCAGATTCTAGTCATCGACATTTAGGGGACTTTCTGAAGAGGTTGCACCTGGACCTGTGCTTAGATACCACCATCAGTTGGTCTAGAAACCTCCCTGAACACCTAGTTTTGTCATTCCAGACATCCTGTGCTAATAATTTCCACAATTTCTTCAGCCACAGCATGAAAAAGCATGGTCTTTTTGAGGCCAGAACAGTGTTTTCTGTTCTCTGTGTGCCTTTCCTAATGCATTCCTGTCTTCTAGCTCCCTCCTTGACCACTGCAGAGCACAAAGCTGATCTTTGCAGAAAACTTTTCACAGGAATTCCAAAATCTTTTTCCTGTGAGCTATTTTACAGCTTGTCATTGCATATGGGTAGTTAGGCTTACCCCTTCCCCTGTGAATTCCTCTGTACTTATTGACATCGATTTTCATCTGCCATTTTATCACTCAGTCATCAGCATCCAGCCAGACAAGAAAGATCCAAATTTGGATTTCTTTAGCACCTATTTTTTTACTTAAAAGGGTTTTTTCCCCCCTTTTTTTTTTCCTAAGTAGAGCTACATGTGCAATGCAATCACTTTTAGCAGTTCATCTTCTAGAACAAACCCACCATGTCCCAGTAGCTATTTGCAGCATGATGTTGTGCTGTCACCTCCTCACACTACAAGGTCCTGACATTTCAAGCAAATGTCATCGTGTCACAACTTTCTATAGCACAACTCACTGGTGTGATGCACGTGGTGCTACAAGCCCTTGTTTCTTAAGGGATCTCCGACTATCCAAGAGGAGCCAGCATGATTTCATAACGTATGTATTTCATATCTCAGAGCTTAAAGTTTGGATCTGAAACACTACCTCGGTAGTGGCAGCAGATGTTTTCTCTCAGTAACTGTGAGATTGAATTTTGAGCTGTATGCTGAAAATCTTTAATTCCCTTATGTTCCTATGGAAACATGAGAGGAGCCTTCTGCCAAAGCAAGCCAAGGCCTTTGGCTTTACATGTGTAACATGTGAATTACCCATTTCTGTGCCCATTTGCAGGAGCCAGCTCCCAGCATTGGAACTGTGCCGTTTTCAGAAAGGAAAAACGGAAAGGTCCAATCTAACCTCTACAATCTGCTGCAAAGAAACCATGAGATGCTTCTTTCCCTCTTCTCAGAAGTCATCCATCCAAAGACACTTGTCTGTGGGAGAGCAGGGCTCCTCTCCGTAATTAGATTTGATTCCAAGACAATCAGTTAAGTCAGGAAGGGATTGCAGCAGTTGCCATGTGAGGGGCCCGTGCAAATGGGAATTTAGGGCTTTGGCATGTGCAAATGGGAATTTAGGGCTTTGACAGACTGAAAACTGTTACCCTGCAGAACATCCTAGGAAATGCAAGGCAATTGAGATTGCTTAGTCTCCGTGAAAGAGGGATAAGCAGAGAAGTGCTCTGTGATAAGAACACATGCACATGCCATTGCCCTGGAGCAGGATGATAAGTGGTAACTTTGCTATCCCACTTTAACTTATTTGAGTGTGCAAGCTCTTTGTCTAAGCTGGAATGCAAAATAAAGTTGTGCTCTATCAACTGATAAGAGCTGGCTTGAGAGCCAAAGTACATACAGGTTATTATTACTGTAACTGATTAATCAGAGCAGCCATCAGACCTCAGCATTGAACACTGTGAGCAACTGTCAGCACACAGTTCTGATAAGTCCCATCCAATACATATGGAACTAGCTAAGAGAGAAAATTCTGCCTCATTTAAAATCACATTATCCAGCCTGCCACCCTTCACTGGCTTTTGGCCTGTCACACAGACTAATGGACAGGCGCCCTGAAAAATACTTGTTGTGAACCTAGGGATGGGTAAGAGCCTCTTGTGTTTGACAAAAGCCAATTAAGATCAACTAAACCTTCTATTATGCCTCTTCTGAAAAGGCACATCTACCATATTGTTAAAGAGCTCAGTTGTATTCCTGGTTGTCAAGCAAACACCAACAAACATTGAAGACCTTGCCATTCGGTGGGCAAAATAATTAGAGGAGCAGTAACCTTCAACAGCAGACGCCAGTGACAGGTGACATGTGCCAATATCCTGGGTGACTCATTGAACAGGGCAGCAACTGGGGCACAGTGCTGACAGATCTCATGGCAGGTGAAGACAACTCCCAGAAAGCCATGGATGCCAGCGAGATATCGATGCTTGTACCGCCAGATCCCTCTGCAGCTTTTGACAAAGTTCTAAGATGCAACTGATGTGTTTATATTGTATAGGGAGAATAAATGGCCACCACTGCTGTGGCTTCTCCCGTAGCATTCAGGTGTGCAACGGGAACCTGCCACTCTTCTTCGAGGTTCTTGTTTCGTGGTCCTGCAAAGATCAGTCCTATCTTGGCGTGAATTAAACACAGGTATTGGAATGTAGGACTAGAAGCAACCTTTTGGGTCATTTAGTCCTGTCATCCATTATCTCAGCAATCCTGCCATATAATCCCCTCCAAAATTAATGAACTTCATCTTAAAGGCAGCAAGTAATTTTTTTCCTCAGTGCCCTAGAGGCTATTCTGAAACCTCACTGTTCTGATGGTCAAATATCCAATCCAGGTCAAAATGATGCCCTTCAGACAGGGAGATGCTGCAAAGAACTAAGGAAAGTGCTGACTTTACCTCCTAGCAAAAATACACAGCTCCCATTCAGCTCAGTGATCTGAAACATCAGTTCCCTGACTCCTGACTGACTTTGAATCAACAGATTGCAACTCTCTCTGAATCCGTTCCTTTACCTCAACTCAACGGAGAAGTTTGTTCTTTCTCTCAAACAATTACTTAGTCCTGAGGTTTTCTTGCCATTACTTCCAGGCTAGGTTATCTTCTGTGGGTTTCTCTATGACCAAATATGATATGTTTTTCCACATATCATCCACCTCTGTGGCTTCCAGCCCATGCAATAGTTACAGTGCTGGCTGAAGGCCATGATTTTAATTGCCAAAGCAGGCAGGGGATTAGTCCCTGCTACATGAACGTCTAAAATTTTTGATCTGTGAACTGCTGCATCTGTACTTCACAGCATAGCTCACAGTGGATGAAGACTGAGGGTAAATGTTTCAAACAAGGGGAGCTGGCTGTAAAACAGCCTTTTGGAGAAACAGAAGATCTGATCGCTTCTCAGAAACATTCTCAGAGCTTTCTATCTGAAACAGATTTTCCATCATTTCTGTCACCATAATGACAGCCAAAAAAACATTATAGTGAGGATTCATCTCACCAACTTTATCTGTCTACAGTATAAATGTTTCCTTTGGAGATATTTGCTGTAGTCTCCTTTTATAGTCAATGGGGAGGAAAAGGTGTTTCTAGAAGGATTCATATAATCTCTTATGGATATCTGCTTTAGGGTGATATGAATTGCACCCCAGAAGTAGGTATTTCTCTCCACTGATTGGAAAAGCTCCAGATTCTTGCTTGGATGCACAATACAGATGTCTGCTTTTTGCCAAGTGATTGCCACCCTGCTAGCAAAAGAAACCAAACAGGAAGATCCTACTATTCATATATTCATATATTCCAAGCAGAATTTTCACTTGCACAGAAAAGGGTGTTACAGGCTTCTGCATTCTTTTACTGTTCTTTTACATTCTTTGAGTGTCTTGAAGACACTCAAATATTATGCTGAGCAGCATTCTGCCACCATAGGGTAGATGAGATGGATGACTCTATTAGTATCTGTGGAGTTATTTTTAATTTATACTAGCATAAAAGAGAGGTGAATGGGGCCCTTAACTTCTTATTCCTGCCTTAGTCATGGACTTCCTCTGTGACCTTGTGAAAATTGCTTTATCTGTTATTTTCCCGATATGCAAAATTAAGATGATCACACTCACAGACCGCTATGAGGTCTAATTAGTAAGTGTGAAGCACCGTGAAATTCTCTGATGGAAGATGCAGAGTATAGCTAGCCTGGGATAAAGAGGATTAAAGGAGGTTGTGCTAACGTAACGAATACTTGAGAAATGATGCTTAGGAGGAAGTGAAATGGCGCATACCTGCAGGTGAGGAAACAAGAATCAGCGGTCTGTAACTGGTGGTGGCAAACCTCAAATCCACTGACAGGAGTATGTCTGCAAAGGAGGTTTGGACAACGAAACAGTGTTCAGAAACAGATGAAATATTATAGATCAGTAGGATTATCCTAGGAAAAACCCTTCAACATTTATCTATCTGGAATTTGACTGACCTGACGGATCTTTCGCAGTTTTTCCCATCGCCATTTCTGAAAGATTCACCAGTGTAACATTTTCATGTGCATGGCTTAATATTCATACCATGAGCGATAACACCACATTTCTGAACATGCCAGACACGTAGTTATTAGAAAACCTTTTCCTTTCAGCGGTTCACTGAATGCCATGCCCTTTTCCAGAAGCGAGCAGGGATTTCTAAATCGCATCATGTGCCTGTTGGAAGTGCCTTCGGTGGAATGGTGCCAGTTCAAAGCTCCTGATAACCAGGACTCCCGCATGTCCAACTCTCATCTCATCCCTTTTGAATGCCATAAAATATATTGCTCCCAGCCAAACCAGCAGTCTTACTCTTGTATGAGCATCAAACCAGACTCATCTTCCATTCATCTCATAATTGTCAGGTTGCCGTTCCTTTCTGACTGTCTTGCTTTTTCCATCCCCAGGCATCACTGTGGACAAGTTTGGGCTGATTTACTTTGTGGATGGTACTATGATCAGGCGGATTGATCAGAATGGGATCATCTCAACTGTGTTGGGTTCCAATGATTTGACATCTGCCCGGCCTCTCAGCTGTGACTCTGTCATGGACATTTCTCAGGTACGACAATGTTTTGGTTGGGTTTCTACAGAATAGAAGCCTATGCCTTCACCCTATCTGCATGTCTGTGTGCCTCCCCAGGTTTGACAAAGAGGTAAGGGCTCAAGGAGAATTACATCTGTACATATATTGTGGTATGAAAATGACTGGGTCAAAAAGAAAGATCCTATAAAGACTGAAGGGAAGACCTAACTGACCTAACTCAGAGCTCTCTGGGGAGAGAGATTTTAAAGACGTCCCAGCCACAGAAGAGGCTTCCTTCAGAGCTCCCGATCAGCTGAGACACACAGATTCCTGGGAAGGCAGGTTTCATTAGGCTCATTTCTCAAGAAACTAGTTGCTTTAAACTAAAAAGGCCAGGCAGCCATACTCATTTTAGTAGGGCTATATGCCATGCTCTGTTATAACAACTTAGCTAACCATGGATTTTTTTCTTTGCTTCCCCCCATCCTAATTTGGCCCAGCACAATTTTAGACCTGAATCAAATTAACATCTAGGAAACAGTGATTGGAGGCTGTGGTGCCAAAATTAGCAACAGCAGGAAAACAAGAATCTTGAATTGCATCAGATTGCAAATTGGTTGCAGCTACCATCATGCTGGGCCTTTAAGTCCTGCTGCTTAAAGGTGGAGAGGGGAAAAAAAAAAGAGAGAGAGAGAAAGAAATCTCACTTTGATGGTTGCTTTACTTCTGGATGGTACAGGAGAGAAATCTGTTAAGCCCAGCACTCGATTTTGTGGAGCACTGGCCAACCTGTCAAATTGTGCCAGTTTAAAGATAGTGTCCTTTGAAACCTTTGTGCCACTTGTTGTTTGCCTGGCTACAGGAATTTTGCCCTCTCCTATGAAAATATAGATCATAGCTGGAGGGCTAAGTACTGTTATTCAGCCACAATAGATGCCAATGGGGTTTCCTTTTTGTAACTACCTAGATAATTTCCGTGCTCCCATATGGAATCTGTTCTTGTTGTTTTTCCCTCTAATTTGAAAAGATTATTCTTGCTTCTTTGTAGCTGGTTCCCACTGTCCCCAATTTATGAACAAGCTGAAATTATGAGTTTAAAAGCTCTCATGCCTTTTACAGAAGCAAATTTTGCTGGCCACCTTGTAGTATGTTTCTCATCTTACAGGCATAGTTTTTTCTTTCTTTATCTGAATTTCAGGGGCAGTTACCACAAGACCATTATGGATTTAGGCTTTAAAAATTATTTTCTTGCAGGTTATATGGCTTATATGTATACCAATGTCGTATTTAAACACTTCTGAGATCAGGTAAAATGCATCAGCTGAAGACTCTTTCTTTCCCTTCATAAAATGACAGAAGATTTTTAGATTAACCTGTACTGTGATGGACAGATTAACCGGTACTGTTCTGGACAGACACACCAAAGACAGGTTTAATTTAAGAAAAAACCAAAAACAAACAACCCAAGCCAGGCAAAGAAAACCCAGCTTGGGAAGTAGCTTTTCATCATTTACGGTGGCTAGAAGGGTCTTTTCTGTCAGGTCCCTGAGGCTCCCTGGGACATGAGAACATGAAATATTTAGCTGCCAAAGTTGACAAGGAATGGTTTTTAAGAAATTGAAAATTCCCTTGTCAGTTCAGAATAAACTCTGCTCTTGATGCTAACTCAAAGCTGCAGAGCTTAAAGACCACTGGAAGGGATGGAGGCATGCATTATTAAAGAGAAAACCACAGGCTATAATGTTTTACTACAGGAAGGGTTAAAATAGGCCAGGATCTGAGAAAAGGAAGGAGATTTTGCAAACAGAGAATCAGACTAGGCAGAGCTCAGCACACTGCTTAGCCATGAAAATAAGCTTCACAAGCCCAGCCATTAGAAGGTACAATGAGCTAAATACCTTGCATCTGATGCTGTTTAAAAAAAAAAAAAAAGTTGAAAAGCGATTTAAACATGAATAGAAGCATCAAAACTAAAGCATGACTGTGCGAGAGATGTTCAACTACAGGCTTTAAAAATATGACTCTCCTGTGTGCCTCTAGATCTTACCTGGTTTCTTCTTGTTCTTGGTTTTAAATAAAACCACAGTGAGAGATGGTTTGCTGGACTTGAGCTTGCTAGCATCTACTCCTCTTCCTTCCAATAAGGTTCCCACCTTATAGATGCAAAGTACCCCCCCAAACTTAGACACCTCAGACAAATAAGAAGCAGCAGCAACTGAGATGGACAGTGGGAGAAGAAGGTTTGCAGTAAAGAAACAGGGAGATCCTGGAATTGCACAGCCTTGAGTGTGCCCAGGTCCCAGCGCTCTCCATCACAGCACATCATGCCGTTGGGTACAGAGAAAAAAACACATGGGTGAGGGGAGAATGGCACAAAGTGGCCAGCTTTTCAGTTAACCACTAGATATCAAGTCCATCTCCTCTATCTTAGAGTTGCCTGGTTGACTGAAAGGGAGTATACAACCAGAATAGTTATTCTTTTGAACTGGTTGAAAATCTATTTAAAAGCCTGGCTGGAGGGACCAAGACCATTCTTCAGTTGTTCGTTTCCAATCACCCTTCACACCTCTACTATGGGGAAGATGCACCATTAGGAAAACATTTAAGCATTGGTTGGTTCCCATCAGCACAACATAGACTTTTTTTTTACATAAACCTGAAGTAAAATAAAATAATTTTTTAAATGCTCATTTTACAGTCCTTTGTAAACAAATAAATGACCCTGAATTCTGTTGGCAGAGGTTTCTTAGGTTTGGTAACTGAAAGAGTAGACTCACTTGAAAAGACAGTGTCTTGCAGAAGTAGAGCTAGAAATGGAGATCTTCTAGTGCTCACTCACTTGTGGTGTTACCAGTCACTTTTTTCAGTTTGTGTATATGGATTATCAGTGTAGAACTGTGATATGTCACTATTACTTGAACCCATTCCTCCATTATGCTCAAAAAAATGTAAAAACCACTGTGACGACGCAAGTATTTTATTCTACAAATTGAATTGCCTGAATTTCTTATGAATTGCTATTTTGCATTTTTGCAGCATCAAGCAGAAAATAGGTGGTTATAACTTGGACATATACACATGCTGACACAGCTGCCAGTTTTGTGTCTATCCCTTCTTGTCATTTACCCAGAGGAGCTGGACCACTTGTCTGAAAAATCCTTTAGTAAAAGGATCATTGTTTTGTTTGACTGATTTCATAGCACTTCACACAACAAAATTCCCAATCCCAGGTCTCTGCTATCAGGTCCAGGCTCCATCAACTCAAAGAGCATAGGATGGTTTGGAGAGGGGAAATTCCACTTGAATCTTTGGGTCTTCTTGTTTGTTCCTGTGTTCCCTGGGCACTGATGCCCCTTCCCATGGTCTCTGACACCTCACGATGAGGTGGAGGAGCAGAAAGAAGCCATGGTGCAGAGCAAGAGCTAAGGCCCCTCACTCACACCAGGGCTGGGTCCTCTATGGCCACCACACCAAGCAGTAATAATTAGTTGTGTTTCTTTTACCCTTTCTCCCTTTAATCCATGTTGAAACATCCTCACTGCGATTGATTTACAGCTATCATGCAGTGTAAAAAGGTCTTGCGATAATAATTTCCTTGTGTTGTTTTACCATTAAGGTTCGTCTAGAATGGCCCACGGATCTGGCAGTCAATCCGATGGATAATTCACTGTATGTGCTCGACAATAACGTTGTGTTACAGATATCTGAGAACCACCAAGTGCGCATCGTGGCAGGAAGGCCCATGCATTGCCAGGTGCCGGGCATGGATCACTTTCTCCTTAGCAAGGTGGCAATCCACGCCACCCTGGAGTCTGCTACCGCCCTGGCCGTCTCACATAACGGGGTCCTATATATTGCTGAGACCGATGAGAAAAAGATCAACCGCATCAGGCAGGTCACCACCAATGGAGAGATTTCTCTCGTTGCTGGAGCGCCAAGCAGCTGTGACTGCAAGAATGATGCTAACTGTGACTGCTTCTCGGGGGACGATGGCTATGCCAAGGATGCCAAACTCAATGCGCCATCCTCCCTTGCGGTGTGTGCAGACGGGGAGCTGTATGTTGCTGATCTTGGAAATATCCGAATCCGCTTTATTCGGAAAAACAAACCATTCCTCAACACACAAAATCTATATGAGTTATCCTCACCCATAGACCAGGAACTCTACTTGTTTGACACCAGTGGTAAGCACCTTTATACTCAGAGCCTTACCACTGGAGATTATCTTTACAATTTTACTTATTCTGGAGATGGAGATATAACCCTGATCACTGACAATAATGGCAACTTAGTGAATATCCGAAGAGATTCCACGGGGATGCCCCTCTGGCTGGTAGTGCCTGATGGCCAAGTCTACTGGGTGACAATTGGTACCAACAGCGCACTCAAGAGTGTAACAACACAGGGGCATGAAGTGGCCATGATGACGTACCACGGCAACTCTGGTCTTCTTGCCACTAAAAGCAATGAAAATGGTTGGACAACGTTTTATGAGTAAGTATATTACGAATATTGTGCTGCTGACTTCATTCTGTGTTCTCTGAACCATGAAAGGTTGATAGAATTTAATTCCCTGGACAGAATTATTGTCCAAATAAAATGGCCAGAACAGAGAAGATTAGATCTCACACAAACATTAAATACTAGAAGTAGGTGCGTTAGAGTTTGAATAAGCTCCCTCTACCAAGTCAAGAGTTAGAGTTTCTGCTGAGTTTTTCTAAATCAGCTAAGTAATTTGGACACCTGGTTCTCCTTAACTGTAGTCAAGACTGGGGATTTAGGTTGCATGTCAGAGAATTTTTCTTGGCTTTGAAAGCCTTGGAAGTGTGAAAGTTCCATCAGATCCTCTTTTTTGCAGCTTTTCACCTACTTCCTATGCTGCAGTGTCTTTTTTGAGCTTGTTTGAAATGGCTGCTGTGGAATGACAACTGACAATGACTAATGACAGCTTGCTCAGAAAACGATTCTGTAATTAATGGACTGCTCGGTTTCTATTGTTGTACTTGGCCTCACTAAGCGGTAAATATAGTCCCAGGGCTGTTCAAGACCAGCTCCAAAGAATGTTTGAGCAGAGAGAACACATGGAAAAACCCAGAGATGGCAGTGATTTGAAGATTTGTACTTCTTTTTTGTATTACTGTTAGCAATTCCCTGCTTATAAATACCATGAAGACAACAGACTTCTGATATCAAATAGGAAAAAGATAAATAACTCAATGAAGGGCACCTAGAAGGATGGTCTGCAAATTCATCCTGCTGTTGAGAACCCTTTCCCCTCCCTCTTCCATAGTTTCATTTTTATTTTCAAGTCTAACCTCTTTGAAACGCTCCTTTAGTGCATAATTTCCCATATGGTTTGAATGGTTACATGGAAGTGTTCAGCTACCATAATAATAGACCCATTGTAAGAGTCCAATTTGGCTAGACAGTTCCCAAGATTACAAAGAAAAAAACTGTAAAAAAAAAAAAGAGACTCAGGGAAGGAAAGCTGGCTAAACCCACATATTCGTGTGTTAGACATGCAGTTGCTTTGGTTCTTTCTTTAAAATGTTCCAGGCCAAGTTTCAAATTTCTTTGCTTATTACTATTACTGTTCCTGCCTCAAAAAGAACTGAGGGAAACTCTGTGATGAATCTTTTGAAAGGTTATTTGCATTCCATCAATGTTCTGCTTGCAATTACTATAGCAATATTCCTCGGTGAATCAAAGTTAATACCCTTCCATCTCTTACATTGAATTTGCTTGAGGGAGGCTTTAGGGAGGAAAGATAGGGTGTTTTTTCTCTATAGGAATAAAGCCTGCTATATTGTCAGGACCATTGTGCTAAATCAAGGAGGTATTTTCTTTTTGCAAAGAACCCAATAGTTCCTGTGCTTGAAAACAGATGTAGCCATGGACAGTGAAGCAAACTAAACATTACAGCTAATAATGGTCAGATTTAAACCTCAAACATATTCTTTTACTTAAAAGTGTGACTGAAAATATAAAGGAGAGAAAATGAGACAGAAGCTAACTTACTCTGTGGATATATTTATAACAGTGATCCATTACTTCTTGCTATCCAACAAAATAGAGCATTTGTGAAAGTCATCATTCTGGTCCTTTTATGCACTTCAGAAGAGTCATAAGAAAGCTTTTTAGAGCTAAATGGAAGACGGTATTCTCCAGTGGTTAGACTATGGAAATCTTGACTAGAGCAAGTCAGCACTATATGATAGCACAGCATCACTGAAAATAGAATTGGGAATGTGTCTTCAGAGATATCTCATCCGAACCTGTGATCAGTTATCTCTATTTAACTGTTCCTGGCAGATTCTGATGCAACTTTATACAACTACAGGGTAAAAGTCTATATCTGAATTAGTTACCTCAGCCTCCCTTTATAGGCAAGGGAGAGAAACAGGCACTTTCAAGGTGAGTTTCTTATGTGTTATGTCAAGTATCTGCTTTAGGATGAGATGAGACGAGTTGTATTCTGAAAGTTTCTCTCTGTAAAGGTAGTCCAGAATGATTAGCTCAGATACAGATGTTTACATTGCTACATGTCTACAATTTGGTCAAATGGATCCTATCAAAGTCATCTAAGTTATTCATAAATACTGCTAGGGATAACAATGTATTTACCTATCTTATTGTTATTGTTAGAAAGCTTTTTTATGTGCTCAGTCTAAATCTTCCTTGCTTGAATCGGAGACTGTCACTCTTCATCCTGTCCTATCCTGTCCTGTCCTGTCCTGTCCTATCCTATCTGATCCTAACCTGTCCACTAGGGACTGGGGGGACCTGGAAAGCAGATCAGTCTGCTTTTCTTCTCAGCTGTGAAAGGTACCTACCCAATGGCTCAAGAACTTGCTCTGTAGTAGCTCTCAAACGGTAATCAGCAACAGGGAATCATCCCATGGAGTTGTTTCCGGTGAATTGGCAGGGATTGATTCTACCCAGGGTGTACATGCATAATCTGGGAAAAAATATAAAATCAGAACTGATAAAATGAGAAGATTAATAAATAAAGGTGAGGTACTTAGTTGCTTGATAAAGTAGGTTTTGTTTAAACAAAATATGTTCTTACACAGTCTAATGCCAGGGTACACATGTAACAGGCCACATCTAAAGAACTGGACTGAGCATTGACTCTCAGACGCTGTAGTGAGCAAAGCATCAAGTCATCCAGTGTGATTCTCAGCGTAATTCCATGGCAAATGTGTCTAACTTGTTGCTTGAATGGACAAACAAAATGAATACTTTTACTCATCCCACTCTACTTCTAGTGGGTAGTGCGAAGCTGATTTTATCCCTCTACAGCATTGATGAGACTAATACTGTCAGTTCTGATGTTTGCAGTTTATGAGGGACAGTAAAAATTGAAGGCTGTGCAGAAAAACACTACAAAAATGCATTCGTGGGGAGAAAGTGCTTTATGCTGGAGAACTAAGAAGACTTGATCTATTTATCTTAACATGAAGAAGACTGGGAAGTGTCTAGATCACAGCATGTCAGCACAAAACTATCACCTACAGAGGGATTCTTAATCTAGCAGAGAAAGGGTTGAGAAGGGTAAGGGGCTGGAAAGCAAAGCTAGAGATATTCAAGTTGACAGGAAGGTGTGATTTTTTAAGGCTGAGATCACCTAACTGGTAGAGCGACCAACCATGAGAAGCACTATATTGTCCCTTTCTTGGTATCTTAGATCATGACTCTGGATGCCTTTCTTAAGATACATTCTCACCAGACAGAAGATTTGCATGAGGCAAACACAAACTGCAGGGATGAGTGCAGACATGTCAGGATGAAGTCTAAGTTCTTCAATATCCAAGAAGCCAAAGAAGATGGTGTAAACCAAGTCAGCATTCAATACCTTCAGGTTATTGGTTTCTGTATCAGAACATCAGGAAATTTACCTTGGGGAAGTTTAAGTGATTTAGAGAAATCCTGTGATTGTGAGCTACTGGAAGGTGCTCTGAGTAGTTTTCAGTCCTGGTGGAGGGGGAAGGTGAAGCTCATATTTCTGTTTTGCTCGTGGCCAAGGAAATAAAGACATCAAATGTGACTCTGAGGAAAAGCTTCATGTTTCTCACAGCACATACTGGTTCTTTACGGGCCAGGGCAGGCTGGACACCACTGTTTAAAAAGTTAAGAGTAAATGTAAATTCAGCTTGCAAGTTTACACTGCACCAATGATCCTATGAAGAACATGCTTATAAGATTTACCTTTACCTGTCTGTCTACAGAGGACCATAAACCAGACACCCAACATGAAAGAGCAATGGTGTTGGAAGAGTGGCAACACTACGTGTGTACATGTCCAGCATCTCTGGTTCTTCTTCAGTTGTTGCTCTTACGAGGCCATTTCTCAGCCTTTATCATAAGGCTGCAAAGAGCTGTGACATACGGCCACGTTGGTGTGACTCTGGAGAGGAGGTGGGATACATTGACGCAGTACTGGAGGTCCATCTCCAGGGCACACCAGGGAATCCAGGTCTTCCAAGGGTTCAGGCTGGGCTGGCACATTGTCCCTTCCTTTCTGTAGGGGAAGGAGACAGGTGCTGTCTTCAGGTGGTGGCAGACTTGCTCACAGCACTTGCAGCTCTTCCTTTCACACATCCTGCACGAAAGCCTGCTGTAACAACCCTGCTTTATTGGGTTTAGCGCTGAGTAAGGTTCAGTATATGATGCTGTGCAGTTTCCCTTTCCTTTGAGAGTGAAACTTAACTCCCTGAAGTAATTAGCCTGTCCCCGAAAGGCCTATCTAGGACTTCTTTGAGGGTTTTAGCATTACATAGACCTTCTCTGCCTCTGCAGAGGGCTTGACATTCGCTGTCAATTAATGCAATGCAGCTCAGCTTGTCCAGTAACTGGATTAAAGACTTGCCTTCTTGTTGAACCTGCGACAGTGATAATCAGCACCAAAGGAAGTTGATCTGGAAACTCTGCCAGGGGAACAGCTTCTTGTTGTTCAGCTCCTCAAGTCAAAGACAAAAGATGCTGTGTGAGTACTTGCTTCTTTGTTGTTGCTGCTTTGTCACTTGACCTGAAAAAATTGCTACCAGCCTTTACAAAGTTTCTTAGCAGTTGCTGTTTATCTACTTCAGAATCTGGAAATTCTTATTAATGTATTTGTTTAAATCAAGGATACAGCAATTATCTTGATTAGCTCATTGAGATGGTATCACTGCACGTTAATTCAATTTCCCTCTGAGCCAAAGTCAAACCTTCTATGCATTATTTAGCCCAGATGAGGCTCTTTCGCGTAGGTCCTTTGTGTCCCCAATTAGTTTCGAAGGTCACCTCCTCCCATACAGAATGAAATACTTACACATCGCTGCAGCCAAGCCCAGAAATTCAAAACCTTTTCATTGACTGCCCAAGTGGCTCACGGCTGCCTGGAGGGCAAAGGCTACCATGGAGCCAGATCTTCAGATGGGCAATAAAGGGAGCTTTGACCCATAACGTGGGATGCTATTTTACAGAGAAACAAACTCTGCCAAACCTCACACACTGTAACGGGTGGAAGGTAGGAGCCTGCTAGACCGAGCATGCAGGAGGACCTTGGATGGCTTCCCAATGAGCACCTGGACTCAGCAGACATCCCACCCCAGCACCAGCAGTGTTTGGTGCCCCAGCCAATGCCCTGGTCTGGGCGACTGGGGTGCCAGAACTGGGTATCGTGGTCAGCATCTACCCCACGGTGAGATGCAGTCTCAGTCTACCTTGTAGTTGCCTTTATGCCTTTAAGCCTTTATGGCTTTGCAATTTTTTCTCTCTTAGTCAAAAACAGAGATAAATAACACCTATTACCTTTAGAGGAGCAGCCACCTCTTGACTCACAGAAAAGCTAGCGTACTGCATTAATAACATCCTTTTATCACCTGATGATATCTCAGGTCATACACTGAGTTTTATGGGATTTGGTGGTGTCCTTGGTTTAGAGTAGTTCAAGTGAGGGTCTCTTTCTGCTCCTGCAGCAGACTGGAGTAAAACTTGGCTTTTTCCCTCCCTCCTCTTTTAGCAAGATTTCTTTGCTCCACAATTTCTTCAAGATAAAATAATTAGATTCTTATCATTGTTCTTCTGAAGAAGTTACAGTAAAACTTTGGTAAGTGCCATGATAAAATAGTACTTCTCCAGTACTCTCACTGAGTTGTGAGGTCATGTTTTGAGCCATTGGCCTGGCCTGAAATGAACGCCTGGTGTCAGACTTCAGTTGAGAACCAAGGGAATTATGAGTATCGTAAAAGCTAGAGAGAGAGCGAGATCTTCCTCTTCTTGTTTGGGCGGTCAGAAGATTCTGCAGACAGTGGCTGCAGCCTGGCCTTGTGTCATTAGGGAGAGGACTTGCCTTCATACATATTTGAGTAGTATCGGTTTTTCTGTTACAGATTTATTTTTAATGTTGTGTTTAATGTTGTTTGAAAAATGGTGAAGAGGAGAGCTTGTTCAGAGGCGGCGGGTGCATGTCTGTATAATCGCACGCAAAATATAGTTTGCAAAGCACATTAGGACACTTTGGCACTAAATGCAATATTATTATTGTGAATTTTTTCCGATCTATTTGACTTGTAGTTTTAAAAGGCTGATGAAATGTGAAAAAGCTAAAATTAGGAAACCCAGAGACTCAAGCAAGGAATTGATTTCTGAATAGACGGTACTTAGGATGCTCTCTTTAATTCCCAAGGCCCAGGTCTCTACACAATGGTAATGTGATAAATGAAAGCCCTGAATGTTTACAAGCTAACAATTAGGCCTCATAAGCACCAAATACCATTTTAATTCTGTGCATTGAACCTTAGCTAAATACGTTTCCAATTGGGAATGGATGGCAACAGCTTCCTTTGCTGGCCTAATAATTGTCACTGTAATTGTAAGTGCTGAGTCCTTGCAGCAGGTTTGAATGGGAGGCAGCAGCTGCGTTAGCAGGTGATGAATTCATTGCTCGGAGTGGCTGCTGTGTGCGCTCCCGTGTTTCAGTATTTCCTTAATTCTGGTGCTTTCAGAGCATTTGGAGAACACAGAAGTCTTAGGCTGTGATAAAAACTGGCCCACCTCTAAATCCCAAGATTGTGGAAACAGGCCTATACAGCTTAGCTGCAAAATGAGGTGACTAGGAGAGATTTATCTTACTGCAAATACCGGGGCGCACCCGGAGCTACGTAAGAGCCACTCGCTCGGCCTTCCTCTCCAAGCTGAGGATGTGCCCTATAAGTGCCTTTATAGGGCTGAAAGCAGAGGTAGAAGGAACCGACTCATTTAACTCATTTAATATTTTTAAGCACATTATCTGTTTGGGTTGTTGAAGCCTTCAAGCTAATGTGTCCTGAGAGACTGTGGGTATGTGATAGGTGATATCAGGTACGTGCTGTGTGATCTAAATCAAGGGAAAAGGGGAAAATGCTCCAGTCCTGAGCAAAACAGAAAAGAGAAAAGTAACTGCTTGCCAAAGAGGAAAGTGCTGTGTGTGTCCATGCTAACTGGCTTCCAGCACCTCCTTTTGCATTGCCACCACAGTGCTAAAAGGAGTTTCTGCCTGGACGTGAGTGTTTTACACTTCATCTACCACCAATTAAAAATAATAATAAAAATGGGAACAGTCTAATTGTAGAACCTTCTCACATTTCTCCCTTTGTAAGGCACGACCTCCTTGCAGCTGCAAATAGGTGAGCTGTCACCCCCAACGTGAGTGCTTGGAAGGTTCCTGCCTCACTGCTGGGCAGAGGTGCAGCAGCTCTTGCATATGCAGAAAGCACAGATGGTCCAGGTTACTTCTGACGGAGGCTAACGGGGTGACTAAGGAGGTGCCAAAAGTCTAATGTACACGTGCAGACATCTTAAACCAATTCCAGGACACCATTCCAGACTGTTCTGGCCCAAAACAAACCTTGCTTCTCAGGACCCGAAGTCCCAAATGGAAGTCCTTGCTCTTGGTGAAGTTCTCCCCTGTAGTGTGAGTTTTCTACAGCTGTAAAAATGTAACTGTAAATTATGCATATTTTACTTATTCATTTTCACTTAAAAAGAAAAATGTGTGCACAGATGTCTAGGCACCGTCATACTCTTTCATGCTTTTTTTTCATGCTGTTCTAACCCAGTTTGCATGAGCAGAGATTACTGGCATGTTTGCCCGTTTGCACATTTGCAAATATTGCATATTTGCCCAGCAGAGAGCTGGAGGACCATTTGTGAGGGTGCTGGGAGCTGGATGTCCAGGGATAGAGTTTAAGGAGCTGGGTGTCTGCTGCTGCTTGGGGCTGTTAAACTGAGTATCCACAGGTTTTTGAGGCTTTCTTCGGAGCACATAAGTAGAGCTTGCATGGAATATAGGTTTTGTGCTGACTCTCACCATGGTGCTGTGTCATTCAATTAGGATAAATCATATGACTCACAGGACATTGACTCAGCACTTAAAGGAAATAACAGCCACGTCTATCACATGAACAAGCTCTCTGCCCCCATCCTGGCTTTTGCTCTCCTTCTTTTCCTAATCCGCAGACCTGCTTCCTTTCACACTCACACCTGTATTACACCAAACTCACCCCTTAGACTTCAGTGCAGCACATCTAGATTTGTGCCACTATTTTTAGGAGGTGAATCAGGCTCAATTTCAGGAGCAGCTCGTTTTTTAAAATTTAAATAGAGCAATATAAAGAAATCTCTTACAGTTGCTAATACCACCAAGTCAGAGGTGTTAAATTCAGATCCATCTTCCTTAAATTTCGGAGCACTTGGGATCTGAGTCTACCCTTACGGTTCGGACTGGTTTATATGTAGGACTATTGATGTTGAGGTAGACAGAATTTGGGGTGTTACACAGCACACCTTTAGCAATAACAACGTTTTCAAGGTAGAGACTAAATCATGTCCCTTGTGTCCTGTCTCAGCAGATGAGGTAAAGACATTGCCTGTGACGTGTTCAGTTTGAGACTCACATACTGTTTTAGGAGGAGATGTGCAGATGATTGTGCAGAAAGCACAATCAAAACGCATGCCATCTCAGTGCGAACAGGACAGCCACAAACATGGAGCAAAGCGTTTGGTACTGAGAGCACTTTAGTTCTGGCTCTTGCAAGGAGATTCAGTTTAGATCCAAGCTGTGCACTGCTAGCTGCTTGGAAAAGGTTTAACTGGTCTCTGCCAAACTCCTGCAATGCAGTCCTGAATTCATCCCTTTCTTTTTTTTTTTTCTTTCTTCTTTTCCATTTCACAAGTGGCTGATTGATCGCCAAGATCTTGGAGGGAAAGGGCAAGGCTGCTCCATCCTTCATGCGTGGATAATCCCATGACTGATAGGCTGACACTGTGGAGGGCCAAATGCTTTCTTCTACCTTCCTACCCCCCCCTCTGCCCAGTGGGCAAGAAAAGCCTCATGTGATAATGTCTCCAAACCCAAGGGCTGGAGAGACTTGCAATGAGCTCACCCACTTAGTCACTATACACTAAATATTAAACTTGGCAAAAATCATCTTTTCAGCCAGCCCTTCCTCACGCTAAGTCACTGCCAGCGTATTGTCAAAAGCGAAGTACCAGCACTGTGTACAAATCTGGAACAAAGAAAATGGAAGAGGAGATGGATTTCTTTTTCTGTATAGTGCAGAGCCAGTCCAATGGCTGTGCCTGGGTCTTTCACGGGTTGCAGTTCAAGAGGTCTTGTCTTTTCTTTTCTTTTCTTTTCTTTTCTTTTCTTTTCTTTTCTTTTCTTTTCTTTTCTTTTCTTTTCTTTTCTTTTCTTTTCTTTTCTTTTCTTTTCTTTTCTTTTCTTTTCTTTTCTTTTCTTTTTTCTTTTCTTTTCTTTTCTTTTCTTTTCTTTTCTTTTCTTTTCTTTTCTCTTTTCTTTTCTCTTTTCTTTTCTCTTTTCTCTTTTCTCTTCTCTTCTCTTTTCTCTTTTCTCTTTTCTTTTTTCTCTTTCCTCTTTCCTCTTTTCTTTTCGGGTTTTTTTTTGTTATTAGATGGGGTCTGTTGTCTTATTCCCCAGCTCAGAGTAATCCTGAAGAGGAGGATCAAGATCTCCTCAACCATCTGCTCCCTCCAAGGTCTGATCAACTGCATCCAGACCCTCTCTAACACATTTCTCTCACCTATTCTTAAAAGCATTGGGCAATGGGGTTTCCAGCACTCCATCTGTTGCTCTGCTTGGAGCAACCATGGGCCTGGAAAATGTTCTCCAGCTTCTGACCTGAATCTTCCTTGTTTCCATTCAAGCTGATTACTTTTTCTCACATGCTCAGTAGACGTGATGAACAATTAATTGTAATTCTCTTCAGAACAACCGTTGTCAGGGTGGCATCTTCCCACTTCCTCGTTTCCTCTTTCTAAATCAGCTCATTTCTTTTGGCTTTGCCTCTTAGGTCATGTTTTCTAAGCTTGTTATCCTCAACATATCGTTTACGTTACTTTATCATTCTGAGGAATGGTGCCCTTCACTGGACGCCATGCTCCATCAAAGGCTCACCACTGGCTGTTGCAGGAGAACAAGTCCTCTCTGCTCACCCACCATTTGCTTTGCATCCCTAAGTGACATGTTTTCTTGATATGATCTTCTTATATATCATATAAATCATTCTTGAATTATATGTGGGCAGGACTTGAAAAAAGTCAAACATTATCACTGATTGCTTTTGCTGGAATTTTTCTCCTGTTTCTCCCTGACTAGTTAAATATCCCTTCCCTGAAGGCCTAGCTCATCAGAAGGTCCAACAGCTCTCCAGAGACAAGCCAGTCGAGCTTCCTGCTGCTCTCCATTTCAGTCTACAATAGCCTCACTGCAAAGGTCCCTTGCTAACCCTCTGCTCTTAGCTCAGTCTGTGACCCAAGGGCCCCGTTTTGCAATGCCACAAACGGGAGGCAGGATGGTGTGTTTGCTCCATCAGCTCAGGAGGCCTCTAGGCACAGGTGTCTGCTTCTCCTTTTTATTGAAAAATAACCCCTTAACTTGTTACCTGCTGTGGGACCTGCATGTATGTAGCTTATTTCATCTGGGTCCTGGTACACAGGTGTCCACATCACAGAAACCTTCCCAGATGGTGCTTATGTTGAATCCCTCACTGGAAAAGCCAAGGACTCAGTAGGGGTGAAAACTGAAATGCTTTTGTACACTTTTAAATCGGCCCTTCCAGATGGTCCTAGGAACAGTAAAAGGTAGACACAGGGGCCTCAGCTGTGCTCAGGGCTCTACACCATGTTCAACAAAGGACAGTTCCCTACCTGATGCAGCCAATCTGGCAGGTCCTTGCTGCTACCTTAACATTAGCTTTTAAAATAAGATAGGAAAAAAAAAAAGAAAAAAAAAATGCTGAAGAGCTCAGGACACAAGCAGACAAAACAGTTGGTGGCCTTCAGAAACTCCTAGTTCTGCTAGACAGGATGCACGGGCCAGTGCTTTTCCATAAGTCACAGCACAGTGGATGGGAAATAAAGTTACTCTTGTAAACAAGAAGCACAGTGCAGGCGATAAGTATTGGAAAAATGTTGTTAAAATACAGGCTAATACTTATCTAGTCATTTTCTGTTCTTTGCTTGATTTTCTTCAGCTAAAAGCTGTGATTTTCTTCTCATGAAGCCAAAAAATCAAGACAGTCTGACAGACTGACAATGCGTTTTTCTCTGGGAAAAATCTGAGTGATGATTTCAAGACTTGGTCTCTGCTTTATAGGATGATTCCTGTATCCCATTCCTCTGTTGATGCTGTTGACTTCACTCTGTCGTCCCTTTCAGGTACGACAGCTTTGGGCGCCTGACCAACGTGACCTTCCCTACTGGCCAAGTGAGCAGCTTCCGCAGCGATACCGACAGCTCCGTGCATGTCCAGGTGGAAACCTCCAGCAAGGATGATGTTACAATAACAACCAACTTGTCGGCATCGGGAGCCTTCTACACCCTGCTCCAAGGTGAGTTGGGCCACTGTCCCTCTCCCAGCCGAGCTGCACACAATGGATTATCCATCAGGAAACAGGCATCGTCTTGATAATCCCACCACCAAAAATCACCTGCATCCTCAGTGCCCCAGAGCTCCCCGCATGCTGGTACAAATGCACACTCACACCTATTTAGCCACATTCCCTAGCACCGTGGTTGCTCTGCAGCTGTTTTCTGCTTCATTCTCAGCCGGTCCCCTTGCCGTGCAGCCCTTACGCAGTACAGTCCTCCATCATCATTACCATTATTGTTATAACAAAAAGGGTTGCATAAATCTAGCTGCGCTTCCAGCTGACCCCTTTGCTTCGTTCTCTTAATGGCTTCTAACTTAACAGTTACTCTCCTGGAACAGGCTTCCAGCTGGTTGCTGGAGATCTCTGTGATTCTTTGTTCACTGGCTGTTCAAACATTCATGAGGTAGCACCCAGAAAAATGACCATCCCTGTCCCCAGAAGGTCTGCGTTTGAGCTAAAGGGCTGGTGTGGAGAGGCACAAAGGAGAACGGAGAGGTGGGCAGCCAGGTTAGGACTGGTGGGACTGGTTAGCGGTTGTTGGAAATGAGCATAGTTCTGCCGGTGATGGTAAGGTGGGGAGGTGGAGTATTGATGAGGTGGAGGAAAAGGTGATGAAGTGGGAAAGAAAAGAGGAATAAATAGCAGGGGAGCACTATGCTGACATACTGGTAGGGGCAGAAATTGTAGTGCACAAAGCATGCCAGCCTGAATCTCCAAGTTCTGAAGGCTGAAGCCTCCTTAGGGTCAGGGTGAGCCATCACTCCTGTTCCCTGGGGCTTGGAGAAAGGAAAAGGACCATCAGCCTCTTTGCTTTTTTCACTCCCCAGCTCTCATTCACTCGTAGCCTGTGCCTGATGGCAATGGGGTGCCAAACATCATTTTCCCTTGTGAGGAACAAAGTGCTCCAAGTGAGACCAACGTGTTCCAGAGTCACATTTGTTCCCACATCTCTGGGACACACATTTCCCTCCCCCTCCCTGTAATGTCAGGAAGCTTTCCTTAAAGAAAGTGCCTGCTATGCCTGAACACTGCCTTTCCTGCCTCTGGAGAGGGCAGCTGAGAGGGTGCCAGCCCCTTAAAGCCATACTCACTATTCCTGCAGGGAAACACAATGACTTTCTTATTCTTTACTTCAGCCTGCAAAGCAGATCCAACCTACCCCGCCCCATCCCATCCACTCGCATTAAGATGTCTGGCAACTGCACAGACACGAGGTTGGCTTCACCTCAAGAGCCTAATTAAGCAATAGAGCCCGCTGTTGGGGGCCCTTTAGTGAGATAATTGACTGTGATGTGATTTATACACCCAGAGCTGAAGGCGTAGTTACATAATGGTGCCACGGTCAATTATCTCATTGTACTGCCCTCCAGCACAGGGCACTCTTGCCATTAGGACATGCAGTATTACAAGCAGCTTAACCATCTTCAGACGTATAAAATTACAAAACTGTTTGGATCTGAAGAAACTCACTTATCTTAAAATGAAGATCTGGATAACATTGCAGCAGAGGTGGCCTGCGACCTGCATAGTCGCAGGCCACCTCTGGACACTATGCAGGGTGGCTTTCCCACAGGTGTTAGGGACTGTGAATTCCCAAAATGAGATAGCTGTGTGTTCATGACACCACTGTAGAAACTGAAACAACGGACCCTGGAGTTGCCCAGGGGTGTACTGAGCACAGCTGAAATGAAGTTGCCTTCCAAGTGCCTCTCCAGCGGATGGAGCTGGAGCCGTTCTCAAGGTCTGTGAGTGTCTTGCTTGCCCCGCTGTTCTCCAGGGAACAATGCATGTTGCAGATTCCCTTTGCATGAGAGTTGCTCGTGCATTTTCCTTCTGGACTCACAGCTCTGGCCAGCTTTCACAAATCCTTGGTGAACCTTTCAAGAAACCTGGATCAGACTGTGAACAGGTGAGGTCTGAGAAGGCATTTTCAGAAGGTTACAGATTCCTGTAGGATGGATTTAGGAGCCTCTAGAGCTAACAGGCACCTCAGGACCTCTGTGGGATTTTGTGCTCTGGATTAATGACAAAGTGGGCATTTGTTCAAGGCCAAAATAGGGCACTAGTGCCCTAGAGCCAAAGCAGCATAAAATATAGCATCCAATGGCCCCTGGATTTCATGTAGCCCTTGAGAAATGCCTTCCAAAGCCAGGGAAGAGTCTTCTCTTGGGAAAATGTTGAAAGTGGAGGATTTACATTCCCCACACTGTACCACACTGCTGGTGACAATCCACCATAACCCCTCTACAGTGCTTGTGTGACACAAAGGGAACTTCACATGTCCAGGGAATTTCGCAGAGACCTTCAGGCTTTCCCTTGCTTCCTGGTGAAGGATGAAGGAGGGAGGAATATATTAGCTGTGCAGAGATATTTCACTGATTTAATTTAAAGCACATCTCCTACCACCTTCTCACCAAACCAAGCACCTAAGAACAAAAGTCTGACAGCCAGCTGACTGCCCCCCTTCTCTCCATTTGCAGAATCAAGCGTGGAGTGGGTTTAATCCTGCTGGAGTTTATGTCAAAAGACCATCAACTTCAGTACTCAGTGGTACAGCTAAAATACTTGGATCTACACTGTGGATCACTGCTGTATGTTTATAGTGGCAAAATCCAGTGCCACAGCAGTTTCACACCAGCACTACTGTGTACAGTAAGTTGAGTTGTGGTCCTGCTGATCAGCGTGGCAAGACTCCAGCTGGCTACAACAGGAGCAGGATCAGACTCACAATAAAAAAGACCAACTGGTGTCAGGTTTCCTTTCCTAATTATACCAAACTGTGCTCTTTGCTGATCTATTTCATCCAGACGAGAGATGATAATTTCGCTGTGACCTCGTTTCCTGCTGAGCTACGGCAGAGCAACTAGTGAACAAAACTCAACTTGCCTCAGAACGGAAAAACAATTGACATGAATTTTTAATGCGTGTTTTTATTCACAATTAGGTATTTATGGCAGCCTGGGAGACAGAAATTGTAATATTTTCCAGCTTTTGAGGAGCTTCAGATAAGGCAGTCTTTGTATAATGTGCTTTTAAATCCATTCTGCACTGAGCAAGTCTCATGCTTTCTTACCCTTCATGAGCTCCTCTCTGCAGAGAGAAATGCCAGCTGGAGATTCAAAGGATGGGCTTTCAGCCTGCCTGATTCCTGAAGGATGTGGAAGAGAGATTGTTCTTCTCTTCCACTCCTGAACTCCCAAATCCTGGCCTCAAAATCTGCTGATCTTTCAAGAGCTAGTGGAGGCCAGATGTACGGAGATGTGTGGGAGCTTAGTGCCTCTGCTTTCTCTCCAAACATGAGGACTTTGGTTGCCTCCTGAAAGCTTTCCCGAGTGAAAGGGTTTGGCTGTTGTTTGGGGAACTGGTTAGCATTAACTCGCTGTGCAATTTCCTGTCATTTGTGAGATGGTGAATAAGCTGAGGAAAGTAGGTGGCCCCGCTTTTTCATATACTGTAGTGAAATTGGGATCTTTAGGGTATAAAAGCGTGGAAAGTTTTCAGCCAGACTGTGATTTAAAACAAATATCTCACCACCCAATGTTTTAGCCTAGAGGAGGAGGTTTGAACCTGCGTCCTTTGCTAGGCTATTACATGGCTCTTCCACTGGTGCCTTTTTTAACCTGTATAAGACTTTTCTGCAAGAGTTTGAGGTGCAGAACCTCATCAGAATGAAAAAGAGATTGTCCATCTTTATTTTCACTGATGAAACCATTTTGCTCACTGTGAGTGGGACAGGTGAGTGACAGCACATTTGGTTACAACCATCAGGAATGCTGATGAAGCCTGGGTGAGGGAGAAAATGAAAAGCTGGAGCTGTATTATTGGGCAGCCGTTTGAAAAGATCTCTTTTCTGTCTTCAGACCAAGTCCGAAACAGCTACTACATCGGTGCTGATGGCTCTCTGAGACTGATGCTCGCTAACGGCATGGAGGTGACCCTGCAAACCGAGCCGCATCTGCTGGCTGGCACCGTCAACCCCACGGTGGGGAAGAGGAATGTCACCCTGCCCATCGACAACGGCCTTAATCTCGTGGAGTGGAGGCAGAGGAAGGAGCAAGCGAGAGGGCAGGTCACCGTCTTTGGACGTCGGCTGAGGGTAAGTGAGAAGCGTGAGCAGTTTTGGACTCCGCTTCTTATCTCATCAGTCCCCAGTCTCATGACAGAAAGGGACAGGGCTGATTTGTATCATCTACAATAGGGATGAGGCTGCAGGACAGAGAACTAGCTCTTCATCCTCAGTGACACAAGCTTCATGACTTGAATATATCCTTATGTCCTCTTATGACCTGACGTTCTCTTAACCATCACAGGTAGTATTGCTGATTTGCCTACGAGCCCTCTGCATCACCGGGAACACGTGGCCTCCCATCAGACACCGCAGGTTTAATCATCATGTCAGGCTGTTTAAGCAAGCAAGGGACGATTATAACTATAAAATACTGCACCAGTTAGTACAGATATTTTGTACCTGTGCTGCTGGCAGTAATAGACCTGAGCACCGAAAGCTTTGTAAGCATATGAGGACAGGCTGAGAGAGTTGGGGTTGTTCAGCCTGGAGAAGAGAAGGCTCCGGGGAGACCTTATTGCGACCTTTCAGTACTTAAAGGGGGCCTACAGGAAAGATGGGGAGGGACTCTTTATCAGGGAGTGTAGTGATAGGAAGAGGGGTAACAGTTTTAAACCAAAAGGAGTTAGATTTAGATTAGATATTACGAAGAAATTCTTTACTGTGAGAGTGGTGAGACACTGGAACAGGTTGCCCGAAGAAGTTGTGGATGTCCCCTCCCTGGAAGTGTTCAAGGCCAGGCTGGACGGGGCTCTGAGCAACCTGGTCTAGTGGAAGGTGTCCCTGCCCATGGCAGAGGGGTTGGAACTAGGTGATCTTTAAAGGTCACTTACAACCCAAACTATTCTAGGATTCTATGATTATTGTTCACTGGGCAGCCTCAGAAAAATCTCTAGATTCCTGAAACCTGCTAATCTGTCAAACCTGGTGAAGAACTGGCCTCGCAGGGCACTGTATCGCGACTGCTGTTGTTCCCCAAAGTGAAGTGTTATAAACAGCTCCAGCCTGACGGTACTCTCTGCCAGGAGCGCGCGGTCCTTTCTGTGCTTGAGACTGATGTGTTTTGAAAACAGTGTTCTGCACAACGCATCGCAGACTTGTCAGGGCTGTTTAAAGATCTTGCCCAATAAGCCTGTAATTCCTCTGCTAACTGCTGGCAAGGCTGGTAACTTGTAATAGCAAGTCCTGCTCAATCATCCTGTACCTTGCTAGTCTCAGAGTCACGGGCTGATGAGCGGTTCCTGGGAAGCTGCTCAGCACCTGGCAAATTCAGACCCTCTGAGAAAAATGCTTAGTGCTGTGTAATGCCACCACAGCAAAAGGACCGCAGCTATTTATTCACACTTAAGCTTTGCAGTAAATATTAATGCTCTGGCTTCAGGATATGTGTTTCCCAGTCCTTGCTCTTCACCTCTCCCTGCTGCATGACCTCTGCCACCTTGGTGTGATTTCTCCCGTCTCTCCTCGCTCACACTTGTCAAGTATTGCTCTTTACCCTCCCCAACCCAGCCTCTGTTCTTTTCCCCTTGCGTCAATAGCCTCATATTTTGTTATCAGGAAAAAAACTGCAAAAAGTAGTGAAAGCTAAAGCTGCTCCTTCAGTGGGAACTGCTGTATATCTGCAGATCAGTTGGCATCACCCTTCTTGTTTGGTTTGTCTTGGGGCTTTTATTTTATTTTATTTTAATAACCAATGAAATTATCAGACAGGTCTTCTTCTGAAAGGAGAGAGCGTTCTGAAATCTGCAGCTGTGTCACAGCTATTTGGTGTTCAAAGCACTTTCCACTCATTTAGCTGCAGCTCAGCTGCCCGTGTCAGTTTTATCTTCCAAAATTTTCACAATAGATTCAAACGCAGAACGTGTCTTTGCTTTATATTGTACTGCATTTGGAAAAACACTTGCAAAATGAGTTTTCAGGCTGGTTACTTGTGTCCCCATAAATCTGCCAGCATTTATTCACATTTTGAGCCTATCGGGGCTCCTCTAGTGAAGCAGAAGAGCATCTTACATGGTTGAAGGACTCAGTTATGGCTCTGTTCAGGGTTCAAAGTAGCTGAGGATGTACAAGAAGTTTTAAGCTGCCTGTTTGTACCTGCATGGCAGCATCTGCACCCCTAAGACATAAACCTGCAAGGTGCTAATTGCCTCCCTGGGGATTGCCCAGCATTTAACATATTCTGTGTGTCATGTTCTCCTCTTCCCTCGTACCAGTAATTGCTGCTTTCCCTGGCAAGGGAGGAGCTTAAGGAAGTTAAGTTCAACATGTTTTTGTTCATTTTGGCAAATTTTATCATTTTCTGCCATATGTGAGTAAATAACCACTTTCCCTCTCCCCTCACCCCACTGCTCTCATGAGACAGCAGCAAAGACATGGTGCTCCATGGGGAAAGAGCATGCCCAAAGAGGCTGCAGCATCACTCCATGAAGCCTTTGAGATGAGGAGAACAGGATCTGACCACTATAAAAGCGGGTGTTCCCCTGAAACCAGCATCCTTTCTGCTGCCATCGCATGGATCCACATTTTATGACTTGTGGCCCTTCCTCCCATGGTTGCAGGGTGTTCTTGGGGACTGACGACCTGTTGCCATGAGCTTGACCAGCTCCCAGCATGATGAGGCCAGTTTCACAGCTGCTTCCTTGACCCTCCCTAAGAAATAATACAATGCACGTGTTTCTTTATTGCAGGGATAAGGCACAGGGCAGGGACTTCTGCATGGATGAAGGGAAAGGGGCCAGCCCTGATGCCTTTTCCCCAGTCCCACCGATGCTGACCTGGCTCTGCACTTGGCCTGGCAGCAGTAAAGCAGCACAAATATGTTAAAGCAACCCCTTTCCCTTCTCCTATCCCACACACCCCATGGAAAGTTGTGATGCTCTGATCTACCCACCCAGTAGTGAGATATCTCCGCAAATTTACCAGCTACGAATTCAACCCATCACTGGCCAACAGCAACAGAGACTCCATTTGCAGTGAGAGCGTTAGGTAAACTCTGCTCCAAGGAACAGAGCTGCTTCCTTTTTTTTTTTTAAACAAACTTGAGTTTTTCAATAAAGAAGGATGTAAAAGAATCTCTGACAGTAGAGCAAATAGGACAGCCAAAAGAGACAGAGCTGCTGGCTCAGCTCTTTTATTTATTTAACCATGGAAACTCCTGTTGTAATTCACTTTGTTTTTCCCAAGACCTTGGCAGCAGGTTAATGGTGGCATCAAGACCTCGTGTCCCAGACACTCCCCAGAACCGGCGTGACCGGAGAGGTCTCTTGGGATGCTGCTAACCATTCCTGGTGTGTTGCCTAACGAGGACAGTCCAGCATTGTCTCCACAATTTCTGCAAGGTGTCAAGGTCTGGGTATGGCCACCCCAACGGTTTTAGCAATTTGCTGGGGAAATTGCTTTGTAGGCAGCCGTTTATCACATGGATGTTGTTGGCTCCTGGAGTTCTCATTGCAGAAGTATTGTTTGCCCTCCTCTGCTGAAGGTTCCCAGAGTGTTTTCATGATAAATCTTCCCTTTTTGTGCTCCTGTGCTTCCAGGGAGATCAATGCATGTTGTTTAATTATAATTTAAGCTAAAGGAGCTCCGTAGGAAGCATCGGAGAAATCAGAGATGGTAGCGTATTTATGCTCTTGCTTTTCCAGAGCAAGCTAAGGGATTGAATAAAGTACTGTGGAACATGAATTTGGGGTTAAATTTAGTCTCTCACACATTATAGAGGGGAGGTCAAATCCACAGTGAACTGTGGATTTGAATTTACCCTGTCTCAGTCCTGTGCTGATCACAGGCCTTGTCAAATGCTCTGAGGGACAAAAGCTTTTTGCAGGAGCTTTCACACCGCGTTCCAGCATAAGGACTCCGGGATGTAGGATGGCATCTTATTTAGCTGCTCACCATAAAACACCGTTATTGGACTGAAGCCTGCAGCCCTGTCAGTGCTTCTGCAGAAGATTCACTTCTATTCAAGGCATGCCCTTGAACAAGGATGAAAAAGATTTAGCCCCTGTTCAGAGGCTATCTGGCAGTATAGGGTTCACTTTGCCCGTCACCTTGAGGGGTGGCTGTTGGCACTGTAGCACTTCTCAGAGAGAAGAGAGATTACACCGAGAGAACAGGAGAAAACAAATCATAAAAAGAAAAAAATCATGAAAAGGGAGACTGGTTCCAACTAGTCCCGCAGAAATTGCTTGCCAGAGCATGGGGAGGGTGGAATGACTTAGGGCACCAGTAATGGGATGCAGAGATTTGGACTGAGCTTAAGAGCTGTCCTGGGACCTGTTATTTGGTCCTTCCGGCACGGTGAATGGCACTGCTGCTGGTGTACAGATCAGGGAGGCCACTTTCAGCCTGGATTACTGTCCCAGCCCTGGAAGAGCTCTTTCCAGCTCTCTTGGCAGAGACCAGTAGCAGAAGAAGCTGCAGCTGCCGGGCTGGAGCTGCTCCGTGAATAGACGGAAGGCAGAGATGCTATTTCTTCCTGCTTTGATTTTTTTTTTTTTTTGCAAGTAATTGCTGCTTCTGTTTTTCTATTTATAGCAGCAAGCACCTATGAGATATCAAGTTGCTCTGTTATTTACATGTGTACATCTGTACTTAGAATTTTGATACCTTTTTAATTATTTCCGAGCTTGCCTCTTACATTGGGCTGTCGGTTGATTCCCTCTTTCTCCCATTGTCCATTTACATTCTAATTTACACACATTTAACTGGAGCATTATCTACCTTTCCACGCCGCTTATTTCCTCAAGTCATACCCACCTTTTACCATTGCAATTCATAAGTTGGAAGTCATTTTTGCACTTGCCTCCTCTTACATCATCTTCACACTTACGTCATGGCACTGATTCCTTCTCTCTTGGCTGGCCACACGAATCCTGAGCTCGCTTCCACATTTTCTCAGCCATGCTTTTGCCTCTTTCAACCCCAGCTCCTGAGATACCTTCTTTTGACTTCTGATTTTGCGGTGTCCCCATTCTCCAGCTTTCAGCACAGACGTCTTGCCCACACAGCACGAAAGCACTGCAGCGGTCCTGCCTTTCCCTCTCCCCTTCCTCCAGGGCTGAGGAACCCCTTCTCCATTGGCTCTACCACATCCTTTCTCTCCTTTATCTTGCTGGTTAGCTCTCAGATACCCCCGCATCCCTCAAAATATAGTGGGAATTCAGTCATACACCCTAAAGTAATGACCAAGTTCAAAGCTGGACCATGGCTGAGAACAGTGCTCAGGTCACGAGCCTCACTTTACCCAGAGCAGGATAAGGCAGTGTGTTTAACTTGCAGTCTGAAGACCTTGCAGCAACCTGCGAACCCTGGTTTATTGACTACAGCTGAAGGGCTGCAAAGGGAACTGAAAAGCAAGCCAGCTGTTTGGAGTTTGAAATTCATCTGAGAAGAATCTGCACCCTTCTAGAAAAGAGGGGTTCACCAGCTGAGAGAGGTTTCAGAGTGGTGGGATGGAGAAAGAGCTGTCTTCACTGGCAAGCTCACACTGGGAATGTGGGTTTTTCATTCTTGCTCAGTACTTTGCTACTGTGATGATGTGTTTGTAAGTCTCCTTGCACACGCGGCTAAACATAAGTTGTATTATCAACTCCTTTTTGTATTGCTCCGCACTTCAATCCCTGAATCAAAATGTATTCCTGCTCCTACCTTTGAAGTAGATACCTTTGATCTTTGGAAATGTAGAGGCATTGGAGGTAACAGGAGTGTAATTATGCAACATGGAATAACCCCAGGACAATGAAGCTAAAACTCCAGCTCTCACAGAAAAGTTCCTGCTCTGTGTAACATCTACAGTGGTCAAGGCCTCCGTATTTCATCTCAGGGGAAAGGCTTAACCTCTAGTGCATGCAGTATATTCAGTAAACTCAGAGAAAAGCTCTGCTTTCCACTATGTTGACACAACTTCCATCTGTTTTCTACAAGTATTATTTTTTGATGTGCATGAAAGCAAAAGACTATATATCCCAGGTTTGATAAGCAGAGTACCTTGCAAATATTCACCGCAACAAGTTGTCATTTCATCTTCTGTAGGTCTATAATCACATCAGCTGTAGCAGTCCTAAGCCTAGGTTTGGGATATGGGCAATATTCCTTCACCGTGATGATGTTTTAAAAGTATCCTGTTTTTCTGCCTCTCTCCTCACTGAAGTCAACAGAAGCAATGTTAGGACAACTCTTTGCTTTGAAAATTGCCTCTTATCCAGAGGCAATGAGCAGCTGGATACTCTCCAATGTGGTCTAAAGAGGTGTTTGGTGAAACAAGGCTAGTCTTTGTAACTTAAAACTGTTTCCAGCTTCCTAATCCTCCATCTCTTTCCTGTAGGTTCACAACAGAAACCTGCTGTCCCTCGACTTTGATCGTGTGACAAGGACAGAGAAAATCTATGATGACCACCGCAAGTTCACGCTCCGTATCCTCTACGACCAGGCAGGGAGGCCCAGTCTCTGGTCACCCAGCAGCAGACTGAACGGGGTCAATGTCACCTATTCCCCAGGAGGACACATTGCAGGGATTCAGAGGGGCACAATGTCAGAAAGGATGGAGTATGATCAGTCTGGCAGAATTACATCCAGGATCTTTGCTGATGGCAAATCATGGAGCTACACTTACTTGGAGAAGGTAAGAATCCTCTTAGGGCTCAGAGATGGTGCATTTGGTGCAAATGGGCTTTACTCCTTTGACTTCAGTACAGCTGCGCTCCTTCGCATCAGCTGATTAATGGTCCTTATGGTCCAATATTCCTCTTCTGCCTACGCTAAGCTGCACATAGTAACTTTGATGGCAAACCACCAAAGAACAGTTGAAAATAATAGCCTGAGAAGTTTCTTCCCAGTCACACTGAGAGCACGTCTTAATGCTGTGAAGCTTTGGAATTTGATTTTTTAAGCACAACATTCCTTTTCTGAGCTAGCAGCAATATAAAGTATCTTCAGGTAAAGTCAGAGGAGTGAACAGTAGGAATTTCCAGTAGGATTTTCCATGTGAAAACATCCCATACAGTCTGACATCCTGCCTTCTTCGAGTGGCCCATTCCTGCTTCGTAGGAAATACATGTAATTAAAAAGTGCAAGGCATGAATCCAGCCAGGCTGTTGTAGCACGCTTTGCAGTGTTTCCTGTAGTTTGCACTCTGTAGATTGGCATGGGACTTAAATTCTTCTGGGTATTACCATTCATCATTACACTGCCCCATGTCCTATAGATCCATGTGCTGCATACCTGGGGATAGAATTTTTTATTCCAGTTTTGCACAGAGCCTATGCCTACAACAGTTTAAGGAAACTACAGCAACATAGCTTTTAAAAAGCAAAAAGTATTGACTTGCCCCTTGTATTATACGATCTATGTCGATTGCTACGTGCAAAAAAAATTCCGAGAACAAATAAGCATGCAGGCAGAAGTTTGCAGTAAGAGAGTAATGGAAAGTATGGAGACACAATGAAATAATTGGTCATTGGAAGGTGTTGGGGTACTTTTTCAGGCATTGTTTAAGTTGCTCTACCAATTTTATTTATTTAGTCTGTAAAAGCTATTGGCACAGGGAATTTGGGTAGAGACAGCTAGCTACAGGGTATTGATTCAAACAGCTGAGCATTCTGAACTTAGACCTTCTTCACTGCAATAACTGCTTCTTCCTCTGACCCACTCCTGCTTGGGCACGCTTGATGTGCTGTGCAGCTGCATACTTCTCACCATTTAACCCTATAGGTGCAGAGATTTATCTCACTTGCCCTGCTCTTTGCATTGGAGAATCTTGCAGGTTTTGTGAAAGTTGAGTATAATTTTGCCTGAAAACCAGCAATATAATCTATACTTTTTTTCCTTCCAATCTAGTCCATGGTGCTGCTCCTTCACAGCCAGAGACAGTACATCTTTGAGTTTGACAAGAATGACCGGTTGTCATCAGTGACCATGCCCAATGTTGCCCGTCAGACTTTAGAAACCATTCGTTCCATTGGTTACTACAGGAACATCTACCGGCCACCAGAAGGCAACGCCTCGGTAATTCAGGATTTCACAGAGGATGAGCAGCTTCTCCACACTTTGTACTTGGGCACAGGGAGACGTGTCATCTACAAGTATGGGAAGTTGTCCAAGTTAGCTGAGATGCTCTACGACACCACAAAGATCAGTTTCACTTATGATGAAATCGCTGGCATGCTGAAGACCATAAACTTGCAGAATGAAGGGTTCACATGTACAATCAGATACAGACAGATAGGACCCCTCATTGATCGACAGATTTTCCGCTTCACTGAGGAAGGCATGGTGAACGCACGCTTTGACTATAATTATGACAACAGCTTTCGGGTGACCAGCATGCAAGCAGTCATCAACGAGACACCTTTACCCATTGATCTCTACAGGTACGATGATGTGTCAGGCAAAACTGAGCAATTTGGTAAATTTGGAGTCATTTACTACGATATCAACCAGATTATCACCACTGCTGTCATGACTCACACTAAACATTTTGATGCCTATGGCAGGATGAAGGAGGTCCAGTACGAGATATTCCGGTCGCTGATGTACTGGATGACTGTGCAGTATGACAACATGGGGAGAGTGGTTAAGAAAGAGCTGAAGGTTGGCCCTTATGCAAACACAACTAGGTACTCATACGAGTATGATGCTGATGGCCAGTTGCAGACAGTGTCTATCAATGACAAACCACTCTGGCGTTACAGCTACGACCTAAACGGAAACCTCCATCTGTTGAGTCCAGGGAATAGTGCCCGTCTTACGCCGCTCAGGTACGACCTCAGGGATAGGATTACTAGACTGGGGGATGTGCAGTACAAAATGGATGAAGATGGCTTCCTGAAGCAAAGAGGCAGTGATATTTTTGAGTACAATTCAGCTGGCCTGCTCATCAAAGCCTACAATAAAGCTAGTGGGTGGAGTGTGAAATACCGCTATGATGGCCTAGGAAGGAGAGTCTCTAGCAAAACCAGCCATGGCCATCACTTGCAGTTCTTCTACGCAGACCTGACCAACCCAACAAAGGTCACCCATTTATACAACCACTCAAGTTCCGAGATCACCTCCCTCTACTATGACCTCCAAGGCCACCTCTTTGCAATGGAGCTCAGCAGCGGTGATGAATTCTACATAGCCTGCGATAACATTGGCACTCCTTTGGCTGTCTTCAGTGGGACTGGCTTAATGATTAAGCAGATACTGTACACAGCATATGGGGAGATCTATATGGACACCAATCCCAACTTCCAGATCATCATCGGCTACCACGGAGGACTGTATGACCCCCTCACAAAGCTTATCCACATGGGACGGAGAGACTATGATGTGCTAGCGGGTCGGTGGACGAGTCCAGACCATGATATGTGGAAGCATCTGAGTAGCAATAACATAATGCCTTTCAACCTGTATATGTTCAAAAACAACAATCCCATTAGCAACTCTCAGGATATCAAATGTTACATGACAGGTAAGACATTTAAATTAATTAACATGTTCACAAGTTTGCCATCAGTGACGAGGTTTCTTCTCTCTCAGTATCCTGGTCACCATGAGGTTTTCCAGTGTTTAATATAATGGACACAAGCTTTTCTTTGCCAGTTAACCCCTATGTCCAGGGCATGTTTAATTCATTAGTATAGATGGAGATTGTAATTCCCAAACCTGTTTCCTTTTCTCTTCCTTGGTGTTTGTTCTCTTTATTTTGCTTCCAGTTTTTCGTTCCCTCAGATATCCCAAGTTTAGCTACCGATTAATGTCCTGATAACCTTTCTCTTTGTAGAGGGGCAGCTCTGTTTACACAGTTTTGCCTAGAGATTTATTTGCAACTAAACAAATGACATGCAGATTTGTTTTAGCAGAATGGCAACAGCGACTTAAACCGTTCATTACAGTCAGCCGTTTCAGAGCACACTACAGTAACCACGTAGTTCAAAGTTAAGCTGCCCCACGGAATTAACAGTTTCTACTAAAACTCAATAAAAACAGATGCGTTAGACTTAAAGGCCAGATTTTAGGGCATACCTACCCTGCAGCTTGACATAACCTCTGAACTGCTTTCCCTGGGACTTTGTGAAATGGCAATAACATGAGCTCTATGTATGTTTTTTTATACAGAAAATCATTCTGTAGGTTAAATGTCCTTCCTATATTCATACTTTGTGCAACGCTGGTAGTAATGTTTGAGAAGACTGTTTTGGTGGGACTCTTTTCTGTATACTTCCCATTGGAAAACCAGGTGATGCAATCACAAATCAAATGGACACACTTCTTAAGGAGATATAATTAATTTTTAAATGCTCTTGCTGCGTCTATCACAATTTTCCCATGTGCAACAATATTTGCATTCCCCTAAGTTATGAGATTGGCTTGATAGCAAAAAATGTTACAAAATAAAAATCCTGGGTTGTTCTATTCCACTTGTTTTTCTGGCCATTAGGATCCGTGCTTTTAGGTTCTTCTGCAATAATCATAAGGATTAGATTGTTTGGGGTTTTTTTAATGAAAAGCTGTTTTCTCCAGAGCTGAGAAGATGATGCCATGAGGGAAGTAAAATATGCCAAAAGATGCAGACTAAGATCCTGTGTGTTGGCCTCACTCTGATAATTAAGGCTGGCAGGGAATACTTTGAGATAACTTTTCCTATCAGAAAATGCTCATTTGTCAAAACAGAATTTGTTTATGGGAGAGGGTTGAGCTTGAGAGATTTCTCAGCAGAAATGTTGTAAACAGCTCTCAAAATTGTCTAAATGACAAATTCCAAAATAGCCTGAAAGAAAAATTTCTCTTTGGTTTACAACCTTTTCAAGTTAAGTGTAAACTAATGATTGAAAACTGGAAAGGAAAAATTAAGGAGTCAAAACCAAAATGAAAGATCTTCATTTGAAATTGTTTTCTTGAACTGATCTAGTTTTTGAACAGTTGCTTCGTGACATATTAACAGATTTTTATTTTCCTGCTCAAGTTAAGACAGGACAAAATTTCCGATCCTGCCTTGGAACAGGCGAACAGCTTCCCACCCAGCTCTGATGATAACATCAAGATGTCCAAATCTGATACTTTAATATTTTATATGCACTGAATAACTTTTTCCATGGTCTTAAAAGTTCTATTTTTAGTCTTTCAAGAATACAGAGCCCAAATACATTTTTGAAGTTTCTCCTCTCCCAGTGCATGGAAGAAACAGGTCATGTAATGGGATGAGTGCCGTGATGCTAGGCTGCTGCTCTGGCATTTCTTTCTGCTGAAGCTTTCTGGCACCTCACGGGCAGGACCTGCGATGAAAGTGTCCTTGTCATCACAACCAAAGCTGCCCAGATTCAGGCACAGTGAACCACTCTCTGTCCCTCCATCCCCACCTTGGGAGCCCCTGTCCTTAGGGGAGCTCAGCACCCAGGACACGGGCGAACGACTCGTGCTTTGGGCTCCAGCAATGAGGTTTCTGAGCTTGTGGGTACAAATTGGAGGCATGCAGAGGGCAGAGCAGGAGAAACAGGTATTTATGTTTTGAGAGGCCCATTGTTAAACATGAATATTTTAGCAATTGTACACTTCATGGCGCAGAGCTTTGCTGCCAGCTTCAGCAATCCTGATGGATTGAACTGACATTTCCATTACATGTGTCTGCATTAAGCACTCTTTTTCTTTGCCCTCAAATGAATTTACTGTGAAATGTGTTGGCAGGGTTACTGTAGCTGAAAAAAAACCTCTGTGATGTGAAATGTACTTTTCTGTCAAAAAAGATGTCACTGCCTCTTGGCAAATTAATATTTTCCCCTCTGTTTTCTCAGCTCCACACCTTCCTCCCATGTTTTTTGGTTTTGTTTTGGGTTTTTTTGTTGTTCTGGCTATTCCCACACCTCTTCCCAAAAAGAACAAACTCCTGTTTGCAAATGTTTTGAAAGTCAGTTTTCTGAGAAGTAGCAAAAAAAGCCTGTCTTGAATCTTTCCAGACACGTTACATATTTTTTGGCTGTTCAGCATCCCTGCTCTGTATCCTTTTTAACATTTGTGAAGTGCTTGGAAAATAGTTTCTGCACCAATGCCGACCTTCACTGTTTTACTTTGTTCTCCTGACCACCTGGTCCACAATATGTACATCAAAGGTCTTCATTTCACATGAGAAGGGTTTGGAAGCAGGCTGGCTTAGCGCTAGGCAAAAATATAATCAAATGAGCCTTTTAATTTCTTTCCCTCCCCGCAACCTCTCTTTCAAAGACACTCCAAAAACAATCTGTACATTGAGTGAACAGAAGTGTTTTTATTACAGAAATCCTCCCCCTTCCACATGGATTGTCACAAGGGCTTTTTGGACACCTGCCCAATCTCAACATTTTGGCCTGTAAGAAAACAAGCAACAGATAGTGTGTTTGTTTGGCTCCTGGTTCTCCAGTCATCTGGAAGTTCCTTATTTGCCACTTGCATCCATAATTTCTTTTCCGACCAGCTCTTCAAAACACTCATTTAGGCTCATAGGGAATAGAGAAAAAATATTCAAAGATGCACATTTGATTATTTAAATTGATCCCTTTTTCAGATTGTTTCAACAACGTTTATTGAGTTTAGCAAAATGAAAATCAAGCCCCTTGCACATCCAGCTTGAAGCAGAGCAATCACCAACACAATCCCGGTTACATGCAAAACACCTAAGACCCCTGGGAGCTGATATTATTTAAACTTTACCTTCATACCTTTCTTTTTCTTGCAATTGCTATTTGTGTGCCAAATGCACACCATATTGCTTGAGGATTGTAGCAGGTGTGTCCTTCCCTAGAGTTCAGTGAAGGCAAACAAGGTGAGATCATCAAATGCTCTGAAGTTAAGGGGGGAAGCGATGCTGATCCCAAGCAGATCTAGGAGTTAGCCAGCCTCATCCTTATTTCCTCCAGTGCATTAACATTCAGCTGCTATTCCTAATAGCTGTGCAATCAAAGTAGGGGAGGACTTTGCAGTCTGTACTTTCAAGTGAATGCAGGAATGATGTCCCAGCTGGCTGGGTTTTCCATCGTGTCCCCTTTAGTGCCAGTGGTCCCCCTTTTGCATAGGACAATTGTTTATCGCTTGTAGCCAGCAGTTTTCTCACCATCCATGGACTTCTAAGGGGTTTTTGAAAGGTGCCCAAGCAAAGTAGTCTTGTATCTGTACGCTTATTTGCACTAGAATGTACCTTGCAGGTAGTGTGGAGGCTGATTTTAAATGTCACTATAAAAGATGACATGTGACTTTACACTGGTTTAATACGCAAACTACACCTTCTTATGAAAAATGCCAAGAAACTCAAGACTGAGGTGGAAATGCCATGGAAAAAAACCAGAGGATATGTCCAGACCCTCTTCCATGAGTAACTGCCAAATGACCGTGCTGTTCATCCTGGATATCCTGGTATTCTGGCTCACAGAGCTCTAAATTTAGTCTTCAGCCTACAGGCCCTTTGAGAGTCCTCAGGAAGAGAAGTACCGTGGCTGAGATGTTCAGAGCTGACGGTAGGACTGGACAACACTGCCTATTTGGCTCCAGCATCTCAGCCTCCATTAGTGCATTGTTGTTCCTGTGCTTCTCCTGCATCACCTTAGAGCAGTACCTGGTGCCTGCTGACAAAGGGTGGACATTGAGTTGGCTTTGATTTGAGCCATTTGGTCACTGCCAAAGCTTCTGTTTCAGAGCTGGGAAAGTGCAGAATGGGACTGTGGTTGGAGGTGGAAAGCCCAGCTTTGGCACACAGTTCTCTCAAGGACCATTGAGATTTGTGCTTTTCACATGAAGTAGACACGTCATTTTGGCCAGACTGCTACAGTGCCAGTTAGAGACCATAGGGTCCTCCCCTGTGCCGTTCTCCTGAGCAACCCTGCTTGAGAGATAACATAATCTGATTTATGCTTCTCTTCCATTCCAGATGTCAACAGTTGGCTGCTCACTTTTGGGTTCCAGCTACACAACGTCATCCCCGGGTACCCCAAGCCAGACATGGATGCAATGGAGCCGTCCTATGAGCTAATCCACACACAGATGAAAACCCAAGAATGGGACAATAGCAAGGTGATCCATACAACTCCATACTGCATCTCACACCCTTATCAGCATACTATCCAGTTACAATCTTTATTAAAAAATCCTCTGTCAGCCTGTTCTCCCAGCGTATCTGGGAGAGTGAGTCAGTGAGTCAGTCCCCATTACAGTAATGAAATCTGACTGAATAATCACATCTTAAGTTCCTTACTTCCATGGTGCTTTTTCCTGTAATGTTTTCTGGTGGTTGCTCAATGAAATGCTGTGTTACTGTTTCGTCCTCCCGCCAAAGGCCATGTTACAACGTATTGCAGGCTAAGTTCAAGGCCTTTGCACCAAGGATTCCTGGAAGTGAAAAAAAACAAGTCTTGATACAGAATCATTTTCTACAGATTTTTTTTTTTTTCTAGAAACTTATTCAGTCTGGTTTAAAATGTCTTAAACAACAAGTCTCAGTACTTCCCTAGGAACCTGTTCTGCATTGCAGTGGGTCTCACCAGAAAGAAGTTTTAGCTGATAATTGACTTTCATTTTACCTGACTGGGTTTAATCCCAAGTCACCGTGTCCTGCTTTTAAAAACAGGCCTGCATCACAAGCCATTTTGGTAGATGCTGGCACAAAATTCAATGATGAAATTGGCAAGAAAAAAGCTTTTACAGCCCAATTGTTTCCCCCTCTCTTCCTGTTGAGAATTATGCAGCTGAAAGACGGAGGCAGCGCTGTTAAAGGTTAGCACACTGGGTCAGGATCCGAGAGCCCTGCGTTACTCCCAGCCCTACTGCTTATCGGTTGTGTGACCTTGAAAAAGTCATTTACCTCTCAGGATACTCTTTCATCTCCTAGCCTGATTTTATTCTGGGGTTGCTTTCATCTGTTTAGTCTGAATCCTCTTTAGTCTGAATTCCTGCTTGCTATTGCTGTGTATTCGAACAGCATGAGAGCAGTGAGGCACCGACGTGTTTGGGAAGATCAGGATATGCTCTTAACATTTCTGCTAATAAAATGATAGCAGTAGGAGGTGAAATTGATCCCAGCTGCCCTCCTGGCCTCCTTATCTATGAGTTCACTGAAATCTCACTGTCCTGCAGCAGATCCTTGCGGTCCTGCACACATATTAAACCAGGAGGTAAAATACAGTGTCACGTTTCCCCAGCCACAAAAGGTATCACTCAGAGCTATGAACAAGATACTGTGGATTAAGAAAATAGTCATGTGTCAGCCCATCCTTGGTACTCAGCCTCATAGCTATGGTGAAGACAAGCTAAAATGTATCAGCTTCAACTTCAACGAGAGATTTATATTAAGACGTATCACTTCATAATTGAGGGGGACCAAAAGAACTATGTCTTTTGCTACCATAGCTGAGCTGATGCTTGAAAACCATTATGCCGCAGTCACTCAATTGTGTTTTGGAGCTCAAAGACTCCTTTTTTGTTTCTCTGTTCCTTGGATTAAACAATAAGATGCTAATAGAGATGACTTCTGTAATGAGAAATAGCCTCAGGATTTCTCCTCCTCTCTGATGTGACACAGTCTCCCCAGGCAAAGCGGTACAGGAGAAGGCAAACAGGGAAGGCTCATTCAGAGACCGCACAAAAGATTGTCTCTAAATTGTTATGCGCAGTAGATAATAACTCTCACAGAACTGCAACAGAAATTATTATTATTGGTGGTGGTATTATTATTATTGTTGTTGTTGTTGTTATTATTATTATAATATCATTACTTCATCATTAGTTCATTATTATTATTAGGCTTATTGAATAGCTAAGTAACTTGAGTGACAGCTTGAGATAAAGACTGACACTTGCTCATACAGGCAGCTGAGCTGGAAATAAAACTAAGGAGCCCTCCCTTCCATCCACCCATTTTAGGTGAATCTGCCTGAATAAGCAATAAGAAGAAAGGAAAATCTCCATGTCCCCTTCAGGTTTTTACAGCAAGAAGCTGTAGTGAGGACTGTGCAGGGACCTGCTTGGTGAAAGAGGGCTTTATGCAGCCACCGTGCTTCCAGATGACTCACTTTACACTCAAGTGTTGGAAGTGGAATTTAACTATTGCAGGTTGTTTCATATTCTTCCCCCGTGTTATGACAGCAACAAAACATGAGCATTTTTATTTTAGTCTACAGTTGTGGGATCATGCTGTGATAGCGAGTGGCTCTCAAATGCTATAGAGCAGGATTCCCTTCCTTTTTGCCACATCCAGCATATTGCAGGCATATATTTGCATAAAATAAATTCGTTCACATATGATACCTGAACATATGATCCATTTTCTCCTAAGCCTATCCATGCATTCAACACTGATGTTTCACATGTAGTTCTGTTCGCTCCCAACCCTTCCAGCCACACATACACGCTCCCAGACACAATCCAGCCCTCCTTCCTACTGGTTGTCTCTGTATTTACTGATAAAGCATGTGGAAGAAAATATAAACTTTTGAAAATTTCACATAGCAAATGACAGAATTAAACAAAGATAAATGGAAGCACAGGAAATATTTTCAGATAGTAAGACTGATCAAACTGTGAAATGGTCTTCCAGAGCATACGGAGGAAGCTCCAGATCTTTTGTCATTTCCAAGTAGCCTGGACAAGGCACTGGACAATGCCCATCCTGCTTGAAATCCAGGGATATTCCCTGAATGATGTACCACAGCTTTCTCACCTCCGTGTCTTCCAATCCCTAGTTTCTTTGGGTCAGATACCTCCTTGTGATAGACCAAAGTAAAATTGAGTTACTCTGCTGGCTTTGCTGATCAAAGCCGTGGCCCAGCAGGTTGAGTCAGGTCTTTCATCAGAGAGGATTGAATAACAGGAGCACAACAGCAAAGCAACTAACTCCACATAAATGGCTGCTTCGTATCTCTTCAGAGTGCATAACCAGAGGGCCCTAGCATCTCCTTCCAAAACATTGTTGGTACTTGCCTTGCAGGGCTGGAAGATGGGAGCAATAATTCTGACTTTGAGCATCCACCAGCTCAGAAACAGCCAGCATGTCATAAACCTTGCACTAACCCCCTGCAGCTCTGGAGTGACATTTAAAATCCAATACTCTGTTGTGCAGCACTTTCCCCCCCCCTCCTCCCTGCGACCGTGAGGCTGTCACTAAATTGTTTGTTGAACAAGTTCAGTGTTATTGGCCACCAGGGGACTCTGGGTGACCTCTGGCATATTGTGGAGCTGCTGCACCTGAATCCAATTTCTCTTCCCCCCCCCCCTTCCCTTTTGTCTTGTTGAACTGTCAGGTACTTGCTGGAGCCAGAACAACTCTGTTTGCAGGGAGGGGTGTTTTGGAGTCGGCGCTTATATCGTTAACTACATCATATTATTAACTACCCTTCTCTCCATCCCATGAGCATTGTGCCTCCGGGAAAGGTCCTGTTTTCTGCAGTGCCCATTACAGGCTGTGCTGGAGGAGCAGCTTTTGGCATCCCTTATGAAGCAGCATTTTGGAGGCAAGGGATGCTAAGCCGGGGAGTGAGCTGTAGGGCTATGCTTTCTGGCAGAGCTTCTCCCAAGGACAATCTGTTTAAGGGACTGGCTCTGCCAGTGTTCATCATTCAGGGAGGGCATCCTCACACTGCGGGTGCTTTGTCCTGGGCTTGGGCCATCATGCCGTCTGCACGTCTGTCCATCAGCCCCTAGTTATGTTTTGCAAAAGTAGTGGCCTGTTTTCACTCGATCTGATGCAGGGAAGGGAGTTGAAGTCTCAAAGACATTAAGCTCTTGAAGCTTTATGAAAATAGATGAGCAAGAGAAGGAGACAAATCCTCTTATTTCCCTACAGATGGAAATCTGCTTGATGAGCTCAACCTCGTTATCCCCCTGCAGCTGTGTACACTGGCGGGGTGGAGGAGAGACCTGTCCTCTAATCCCAAGAGTTAGCGCTTGTGTTGGGCTCGTTGCTAACCAATCAGCATCTACAGCACTGGCCTTGCTGGCCAATCGCTCACCTCCGTTGTCCCACTTGCACCCGTGGTTGGCAGGTTGCTACGCAGCACGTTGCCTCTCAGCCAACCAGCATGCAATGCAGCTGTGCGGATGGGTAGGGGCCTGGTAGGCTGTTGTGGCTGATGGGCTCCTCCTGCACCTCCACCATCTGGGAGCTGGTGGGGGACACCCAAACAGGGACTCATCTTCAGGGGATGGCCAGGTGGAATGGGGGGAAGAAGCTGGTTTCTGAAGAATGGCTTGTTACCAGAGAGCGAGGGGGTAAATAGGAAGGCATTAACAATGAAGAATATTTCAGAGAAGTCATAACTTCCAAGCCTTTTGGAAGAAGTGGCTTTCTGCGTCATAAGCCATATGGTGGTAAAAGAAACACCTATCTGTGTATAATGGCACAAGGATATGGAGAAACTTGGAAGCATGTTCACGTATTTCACATCTTGAATCCTTGATGGGAAATTAAAGCTTTCAGTCTCACACTGGAAGGCGGTATTTAAAAACAACAGATGATAGTATCTGGCTGTGGTATTTCAAATCCTCAAGAGGTGCTGGCAAAATGCAAGAGGCTATTCGGAGATCTCTGTAATGTGCCACTCTCTTGAGCTCTGTACAGCAGCAAACAAATGATGAAAGTCGTTCTCTTCTCTCCAATGGGGTGTTACTAGATAAAGTGAAATGTCACCTAAGGACATCTGATAAAAAAAAACTGTGAGGAAAAACAAACCCAGCATATTTGTCACTCACATCTAGTAACAAATATTGAAATAAAATAACTAGGAATTCCCTTCTTTCTGCCATAAAACTGGTTTTGTAGATACCTTGGTTTACAGTTGCTAAAAGCAGCAGCATTTTTTAGAGAATACCACATGCCACTGCAGCCTTGGATGGAAATTTTCTGTTTCTCTTCCTTGCCAGTTCATTAAAATGAGTTCTAAGATGAAACAGGAATGGTAATTTCAAAGTCAGGGATACACTGCCTCTTTGAACTACATATAATCTGTTTGCCTCCACCCACTTTATATTCAGAGCAGAGCATACAAGCTAGTGGACTCCGGTTTGCCTGAATTTGTTGGAGTTTTTTCTTCTGTTGGATGTGTTTGCTTTTCTATTAAAAAAAGTGCTGTTCCCAAATACACTCTTTTATCAAAAAAATGCACTCAAAAAGTCATTTCAAAGTCATCCTGGGCTCATTTTCAAGATAACAGAGATGTGTTTAGTTATTATAATAGTTAAGTGATGGTGATGTTCAGCATTACAGCGTTGCAAGTGTCTGATCTACTTCCCTACGTGACAAAAGACGGGGAGAGCCCAGAAGACCTGTAACCAGTCCCCAGTGGAAAACCCTTTGGATGTGCTTTTGTTCTTAAGACACCTAAATTTAGGTGTCTGCCTGTGAACTTGGTATCCAAGCTTCCATTATAGCCAGCAGAGATCTATAATGAACTCAGTTGCTGGTGCCATTCGAGATACCCTAGAGTTTCCTGGACTTCCTCAAGTTTACAGCATGGATTACCTGCACCCTTCTGGAGAAACAGCTGGTGGCCCAGCAGGGCTCCCTGTAGTGCTAAAAATTATATTTGACATCACCCATTTGGGTGACTCGTCAGTAGAGCAAAGGACAGTTCAGATAACCAGCTGCTAGAGGCTAGCATTGAATTCAAGACTAAGACATGCAGATGTCGGTGTCTCCATGTGTGTTAGATGTGTGCACCCACTGTAGTCTGTCAACATGTGGTCCATACAGGCAGTGGAGCTCACTTAAAGAGCTGACCAGCTGCTGCACGTTAAGTTTAGACCAAGCTGAATCACACTCTAGGCTCCATTGACTGTGCAAAGTAGAGGCTTAATTCATTTGCCAATGGACCTCTGTTGGCAAAGTGGCCTCCAGGTGCTACTCCAGAAGAGCAAAGACCTCCCAGAGCTGCTTGTGTTTCTCACAGCCCTGTGTGGATGCTGCAGGCACCCTTGGGATTCTCAGATCACACTAGACATCCATGTAATGGTCTACGGGCAACAGAAACAGTCTTGAAGTCAACACTGACTACAGTATGTATGAGAAGTGGGTGCATAGAAGGCTGGAACAGCTGCAGATTGACAGGTTTCTTTGTCAATGAAGGCAGTTCCAGCCCCCAACTTCACAAACTTCCCACCTACAGTGTCTCTAAGCGGGCACATGACTGGAAGTCAAGAGATTCCCAGTCATGTGTCTTTGGTCAGTCATTTAATCTCTTGTTTAGCCACCAGGAACAGTGCCAGTAACAGTCCTACAGTTGCACCTGCAACATGAGAAATGCTTTCCCACTATAGAGGAGGAGATGTCCTGGATGGAGGCCAAGAGGACACCAGCAAGCCAGCTGGCCTGGTATCCTATGTGGGTGTCCTTAGGCAGGAACTGACAGTGCCATTGCTGTCAGATCATGTGTAATCCCTTAAGCCTCAAGTCCCGCCAGCAGCAGGGTGGGTGCTGCTTATTTTCCTTCTAAATGGCATCCAGATGAACAGTGGAGCTGTGGAAATTGTATGACTTCATATAATATCACAAAGGCAGTATGTAACTAGATCAAGGAAAGGTCCAGTATTGTATTATTGGGTCATAAATTGTAAAAAAAAAGACCTTAAAAATCAGGGTTTCATTTTATAATGGGCAATTGCTGATCTGAAATTCAAAGCTATGGAGAATTTGACCATAAAATGGAAAACTGAAAATTACCTCAGGCCAGAAGGTCCCAGGTACTGGGCTATGGAGCTTGAGGAAGGTAGATCATGGCCCAGCTGTTGACTGTGATACCTGTTGTATCACAGCATGTGCCAACCAGGCTACAATCCTTCCTGAATTAATGGCAAACCCAAGGACACATCCACCTTTAAACTTTGTTGTACAACTCTTGTCCTCACAAGGCTCCCTACCCCCATTTTAGACTATGTCTCTACAGCTAAGTAAAAGAATTCCAAGGCCAATCCCTGGCCCTGAGGCTAGGTAGAAGTGACCTGGAGAGTTAGGAAACATGTCTTAGAGAAAGCAGTTGGAGGAGTCCAAAACCAAACCAGGAGTTAAAATAAAAATTATCCAGTGTGAATGATAAGAGGTGCAATACAACTTCTCACTCTCTTCAGCAGTATTTACTTTCAAAATTTTATAAAATTATATTATTTATAAAATATTTTTTATATATTTAGCAGTATAAACGTATGGTTATGAACCATATGTCCCACTTGTCCAAAGCACAGTAGATTGTCATATCACAGTGTCTACCTTGCAGCATCAGCATGTTTTCAGAGCTCGTTGCAAACTCACTTTTCATTTGGGATTGGAAGAAAAGACAAGGGAGTGGTGTCCAGACCCACTGGTTTGTTGGGGCAACCTAATTTGGAGGCACTCACAGGGGCTCTATACCTAATTATTTGCTCAGAATTGAAAAGGCGCTAGAGTTCCTGCAGCTCATCAAGAATATGGTGATGAAGACAAAATAGAAGGGGAATGGAGGAGATTTCTGATAGGAATAATTCTCCCATGCCCAGTGCTGTCTGACCTCCCAGAGCTCCCTTCCCCAAGGTGATAATCAGTAGATGGTGCAATTAATTCCAGGGACCCCTTATCACTCAACTGCTGGTAAACATGGTGATGTATATATAGATGGTGATACATAAATGACCACAGGACGTAGCAGTGTAGCGCAGAAGAGCTGATTTACATCCTTGAGTGAAGAAGCTTGCACCAGACAGTGATTCAACACGAGTAATGAGAAATGCCTTTTCCTATCACTTGTAAAAGTTACTGAGGCAAGTTGGAAGAGAAACATAGTGGGGAAGGACCACCTAGAGTCAAGCCATAGGAGATGCACCTGAGAAGAAAACCTCCCCATTTAAACCTCTCCGAAGAGGAAATAGCTAACCAAGGCTGTGCAGTATACACTTATTTAGAGCAGTGTTTCATGGAGCCTAGAAACCTAATTGTTTCATGTCCATCATCAGTGACATCTACATTAATTACATCCATTTTTTGCATAGTTAGAGCACTTGTGCAGTTGGCAGGGGAGCTGAGCTCGGCTCCCTGTCAGTCTGTTTGTTAATTATATCGCTCTCTAGGCTGTGTGTGAGATCCCCCACAGCCAGTATGGGGAGAACCAGAGAGAGCTCCTCTTTCATAGGTGACTGGTTCCTGCTCCAACTACTATGCTGTTAATTAAAAGGGGAAAAGGAGGAGCTACTCCAGCCTGCTTGGCCCTCTGAATAAAAGTCAGTCCTGGGTCTTAGATATTTTAATGCTTTACAACCCAAAAACGTGCTCTTGAACTTGGGTACCTCTGTTCCCTTATAGTTTTCTCCTTTATAGATCAAAACTGCTCATAACCTCTGAGTGAGTTGCAATGCTTAATCCTTTATTTTATTTCTTTAATGCTTTGAGACCCTTCCCTGGAAATGGCCACCATGCAAATGAGGGTTTATTTCCTTTCCCTTGCCATGTTACAAGTCTTAGTTGAGACGTCCACTCTGAAATGCCTGCATCGCGTGAACTGTATTCTCTCACCCAGGAAAGGACGTGAGCCTTTAGCTTGTGGACAGTTTAAGGCAATATCCTTCATGGATGTTAAATTTCCTCAAAACAATTGGAGTGCAGCAAACTTTTCTTTGTAGCATATTTTTAATCCTGGATGTCATTACATTATTGAACTGAGCCGTTAGCAGTGCCAGGAGAGTTTTGTCATTGCATCCTCTTGCTTTTGTGAAATTTGAGCAAATAATTGTTTGTGAACAGGGGTCGGTAAGAAGCCTGCACTGCCATGAATTGATGAGAGCATTTCCAAAGACATTTTGCAGTAATGATGAGCTGCTGACTCGCTGTGTGCTTGCTCCATTATATGCTAACAGCAAAAGTGACTTTGTATTGTACCTGACTGCAAATGATCCAGGCTGTTGTCTCTCAGCAATTTTGCCTCAGTATAAGCCAAAACTCAAGCATGAGGTGTGGCTGGCCTTAGCTCAGGGAGCCTGGTGCATTGTAGAGAGTTTTCAGGAAATAGGAGTTGGATTTAGGGCCTTCCTTCAGTTTTGAACAACCTGCTTTGGCCAGGTTGAATTGGGATACAGAGGGGTTATGGCCCCTTTGAGGGTCATACCTGTGATGCAGGGCTTTTGAAGGTAGCACAAGGAGTTACAAAGTAAAGTTAAAATAGAGGGAATTTTTATGAATACTTCCACACTTTTTCACAGAAAATCTGAAAGCATTTTATAAAGCGTCATGGCCGCAAGATGAATGATTTCTTATGTGCAGATGAAGAACACTGAAGCACAAAATAATTGCATGTCCAAACTAGACCCTCACACCACTGAGGCAAAAAGTCCTTTTCTACCTCTACATCCTTCAGTCTGTGAGATTAAATACAGCTCACTTTATTGAAACAATGAGTATCAGGAGGAATAACTTGCCAACACATCTCTTTCATTAAAAAGAATTAAAAATCTGAAAAAAGGTGATAGGGGAAAAACACCCATGAAGCTCCTCATTAGATGTTTCCAAGGTATTCTGCTGGTCTCCAGCATGCTAATAATGCCTTTGGGTCATCAGGCTTCTCCTTCTAACACATCTTTCTCTTCTTTCTCTCCCTGCTCAGTCAATTTTGGGGGTCCAATGTGAAGTGCAGAAGCAGCTGAAGGCCTTTGTCACTCTTGAACGCTTCGAACGGATCTACAGCTCCAGCATCGCTGGGTGCCGGCAGGTCAAGAAGAACAAGAACTTTGCCTCTGGAGGTTCTATCTTCGGCAAAGGCGTCAAGTTTGCCATGAAGGACGGGCGCGTGGCCACCGACATTATCAGTGTGGCCAACGAGGATGGGCGGAGGATCGCAGCCATCCTGAACAACGCCCATTACCTGGAGAACTTGCACTTCACCATCGACGGGGTGGACACACACTATTTCATTAAGCAAGGGCCATCGGAGGGCGATCTGTCTATCTTGGGTCTCAGCGGTGGGCGGAGGACCCTGGAGAATGGCGTGAACGTGACGGTGTCCCAGATCAACACAGTGCTAAGTGGAAGGACTAGACGTTACACGGACATCCAGCTTCAGTACGGTGCGCTGTGTCTAAACACTCGCTACGGGACCACCTTGGACGAGGAGAAGGCCCGCGTCCTGGAGCTGGCCCGACAGCGTGCTGTCGCCCAAGCTTGGTCCCGGGAACAGCAGAGACTGCGGGATGGGGAGGAGGGTATTCGCTCGTGGACAGAAGGGGAGAAGCAACAAGTGCTAAACACGGGCCGGGTACAGGGCTACGACGGCTATTTTGTGATCTCAGTGGAGCAGTACCCCGAACTCTCAGACAGCGCCAACAACATCCACTTCATGAGACAGAGCGAAATGGGCAGAAGGTGACAGAGAGGGTCGATGCGGTGACTTCTTGCCAAAGACAGCTACTCTTTTGTGGCCACTTACCTGACTGTGTTGTACTCAATCCTTTTTCTAAACTGAACAAGGCGGGGGGGAGGAAAATAGAAAGAGAAGGAATAATACGGTTGCACTGTAACTCATGCAACATACTTTTTTTTTCCTCTTTAATTTGGCCTTCACGCGTTTTTTGCAATGAACAGAAGGTATATTTTGCCGTAGTGTGATCACAGTGAAATTTACTGTCTCTTGTCCTCTTTTTTTTTCCCCCCCTTTGTGAGGAATTTGAAGTGGGGAGTCGTCAACGTACGTCCTTAGGTGTGAAGTGCGAAATGGGTGTCTGTGCTAACTTGTGTCATCCTAACCCTTTCTGATTTGGGGCAGGGACAGATAGCCTTCCACCCGAAACATGGGGAGCCCACGGCGTGCCAGAGAGCTCTTCCCGAGAAGAAAGGAGATGGAAGACGAATACTGATTCCGATACTCCAAAAGCGACCGTCCAAATGATGTGCCTCAAAAGAGACCTTACAAGTAGTTTTCACGTTTCACTTGGGACATAAAGAGTTTTTTTGGGAGCTCCTGCTGAGCAGAAGTAGATTATAGAGGCAAAGGAGCTGATTATATTAACTTGCAAGATGATTCTCTTCCTTCCTGAACTGGAATAAAAAAAGAAAAAAAATCAGTCTTTTTTCATTATGAGAGTAGATACTTTTTGGGTTTTTTTGTGTGTGCGCAAATCCTGGTTTTAGTTAAAAAAAACCTAGCAAAAGCCAAGAAAGGGACTCCTGCTCTATTGAGAAAAGCTAAAATAAATCCACTCTCTCATACGTAGAGCTGTTCTATAGGTGGATTTAATGCACCCATGTTGTACATTTGCTAATGGCATAACTTCATTAAATGTATAGTGTTTCAGTACACGAGGCTACGTGTTTAACAGTCCACTGTGCTGTATCTGATAAAACCAGTTAATTTTTAGGAAGCTGATTTGAATTTAAAAGTAGTTATAGTATCCCTGTGACATACCACTGAAAATTAGAGCAAGCCAAACCCTGCTTTTCCTGATTCTGGAGCTTGTATTTATTGGCTGGGAAATACAGTTTTGAGTAGCATGCTGGCAAGTTGTTTATGACTATGGCAGATAAATGTCTCCCGGGGACTTTGGCAGCAGGGATTTTAAAATGTTTAATAAGTAGCAACAGCTTGTGCGTGGTGGGACAAGAAGGGGAATATTGGAATCAACTCTCTCACTGTTTCTTACACGAGCTCGAATTAAACGGAGAGCCCAGCTGACTGTTAGCAGTGAAGAAGGGAGAGGTTGAATGGAAATGCCCACTACAGAGGGGACCAAGTGCTTTAATAAGAAACTGCTGACAAAGTTACTCGGCATGCTAATGTAATTTGTATTCACATAACCTCTGTGCTCTGGTATTTGCAAGAGTCCTTGAAATTCAAGGGAACAAGGAGATGAGCTTAGCATCCTCTTCCCTGCCTGAAACAGTCCTGTGGTAGCAAGGGCCAGGCAGAGGTGTTACCCCACCTCTCGCTGGAGCTCCGGCTGGGGGTGGCCAACCCTGGTCCCAAATAGTCATCTCTATCACACTGACACCTGCACGTATCCTGACTCTAAGAGCTCTCACCGTGTCTCTCTGAGAACGTCTCAGTCCTGATTTTTTATTTTTTTATTTCATCCACTTTGGTTATTGCTTCCCGGTTCTGCAGAGAGGTAACCCGAGATGCGCAAATCCATGTCAAGGCTGTTTCCGTACTCGGAGCCCTACAATGCACCCGTGTCCCCAGAGCCAGCTCTTCTGCACCCGCGCCACCACCACTGACGTGCTCCAACACAGCCTGATACTGCTCTGCAGGCTCCAGCCCCCAAGATAAAGTGGGGGTGTCTGTTGGGCATGCACTCCTCGAGCAGCAAAACGTTGGCAGGCCCGGTGCTATCGCGGTTTCCCCGTAGATGCCGGCTGCCAGCTCCGTCTGCCTTGCCTGTCTGTTCCTGAGTGCTTGCCAGGAGGAAGGTGATGGGATGGAAATTCCCCCAACAGACTGTTCCTCCTCCAATTCCCAATCCCTAATACCTTCAGCTGCATGGCCAGAGTTTTGGCAGCTGCAGAGCCCCAGGGCTGACCCACGCTGGGGCCACCCACGGGTATGGTCCTAATTTTCTTCTGGTGGCCCCTCCTGCTTGCAGCAAGGGTGACGACGCTGGTGCTGTAACCCAGTGCTGTACTTTGAACCGTTCCTTGCAGCACTCAACCTTTATTACTTTGGCAGGAGTGAATCGCAGGCAGCTGGGCTAGAAAGGGTATCTGGCTCCGGCAGAGCCAGCTGGGAGGAGATGCGTTGGCTGGGCCAGCTCTAGGGTTTGGCAAGGGAGCAGTTGCTTCGGGCAGCTGCCTGCCAGGGATGGTTAAAAGGCCATGGCATTACCGCCTGCGTCGCTGGTATCAAACTCTCGGCAAGCCTCCGTTGCCCTGAGGATGCACTGGTGGGGATTAGGGGCAGCATTAGCCAAACCAGCAATTACCACCTACTCAAACGAGGCGGCACCCTCTTCCCACGGCTACCCAGCTCCCTCCTTCCCCCTCCCCGAGTCATACCAAGGACAAACCCCTCCCAGAACCTCAGCCTTGTGATGGCTTTCAGTGTCTAAAACGGCATGCACGGAGCAAAAAAGAGCTCTGGGGTGCTGGGTCGAAAGGCATAAACCCCGGTGAAGACCTGTGGTGCAGAGAGAGCTCAGTGTGCATCCTGTTTACACTGCTCCCGTCCGAGTGGCTCTGAAGAGAAGTGGTGCTTCTATATCCATCCCCATCCATGTGTTACAATGCTAAGAGGAGTAGTGCAAGAGAGTAAATGGGCCACCTTTCCACGCAGCCAAGGAAAGGAATTTGAGTGTGAAATATTCCTGCTGGAACCCTGCCAGCCCGAGATGGCACCTCGACAGCCTTACACAGACTCTTCAGGTTATTACACGAGCTAATGACTTTGAGGAGTTCACCCGTTTTTCAAGAGTCTTACGGTCCCGCCGCACACGTCCAGCATGCCGCTCTGCGCCATGGCGAAAGCAGCTTGGGTTGCATTTCTCAGCATCCTCAAGCAGTGGTGGGATGCAACTGTGCCCGGCTGCCCACGGGGTCCGTGGGGGTCTTCTCCTGGCCCTGCGCCCTGCGCGAGAACTAAGGACATTATGTCAAAAAAGGGGAAAAAAAATATATATGTAAAAGTATATGTATGTATGTGTTGCTCTTCCCTTTATCAAAGCCTTTAACCAAAATAATTAAAAGGGATGGCTGTCTAGTGTTGGGGACAAACGTGTCCAAAGACAGCTACTACGTTCCTGAATCCTCAGCCTCTGTGAAAGCTTTGCCCTTTCCACTTTACCTAGATGGCAAAGATAGAAACAAACATTTTCAGTCCCAAAGCCCTAAATTCACCCTTTTATAGTGAAAATTGCTTTTCTACAGGATCCCAAGTGCGTTCCTGTGGAAGTTGCAGGAACGGGCTGTGAACACAAAGAGTGCTGAGCCGTGCCCTCCTCGAGGGACTGCACTCCGCTATCCACAAGCATTTCCACTCAACTATCAGCCCCATTGCCCCTTCCCAGCCCTTGCCTTGCCCCATTTGCCTCCCCATGGGGCTGTGCCATGGCTGTCTGACCCTTCTTGCTTTGCTTGTAGGCAGGAGGGTAGCAGATCCTCGCTTCTCTAACGCTGGGAGGTCCTGGATGGAAATCCCATGGCACTGTCCCCTGTATCCCATTGCTCTAGGTGCTCTTTCAAAGGCCAGCTGCATGCCAGATCATCACCAAGGGAAAATGTCAGTGTGGCTCCATGTGCTTTTACGGCTTGACTTTGAGGAGTCACTATTTTCTTGACTCCTCAAAAAGAGGACTCGCTCCTCCACCAAAAGGAGTTTCCCATCAAAATGCAAAGACATAGCTTAAATTACTTTGAACTCCTGGGCTTGTCTCCAGTCCGAAGGGTGGTGGGAAGGACTGTGGCTGAGGCTCACAGCTCGGAGGAGAAAGTCCAGCAGTCTGGAGCAGGGGCTGCAGCTCCCGGTGTGAGCGGTGGGTAAGGACCAACAGCTCAAGCCCTCACTAGCTGGTGCTGGTACCTAAACATGTTCCGTTTGAAGGAACAGTGATGGGACCAATTTGCTGTAGCATCCAAACACGGGCCAGTGCCATGAGGGCTCTGCAGGTGAGAAACATCCTGCGTGCTCAGTCCAAGCGAAGAGGAGCAAGACTAATTTGGTATTGCGAGAAACACCGCAACGTTTGTTTCCTCCGAGCTCTTTGTTTCATTTTTTTTCCCTTTCAACTGAAGATTGGAGCTTGGAAAAATCATTAAGCAGTGGTGACCGGAGGGAATCACGCAGCTCATCATATCTTTGTCATCACAGCTATTGATCAGAGCCACGATGAAAATGGGCCAACAACTCTAAACAACACCAGGCGAGAGCCGATGAGACGAAGGTCGTTAAGAGCCCTGATGCTTGATTCAGGTTTAAAAGACACAGATGATTGGGAGCAGTCCCTGAGACACCATTTGGCCATAACTTAGAAACAGTGAGGGATTTCTGTAATATATCTGTAGATGCTTTATTGAGCGTAGGGATCGGCGTGAGATTCTGCTCAGTCTATTATACAGACAGCATAACCAGAATAAATCAAAATTGTTTAAAAAAAAAATATCTAATAAAGCACTTTTTCAGCTGTGACTTGTAAGTGTCACCGTGATAGATGGCAGTGCAATCCATTATGCAAAGACAAGGCTCTTAACATGAAATTTTAGAATTCAATTTTACGATTTACAGAGAGGGCCCCCCTCGTATTTACGGCACAGCAGTCTGTTTTGATTCAATCTCCGCGTAATTGAAACCAGGGCCAGGGATCTCTGTTAGTCCTACAGCCGCTTTTTAAACAGGGAGGAGAAATAAGGGCCTAGCGTGTTAATAATGGCACTAAAAAGATTGCTTTGCTTGTTAAATCTTATTTGCTTTATCTCTTCGCTCTGGCGGCACTGCTGAACCTGGGAAACACAGATGCCGTGCCTCCGTGCCGGGGCTGGGGTTTGGTGGGATAAAATCTGGCTCCCATTTGGCCGGCAGCATCCTCCGTCCCGCGGCGAGCATGGCCCGGGGCACTTTTGCTCCAGTTGTTTCAGTCCTCCACAGGACAGCAAGTTTTTCAGCATCTCTTTTTATTATAGTCACTCTTTCAATTATGATCATTAAATAGTTACGACATTCGAATCCCCCCGTTATGCTGAAGAATTTTCATGAGTTTTGTAAAAAAAAAAAACAACAGCTTTTTTGTGGTTTTTTTTTTTAATCTCTAGGGTATATTTAAATAACATTACTTGCGACTGTAGAACAAACTTTAAACAGGCACCGCAGGGAGGTGTAGTGCCCTGTGCAGGACCCCCATCTCGCTCCTGGGTGAAGGGCCATTGCGTGTCCCGGGGGCCGTTCCCTGCAGGGCTTTTCCATCCTCTGCTACCTGAACCGAAAACAACCCAGCTGGCCCCAGGGAAACCTTTTGTGTCTCTTGCCTGCTTTCCTCTAATTACCGTAAAACTTCGTGTTCCTGACAACGTATTACATGGCTCAACTGTTAACTCCCATCCCAGAGGTCAATGCTTTCTGGGCAGGGGAGCATAGAAAACCACAAGTGAAAATTAACTAAAAATATATATACATATATACATATATAATTTTTTTTCCTCAGAGCTGGAAACTGTTCAAGCAAACAATAGAACTTTCCAGAAAGAAAATTAAAACTTTTGGACAGTTCGCGGATGTTGAAATAACAAATCAAAGAATCACACTTTTCTATTTAAAAAAAAATGGGTTTTTTTGTGTGAGGACTTCTAATGCAGCTCCAGCCAAGAAGAGGACTTTGTATCAAAGCTGCATCTGTAAGCCCAGCACTGGAGACTCTTGTCATTACCCTGTGTAATAATTTTCCTGAAGTCTGGAACTAATTTTTTGAGAAATTTTTTTTCTCAACACTTTGTGTTTCTAATACTGTATTCTTGACTGTGTAAATACAACCAGGCTGTAAATAAGTGCAGATGTAGATACCTTCTAGAAAAAAAACGAACAGACAGAAGTGACCGTGTGTAGCCTTCGGTGACAAATAAAAGAATATTTTGTGTTTAAATAGTGCTTTTTTGTGTGTGCGTGAAAATCTTGAACTTTTTTCACCTCAGCCGCTTGGTCCTTACATGGGAGATGGACCTGGTGCAGGAGCTGACCAAAATTTTCCCCCTCCTCGGGAGCATCCCCCAGGATGCACCTTTGGGAGCATCCCCCACCTGTACATGGGGTGCAGGATCGCAGGTGCCCCCGGAGCTTTGCCAATCTGGGATGTAGTGCCGGGGATTCGGAGCATCCCTGAGGCACTGGGGAAGCCCTCATCCTAGCAGAAAGGTAAGCAAACTGGGGAAACTGCATTGTGCACAAGAAAAATCAAGTCACACCTCCTCCCCCCCAAAAAAAAAAGTTAAAAAATCAAGATAGCATTAGCTTTTGTGATATGTGCAGTGGAGATGTGTGCATCTGACCCTCCTTCATCCAGAGGGAGAAGAAAAGCCACTGCAGCACTTGCCACAGTGACCCAGGGAAACCCTCGTGTGATCCTTGATACCGCCTGGTCCAGCCCCACTGGTGGCTTGTTCTGATGCTTCAGGAAAAATTTGAGAATAACTTCAGAAAACACAGCTAGATGTGTATTGAGGAAAATATTCTTGCATGGTCCTTGGGGACAACCTAAAGGGAAGGTGAAGCATAGGACCAGGTGGTAGTCACTGGAGAAGCAGGGAGTCTCTCCGTGGTCAATCAGATTTACTGCCTGGGCATGGCTCTGCTCTCCAAAACCAGGTGAAATTGGGTCTTTTAGGACAAAAAGTAGAGTCAAGCATTGCTGGGTGTAATTGCCCTCCTCTGAAGGTAGATGTCTGTGATGGGGCAAATAAATGGCACCTCTTTTTCTCCTTTGGCACTAAACAGGGCCAGAGGGACCAGTTCAGACCTCTCTGTATGCGTGTCTTAAGTTAGGTGAGAGGAGTCCAGCTGCTGGTGGATATTACGGTTAGACTCGATGATCTTAAAGGTCTTTTCCAACCTAATTGACTCTATGGTTCTATGATTAGTGTGTATGAGGTTTCCTTAAGGTTTCTATCCATTTTTGGCCATTCCTGGTGGGATATGGGGTAGTGGGGGTTTTTTGATCATGGGTTGGTCTACTCGACACCAGGCCTGCTGGTGACAGACGGGTACACCTCTCTCAAAGGGGGAAAAGGATCTTTGCACAGGAGTTAGCAGGGATCATTGAAAGAGCTTTAAACCAGATTTGAAGGGGGAAAGGGATAAAACCAGGCTCGCTAGAGATAAGCCTGAGGGCGGCATGCCAGTGTTTGAGGGACAGCGTGCTAGCAAGGTCCTTTGGTCTTCTGTCTCAGTGCGCGTAGGGGATGGAGATCCATGCGGCAACAAAGACGCAAGGGTTGTGAATGTGCTAGAAACCACGGAAGTGCCTGAGAATGGTCATGTAGGAATTAGGGCTTCTCCCCCCAAAAAGGTGGCAGGGTCAGTAGCCCAGCTGAAGTGCATCTACACCGATGCACGCAGCATGGGCAACAAACAGGAGCTGGAAGCCATTGTGCAGCAGGAAAACAATGATATGGTTGCCATCACAGAAACGCGATGGGATGATTTGCACAACCGGAGTGCTGCAATGGATGGCTATAAACTCTTCAGAAGGGATGGGCAAGGAAGGAGAGGCGGTGGGGTAGCCCCGTATGTTAGGGAGCGTTTTGATTGTCTAGAGCTTAATGATGGTGAAGATAGGGTTGAGTGTTTAGGGGTAAGAATCAGGGGGAAGGCCAACAAGGCAGATATCATGGTGAGAGTCTGTTATAGACCACCCAACCAGGATGAAGAGGCAGATGAAATATTCTATAAGCAGCTGGGAGAGGTCTCACAATCGCTAGCCCTTGTTCACCTGAGGGACTTCAGCATACCAGATGTCTGCTGGAAATCAAATTCAGCGGAGAGGAAATGGTCTCGGAGGTTCCTGGAGTGTGTGGCAGATAACTTCCTGACACAGCTGGTGAGCGAGCCAGCTAGGGAAGGCACCTGCTGGACCTCTTGTTTGTGAACAGAGAAGGACTTGTGGGTGATACGATGTTTGGAGGCTGTCTTGGGCAGAGCGATCACAAAATGATAGTTTTCGACTCTTGGAGAAGTAAGGAGGGGTCAGCAGAACTGCTGCCTTGGACTTCTGGAGGGCAGACTTTGGCCTGTTTAGGAGGATGGTTGACAGAGTCCCTTGGGAGGCAGTGCTGAAAGGAAGAGTCCAGGAAGGCTGGACATTCTTCAAGAAGGAAATCTTAAAGGCGCAGGAGCAGGCTGTCCCCATGTGCTGAAAGACGAGCCAGCGGGGAAGAAGGCCCAGCCGAACAGAGAGCTTTGGCTGGAACTCAGGAAAAAAAGGAGAGTTTATGACCTTTGGAAGAAGGGGCAGGCAACTCAGGAGGACTACAAGGATGTTGTGAGGCTATGCAGGGAGAAAATTAGAAGGGCCAAAGCCCAACTAGAACTTAATCTGGCTACTGCCGTAAAAGACAATAAAAAATGTTTCTATAAATACATTAGCAACAAAAGGAGGGCTAAGGAGAATCTCCATCCTTTATTGGATGCGGAGGGAAACATAGTGACAAAGGATGAGGAGAAGGCTGAGGTACTTAATGCCTTCTTTGCCTTAGCCTCTAATAGTAAGACCAGTTGTTCTCCAATTGGTGAATGGTTAAATCTAGTTGGTGGCCAGTCACAAGTGGTGTTCCCCAGGGCTCAGTACTGGGGCCAGTTCTGTTTAATATCTTTATCAAGGATCTCGATGAGGGCATCGAGTGCACCCTCAGAAAGTTTGCAGATGGCACCAAGTTGTGTGGGAGCGTTGATCTGCTGGAGGGTAGGCAGGCTCTGCAGAGGGACCTGGACAGGCTGGATCGATGGGCCAAGGTCAATTGTATGAGGTTTAACAAGGCCAAGTGTTGGGCCCTGCACTTGGGTCACAGCAACCCCATGCAACGCTACAGGCTTGGGGAAGAGTGGCTGGAAAGCTGCCTGGAGGAAAAGGACCTGGGAGTGTTGGTCAACAGCTGCCTGAATATGAGCCAGCAGTGTGCCCAGGCGGCCAAGAAGGCCAATGGCATCCTGGCTTGTATCAGACATAGCGTGGCCAGCAGGACTAGGGAAGTGATCGTGCCCCTGTACTCAGCACTGGTAAAGCTGGCCTCAAATGTGGCCTCGAATCCCGTGTTCAGTTTTGGGCCCCTCACTACAAGAGAGACATTGAGGGGCTGGAGCGTGTCCAGAGAAGGGCAACGAAGCTGGTGAAGGGTCTGGAGCACAAGGCTGATGGGGAGCGGCTGAGGGAACTGGGGTTGTTCAGCCTGGAGAAAAGGAGGCTGAGGAGAGACCTCATCGCTCTCTACAACGACCTGAAAGGAGGGTGTAGCGAGGTGGGGTCGGTCTCTTCTCCCAGGTAACAAGTGATAGGACAAGAGGAAATGGCCTCAAGTTGCACCAGGGGAGGTTTAGATTGGATATTAGGAAAAATTTATTTAGTGAAAGGGTTGTCAAGCATTGGAAGAGGCTTCCCAGGGAAGTGGTTGAGTCACCATCCCTGCAGGTATTTAAAACACGTGGAGATGTGGTGCTTAGGGACATGGTTTAGTGGTGGACTTGGCAGTGTTAGGTTAACGGTTGGACTTGATGTTCTTAACGGTCTTTTCCAACCTAAATGATTCTATAATTCTATGATTCCATGATATTATCCTCTCTACCAGCAACATGTATTTTGTTTCAGGGCCAACTTTATCAACCTTCAGCTTCCAGCCACCAGACCTGGTGCAGCTCCTCCAGCCATCCTGCAAAATAAATGTCCTCCTGACACCAACCAAGTCCCTTCTTTGCTGTCCCTTTGCTACCCCAAGCAGGATAAACTCCTTCAACCTCATGGCACAAAGTCTACTTTCCAGCTGCTGGATATTTTTAATTTTTCCATCCTCTGGTGCGTTTGGCCACCTTTTCTTCAGCATGAAGGTCTCACTTACCTTGTGCAGAAAGGCAGGGTCTTGCTGCCACACTTGTGGGGGATTTTTTTCTCCATGGAAGGCATTGGTCCCTTCTTTCTTGCCTTAGAAAGTGCTTGTTGAGACAATTACACGGCGACCTTGACGTCTTTCCCTGACCTTCTGCTTTCCTGTGGGTCTGATTTGCAGCCCTTGCTCCAAGGCAGATGCATTAGTTTGCATTGGGCTGTTATTCACATGCATTTTCTCGGGCTGTGCTTAGCCAGGGGATCCAGATCACCCTGCGACAGTGACCTGCCCTCGCCGGTACCCGCCATCCATCACTTGTCGTGCCATCTGCAGTTTATCATCGGAAAAGACCCTGCTTTAAATCATTGATAACTGTATTGAAATGCATTGGACCAAGGACTAATCCCCGAGGGTAGCCAAGGAAACGGCAACATTTTAAGTTGTCGGTGAACCAGGTTTGGCTCTGCCTCATGTGGTTGTGCCAGATAAGACCAATGTTTTTATCAAAATATTATGGGTAGTAAATCAAGTGTTTTCAGGAGAGCTGCCCTGCCATGCCAGTTCAATAGGCCAGAGTAGACTTATCACATCATGTTTTTAATAGGGGCCGTAGCCGGAGGCCTCTGGCTTATCTTTCAGGAGACTGCAAGGAGACTCTCCTTGCTTTTAAGCTGGGAGCAAAGAAAAATTTGTCCTGTTCTGCATTCCTCATAGAAAGCAACTAGAGCCTCAACCACAGACCACATCTCATATATAGTTGGAAAGTACTGAAAACAAAGAGTGGCGATTATATTCAGATGGGAGAAATGGACACGTGGAGAACACAAGTCATGTGTCTTCAGGTGCGTCATCCCCATAGGTGCAAGTGCTCCAGCCTGATGGCCCTTCCCAGGGCCAAAACCAGGGCCATTGCCTGGCAGAGCACATCTTGCAGCCCGGGTGAAATATTGGTCCCTCCGGGACGTTTTAGCTTGGTTGACGCGTGTCTTGAGGTGGTGTATGCGCCCATGCAGCGATGCGACGCAACAGCCCAGGCAGGTAAATAGCAGCTGCTGCACCCTCCCATCCCTCCACCGCACAGCGTGGCTGGGCCAGTGCTGCACCTGCAGGCTGGTGAAAGTCCAGTGTTGCAATCTAACGCTCCCAGTGCCTTCAGCTCTCCTCCAGAAAGATGCAGGTTCAATGCAAAGAAAAGTTGAGCTGCTGCTGAGAGCAGGGACTGAGACTCTTTTGCAGAGTGACCTGCTTTAAAAAATTATCTGGTCGTTAGTGTGTCCGTTTGAAGCAACTGAGCTCAGTCCTTGTCAAAAGGTGACAGTTCTGGTTTGGACCAGTTGTTTTTACATGGCGATCGTTTGTAGAGAAATTTCCAGGGTGAGGGGAGCTCCCCTGAAGGCAGCCTGCTGAAATGGTGACAGTTCGGGCAAGAGAATCACGTGAATTATTGTGATTTTGGACGTTTTAAAAGCATTTCCTGGGTTCTGCCTGGAAAACTGCTCCAACCACCAGCCCACTACAAAAACCACAAGCCCTAGCACCTCCTTCTCCTCCAGCCTACTGTTTGTAAAAACACAAGCTTTCCTAAACCCTACCAGCACATCCTCATCAATATTTACTCGGTGAAGGATGGGGAGGAATATAGGAATAAGGCAATCATTGCGTCCTTGCAGTTAACGATGCAGCATGCTCAGGCTTAAAATCACATCATCTCCCACTCCCTGAATTAAGTAAAACAGAACCACAGCCAAAACACGGCTCTGAGTTTGGACTTTGGCCCGCCACATTGCTCAGGCTGCTCGAGCGGCTCCGAGCCCACCTCTTGAGTCACACAGCAGAGTTTTTTAACCTCAAGTTCAGAAAATGTTTTCTTACCCCAGGGTTTCTCGGGCAGGGGCAGTTGGCAGCCACATTGTTAGAGCGAGCTTGTTCAGCAAAGCTGGTCCCACAAGTGAGATGCTGCAAGCCAGCAGGACCACGCGACGGCTTTCTACCTCCAAGAGCAGGAGATGAGAGGGCTCCGTTGGCTCATCGTTACACTGTTATTTCCCATCTGGGAGATACTCGTGTCCTCCAGGATTTTTACATAACCAGACCTCATCATCCACCATCAATCTATCTGAGCTCCAAAACCCTCAAGGCCTAAACTTGAAGCTGGAGTGTGACAAGCCTGGCAGAAAAGCATCCTTAACAAGCAGGATTGCTCATCAGCAGTACAGAGATAATCAAGGCAGCAGGTTAATAAGCCACGGCAGGTCACAGGCTGGCAGAAGACTGTGCGAATACACCCCACGATGCAACCGGAAAGGTGTTCATGAAATTGCTTCTACAAATCATCTTCTTCCACGTAATCTGTGGTCTCGGATTTTAATGAAAAAATGGACTAGAACTGATTTGCAAATGAAGCATATAAAGAAATAAGGACTTTGCAGTCGTTTGCAATAGCTGCGCTTCGTACCTGTGCTGTGTTTCCCATTAGAAATCTCCTTCCAGCTACAGAAAATATTACCTCCATTTTACAAGCAGGACAAGTAAGGCACTGAGGTTAAATGTTTGGCCTGAGATCACACGGTTGGGGGATAAATAATGAAAAAGCCATGACTCAAAGGCCCTGTGCCACTCGCTGGCTGGTGTGACTTCTTCTGGGCTGAGTTTTCTTCTCATTGTATCTTGTTACTTTGCTATCTGAGTCATGGCATTCTTAATTAGAGCTGCTCCCACACAATATACCACATAATAAAGTCGTATCTAAAAGGGGCTGATTTCAGACTGCAAGGATCAAAGAGCATTTGGGAATGGCACTGCTGCCCACCCGTGGGCTGGCCGGGTCTCTCATCGCTGGAGGTGAGCAGGGTCCTCTTCACGCCAGGACCGGACTGAAACCCGGGGTTTGCTGTGTTTCAGCCTCTAGTCTGTGGGGAAGAACTGGCTGGTTTTGGTTTCCGGTGTGTAATCCTCATTGTAGGATGGAGCTTGTTTATAAACAGGAGCAAAAGGTTCATCAGCAGCAATAATCTGGAGTTTCTGATTTTCAAACAACTTCAAGAGATGCTCAAACGACTTCCTTACTAGATGTCCAAACCCAGCACATGGCAGTCCATGTCGTCATGTAGCCATGAACCAGCTCATGGCAGGAGGCACTGGAGCAAAGGGATCGGTAAGGGTCAGTCAGGAGTTACCTAAAAAGCTTCTGTATTTATACTGCCCACAATAAGCATTCCTGGGATGGGAAGAAAGTACACCAAACCTTGGCAACAGTCAAGGAGCAGGTCCCAAGGGTGGCCCAAGGGTGCAACTACCCTGAGGATCTCACCAACTTGCCACTGAGACCCAACAGGGCCCAACAGGTGGGTGACACCAAGATGCAGAAGGGTTTTTTTCACTTATGTAAATACAACCCCTAGAGTTTGATGTTAGCTGGTGGATCTCAGTATGCTTGGGGTTTGGTCCAGGAGCCTAAAATAGCAGCTGTAAGAGTTTAGACCTTGAGAGTGTTTTGTCTGTCATTCTGGACATGTTCTGCACTAGGCCTAGGGTCTTCTTCTGTTCATGGTGTACGTCCTTGCTTGAGCCAGCTCTGCTTTGGGGCAAACAGTTGGGGCAAGAGGATAGGGCGCACAGGCATCACTCTGCCTCCGCTCCACACCCTCAGGCTCCCTCCCCAGTGCTCATGTGCCTCTGGATGTCACACCAGAGAAAGCCACCTCCAGCATTTGGGGAGACAGCACCAAGGAAGGTCTCCTGCATGCCCCTGGCTTTGGGAAGCTCGGGGCTACACACCTACATGGCATGCAGGCACACCAAGCTGCATGAGCTCGGTGGGCTGCTCACAGCTCACAACTGAAAAAGTTTATATATATAATTCTATGCGAATATAAAACTCCTTTTTTTATATTCACATAGAATTTATATTTTTATAGATATATATATATAAAAATGCATGTGTGTTTAAGAGGAGCAGCCACAAGATGGATTTTCAGGTATTTATAAGCATTTAGGAGACTCTTCCATCCCTTCTTGCTCCCCCCCCCACTCACAAATACACATCCACACACATCCCCATCCCTGCTCTCCTCCCTGCAGGTGCACTTTGAGCAAGCAAAGCACAGTGTGATTGCTCGGTGCCCTACATCCCCAGGTCTCGTCATCTGGCAGCTTTTCTAAACACGGCTTTCTTCCTCTCAGCAATTCTGTAGGGACCTTGAGAAATGACTGCAGCAAACATGCCCTGGCACTTCAAAGTTGGAGGGCTGACGACTCTTGAAATGTACTTTTCTTCTTGTCTTTTTTTTTTTGTTTATTCCCCTCACATGTCTAACAACACCATCTGTGCTGGCACAAGCTCTGGCTGTGGCCGTGAACCTGTGCAAGAGAGTGATCCAGGTCCAAGGATGTTTTTAATATTTTCTATGATCAAGTAGGGAAAAGCAGACTCCTCTATGAAAACCCTTGGGAAGGCATGAAAAGCAGTCCTGTTTTTACATTTTGCAACATAAAACTACTTAGAGATGGCCAAGTTCTTCCTCCTAAATTTATACTTCCAGCTGAAATGTGCAGAGGAAGAGCTCGCTCCCGCACACTCCTCTACAACAAATAGAGAACAAATGATTGAGGTCTTGGGCAGGCTGGTGGCTGGTTGTGTCTTCTGGCCATCCCTCTGCCCACGGGACCACCCTCCTCGGGCAGGCACCTCAGATAAGTGGATGAACTGGCTCTAAAGTAAAATGAAGTCAGCTGAACTTGATGGAGAAAACCCGCCCTAACGTTCTCAATGCAGCCATTTCATCTTTTATTTTCCCCTCCTGGAATAAGAAATTAAATTTTCCCAAGCCTCCTAGCGAGAAACACTCAGTGAGGAACTCAGCTCCTAAACTAGCCAACAAGATAAAATTGCAAAGCCAAAAACATCTTTCATGAAGGTCCTCATTCAGGAACGGGCTGAAGTATGCATTTCAGCTGGGACTGCAGCGAGCAGCAGAGCCCCACCAATAGTTCCTCAGACACTTTTATCTCTCTTGCTCTTATCTGGGTCTGTTCTCCAGCTCTGGCTGCTGCCTACCACCTCCCCCTCATCCCAATGTCTGTGATCTTCCAGTGCCCTGTTAACACTCACTTCACGCCTGTCTGTGGATTTCTCAAAGACAGGAGCCCATGAAATAGCATGCCACCCCCTTATTTAGAAACATTTCTTTCCTTACAAGACCTCCTTCCTTGTATTTTCAGACCTCATTCTTGTTTGGTTTGCTCCTTTTCACAGTCTCCAGTGGATTTACATCTTTCTAGGCACACAGCGGACTGCAGTCCCGCTGTGACATGAGTGGACTGGTCAGGCTACATGGTCTTACAGTCACAACCCGCACCTGAATTCACCACATCAGCTGCACCCAAAACACCCTGGGAAAGGCTGACTTGCAGTGCGGCCAGTATTGCTTTTAGATGGCTACTGCACGAGCTGCCATCCAAATCCCTTAACTGATGAAATGTTAATGTTTGGTCATTTCTAGGGCTTATAGCAGAAGAAAGAGGCTGGACTAGGTGACCTCCCGTGTCTATGTTGATGAGCTGAATTTTAGCCTCCTGGTAGGAGACCTTTCCGGGAGCTGTTGTTGCTCTGCTGAAAAATGTGGAGGAGAAAGGAGGTCAGGTAGAACTGGAAGGGAGAATTTGGACTGTTTCTTGGCTGAACAATGACAAAAAGCTCACTCCAAACCTTCAGTTTCGTACAGAATGATCGGGGCATGTTTTAAAAAATTTTCTTCTTTTACCATAAGTCAATCTTTGTAATCAAAAGGCTGTTATGGAATGAGGATTTCTTTAAATATCACTTAAAAATGCAAAACACTCGCTTTCAGCAATCTATAAAGGAAAAAAAAAGTCATGTTTTGACATTTCCAAAGTTTTCCCAGCATCTTTTACTGAATCTATTCAAACGTAACTCAAATTCATAAATCATTTTGGTTGCCATGCATGTCACTTTGACAAGCGTATTCTTTGTCCAAACACCGTGGTTACTATCTGTCTGCTTCAGCCTCTTACCTGCAAAAGGAGGCTGGCAGAGTGCACTGGCTCTTGCGGGTCCACCTTTGGGACCAGCTCTGCTCCTGGCCTTGGTTCACCACCACGTGTGGTGAAGCTGGGGGACTTCACAGAATCACAGAATCGTATAGGTTGGAAAAGACCTTTAAGATCATCGAGTCCAACCATAAACCTAACACTGCCAAGACCACCACTACACCATATCCCTAAGCACCTCATCCAAACGTCCTTTAAATACCTCCAGGGATGGCGACTCAACCACTCCCCTGGGCAGCCTGTTCCAATGCTTGATAACCCTCTCGGTGAAGAAAAATTTCCTAATATCCAGTCTAAACCTCCCCTGGCGCAACTTGAGGCCATTTCCTCTTGTCCTATCACTTGTTACCTGGGAGAAGAGACCGACCCCCACCTCTCTACAACCTCCTTTCAGGTCGTTGTAGAGAGCAAGAAGGTCTCCCCTCAGCCTCCTTTTCTCCAGGCTAAACAACCCCAGGTCCCTCAGCCGCTCCCCATCAGCCTTGTGCTCCAGACCCTTCCCCAGCTCCGTTGCCCTTCTCTGGACACACTCCAGTGCCTCAATGTCCCTCTTGTAGTGAGGGGCCCAAGTCTTGCTGGGCTATCTCTGATTGCCCAGTCTGGCTCAATGTCTGCACTCCCTGTGTGCAATGACACATGAGTTTGAGAGCACAGAACAAATGTTGAACACCAGCGAGCTTCGCTTCAGTCCAAACCTAAAGGTTTACCTTGATGTTTTCTTCTAATATCATTTCCTTGGCGCTCTATGGGTGCTCCACACTGTGCCCAAAGACTCAACAGTGGATGTGCCGGTGCTAAGAGACGGACAACCACCCACACCAGCACAACCAGGTTGTGCTCCAGGGCAAGGTCCACTGGAGAGACCACGTACCACTGTGCAGCATCCAGCCACAACCGGGGTCCTCAGGCCCTGCTGCAATACCGAAGACAACGGGAATTCCTCCGCCTCAGCGGGGAGTCTCTCCCCAGCAGCAAACTCTATACAAATCACTTGTGGGGGCACGAAAACACCCCCCCCCCAACATTTATTCCCAACTTTTGGAAGGGGCATAAAATAGCAGCTCTTGAGCAATGATTGCCCCTTTCATAACTTCTTCTCTTAAAAGAAAATCTTTAAGTGTTTGTCAGTCTAACTTTTGATATTTGCTATGCCAATGGATCAAAGTGCCCTGATAATAAAAAAGAAATAAAATCAAAATATATGAAGGCTCTGGATAAATCTCCTTTTTGAAAATAATTTAAATGCAAAAAATAACATAGCTGAAGCCTGCAGAAAATGGCCAAGTACTCCAATTATTGGAGATAGATTCTACACAGCCTGTATATTTTTTTTGAATATGAGTTTATTTTGACATGATCTCTGCATTTTCAGCTGACGGGAAGGAGAAAAAAAATCCTTCCCAGGGCCATTCAAGATAAGCCATGGTTTCCTATCTCTTTTGACTGAAAATACCAATGAAACTTCTTCCAGTTATTCCCCATCTTCCTTTGGTCTCTTCTTATTAGTCTTATCATTTTAGTGCCTCCTTTGATATATAATCCCTTTATGTTGTGCAATGATAAATCAAAATAAAGTGCACCACTGAGTGATTTTATTGTTATTAAAAGGTCAGCTGTAAGAGGGTCGCATCCTGTCACATATCCTAGAGAATTCATGGGAGGTGCGTTGAAAAAAGGAGGCACTGTGCTTCTTGAATATGTTTAAACACTATGATGTTCCTTCAGCTAAGCTCCGTGATGGATCTTGCAGCACAGCGTGGCCCAGGCAAGGCTGAAAAGGCTGTGAGAAACACATGCCTGTCCTTTGGAAGGGGCTGCAAACGTCATTCCTCGCTAATGGGAACGCTGAATTAGTAACGAGGTCTGCTCATCAGGAAGGTGTTGTCTCTCCAAGTCCTTCAAAGTGATCATGATCCATTATGCAGAACAAGAGTCTCCATTATCCCCACCACAGCTCCCTGCTGCCCTGTCCTGCTGCCTTGGCATCAAGGGGATGCTGGGGATTGCTCAGGGAGGGTTGTTTTAGGGACAATAAAACCTTCTGCAGAAGCCGCATCACCTTCTCTCTCACGTGGCACTGGCGTCTGAAATGTGCTCGGAGCATTTATTAATGACCTGTCAATAAGCTCTTCCTGAAAGTGTTTTTAAGATACATCGCCGTGCCTTTTCCCATCACTTTGCATGAGTGCAACAGCCTGACCCTGCACCAGCTTACTTGGGTAGCGTGATGCCCAGCAGCAGATCCCCCGCGGTTTCAGATCTTATTCTTCTCTGTATGGCAGGAGCACTAATCCAAAGCACTGCCAGGGCAGGGCAGAAGGCATCAGGCAGCAGCTGAAGACAAAAAAAGGAAAGGGAAGAAAATGTAACACATTTTATGTGTTTATTTTTATGTGTTTATTATTCCTTCCTCACCCTCTTGCTCCTTTTCGGCAAAGCCACCTGAACCGGGGACCGCACAAGAGGCGACATGGAAGGGAATATGGAAAATGTATATTTCCTGACTACTGGGGAAAAAAAGGTGATGAAACGCTCCCTCATGGTGGGAATTGGCAAAAAAGTAGTTGGATTTCTCCCCCTGCATTTGGAACTTACTTGTTTCACCAAAAAATTAGCAAAGAATGAAGTCGCCCATGAATACAAATCTTCCCTTTTTTACCCAGCTCACTTAATTCACCCGGCTCATTTAAAAAAAAGAAATCCAGGAAATTTTGCTCTTGGTCTGGATGGAAGAACACACCAGAAATCAATAACCAGAAGGAAACACCCTGACAGAATTAACTGCTAGAGGACAGGCAGTTACAGGCAAGTCAAAATCCCCAAATCCCTGAGCACGCTGAAGAGCGTGGCACAGACTCAGACCTCCAGCCCTACTGATTTGGGCAGCAAGAGGTAACCCACCACCCTCGCTCCTCCAGGCAATGCTCTGTGCCATTTCTGGACACTCAGCACACCAGCTGCCAGATGCGTGCAAACCTAGCAGATCTCCTGATGTGGACCAGCCTCCAGAAGTTGCCCGATTTTCAACGATTTTGCCTCATTCTTCTGCCCTCTGCCACTAGACAGGGTGCACAGAGCTTCAGGAGTTCATTTTGCGGCAGAGAGGTCCACGCCGGTCCCCGAAGGGCCAGGACGTTGTGTGCAGGCAAAGCAAGCAATGGAAGCAGAAATTAGCAGTGAGGTGGCGTATGCCTTGTCCCCACTGGTCATATATTAGCAAAGCACATGGGCTGTTTGCACAAAACAAACACATCACATGGTATTTGCTCAAAAATGGCTTGGGTGAGCTATTAACACTTCATTAATACGTGATGAAAGGCAAATTTAGAGAGCTCCCCAAAGTGACTGAGAGCTCCGAGGGGCCCATAAATGAAATGATAATGTAGTGTAAATAAGGCTGCGTAATACAAAAATTGGGAATTAGCCTATGAGCTAATAAAAGCAGCTAGATATTACCAGAAATGCGTTCCCCGCCTTCCCCAGTTTTGTGCAAAACTAATATTGCAAGATTATAAATTGCAAGGACAAAATTTTCCACCTCCAGAAAAAAAAGGGGGGAACTGGAATAGAATAAATACAAGGTTTATACAGACCCTCCAGCTTTTGGCTTTAGTGGGTTTTTTTCTTTTTTTTTTTTTTTTCCCCCCCTCCAGGGCTATTTCTGTAAATTAAAAACAAAAGGGGCCAGAAAATTCACCAGTATGCAGAGGACATAGTTCTGGCATTTCAAAAATTGGTTTTGATGTGTTGCTCTGGACTATTTTGAAACAGTATGACTCTGTATCTCACTAAATATTTTACAGCTCTGCCACCTGAAATCCCTAGAGGAGTGCCCATGTTGCCCATTAACTCACTCAGACAGAATTAGCCTAGGCAATATTGTCTGACTTTGGCCAATGACACCAAAGAAATTTTAGGCAGAGAGTGGAGAGTGAGCACAGAACTCCATTAACAATAATATCTTTCCAACCATTGAAGAGGCCATTAGTGTTTGTGCTTATTTTTAGTATATTTGAAAAGGACTGAATGAATCCACTCTCAGCCCCATAAGTACCTCTCTGTCCATTTTCAGGTATTTATTTTGCATCGGGATTTTGTTCCAGCCTTGAGGTCACTGTGCTACCAGCCATCCAGGAGCGCAGATAAGGTTTCACGCGCGCTTGAACCCAAAGCTCTCACTGAGCCTTTTCAGACCTGTCACATATAGTAGACATAGCTCCTTCTCCAGCTCCTTCTCCAGCAGAAGTGACCAAAGGAGGTGTCCATCCGGTCCACCATTAGGCTCCTGAAGTACCACCATCCATTCAACTAACTGCGCTACTCTTCCGTTACAGTCAATCAAGAGAAATCGGGCCATGATCCATCTCATCCTAAGACAGATGGCTACATTAGGGCAGATGCCTCACACTCTAGAAGTGACTATTTCTCTTCACTGGCTAGAAAGGGAGCCGAAGCTGAGCTCAGATGGCGGTTGCCGTTGGCTGCCATGAGTCTCTCACCCTCACCGACAACTCCTGGAGGTGAACCATGTGCGCTTACCCCACCCGAATGAGCAGACTGGTGCCGTGGCCTCGCGAAAGATGTCTGCGTGGAAGGAAAAATTTGAGTTATTCTTCAGCAGTAAATCTTTTGCCTAAAAATAGTTTTTAGCAAGTAGCTGGGAGAGATTTTTCTTGGAGGCTTTGTGAAGAGTCAAGGAAGCATGGAAACTTATGAGTCTTTGGGGGGAAAAGAAATTCCTGGCTTTCCAAAGGGATATTAATGACTAGCAGATGGTTAAAAGACTGGGAAAAATGGATATTTCAAGGATGCCATAAAATGGAAGGACTCTATGCAGGCTATCCATTGAGTTAAAATATTAGGTATTCCTTTTTTTGTGAATGGGATTCACCAGCACTGATCTGTTCAGGCCAAGACAAGCAGGATTATATCCCTGCCCCAGTCAAGCCCCTGGCTGCTGGTCTTGGGAGTCTGTACTGGTCAGGTCAGTGGGCCCATTTCTCCCAGCACCGTGCTCCTGTAGGTGATTTTTCACAGAAATGCAATGTGGAGTACGTTTTTCATCACTTCTGGCCCTTTACACACTCATTCCACATCCCTCTGTGTGCTAACTTTGAGATACCGCCTGTTTCCAAACCTGAGATGAAAGTCTGGGGATTTTTTTTCATCTTTCCATGCACCATTTTGATTAGCCTTATTATTGCTATTGTCACATAGATCAACAGTGATCAATAGCCAAATGCATAGCATTTGCCGTGGCTTCTCTGGGTGGCAAGTCCTAGCAACAACAGCCTGCTATTTATTAAGTCAAACGCACTCAGTTTTATTTCAGTTGACAGATATCGGGATATTTGGCACAAAAACATGAATTGTATTCCCGTGGATGCACAACGGTGTTGAAATATGTTAGTCAAAAATCTAGTTACCTTCACATAAATGCGAACCTCTACTTCTTTTGTGATGAACGGCAGCTCTTCACATCCTCATCTAAATTAAGTACATTCATTTCCTAGTCTCCAGGGAAAAAAAAAGAAAGAGAAAAAAAAAAAAAAAAGGTCCAGAATCATGTCCAAAGCTTAGCAAGGCCAATTGCTGACTAGCAAACATCTGTCCCCTACCCATGCAAACTCCACCAGGGAAGCGCAGTCTTCCAAAGTTTTGGAAAGGAGGAAGGCAGCGCTGCTGGCTCCCCAGCTGGAAGCAGTCCACGCTGTACACATGGCTTGGATGCAGAGAGCCGCAGAAATGCCGCTGCAGTTTAACACCAACCAGCAGCTCGTGTTTTCATCCATTTTCTGTGCACACACTGCAGGGTTTATAAATCTCCACTTTACATCCAGAATATTCCTGGAAAACAGATTGCTTCTGACAAGGGTTTCTTTTTTATTATTTTATTTTTGAAATATAGATTTTTTTTAATACAACATGCTTCCATTGTGTTATATATTGCAGATGACAAACTTCCCAGCTGGTAATTTCCAATCATTTATAACACTGTCGTGAGAGTCCATATTTTTATATCATACCATATATCTGAAATACATTGGAAAATATAAAATTATATGAAACTGATAATAAATACATCTCAACAGACAGACACACGCATGAGAAAACTTTCAGATTTTCTTCTCTGCCATATTATGTCTTTTATCTATTCTCCACATATCACTCTCCGAGGCTCTTGCTGGGAGTTTGCCACTGGGAAGCCAGCAAAAGCGAACAGCCTGTGCCGAACAGCCTCTGTTGGGTTACAGAAGCTATTCTATCTTCGGCTCAGAAAACCTCAGGCATTCGTGAAGCAAGTCATAAAAAAAAAATCTCTGATCTTCAGTTGACATTGTCCAGGAAAGAGTAATATACCCAATCCGCCCTGGTTAGAGGGGCAGCAAGCGAAAGAATTGGAGCACAAGATGATATTGGAGCACCTCTAGCAGCTGGGGTGAATTAACCGTGCCCTCGCGGACAAGATTTGTGACCCACTGATGAGCCCGCGGTCATGTTATGCATCTTCCGAAGGCAATCTTGTTCTGTAAAAGTAGCATCATTAGATGGCCATATTTACCAGCTCTTAAAAAAATATTGCAACCAGGACTGGCTGAACAGCAAACTTCGCTAGTGAGGTACGTGCTTGCAGAAAGGAAAGGGAGAAGCATCTTGCTGACAACTGTTTACAGCACACGTAAGTGCCAAGTCATGTACCATCCATCTCTCCCGTGATCCCCGTGACAATAAGGAGCATGTCCTCAAGGTAAGGGAAGCCTTAATATTCCCATAAGAAACTCAAACACTGAGAGATCAAGTAACTGGACCAAGGACATATAGAAAATCCGTGTCAGAACATGGCAACTGAACACCAAGTTCTTGCAGTTTCTCACACTGACTACAAAACCTTCCACTCCTCAAAATAAGGGGAGATCAGGTGAGAGAGCGAGCCCCTCCTGAACTCCCTGGGAGAAGCAGCACAGTCCCAGGAGCTCACTGCCTCTCCAGTTTTGTAATGGGCACTTGCCCATGGCAGAGATGGTTTGGATAGAGCAGGGGATGAATCCACCTATCGGACACACCAAAGTGATCCTCACCGTCGTTTCAGCAGGGCGTTGCCCACTTTGTGAACTGGCCACAGTCAGGTATCGCCAACAAATGAGCATCACAGAAATGGCACCCCAGCAAATGGACTCAATTAGCAACTACAGACCTGGGGGGTTCCCTCCACTGCCAGCCAGGACATCTGCCACCCACGTGGGAATCATCCCCCATCGCAAGAGGTTCGACAGACCAAGCGTAACTCTTAACCAGGTTGTTGCCATTGCAAAAGGCACCGGGACAGCTGGAAACAAACCCTGTGTGATCCATCACAGAGTCAAGAGGCTGCTCCGGGTCAATGGCATTGCATTCACAGCAGAATACACCAGTGTCACCGCGGGGCACCCACTGCTCCCCGACATCCAGCCCTTGTTTCCTCCACCTGCTGCTACCCCACCCATGAAAAGGTCCTAGCTGAGTTTCTTTTCCCCGACATTTTTCTCTTTTTTTGGATGCTGCAAAACATCCACAGCAGGAGTCACCAATCTCTGCTTGGGGTGGGAAATATTTCCAGATGCTCTTGGAAGTACCTTTTATTCACAGCACGCTCCTTGTTACAGTTAAACAGGGAGAAGAGAAAAGCACCTCCCTTCCATGAGTGTTTTTGTGGGATGGAAAAACTATTCAGGCTCCAGGGCGGGGAGACAATCTACCAGAGCTTCGCTGTTTTCTTGGATTTTACCCTGTTCCGGCTGCTCAAATTCCTCTGCCATCGGTTGTCACTGCCTCTTCCTCTCCTGCTGTCCACCGGGGAAAATAATAATGTTTAAATATGAGGTCCCAAAGAGATACTGTTGTGTGTGGCTTGCTTTAATTCCACCCTGAACGACCTGAAACAGAAGGTGGGGGGTTTATAATCATGTATTATGCATTTGCTGACAAACTCTTTTTACAAAGAGAAGCTGGAAGGGAAACTCTTCCAGTCATTGGAAAATTTTAGGGGCCTTCGTGTGAGCAACCTGACACACACCAACAGGACCACAGCATAGGATTTTGCCCCATGAGGAGATCGCAAGTCAGGTACCCAAAACTAGAAATACCCAAAACAACTTTGGAAAATCCTGGCTATCGTTACTTCTGGTGCTTTATTTGACTTGGCTCAAAAGATGCCTTCAAACCATGTAAAAAATCATTTCCCGTTAAAAAGGAGAGATACTAGGGATGCAGAAGCCATTTTGGGTGGCTTTTCTGAAGTAGCCAAATCTTGTTCCCATTTTATGGAGCTCGCTAAGGGCTCAGAAAAAGTTTCCAGCAGCCGCTGATGGACACAACACCCCATTAGCAGCGTGTGAGTGCTTTAAGGAATAAAGAGCCAAGTTTTTCTCTAAATTACTGTCTAAGTTACAGGCAAACTCTACTACACAGAGATCCAAGATCATTTAGGAAAGGACTGGGTTGCTTAGGAGGTTTCCCACACACACTTTTTTTTTTTTTTTTTGTACACCACATTTCACACAGGTCAAGTCCTGAACTGGAGGATGCCATTGGGGTAACACCACATCTTCAGCATCATTGATGCTTCTCCAGGATTAAGCACGGCAGCTGGGTCCTGCTGAGCTCTTTGCAGCCCACAGTGTGCCAGTGGCACAGGCACAGCTGGCATAAACCGTTTAAGGGGCAGCAGCCTGGGACTGTGGAGCTTCAGAGGTAACAGCGTGGTTGCAGGATCCTTACTTCCAAGCCTGTGATGTGTGGGGCTTTTCCACCAGCTCCTGCCTCTGGAGTCACACTGTCAACTGGGCATCACAACTTGGAGATGTTGGGGGAAAAATAGTAATTTCCTAACCTTGGAGGAGAATTAAACACACTCTAAGGATGTGGGGAAAAGGTTTTACACCCACGTGCACACACAAACCAATAATGTTTGTGATTTCCAAGCCAGCCTACATGACTGGAGATGGCAGGGTCACAACCGCTTCCATGAAAACCCAGCGCTGCAGCTGCGCCTTCCCTGGAAAAAGGCCTCCTCGTACCCTTTCTACTTAATGCATTAACCTATGAAGCTCAGCCACAGTCTTTCCCTGAACAGATGTGTCATGAGTACCCATGGGAGTTTGGAGGTTGGCTTATAGTAATTTTCCATAGGGCTTAAACCCAAACCACTTGGGCTTTTCCAAAAAGTGCCTTCATCAATCATGTGCTTTTTACTGTGATGCAGTTAAGGATGAAAGTACGTTCCTGTAAGACATTATTGTTTGTAAGTCAAGCAGACATTATGGTTGTGAGAGTATGTTAATATAAAATAAACCATATATATTAATATAAAATAAACCATATAATATTACTATTGTTTGGTAATTGGTGCACAGAGAAAAAGCCTGGTCTAAGACGAGCGCAGGTGATCACGGTAATACCTACGCAGATGCAGCCCCTGGGCCATATCCCAGTCTCAACTCCGTTGGTAGCAAGCCAAGGTAACTTAATGAACTTGATTGAATTTACTCTGTGTAACAGAAAAAATTGGCCCACCAAATCTTTTTTAAGCATATGTGCGTGTGTATGTGTATGTGCATTTTAGATGGCTTGATAAATCCACAGCTATCTGGATTTGGAACTAATCTCACCCTGTGTGTAACCAACATGCTGGAAAAATTACTTTATGGGCAGCAAGAATAATTCTTCTTAGTCATAAATCAAAGCTCTTTAGGAAGGAAAGATGCATCATGGAATTGTTTTGATTCCTCTTACCAGAAAGTCTTACACGCATGGCCACATTAAAAGACATTTTCAAATGAAAACTGAAAATAGTTTCAGAAAATAAGAGAGCAGAAAGCACATGGGGCTTGATTTGATACCAAGAAAATATAGGCTGAAGGAGAATATTACCAGCTGTGATTCATCTGATGCAAGAGACTTTGCTTTCAAAAATAAGCTCGGTACAGCGGAAGGGTCAAAATTGTACCTGGGATTTAGGATTATGTTATCTGCTGTTCTGCAACACGGTGGCAGAGAGAAAATCTTGCTGATAGTGCTGATAGCGGGAACTGGAGACTGAGGATTAAGCAACAGCACAGATAGCAAACAGCTTTCTTCTGTTAGCCTTTCATAGATTGCAAAAAAAGAAAGAGCGCCTGCCCACGTGAAGCAGACATAAGCTCCATGCCCTGTTGATGAGGCGCTGGGTAGGAGACAGATAACTACCAAAAAGGTTTCATTTTTATTTAAACTGGGGGCGACAGAATGGCTGAGGGCTTCTAAGAGGGGTGTGGGTTGGAGGAAAGTTTCAAAAGCCCAGGAAATCCAGATCTGAAGAAGATGGTAAAGACCTGCCCCAACCCTCTCAGCCTAGGCTGTCCAAGAGGTCCGTCTCAAATCAAGGGCCCTCCTCAACAGGTCTCGCTGTGAGATAAGGCCCACAGGTGTGTTGGAGACCTAGTTGTGGTGGACAGGCTTATGGCTGTTGGTGTTACCTCCTCCAGCTGCTCGCCTCTGCCTCCCTGCCAGGACAGCACAGCCGCCCGGCGTCCCTCTGCCCAACCAAGGGCTGTCGATAGCACAGGGTTTGATGGCAAAGCCAAATGGGTGGCATCCGCTCCAGTTTAGGAGCTGGCCCTCGCGTGGCTCAGCCATCTCTGTGCATGCAGTGCCATCTCCCCTTACGCATCAGAGCCCCAGATATAAACCGTGTCCCTCTTTGAGGATCAACAGGCTTGAAATCTGCTCTGAATCAGACTGTTTTCCAGGCATTTGTCCATGGAGACGGCTCCACTCTGCAGTTTGGCACAATTCAGCCCAAACAGCTCGCTCAAACTCAGAAGATATGCAGACCAGACAAACAATGGAAAGAATTTTGCAAGGAAACAATATTCAAAAATTCAAAATTCACTTAACCATGCACAACCAGTGAAGAAAGCCCTGCAAGCTAGCAGTACAACAAGCAAGCGTTACCCTGCTTTGAGCGTCAGGGGATGGACAGATGACCTCCAGAGGTCCCTTGCCACCTCAATTACTCTACGAATTAGGGTTATAATAATACTTTTGCTTTTCTAAGTCTCCTTTCACCAATAAACCAGCCTTACACTTCTTCCCAAACACTAAGCTGCACCACACCCCATCAAGACCGTTTTGTGCATTTTAACAACCAGAGAAAGAGCTTAAGGCTCTGCTGGGCTGAAGTGACAAATCCGAATCTCACCAGTGAGTGACACAGACCCAGCGGAAGAGCTCAGCTCTTGCAACACCCAACCCCACGCCATAACCTCACTCATTAAACACCGCTCCCTCCCCGGTTGCACTCCCAGGCGCGACTATGAGCTGCCGGCGCATGTGCTCCTCGCTTGCTAAGCTCTGCGCTTCTCACAGCCAGCCAAAAAAAATCCCAGCCAGACCCCGTGATGGGAGACAGATGCAGAGCCACTCCCAACATCCTGCTCTGCCTCACGCGCTGTCTACCACATCACCACCTAAATTGGTTCCAGCATCATCCTCGCTGCTGATGAGGTGCAAAGCAGACGCAACGCAGCCAGAGCTCCCCGTGCCAGCTGGAAGAGGTGAGCTTTGGTGTATAACAACATGCTCGATTCAAACGGGTGCCATCAGTCAAATCTAATGCCAGAAGTTCAAAATACCTCTTTACGACACAGGAATCGTTTGGGCCTTGGATTTATCCTCGATGCTGCATAACATTACCCATTACCTTTACAGCAATAGATAGGAATTTCCAGGTTGAGCAAGAACTTGCTTGAACAGATGCCAACACATCCCAGAGTAACTGGGTAAGAAAGCTGACATCCATCCACCCCGTGTGCTGCGTGCCAGCTCTAAATTCACGTACTGTATGCCCTGCCACACTGAGGCCAACATGAAGGTGTGTGCTGGCCATCAGAGCCAAAAAAAACGCTGAGTTTGGGGCACGCGTTCGAAAAGCCAAGTGGAAGAAAGAAGGTCGTGAGCTCTTCTTCCGAGGAAAGGCAACAGGAGGTACTTTGGGACTGATGTGAGTTGGAGCACAGGGCTGGCACTGGCTCCTGGATTAGTGGTGGGATAGCAGGGAGGCAGGCCGTGAAGGTCTCCTCCAAGTGAGGAACATCACATGCAGAGAGTAGATAGGAAACAGGCACAGGAGACAGCAGGGAACCCGAGAGGCAGATTTTGGCTGCTTGCAATGGGGCTGCAATGCAGAGGAGGGGCTGGGCCAGAGCCAGGACTCTCGTTGGTCCCTGAGGTAAATATGGTTGACAACCTCCCCGACTAAGCTGCGCGACAGGGTTGAAGGCCTGTTGGGAAGTCACTGGATTTTCTAATCCTTCTGGCACTGAACTGCAGCAAGAGGAAGTTTTGCTGCAAGAAGACACCATGGGCCAGTGCAGTGCTCAGCCCCAAAAGGAGTCAGAGGTGGCGTGCTCGGAGCCATGACGGCACTCTGCACGACCAGCCACCAGGCACAGGACCTTATGGAAGAGCATCTCTTATGCTGAGATCAGCCAACAGGAATTTGCATGCAGACGGTGCAGCAGCTGCACTGGACCATATAACTGGATGATGTTGGATGAAGTTTTCCAAGAGGAGGTGGTAGAGCAGAGCACGCAGGACGTGATTTCAGTGCTGTTTGTAAGGACTTGGCCACCTGCACAGAGGCTGAATTTCTGTTCCTGCCCAGTCCCAAGCTGCCATCTGTCTTCCCTGAACTATTCACCCATACATCATCTGCTCAAGCATCAGCTGCTTCAGCTGCTGCACCACTGGATCCAGCTGTGCTGGGTGGAAGCTTGTGTACCTTCCAAAATGGGGCTTGGCCAACCAGGACTGTGAAGAGACGGTCACAAGCCAAATGGGGAACGCCGGTCACAAGCGGTGTTCCCCAGGGCTCGGTGTTGGGGCCAGTTCTGTTTAACATCTTTATCAATGATCTGGACGAAGGGATCGAGTGTACTCTCAGTAAGTTTGCAGACGACACCAAGTTGTGTGGGAGTGTTGATCTGCTGGAGGGTAGGCAGGCTCTGCAGAGGGACCTGGACAGGCTGGATCGATGGGCTGGGGTGAATTGTATGAGGTTTAACAAGGCCAAGTGCAAGGTCCTGCACTTGGGCCACAGCAACCCCATGCAAGGCTACAGGCTTGGGGAAGAGTGGCTGGAAAGCTGCCTGGCAGAGAAGGACCTGGGGGTGTTGGTTGACAGCCGCCTGAATATGAGCCAGCAGTGTGCCCAGGTGGCCAAGAAGGCCAATGGCATCCTGGCCTGTATCAAAAATAGCGTGGCCAGCAGGACTAGGGAAGTGATTGTGCCCCTGTACTCGGCACTGGTGAGGCCGCACCTCGAATCCTGTGTTCAGTTTTGGGCCCCCCACTACAAGAGGGATATTGAGGTACCGGAGCGTGTCCAGAGAAGGGCAACGAAGCTGGTGAAGGGTCTGGAGCAGAAGTCTGATGAGGAGCGGCTGAGGGAGCTGGGACTGTTTAGCCTGGAGAAAAGGAGGCTGAGGGGAGACCTCATCGCTCTCTACAACTACCTGAAAGGAGGGTGTAGAGAGGTGGGGGTCGGTCTCTTCTCCCAGGTAACAAGTGATAGGATGAGAGGAAATGGCCTCAAGTTGCGCCAGGGGAGGTTTAGACTGGATATTAGGAAATTTTTCTTCACCGAGAGGGTTATCAAGCATTGGAACAGACTGCCCAGGGAAGTGGTTGAGTCGCCATCCCTGGAGGTATTTAAAGGACGTTTTGATGAGGTACTTAGAGACATGGTGTAGTGGTGGTTTTTGGCAGTGTTAGGTTTATGGTTGGACTCGATGATCTTAAAGGTCTTTTCCAACCTATATGATTCTGTGATTCTGTGATTCTGAGACAGAAAGGGATTTACCATTAGTTAAGCACACACGTCTGTTCTGGGGTGCTCAGGAACAGTATGATGGCACAAGTGACTTTAGAGCACTGCGCTGAGAGCCAGCACGCACCTCCGTACTGTTTCTTCTGTGCTGTCCTCATAGCTGGTCATCCAGTGCTGCACAGAAACCCATAAAGTGGTACCGCTGGCTTAGCTGGATGTCAATGCAGAACGAAACAAATACCCACGTGCCTACTTACTTATTGTGTTATCTGAACTTCTGAACACGCCCTGCCCCCCAGAAGCAATAATGCAAGGTACAGATTATCTATAATCCACTGACAGCTATTGATCCATGAGGCTATCAACAAACCAGAACGATACATATGTCTATTCAATGTGCAAACATTCGCCCATGACAGCATTGGCAGCAAGAAGACCCAGATAAATTTTGTAAGATGGTACTCCAAATAAGACATCAAGACTCTTTCTATATATCCTTAAACTGAATTACTGAGGAACAAGGTATTTTCTCTGTAAATTACTTGCTGCTATAATTCGTGGATAAAGAAAAAAAGAAATCCGCTGTTTGAGAGCAATAACGGCCCAATCCTTTCCTCTGAGATGTCCCTAGATAGAGTCCTGCAGAGCACCAGGAGAGCTGTTCTGCTGCTAAGCAACAGGCAGACTCCCAGAGAGCTGATGATTTTACCAAATAGATGAGTGCCAAAGGTAAAATATGGGCAAACGCAGCAGTAGATTTCTTCCCCCCCCACTTTTTTCCATGCCCTGCAAGTTCATTCAGATTTGACAGTCAGCAGGTGCTGTTTCAGATTTTCATCCACGTCTCCAGGCGAATGGAAACAGAAATCCAATGTATTCATTCCCGTGCCATTAACACCTAGACCTAAGGAGAGCTTCTTCACTTGCCGGGAATGAGGTGTCTCTTTGCACGCCAAAGTCCAAAATTAGAAGGCAGCCTCGCCAGCTTGCTTGGAGCTGGCATGCTCCAAGGAAGCATTTAAGTCTTTATGGTGGGTTAGATTTTCCTTCCCTTGCCAGCTGATTTTTTCTACACACAGACGCAGCCTTGTGTGTGAAGGCAGAATGAAGTATGGTGAGACAGCAACAAAACAAGTTGACTGTGAGCGTGCATCCACACATGCTTCTGTGCGTCTCCTTTGCAGCCGCCTCTCATGCCAAGGAAGAAGGCTTTAATCCAGGAGATAAAGCACAGTCATAATCTCTACAAGTCCATATGCACGTGAGTTGCATGGCTGAAGGTTCTTGTAGCAACTTTAACCCGGGACTTTTCCCCTCCAAAGTGCAGGAGAAATGCAACTTCCCAGAGAGCACCACAAAACCAATACTCACCTAGAGCCATATCACAGAAAACTCACACTCCATGAATATACGATGTCCGTGAGGAGTATAAAATATTCTTTGAGCATAAAATCAGGTACAGGGCTGAGCATCCAGAGCTTCCATCAGTACCTTTGGAAAATGGGATCTTTCCAGACTCCTTTGGGAAGTGAAGGTGCAAGCTTAGGAGATCTCTGTTTGTGTAATTCAGAGAAGAGCCCACACTTTGGGAAATCAGTTCCAACAAATGGGTAATCTGGGGACTTAAACTGAAGCTGGTGGTTGTGCTGTGGTTCCTTTGTGACAGCGCAAGCCACATCTCCCCGCTTCCTCTGCTGCTTGGCTTGCAGAGTCATTGCAATGCAATGCAAAAGATCTCCATTTTCTTGAGATCAGCTAATATTTTTTTAATCAACTGCAGAAGCCACCTGAAAACACAAAAACTGGTCCCTCTGTAGACACTTTCTTCAAGTTAGACAAGTTTCATTTTGCATGATGGCTTAAACAAATGCTCAAGAGTGGTACCAGTGTGAAATAAATGCTAAGCAGGATTCCGCACTATCTCATTGCCCGAAGAGTTTGGCTCTACCTTAGCCTTGTTTTAACATGGCCATGGTACAGATACGTTACTGCTGGACAGTATGGACATGAGAGAAAAGGTAGAGACCTTCTAATGGCCCAAACCAGAATTGCTATTGAAATAGTCCATGCCATTTCAGTGTTATGCTATACCCAACACAAGGTTGGTTCATTGACTGTCGTCACCTGAGAAGGAAATCCATCACACGTTTTTGGTCAGGTGCATGAGGCGAAAGTGCGTGATAATGCATAAAAGAAAGCACCTTATCAGGAAGCCGAAAGCAGTTTATCCTGATCTCAGAGCTCCTGCACTCAACGGGGAAGCAGGAAACTGTACGTTTACTACCCCCATGTAAAGAATTTGAGAGCACAATGCAACCACCAAACGCCTCCTGAACCAAGACAGAAACTGCCCCCTAACCGCAGGGCTCATCACATTCCCAACTTTGCATCCTCTTCTTTTGTTAAAGAAAGAAGAAGTGTCAGCTCTTCAGAATGAAGGCATTGGGATAATGCTCCCATCTCAGACTGCGATAACTCACAAAAAAAAAAGCCTAAAGAAACAGTTAAAGGAATTTTGGCATACCTGAAGTCACAGTCAGGAGCAAGAAGATTTGAATTTTGTGATTTAGAGAATCTGACAGGAAGGCCATTAGGTCTTCTGTATTACTCAAGTTTCAGATCCCAAACATCTCAAATCTGTATTGAGCTTCCTGCCTGACAGCACAGGTCTGGATGAAGTGCCACTTGCTGGTGAAATTTCTGTTGCATTCTCTTTGTTCGAAGTTATTAGCACGAATGAACAGCAATCCGTAGGGCTACTCAGACAGACTGCTGATATCTTTGCTTTCCGTAGCAATTTCTTCAGACTCTGAAAGAAACGCTGTACTTGATCCCCTCTGCTCAAGACTTCTGGCTAAGAATTGTTCCTCCACATTACGTGGGATATTTTCTTCCTATTAAGCCTCTGTTTCACCTACCCCAAAATATTACTGGGCTTTTCTAACTGGGATCTGCAAAACTTCTTCCCAAACAGGCTCTTTGGATTCTCTCCTCCTGTTTAACTGCTTAGCTCCTACAGTCTTTGTATTTATTTTCCTGGAGGTAAGTTTGATGTAATCTTTGCTGAGTTTTCGTGGCTTTTCGGAAAATGGCACTGAATGCCTTGAGACACCCAGAAACACCCTTGTAAGCTCACACCATTGCAGAGTCCATCTCTTAAAAATAAGTGGGACTCAGTAAAATTTAAGTCTGTAAAAGCTTGCTGTCCTGAGCTGGAATTTTGCCTAAATGAGGGACTTGGTGCGATTTAGTAAATGGTCCTCGACGACACCAAAGTCAGCCTGGAAAATGCCTCTCCATTTCTGAATCTGTAATTGCACATCCCTAACAAACCCACCACCACCTCGCCACACGAGAAGTACGCAGCGGACCAGATGATGCTTAGCAATCATATCCCCTGCTTAACCACAGGGAAGGAGAAAGACGACAGAGTAAGAGGGAGGTAAAGGACCCAGACACCCATGTTCTTCATCTAAAGCACTTCGTTTCCCAGGGCAGAAAACCTTCCACATCTGTAATGCTGCAGAAAAGAAAGCAACCAAGACGGTGTCGAGCTGCAAGGGGAATAGTGTGTAAATCAGGGGCAATGAGAGGTTTTGCTTTGCAAAGGAACAGCTACAGTTCACCTAGAGAACTGTAGATGTGATCTGCGACCTTGTCTCCGATACTCTGCAATTACCCTGGAGGGACAGAGCTTTGGAGAATGACACAAAGCATTCGGAAATTCCTGGGTATTGGCATGGGGGAGAGTAAAGGAAATGGGAGTTTATTTTCACTGCAAGAGACAGTTGGGAGGCAGTGATCTAATTGCCACCTTTGGCAATTATGAAGAGGCTTGAAATTCCTCCTAGCAAACCGCTGCACACTGGGAAAATATTGCAAGGTAGAAGCGTGTGATGTGAACACTGGTGTCGCTTTCAGTGGAAGGGTAATAAACATATGGACCGTATTACCAAGGAGATCTAAGCACAGCAAAAAAAAAAAAAAAAAAAGGCATGAATGAGATCAAGAGGGAACAGGTGAAAAAACCCAACCATGCTGGGACACCAGCAGTTCTCCTTTCTCCAGGGACGGGCTGCACAGCCTTCCATAAATGTTTTGCTCAGCCTTTCAAAGGCATTTCAGAGCTTTCCTGCCAGCTTGAATTTTAAGCATGATTTGCAACGGTGCTTCCCCCATCCGCATGTAAGGGAAGAAAAACTCTCGCCAGTGGATTTTGCATCTAGTGCCAGATGAAAAGAGTGCCTTTTGCAGGCTGAGGCTGGAGCTGCCCTGAAGAAGATCTGAAGACCACGTTAGATCCTGCTGACTCCGACTTAGCATTGAAAATTTGGCTCGAGAGATGAAAGGGTAGCCACCTCTTTAGATGTTTGCCTCACAGAGGAAAGCACCATCCAACACAACACGCAGGATTACAGAAAGCTCTCTGGGGAACCAAGCAATCAAGAAGAGCTTATTCTGCATCAGGACACCTGGGAACTTGGAAAGCAGAGGACAGACGAAGAGAAAAGTAGCTGGTGAAGAAACATCTCCCCGGGAGCCTGGATCAACAGTGGAGTCTGGCATGGAGCTCCTGGGACCCTCCACTATGCAACTTAACTCAAGCAGGATCCCCTGGGAGAAGAAGAGCTGGGACCAGTATCATGGGACGCGTGTGGAATGCATCTCTCCAACGGCACCAGCGCCTGCTGGGCGGGACCGAGCCCCACGCTGCTGCCGGCTGGCTCGCCTCCAGAAACCAGTTGGCCAATTCAGAGCCTGCTAACAGCCTGCTGACATGGGAATAAGAAACTAATGAGGCCTTAACTCCTGTATAACTACAGGCCGGGGTTTGGCTCAGAGCATAGCTTGGAGCCCGGCCAGGCTACGTGGGAAATCACCTCCCGCGTTTGGAGGAGGAGGAGGGTGGTAGCGATTGCACGGCACGGCGAGACTACTCCATTTAACGGCCGAGAAGTCCTCATCGCCAGCTTCAGGCATCGGGGCATCAGCGTCACCCCCTTGAGCATCTCTTTACTGTGCCTGCATTAAAACGGCAAGCCCAGTAGTGACGTTTCATATGTTTTCTCTGCGTTTCTCTCCCTTTTTGTCAATTTACAGCATGGCAGTGAAGTAACAGCAATTTTTGTTTTGAAAGAGGCAAAGGAAAAGCAGTTACTATAGAGAGACCAGCAAAGTCCCACTTTGGCACAGAAAGCAAAGCAAAAGGCCTGATTTTGCCCATGAAGCAGCTCTCGGCTTGTTCTGCTGAGTGCAAGGAAAGAGCTGGTGCGATGCAACTGTAATCGGCTGTATCCTTACCATCAATCACATTTTAATGAGAGTAAATTGAAATTCCAGGCACACATTAATAATGAATGGATGAATTAGCTCTGAGGAACCATCTGATGATGCTTTCACTGGGCTGTGATCTCTACAGGCTAACATCACATTAGGTTACTTTCTGGACACGTATAGGGAAAACTTTGAACAGAAACATTTGCACCAAGGCCCAAATGTGCAGAGAGACTTACGTGCCTGCATTTCAGTTGAGCTGGAATTTCGGAAGTCACAAAACACGGCAACCCACAAAAACCACACCTACTTGCCCAGGCATCTGAGCATTCACAGGCACAAGCGTCGTTGCCATAAATGTTGCCTCAATGCCTCAATTTTCGCCAGCAAGTTTCACCAGAGACATGTTGCCCCTTAGATCACGCTGCTCGGATTGTAGATATTAGCATTTGCAATAGCATCCCAAAACTGGGCTTTCTTTTGCCTAAAATCTCAGAAAGGCCTGTTATGGCCAAGGTGGGTAGAGAAGTCCCAACCCAGCTGAAGCAAAGATGCACTGTCACCTTTGCAAGATAGACAGATCTCTATAGTGTTCACTTGGGTAGCAAGAGAGCTTAATTTTCAAAGACAGCAATGCAGGGGATCTAACGTCTCCTTTCTGTTGTGAATGACGCCAGGCTCCAGGCAGTCAGAGCAGAAATCAAGAGTTTGTTGTCAGGACAAGCATCAGAAATCCCCGAAAACCCATCAGCTGCATTCCCTCTAAGTGCGACCCACCACTAACATGACTTAAAATCCCGTTTTAACAAACCTTGGCTTCTCACTCTGGAGACTCCCAGCTCATTTCCCACCATGGCAGCCAAAATAGTGGCTGCTATAGCTGATAAAATCAGTTTGGCTGGATCTGCAAGTATCACAGCATAGGATGTTTCCTCCATTTGGCCAGGGAATGCTTGTCCATGTGAGGATTTTAGAAACATCTTCCTTTGCAAAGCTCAGGACGCATCTCCTGTTTGATTTAAGCGCTGGGATTTTCCAGTGCAAAGTTATTAAAGGGGTCTGTTATGCAGCAAAAAAGATTACTTAAAATCTTGCAGACCGGTGCCTTTGGTGGACTTTGCTCACACTTTAGTTCCTTAAGAGCTGGTTGGCCAAGGCAACCAAAAAACATCTGCTACATCCAGGTGGTTTACTTGAATTCACCACTCCCTTCTCCCCAAGCCTGTTGGCCACGTATCCCTGTAAACAGAGAAAAACGAGTGTCATTGGGGGCTGGGGCAGGAGTCGGCTCTGATCTTTCTCGCACCAGTGTTGCACCTCCGTCTCCACCAGCCCCCAGGCACCACCGCAGCGCAGCTCCTCTCCGACACGAGGCCTCGCTCCACGCAGGAGACATCCCCACCCTGCAGATGTATTTCTGATCATACAAGCCTCCAAACCCACACATCTACCCCTCAGAGCAGCTCCAAAACCAGAGGCGTGTAACACGCAATTTCTTACACCATGCTGCCGACTCTCTTCAACACCCTCTAACTTTAGGGGTAAAACCTGCCTTATGCTGAACGGGCCGATCGCTTCTGGTTCAGACACGCCGGTCAGAAACAGCTCTCTCCTCTGACTCAGCACAGCTGGAACAAGAAGAGACCAGACTGCTTCTCCATCTTACTCTCCCTTGGTCATAAGCCTGCCTTTTGGGTCCTTCCACCCCCATCCTAATATCCTCAATTCCTTCCTCCCCACCAGCTTTTTTTATTTTTTTCCCCAGCAGCCTGTCGACGTGCCTCTTGAACTTATTTATAGTCTTATTTATAGCATGGCTTCAGCCACCTCACTTGTTAACCTATTCCATATGTTTATTCCCCTTTGTGTGAAACAGGGCTGCGTGAGCTCTCCTTTATCCCTGGGGCCTTTTATTTTCAGACAGTGGCCCCGGCTGCCCTGCCCCTCACATGAGACCTGCTTTTTGCTCCAGCAAACAAAAGAGCAGCTCAGAAATGGTCCAGGGTGATGAGAGAGATGTGCCAGCTCTGTGCCAGCCCTAACAAAGACGGATACCCAGCAGAAAGCTGGTACAAGGCGCATAGCAGGTTTTGCTCCTAAGAGCATCCCGACGGGATGAAAGCAGACCAGGTTCACCTGTATCCAGAGGGACACGGACACTGGGAAGCCGATCTCACTGGGGATTTATCCTCAGCTTTTTCTTCACTGAGTCCACAGCACTGTTTGCAAACTCTGTTCTTAACTTTTCCCATCCTCTGTTGGCTCATCCCTGGGGCTGCTCTGATCCAACCTCCTAAGCCACTTCAGAGCCACCACTATTTCTGGTGTCCCACAGCTGACCAGTGCCCCCAGTATACTTTCTCCCACCCCAAATCTCAAGGATCAGCTTCCCAAAAGCAGCCAGGTTTGAGTGGCATTTCCTACAGCTGCAAGTGCCTGAACTTCCAGGTCCATCCAAGGTGAAAGATGAGCAACCTCCAGGCACCACCGCCCAAATGACCGGCAGCAATTCATGTAACAAGTCAGGCCATTATTTTAAGGAAGAAATTTTTTACGATGAGGGTGGTGAAACACGGGTCGCCCAGAGAGGTGGTAGATGCCCCATCCCTGGAAACATTCAAGGTCAGGTTGGACAGGGCTCTGAGCAACCTGATCTAGTTGAAGATGTCCCTGTGCATTGCAGGGGGGGTGGACTAGATGACCTTTAAAGGTCCCTTCCAACCTAAACCATTCTATGATTCTATGATTTTCCCAGCTCCCTGATTAGCTTAACTTGTCAAAGGAGATGGTTGCTAAACCTCTCACATTTCTCCTTCATGGCTGGGGGGTTGCTGGCTGTGTGGCAGGGTTAATTTGCACCCAGGGTCCCATTAAAAGGCCACCGTGGAGGCACATCTGCCCTTCCCACCTTGTCTGCAAGCCCAGCTGCAGCCAGGCAGAGCTCTGCTCTGCGGAGTGGCCCCCCATGTGCCATAAATATGTGAAATAAGGGCTTTCCTGGGGGACCGTCATTGATTGCAGACAACACTGCAAGCCCAAGGTGCAACATCAGAGACACAACAGGTCCGTGTTCAGCATCGGGGCAGCTTTAGAGGCAAGCAAGCTAATACAGCACTGGATCTCTCCTTATTGATTTCTGCTCTTCATGCTCAGTTCTGTCCTCTCCCTGGCTAGCAGCAATAACTTATCCTGGAAAACCCCAGGCAGAGCCTGCCAGCACCTGCTTTCCTTCTCGGCAGCTTTTTCCAGCCCTGTGCATGGGGCACTTTGGTTTTCCTCCTCCTGACTTGCAAGGAACACGTTGGTGGGACTTTTCCTAGCACCTCCTTGGCGTTTGCATTCCTCGTGCCCTAAAGCCGCTCTGTTGTAAACTCCAGCATCTCGCAGCCGGCCTCTCCTCCCCGAACTGCTCCAGCAGCTGCTCTCTCTTTTTTTGTCATGCCGGCTTTTGTTCCCTTCAATGCACAACCGTGAAACACCCTGCGCTTTTCCAGCCTCATAGCATCCCTTCCCCATCGATTTCAGAGGCCTTCAGAGCAGGCTGTGAGCAATCCCCTGTTTCTCTTCTCTCATTTTCTAAAGAGAAAGGTTTTCCATAGTGAACTCCATAATCGTGGTGTTTCTTACGCAAAGTGAACCAACAAACAACTTCCCCCCCGCCCCCCCCCCCCCCCCCCAAATAAATGATAAAAGTCATTTTTGCCCACCAGAAAGCATCAAAACAGGCACATGTTCCCTCTGCTTTCTTCTTCACCCCTTTTTCAGGTCAGCTTTAGACAGGAAAAAACCTCAGGCTGACAGTGATATCTCTAAGGCAATTCAGGAGTCTCCCCTGGGAAGCAGCAGGAGTCTCATTATTTTATATTCTCCCAGACAGAATACTAAGTTTGGGGAAAAGCCTGCCCTGGCCTTAGTAATAAGAAAGGAAACTTCCCAAATTGCTCTCTGGAGCCCTCGGATTCCTGTTTCATTACCTCAGCGTGAGCAGTCCCAGGCGTCTTTTTTTAATACCTGTTGATCAACAGGGGCAAGGCTCTGCACGTCTCTGGCCAAAAGGCTCGTTCAATATTATGAGCAAGTCTTAATATGAGCACGGAGAAGGGAAAATACACACTCTGCAAATTCACTTCACCTTTTCTGTTGTAAAACATGCTGGATTTTAATGATTTCTATTTACCAGCACCTCAGATTAGCTTTAAAGCATTTAGCAGTAATTTATTTTCCTTTTTTTTTCCACTGTGAAACAGCAAAAAAACCCACAACCCTGCAGACTTTAAGTCAGAAAGTAGACAAGATTGCAAGGTCTCATTTTTCTGGAAAACCACTGTGCCGGCAAGGCTAGAAAGAGATCGTTCAGATACAAAGAGAGGAAAAAAAAATCAGATCCAAATATATCTGCAGATAAATATTTTACGCTTTTTCTGAATCGCTGGGTGGGATCAGCTGAGCTCCCGAGAGCCCTGCGCTGTGCGAGGCTGCCATCTCCTGGGGTGGGCAGCCCCAATGCCAGGGCATTCACCAGGAATTGGGTTGGATTTGATATTTTAACCCCAGAAATAATCGCCTCACAGGGAAGGTGAACTGATGCCTCCATCTCCAGCTTTTACGGAAAGTGGAGAGGTTTTCTAAGAAGTGGGTTCAGAGTTTAAACGTGCAGGTGGGGAGCAGAGAGGGTGGACGTGCCTGTTAGGACTTGAAGAAGCGATGCGGGGAACTGGGGTACGCTGCATTTCATCGGGAAAGCTATACGTTTCCCCATTTATTGCAGCTGCTTCTCTTATTGCAACGGCATTTCTCCCCCTTACGGCTCCAGCAGCCCATTTGCAGTGACGTCTGCTTTGTCCCTTCCACCAGAGTCTCCTGATGGCACTGCAGAGGTGGATATTGAGAGTACGGCAGATTTTGCTGGGTGAGCAATGGTCTATGGGAGGGAAGGGATGAGAGGTGATGCCCCCTTACCTGCCATGAATACGTAGCTCGTGGTGTCCTCTGGGCGCCTTGGTTCCATCTACGTGGGTCAGAACATCTCTGTGCTGTAGGAGGAGGTTGGCTGCAGCCATTGCTCGCAGGGATGGGACCAGTCAGGGGACTCTTGCCATGGTCTTGTGCAATGGGCAAGCTTTGGGTCTGGGGATGGTGGCATTACCCTTGGCAGGGGGCAAGCTGGATGCTGATCTGTTTTAGGAGCATAAAGGCATCGGTTTAGTGCAGAAGCAGAGCCCCCCTGCTCTGCACATGGACAAATATTGAAGGGTGAAGAACTTCCCTTCACCTTGGGAGTGGAGAATACTCAAGTTCAATACCAGAAGAGGAACATTTGGTCAACTAGGCCCCCCTCGGTATGTCCCAGGCACATCACCTTCCCACACATTGCCTATATTAAATGGGATGACTTTAATTAGAGCAGCGCATTAGTCCTAGAGTGTGCTACAGATGGAGGACAGGCTAGATGAAGGTGCTGAAAGCCTGTGTTAGGAGGTCAAAAGCAACCAGATCCCTTGCTACAAAGGACAGAAAAGCCCATAGGCCCCAAAGGTCCTAAAAAAGTGGGGAAATGCCTGACTTGCTCACTTGTAGGCTGTTAGCTGCTGCCGGTCTCTCTTGCACAGCCACAACCTGAACGGGATGCTGCAAGGAGTCAACCTGGAAGCAGTAGCATGAAATGCCCCCCCACATCCTGCAAATAAGTTTCTGCCTCCTTCCAAGGAGTTTTACTTACCAGGAGCAGACCCCCATAATCACTCTGAGACTGCTAGCAGCTCTTTGGGTTTCAGAGAGAAGAATTAAAAACAAATTAGAGGTAATGAGGTCTTAAATTGCTTCTGAATCTACTGTGTGGCTGAGAGTTTTGGTGGATTTGGATAATCAAATCAAGCAGGGCCCAGGGCATGCAGAAGGCTGATATGGAGTTTAAGAATACTTTCAAGCTTCCCATTGAATATTGAATGTGATGCAACTGCCCTTTCTCATTGAAAACAGTAGTAAGAAACTCACTCAAAGCCATAGACAAGAACCAGACTCAGCCTGAAGAAATGCTGTTTCCCCGTGTAAACTGTGCCAGTGCAGCATTAATTGACTTCTGTTATTAGTTACTACTTCTATTCTTCTAGAATAGTTATATATAGTTATTCTTCTATTCTTAGTTACTCCAGACCTAAACGGTTGCAGAGGATCTCGAGAGAGAGAGACAAGGCGATGGGAACTAAGGGGCTCTTCAGTTCTCTCCATCCTTTTCTGCATAGTAGTGCTACGTGGGTTGTCAAGGCTTACGAGAATGAGTTATAGGACTGGGGACAGATTTTCAGACGCGGGAGATGTGCTACACATTCTCATGCCACAGATGGGGCGCCGAGGGACAGGGCTGTGTTTGGCGGTGCGGATGCATGTCAGCATGGACACCCCGCACCAAAACCACACAAGTTCAGTTCTGAATGTCAAAGGACGAGGTGGTGGGGCACGTCTTGCTTGTTAGCAGATGGCTAAAGCTTATCTGTATAAATTCATTTACTAATCAAAATCAACAGTTTATGTGTTTTGGAAGGTGAAAACAGCAGAAATCAGTATTTAGAAGTGGGACAGGATGAACCCTAAGCCACTTAGCACAAACTTGTTTGCAATGCACTACTAATCCCCTCCTATCCTGTCTTCATTAACCTCGTGTACACTGTACCTGTGCAACTGATAACACGGCAGTGTTTGGGAAGCAGATTTCAGACAGCCCCCCCCCGCCTTCCCCACTGAGGGAGCCCATCCAACAACGTTTTAAAGCAGGTTTTGTATCTCATTGGAAGGGGGTTTTTTTTGCCCTAAACTTTTAAGGAAATAAAGCAAGCCACCCCCCTGGGAAACATGGCAGTCTTTGCCAACATCTCCAGCGGTCACCTCTGTGCAGCAGCCGGAAGGTCCTGCTCTCAGCCGAGCCCTGTCCTCGTGCACGGCGGTCACCCTCATCAGCTTTCCCAGGTCATCCCTGATGGTAGCTCCAGCTGGACACTTCCATGAGTGGGTTTACCCTCCTGAAAAAGGTCTCACGAGCAGAGGAGCCGGGACAGGGCTGGGAGCAGGGAGGGGATGCCTCATGCCTTCACACTTCCTAGAGAGGTGCCCCAAGCCTGCCAGTGTTTAAGAGGCATTTGGGCAATGCCCTTAATAACACGCTTTAACTTGGTCAGCCCTGAAGTGGTCAGGCAGTTGGACTAGATGATCGTTGTAGGTCCCTTCCAGCTGAAATAGTCTAGTCTAGTCTATTCTATGTCACTCTACAGCACCCAAGGATGCCTGGAGAATACAGCTCCAAGGCTGTGCCCATAAATGCCTTTTGAAGCCCAAGGCCTTGAACCTAAACTTGCCACACACCCATGCAGCTCAGACATACAGTCTCTTACACGAAAAGGAGGGCTGCAGCATCCCTTCACAATCTCTCCAGTCTCTCTCTTTCATTAACAAAAACGACCGCAGTTTTCAGGCTTTCTTTTAACACGTAACCAGTAACAGCCATAAAATCATGTTTCGTCCTTTGCATGGGAAACAACCTGGGGAAACCCCACCACACTCAAGCCCCTCCAACCCGCCTTTTCAAGCATTCAGAACTGATTTAAAACACCTTGTTACAACAAAGAGGAGCAACACGATTTGGTCATCGGACTACTTGTCTCCTAGGGACACCTCGAAGCTCTGTTGGGCCAAACACCACACCAGACCTTGCTCCAGACAGGTGTGACTCAACTTCTGCTGCAGCCCACGAGGTTCAGGTTGCCATCCCAAGGAAAATGCATGTAAGGCTGCCTTAGCAACGCCAGAGCAAAGAAAAGCAGATTACCTCCAGGACTTAATCTTCCTACTTCCTATTTTCCTCTTTTAAAACTAATCCTCCCACTCACTGGAACCAGGGCACCAGGGCTTTATGCTCCCCGCAGTCTGGGCAAGGATTTTGTGCATCCAGTCCTCTAGCAGAAGTATGGCACTTTCCCTATGTGGGCCAGGATTAATATAAAGCGGTTAACTTAACTAGCAACATATGTCTGCATCTTTTTTCCCACTGCCATTTAATCTCTCTTATCCACTGACCATGCAAGTCTCCCGTAATCACTGCAGAGTAATTATGTGATTATTCCAGCCCTCTAAATTACAGCTGCAGCTTGGACCCTAGCAATTGCAGGTGACACAGCAAGGCTGACTTTCTCAACTGTTAGTTAATTACAATTAGACAGAAGAAAAAAAAAAAAAAAAACCCACACCACAAACCACACAATAATAATCATTAAAAAACCTGCCAGAAAATGAGACTTCTGCTGAGAATTTTCACCCCAATCTTTCTCATCACAAGGACGATTAGAGTGGGAGCCATTAATAAGATGGCAATTTATGTTAATTTATCAGCACCTAAGCCCAAGAGACTTAATAAAACTAGCTAAAAGGAAATTTATGATAAACAAAGGCAATTATGTTGTTGTTGTTATTACAGTGGCCTTTCAAATCCTGTTGTGCTGGGTATTATTGCCTAACCAGCCTGGGCAAGGAGGAGGAGGATGGGGAGTGCAGCAGGAGGTCTCGCAGAAAGCTGAGGACAACGTCAGATGGAGTCTGCAGGTCCTCATCAGACCCCCTCCTGCAACGCCTGCACACCCAGCAAACCACAAGATTTAAAAAATAATGAAATCAGTAGAAACAAGGCTTTTACAAGGGAGGGGATGAATTGTAACAAGACCAATTTGCAGTCCCTCTCCTTGCCTTTCTGACCCCTTCCTGAGTGTGGCTTTCCTCCAGTGTCAGGGTCTCTCCGATGCCATTGAGCTGGGGCTGAGATCTCCCCTTGAGGTAGGGAGGGGAACAAAGATCTCAGGACAACAGGAGGTACAGAGGAGAGCAACCCCCAAAAGTCACAGGCCCTTTTTTTTTTTTTTTTTTGCCTTTTTTCATAGCATTTGGAATTTCTGATGAGAATTCCCAAAGTGTAAGTGGCTTCACAACTGGTGAAAAAATAGTAAAATGTTAGCCATCTGCAGGATTTGTTGGGGTTTTTCTATTGTTTCACTGATTGTGGCTTGAGTGAGAAACATCCATGAACGTTCTTTCTGAATCTGGCGAGTTTCAGCCAACTCTATGGCAGGCTGAAGTGCCCCAAACTTCCCCTCCCCTGCACGCTGACATCCCCAGCCTGGGAAGAGGAGCAGGGCAGGAAGATGGAAAGGGCATGAATGAAAACGAAAGGGGAGGGAAGATATCTTCCCCAAGGAGCATGTTAGGAGGCTACAGGTGAGCTCCATCAGAAGTGGAGAGGATGCGATTTTAATCCCACGATGATCTAAAATCCACTGAAATCAGCAGAGAAACCCCCGAGGACCCCAGATGAGGTCTTGACTCTGATGCAGAACCACACACTCCTCTGCCTGGGTTGAGCTGGGCACACAACGGGTCAGATCCTCCATGGATGTAAATCCTCATCACCTGCATGATTTGATCCAGCACTTCTGTCTGGTCTCTCCATTCTTCCTTTCCACTCAAACTCATCGCCCTGTGCTGCAGTATGACTGAACGCAGGTCCTCCATCTCACTTAAATTTATCTACCGAGCACATCGCGCTGTCCAGTCGCTCCTGGGTTCTTTAAGGGCTCACAAAGGGACAATGAACTGGAAGCGTGGCCCAATCTGTAACTGTAATTGATGGCATCAGCAAATTCAGAGCCATGTTTGGGACTAAAATACTGTAAGAGGCCATTTTAAGAAAGAAATAGTGTTGGGTCAAATGCTTTATGGTGGTAACGAGCAGAGCCCTGCAGAATAACAAACATGTCTGTATGTACAAATACCCATGGGTCGCTTAGATTTTCCCCACAGTGACTCAAAGAGACAATGTTATGGTTTTGCAATGTGACATCACAGGGCGATAAAAATAAAAGGAAAGGGAGAAGAAAAAATCTGGTGATGAATTGCAAAATAAACTGGCTTTCCAGCAACCCAATAAAAGGAGAAGAATATCCTCCATTTCCAGAGGGAAGATGGAGAACGGCAAAGATGCGCTTTACAACCCATTCTGCTGGTAGAGACCAGGGGTCTGCTGACATTAATTTTACGCATTCCCTTCTCTTCCCTCAAAAGAAAATCGAGCAAACCACTGTGATTTAAGAAATGATAGCCTGACAGACTTTCACTGCAGGCAACCTTCATCAAACATTAGCCTCCTGGCTGCACTGCAGAGCAGTCAGTTTTCAGTCTGTTTTAGAAGATCCTTATTTTATCCCTTGCTGTTTATGATCAGAATATTTCATCTATTTTCACAAAAGCCTTCTGCCAAACTCCCTATTCAAGTGAAAATAGCAGGAGTTTCCCAGTCATATTTGGGGAAATATCATTAAAGTTCAGAAGGACTTTGCTATTGGCATCATGTTTTAAAAAGAGATTAGAATTGATTTTGCTAAACCACACTTCAAAAATATAAAAGAGGAAAAGCTTCAGCTATTCTTCTAATCTGGCTTTGTTTGCTCTGTACTAATTTGTAAAGTGTTTATGTTTGAACTCATGTTCAGGACAAGTAACCACAGCAGTTAATAATTTCATGTATATACCACATTTGGGCTATAGAGTTCGAGGGCCTGAGGAAATGGAGGAACATCAAAGTTATCCAACCAGCCAAAGATAACATGACTCACTGGTGCAAACGGGAATGAAAGGCAAGTCTTCCGGTTTGCCAAGGCTCCTGTGAGCTATTGGCAGTGTCTCCACAGGAGGCTACAGCCAAAGGAGAGTGCTACGTATTCTCAAGATGACCAAGTGGTTCAGAAATGCTCCTGGCCTTATAATAGGATGAGAAGGGAGCACAAAAACACCAAACACCTCTAATGCATTACCTACACCAGGCAATTAAACATTCCCAGGACAGTCGCCAAGCTCTGCTTGTATTTACAGTCTGGGAGGATGCCGTGTCCCTCTTACCGCTGTGATGCAGCGGTGGTAGTATTCATCCAAGCTGTGGGTAACCCAGCTCCTGCTCTGCCTCAGTCCAAATCTGGGTACCTAGATGGCTTTTCTAGACACCGTTTTTTTGGATGTTTTGTAGCTGGAGCTAATCTCACTTCTCCTGATTTCACCTGGTGAAGAATGACTGCATCAGCTGAAACACAGAAATCCAGGAGCTGTCAAGAATCCAGAATCACCTCAAGAAGGATGAGCTGGTTGTGGTCTCTGCTGTAAAGACAACACTACGCAAAAGAGAAATGTTTGCTGAAGCAGAGCCCAGGCTCTGGGCTCCTTCTCTTGCCGGGACCTCCCTTGGTGCAGGGATACAGACTGATCCACATTTTTGCTCAGGCCAGATGACACGATGCCCCCATGTCTCATGGGACAACCTCAGTGAGAGGTGCCGAGACCACTAACCCTGGGACAATGGATGATGATAGCCATGAATCCAAATGCAAAACCATTGGAAGAAGAACCAAATGTGAGTCTCTGTCTTTTTGGAGAGGTGCCCCAACCATCGCATGGTGGAGGTAGGGATCCTCTATTCCTCCAGCCCTGCTCACTGCGGAGCAAAACAGCACAAGCTGTTTCACGTTTCATTGTTTCATGCACAAGCTGTATGTTGCTCATACAAGGTCCACATCATCACTCAAGCTAAGCTCACACTCACTACCCCTAATACTGGGGAGCTTTAGGCCAGGGACAGATTTGGGGTGTTAGGGGAGGTTAAGTAGCAAAAAATAAGTTTGTGAAGAACATGGCCACCTGCAGAAAGAGAAGCAACCAAGCAGGACAGGAGGAGGATCTCCATTTTGCATCCAGTTGCCTTCAGGGCAGTAATGCCCTTCAGTGAATGTAGCCTGTGGTATTTTAAGCACCTCCAGAAAATGACGCCTCCACCTAAGTGACTTGTTTAATCAGGCCCAAGCACTGCAGCCCTTGTCCTAAGGGCAGGGCCAAGGATGCTGCTAGGGGCTCCATTATCTTTTTGTGCTCAGTTCACACCGTTCTGTTTAAAAGATTAATGAAACATATATTCTCAATCAAGAAGCTATTTCAGAAGCTCTTACTTCCAATCAGTTGTACAGTTCAGTTAGTAGCATCACCTGCCCTTATTTTGCTGGGGAGTTTTAGCAAAATGGTTTGTGGATATTTATTTCCCAGAGTAGCATTTACACATTGATGGACTGAATATTGCTGGTGCTAAAGACGGGTAATTAATGCATATCTAATGGCGCATGGAGTGTGCTAAACTGCCCAACAGTAATTTGGGGTAGGAAGGTGCATAGATGAGGATACCTGGGCTTCTTCCTTGAGTGATGCGTGTGTTTTTGCAGCCAAAGAGCACATGCCCGTTGCCAAGAGGTGAATAACAAGGAGGTGAATAACATCTGAGCATCTTACCACCTACGGCTGTAGACAAGTGAAGATCCATGGATGGTGGATCTCAGACAGGCTGAGCTCACCCAGCTGAGCTGAAGAGGACTACTCCCACTTAACAAGATAATACCCTATTTCAAGAATTCATAATTTGTGTCTTGTGGGTCTCATCTTGTCCATACCAGTGCTCATTTCCCCATGTTATGTCTGGCTCCAGCACAAATCCTTGGGAAATCTTCTTGTCACCACTTCTTGTCACTTCTTGTCACTTCTTGACGCAGCTCAGCATCAAGCCATGGCAGCAAGATGTGCAAGGGGACACCACCAGAGCAGCATATTTCTGTCCTTTGATTGTAAAGGTAAGCTAAAACAACCAGCAACACTTCTACTCTAGACACCCAAAGTTGGGTTACATGACTTGCAGCCAGAAGACAGGAAGCCAGAGGCCATGTCCTGCTCTGTCACCAGCCTGGGATGCTCAAAGGGAAAGTTTTGGGCCACGGTTTTGATGGAGGAAGAACCGAGGCACTGACTAAGGGTCCCATCAGGAAGGCAGCCCGATGCCGAACTTGCAGCAGAAAAGTCAAGTTATAGTTCAAACATTTACCTGACTTGAGAAGCCTCCCAGCTGCTTTTTGGGCATCTCTGGCCAGTATCACCTTGTTTCTTGTTCTGGAAATAGTCAATATCCTCATAACACAACTCCCTCTTTTTCAGCAGCAAATTAGCTCACATTGCAATTTGTATTACAGCACTTAGGAAAAAAAACACATTCAGCTCCACTTTAACTGTTTTAACAGCACTCAGTAAGTCTCTCCGGAGCTCCCAGAAGCACTGTGTGTGCTGGCTGCTCTTCTAAGAGGCCCATCCATCTCCGTCCCTCTGCTCATTCCTTTACAGCTCTGCAACATTCTCATTTTTTTCTTTACTTTTAGGGCTATTTCTGCAGGTTTCATAACCCTATTCCTCTTACTCAGAATAGCTTGCAAGTGCACTCTGATTCTTCCACAAATCTTCCTCAGGAGTTTGTATCTCCCTAATCCTCTGCAACCAGCTGAGCCTCTGCAGTACCAACATGTACCCCAACTGCAGGGTCTTGAACCCCTGGGTTCTTCTCACCAGATTTTGTGGTCCACAGTGCAGACATCTACCTTTGCAGATGTCCTCCACTAGGTTTTCTGCATGGTTTTGGACAGAGAGGAACTCAAATCCATGAGCAACTACAAATTGTTTGAAGTCTTGTCCACTGACCCAGCAGGCTGTTACCACTTGCAATTTATTGCTGGGATCCTATGTCTGGCAAATATCAGACTAACATGAGTGATGATGGCTTTGGTGTTAGATTTTCTATGAAAGCCATCCTAGGGCAGAGTGAATAAGCCAAAACTAAGAAATAGTCACTGTTGTATCATGCACATGTGGACCACGGCTTCAAGAAGTCCTGATTTATCAGCACAAATTCTTGTCTGCACTGCAGTTTTCAGCAAATTTCGCACATCTCAAGATTTTCTCTATGTCCACTTTGCATTTTTTGCCCTGAATAGTTCATTTTAGGCTCTTCTTTAGGCTCTTGTAGGTATACCCACTTAGCCTTCCTGTGTTTTTCAGAAGCATTGCAAAGAATACAGCACCTCTGAAGCCAATATGGTTATCTTCAGACAGTTTGCCATGAATTGCCGCAACGCTTCAGTTGGAACTGGAAATACCGGTTAGGTGTGTGATTCCCTGGTGAGCGCACAATCACAACCCTGACGGCTTCCAGTGATGTCTCACCCTCTGCTTCAGCTTCTGTAAATTTATTCCACGTTGGTTTTGAAACTGGATAATTCTTTTTGATCAGACATGCATGTATTATACTGTTCCCTGTATCACTTTCAAGTACAGCCTCATCAAATACTCTCAGGAGTATATCTATTATCAATAGTCGTTTTCTTGGTTTATTTTCTACTTCAAATCCCACAACTGCCATTGGAACTGCAACCTCTGTATTACAGGAGAGATATCAGTCAGTCCCTTTGGTGCCATGGATATAAGGTATCCAGAGTCAGGTTTTTGCCACAACCTGTGAATTAATACGTAAAATTTCTCATCTGCAGCCCCAGTACCAAACACACTTGCACAGCAACATTCCAGTCCAGTAAGTCCAAATACAGAATCACAGAGTCACAGAATCACAGAATCATATAGGTTGGAAAAGACCTTTAAGATCATCGAGTCCAACCATAAACCTAACACTGCCAAAAACCACCACTACACCATGTCCCTAAGCACCTCATCCAAACGTCCTTTAAATACCTCCAGGGATGGCGACTCAACCACTTCCCTGGGCAGCCTGTTCCAATGCTTGATAACCCTCTCGGTGAAGAAAAATTTCCTAATATCCAGTCTAAACCTCCCCTGGCACAACTTGAGGCCATTTCCTCTTGTCCTATCACTTGTTACCTGGGAGAAGAGACCGACCCCTACCTCTCTACAGCCTCCTTTCAGGTAGTTGTAGAGAGCGATGAGGTCTCCCCTCAGCCTCCTTTTCTCCAGGCTAAACAACCCCAGTTCCCTCAGCCGCTCCCCATCAGCCTTGTGCTCCAGACCCTTCACCAGCTTCATTGCCCTTCTCTGGACACGCTCCAGCACCTCAATGTCTCTCTTGTAGTGAGGGGCCCAAAACTGAACACAGCATTCGAGGTGCGGCCTCACCAGTGCCGAGTACAGGGGCACAATCACTTCCCTACTCCTGCTGGCCACGCTATTTTTGATACAGGCCATACGTAAGAATTTTTCACTGAATTCCAATGTTCACATAAGAAATGCCTTATGAGGGCAGACCAAAGGTCTAGCTGGACCATACCCTTTGTAACTCCAAACTTTTTGCACCGGCAGTGTTTTGCGGCAAGCACTTCAGCACTTCACCTCCTTGCTGTGGGAAGAAAGAAAGCCTTGTACGTGTTGGGAACCTGGCTCCTTTTCATTTCATTTTAAACAGTAAAATACTCCCATTATTCCAATGTAACGATTCTTGTGTTGGAAACTACAATTAGCTATTCCCTATTTAGCTTCTCCTTGTCACTCGTGATTTCATAGACTCCTGTCTCCTTCTCAGTTGTTCATACAGAAACCATGCCATATCTTTCATTATCCTCGCTGCTCTCCTTTCTGCCTTTTCCACTTCTAGTAAATCGGTTTTGAGACGAGGGAAGCAGAACTGCACACGGTATTTCAGAGGGTTTTGCACAACAGCACGATGATATCTTCTGGTTTGATCTGTATTGTTTTCCTAACAGCTCTTAAGATTCAATTTGCCTTTTTTTTGACAGCTCTCGTGCATTGAGGTGGTGCTTTCTCTAGAAATTTTTATTACCATTTCAGCCCTGAGCGGTGACAGTCAGCTCAGAGCCTATCACTGTATATGTACCATTAGGACGGGTTTTTCTGAGTGCATCACTTTACAGTCTCCCACTTTTACAACAATATTGTACCATGCAGGCTGGAGAGACCTCCACGAGGCACACAGGAGACACGGTACAAGAGGAGCTGCAAAAACCTCCCTGCTCTCCAGCCAACGAGATATGCAACGAGATACTGCAATATGAAAACCCTTTCCTGGTAACACCGACGTTCGGGTGGATCTGCCACCGCTGGGATCCGGGGGGAGAGGCTGGTACCCCTCAGCATTCCCATGTTTTTACTTTGAGAAATCCTGTAGTGTGAGATTATGCTCTGAAAGGTAAAGTCTTAGCAGCTGCAGAGGGAGATCTACCCATGAACATCACCGAATGTCTCCTGGTTTTTGTGTCTTGTGCAACAAGTGGCTGTAGAAATGGGGACCATGTCCTTTCTACCCTCCCACCTCCCCTGTTTGATTCTTTTGCAGCTCACTGCTGTTTGTGCTTTAGTCCTTTCTCTAACGCCCCTTTTTCTCCTTGCTATAACCTACGCTTAGCTCCTGATGCTTTCCATCACCTTGTGGCAAATCGCTGCTCAGTTTTTAGCCCATGATTGCAGCAGGAAATTTGAACAAAAATTTAAATTCCAAATAACCATTCATTTATTTTTTAAACATTCCCTTGAAATTTCAAATAAATAAATCTGAAGTGATACTTACCTTATTGAAACTGATCTTTATTAATTTCTTTTATAATAAACAATCTATCTTTTATCATTACATATCACATAAAAATTTTGATGGAGCTATTCAGTTCAATTCTTTACTTCCCAATAATGACAAATACACCCCACACATACAATAGTGCTGCATACTAAAGTGCTTGTATATGTTTTATCTTTATAAATACTGATAAAATAGGTAGGGAAATTACAAACTTGAAAATAAAAAGCATCAATATTGTTGACTTGCAAAAAAAGAAAGGTTACATCCTCTCATATTGTCATGCAAATGGAGAAGAAAATCTTCATCCTTCAGGAGGAAAGCTTGGGAAAAATGGCATCGTTATATATATTCAGTATAATTCAGTATAACAAAGCACTGTGAAGTACCAGTAGTAAAGTCTAAAATCTGTGGAAATCATTACTATTAATATTATACATTTTGATATACACTGACATCATTGCGAATCTTTATTAGTAAAAGGTAGAAGTGCAGTAGCAGTAATATCATAATAGTTACGCTAAAGATTTCCAGGTTTTATTCTGAAGGTTATATTTCACATAAAGTGTTTTTTCTGCATTTCCCCAAATATTCAAGTTTTCTACATTAGACTCCAGAAGAAAAAAAAAGGCAGGCAGAGGAGAAACTGCAGAAGTCAGGCTTTTTACAGGTTTTTTCCATCTCTACTGGCAATACAGTGCAGCGCCGGGACATCAGTCCAGTCTCCTTGGCTTGTTCAGTCCTGGCTTTCCAAGGACAATCTGACTCGTAAAAGTCTTGCTGCTTTTACACCTAGAATGCCCGTTCAGCTTTGCCCACCCTGAGTTTGCCTTGGTTTAAGCTGTAGATGACTAGCTGTGCTGTGGTGCACCCATAGGGCATATCTGTTTAGGTAACGTCAGCCATAAGGAATATGATTTCACTCATATAATTTTAACCATCAAAAAATCAGACAGGTGGTCATAATTAGCTACTTGGGCATCTCCCACAGTGAGCAGAGAAGAAACATTTAGAGGAAGGATTGGTCCAGTCTTAAATACCCACAGAGCTCTCTTCAGCCAAGCTAGATCATGAGTATCCTGCTGAACCAGTTGAAGGCATCTCACGTAGCTTCCACCAGCACAGCATAGAGATGTCATTTGAGTGCAGAAGCAAATCCAGAAGAGCCAAAGCGTGCAAGACTTCAAGACGAGCTAGGCGATGCTCTGCAATAACATCATCTGTAGTTTGGCACTGGTTTCACGCTGCCCAGCGGTGGTCTGCTGAGGGCTGAAGCATGCGCTGTGGAGAGGTCTGTGGCTGCCTTCACACAGACCGCCCAGCCACCAGGAGACAGAAGGGACTTTCTGACCCAAAATGGTGGCCAGCAGATGAGGCACTCCCTAATACTGTGCAAAAAAATACTCATATCTCCATGCAGGTTCCTTAATGCAACAAAAAGATACTTAAAGCAGTTTTACTTTTACAGTGCAGTTAATTTATTCTCTTGAGCCAACTGCGCAAGGTTTCATGGCAAGTCAGTGAATTCAAACTTATTTGAAGTAATTCCTCAGAATAATTTACCAAGTGAACCGATTTTTGACTGTATATCCTTCAGACTTCCATTATTTTTTTTTTATTAACACATCTTAAATTAAATATATAATTAATTACAGATAAAACCATGGCTCTTTGTAACTCTTGGTTTATTGCAAATTTATTTTGGTTTATTTTGTAACTAACTCTTTGGTTTATTGCAAATCAAATTAAAATGTCATACATCCTTAGACTGTTTCAAAAAAGGACTTGAAAAGTATTTCATTATCTTTATGCTTTCTTAAAACTCATTAAATAAGTATTCCCTCCACTCTCCAAGGTGTAACGTCATTACCTGATGTTCTCCTACCAAGATTAAGTGTCTTTCAGGAAGATATGCTTTAGTCAATACCAGGTTTGGGGCTCAAAAGAGGAGTAACAGGGTAGAATTCACGAGCCTGTTACACATCCAGTCACATCTAATGGTCCTTTTGGCCTTAAAATCTACAAATGTAAAATTACCCCTTCCCTTTCCCCTCCCCTCTCCAAATCAGTAGTTAAAAGATGGCAATCCACACGAGCTAAATCTTGTACTTTAATTACTAGTCTTATGTTTACATAGGAACCAAGTAGTTCAAAGTTGAACGCGCAGTAATTAAAGTATTTCCAGATGTGTTCAGTGATTCTACTCTGTTTTTACAGCCTCCAGTTGTCATATATTTTCCTTTGTCGGCTATATTATTAGACACGAAAGTTAACAATTTTATTTTAAATTGTGTTTTTTCAACAAGAAATATTCCCGGATGTCAGAGCTGGTGTGACCAGTATCTTGATAATGAAAGCTCTGATCCAGCAAAACACTTCAAGATGATCCTAACTTTCAATATTTGAATCACTCCCTATTGACTGAAATCTCTAAAAACCCAAAAAACAGAGCAGAGAATTCCACAGATAATGTGAACCACATTGTAGAATTAAAACTGGGGGGAAAAAACTTTTCCACTAAAATCTACTAAAGAAAACATTCTAATTTTCCTTTTAAAATTGTTCTCGTTTCCCCTTTTTTACCTAACAGGCTATATAATATGATTATTTATCATGCTTGTGTTTTACATGGCTAAGTAAATACCGAGGACTGTTGACTTCCAAACTTACTTTGCAGATGAAACACAAATAATGGCATTATCAGCACACAAGTGAAATGTTCTTAGCACCAGAAAAAAAAGTGCAAAGTGAAAATCTAATCTCCACCCTGCCTATGCCTGAGTGCTCCTGCCCATCCCAGCAGGAAAATTACCAATTGAGTAAGCGGCAAAGATGATAGAAGAGAGCAAGCGGCAAAGATGATAGAAGAGGTTTCTCATGCAGAGAGATGCACTGTAAGCAAGGGAGCACAGCTGTAAAATCATTAGGATGAATAAATTTGTGCACAACGCAAAAAAAAAAACCCTACAAACTCTAAAAAGCTTAGCGGCAGCTAACAACTTGACAAACCTTTTTCTTTTCCTGATTGGTTTTGATAGGCCCTAATTAAAGTCCTATCTGGCAACTTTCCGTTAAATCAGAAGAGCTTAAGAGAGTCATCTCTCATGTTTTCAGGCTTCTGAGCTGTTCCCCTCCACACACACCTACCTCCACCCACTCAGGAGATTAAATATAACAGTCCAGACAAGATGAAATGCAGTGCTCCTACAGTTTTATTTGATTTATTAAAAGGAGAGAAGTAACCAAGTGGGAGAAAAATCGGTCAAATGTTCTAGATCCTTATGAAAAGCTAAAAGCATGGCTCTTGGTTTGCAACATTTCTTTCAAATTGGTGCTGTGTGTTTTCAAGAAGACATTAAGGTACGGGAGGGGGCTGGAGTTGAGAGAGGAAGGCTGGTGACGAGTGGAGGGACAAAAGGTGACTTTTCGATTGCCAAGTGAGCATCCCCCAGCCCAGAGGCACGGCAATGCTGCCACATTCTTGGCCAAGAGACGGGACAGCAGAGCAAGGCAATTCTAGCAGCAGCCATGCCCACATCTACGAGACGAAGCTGCGGCCATCTCAGGCTGCTCCATGAAGTTGTGTAAAACACATTCCCACAAGGAACATTTTCTCCTGGGCATTAAAAAGGATGTAGGGAACCACTGAACAAGAAAAATCTATTTCCCCCCTCCTCTGCCTCTCTGGTTTCTGTGGGCCTCAGCCCCACCGTTCTGATTTGTCACCGTGTCCCTTAATTCCATTTTTCTCCATAAAAACATCCAGCTGTCTCATAAACCTCTCTTTGCTCTTTGCTTCGGTGGCCTTTTTGGTTTTATTACTCCACTTATTACCACATGCTGGTCCTCCAAGGTGTACGTCCTTTTTCTTCTAGGTGTAGACTTTGCTGTTATCAGTCCGGGAACGTCCTGCACATAACATTGTCCCCTAATTGACAGCAGTGGAAAATAGTTGGGGACCACAAACAGCTACTGAGTGTGTATTTTGTGATTAGCTGTATTGGGTCTGGCTGAGATGGAGTTAACTTTCCCCACAGCAGCCTCATAGTGCTGTGGTACTGGTATTAGTGGTAGCTAGAAAGGTGTTGATGACACACCAGTGTTCTGGCTGCTGCTGAGCAGTGCTCACGCAGCATCAAGGCTGTCTCGCCAACATTCCCCCCTCACCAGTAGGCTGGGGCTGGGCAAGACCTTGGGAGGGGACATAGGCAGGACAGCTGACCCAAACTGACCGAAGGGATATCCCATACCATACAACGTCTGCTCCGCAATAAAAGCTAAGGGAAAGGAGAAGGGGGGACCATTCGTTAATACGATGTTTGTCTTCCGGAGCAACCGCTACGCGTACTGAAGCCCTACTTCCCGGGAAGCAGCTGGACGTGGCCTGCTGATGGGAAGTAGAGAATAAATCTTTTGTTTTCCTTTGATTCCACATGCGGCCTTTGCTTTTGCTTTATTAAATTACCTTTTTCTTGACCCACGAGGTTTTTTTCTATCTTATTTTCTCCCCCCCTTCCCCGTCCTGCTGAGGAGGGGAGTGACAGAGCGGCTTGGTGGGCACCTGGCATCCAGCCAAGGTCAACCCACCACATTAGCATCAGCAGCGTGCCCCTGTTTGACTATGTTCAACTCAGCTTTCATACCTGGGAGAAAGGAGCAATGACATCTGGTGGTTAGATGCTGAAGTCAAGCCAGAAAGAAAGTTCAGATGTAAATACGGAGTGATTTTCCTAGGAGTCTCCTGGGAAATGACCTACCTAGGAATACAACAGCTTCTCCATAACTTGGAGTCTTTAAATCACGGTTTGGTGTGTGTTGGTGACTTCAGGAATGTCACCAAAAGCAGACGCAAAAATGAAATGCTGCAAAAATGATTTTTGCAGCCAAAATGCTGTGAAAAAGGTCCCTTCAGAGCACTTTTGGTCTGGATTCAAGCTATTCCTCTTGGCTCTAGATCCCTGGGGTAGATGCTCAGGCACAGCCCTTTCATCTCAGTCTTTCCTCCAGGCATAGCACTCTGCATTCAGCCTCCATACCTCCCCCCTGAATCCCACCCCACTGAGCCTATCTGTTCCTAGTTTCACTCTTTAGAAGACACAATGATCAGCAAGCGAAAGAAAAAAAAAACATTTGGCATGGGAATTTTTTTGACCGTGTCACGTCACCTTTAGAAAGCAGGAGAGATCTACAATCTTCACAAAATAACTGAAGGCTTTTGAGGATGCTGTCCCCCTGGGCCAGACCTTCTTGTCATTTCAGAGGTCAACCAGCATCTGTATCTTCAGATTAGCTTTCTTGCATGTGACAAAGGATAAACTTGTTTTCAGAGCCCTACATCTCTCATACCCAGTCACAGGTTCATTTTCTCCATGTGTCCCATCAGGAAGCACATCCCTTCCTCCCACTTAGAGGAGGGGAGTAAAAAGTCCTCAAATTTATGACGGTGATCTCACATCCAACAGAATAAGAAAAATAACTTTAGGCTACACTAGCTCTTGCTAGGCAGAGCTTTTGCGAGAGCAAAATCCTGTGACGGGGGAAAACACAGTACTGCCTGTCACATCGTCAAGCAACAAAACTGAACCTCCTTTGAAACATGGCAGGTTAAACTGATTTCTCAAAATAACAAAGTTTTCACCACATGCAAACCATTTTCTTTCAAGAGACAGCTCTTTCACCAAGTATATTCTTATTTGTTAACTGGACTCACAGCTGTGTGGGCGTACCTTTCCTATAAATTTGATTTTGGCCCATCCATATACATTCCTACAAAGAGATCCCAGTCAGTATTACGCTCATTCATGAGGTCATCACATAAAGATTATCTTCACTTTCTTGGGAACAATACAAAGTAAAACCTTTGTCCTTTTTAATTTGGTACATGAACATAAAGCAAATGATGAATTAGATGGGCTAAACCCATAGACCCATCCAGTTGCAAAGAGTAATAGTTCCTGATGTCGTTCACAGCCCAAGGAAGAACATTTTCTGCCATTTTCTGCCATATCGCTCAACTGGTGCCAGGGCCATACATGGTTATACCCACAATTTCTCTGTGATGATCTCTCAGGGATGTGGCAGTCTCGTTCTTTGATCGGGGCGCTGACTGGGTGTAAGTGCCCCGACCCTGCAGTGAACGGGGTGTAAGCGTAAAATCAACAGATACCACAAAATGGATATTTTAGTCCCAAGCTGAATTTCTGAATGGAAATTACAATGCTGTGTGCAAGAAAACATAGAAAATGGGGTTTCTAATACACAAATACTCAGGTTTGTCACATGAATATCTTTCTAATAGATGTGCTACAAACTCAAGCAAAAATTATGAACTCAAGACAGACCTTAATGGCTGATGTTCTTTGCGGTTTGTTATGCAGAAGGTGGGACTATATAATCATAGTGGTGTCTTTAAAATCTATAAATACAGAGCTTCCCTTGTGATTAAATCATCACACACCTCCATGAGGAAAGGGAGTTATTGTCTCCCCTTTACGGAGCGGGAAATTAGGCACAGCTTTACACCAGTCATAATTATCTTCTCCACCTATGGGTTCATAATGGCTCACTGTGTGGAAAAACTCCACTGTGCAAGTAATTCCCGAAAATGACCATGACTCATTTTTAACCTATCCCCATGACAAAATAGCCCAAAATGCGTAGTTGTAGACGTGCCCTTTCAGATGTCAGTGGGAAGGCTCCAGAGATGGGGATGGAAAGACACGTGCGCTCCCAGGGGGCTGGAGAAAGCAAGAGGGTGGTTCTGCCTGTGGACCCTCCACCGCTCTGAATCACGTAGGTGATGGGCTCTCCCCTGAGCCGGGAGGACCACGGGAAGGGGAGGTAGCTCCTGGGCTACAAGCTTTGCAGGCCTTCAGCCCAAGGCATGCTGAGAGGAGCGGTCTGAACATACGGAGCTGCCTCTCATCACCAGAGGGAATTGCAAAGGGATTTTGTGCTTCACACAGCCGCTTCTAAAGAGGGGAATGCTAGCTATATAATTTGGATTTCATATGCCAGGCTGCTGCAGAGACTCTGGATTCTCATCAAAAATGCCTCACAGAAAGAAAGCCTGCAGGGAAGGGCTATTTTACTTGCTTTTGCATTTTAATAGCAGACTATTTTGTACTGTTACCAGGCGCCTGGAAAGCATCTGGATTCTCTAGAGAAAAAGATCCCTGGGAGATGCGCTGCATTTGTTTCTTGTGTAATGTTTTGTATGGGGATGGTGATCTGTAAATGTCAACATGTTCTAGTCCAGGAGTGACTTAAAGTCATTGTAACTGCATTTGACTTTACCCCTGTTAAATGACATTGGTGACGGTAGTCCATTTATTGTGGGACAGCCATCACTATAAGTGTGTTATGGCAAAAAGAACAGTAGAGAGTTCCCAGATATCCCAAGAGGTCTTGGGATATCTGGAATAGAGGTGTTGAGTTTCTGTGGTAGATTTGGGATGGAGAGGACTTTAGGGAGGAAGAGAAGAAATCTAGGGAATTACAGTACAAAGTACTGCTCTGGGCAGGAGGGCACGGGCATTCTGTAACCCTCCTGACCTGGAAAGTCCCAAATGGGAACCTATCTGGGGGCAAGAACAAATCCCCCGAGAACCCTGCTCCTACCTCCTTTTGCTAAGGGAAATACAGTCAGCCTCCAGAGTGGATCTCTCTTTTCTTCTGTGGAGGATCTCAGCATTGCTGTTGGAGGATCTGAACTAGAAGGAACCCAGAGGTTGGTTTCAGCTCTGCACATAGGTGTCTACATGCAGGTGTCTACATTAGCCACGTGTATGAGTTCCTGCTGAAGTGCATGAAGAGCTAGTCAGGGCACTCGTGGACTTGGGAGAGTAACTGAGCCGTGAAGATGTAGGTGTCTGCTTCCATAAAGGCTGAATTGCTCCCTAGTCTCCATGGGGTGTATTGACTAGCAGCTTTATTTAGCTGCCCACGCATATGTGTTCAGTGCATTTGAGATGCTCTGATGTCCTGTGTGGACTCCAGTTGCTCATCCAGGAGTGCAAGTGTCCCATAGATTCTGTGTCAGACCTATCAATCCCCTTTCAGATGTCCCAAGTACCCCATGGCCTACTGCACTAAGTGCTTCCACCTAGGCAACGCAACGAGCCTTAGATCGCCATTGCCTGAACACAGACCATCTAGTAGTGGGCATCTAGTCTAAGCCAGCCCCCTGGGCTTCCGCCATCATCGCTGGAGGGAACGGTGAGATGTTCATCCCGTTATTCAGTCACACCACTTTCTGCACTGCATCTTCTCCACCACAGCCACCACAGCAGCCTCTCCACTATGGCCCATGGTGGCCTCTACCCAGCCTTCACACAATCTGTCCACACTTGTCACCCATCAGACCCAAATGAATAACCTGTCCCAGGGACTTCTATCTCAGTGTGTGTCAGTGAATGACAGCTCTCTTGTTGGAACGTGGCCCAAGGGAGTGAGATAGCTGCTGGGCTTCTGAAGTACCATTTCCTTTTCCTACCAACACCCGCAAAGCAGCAAAGGGCATCAGTCCCCGTATGATCAGGAGTACAAATAGTGAATATTAACAGTAACATTGTGGTCAAACTCTGCCCTGCAATACTGACTTCTAGGAACTCAAGTGAGCTGGCCTAGCAAAGGGTAAACCTGAGTCTTTAACAATTGCAAAGCTTTTTGGTCTCCACTACACAGCCTTATCTAATTAATCTTCATCTCCCCCATGAAAGATGGGGGAAAAATTTCAGACCAGGAAATGGGAGCACAAAAAGGTCAAGTATAATGTTTCAATCCACCTGGAAAATTATGATCAGACTCAGGACTAGATTTCTGGAGCACTTGACTCCAGGCCAGTTCCTAATCCAACCTTAGCTGCAAGCCTTTTGCCTGGTGGTACAGCAAAAACTGCACTGCTGCTGGGCTTCTGTGAGTTTTGCTGCTAGCTAGAGGACCGCAGCCTCCAGGGCTGTCTAAGCACCTTTTGCCAAAACTGAATTGTAATGTGCCTTATACAGTTTTGCTTGATTTACTTTGTTCCTTTGATGTGTAAGGATTTAGTGACATGCTTAGCAATACGGTAGCATGAGACACATTGCATAAAATCAAATCACTGCTGGGCAGATGCTTCCAGATTTAAAAGCTTGATTGGTACCACAGACACGTAGCTGCCTAACTGCAGGCTGTTTCTCCTGAGACTCAGCCTGTAGGGGCTTCTCAGGACCCCTTTTAGTCCCAAAACTCCAGTAACAAGGCTTAGAAGTCATCCATTGAACCTCAAGGTGAATGTTTTAGGTCAGCAGTAGCTGATCTATAACATTCAGGCTGTACCAGTGTCTCCAAAGGTCTGCTTTCAGCTCTGATTCATCAGCAAGCATCACCCTTCTCCCCTCCCTTCACCACCCTGCCAGCTGTGGACATGGCCAGGGTGACCTAGATACTTGTCACCTCCAGGCTGGATTTTACCTTGATTCACAGTTTCTAAAACAGGACATGAAACAGATGGACAGATCCTAGCTGGTTCACATAGGAACTGCTTCATGCTCCACGACATGTCAAGCGACGTTCAAGGTCCTCTGCTGGTGATGGGTCAGCTCCCAAACACATCCAGGCTCTCCCTGTGATCCATCAGCCACCACCTGAGCCACGTCTCCTAAGGACAGGGCAGCTCCCAAATCTGGGGATGAAGCACATGACATCGGGGAAAAAGTATAATCAGTGACTTCAGTGGGAATGAGGTATCTGCATGTTTGTTTATGAATATTCTGCCTACCTATAGCTGCAGAAGCTTAAATACCTTTCTCAGTCTGTCTATGTCATCCCATCCCTTCCCATCCCATTCCATCCCATCCTTCCCTCCCCTCCCCTCCCCTACCCTGACCTATTCCATGGGATTCAGGTGGACACACACTGCGCTGCTCAGGACACACAACAAATGATCCCTGAGCTCTTCCTTCTCAGGGATGGGATTCATCTCACCCAAGTGTCAGGATTTAGACTGACTCATCTAAGCTTTCCCTTCATGGCCAACTGAGAGACACAAGCTTCTCTTGATGCCTCCTACCTCCTATTTTAGATATTCATCTTGGGAAAGGCAGAATCATTTTGGGGAGTTATCTACCTGGCCGTTTTGTCATATGGGGATCCTGTACTGTCAGCTTAGTTTGACTGCCTAATATCTAGAGGGCCACAATGAACTGGGAGGCATAATTCCCTAGAAACCTCCACCACCAGGCACAACTAGAGCATGACACCAGAGAAGCGATATCATCTTCTGTCCTTCATCCAGCTGTGGGCTGGAGACTGAATGATCAGAATGAAAATGCTGACCGTTTTAGTTTTCCGTCATAATGCACTACAACAGCTCTTCAGGGCTGTGATCCTGCATGGTTCAAGTCAATAGGAGCAGAGGGCCAAGGACTAATCATGACAGGCTACCAGTATCTGTAGGTTATCACTGCCTTTGAGAGTAAAAATTATACTGCAGGGAAAACAAAGGCAACAACCACGATCTCTATATGGAAACAATGTGGAAGCTTCTTCTAGTCACTGACAAGAAGCTTGAAATACATTTTCTAGTTTTGCAATATCTGAAAGATTCAAATGGTCTTGGTATCTCCTCTGCTCTGGTTTTGACAAGGACAAAATCCTGGACCGTGCCCAAGAGCTGCAGGCACCGAAGATTGCTGTTGGGGATTTAGGTTTGCGAATTTTGTAATGAAAATCCTCCTTGTGAAATATTGTCCCAGAATCTCCTATGAAACTACCAATAAATCACAGAGAATGTCTCCTAAAGTGTCCTGGCCTCTCCTAAGAGCATAGATCATACTCTCCCCAGAGAATACCTTTGTACAGATCAGAGACCTGGATCAGTTAATCATCAGACAAGGTCCATGCGCTCACGCAGAGCTCTTTGCTAGACCACGGCCTGAATCAGCCCCCTCAACAGCATCCCAGGTACAGAAATCACCCGTTTGATTGACTCACGTTTCAAAAACCTTAGCCTTTTCTTCCTTGTTATCTGCACCTGGTAAAGGCATTCCTGATAACAGAATAATTTATAATTAAATAAGCCTTTTTAAAAAATCCCTCATTTCACCCCTTATCTCTCAATTATCTGGTCTATGTTCCACTGAGAAGAAGTAATTACTGTATGCACGAAAATCCATCCATCCACCCATCCACCCATCCACCCATCCATCCACCCATCCATCCATCCTGTCTAGTATTTATGCTCATATCTAGGTGCCAATTCCCAATTATTACAGAAAACCTCACCCCAGGAGCCACCTATTCCTTGGGAGCTCAGCTCTGTGCCTGCAGGTGTTGTACAGGAGCAGGTTGTACACAGCTGGAGGGTGTTCCAGTGGCCTCTATCTGCGAGCGCTCCTGTTGAATTAAATGAGGTGGATAGTGTCCATCTTTGGAGAGCACAAGCCTAGTTTAAAACAAAATTTATTGAGTAGGTGTGAGAGAAATTCTTAAAAATAGGATGGGGGCGACGAAGGTGATGAAGCAGGAAAATGCACGCAAGCAGCTCCACACAAACGGTGGCAGTTTTGACTTAAATAGTGTATTTGTACATAATCTGCCAGAGAAATAAGTAGATAAAGAGTTGTTAAAAGTCATCAGGGTGATTTGGGGCACCCAGCAGGCCGTCCCAGCCATGAACTGCCTAGTACAGAAGTGGTACCAGCCCTGGGTTCAGAGCGGTCCTTGGTGTGATGTTATGAGACCTCTGCTGTCATCTAGTGACAAAAGGGAAGAAGTAGCCGAAAAAAGGGAAAATCTTGGGATGAAAGAAATGTCAGCGCAGGTTATGATGGGGGAAGCAGAAACAGTGTATATTGAACACCTGGAGGTCGCCCCTGTACACTTAGAGCCAGTTGAGATGTTTTTTAAGATATCCCCCTGTGCCGGTTTTGGCTGGGGTAGAGTTAATTTTCTTTATAGTAGCTAGTATGGGGCTGTGTTTTGGATTTGTGCTGAAAACAGTGTTGAAAACACACTGATGTTTTAGTTGTTGCCAAGTAATGTTTGCACTAGTCAAGGACTTTTCAGCTTCCCATGCTCTGCCAGGTGCAGAAGAAGCTGGGAGGGGACACAGCCGGGACAGCTGACCCCAACTGACCAAAGGGCTATTCCATACCGTATGGCGTCATGCTCAGTATATAAAGCTGGGGAAGAAGAAGGAAGGAGGGGACATTCGGAGTGATGGCGTTTGTCTTCCCAAGTCACCGTTACGTGTGATGGAGCCCTGCTTTCCTGGAGATGGCTGAACACCTGCCTGCCCATGGGAAGGAGTGAATGAATTCCTTGCTTTGCTTTGCTTGTGTGCACGGCTTTTGCTTTCCCTATTAAACTGTCTTTATCTCAACCCACGAGTTTTCTTACTTTTACTCTTCTGATTCTCTCCCCCATCCCACCAGGGGGGAGCGAGCGGGCGGCTGGGTGGGGGTTAGCTGCCACTGGGGTTAAACCACGACACCCCCCCTGCATTGCAGGATTGCCCTAACTCCTCAACATACCTCAAATGGGTACATCTCTCCTAACCATGGAGGCTTCACCATCTGAGACTGCCATCACAGGCACTCCTGTGAGCATGCACCTAGGCTATTTTAGATGTCTGCTTCAGGATGGGACATCTTGCTCCCTAGAGGGGTTTCTTTGTCTCCATCAGCTACAAAGGGAGTGTGAACAACAGCTCAGATGTAGACACCTGCATGGCAGCACTCTAGACTTAGGTGGGATGGCTGCTGTCCCTTAAGTGGAAGGTGACACTCGCCTGGAGAAGAGGTCAGAATGTCTCCTGAAACCTTGTTACCACTATCCTCATTTTTGCCGATTTTGCAGGGGAAGAACTCAAACTGGCCATCCCGCAGAGCAGCTGACCATGAGGCGGCTTCTTCCTTTACATGGAGCAAGGAGCTCTTCCAGCCTTGCGGGGACATGTCCTGTATGGGGACATGTCCCCTATGGGGACACGCTGGAGGCAGCAAAGAACATCACTGGCAGCTGGGAGAGGCTGAAGGCAGCAGAAACTATCCAGAGTGAAATGAGGCATGAGAGAAAACAAGAGCTGATGGTGCGTGCGCAGAACGAGACATCAGGAGGTGGGAGTTCAAATCCCATGCGTGACCTTGACCTTTTAGGCGTGATTTAGGACAAGTTGTTTCACCAGTGTAGCCCAGTAGCACAACACGATACTGGTTTCCCATGGGAAATCTCCAAAGGCATTAAAGCTCAGTGGCATAAAACGCCAAAGTGATGCTGGGCACATTAGCCTGCAGATACTCCAATTTCAAAGAAAATTCATGTTTCACTGACAAAGAGCTAGTTTCCTCTCCCTACTTTTTAAGTACTATGGGTGCACGGTGGTTAGAAAAGCTTAGTTTTCCTCTTGTCAGCAGGGCTGAAGCAACTGAATCTGAATTTAGCTTTTGTTTGCCTTTCCCCCGCAGTATTCTTCAGCCATGCTGCAAAAGTGGGTATGAAACACTACCGACGCTGTCCCGCTCTGCTGGTAACGGACCCTCGGTTCCTTCTGTATCTCTATGAATCACTTCATTAGGTTCACAGACCAGCCAAAGGATATTTCAGAAATTTCCTTTTAAGTCTTGAAAATAAAATATTAAGCACAATCAATCATTTCTCGCGACAGCTTCTTTGTCCATGAACTATTTCCATTCATTAGAAACCATCTATTTAAAGGCCACAGTGCGTGGGAGAGGGGTAGGTATTAAAAAAAAAAAAGCCACTTCTTGATCCTAACACTGAAGCATGGTCTAATTTTCTTTGTTTTCCTGCTAGAGTCACATATTTGAGGCACAGCCATGCCTTGAATAAGGCAGGAGCATTACGGATGCTCAACAAGGTCCCAGCATCTAGGGCACCATGCTAAGGGCAAAGACTCAGCTTTCACAGCAGGTAATTTTTTGCTCACACGATTGGCAAGCGAAGCTCGACAACAAGCCCTGAAACAATTGAGAAACTCCTTTCTGCGCCTGCTGAGGTCCTGACACGAGCTCTGAAAGGATGAGTTCATGCCGGGAGCTTAAACCTCAGGGAGTCTGAAGAGCATGAAGCTGCTCAAGACCAGCCAATGCTGGGGACCACGTCGGGCATCAGCAGTGACAGAGGTTCATGCATCCAGACAAATTCCTCCTGCTGCCCCAGAAGAAAATTAGCTGCCATCTCTGTATTTTCAGGACAAGTAGGATATTTCTGAGCAGGATTAAGAGCTCTAATGTTGTCCTGCTGGTAAAGGCAAGCTGAGGGTGAGGGCAGGGCCAGGGTCCCAGCTTGCCTTACCCTTTACGCTCCTCTGCAGCAAGGAGCCACAACATCTCTTTGCCAAGACGGGGTTTTCTTACAGTCAAAGGGATGCTGCAAGAGTCGTCAATACACCCCACATTGCCTTGGAAGGGGCTGCAGGGCCCCTCAGCCCAAAACAGTCGACGTCTGCACGGAGAAGTGGAAAGATGTAGCACGTGGTAAACAAAGGCAACATTTCACAGCAGCACATGGTACAGGCAGCTCACCTCAAGCAAATATGCCATGGATGAATAATAAAAAGCACCCCGGTTGCTTGAAGAGGAGGTTTTCATAGAAACCCCGGCAGTGAGCGGCATCGTTTAGGGGAATCAGTTAGGAGTGACAGAAAAAAAGGCATCATTTCTTGGGAGGTGGCAGGATTCAGAGATTAAACACATCGAGCAAAGCTGAAGTTTGGGCTTGGGAACTCTTCAGCAGGTCACCCATCCAGCCCGGGACATAGCGCAGTCTTTCAGTGCCTTTCACAGAATCACAGAATCATATAGGTTGGAAAAGACCTTTAAGATCATTGAGTCCAACCATAAACCTAACACTGCCAAAACCACCACTACACCATGTCTCTAAGCACCTCATCCAAATGTCCTTTAAATACCTCCAGGGATGGCGACTCAACCACTTCCCTGGGCAGCCTGTTCCAATGCTTGATAACCCTCTCGGTGAAGAAAAATTTCCTAATATCCAGTCTAAACCTCCCCTGGCGCAACTTGAGGCCATTTCCTCTTGTCCTATCACTTGTTACCTGGGAGAAGAGACCGACCCCCACCTCTCTACACCCTCCTTTCAGGTAGTTGTAGAGAGCAATAAGGTCTCCCCTCAGCCTCCTTTTCTCCAGGCTAAAAAATCCCTCAGCCGATCCTCATCAGACTTCTGCTCCAGACCCTAAAAACTGGGGTGGATTTTCCCGTTAGATCTGTTGAAAGGGTACAAGCCCTCAGGACAACAAACATCCCTGCGTGTTAGTACTTAGGCTACCATGGGGGAGACTCTTTGGAACCGTGAAAAGGTGGTTGTTGTGGATATCCACCATGAGGTTTGGCAGCAGAGCCTGAAGGAAAAGTGGTGGAAGGGCTCTGCGTGCACCGCTCTCCCTACTAAATGTGGTCCAGAAGGCCACGCTGGAGAGGTTGCTGCATCCTCTCCAGACCAGCATCCCTCAGTGCTGAAGGCTCAGGGCAGCTCCATGCTGCCCGTATGATCCAAATTAATATTACTCCCCTTTTTCCAAACTTGGTTTTACCCCCTCCTCATTGAAAGATCACAAGCCACGATGCTCATTTTGCACCACCAGCTCACTGATGTGCAAGCACCCTCCTCCTGGCATTCGGTGCCAGGGTTTATGTCTTAATTGGCATCCCCCAAACCACTCCAGCATGAGGGCAGACAACCCGATAAACGCAAGAACCTGCCCTCCCTTCGGTGCCTTTTCCACGGCGCTTCCCCTTCCAGGCAGCCTGAGCTGTTTTATCACTTTCTCAAAAGGAAAGCGCTGCCGAGTCCCCAAACCTCACAACAGCAGGGCGCTGGAGATAAGGCAGGGAAAATATTTCACTCGCAAGGAAACTGTGCTCATCTCGTGCTAATGTCCCCATCCTCTGGAATCCAAGGCAATAATTACAGCAATTTGTAGATAATTATTTGTTAATTAAAAACAGGCTTGCTGGGTACAGTTACCAATTTCCTCTGCTGGCTGCATAGGGCTGTGCAAGGAGCCACTGGGGGATTGCTGGTTTCGTAAAATCGTTTGCCTGTTCAGTTTGGAAAAAAAGCCCCCAGTGGGTCGTCTCCCCCCTCTCCCCACATCCTGGCGGGTCTGATTCATTCTCCTAAGACATCCTGGAGAGCTCTGTGCCTGGCTTTCCCTTGGAGATTTCCAATGAAGGTGACTGCCGCATCCCCCCACTGCAGCCTGTTTCCCCAGCTAATTTAATGACCCTGTGCTCACACAGACTCATTTCCAAGCACATGTAAATTAGTAGCTCCTAAAGAAGGAGTCATGACCCCAAGCTGAGGTCATGGGCCTGAGAGAAGCTCATCTCCATCCCATGTTTATATTAGCAGTAATAAATGGAGTTACAGCTGGGAGCAAACTGAAGCTGCTGGCTTAAATAGTGCTGTTGGGGACAATTATTCTGCCCTAGGTTGGGCAGTCTGTAGTTCTTGGTAGCTTCCCAGGAAGAGTTTTCATGACAGCTGTGAGAAGAAGTAATGACAAGATTTCAGATGTCCCCCACTAAATACTGCACCCACGAGGAGCCTGTCTTGGGATGATGCCCTTCATGATGTACCAGGATTTTGGATCTTGTGAGTCCTCTCTCTCTGTTTCTCCTGTGGAGCACACCTTCTCCTGGGCCCACCATGATCCACCAACCCACCAGCCTGCTCCAGGGTCCCCCACAGCTCCCAAGCCAGGAGGAATTATTTAGCCCTAGAAGCAGGAAAGTCACGTTGCTCCTGATCTACTGCTGGATTGAGCTGCCTCTGGGTGGTCACTTCAGATGTCCCTTCCTCTGTGGCACTGAGGAACCAGCTCATGGAGATCTAAGAGTTGGCCACGTGGGTTGTACACCAATATAGGACTGGTAGCACCAGTATAAACCCTCACAGAAAAGCAAGTCCATGGGGAAGTATGGTGAGAAGAGCAAGTGAGCAGCCTCCCCCTCCCGGTTGTAGCAGAGCAGTTCGGAGCCATGGTGACAAGGATGGGACCAAGGAATAACATGGCCATTTTGTCATCACATGCCCAGAAGCAGATTGTTCCCATCCCCCTTAGCAGAACAGTGGTGTCAATGAGAACAAACCAGTGATAATGGGGAGGGGAAAAAAATTAGACTGTCAATATCCTCTTCATGGAAATAATCTCACAGGTTGTTAGTCACAGAGGGCTGGCTTCGCCCCTCTAATTTTCTCCTGTACGTGGGCTTTCATGTTCCTCTCGCCACCTCAGCGGCTGAGTGCCTGCACCATGTGCAGAGGAATCACAATTAAGCAAAGTGGCTGGATGTCATGATATATGGGACTACATCTCTGCTTCAGCAGCACAGAAAGCTAGAGAAGAGCTGAGATTAAACACTGGGTTAATTAGTACATTTAATTAGCTCTCAGTTATTAAATCCTTTCAGACCCTTAGATAAATCGCTCAAAGTACAAAACATTCCTTAGAAATGCTATTATTTATTCCCCTCTTCTCTCTCCAGGTTTGTGCAGGGCTGGGAAGCTCTAGCTTTCCTCCTGCAGCTTCATGCAGGAGCAGAGTCCATCCTAGCCTCAATGGCCCAGTGTGAGTCCCCGAGATTACTCTTGAATTTGCAAGCCTACCAATTTCCAAATTCACAGTTCTTCTGAGGAGCGAAGAGGCAGTACCCTGCTAACGTGGGCAACAGTAGCAGGAAAGGGAATAATGTTGGAGAAAAGCAGGGAGCAACAGCTCCTCTTAACTCTGAGAGACAGAAACAGATTCACAGAGGTTTGCCGTGGACTTAGTCACCCAGCAGTGTGTCCCTTTCCATGTTGTCTTCCTCTGTGGCTGCAGCAGACAGGCATGGCAGCCCTGCGGGAAAAAAGAGCAGAAATGGGTGGAGGAACTTCTCATGCAGGCTTTGGAGCATTGCCAGTCACCGTGCCAGCTAGATTGAGGGATCGGAAAAGATCCTCCAGGCTCCTGTTAGCAGAGTCTCCCACATTCGCCCCCCTGAATGACTTTCCTGTGGTTTCCATGTTCGTCCTAACAGTCCGTGGATGCATCTCTGCTCTGAAGTCCTGGAGCAGCTGCCAGCCTGCTCCCCATCATCTCCAAGTGCACGGTGGTCCCGTGCTAACCCACCGCACAGACCTGTCCTGACCCTGATCCACAGGGTCAGCTGAGCTTCAGAGAGCCCATGGCAGCCCTGCCAGAGGCTGTTCTGGTAGGGGATTTACTTATGGTAGGGGAATCCAGTCTCTGAGATGACCTTGGAGACCTATCCAAAGCATTTATCACTTGCACAATGCGGGGCCCTGAACAACACAGGTGCAGTGAGCTCAGGCTCTGGGCAGGCTGGAAAATGGATTCCTATAGCGTCAAATCTGTATGCCGTTCTCCTCATAGTTCACTGGAAAACTGATGTTTGGGGTCTAAGGAAGGGAGTTTGAGTGTTTTCAGCACCAAGACTTCTCTTCCCTAGTTAATAACAGCTGTGATGGTGGGCAAGGAATTCAGGTCCTCCTCATGCTGGTTACCTAAGCCCTTAGACTGAGAATTAATGGGAACAAAGGGCTAGATTGGATGTGGCTTGCTTAAGGGAGTTTGCTTAGGAAAAAATAATAGTACAGGATTAAGCTAAAGGATATTCCTCATTGCACCATGAAAGATATTACACACCAATGACTTACCCAGTACTTGTTTGTGATTATAATAATCCTAAATTATTAGAAAGGAGAAAGGCAAGGCTGGGATAAGATGCTGTTACTCAGCAAACCAACATTTTGAGAACAAGAATGCAGTTTTCTGGAAGATAATGTTCTCTCGTTTTTCCCCTGTGCAGTTTCAAAAGAAAGGTATTTAATCCTTCTATAAATAAGTATGAATGTATTTGCTTCCAGAGTCTACAAAATATGTCTGCAACAAAGCAATGTGGAGACATTTGGGAATGAAGTAGCTAATTTGCTACTCATAAGAAACCATAACCATAGCCTAGGACTGTATCTCAGAAGATTGGGCTGACCTTTCAGCAGCTGATGATAGTTCTACAATGGCTTCTCATCACTGAAAGCCCAATCTAACATCAGTTAAAATAAATTAAAAGCTATCACTGACTTCTGCAGATATTGGATTAGACCATATAAAACCCACCTGAATGCTGGGAACCCAAGGAAATGATCATGGTAAATCTAAATTCTAGTGAGGCCTTACAGGCTTTAAAACATCTCTCTGAAGCCCCATTAAGAACGGGTTTCTACTTAGCTCATGAATAATTCACCTTTCTTTTTCTTCTGATACATGATGAGTACCACCATAATGAAGCCTAAGCCCAGCACAAGGCCCAGTGTTCCAGTCACCTTCTTGCCCACAGCAGATCCAGAGCATGTTCCTGTTGGAAGAGCAGTCCAGAGACTTAAGGCCCAGACTAGACATTGATTTCCCCAAAAGTATCTTTTCCAGTTTCCTGCTGTCCCCATAGAGCTAGAAGTGACCCTCCCCAAGACTTTCTGATCTCCTCATTTCCAGTCTCTTATTTATAGCAGGCCACAGTGATGGGCACTGGCAGGCTGACATGCTCCACCTGGCAAGCACAGACATCCCCTTGCTTAGGTGTGACTTCCAAAGTTACCAGGATCTGGAAAGACCAATCTCCATCTAGGAGGAGGTCCTCGTACACAACTTTGGCTCTCTCTTCCTGCCCATTTTTGAACCACTTGATCCTCATTTCAGAAGGATGAAACCTTGTTGCAGAACAAACCAGATTGTTGGGATAGACGGCTATGTTTGTGTCAGAGGAATTTTCACTCTGGGTTTAACTGAAAGAGAGAAAAAGATGGAGAGCCTTGGCAGAGAGGCCGCTCCTCTCCTCCTGCCCCATTCTCCTCATCATCCTCAGGAATCGTTCCTAGCAAGAGAACCTGTGGATATCATATAGATTCTCCTCCAAACCCATTTGTCAGCATGTCCTTCCGTCCAGACCCACTGCCTTCAACATGACCTCACACTACACATCTCCCAGCTACATTCATCTTTAATCCTCTTTCTTTCTTCACTCAGTGAAGGACGATCACGGGAGATGCAGTCTGCTTCTACCAGAAACATCTAGTAGGAGCATTTCCTGTCTTCTCCTACCTTTCAGGTGGGTCCATTGCTCCAGGAACTGGCAGGAGGGGAGGTGCATTTGTTAGGCTTCGGAGTCCTGTCTCATGCTTTTCTGCAGGGCTCCTGCAAGACATTTCCTTCAGTCTTAGCCTCATAATAAAGATGCTAACTGCTCTGGTCCATGGCATTCATTCTCCCCCTGCCCCACTGTACTCAGACCTATCTCCCACCATCCATTGAGCTCCTCTGACATCCAGTGGCTGCCAAACAGGGAGCTGGCAGAGGGGGTTAAATGTGGTCCCAGGCTGGGGAAGCCAAGTTTCCCCATGCCACTCTCCTCTTCTCCTCCCATACAAAGACTCACTTTTCCTGTCCATCAGTCTAAAACTTCCTCCAGTATTTCTCCCTTGAATCCCACAAGTAGCTGAGCTACTGCAGCCTGTTTCAATACTCAGCGATTGCCCATCCCAGCTCCATGTGGGCCATGTAGAAACCCACCTCACTGTCATAGGACCAGATCTCCTGCTGGTCCCAGATGAACTTGTTTGGGTACCTCACCTGCTGCCATTCATGTAGTGACAATCCTATTTTCACTGCAGTAGGAAATGCTCTGGGGGGAGACAAAGGGGACAGGGTCAGGATTGACATTTCACTGCAGCTTTTCCTTATACCCAGATATCCAGATCTCTGCTCACCTGGAGGGTCTGTGCGAAGAGCCATGTTGCTCCTCAGCCCTATCATCACTGCCAGAGCCACAACCCAGGAGGTCTTGAATCTGTTGCTCAGGTCGGGGAAAAAAGGGTATTAAGAGAGAACCAGGCTGGTAACATCCACACCTCAGGCCAAAGTAGGAAGTTCTCAGCAATGCTCTGAGTGGAGGAACCTGAGGAAGTTCCTGAAAGCTGAGGGGATTGTGCAGCCCCTCACTATGGATCCACTCAGTACCAGAATTGGGCAACATCACTGGTAACCAGGCAGGAAAGGGTTCAGCTTCTGCCTTTCACTAGAATCTTTTCTGCAGGAAGGCAGAATAAGGGTGTCATCAGCAGACATCACAAATGAGTGCTATCAGGGCAGAAGAGTCAACAAAGCAGCTCAGATACTGCTGTGCAGCTCCTGGGGCTCCACCCTTGGGGTGTTATCTCTGGGCTGGCTCCTTCCTGGGACCCAGGGGTGCTCTCAGAGGACTGTGAACACAGCCTAGTCCAGCAGAACAAGCTTAGAGTATCTCTGAGCACTGTGTTTATTCAGCCACCAACCTGGGCAGAGTGGCACCACGAAGCTGGCCCTGTCCCAAAACCTAAAGTCAGCCAGGTCAAGTCATGCGTTACCCTCTGACAGAAGGACAGGATCTCCCCTTTTCTTTATCTGCTTGGAAACATAAAGAAAAATTCAAAGGACATGGTAAGAAGCAGTTTTTGCATCTGCTTTGGTTTTGTTTTCAGCAAAAGGTTCAGAAAAAAACGCTGGAAATTGAGACAGAAAGAAAGATCTAAACTAGTGGTTTGCTTAGGGAAAATCAACTTTATTTACTGGAAGGAATGTATTACATATTGTATCTCATTTCATTGGAAAGTTACTGCTATGAAACAAAGAAATACAAATTCTTTACTTTGGAATAAAGACAAATGTGCTTCATTTCAGGTTACCAGGATATCACTGAAAAAAAGGCCAGCACTTTCTAATCACAGTGTCCTCATTCCTACATCTAAGGCACAGCAGGATGTTGACTATCTTGTGCATCTAAGTTTCAAACTAGGACCTTTAAGGACACCAAAGGGCATCCACTGATACAGCAAGAAGACTTCATAACTGTGGGGAGTCTGTCGTATTGAAGAACTGCACATTATCCACAGGTTAACAAGGATTTATATGTCTTACTCTTCTTCCTTTTGGGAGGACATGCTCATGCATGTATGGATAGTCCTTTATCTGCCCAGAGGGCAGGATGTCGAGCTTCAAGTAGAAGGTACAAGTTGAACTCCTGGCAATGTAGTCAACAGGATGCTGGACTTTCTGGGGATGCTCAGGACTACAGATCAGAGGTTCATGAACAGTGGACTCCACTGCTGATAAAAGCCCTCACTGAAAGAGCCCTTGAAATCAGAAAGAGATGCCACTGCTGGGAAATACATCTTCAGGGCTCTCAGAAGGAGAGATGGAAAAGATTTCCACATGCCCAGCCCCGAGAGGACTTTTTCTGTAACAGCATCTCCAATTCCGAACTATGTGGACAAATCAGGTTTGTGTCATCAGACACCAGACAGATGAGAGTCATCTTGGAGGAGGCAAGATTTGATTTCTTGCTTCGTACCATTCCCACCCTGTTCCTTTTCTTTCTTAGGAGTCTCACTCCCTGGCCAGATCTGGAAGATCTGAGGCTAAAAGCCTCAGAATCAGAAGGGAACAGGGACAGATTCACTTCAAAAGCAGAACTGCACGGAGCTCTTCCTCCTCTACCCGCTAGAAAGGACGAAGTGAAGGAACAGAAAGATGTAGAGGGCATGGGTGAGGAGGCTCCATGTGAAGACAGTCTGGACCTAAAGCACCAGGCTGAAACACCCACAGAGGAGGCATTTCAGAGCACTTCTCCTGCCAGGTGAAGGCTGGGCATTGCTATATGGATGGTGCCAAGGACGTAGCACCCTACAAGCATAAGGCTGATTCTCCGCTCCCGTCCAAAAACTGGGACTACCCGTTTGGAAGCCCTTTCCCACCACTGCTCCATGCTTTCTCCACAGCCCCCATGCCCAGCTGGGAGTACAGGAGGATCATTGTTTCTTGCCATCCCTTAAACCTCCCTCCCTGCAGGCACCCTGACAACTGGCTTCCTGCCTCCCAGCCCAGACTTTCATTACTAATCTGATCCACAGACAGCACCAGTGTGCTCTGGAGAGCTTTTAGAAGAGCTCTGCAGGGAAAGAAACAAAATATACATTCAGACACTGTGCTGTCCTTTGCAGACATCCAAACTGGCTCTGAAACACCCAGCTCATGTACCAGAGAGGGCACAGAGCAGTGAGTTAGCTCCAGCACTGTATGGACCCATATGGACCTACTGAGACCTGGGGTCATCACTGGGGCTATGGTTCATGGTACTGACGTTGCCAAACTGCTGGCCAGTGAGAAGAACATCCAGCAGTGAAAAGAGGATGGTCAGCTCTGTTGGGAACAAGTCGACGTTTCTTGGAGAGCCCTGGGAACACAATAATCCCTGTCTGTCCCCCTGACCTCTTTGAAAAATTGCTGGAGATTGTGCCTGTCAGCACACAAACACTGCCTGCAGTCCAGGAGCATGGAACGGCTCATAGCAATGTAAGTAAGCATCAGCCCCAGGTGAGGAACTCAGCAAAAGGGAGTATGGAGCAGATGTATGGTGATGTATGGAGCAGACGTTTGATGATGTATGGAGCAGCAGCTGATGTAGAGCTGAGCTCCGAGGGCAGAAAAGCCATCTGGGAGACAGTCAGCTTTGCACTCTGCTAGTGCTTCATCCTCATTTCCTTTTGGGGGCTGATGGACCAAATTCCTGCCCTCTCCAGTGATATTGTTTGGTCTAAAGACCAAATATCCTTCTAAAGAAGGAAGGATATTCAGCTGGATGGGAAAAGTTCAAGTCCAGCCCTTGAAATCTGAGGCCAGACTTCACTGCATTACCCCCTTCTCTTCAAAGACCCACAGCTGGCCCTGGAGCAGATGGGTCTGAGAGGAAAGACCTTACCCCTTTCCTGGTGCATTTAGACACCATCATTGGTGTTACTCCCTAATTGTTCCCTAAATTAATCATTTATCTGGCCTGGAGAGGGGTTTACGAGTCAAATAACCCTGGAAAAAATATTTTGGGACGCTATGGACCAAACAACAGAGGAAAAACCTATAGCTAAGACCAGTAATAAAAGTACCATCTGTGACCGGGCAGAGAGAACACATAATGTGCGCTGAACAGTCGTTACACACTCGTTTAATTCTCACATTAAGCCAGGAGTTCCGTGAACGATAGAGCACTAATTTCCTACCAAGTTACATCCTGTATCTCTGCCTGACACCACAGCAGTACCAGCTCCTTCCTGTGCTGTGATTCTGTAAGAAACCACATCACAACACTGTACTAACATACAGCAAAGCTCAATGCTGGCCCTTACAGGAGGGGATGGTGACTGGCATTAAAACAAAACTAATTTTGCTCACTCAGGAGCACCAAGACATGTGTGTCCCTGTGTTTCCATCCAGCACTGAGGCTGGACACCTGCGTGTGTCCAGGCGGTCTGCCTGATTCCTTGCAAAGAGGATGGACATTGGACAAGTTGTCCTCGTTGGCTGAGGATGCATTTCTAGCCCAGTTCTCACCTACCTTCCCTGCACCCCTCCCTGCGGTCTCCTGTCCTTCCTCTGACTGTCTTTCTCATCTACCTGGTTATGCCGGTGCCCCTGCTCTGCAGCTCTAATTCCTCGGGCTGGCCTTTCAAGGCAGCTCGGAGCTCAGGTCTAGACTGAGAGCCACGGGTGGGGGCATCGGCTTACTAGGAGCAAAGGCAGAGGTGAAGGAAGGCCCTGGCAAGCAGCATGGGGACTTTGAGGACCAGAAGCTTTTCATGCACAGATAAAAAGCACCACTGGGGAAAGTCAAAATCAGGCATCTACAAAGCTTTTCTCTTCTCTTTCCCATGAGCCCAGCTTGTTTCTTCTAAATGAGGTCTCTGGCCAGCAATTCTTTTCTTACCTGAGACTTTGCAGTGAGGCAGGGATTTGTCTCCCTACAAGCAGTGTCACTGCCAAAGCTGCCTCCCAGCACCTCCTGGACCTGGGGCATCACACTGCTGCTGTCTCTTGTTTCACGCACCGTACTCCAAAGATCGACACACAGGAATGGTACAACCTCTGACCACAAGCACAGCAGACATGTTCAGCCGCTGCCTTCCCGCAGCATGACTGCACAGGAGAGGGATGCGCAGGCAAAGGGCAGAACAGAGCGGCAAAGTCTGGGCTGCATGGGGAAGTGGCTGACTTTACCCCTTTTACATGGGACGGTTTGGGTTGGAAGGGACCTTTAAAGATCATCTAGTCCAACCTCCCTGCCCTGAGCAGGGGCATCTTCCACTAGATCATGTTGCTCAGAGCCCCGTCCAACCTGGCCTTAGGCACTTCCAGGGATGGGGCATCCACACCTTCTTCTGGAAACCTGTTCCAGTGCCTCACCACCCTCATTGTAAGAAATTTCTTCCTTATGTCCAATCTAAATTTACCATCTTTCAGTTTAAAACCATTGCCCGTTGTCCTGTCACTACAGGCCTTAGTAAAAACTCTCCCTCTGTCTTTCTTATAAGCCCCCTTTAAGTATTGAAAGGTCGCAATAAGGTGCCCCCAGAGCCTTTTCTTCTTGAGGCTGAACAACCCCAACTCTCTCAGCCTTTCCTCATAGCAGAGGTGTTCCATCCCTCTGATGATTTTTGTGGCCTCCTCTGGACCCGCTCCAACAGGTCCATGTCCTTCCTGTGCTGAGGACCCCAGAGCTGGATGCAGTACTGCAGGTAGGGTCTCACCAGAGCGGAGCAGAGGGGCAGAATCCCCTCCCTCGACCTGCTGGCCACGCTGCTTTTCATGCAGCCCAGGACATGACTGGCTTTCTGGACTGCAAGCGCACGTTGCCGGCTCATGCCCAATTTTTTGCCACCAGTATCCCCAAGTTCTTCTCTGCAGGGCTGGAGACACTTGCCTTCTTGACAGCTGCTTTTCACCCGCCACTCAGAGGAGCTGGAAGAGGCAGAGGGTCAGGAGGCAGAAAAAGCAACAGGAGAAGGGTCTTGTCCCCCCGCAGGGCTTGCAGAGCACAACAGAGTCCTGTGTCCCTGATTAGGAAAAGCATGGGCCAACATGGGGCTTATCCCCCCAGAGATGGACCCAGGAGGACAGGAGAGCAGGAAAGCAGCAGACGGTCCCTGAGACCCACTGCAGGCCAGGCCGCGGCCATGGGCCCACGCCATCCCCAGACTCTGGGGGGCAGCCTCTCCCTTCAGCCCACTCCCCACAGGTACTCCCAGGGCCAGGTGAGGAGCAGGGCTGCAGCCTGGCCCGGCTGAGAGCCCAGCTGGCGTTGGTTTCTTCCCCAGAGGCCTTTGTCCTGGCCTGTCCCCAGCCCCCCTCATGCAACAGAGGCGGTGGGAGCCCTGCTGGGGCTCCTGAGGCAGAGGAGGCAGCGACAGCGCTGCCGAGGTCCCAGAAAGCAGCAGAATCCCCTACCCCGGCCGTGGGGATCCCTTCCCCGCCGCCATGCGGACCCCGTCTCCCTGTGCCCTGCCTGGGGCCATAAACCCACCCCGCCGCCGCTTCCCGCTAACCCATCCGCCATGAACTACATTTCCCAGAGACCCTTGCGTCAACGCGGCGGAAAAGGCGGCCCTTCGGGCTAGGTGCTCTTCCGCTCCGATTGGCTCACTGGGGCGGCCCCCAGCGGCCATTGGATGAGGCGGTCACGTGAGGCGGCTGGAGGCGCGTCGCCTCACGGGAGCCGTGTGGGAGCGGGCCGGTGGCGGAGCGGAGCGGGATGAGGCCGGGCTTCCGGAGGGAGCAGACCCGCTAGGCTTCCGCCATGCTGGGGGCCCGGGGCGGGTGGCAAGCCCTCCGCCGCTGCGCCTCCCTGCCTCGGGCGCAGAGAGCGGTGCGGCTGCGGGTCCGCGAGGCGCTGAGGGCCCAGGAGCCGGCTGGAGGGGTTAAAGTGCAGGTGTGTGGCCGGGAGGTCGGGGTGTAATGACCCGACCCAGAGCCTTAACGGAAGGCGAGGAGCTGGAGTGGCATGGCCCACGCCGCTTTCCCTGCCTGTGCTTCAGGGCGAAAAGCTAGGACTTCTGCAGTGCGTTTTACTAAACTTACAGATCTCCTTTACAGTCTCTAGAGCCAGCTCTCACTGTGTTTGTTCAGTTTGCCGTTGTTGGATCAGATACGAAGCTTTAAAGTTATTCAGGGCACATGCAGGGAAAGGCTGTTACTGGGATGGGTTATACTGAAACATGGTCTGTGCATTTTTGGTTTTACCACCTGTTTGGTTTGGGAGAGTGAACCATTGCTTCTGTCCTGATGTTGTTAAAGCTTTGCTTTAGGTCTCGTTCCTCGTCTAGGTTTATAGTACTGTCAGGTAGAGCCAACAATGACGGTTTCATTGATGTTTGTGTCCAGCTCGTATTGTGAAGCACGGTAGACTGGGCTAAATGGACTCTTTAGCAATGGAGCTCTTTCCCTTTCCTCAGAATGGGGTTGTGGTTCCCCCTGTTTTCTGGTGTTCCCGACTGACGGAGCAGTGGTTGCAGACGCATAGTCCCTGTTTTAGTGTAAGGCCCTTGGCTAGAACTGAGCAGTTGTCAGTATTTCTGGATGAATCTGTAAAGGACTGGGGTACGTGGTAACAGTTTTTAAACGAAACTGAAAGAGGGTAGATTTAGATTTATAAAGAAGAAATTCTTTACGATGAGAGTGGTAAGACACTGGAACAGGTTGCCCAAAGAAGTTGTTGGTGCCTCATCCCTGGAAGTGTTCAAGGCTGGGTTGGACAGGGCTCTGAGCAACCTGATCTTGTTGAAGATGTCCCTGCTCATTGCAGAGAGGTTGGACTAGATGGTCTTTAAAGGTCCCTTCCAACCCAAAATATCCTGTGATTCTGCTGACCCAAAAACCAGTTTGTAGCACACTGGTATTCCTGCGCACACATAGATGAAGCCTAATAGGGTAGGAAGAAGCTCATCCAGTATAGGTGCTTTTCAGCTGTACTTTTATGAATAATGCAAGCTGGAATAAACTGATGCTAAAATGGGCAATACCGCCTTTTTTTTGCCCCAGGTCCTTGTTGCTTCGTTGCTCTTCCCCTGTGCTGGTAAAAATGGGGTTTTTGTATTGAACTGGATTGGGGAATTTGGCTTAAACCCAACCTTACTATGGCCAGCTTATTGGGATGTGCAGTCTGGTCTGAGTCAGGATCGTCACTACACGGTTGCTTCTGGTAAGGTGTGAAGTGGTCAAACATTGCTGCCACAGCCTCTGCTGCTCCAATACAAGCCTGTGGGTATGCTCTTTTTTTTTTGTTGCAGGATGCAAGACTCATCTCCTTATTTAACAGATCCCAGAACAGCCTGATGAGGTAGAAAAAAAGCTCTTGAGAATGTTTCTTTGTTCATGGGCTTTGTGTGTTTTGTTAAGGAGCGCTTAAGAGGAAGGAAACTAAGAAAAACATCTGCTGTTATACATTAAACCTTATGCATCAAGTATAACGTATATGATGTGTTCTGGGGATTTGCTGGAATACAGAGGATAAGCACAACAGCTTCAGGCATGTTATTGTATGAAATACCTTTTAAACACCTGTTGCTTTAGCCATAAGAATATGAGGATGCCCAAATGATCAGACTTTAGTTTTAGACTCTGGTTTCTTGTATTAGTTATTGCCTTGGGTGGAGCACCCTGCAGAGGTCGCTTAGGTAAACGCCTGTCTGAAATTGTGAGGCTGGAGCTAAAGCTGAGGTTTCATTAATCATTGGGTTTATGGCTTTAATATCTTCCGTAGTTCTTGTATGCAGTTGTCCTCCCCCCCATTATACAAGCCTGTATAATGCTTTGTGTGTTAGTAGTCGTGTTGTAATTTTAAGAATGCTTTAGCTTTCGGTACTGTTTAACTCTTGAAGTTTGTTCAGTGTAAACAATAGAAGTAGATGGATTCGCATTGGTTTGTCTGGTATAAAATCCCTAAAGCACTTGCACAGTTTGAAGTCATTGAAACTACTTGGGCACTTACAGTTAAGCAAAAGACAAAACTGATAGCAAAAGAGACAGTTTGTTTGTTTAATCAGCACTATTTTCAGTTGTTATCTACAGTACTATTATAAGATGAGCTGCAAGCTCCCCCACGGATAGTTTTGCTTTTAAGGGCAGCTTTGTCTCAACTCTTGTGAGCTGCGAAGCAACTAAGGGAGTTGTATTTTGGATGCTATTACTTTTGCTTGGTGCCTTGGTACTGACTTAAATTTTAATTTCTTTTTAAGGGAAATGTTATTTCTCATTGAAAAACTCAAATTAAGACATTAGCCTGGCATGTGCATAGTCAGTTCTACTGTTTTGCTGTTACAAAGAACAGCTGTGTTACTGTTTTAATTCTTTCAGTCAAACTGGACAAGAACGCTTCTAGATTTTTTTCTAAATATTTTTTTTTTTCCCATGGGGGGACAGTGTAGCAGTCTTGTTTTTGAGGTGTAAGCAGAAACATCCAAAATTGTCAGGGCATTAATTTTGATTTTTTTGTCTTGCATGGATGTGTAATTTTTCACCTCAATCTATTGCTGCAGCATCATTGTTTTAGCAGTCCAACAGCTTAGGGCATTTAAACAACTAGCGAACAAATTTCAGTTGGAACCTTCCTACAGGTGATACAGCAACAAAAACTGGTACTAAAAATCATCAAAACAGCCTTGAGTGTGTTATCATAAAGCACTGTGCGTTACTGGTGTCTCCTGTTGCAGTAAGAAGCATTTTGAAGGGATATCACTAACAAGAATATGTACTTTGCTAAAATGCTTTTCATCTTCAGAGCGCTTTGCCACTTTCCATATTCTCAGCTCCCCAGAGATGCAGGTAGATCTTAGTTATCCCTGCTGTACTCAGGAGGAGAGTTGATGTCTCTGCCTAAGGATTTGTTTCTCTTTGCTTTGAAGTCAGTAGAAAAACTGTCACTGACTTCTTTTTTATTTATTTATTTTTTGTTGTTGTTGTTGTTGCACCTAAAGAAATATTTCCTTTGATTTCAGTAAGAAGTTGCAGTAGGCCTGAAGTAGCATGGCCAGCTCAGCTCTGGAAGAAGAGCATGACTACACAGAGTCTATGCCAAGAAATAACAAATTTCTTTTTCTTTTACCTCTAGGGCTGGGTCCGCTCTGTCCGATCCCAGAAGGAAGTTTTGTTCCTGCATATAAACGATGGGAGTTCTCTGGAAAACCTCCAGGTGGTTGCTGATCCCAGCCTGGAAAATAGGTTGGTCAATTTGAGATACCTGGAGAAATACCAGTGCTTGGAGGGGTCTGCTCAGGCTTCCCTTCCTGTCGCAGTGACTCACCAGACTGCTGGAGGAGCCTCCAGCAGCTGGCACCTGACCACAGGAAAGGCACTACTGCAGTCTGGGGTCTCCGGACGTGTTTTTAGGATGGAGAGTGTCCATCTTCTCTGTCTCCCCTTAGCTGAGGCCTTGTGGTTCAGTTGCTTGTCCTGTGAGATTAATTTGGACCTAATTTTCTTAATAGCTGTAGTAGTGCGGGCATTCTGGACTACTGTTGGACTTGCTTGGAAATCACACAATGTAGCCAGGGATAACTGTCCCCCAGCTCTTTGGAGAGCACTTTTGCTCTTCCTGTAACAACTTGAGGGCTGGCTCGGTAGGCATACTCCCTAGATAGGCATGCCTGTTCTATTATAATAAAATAATACACTTGTTTTACAGCTTCATTTTGTTTGTTACTCTCGATTGTTCTTTGGGCTAGGTTTTGGGTGTTTCGCGATAATCCAGGAACCTTCTGCGTGTAAATTGATTTTTTTTTTTTTAATTATTTTTTAATTTTTTTTTTCTGTAAGCCTGGTTTGTCCCCACCAATAGCCCCTTCTAATGAAAGCCTGTTTCTTTCCCACTCGCTTGTCCCACATTCTTACCTTGTCCTAAATTATTCTATAGCTTTGTGAACCTATTCACGTTCCCACCTATCCATTTAATAATTTTTCATTTCGTCAGTAAGCCCTATGGCTACAGTATCTCTTGTGATCTCAAGTGGTCCAGCTAAATTAACAGGAATCTCTTCTGAATGTAGTTGACCTTGTAACAGCACCTAGTTAAGCTGTTGTTTTTTCTTGGCTTCTTAGAGACCTGACTTTTGGAAGCGCAGTGGAAGTGCAAGGAAAACTGGTCAAAAGTCCTCACAGGATGCAAGACATGGAGCTGAAAGCTGAAACCATCCATGTGGTGGGATCTTGTGATACTTGGGTATGTCACTGCAGCAGGAGTCCGACTGGTAGGACGACCTTGGGAATTAATTTCAAAAGGTCCAAGTATCCAGCAAAGCATGCTTCAAACTGTATTTTCTTTAAGTCTGAGTGCTCCTGCAGGCTTTGATTTGTCAGTGGTGTCTATGGGGCATGTCAAAGGAGAAACGTGGGATCACCATGAAAGCTCTCTTTGGGGGCAGAGCTGTTTCTACGTGGAAACTGGGACACATGCTGGCAGCTAAGAGTGTGCATTTGTCCCACCCTGAAGCACTTACCTGTGCCAGGTGGTTTACCTGGCAAGTCTGGCTGGGTTACAAATTGGAGAAGCAGTGGGACTGGCGAAACATTCCAGACTGTGCAGGTGGAAGAACCGTATCTGCCACAGGCACATTTGGAACTGGCTCGCTGTTGTAGCAGTGAGATGAACAGCTGGCTTTCAAGGGGGCTCAACATCTAAAAAGTGGAGCGTTTCAGAGTGCTACTACCTTCTCTTGTGTGTATGGCTCTTGCTCTGCCATAGCATTATAAAATCCACAAAATAACTAGAAAAGATAGGCAAAAGCATCTAGTTCTTTACTCTGTGATGATGATTGAATTTTAGTAGGCAGAGATGGTATTCCATGAATAGCAATAAAACTATATTGACTCCAAGTTCTCATCCTCTTACTTTTCTTTCCTTGTTGTTTTCAGTCGTTCCCCCTGAAAATGAAGGAGAGGCACCCGCTGGAGTATATTCGACAGTTCCCCCACCTGCGATGCAGAAGCAACACACTCAGCTCCCTCTTGAGAATCCGCAGTGAAGCCACTGCAGCCATCCACTCATTCTTCCAGGTAGTTCCTTCTGTACTGAGCCTTATGTGTAAAACGCTCCGTCAGTTTGGCTTCACAGGAGCGTGTTAGGAGGGAGGGAGTGTGATGTCTTGACTGCAGGCTATGGATTTTGCACACCATTTTCTTTCCAGGCCTGGGCCTGACCGAGGCCTTGGCTTGTAACTGTTGCTTATGATCAGGTTAGCCCATCTGTGGTCTTGTTAGTGTCTTTCCACCCATTTCCTGTTAGTTATTTTATCCCTTTCACTAAGTTGCAGTATAATTGCCTGCGAATGTGTGTGGTCCGTGGAACACAACATAATATGGAGTCGTTTAACCCACCCTCAGCACTGACCTTAAAGTCCTTGGACAGAAGCCTCCTCCCACACGGAAAAATCTGGGATGCAGGAAGGCTGCCGACAAACTGACTCAGAGCTTCATGTTACTATTCTCAGTTCTCACCTTTCTATTGCTGCATTACAAGTCTGTGTGGATGCTGTTAGCTGAGATTAGGGGACTCCTGTTTTGATGCATTTCAAACTGATGGGTGGGAGGCACCTGCATTTTATGAATGTGTCACTCTTAAGCTGTGGGCATGGTACAGGCTTTGTGCTGGTGGTGAGGGCAGTGAGTTAACTCTGATTCCAGATGCCGTAGAGAGACCATGTGATTCTTTGTGTGAGTAGATAAAGTAGCAAGTCCTCTAGCACACCTGAGCCCTTTCTTTGAAAGCTATTCATTGAAATAAACACGTTTTAGTTTATCTAAACTGGCTTTAGTTTGAGTAGAATCATACTCGGAGCATTCTGATTACAAAATTCATATGTAGTAATTAATATGGCCGAAAGAATAGGTCAGAATTGTTGAGATTGAATTTCTGGTCCTGAGTACGCTGGTATTTGTCACTTGCAGTGTCAAAGAAGGCTTGCTTGCTCTAGGAGTTATCTGTATGGAATTGCATGGTATTTAGAAGATTTTGTTTGGTTGGTTTTTTTAAGAGCCTAATAGAAATACTGTGTCAGGTAAAGCTGCTGTTGGTTTCAGCATTGTGCCAGCTGGTAAGACAGAACCCAGCTCTGCTGGGAATCAGGCTTGGCTGGTATCGAGCCACTAGATGGCATTGCCTACAACAATTTGTGATTTCAAACATGGACAAGGAAGCCAACTGAGATACAAAAAAGCATCTTATTCTGAAAAAGCCTTTAATTCTCCAAATTAACTCCAGCTCAGACTCTTGACATACCTTCCTGTTTAAAATGCTCAAGAGCTGAGCAGTATTAAAAAAATATAATGTATCCTTAATTTAGCAGCAGCAGCTACACTAAAGTTATTTTTAAAGGAATAAGGAAGATCTGGTCCCAGACCTGATATTTGCAAATGCTTATGTCACGACTCTGCTAGCATCAGGGATGTCTGTGATTTGTTCCATTTCTCATGGAAGGAAAGCAGTCTTTTTAAATTGCCACCTACATCATCCCAAGAATGTTGCAATTTCCAACTTAATAATGTCAGAACATACAATAACTAGAAAGTATAATCAGAGTGTTTTCACTGTGCAAAGCTGTAAAGAGCTTAATGGTGAAAGAAAATAAATGGGTTTTTTTGAGTACACACTCAAAATTATCTAGACTCTCTGTAACTTTAAAAATTTTTTTTTTAGCCTATTCATTTCCAGCAGTGGATTACTAAGGCCAAATGCCTTTGGTTTGGATGTTGAAGGCTAAAATGTCATCTTTAAATCTTCTCCTGAGTGTTGTGGTCCATGTGGCATAGGAACATTGTTCCTAGGCACAGTAAAATAGTTGCAATGTGAATGGCAACCTCCATTTTGCACATTAACTAACTTCCAGGTTTGTCAAGAGCCAGTAATGCGACTTGAAGTATTTTAGGAGCTTTTATAAGGGGAACTATTCAAGAGGTTTTTATGCAAGGAACTATGCAATGGATTCTCATCTTTCAGACCTGTGCAGTTCACATTCCTTTCCAAAGCATATAAGGGGTCTTCTGTGTGAAATGTGCTTCTTTCCTCATACAGTGGTAGCAGTTGCTGTAATTTAGGCAATTTTCCAAAAACTCATGTAGGGTTGGGAGGTCACATGTCCAGCAGGTCTCTGGAGTATGCATGGGATTGTGGCAGAGACCCCCATTTTGTATTGGCAGGCTAAAACTGCCCTCCCTGGGCAAAGGAAGTAGTTCTGGCTCCAAAACTTCTTTCTGTGTAGTAACTGGATCTCAGTGAGGAGCTCCTGCCAGGCACTCCGCACGCCAAGGTCTTTGCACTTGTAACCAAGGTAGCCTAGAGCTGACTGCAGGGACTTTGCTCCCTCTTGGTCATGTCAGAGTACTTCCACAAAATGCACTGCATGTCCATACAAGCTCTTTGGTCCAAATTAATTTTAGTTTGATTCTCAGGATGGGCAGTAAATACTGCTCCTGTCTTCCTAGCCTTTTAACTAGCTGGTGATAAGAACCAGGACCTGTCATGTGAGTGGTCGATTTGTATTATTCTGGTAAAAGCTGTGAAACTAAGCTTTTAGAAACATTTGCTTTTTTATTTTTTTCATTAGTGTTTTGTGTAAATAGACGACGGGTTATGCTACATCATTGCCTATATCATGGTAATGGTGGCACATCCTGATTTTAAAGGGGTTCCCTTTGTGCTAGACATTACAGTGATGCAAGAGAAAACAAATCCTTTGTTCACAGCTGAAATCAGCTATTTCCAGGTTCTTGTTTGCCTTGACATGCACAGGTATGATGTCTGTGCTCCACCAGTGATCTCTGTAGTGAGATTAAGTTAGGAAGATGATGGTTAGTAGAGTTCTGTTCCTGGTTTTGCCTCTAATGTGCTGCATGTGATTGTCTGAGGTCTGCTTGATGTACGCATCCATTGAAAACGGGGTTGCAGCTAGTTTAAAAGCTGCACTGCAGAGAAACCCAGAGAATAGGGGCTCTTTCTGCATATGACCTTCCTGGTTTTGGAGGCCTCTGCTGGATCTAGGAACTGTTACATGCATGGGTAATTTTCCAGGTACTTAGAACATGACCAAGGCAGGGTATATCCTGTCTCTTAAAATATCAGTTTGACTTCAGTATCTCAGATGATGTGAGGTGGGACTGACATTTTCATAGTGGTTGGGTGTTTTTAAGGCTTCTCTCCCATGCAGCATGTGATTTCTGTCATCTAACACACTTGATCATTTCTCTTGGTGGAGAACACTAAGAGAGCATCCTCTGCTCAACCACCAGCTTCCAAAAAGCTGTAAGAAACTGGACTGTTGAGGCTGTAGGGGTGAATGTGATTGGAACTGCCCAAAAATATAAAAATACTGGAGGAGGTGAAAAGAAAGGGGAACGGTGTGGAGATGGGCAGTTGCCAAAACCCATAGTAGTGGCATAAATCTCATTTCCTTATGAAACATGGAGGAAAAAGCACAAGTAGTAAACATTGATTTGTACATCATGCTAGCATTTAGTTAGTCCTCTGTCTTTGCCCATGTAAGGCAGAAGTTGCCTAAAAGAGTACATATGCTGTCCTAGTTGGGACTAATAGCTGAGTTATGATGCGTGCTGGTTGCTGTCATCCTTGAAGTTGATGTTTGATATCTTTAGCTAGTTAACGTTAGTGTTCTGTCTGTTCCAGGATAATGGCTATGTGCATATTCATACCCCCATAATTACATCAAATGACTGTGAAGGTGCTGGGGAACTCTTTCAAATTGAGGTAAGTTGGGTTGCATAAAGTTTGTTTCGATTTTTGCTTGCAGAGCAATTCTGGAGTCATTGAAGGTTAGAGGAAATGTTTGTCTTTACAAAACCTTTTCTTTATGTAGTTCTGTGATTACTTTTTTAATATAGCAGTCCTTTGCTTCAACTAATAATTTAGACAGAGTTAACCAATGCATTTTTTTTTATTGGTGTTTTGTGCATTAATCAGCACCTTTTGTACTGATGAGGTTTTTCTGTTCCTGGTGCTGTGGAAAAGTTTACAAAGAACAACAGAGGGAGGTGGAACATCTTAGTAAATACAAAGATGTGATCATAAGAGCCCAAGAGATGGGTTGGGAGATTCAGGACAGCCTACTACACACAATATTTCTTAGTTTTGAAATGAAGAATATAATTCACCATGCAATAACTCCTTCAGAGAAAGTCAGCAATACCTAAAACTACTTTTCACCTGTGTATATATTCCTCCCTACAAGCTACTCCAGTTGTATGTTGGAATTCTCCCCCAATGTTGCCAAGTCTCTCCCCATCCATCCACCAAATTACTGCCACAATCAATCATTATATAAAGTACTTCATGTCTTGGGTCAAAACTGCCTATGAAACTTAAATACAGCTATAACCACTAAGATCTTCCGCACAGATTTCTCATGATTCCTAGCCCCCACATCCATGAATCATAAGAAATCCCATCTGCCTTTTATACTTCTATATTTGAAATTCACTCTTCTGTCTCAAACAACTACATCCATTGCTGCTTATGCTTATTGGCTCCAGCCTTGCTGGTAAATCATCTGTAAGCAAAAGCAAAATTGTTGAGGTAGCAGTTGCTTGCTGCAGGATCGCGTCTTCCGCTCTCTGCACAGCCTTGTGACAAAAAGCCTCCATGTACTGGTTCTTCAGGATCTCGAGGTCTAACCTGTGCTACTAGTGATTCCCTTCCAGACCAGTACATGTGGCTCAGCTTTTTTCTTGCTGGGACAATAGAGTTGATTAGCTAAACTAAATTGTTCCTGTTTAATTGAGATCCCTTAATGCTACCAAAGGTTCCTTGTAGGCTGTTGCATGCAAATTAAGACGTGAAAACAAGTGACACTTAATGATGAGAACATTATACAGTTTGCAGCTGTACAGTGTATTACGTCTTTGGTACAAATGGTATCCACTTGAAAGCTGTAAAGGATGCAGGACTACAGCGTAGGTGGCTGGTAGTAAGAGAAGCACTGATGCAAATGTTGATATGAGGTGCTAAATTGTGAATCTGAAACTTTTATAAACTGGATCTTAACTAAATGCATAGTTCAAGGCAAATCTCTTGCTCTCTCTCCAGTGTGATTGCTTAGGTGTCAATAATACCTGTCTTGGAGAAATGTAGGGACAGCTGTGCTTGAAAGGTCTGGAGTAAGTTCTGAGTCGGATCCCATTAAATGGCCTGTGCCACAAAGAAAGGGCTGCAGAAACTCACTTGCTGCTGGGAAGTGGGAAGTTCTCCCTGATTTCCTGTTTCTTCTTTGAGCACCGCTTCATTGTCTCGACAAATTTAGGACTCGGTTTTGTTTCTGCAAAGCCCTGTTCAGAATTGGTCTTGGCTAGCAGAGATCCAAGACCACTTGCTATCCCGCTGTGACCACTTCACTCCACTGGAGCAGTGACACTGTTTCTTGACAGTGGAAATCCGGGGAACATTAAGCCTTCTTTGGGCCATGCATATGAGGCTGACAGAAATAAAAATAAGGGTGTGTTATTTGCAGCAAAGCCTACAATCTCTATATGCTTTTAATCAAACCAACCATCGATGCATCTGCTGTATTCAGTCATTTTTAAACTGGCCCTTAATTCACTGCTTGCACAGGCCAAGGGAGAAAATAAATTCCTGTTGCTCTTATATTTGAGCAGTAGCCAAGAATTACGGAGATGGAAATCAGTGAAAGCAACCTGCAAATTAGATTCTTGGATTTCAGAAATGTTTAAATCTTGGACTTAAGGTTTTAAGACCTATCCTCTAGTTGTGACCAGAACATAAATTGGTGTCCTATTATTCCTGAATTTGTAGTAGTTACAATACACCCGCTGCTTACAGGTTGTTTTTTCTGCCTTTTTTTTTTTTTTTTTAACTCCCTTGGGCGGTATATAAAACTGATAATATTGCCAGTTTAGCTGTCCTGCTGCGGGTGGAATAATCTGAAAACTTTGAGTAGCTTTTAGGACCCAGGCTTCTTTTGCACCCACTGTGAACCATCGCCTTTTAATAGCCATCTTCTCCTGACTGGCACAATTTTAATCCTCTGACTAATGTCTGGTGGCTGCTCAGGCCTGTGCATTCTTTGGAAATGGTAGAAAGTGAAGAGAGTAGGAATCTGTTTTTACATGAAACTTGAACAGATGGGGAGAAAAGTATCTTGAGTTAGAAGGAAAAGGCTTTTTGAAGGCATATGATCTTTATTCCTAGACCTCTTAATCCTGTAGGATTTGTGTGTGTTTATATGTTCAGCTTCCTCATTATCTTTGTTTGGTTTTGGGCGTACTGATTAGTCTGTATATAGCTTTGGCTGGGATGTTCTCATACTAGGACTTGGGATGGAGGAGAATCCCTTCCCTCTCTGCTGGGCAGATCAGTTCAGCTAAATATTTGTCAAATGAAGTACCATAACAGTGAAAAGAGGGCGGTAAGCAGAGGAGATTTTAAAAAATAAATAAATCACAAGATAGTAAGAACTCTAGAGAAATCTTTTGCATTTGAGACCTGAAAAGTGTAGGTTTGAGGAGAAGTTTGAGGAGAAACTGCCAGAAGTGTGAAAACAGCCAGGCAGACCCTAACCCAGATGGAGAACATCAGCAACACCAACTTGTGGATTTCTGCACCTTTGATGGTGTCTGCCTTTGATGGAACCCTGGAGGTGGGGAAGCCTCTTGCTTGTGCTGCCTTCTTTAAAGTATACTTACTGAAAATGCCAGAAGAGCTTTGAATATTGAAAGCTGGGTTTTAGTAGAATGCAAAGTAGGACAAGGTAATTTTTGAAATAAGGATAACTCAGATCAGCAGAGTGAGATTGCCCTTTTTAATTTAATCTGAGAATAATTCCTCTGTACTGGCTCTTTCAGCACCTCAGGGCAGATCCTTTCCTCACATTTTTCTTTTTTTTTTTTTTTTTTTCTTCTGAAGTCTAAAATTCTTAGCAGCTTTGTATGTTGCAAGAAACTTTCCCCAGTCCCCTTCTGGGGCTGCTTCCTAGGAAATCTGCCTTTCTTTTGTCTTTGACCCGGCTGCATGTCTGTTCCCTGCTATTTTCAGTAGCCTCCCACTCTGTCTGCAGTGTTGAAGGCTCCCTGCTTTCTGGGTCTCTTGCTCTGTCTTTTCCACTTTGCTCCCTGGAAAGTTTCCTTGTTTGACTGTCCTCAGCTGCTGTGGAGAAGGTGGAGGCTCCTCTATGCTCTGGAAGAGCCTTTCTGGCCCAGGACACTCCAGCTGGTATGATGAGGCCCTGGACAGCCACTTTCCCTGCTGCCCAGCTGCAGCCTTTTAAAAGAACTCAGCATGCAGTGAGTTGCAAAGCACAACAGCTGTATTGGCATTCACAGCTCTTTAAAGTAGATCTCGGGTGTGTTTTGTATTACCTATGGCCTTATTCCTTCCTGGGGACCTTGCTCTATGTGTAAGGAGTGCTGCATTCTACCTGTTGGCTCCAGCGGAGGTACTATGTGCTCTGTATAAGGCTTGTCTATTCCCACACACATACCTCATTGCATCTGGGTGGTGGTTGACTGAATCCAGGGTCTGGATCAGGCTATTTCATTATTTGAAAGGATATTTAACTGTAAACCTGAAGAACCATCCAGGTATTGTTCTTTTCTAAAACGTATCCAGAGATTGTATGGTGTTTGGCTTTCAGGGGTTTTTTGCCACCCGCTCACAGAACTGAATGTAGAAGTTTCTAGATACCTGAAGGGTGCAAGTTCATAGCTGTGCTTACTGTGGTGCCAGAAATATGTGCCTGCTGCTGAAGATGCAGAAACTTACTCCTACCGTTCCTTTGGCACTGCTGAAAAATAGCCTTGTCAGCACCAAGGAATGCTGGGATCTGCTGGGGAGAATCGCAGTTAAATGCAACAGTATTAGTGTCTGTCAGGTGTTTTCCTCTTTAGAGGTGCGTCACAGTCTGGGAGGCAGCCAGTCCCTGGGAGACTGGGACTTCAGAGAGGTGCTCAGCAGGGATCAGGGTAAGCTGGGACTGAGCTGAGGGAGGGCTTGCTCTTGCATTTTCTAGCTCTCCCAGTTTCTGCTCACTTCTACCTGGCTCATCTCTGCCTGTAATTCCAGTCCATATTTATGAGATGTTTGTCTCAGCAGAACCAGCTGATGTTGCCCAATGCAAGTCCAGCTGATCAGAATTAGGACTGGAATTGCAAGGAGGACTTCTTGGAAGTTATGAATTTTGCAGTGGTTGTCTAAAAAGAAAAACCCAATCATGTTTATAATGGGACATCACAGAGGGCAGGTCCGGATTAAAGATGTGGTGCTGTGAAGCTTCAGCAGCATGGTGTTGTGGGCCTGGGCTAGAGCTACAGCAGAGATTTCTATGAGTTTTTCAAGTCTTCTCTGATCCCTTCGTGCATTTGGCTTGCATAGAGTGAAAGACAGAATCAAACGGTTTATACTCTCCTGAAGCTAATTGCCTCAAGTTAAAGTTAATACAAGAGTGACATCAAAGGGAATAATTTTAAATTAAATCATTAGACATTTGAGGAGATGGAGAACAAAACAGGTACTAAATCCAGTTGTTCTTGTATTTAGAATGAGAATAAAAAGCCTTTGATGTTGACGTCGAATCCTAGTATGTTTATAGCACGTTTACTCTGAGACACCAAGATGTTTCATACAGATTCCCCCTCCCTCTTTCTCCATTGTAATTTGGGTAGTTTTTGACTAGGGAATGGAGAGAACTTGAAAGCAAACACGTTATTCCCCCCTAATCAAGTAGATATTTTGGGGTTGGGAAGCGGGAGAAAAGTCCATCTAATTGAAATAAAAGCACCACAATGTTGTCGCTTCGTTTTGCTAGTCATGGACATGAAAAACAATCTCGGTGCTCAGTGTCAGCAGTGAAGGGATAGCATCACCTACTATTTATTATTTGTCTTCTACCAGTGACTGCTGTTCTTTATAATAAAGAAGCAAGCTTGATCTAAAAGGCTGAGCATAAATCTGGGGCATAGGCACTTGAAAACATTGGCCTGATCCTGTGCTTGAATGTGTGAAGTGGAGGAACCACCCTAGTGGGTTAGTCGATATTTATACATGGGAAATGTGAAGTTGCTAATTACGGGATACCCCCTTGCTGAAGGGGTCCTTTCTGAAGGAAAAGGAAGGCATTTCATTTTCCGTGTGTAGCAAGTGGATTGACTTTTGCAGCTCACAACACCCGTTCATCAAGCTTTGTGTCTCAAAATGAGGGAGAGGAAGTGGGCAGCTGTGGAGAGGTGAGGCCATTGGATGGTGATGGGGGAGTAAAATTTTATCTAAATATCGCTATGTTCACTCTTCACCTTCTGTTGGAAGCTGTCCAGGAGCTGCTCACAATGCAGACACGCACCTCGGGATCTCTCAGTGGCTTCTCAAACTGGCTGCAGGTTTTTGTTAGTCCAGTTGAGCTGTAGACTTTCTCACACTCTTCTTCCAGTCACTTACTGTTGTGTCTATTTTCCCTTTGCCTCCCTGAGATTACATCTGATTTGGAGAATGAAAAATGACACAAAGTCATTATAAATAAACCAAGCCCCAGCTCCTGGAGACAGCTGTATCCTGTTTGTGGATTTGGGGGAAGTGTTGAGATTTCATGGCTGATTTCTTCTGTTCTTTTCCTGCTTCCAGTCTGTCTCTTTCTCGTTGTTTAGAAGTTGCATCCTACAGGATTAGGTGGGATTTTTCACTGGTGGAACAAGGAATGTAGCTGAACTAAGCTTGCAGTAGGAGAAACTGGAGTGGTATGTGGCTCTTCTCTTTAGTGTTCTGGCCATGGCTGTGGGGCTGTGGTATGTGGATGTTTGTATGTTTATTAATATCCCTATTGTTTTTGAGCAAATACTCTGGTTTTATTTGAAGAAAACAATAGGGGCCTGCTTCTGCATCCTTGGGTTTTGTTGTTTGGTTTTTTTAGAACTGCAAAACCTGTGAAACAAAGGAAGCAGTCCTGGGGTTACAGCCACAAATTGTCATATTTCCATTGATCTCTGTGGAGCAAGGCAAGCTTGCTCTTTTCTTTAGCGTGATGCTGTGAAGAGATAAAACTGCCTTGTGATCTGAGGTCTTTGGCAGTCTCTGTTTTATCTTTGTGATGAGCAGCAGAGCTTTTTGAGAACAAAAGCAACACCTTCCGACTCATTGAGAAAAATGGCAGGTTGTAGAATATCAAAGGCTGGTGAACAAGCCTGAGCCTAGCAACCTCCCTGTGACAAAGCAAGTTGGGGAGTAGGGTGGCTGGAGGCAGTGGCATACTTAGCTGAGCTAGCAACACTTAGCATAACTCCTAGGAACTACACTTTGAAAAATGGGTATTTCAAACTTATCTCAGAAGAAAGCATTCATTTGGAAGTGAATGTAGATCAGCCAAACCTCAGATTAGCTTCGGAGTTTCTTTTGTCTGGCTCTTGAACCTTTGATTCCTCCAAAGCTTAGGGATGACATTGAAATATAGAAAGTGCTGAAACAAATCTCATTTATCATCATGTTTTTTTAAAAGTCACAGAGTTGTGACTTCTAGAGAGAGTCTAATCCATCTCACCGCACTCAAACAGGGTCAGCTAGAGCAAGTTGCCCAGGACACTCTCCTGCCGAGTTTTTAATATTTCCCCAGACAGAGACTTCATAGCCTCTCTGGGCAACCTGTTCCAGTGTTTGACCACCCTCACAGTAAATAAAAAAGTTTATTCTTGTTTTCAGATAAAATTTCATGTGTCTTTTTTAAAATCTATGCCCATTGTCTCTTGTCCTCTCAGTGAGCACAGCTGAGATGAGTCTGGTTCCTTCTTCATTCCCTTCCATCAGGTATTTATACACATGGATAAGATCCCCCCTGAGCCTTCTCTTCTCCACGCTGAACAGTCCCAGCTTTCTCAGCCTCTCTTCATATGAAAGATGCTCCAGTTTGTTAATCATTTGTGGCCCTTTGCTGGACTCACTCCAGTATGTCCATGTCTCTCTTGTACTGGGGAGGTGAGCACTTCACCCAGCAATCTTGGTGAGTCACCAGTGCTGTGCAGAGGGGAGGATCCCCTCCCTCGACCTGCTGGCAGTGCTCTGCCTAACACAGCCCAGGAGGCTGGTGATTTTCTTCCATCAGCTTGGTGTCCGCCAGGGAAATGGTGAAGCACAGTCCTTATGCTCAAACAACTTTTAAAGTGCTCAACATGGAGGTCTTCTAATTTTTCTTTTATGCCTGTAATTTAAAAACCAAAGATATACCATCACTTTAATGGGACTTTTTTTTTAGTCCATTTTTCATAATGAAATATTGAACTTGCTAAATTTTCCGTTACTCTCTGTTTTTTTAAATGCTTAAAATATCTGGTGATCTGAAAAAATATGCAAAACCTGAACTGAAACGTCGTTTGTTTTTTCAGTGCCTATATAATGTGTAAGCTGTGATGTTTCCAACTCCATATTGTTTCCGTTCTGCTTTTTTTGAAGACTAAATAACAAGTCTTAAGAGGATATTGCATTCCCCCTTTTTTTTTTTTTTTTTTTCTGATTACTGTTGGTCTTTTTGCAATGGAAACATTCATTTGCGCATGAGAAGGAAATAGCACTGGTTTTAAGTCTGCTAAAAGTTGCTGCACCTGACACGGAAAATACTCCTCCATTTTCTCGTTAGACTTGAAGTTGAATTTTGAAGGCAATGCTATGTGAAGCTTCAGACTTCCAAACGATAGAGATTCTTCCCTTCTGCCCCTCACTGTTCATCTTGGTAGGAAAGAGAGAAAAAGGAATACTTACATTTGGAGACTGGGTTGATAGGCTGACATCTTTCTTTTGTATGTTGCTGGGCAAAATGTTCCTCAACAGATGTTCCAGAGGGATTTTCATTTTGTGTGTCTGCATTTCACAGAAACACACAATGTGGTTTCTCCACCTGCTCCCAGACTCCTAGGTAGATGAGCCCTTAGCTATATACCTGTTACTTTACTGGGGAGCCAAAAATCAGAGGCTACTGTAGGAAATCTGCATTTCTACCACTCTTGTTCTCAGACTTGCTTGTAAAATGGTGAATATGTCCTTCCTGACATTTTATTTTACACTTTGTTACCTCCTTCCTTTCGACAATGTCATTCCTATTCAGCTCATGGATGTTTAAACCCATAAGTTACACAGTTCTTTTCTTTGAGTAAAATTTAGAGCTCCTGACATACCCACGTACAAAGGCAAGAGGTGAGAAGCAAAGAGCCACATATTCTTTTAGCTTTGTACGAACTCTGTGCTGCCCACAAAGTTTTGGGCAAACAGTCAAACTCCATGAAGCTGTGTCATCTTAAAAAGTTACTTCCCACTCAGCTGAACTGATATAACTAATTGCTGGGGATCCAATTTACAATCCTTGTTAGTTTGAGAAATGTTTGAAAGAACTGCGTATCCTTCCTCTGTGCTGACATGTCCAAGCTTTGCTGGTGGCACGGGAGGTATGTGCCACAGTTCACAAACTTGTTCTGTAAGTTGTTGTGATACCTGCAACCCATATCCTCATAAGTCACCGAAAGTGGAGGCGGGAGCTGTGGTGTTTCCCGCTTAAAGTATGGCTTCTCACTACGCAGACATATTATTTGCATCGGACCCGTAGATAGAGAAATCCCCAAGAATCCTTTATCTTGTGGGGTTTTTTCTTAATGTGTTTTGCTTGAATAGGTTTTAGAGCCCGTTAGCAGTCTGAGCAAAGATGGGGAGCATTGTGTTATGACTTGCCACACTGTTGGATTCCATCTCAGCAGTGTTTGGGTCAAATCTCATGGAGTTAAGAGAAATCAAGGGAAAGTAAGCCGGGAGCTGTGCTTTTTATTCAAACACTAGTGGTCTGACTTCTTGCTCATTTTTTGACTTACAGACGTCACATGAGGCAAGGGAATCTGCGGAAAAGACCCATTTCTTCAATGTGCCTGCCTTCCTGACAGTTTCTGGCCAGCTCCATTTGGAAGTGATGGCGGGGTGAGCAAAATGAGAAGTGTTTGGCTTGATCTGTGGGATCTTCTCGGTTGGTAATTTTGCCCCATGGTATCCATTAGATATCTGCCACATGTGTGCCAGAAACAAATTGAGCAACAGTGGCTGGATGATGGTGTGAGAGGCTAGCCTAGGCAGGGGAAAATTAGACTTTTTTTTAATTCTGGTCTATGAACTAGTTTTAAATACTAGGAGTCTCCTTCTACTTGCCATGGATTGGGAATATTGGATGGAGACGTAATCTTTATGGGAATGACTGTAGGATTGTTAATAACTGTAGTACCTTAAGTGTCTTTTTGTTGTTGTTCACACCTGGCATGTCTCAGCAAGAAAATCTTTTTCATTTCAGCTATCACATTCCTTTCCTCTTTTCTCTTTTTTTCCCAAGCATCCTTTTTCTATCTCCTTCAGACTTCCTGTTGTGTTTCTTGCTTCTGCCAATTCTCACTTCTCCCATTTCATGGCTTTCACATGTGATGCTTTGTTCATTCTAGCCACTAAAGTGATCACAGTGAAATAGTTAATACTGACTGATTAAAAAAAGTATCCTTTAGCTTTTAATGTTAATATTTCACTGAAATGGTTAGAGGTGAAAGTGTCAGTCTGTCAGAGAGACAGTTCCCTTTAATTAGGGGGTTTGGTCCTCATCTACACTGAATTTTCTAAACTAAATTAATACATTAAACAGATGGAGTCAAATCAGCACAATCCCTTATTTGAAGGCACAGTTTTCTGAGCGCTTGCAATGGGGGTTCTCCTCAGATGTGGTACTTCAGCCAAATCACTGCTAGCCAGCTGAAAGGCTGATAAAGCCTGTCAGAGACCAGGCCTTGGGCAGGTAGCACTGCCGTTTGCCACTTGCCAAGGGGTTTCGTCATGCATTTATAGTGACTTTAAGATCATTTTTAAAGTGATTGGTTACTGTCCAGTGCAAATCTCCTGAAGATGAGAGGGATAAAACCCTAGCTTTAGAAAATGTGAAGTTGGAATATCTGCCTTTTCATGTGGAGGTTCTAATGAGTATTTCTAATAGTCTTAGTATTTGCTGTCCGTGATTCAAATCCAATGTTGAGAACCAAATAATAAATGTTTAGCTGTTTTTTATTTAATCACTGTTGCACAGTTTAATTGGCTGCTGGGAAATAGCTGCAGTGAAATTGTTCAAAGGGCAAGTTTTGTGTATAAATCAAAAGGTATAAATTTCTTCAGAAAGCCGTTTTCTCCCTGGCTGGCTTGTTATCTCCAAGAGACAGTGTCTCTTCTCAGACCACCTAGATGGCTGTGGTCTGGTGAAATACTCAGGCTAAAGGTTCTCGATGGACAGGATGTTTCTCATATGGTGCCCTGGCTGCTGTGACAGAAGCACAGGTCACTTGGCAGCCAAAGGCTGATGCGTCATCTCAGACATTAGCTGGGGAAAGTTAATGAGGAAGAGGTTTGTTTAACTGTAGGGGTGGTGGAGCTTTTGTGTCCCTGAAAGAAGATGGGATGACATGCATTTGTACGTGTTAGACTTAATTGACTGTCATGCATTGTGACCTTTATTGAAAGACGTAATTCCACAAATCAAATAAGCCCAAAGAAAAAGTATAGATTGTAATAATTAACTTGAATTACAATCTCACTCTCTTACATCAGTCTGTTCCTTTAAATAGTACACAGCCTGCTCTGGGATGGAGCAGAAGGTAAACTGGGCAGATGCGAGACCTGTCTGCTAAATATTTTTTCCACTGATATCACTCAGGTGCACCTTGCTGTCTAAGGACGGGTAAAAAAATCAATGCTCTTCAGCATGCAGTACATTATATTACAGCTTCATGTTCCTATTTTACAGTAGTGTGTTGTTCTTAAAGGCATTTTAAATAGATCCAGTGCCATCTAAATTTAGATAAGTTGTGTTTATTTGTAATGGGGCATAGCTGTTCTGTGAACCTGCTCCTTTTATTTTTATTTTATTTAAGCACACTGAGTTTTTGAGGCCTACAGCTCAAGTGGTATTGAATCCCTTCAGTCTTCAAAAATAGATCAGGCTCTTCTAGATGCAGAAGCACCATAGTGATGCATCACAGTATTAACCCTCTAGGTACTGTGAAACCCTTTAGATACTCTGAAGATTTTATTTGTGGTTATCAAGTTGGGTCTTACTCTGTGAACAGGACTCCTACATGCTCAAAGAACATAAATGTGTAATAGTAACCAGAGCTGCTTGGCAAATGAGTATGTTGTGATGATGCTTTCAGAGTAGAAAAAAGTGGGAGTCCTTCTCCCCCCAAAATGGAAATGTTCTGGTCTTCCCAATAAACAAAGCAGCCAAAACAGTAAAGATTTACATGTTTTGGATTTGATCCTGTGAAATTTACCCTTTGTTTTAGCCAGACTAAACTTTTCATGTCCAGAAAAGGAACTATTGTTCAAAAATTCCCTTTAGCTTAAATGAAATGGTGACTTGCTGCAGACTTAAGGCTTTCAGGAACAGCTGGTTCCTGACAACTTGTGGGAGGAGACCAAGGCAGAAATGCTTGGGAGACCCTCCCTCATCCAGTCTTGGCCTGTATCCTGTTGTGACTTGCTGTGGGGCGTGGGAGTGCAGAGACAGATCCTGCAGAAGTCCATTAGACACTAGGGGTGGAGCAGGATAGGTATGAGAGGCAGGGAGGAATTTGTCCATGGGGTTTATGCAGTAGGGAACAGAAAGTCAGCTAGGCAGTCATGCCTGTTTGGAGTTAGCTTTTGGCTTTACAGAGCTCATGAGCAACCTCCACGCTGTGGTTGGAAAAGTCTGGGCAGGAGAGGTATGGAGAAGGCTTACCAGACATGTCTGGAACTAAGTCTTCCACTGTCCTTGCTGAGAGTTCATCTGCCAGCCCACAGGTGATCATCTGAAGACCTGTGCCTGCGTGTTGTCCAGGGCTCAGAGCTCCATTTTATGGCAGGGCTGCTTGGTGCTATTCCTGATTACAGGAGAGAACAGTGAGCCTTTTATAATTTGTGAGATTTTAACCTTTTTCTTTGAGGAAAAGTGGGAAGAGAGGTGTTCCTGCGTTTATTGACTGTCTGCTGTGCTGTGTATGCTTGTTATTGAAGGCAAGGTCAGAGAAGTTCATCTTGTCTCTCAGTATGGCACGAACGGCCTAGTTGGCACAACTTCTCATTTCATTGTACTTCATCTTTGCAGTGACGGCATCTAGGTTGACTACTCAGGGTGTCTGAATCATTGTCAGCTGCTATAAATCTATAGGCTCTTTGAGGTCTCCAGAAAAGTCTTTATTCAGTAATACAGCTCTCCCCTTTAGTTTTCTCAGACTCAGATGAGTCAGTAACCAATCTATGTGGTAGAATTTTGTAGGACTGTGTGTGTCCCGATAACTGGTTTTAAATGTCATTGGTTTGCTGTGAAGTCCTTGTGGTATTTCCTCACCCCGTGATCCTCCGGTGAGGATAAAGGTCCCTTTGGGGACCTGAACTAGGCTGGAGGGTCTGTGACAGCTGAAGATGATTCAGAGGCATGCTGGGGACAGCCAAACCCAATTGTTGCCAAGAAGTACAGCTCACTGGCTGTATTTACTCTTTTTTTTTTTTTTTCTCCTTTCACCCATCTGTACTTCCCACAAGCTCTACCTGCTCCTCTCCTTTCAGCCCCTCTTGCTAATAGTTTACATCATTGTTTTGCATTGATTTTCCTTGAGCCACGTTTCATCCCAGGCACTGCCTGTTCAGCCTTTTGCATCACGAGCTTAACTAAAACTGTTTGTCCTAAAAGCTCTGGGGGCTATCCCCTCCCTAAATAGCAGAATAAGTTTTCTCCTAATTCCTTGCTCTTCCTAGCTCTGTTTCTTTTCTCTTATCAGACCTTCAGTAGGTTTCTCCTCTCTTGGTTGTCTCGCATTCTCTTGAAGTTCCCTGCAAATGGGTAAAAGGCTCAGGGGCAACCTGATAGCAGCCTGCTAGGACCTGTGAGGAGGTTATCAAGAAGACAAGCCCACTTTTTGCAATGGTGAAGGACAGGAGGACAAGAGATAATGGGGATAAGTTAAAACAAGAGAAGTTCTGAATGAATGGGGGGGGGAGAATCACTGAGAGATCAGTCAAACATTGGAGAAGATTGCCGAGAGAGACTATGCACTCTTCATCCTTAGAGGTTTTCAAGACCCAGCTAGATAAAGCCTTGAGCAACCTAGTCTGGCCTTCTTGCTGACCCTGCTTTGAGCAGAAGACTGGACCAGCAACCTCCTGAGGTCCTATCCAGACTGAAGTATTCTGTCCTTCTGAGTTTATTCCTGGCTTCATTCTCATTTTCCTCTCCACCAATCTTATCCACAAGACCATCTCGGTGAATTCTTTCTGTAGTTCACTTTCAGTTCAACATCTCTCCCCAGGACCTGTATTTTTCTGCCTAACTTAAAATCTCAGCCTTTCATACTGACATGTGCCTGTTAATGTCTAGCTATCAAACTTGGTTTAGTTGAAATGTAATTAATCTCACTTTCCTCTCCTCAAGCACATCCCCTTGATTTCTAAACCGTCACGTATTTTGCTACTGTTCTGCCTGTTCCAGATATTCTCTGCAATCCTGCAACTGTTTTTTCTGGTTGCAGACAGGCTCTAAAAAAATCTCAGCCACCCAGACCATTTTAGCTGTGTCTTCCTGAGTTTGTAGAGAGCTGAACGTGGTAAATTTCCTGCTGGTTTCAGAAGATACTGATATCACACTGATTTCACTTTTAAAATGCCAGTGCTTCACTGCTTTTCAAAGCATGGAAGAGATGGAGAGAGATAGCTGTCATTTCGGGTTGGTGTTCAAGAAAACACTGCAGAGCTGAAGAGAGATGTGTTTGAGGCCACCTTCCATAAAAGAGGCTTCGTTTTCAGCAGTCTGGCAAATGCAGCCTAAAATTTCATTCCAAAATAATTTGCTAATCATGGAACAGATTGCATTGTCTTCAAGGAAATATTTGCTCTGCATTGTACAATTTTAAATACTTTTGAACGCAGCTGCAGGAATGATGTCCAGTTGTATAACGTTCCTGTTGCTAAGAATTAACAAAAATAAGTGTAATTATTTATCTTGGATGCCTGAAAAAAATCTCTGACATTTCTTGCACAACATTTGTTTGAGTCTGACTCACAACGCAGACTCTTATAATTATCACACTAACTTCCATTAATTAGGCTGACACTTAATTGGAGCTATAAAAAGCAACCCTGACATGTCTGTTTTTAATCAATTACCACATGCTTCAGTCTGGTTCATGACTGCTGCAATGATTGTTAATTACTTTGTATTACTGGGAGGCTCAATGCATGAACTTCGTAGGTACAACAGTGTAGGTACAACATTGAGCTTGGCTGGTTGGAGCTTTACGGTCCACGTGGCTATGCTGTTGGTCCTTTCTCCCTCTCCACTTTTTTGGGAGGGGAGGCAGGTAATTCCCTCGCAAGAAGCATGGTGTGCTGAGAGTAGCTGCAGTTCAGCCATGTCCCTGGGATCCATGCATGAAGGGCTGAGTGCAATCCCAGCAGTGTCTTGGACTATGTGCTCTGTATTTTGTCTCCGGACTGTAAAAATCATGCGCAGGTAGCAACAGAAGAACAGGTTTTACACTTACCTGGTGAAAGGTGTCATCAGCTGAAATTCTTGGTCCTCCTTTTACAAGTAAGCTAAGATAAACCATTCTGTTTCTGTCTTGAATCCACTCCACGGCCCTTTTTCCTTCTCTGAACATCTTGTCGTCCCTGTTTGAAGCAGTAGTAGGTGCTGTAGGATCCGTGTTGGAAGATCCCAGCATCCAGGTTTGTGTAGGGCCTTGCAGCTCAGCTTCACGCATGTGCCCAGACAAAACCGCGAGAGCTGCAGGTGGTTAAGAAACTGTGGCTTTGTGAGTTACAATAGGGCTGTTATAACCCTCTGCCCACATGTTCCCCTGTACCATAGTAGCCACATTCATGGTGGCTTCTGCGAACTTGTTTTACCTTACGAGTAAGGCAAGCAAGAAGCAGCCTGTGGGCAGTCTGTTACTGCAACTCAGCTGACCATCAGTGGCTTACGACGCCATGGCAAACTTGATTGCTTACAAGAGTGTGAATGTTCCCTGTGTTCAGGCTGCAGCTCCTTCTTGGGGAGCCTCCATGCCCCAAGAATTGGCTCCAGTATGAGATGTTAAGGCAGGCAGCTCCATCCCTGTTTGCTCCCACAGCTTTCCTTAAAATAGATACACAAATGCGTGTGGCCTGAATTTCTTCAGGGGTTTGCTGTTGTTGCACTGAAGTAGAGTATGGATATAGATACATGTCATAGTCAGCTGAAACATGTTGCATTAATACAGCTTTTAGTAATTTTTTTTTTAGTACAGTTATTTACTTTCTTTAGTTACTCTAGAATTTGAGGCTTTGGAGATTTTAAATAGCTACACCCAAACTTTGAAATGTGGCCTGAACCATGACTCCCTTTGTGCAGTAGTGCACCCACTGATGCAGTTTCTTGCTGTGATTCATATTTGCGGAGTTTGTAGAACTGGTTTGTAGAACCAGTGTCCATCTGAAAAAAAACTGATTTAAAAAAAAAATCCTCTTCATAGCGATTACAATACAGTTTCTGGAGAACATGAATTTTTTTCCACTCTGAAAGGATAAAGATTTGACACAATTGCTCCCCCCCACCACCACCACGTGGGTAATATATTTTTATGGCTTAGAGTAGGAGTCACTGGGGTGATTAAGTTTTGAAAGAGATCTTTGCTCCCTGTTTTATTTAAATCTTTGAAACATTTTATATCACTCCTTTGTAGAAGATCTCTGTTAGCTGAGGCATGGGAAATGGTTGTTTGAATAAATGCATAACTACTCTGGTGGCTTTCATCAGCCCAGCTTGAGTTATCATTGCTAATTGGTTGTTTTATTGACTTTAATTAGAAATAATAATATCAAAACTAGGACAAAACAAGACTCCACTGAGAATAAAGTACTAAAGCATTGCATAAAAGGGTGGAGGACCCAGGCTGATGAGATGCCAGAGCAGAAGACATTGTATGGCTCTGGGTAACTGTGTTTCCTTTGTGTCTCCCCTATTCTCCTGCCGTCTGTAAACTAACAATACAGTGCCTAGGTGTGCTGTGCAGCTTAATAAACAAAGTGCAGGGTGCTTTGCCAAGTAATTAACAACATGACCCATATAACCTAATTACTCAAGTGTGCCTGGATCGTTTTCAAGCAGAGGTGGATGACCTGGGAAGGATCCTTGTCCCATCTTCTTCTTTTCTTGCCGCTGAAGCCGGGGCGGAGGACGTGGCAGGGGGAGAGCCAGCCCCAGAGCATGGCAGGAGGGTGCCGCTGCACACACCGGCCCTGTGGGCATGGTAGGACTCTGCCCTTTGGAGGTTGCAGTGAGGGAAACTGCTGTGTTGCTTCGGTCTGGCTGGGGGGGAAGTTTGGCACTTCCCAGTACCTGCCTGGGAACTTAGACAGCATTTTTTTTTTTTAATTTATGTATTTATTTTTGGCTGCTTACAAAAGGAAGTACAGTCCCATCTCGTCGCAGCATGAATTGAAACCTTAGCACTCAGCACACCAGCTCTGCTGCCCAGGCCTAAGCCTCACATAGTGCTATAAAAACCCTTGTCAAGATGCAGCTTTTCTCATCTGTGCTTCCTCAGAGGGCAGGCATAAGTGGCATGTTCTATGAGGAATCTTTTAAAACTCCTTTTTCTGCTTTTTTTTCTGGAAAAAATTCATTCCTCCCTGCTGCCTTTTCAACAGAAACGTGCATTTTCATTGTGCAAAATCCAAACCACCAAACAATACTAATGGGAGTATTATTTTTACATTGAGATTAAAAACCAGGTATTTCTGTCCAACTCTGAGGTTTCATTTTAACACAGTCTACCCAGCTCAAGGATCTAAAACATTCTCCCTCTTCTCCAAACTTTTGGGCACCTGAAGCTCGCTAGCATCATTAGGAACCCTGGGGTCCCAGCTCCTCTTAAAAACTAGACCCTGGAGGCATTGGATTGATATGTTTGAATGGTTGTCTGTGTCCATGTGGTTTCTTGCGTCAGGTCAGAACATCTTTCAACATAAAAATTTCAGCATCCCTGAACAATCCCAGTCACGCTTGGGTCAAGTGCTGCAGCCAAGTGGTGTCTCCTGGCAGCTGAGCAAAGTCATCTGCTTGTTTTGATGGAGCAGGCAAGTCCTCCATCCTCAAAATGAATATAGTCATGCCGGAACAGAGTGGAATTAAATTGGATGGCTTGCTTTATTAATTTCTTCCCTTCCTAAGGGAAAGGACAGTGTGGCCAACAAAGCTAAGCTCCTGGGCTTTAGGGTCACCTTGCTCTCCTTTCCTCCTCTGCTGACATCATGTGTTGCTTTGTCCTTGGGTTGGAAGCTATTGTTTCTACGTTTTCTTGCAATCTAGATTTGGGGTGGGGGAAGAGTGTCAGTGGACGATGGTGGAGGGGAACATACTGCATTGAAGGGTCACGTTGTGTTCATTTAGCATGGCCAAAGATGAGATTTGGCACAAATCGCCTTCCAGTGTAACTCTTCACTGCAGACCTTGTCAGAGTAATCACTGTATTTGTGTTTATGCAGACACCTGTAGTATTTGGAGGTGAGAAGGAGGGCACGGTACAAGTGAATAGCTGTGTGTACTGGGGTGGTTCCGTGCTTAGCCCTGAGTCACGACAACCAGCTTCTGCCTGCAGCTGTGTCACTACCGTGTGGTGTGACCTTGGCATAGGCTGTAAGCTGACTGTGCAGGGATTGCATCTTCTTGATTAATAGCCTTGCTCAGAGTTATATCCCCTTGGTTCGACAGCACAAATAAGTCTTTATTACCCCGGTAGCAGCATGGAGTCCTGGCTCAGAAAAGGGGCACAATCCATTCCTGGCTTGGGAACCACGGGCACAATTAATTAAATTTGAATTTCAGTGTAAAAATTACCAGTAAGGCAGAGATGCTCAGGCCTACAAACATTGTGTGAGTTTTTAATTTAAAAGATGATTTTAAGCAGCTTTGGGCACAGATGCTTTATACTTCTCTATTGGTTTCTGTCACTGCCTCAATAATGAATTATCAACGAGTTCAAATGAAATGAGTTTTCATTCTGTGTGGTGTAAAGCTCTCAAAGGGGGAGAGGTAGCTGCTTCTGAAGAGGGTTTTAGTAGCGTGTAAAATAAGGGTGAAAAGGGCAAAGTTTCTCCCTTCCCGGGTGTTCATAGGGTGGAGATCCCAAATGCAGCCTGTGCAAGAATGAGCCTCCACCAAGCGATTGTCCGTGCGGAGGACAGCCGTGCTCCAGCAACGCATCCAGCAATTGTCCACATGGAGGACGGCCGTGCTCCAGCAACTGCTGTCTGTGTCCAAAGGGATTCCTGTGAGCCTGTACCAAGAAGGTGGCTAAGCCCTTTGCTGGGCTGAGGGAAGCAAACTCAGCATTTTGCAGGATGGGGCCCTGGCTTTTGCAGCTTTTCAGTGTGTCAGAGGGAGCACTGTGGGTATTCTCTTGGCCTCCACATTAAGCTCCCAAATTTTCCCAGAGAACTGGGCAGAGCAAAATACAGTCCCAGAAAGGGAGCAATTAATTAAGCGGCTCTGTGCCGCCTTCTGGTGTCGACCCCGGCAGCGCCTGTGAACTACATAAATGCACTTGGGCTTGCTGTCCAGAGCTCTGATCTGGGTGAAGCTAACTGCAAAGGGACTTGTTTCAAAGCCTCTCTTGTGTTCTTTGATAGCACGTACAAGGACAGCGTTACAGACATTACTGCTCTGCCTGTAATGGCTAAGGGAAAGGGCTCAACAGATTATTGGGCTTGCTTTTTTTTTTTTCCCCCCTCCTGTGTGTGTGCTTTTGTTGGAGATGAGGAATTAGCACTACTGATTTTTTTTTTTTTTTTTTTTTTTTTAGAAAGATTCTTGAGTGCCCACAACCCCGACTGACCTAGGCACTTTTGGAGACTTAGCCAGAATTTTCAAGTTATTTTTAAATGCTGGAAGTCTTGCAGAGGTCTGGGAATGTTAAATGATTGATTATTTGCATCGTAGAGCATAGGAGTCACAGCCCTGGACTGAGGCTCCATTGTGCTAGGTGCTGAATGCAGACAGAACAAAATGACTGGTTTTGCCCTCAGTACCATGAAATCGGAGTGGAGTCAGTTCTCATCCCTCTTTTTGAATATGTTTATACCTGCTCAGTGTGATACAGTGTGTCAAATCACAGATACGTTTTTTAATAGAGGATGAAGTACAAATAAAGGTCGGATTTGTGTAGCATGCGTTCGTTTAATGTCTTGAATGGCAGAGCACAGTAAACAGTATATGAATGCCTGGATGAAAAATAATTGTTCACGCTTTGAGTTGATAACAGTGACTATATGTATTTTTAGCTGTGTTTCTCTGTTATGTCCAGGCCTCTGGTCAGTGCTGCATTGCTGTTACCAGATGACTTGCATTTACTGCGCTCCTTTGATCGCTTTGCCAACATGACATCTGGCTAGTTTCCCTTTGCCAGGGTCCCAGGATCGTGGTGAAGTTCTCACAGTTATTTGTATCTGTCTTTTACTTTTACAATTAGCCTGAGAAATGAATGATGCCTCCCTCCCTGCAGATGCGGGTTTATTTTGGGTTTGGCTTTTTTTTCCGCCCCCTCCCCCCCTTCTTCCAAGGGGCAGGCAGGCAAATTCAGTGATGTTAGGTTCTCTACGGGCTATCACAAAGCCTTTATCCCTGCTGTTGTTGAGCACCTTGGGATAGTCTATGAAGTTGCAGTGCTAATGGTTCTTTTTGTAAACGTAGGTGGTGCTCAGTGTACGAGTTAGAGAATATTGGTCCCAGCAGGATGCCTAGAGCTGAGAAGAGACTGAAATCGGTTCCTGTGGGAGTTGTTCTGCAGTGTCCTCCCCAAAAGCTCCGTGTTGGGCACAGACAGGCTTTATTCTTGCAGCACAAAATCGATCTGTGACTGTGAAGTGTTTGACCACAGTTGACATCTTGGAGCAATAAGGATTTTTTTTTTTATTTTTTTTGTTTTTAGGTATCTTGCAGCTGGCGAGCCCCTTAGAAGATAAGTATCTAGTCACCGTGCTCGGGCTGCTATTCAGTAGGAAATAAGTACAGTTCAAAGTGCTCATAGTAGCCTGCGTTGCTGGAGACTGTCATCTGCCACAGAAACCTACACTAAGTGAAGTGTCAGTGCCCATGGCTGGACAGCAGCTGAGTGCTGTGTGTCTCGCTGAAGCCAGACTGCTCTGTGGGACAGGATCTCCTGCTAGCCAGCTGGTATCACACTTTAGTTTTAAGTGTTACTTTTTGAAGGCTTCATGCCAGGGAGAAATTAGAGACCTGCACGTCAAACCCAGCAGTCCTGGGTGGGTACTTCAGCAATTGCAAGCTTTTCAAAATATTTTTGTCTTGTGTCCAGTCCTGGCCCAGTCACAGTCTGAACTTGTGACTAAACTGATTTATTTAGGGAAAATTCTTTCTTTAACTGAAGAGCCCCAAATTGAAATATTTTAGCAAAAGCCTGAAACATGGGCACAGGTAGCACAAGAACCTGCATCTCCTGTTTCCCACTGCAGGCCAGCCTCCATGGCCTGGCAAGCAAAAGTTTTTTTGACTAGTTCTGCCTTAAACATTGAACAATTGTGGCCGAGTGACTCATTGTTTCATATTTGTTGTTTGTATTGCTATAGCAGTTGAGGCACTTAAGCTTTGGATCCAAGACCTTGTGCCAGGTGCTGTAGGAACATGGGGGGGAAAAAAAAAAAAAAAGGCCTTGTGAGGAAGAGCACGCATTTCTCCATAACCCAAGACAACAGATGGCTACAGATGAGGGAGCACAAGGAACTGATGAGATAATACTGACGTATGCAGTGAGTGATAGTCTTGGTACATCACTTATCTAAACATTGATGAGGTTTTATAGACACTGTAGCAAAGGGCAGTTTGAAGGAGGATGGTCAAGTGACAGCAGAAGTTTACAGTAATATCCCAGCAAGTGAGAAAGGCAGCTGCAGAAAAGAGGGAAAAGAGGCGTGCTGAAAATGATGCTTGAGGAAAGATGTTTGCTGCAAAATCTGGTTAGCATCGTAGATGCTGTGGTCATGTATGAGAGAGTGCAGGTACAGGAGCAAAATAGAGACAAAAAGTGTATTTGTTGGAGCAGGGAAAGCAGAGCTAGTGGGGAAAAGAAACCTACAGGCAGGCTATGTATTCAAAGTCTTGACCTGGAACTTTCTTCTGGTGTGTTTACTACTAGCAACTCAACGAAAAAGAAAGTGCTGTTTCTTTGGATCATAACCTTTAACCATCATGTGGCGTGAGGGAACAGATGAGTGAAGCAGAATGTGTGTGTTCCTTTATTTGCAGTGCAGATGCCTCCATAAGAGGCAAAGGAAAAACGCTGCTTTTTGTAGCGTTGTTTATTTAAACTTCAGTTTAACAAAATTAGACTGTGCAGAAACTTCAGCGAACATCCTCTTTAAGTTGAAAGCTTGCAGAGCAAGATGCAAGTCAAATGCCAGCCCCAGCAATTAGCATGCATCCTTTCACAAGTGTTAGACTGTGCTTAATCTCTACTGATCAGGTTCTTTTTCTCCCACACACTGTCTACAGCAAAAAATAATATCACATTAAAGATGTACCAAAGATAGCAGCTGCCCAGTCCATGGTTTTTCTGAAGCAGCTCACTCTCTCCCCGATCGTGGTTTGCTTCCCATGCAGCATGGGAGGAAACACAGCTATCATGGCATCTGTTTGGGAAGCTCTTGCTGGTTTGAGGATGTCCAGGAGCCCAAGTGCTCATAGCCACAGTGTAAAAAGTATCGCTTGGAGTGCAGCTTCCCCACGGTAAAAATAAAACTTTTAAAGGTGTGCTGCTGTTTGATAGGGAGGTTTCTTATGAAGGAAGTGGAGAATCAAGAAGGCCTTTGTATCCTGTGTAATGCAGCATGATGTGACTGCAGAACAAGAGAGGATGTATTTAAATAGGCTGCCCAGAAGGTTGCTGGAGAAATAGCTTCATAATAGGAAATGCATTGGTTACTTCAGAATAAAATGATATCCCAGATGTATTCTCTGCAGTAGGGACCCCTTTTAGCTGAACCTTTTTTAGCTGTGTGGAAGGAGCCCAGTTCATTATCTCGAAGGCTCTTTCTGCGGTAAACTTTGGTCTTGCCACTAGAGGGGGACTGCAAGCTGTACACCGTACATCCGTCCTGCTGGGCTTCACCAGTCCCCTCTCAGTGCTATCACCAGCCCAGCAACTCCAGCAGCAGGACCCTCTCTGCTCTGTTGGGCTCTGGGGTGTCACAGCACCCGTAACGGTTGGACCTTGCAGCCAAAGAAATGTGAAGGGATGTGGACGAGGGGAGCCTGACCGGTGTGATGTCCGGGTGCTTCTCCGGTGATCTGGTTCTGCAGAATGTCATTTTTTATTCCCACACAGCTACAAAAAGTGTCCTGAGCATGAATGGTGTTCAGTGAAAGCTGAATAGGGTTTGCGCAACCTCACTTGAGTCATGGAGAGGTGTGAATAACCCCTCTTAATGCCCTAATACCCGGCTGAAGCAACGTAATAGCAGCATACCCAACAGGGCCATTAAACTGGTTAAAGATGAAATGGAAACATGAGTGCTTCTAGATCTTGAGAGAAAAGTGAGGTTGTGGATGGGGCTTTCAGTACAACGGACTTGCTTGTGTGCTGGGCCTGATGTACCTGTTTCTTGTTGCCTTGCAGGGCTTTTACCCACGTATTCACGTTCGGCCCAACATTTCGAGCGGAAAACTCGCAGAGTCGCCGGCACCTGGCAGAGTTCTATATGGTGGAGGCTGAGCTGTCCTTCACTGAAAGCCTCCAAGACATCATGCAGGTGGGCGCTCCAAATGTCTATGCAGGACCGGTGCCAGAACTCCCTCCTCCTCCGTGAGCTGTGCTCCCTGCCCTCAACTGAGGTTGCAGCTCCTCTCACCCTGTCTGAGCTGGGTAGAGGTTGCACAGGGACTTCCCAAGGATCAGGGTTTGCTCAGCAGATGTAAGGCCACAGAGGGGATTTGGAAGGGAAGATATAGGTGTGAACACAGCCCCCATCTGAATGGGAGGCTGCACAGTTGCTGTATTGCCAGGAAATGTGTAAATGTGCTTGACTGATGCTAATGAAAGTGGCACTCTCCCCTTCAAAACCTTCAGCATCTCTCCAGTGAATCTGAGCAGTATTTATGCACTGTGTCCCTTGGTGTACTCTGTAAAGAGCTCCTTGAAACCTGCATTGAAATCTCAAGTAGAAACAACAGTTCCTGGCATACACTGTTCAGTATGGCTTTAGCAGAAGACTGAAATCCTTAGAGTCAGCTAGCTTTTATTTTTCAGGATTGACCTCTCAGTTGCAGTTTAACCACATGATGGATGCTAATGCATTTTACTAGTCTCAGCATAAGCCAGCTTATGCCCAGTAAGACTTGTGAGTAAACATCCACACATGCTCTCATATATCGGATAAGCTCCTTGGAAAGCTATTGGAGAAATAGCCTTAAAAAGAAAAAGACCTGAGGCACCGGCTACAGATGTATAAAATAACATCCAGGTGATGGTTTCTTCAGCCTCAATCATACACAGTCTGCTGAGTCAGTATGGCCTGGCAGCAGAGCTGATGTACTCTCTCTCGTGTGTGCTGCTTCTGCATCTTGGATGTCTGGATGGCACTGGGCTGTGTGGACTGACTTGTTGGGAGCACATCATCTGTGCTCCATCATTAATAGCATCCCGCTCTTTCTTTTCTCTCTCCTTTTCTCCAGAACAACTTTGTGTATTCTTAGAGCATAGCATATGTATATGTTTATGCCTTACTTCCTGAGCCTCCTGTTTCTCTAGGTAATCAGGAGCTGATTGAAATCTTCACTGCTTTTATCTAGTATAATAAGCAGGGTCTTCTGTTAAGTGGTGTTTGAGCCCTTGAACACAGCATGAAAGTATCCGTACTCTTGTGCTGAGTACCCTAGTTTCTTGGCTTTTGAAGTATAGACAGCCAGTTCAGACAATTCAGAGAATTGGATTTGAGAACTGTTCTGGAATGTGTAGCGCTTTTATTTGTAGGGAAAGGAGGAACTTCCCCCCTTGGCTTGGCTTTTGTTGTTGCTAAACATCTTGTGAAGTCTCAGCTTGTGCTCTCCTCTTTCACTTCTTCCCTCTGTCCCAAGTCTTTGACAAGCAGTCTTTCCCTATAACAGAAAGTCTTCTAGCAGCCATGGTTTTGCATTCCTCATCGCGAGTCTACATTGCAACATGCTTACTTTTGTGATGTTCTCATTTGCAGAAGTGGAGTTCCCGTTTTGTTTATTTTTAAATTCTTGGGCAATCTCTATTTAAAAAAAAAACCAAACCCCAATAAAAACTGACAGCTGCTCTAAAGCCTAAGTTAAGTTTCTTTTTCCCCGCATAACTGACCTAAATTCAGCGTTCTCTCATGTATCTGCCCGTTGGGCAGTTTGTCTGTTTGTCGTCATCTGCAAGTTCTTTGTTCAGTGCAAAATGCCCAGTTGAAAGCCTTGGGGGCTCTTGGCCAGGGTTAGCATCTGAACTTTGTCCTCACATAAAGAACTGGATTGTTTAAAATTTATTTTTAAAATTGGTATTCAACACTTGGACTGAATACCTCCAACTTCAGCAAGTTAGTGTGCTGGGAATGCTCAGCTTCTTCAGGGACGTCTTGAAGTATTTACTTATACACCATTAAAGAAGAGCATTGCTACAAAGAGGTACGTGTTTACCGTTCACTGATGAGTGAACGGTAAGCTCCAAAAGAAACATAGCTTTCCTTACAAAATAAAAGGAAAAAAAAGATTTAATAACAAAGTTACATGTATTTGGGAGCAAAGGGCCTGAAATCTTAGAGCAACAGCCTTTTTTCCCCACTATAATTGCACAGAGTAATGCTCAGTTATTCCTAAATTAGTAGCACAGTTCTTGTGAAGTCTCATGCATCTTGATCATGAAATCTAAATTTCTTTTCTGTGCCAAAACATGCTTTAGTGCTATGAAGAAGCTTAAACTCTCACAATACTGGTTTCCACAATACTTTTCTGTGGAAAGTCCCATGTGCTCAGTGCAGTACTCTACACTGCGTGGCTGGGTGATAGTATTACTACTTTAGTGTACAGAGTGTATTTATGTGTATCTAAGGAGAGGCCTCTGTGGCCTCTTTCCAGAAGAGTCTAGTCAAGAAGTTGACTCAAGTTGCCCCAAGGTGCTCTTCCTCCAAACTGGATGAGAAAGAGAGGGAGTTAGCAGAAGGTCAGGTAAGACAGTGGAAGGGGTCCAACTTGTATGGAAGTGTCTGGACTCAGTAGAGCCATCGCCCCTCCAGTCCCTGAACTGGAGGTCCAAGGTCTCCAGACTCATCTGTCATCTGCGATGCCTGCTGCCACCCTCTCCCTTCAGTGCTGTCATGTAGCTGTATGTGTAGGTCATTATCTTCTATTTTTCGTTCCACTGTCTTGGCAGTGCAGTGGATTTAAAGGATCCCACGTCCCTCATGACACTAATGGGGCCTCAAAGAGGCCATATGATGCAGTCATTATTGAATTTCATCAAATGCACATACAAAACCAGCTAAAAACCCACATTATTTAGGCTGTAAAGTTAGGAAATGCCAGAAGGAAGTTTTCCTGAGGGTATTTTTGGGAGTTTATGCATAGTGTTAGTCTTCCTTAACAAGATCACATCCTAGCACCACTGTCTCTTTAAGAGATGGAGAATACAATTTAACACACAGTATTTGAGCTCTTTCCTGAGGGCAGAAGTATTGTCTTCCACCGGTTATGTACTTCATCAAAATTAATTTGCAGTCATTACAGCCCAGTGACATGAAGCATTATTACCGCCGTTTTACAGAAGGGAATTCAGGCATGAAATGAAGTCAACAGTAGCACTCATTTTGGGTGCCAGTTTCAGGGACCTTAGATCTGAAACGTGGGTGTGGTTTGGTTTCCAGAATAGTTTGCACTCAGAGTACTTTCTGTCTTCAGTGCCAAGGCTAAGACAGTTGGGCAAATCTGACTGCAGTCTCAAGGGAACAAACACTGGTAATCACATGGGAAAGGTTCAGTCCAAGTGTCTTGCACAGCACTCTTTAGGGACATCGGGGTATCCTCAGGGCTATAGCTTCCTTCTCTGAAGCGGCATCCAGCTGCCGTAGCTGAGGCTCGCTCTGTTTCCTAACTTCTATCAGTGTTTATTTTTCAGCTTTGGTCAGTGAAGCAGTGATCTGACAGACAAGAGTCTCCTTCCTTTCATAACAACAGTGTCTCTCCAGAGTGGGTCCTGAGCTGTTGATTATATAGCTGAGAGAGGAGACTTTATGACCAAGATTAGATGCGAATCTCCCTTCTGTGTATGTGTGTGTATGTGCACACACGTATGGTGTGTGTGAGCAAGCATGAAGGCAAGAAATAATGGTCCACTTGGTGAATGTTTCATATGTAAATACCCTGTGATCTACACTGCATCCATATGCATGTCCCAGGTAAATGCATAAACAAAAATCCTACTGGCAGTTCTTGTGATTTTTCTGAAAGTGTCTTATGTAATAAAGATGATGATTTGAACCCTTCTTGTAGTGCACAGCACCTTCAATTGCTGCTGCTGACATTTACTGCTGTTTTGTTGATGATTTCCTCTGTTTCAACCCTGGTCATAATTTTATTTGGGAAGAGGATAAGTTGCAGTATCAAAAGATCCAAGTTAAAATTAAACAATACAGTTGGGAGCTGCTCCTAATCAAAATCGGAGACTTAACTATTCAGTTCCACAGCAATAGTGGGAAGGCAAGGATTGATACTGCTGAACTTCTTTGAAAGGTGAAAATCAAGAGATAAAGGCTGGGAGGGATGAGGGAGAAGGGAAAGCTTTTATCTCTTTCCTCTTCGACTGCCCTCCTACCAGCACAATTTCTACATTTCCATTATGAAGCAACCAAATTAATGGGCTTTTGGACACCAAGAGTCCCACCTCTGAGATGAGCTACTTGCTGTGATTCCCATGGCTTTTTCCCTGTATAAGTCTGCTATCAAACATGTTTCTTACAGGATACATTTAAACCAATCACTTGGCCTGTATCTCCAGCTCACGTGTTCCCTCAAACCAGCAAACCGGTGGTTATGCTTCTCCACTCATTTTTCATGTAGCCTACTTTCTAGTCCTTCATTATATAAAGCCATAACTTCTGAGTTGGAGAGGTTTTTTTTTCTCTCCCCTTTTCTTTTTTCCCCTCCACTGTTCGTGCCTAGTACACATTTGGCATAAATAAGAGCAGTGAGAAGGCCAATGCGTGACCCACGTGTCTGCTTTTTTGCCAGGATAAAACCTCAGTCTCAAACCTGGAAATATTTCTCAGATTGTTTTTCCCATACCACCCACATCTTTTTTTCCACAAGAGGAAGCTACTTATGTTGAATGCTGTGGGAACCTAATTGTTACTTTATCGCACAGTGAGGAAAAAAAGTGCTAATTAAACAACATGCTTTTCTGAAACCAGATGATACTTTCATTTTCTAGAAAGAGGAAGCTTAATGTAAAATCCCTTTGTCTCTGCCTGGTGAAACCAGATGAATTGCCAAGAAGTTTTCTAATTTCATTTGCATAAGCCTTTTTCTAGCTACTTTGAAGAAAGTTCAAAGCTGACTGGTTATTTGCCACTCAGCAGCAGGAATGCTAGCTTTTCAGTTCCTCTGTGTTTGAGTACCAGTAGGGGTAAAACTGTTCATCTGCATATGATAATGCTGTTCCTTTATTTGGATCTTCCCTTTTTAAACAGAGGGCCCAGATTGATGCCGGAGTCTGCATCAAGCTGAGTTTGGCTCCAGAGGAGTCAAAATGTGCTGATTTACCAGCTTCTCCAGGCTGGTGGGATGCAGAGGTGGTTCATCAGTGAAGAGCAGTGTTTCAGCAGTTTGGGACAGGTGATGAAGGATGTTCTTCTAAACATGAGAGTTTGAACAACGTGCCTGAAATCTTGTCTATATCAGTAGCCCAGCTTCTTCTTTTCTGTGCCTTTTGTTCCTCTTAAGAGGACTGGTTCCTTGCAAGGCAGAGACCTGCTTCTTCCTCAGATCTGCTGACTGAACGTCAGGTTCATCTTTTCGCAGTTAGTCTCCCCTGTGCTTTGCGGTGTCAAGGGACTGCTGCTTTTCGTGGTATGGTTGGTGGATACTTTGCTTCTCTCAACGCTGCAGTTAATGAAGCAGTTGTTATGCTTACAGGAAAAAAAGCAGGAATGTGCCAGGACGTTCAGAGGTGCTTTTTGTTGGGAAAAACGTGGTCCCGTCCCAGGCTGAGATGACGTGCAGCCCAGCTGCATTGCCCTGTTGCTTACAAAGGAGATGAGAATAAGGAGGGTGATTTTGAAGAAGAGTTGGGATCATCAGTACTACCCAGGTATCAACTACCTGCTTTGTGCAGGCATGGGACTATGAGGAGTCATGGGAACTCAATCTGCATGACAGCAAGTGTCTTGGATGGTCTGCTTTGCTTAACCAAAAGAGAAAATTCTTTTAAAACAGGTTGATCAAAATCCAGTGGCATCCCATGCGGGGCTGTATTTTGTTTAGAACCAAAATGGCATTTTAATTTCTTCATGGGTGAAGCCCATTTTACTGGATAAGTATATCCAAATGGGATGTTAATGTTGTTTAGCTAATCCATATTAGTTTAGCAAAATGAAACCACATCTTTTTTTAGTTTCTCAAACATCCCTGCATTGATGCGTCCTCTGCTTTAGCTCTCGACTTGTCTCTGTACATGTTCCCTTTGCTTTGCTCTTACTGCGCAGAGTCTCTCTAGCTGGGATCTGTTTGAAATAGTGTGGCCAGCAGGACTAGAGAAATGATTGTCCTCCTGTACTCGGCACTGGTGAGGCTGCACCTCTAGTATTGTGTTCGGTTTTGGGCCCCTCACTACAAGAAGGACATTGAGGTGCTGGAGCGTGTCCAGAGAAGGGCAACGAAGCTGGGGAAGGGTCTGGAGCACAAGGCTGATGGGGAGCGGCTGAGGGAACTGGGGTTGTTTTGCCTGGAGAAAAGGAGGCTGAGGGGAGACCTTATCGCTCTCTTCAACTACCTGAAAGGAGGTTGTAGAGAGGTGGGTGTTGGTCTCTTCTCCCAGGTAACAAGTGATAGGACAAGAGGAAATGGCCTCAAGTTGCGCCAGGGGAGGTTTAGATTGGATATTAGGAAAAATTTCTTTAGTGAAAGGGTTGTCAAGCATTGGAAGAGGCTGCCCAGGGAAGTGGTTGAGTCACCATCCCTGGAGGTATTTAAAAGACGTGTAGATGTGGTGCTTAGGGACATGGTTTAGTGGTGGACTTGGCAGTGTTAGGTTAACAGTTGGACTTGATGATCTTAAGGGTCTTTTCCAACCTAAATGATTCTGTGATTCTGTGATGGGCTGGCTCTATGCAGTACACATTTATTGTCTCCTTTAGTTCTGCTTCTTGTAACAACAAAGCTGAAAACCTGAATTGCTCATTACAGGAAAGGCACCTCACTAATAATCTGAGACCAGTCACCACAAATGGTTGTAATGTGTGTGTTTTTGGCTGACTAGGGCTACTGCTTGAATATTTTAGCTATGCTTTTTTCACTGGATATGCCTGAGTGAAGGTACTGAGGCCATCAGCAGACAGTGAAGCCCTAAACCCATAGCAGAAACACAGATTCCATTCCTCTTCAGCTACTGAGCAAGCCTGCTAAGCAGGAGCCTTAGCAAGCTGGTACTCTCTTATGCAGTCTGACCATGCAGAAGGACAGAAGCTCCTTCTGTACCCTTTGGCTGATGTGTACCGTGTTTTATTTATAGTCTGGGACATCTAAGCAGTGTTAATTTTTCATGGACTCCTGTTTTCTCTGTTAGGTTATGGAAGACCTTTTCAAGACAGCGACAAACACTGTGCTCTCCAAATGTCCTCATGATGTTGGACTTTTTCATAAATACATAGCTCCTGCCCAGAAGGTAATAAATGTGACAGAAAAGAGCTGCAATCCTTTTATGCATTTTGGGGGCTCTTGTCAATATGGAGGCTTAATTTTTTTTTCTTCCTCCCCTCACATTGTCCCGTGTTAACAAACTATGAAGAGTCAAAAGTTAGTGATTGTTCAGCCAACACAGAAAGTACACACAACTTTCTGTAGCTGTTACCAAGCGTGGTAGAACTGTAGCTGTCACATCATCTAGCAGCCTCTGAATCCTCAGCTCCAAAAATCAGATGCCTTTTTAGCACTGAATGACCGGGAGTGGATTTTGATCCATATCTCTACAGAGGGATCTGCACAGGCTGGATCGATGGGCCAAGGCCAGTTGTATGAGGTTCAACAAGGCTAAGTGCTAGGTCCTGCGCTTGGGTCACAACAACCCCATGCAACGCTACAGCGTTGGAAAGCTGTCCAGCAGAGAAGGACCTGGGGGTGTTAGTCAACAGCCACCTGAATATGAGCCAGCAGTGTGCCCAGGTGCCAAGAAGGCCAATAGCATTGTGGCTTGTATCAGGAATAGTGTGGCCAGCAGGACTAGGGAAGTGATCATCCCCCTGTACTCGGCACTGGTGAGGCCGCACCTCGAATCCTGTGTTCAGTTTTGGGCCCCTCACTCCAAGAGAGACATTGAGGTGCTGGACCGTGTCCAAAGAAGGGCAACGAAGCTGGTGAAGGGTCTGGAGCACAAGTCTGATGAGGAGCGGCTGAGGGAACTGCGGTTGTTCAGCCTGGAGAAAAGGAGGCTGAGGAGAGACCTTATTGCTCTCTACAACGACCTGAAAGGAGGCTGTAGAGAGGTGGGGGTCGGTCTCTTCTCCCAAGTAACAAGCCATAGGACAAGAGGAAATGGCCTCAAATTGTGCCAGGGGACATTTAAATTGGATATTAGGAAAAATTTCTTTAGTGAAAGGGTTGTCAAGCATTGGAAGAGGCTGCCCAGGGAAGTGGTTGAGTCACCATCCCTGGAGGTATTTAAAAGACGTGTAAATGTGGCACTTAGGGACATGGTTTAGTGGTGGGCTTGGCAGCCCTAGGTTAACGGTTGGACTTGATGATCTTAAGGGTCTTTTCTAACCTAAATGATTCTATGATTCTATCTAGAGCACAGTGCAGACCTACAAATCAAAACTTAGAGGGAGGGAACTTTTCTGAGTTTCCTCTGGGCCCCTGAACCCTTAAGAGTAGCTTTACATTTTTATTTTTTCTTGTTTTGACCAAGGACAGGTTGGAACAAATGCTGAAGAACAAATTTGTGACGTAAGTACTTCTAATTCAAAATGATCTAGAAGAGGGCTTTTGGGGAAAGAGTTCCTATTATGTACATGTTCTTTTTCTTTCCCAACTCAGTGTCTTCTGTGTTAGCATAATGTCTCCAAAAGAGCATGAACTGCAGTTCCCTTTGTACTTTTTGCTAGTTGCCCTTTCATCTCTGCATGAGACTGGCATCTAAATCTGCTGGCCTTTGGCTTTTGCTTCGCTGGACTAGATCCTCTTTCTATCAGGGTATCCTCCTTCCAGCATGTACCTGCACAGTGGTTTGCTTACTGTCTTACTTGGTTTTGGCTTTGGTGCTCTGCCTTCCTCACACTTCCACTCCAGTGGCTCCCTTTTTATGAAACTATTTTTTGATATTTAAAAATCCCAGTTGGTTTTCTATTCCCGATTGCTTGTGCAACTCCTTTTCCCAGTTCTCTGTATGCTGAAGAACTGAAGGGTTTTGGTTTCCCTCCTTGTCCCCCAAGAATACCTCCTCTTCCCTACTCTTGCCTGTCTCTTCAAATAGTGGTGCTCTCCATTTGTCCCACAGAACATTGTAGTGCTGCTCAGCCCGACACTGGTTTTTCTGTTAAGCAGCTACAGCCACGCTTGGGCAACAGGATCATGATAGATCCTCCCTGTGCCTTGTGCCTGCATAAGCACCATGGGAGACCTCAGTGAAGTCACTCCCCATTTCAGTCCTTCTCTCTTTGGACCTAACTGATCTTCCTGAGAGGACAGAGTTGCACTCAGCTTCTCCCATGGTCCAAGGGAAAAGAGAGTGAGTCAGCCCGTCTCTCTCTCCCTCTCTGTCTCTCTCTTCATCAACTGCTGGCAGATCCGGGGCATTCCTGGCTTACACACATCAGTTACATGCGTTGAACCTGTGCCAGTGATATACCTCATTTGGACCATGGCCTTGCATAACCCAAACACATGGAGCAATATATTCCTTCCTGAGGTATTTCCTCCAGAAGCCTTCCCTGTATTAGTGAAACCTTGTAGCTGGGTGTAAAGCGCTCGTGTTCTTTAGGGAATTTGGTTTATAATTGGATTTAGCCAATGATACAGAGAGATGAAATTATTGTGATTGGGTTATTCTTTCTTCTCTCTGTCTACAACATTTGCTTGGTATGTGGAAAACTTGTCAGGAACTGTATCTTCCACTGAGTCTTGATTTCCAGTTATCAAACCTGCAGCATTTTTCACTGCACCACTTCTGTTTGCTCTGCCATGATGCTGTTCTTTTGTACTCGTGGAAGTCACTGGTGGAAGTCAGGGGAGAATCTGCTCTCAGATCTGTCAGAGGAGTAGAGAAACATTGCTGCAAATAAATCTTGAGATTTTTGCAAAGTTAAATGAAAATGTTTGAGTTACAAACCCTTTGCACTCTGGGCTGTTATTTTTCCCTAACCCTGTGCTGAACAGTGGAGCTATGTTGTTGGAGCTGTGCTGATGAGGGCACATTGTTTTCTTAAAAAAAAAATCCACAAATTTATATGAAGCAATTCTCTGCAGACCTCACTTCTGACTGAAATGCAACATTGCAATAATGCAAAAGCATCTTGAGAGCTTAGCACTTCCTGCCCTGCATGTAGCTGAAGCACAGGAAAACATAGGGTTCTTGCCATATAAAATGGTTTTTGGTTTCTGTCCAAAGAAGCATTACTGGGAAGTCTGAGATCACAGCTCAAATTGGCATGGTGGTGGGGAAATGCCTCCTTAATTTTCCAGTGCGGCACTTAGCCAGAAAACTTTCTTGTTATTCCTTTCATAGTTATCTTAAAGACTTTTTTTTTTTTTCCTCTTGCAGAATTTCCTACAATGAAGCAGTGGAAATTTTGAAGCAAGCTTCTCAAACTTTCACTTTCAAGCCAGAGGTAGGTAGTTGCCTGGTGGCTTGTCCCTGTGCCTGTTCATGCGCACAGCCAGCCTGAACTTTGTAGAACTCATTTCTCTCTTTCTGATACCACAAGAGTTGTTACTTTGTACAGGTTATCTGCCTCCTGGGGTGTTTGCTCAGTTGTAACCCAGGTATGACTTTTGCCCTTTGGGGGTGAAATGGGAGCAATACAAGGAGTGAGTTCTGTAGTAGAAAAACATGTAACGTTTGCAGGGAAGGAAGTGATACCTCTGCTGTTGAAGGACCAAGGCTTTGGCAAAAGTGCTTCTCTTTCCTGTATGCGAGTAGTGCCGAGTGTGTTGTGGATTCAGTGGCAGTCATCTAAGGAGGGTTGCTGTAATAGTCCTCAAATAAAGGAATGATATTAGGACAGCACCAAAAGTTTGTCAAGGATTAATAAGCCAAAACCATGTCAAAATACCATGTAACCTAGACGTAGGTAAAGGGAATCCCTTGTCTTTCCAAAGTATAGGTGTTGACTGGGAAGAAGAATCGCATGCTAGTCTTTTTAACACTGTTAGATTATGGTTTTCTGAAAATCATATTTTGCCCGATTTCAAACACACACACTAGTAGGGAGAGCGTTCGTGGTGGTGCTTATCTCATGTGTATACTGATTAATCTTTATCTCGTTCTGATCCTTTGAGGAAAATAACCCTCTGGCTGAAGCCACGTTCATAGCCAGTTGGGTAGCTGTCTTGTCTCTGTGTACAAGTGGGTGTAGAACCTCAATCCTGTATCTGTACTACCTTGATCTGAGACAGCAAACTCAAGATATTTTCAGAAGAGGAGAGTCTGCAGAATATCTGTTCCCCTCTTCCCCTTCTGCTCCCCCGATATTCTTTGCACATCCTATAATGGACTGGACGTCTCTAGTCAAAAGCCACAGAATTTATGACATTGCTGGAAGAAAGGAGAAGTGAAGGACATTGCAAATGTCCAAGGTTTCTGATAACAATTGATTGATAGGATACTGGGTTTTCTTAAAGGACAATGAATGTACCATGTAACAGGACACAACAGGGAAGAGAGCAGTCAGCCTAGTGAAGCTGCTTTCTATATACCAAAGGTGATACTGAAATAAGGCTGGTTTGCTGGGTTGAGTAAGCTGATTTTGGATAGGTGCCTATTTCCCTTAAGCTATGTGGAGTGTGGTTTTGGGGTTTTTGTTTGTTTGTTTGGGTGTATTTCTGATTTGATACAAGATGCTTGGGCTTGATGCAGGGATGATCTGGCCCTGTTCTGTGGAAGTTAAACCATGTTAGTTTCTTTGCTTTGCTCTGCCTTAAAACTTGTGAAACTCTGTCTGCTTAGCAAATTTTCCCAGTGGCCTGTGTGAGAAGTTGCTGTGCTTGGTTTCGTGTTATTCAAAGCTGCACGTCTCTCCTACACAGGGATTTTGCTGTGTCTCTTGCCACAGGCAAGATGCACCAAAGCAGGATCCCAGGTCCCTTTTGCTGTCTTTACAGTGGGGCTGTGACCTCCGAACAGAACACGAAAAGTACCTGGTGAAGCACTGTGGTGAGGTTCCCGTGTTTGTGATTAACTACCCATACAACCTCAAACCTTTCTACATGCGGGACAATGAAGATGAACCTCAACACACAGTAAGTCCATAGGTCACACTTCCACATCTTTTTTGGCTAGGTATGTGTCTTAGCCTACTGATAGATAGACAGATGAGGATAGTCTTCTGCTGGGCCTCCAGTCAAGAAGTCCAAGATAAGACGTGACCATCAGGTGACCCTGTTGTAGAAGAAATCCCCAAAGCAGGAACAACAGGAGGATTCAGGAGTTGGGCAGCATTAAGCTTTTGCTTAAGTCCTTTAAGACAGATTTGCCATAGTTTATTTCTTTTCCTGGTAGGTTTCTGTACTACTGGGTGAAATGCCTAGAATTGCATGGCTCCAAGCAGCCCATGATTCTCTTGTCATCCAAATCTACCATCTGTGTAATCCTCAAGTAGCAGATGGACACAAGACGTAAATCTTCCTCCACAAGTCTCATACTTTGAAGGTGTGATTTCCCAATTGAACTGAGACAACCTGAAACATTGCTTCTACTAAAAAGAGTGACTACACCACTGTATGCCACTGTTGCTTCACCGGCTTTAATTCTAGCAACAGTTCAGCTGTGGGATAAGAGAAGGAACTCTGCAAAACAGAACAGGGAAGAAAACCAGCCCAAACCGAACAGCATAGGTGATAACACTGGGATCCTAACACTTCGATCAGCACCATTGATCCGTTGGTATCATTACCACTAGAGCTGGCTCAAGGAATGAGGCAGTCGGGGTAAACACAAGTTACAAGCATCAGAGCAGCTTAACCTGTAAGGGAATCAGGGCTTTAGGAAACTTGTCTGTGTGTCTTTGCCTCCTTGTGAGCTACTGGTTGGTTTCTTTATACCCTGCACAGGCTTGCCTACATGCACAGGTTGTCACCAGAGTAACCTGGTGGGATTCAGTTCACACCACCTGCTGTAGATGTCCTCAGTCTGGAACATCACTGCACTTGTTTAGATTTTCTGTAGACTTACTGATTTTTATCATTGTAAAGTTCTCTCCCGGCCTTCTCCTGTCAACAAGGGACTTTTCAAGCATTTGCAAATACTTACTTAAGTGTCCTGGACTCAATAAAAGAATTACAGTAGCTTTTTACAAACAACCATTTGGTGTCAACTGTACAACTTCTGCTGTAGACTGTATGGCTACATGGCACGACTTATGTTAGGTTTCTTTCTTTTAAGGTTGCAGCTGTTGATCTCCTCGTACCAGGAATAGGGGAGTTGTGTGGAGGCAGCTTGAGAGAGGAACGACTGCCCTTCCTCGAATCACGCTTACAGAGGTACGGAAAACCCACAGGTGCCAGGAGACTGGCCTGACCAAGAGAGTGTTTCAGAAGCTCTCGGTGGTCAGCAAGACAGAGGAGTTGAAGGGCAACTAATGCTATGTAAAAAAAGCCTATTTTTGTCTTTGAGATACCTATTTATCTGAGTAGGTGATTGCAAACTGGTGAAGAAGTTCCTGTGCTTCTGTTGTAGGTATAGAAACTGCCTCTCTGTTTTAGCTCATCAGAGAAGAAGAGAGATTATTTTATGCTAGGAGGCCAGGGCAGCAGAATGCCTCAGCTCTGCTGGGACTGTCTAGAACAGGGTCTTGTATGAGACACTTCATCCTTGAACCTTTTCTTTGCAGCTTTTGTGGCTGAGAGCAGATTGCAACGGTGGAACTTGTCACATAGACAGAGATTAGATATATTTGTCATCACATTGTGTAACTGAGGAACTGCAGTTTTCATCGGAAGCTTTGCTAGCTGTGACGCAGCTGGCCTCAGTGGCATCATTTAAGAGAATACAGTTCTTTGCTAACAGTTTAGTGGGAATCTTCATTGGAAGTGCTTGGGACCTGTACTGAGTCATGTGGCTCTTTCCCTGCTGCTTTGTTCTGGATCATGTGACTTTGAGTAATTTTAGGCTAAATTCAGTGTCAGAATATCAGAGCTGCTGTTTAGTTAACAATAATTGAGATTATCGATGGGGTAATTCTCCACAGACAATTACTCCCTGGATCCTGTCTGATTGTTCGAAAGAACTTTTCATAACTCAAATGAGTCCATTTGGGCCAGTCGTACACTTGTGCAAAGCAATTGTGGACGAGGATTAATCCCAGAGTAACATCATTTGCACATTGGGAATGAATTTGTGGCTTAAATCAGCCACATGCTCACAGACATATATCTAGCCAGTGAAGAAGAGCAAAATTCATTTCAGCATAATGAATCCAAAAGATGCAGGGCAATTAAAATCACCAGAACATTGGTTCTCAATTTGTGGTGTAGGATGATATTATTCCCTGTGCTTCCTGTTACTCTCCCTGCGAACTGTCCCCAAGCAGGCATGCTTCAGCTGAAGCAGAGTACAATGTTGCCTGCTGCACTTTTTCACGTGAAATTTTTGCTACTGAGATCTAGAGTCCACAGCCCTCAAGGTGTGGGGCTGCAGGAGTGGTCCTTGTGGAGGTTGAAGCCAGACTTTCTTGTTTGTCAGGAAAGTCATAGGAAGTATTTCAACCTACAAATGGGGTGTGTCTTCAGTGACCTTGAAGTGCAGCTCTGCATTGAAGATGACCTGGAAAAAAACCACCTCTTTCCACATGTTTTTCTTAATTTTGAGTACTCAGGATCTGATCTGCTGAGCCCAAATACTTTGTTAAGGCTTTTAAATTACACTTTCTGCAGACCCAGCATAACTAAGAGAGGTAAAGAACGGGATTCTTGCCTCCTTATACACACTTCATACAATAGCTCTCCAAGTCCTAGTCAGGGACAGCTGCAGTGCACTGAAGATGAGAGAGGTGGTCTTTCTTTGCCTACAGTTTTCTGTTTGTGTTCAGAGAAATGGGGAAAAACCCCCAACAATTGCACTCTGACTCTGCCAGGGCAGGAAAAGGGGAGAGGGTGCGCTGGTGGCAATTAGAAAAAGACACTTTATTTAGTAGTTTTACAGAAGTTGACACACATTGATAAAGCCATGGGAGTTCAGTGGTTTTATGCACTACAGAAGGGGAGCCCCATAGCCACACACAAAGAGATTTTAACTCACTCATAAATGAGGTTGGCTGCATGTCATTGTAAATGTAATATTTGGGCCTGTACTCTCCAGACATTCACAAGTAGTTTACTGATATGCTTAAAGTTAAGAATATGCACAAGTCTTTGCATGAAGCTGGGATCAACCCTGTATGTTTACAAAACAAACTTTACATTTTAAGAAGCATGTTGGGAATCTGTTCAAGATTGTCTACCGATTACCAGAACTGACAGCCACTGATCGTGTCTTCCCTTAATTTCCTGCCTTTCCTTTTTGGACTGAGTTTAGTCATCAGACCCTCCCTTTTCTTGTAGCATTCTCTTCCAGGCAAGTGCTGCTTGTGTGGGTCTCCTCTGTTCCTTTACTTACAAGGGGTTTTCTTTTTGTTCCACAGATTAGGACTTGCAGATGCCTACCAGTGGTAAGATACTATCTCGGTCTGCAAGCCATATTTCTTCTTTTGAGACTCCTTAAACAACTGTTTCATTTTTTTGATCCTGTTCTTGAGGGGATGTTTCTTGGCCCAGTTGCCCTGCCGTCACTGCCAGTCTAAATGGAACAGCCAGTTCATTTAAACAAAGTTTAATCTAATGCTACTTAGTTTATCTTCCCAATTTGTCCACTCACAGCACAGGTCATTCCTTTCAGGATTGCATGAAGTGGATTAATTTACAGCCCATCAATGATTTTTGATATTAAATCATTAAGCTGTGTTCCATGTTGAATAGATTCTGACCGCCATCGCATGAGATAAACAGGTTATAGAACCACAAGCAATTTGTGACCTTTAACAGCTCTATGAATAACTCCCTTTGCAATTGACAGGGCAATTGGGTCGAAAAATCTTCCCTAACAAAGCGATTGAAGCAATTAAAACTGTCGTGCTAAGGAGACAGAACAACCTTTGAATTAACGGTTTAGCCTATTAAAATGACAGAAGGATCTTAGTGTTCCTCTTGACAAGTGTTTCTTGGTATGTACTTTGTCACAGCTACTGAGAGGTGATAGTGCAGAGAATTTTAAATTTAGAAGAGTATATTCAAATACTCTGTCGTATTTGGGATGATCATTAGGGAGGGTGCCTTGAAAAAAGCAGAGTAGGTGTAGGATTATTCACTCTCCTCTTCCCACAATATGAAATCACTTAGGAACAGCCCAGTGTATGGAAGACTTTTACATCATCCATTTGCAAACAGGGTGAATGAAATACCTTCCTTTATTGTTTGCGTTTATGGGCCAGAATACATCACCTCATCTGAGGGAAGGATTGTCCTGACCAAGTGTTGTGGTTTAACCCCAGTCAGCAACCAAGCCCCACACAGCTTCTTGCTCACCCTCCCCCCCCGCAGTGGGATGGGGGAGAGAATCTCAAGAGCAAAAGTAAGAAAACTCATGGGTTGAGATAAGAACAGTTTCATAATTGAAATATAATAAAGTAATAATAAATTGTAATGAAAAGGAAAACAACAAGAGAGAGAGGAACAAAACCCAAGAAAAAAAAAACAAGTGATGCAACAGCTCACCACCCACTGACCGATGCCCAGCCAGTCCCCAAGCAGCAATCGCTGATCCCTGGCCGACACCCCCCAGTTTCTATACTGAGCATGATGTCATATAGTATGGAATAGCCCTTTGGCCAGTTTGGATCAATTATCCTGGCTGTGCCCCCTCCCAGCTTCTTGTGCACCTGGCAGAGCATGGGAAGCTGAAAAGTCTTTGACTAGTGTAAGCACTGCTCAGCAACAACTAAAACATCAGGGTGTTATCAACATTATTCTCATGCTAAGTCCAAAACACAGCACTACACCAGCTACTAGAAAGAAAATTAACTCCATCCCAGCCGAAACCAGGACACCAAGGATGATCAGTTGTGTGGTTAGATGTTGAGCTATAGCCTGAGGAAGTCTGGTGTTCAGTGGCAGAGCCTTCCAGCACTACTAAGATAGCTCAGCCCTGCCTCATGCTTCCCTCAAGAGAGAAGATTAAGACATTGTCTGTCAGCCATATGCATTTTCATGTGATCTGTAGCAATCACATTCTGGAAATTCTTTCCTCCTCTATTCCCTCCATTCCATCACAGGTGATGTAACTTCCCAGAGAAGGTTAAAACTGTTGTTACCCCCTGCCATAGCAGGGTCTGGTGTCCTGGGAAGGTGCAGGGTAGGAGTAGTCCTGGATGCTTCTGGACTACAGTCCAGAATCTGCCAGAAAACAGGTAGGTGGTTTGCCAGAATCCATCTTTTCAGTGGAGGTGGCAGGAGAGACTGAAATTAATCTCCTCCAATTTAGTGATTGAATTTAGTCTCCAAAGCTGGCTCACAAACTCCTTGAAGAACAGTTGAGTCATTCCTTTTTAAATATAATATCTGCTGACTTTAGAATGGGCAGCTGTATGAGATGTGGTCCCTCTTGAAATCCCTTATATATTGCCATATCTCTGTTTCTACCTGTTTTCTTCTCCCACTAAGCATGAGGATATTGTAGGGGCTGACTGCTTCTAGGACAGCTTCAGGAGTGTCTTGGTCGTGGGAGAGTCATTGGGCAAAAAGGCAGCTGATGATCTGAAATAGTGTTGTGCTTCTGCCCATTCCTACCTTTTAGAAAGCTTTTCAAAAAAAGTAGATAAAGGGACATGGTCAAAGTCCTCTGAATCTTCTTCAGTTCACTACATCTTTCCTGTTGTACAAGTTTCTTTCCATAAAGAATATGAGTTGCGAAGGTATTTGGCTTGATTTTGCAGAGTTTTTTTATCTTATTTTCACACTCTTTCCTTGGAACTGTAGATAGAAAAGAGCTCAGTGCTGTAGATGCTGGTCTTTCTTGGCTAGACTTGGAGAGGTATGTGGAAGTGAGGTGGGAAAGTCGGGTGGTCAGAGTTTACTTTGGGAAGTCACTTGCTTTCTCTGTGACCAGGGAGTATTGAGTATATTGCCTTGTAAACAGGGGTCCTGATCCTGTTTGCGGTCTCCAGGTGCCAGCTTAGCATGAGCAATAACAAAGCGGGGACTTTGTAATGAACAATGTGTCCCCACTACCATCAGCTTGAGCAGCATTTCAGACAGTCTTTCTACATGTGAGGTACCCATTTCCTCACTCAGATTACCATCATGCGCATCAGTGGAGAAGATGGCCTCATAGTGAACCCTTTACAGGCCAGGTACCTTTCTGATCTTCTGGTGTAACACTGGTGAAAGTACGCAGTGGCAGAGAAGGTGTTATCTGCCGTCTTAGAATGGATATTACTACGTTGTCTTGGCCTTGCTTCTGCTCTAGGTGGAGAAGATTGAGCTGTTTTGGACTCTTTCATTTCTAATTTTCTTTGAAGCTTGAATGCCGGAGTGTTCTGTTGGGTCCTGTTGGGTCCAAAGGAGGAGTTGTACTTAAGGAACAGCAGCACTGGTGAGCCACTTGCAATCCACGGCCAGTGACAGCATTCGTATCATCCTTTAACTTCCTTCAGAGCCCAGCGAAAACAGGAAGCCCATCGCTCTCCTTGGCAAGCGCCTGGTCCTATTATTCCTGCTCTGGGGAGAAACCAGAGCGCTGTGCTGGGCCATATGGAGGCAGGCAGAAAGTCACTGCTAAAGCCAGCCAAAACGTGCCCAAACCCCATTCATGTCAATGGGAGTGCTTTAGACTGACTTCCCTGAATGCTTTCTTTGTGGATTCCCAAAGAGTTGTAGCAGAGCAGAAACCGTCTGAAACCAAAGACAGTGTTTTACCCAGCATCAGAACCTGGCGATGCGTTGCATGTTTATTTCCTGAAACATTCAACAAAACGGTCTTTCAAATGTCATTTCACTAGTAGTTTTTCATTACCCTCATTTTTTTCCCTTTTTTTCCAGTAGAATATTCAACTTCATGGACTGCAATATCTTTGTTCTTTCAGCCTTACTTTTTTCAAACTGGCTGCAGAGGCTTCTGTGTAACGAGAGGGTTACATAAAAGATCAAGATTATATTTGTTTTGAAAGGAGACCGAAAAGAATACATTCTGCGTATGAATGGTCACTAAGAGAGCAGTGATCTTCATAGTGCCTTGCCGTGCAGCACAGGAGCTCGTGATGATGATAAAAGGGTATAGATTTTTAAAAAGATGAAAGGAAATGCTCTTCTAACTTGGCACATAACAAGCTCCTGGAATTCATTGCCGGGGGATGTTGTTGCAGCACATACTTTAGTAAGATTCAAATCTCTGAAGAACTACCAGTCCTCCAGGTCCAGAACATGAACTCCGGGGCTAGCTGGGGTCGCAGAAACTTATTTCCCCTGTGGAATAATGTTGCACAGGCCCCCAGTTGCCAATGGAGGGTTCAACTCTCCTCTTAAGTATGAGCTACTAGGAGAAATAGCTGGACTAGTTCATGACTGTTTTTGAGGTGAGAAACATCCAATGGCTGGAGATTATTGAATGAAGGAAAACCTCAGGGAGCACTTTCCAGCCTAAAGGGAATTTTCTCTTCATCTGCAGGCAGTTACTTTTTCTTTCATCTGGGAAGAATGGAAAATTTCTCAATTCCTTTGCTTCTTCTAAGCACAGTCATCAGAAAGGATTCACAGGCTTGATCCTCAGAACGTTTAATTCAATGGACTTTTTCCATTAACTGTAATGGGTTTTGTTTCGCTCCTTTTGCCAAAATGGCTTCTCAAAGTGCTTTGAGATCTACAGATGAAAGCCCTGGATAAGCAAGGGTAGAATTTATTATTATTGTTCATCTGGAAGAAGCTGAGTTATTTCATCTCCTTAACAATGACTTTATAAACTGTTGCCAGCAAAAGGGGAGAAAAGATGCTAGGCTTAGTCTCAACTGTCTTTGCACAGCCTGAGATATGCTTACAGACATCATTACAAATGTTTGTGCTATTATTTGTATTACTAGTTGCAGCTAGAGTTGTCACCAGCTGGTTTGCCACTTCTGCTCAGAACTACTGAGCTGGTACAGATTGATCTGCCACGGCCAGCACCCATATCCCTCACATTTATGAGGTCTTTCCTGTTTCACAAGTCACCACCCTCAGCATCAGATCTGCCCATCGTCTTCCTTGCAAACCCTTGAAAAGTTGCTAAGTGGAGCTCCCCAGGGGCAGTTCCCAGTGTATCAGTGGAAACTCAAGTTGTTCTTAATGCAGTCTGTATGAAGTGGATAGAGATGAAGCAACACCATGCTGTTGCACAGTCTACGTGTTCATATCCTAAGCATAATCTTTGTCACAAGGTGTGGGGTGGATACAACTGAGCCTTAGCAAGCCAAGCTAACACCTAGCAGCACAGATAGAAAGCACGCGGGTCCCAGGGATCAGAAAACATATGTCCCGCTCTTGAGCCTACTGTTCAACTTGCAGTATAGGCATAACTGCACTCTGAGTGTCAGTGCTAGTAGGAAGAGGTAGAAAGTTCTATGATTCTATGAAGTTCTGCTTCTGGTTTTACTACTTGGGCAATGGAGGGGAAGGGAAAAAACACTGGGGAAAAAAACCTGAAGATTGGATTGAGTGTAATAAATGACTTTCCAAATTTTAACTACTGTTAATGAACTGGAAGGAAAAATAATATTTCGTGGTATAAAAGGCATACTGTCAAACTGAGTCTGCCAGGGCGCTCTCTTGCAGCTGTAGAATTTGTTGGAGAGTATTTTTATTTTGCAAGTAGAGGTGATCAGTGGCATTGCTTTGGCTTCACTCTGTTAAAATGTAGCCTTCAAGCCAACAAAATTCTGAAGTCCAAGCAAGTACACTTATATATGTAAATATTTAAGCAAGTACACTTAAATATATATATAATGTATATTTTATATAATATACACAAAATATATATGTACACACAAATATACTTTTTCCTTGCAGTTCATTAAAAGTAGTTAAAATTTGGGAAGCCATTTATTACAATCAATCCAATCTTCATTCTTTTTCGCAGTGTTTTTCCCCCTCTACTCCACTGCCTAAGTAGTAAAACATAGATATGCATTTATGTTCAAGTGTACTTGATATTTTTTTTTTAAACTGGGATGATAAAATATTCATACACAAAGATTAGAAGCATGTAATGCATCTGGAGTCACTCAAGCCCTTACTAGGGCATTGATATAAAGAAGAATAACTTTGTGGTCTCAGCAAGCTCAGAAGTGGCCCCATAAATCAATAGAACCACTGAGATGTTTTTCACTCCTATTAAAATAAAGCTGTTGGTGACAATTTATAGCTGCAAATATAATTCCTGTGTATCACATCAGCTACAGTCCAGCTGGGAAATGGGGAAATCTAAAGAAGAACCATCATAATCTTGTTGACACCCATATATTTGGAATATTTACTTCCAAATGTTTTCTGAGTTTTCTGTGCACAACAGGTGCTGTTCTCCAAAATGAAATGTCTTGTTCCAGATCTCATTTTTGGAAAAGATATGTCCAAGATTTTTTGCTGACTTATTGTGGAAATAAATGAATCAGTCTGTAAGAGTGATTGGGGGAAAAGTAACAAAAAGCCATCATAATTACCTTAAAAGAAAAAAAAAATCTGAAGGAATATTCAGCAGACAGCAAGACCTATTTAGGCTTCTGAAGAAATTACTGGAAATGAAATTATTTGGACTATTGAAAAGAAGACAGAAAATGAAATAATTTATTGTAGGGCAGATTGCAGCACCAGCATGGCCAGGGCTAAAGAAACCCAAGCAGGCAACTCCATCTCTGACAGTGGGTATGTTTTGTGCTTCTGCAGGAACCTGGATTTGTGCTCTGCTAGGAATATTTTAGATACTAAAACTTACAAAGGTGCTTTCAATATGAGCAGAGCTATGATGTTAAAGCTGTTCTTCTTCCCCAGATGAGTTCTCACTCCTAAACAAAACAGGCTTTAGCGTGTTGGCACAGCTATGCTGGTTTAAATGCGTTTGCACTTGGGGTTTCTGCTAATACAATTCTGCCTGTCAGGGAGCCGCACCTCTTCACACCCCTGACCAACACCGGCTGGGTTGGCAGAAATCCACAGTGGTTAGGGTCAAAGGGAAGTAATTAAGATGGAAAGCAAAACCCTAGATAAAAAGCTCTCTGTAATTACATCAGCATAACCGTGCTGCAAATATAACTGTCTGTTTAAATTACAGGTATCTAGACCTCCGAAAATTCGGCTCAGTTCCTCATGGAGGCTTCGGAATGGGGTTTGAACGCTACCTGCAGTGCATCTTGGGAGCTGACAATATCAAAGATGTTATTCCTTTCCCCAGGTTTTCTCACTCCTGTCTCCTGTAGCTCAGCAGTTGACTCATGGAGCAAACTGCTGGTGTGACTATATGTATATAGCATATTAGGATATGACTAAGGGTGTTTTAGTAGGAAATTGAGATAATTTTTATATCAGTGAAACTCTTGGTAAATTTAATACTGGCTTATTGAAAATAATGTATGTTCTGGTGAGATTATGGAAGCACACTTGCAGTTAATTTGATAGCAGTTCATGTCTTCAGTGCACTTCAGGATTAATAAATCCCACTTAACTAAAGGGTTAAGATTCTCATGAGACTAGTACAAGCCATGGAAGTAGTGAGTAAGCGTTGTTGGGAGGTAGCGGGGGTTATATGTGAAATATTAATAAGGAGGTGTGACCTAAAATGGACTGGGAACCAGGACTGCTGTGAGGCTTTAATAGGCTTTAATTAAATGCCTGCACAGTACTTTGAAGATTGTTATAAAATTGTGAAGTATTGTCATGGCTGTGATGCACTTGCTCTTACGAAATGGCTACTGTAAATAAAGCATGATTCTCCCCACCCCGAGTTAAAAGCAAATATTGTTTACCTTGAAAAAATCAGCCAAACCTAGCAAGGAAAAATGTCATATTAGAACTGCTGGAGTGAATTAGGTGAATGATGTTTGATTTTGTGAGTCATCAATAAAGACGTACACTAGGTTGTTTTATAACTCTGTATGGTTTCTTCTTCTGTTACAAAACTGTAGCACTCAGCATCATAGTGTTTCCTTCAGTGTCTTTGGTAGATGTTTCCTTTTCTGTATACCCAATTAGTTGCACAACTTCTGCAGGAGATAATCTGTTTTCTGTTTCCAAGAAAGCACATGCTTGTAGCAGAAAGAAATGTTCAGTTAGATGACAGTTCATTCATCTCTTCACAGCCAACTTGCAGTTTATTGGTGGTGTTTGTTGTTGCTTTGCTTTTTTGTTGTTGTTATTGAGAAAATATCTTGTGCTCATCGGACCAGGCAGTTTTGTCTACATTTTGAGACAACCAACTTATGCTCCCAAGCATTACATATGTATTAAGTAATTGCTTAACACTATAGGATCTGAACTCCTTGCAGTCTTTAATGCGTTTATGTTCTCAGCTTCCCTGCCAGGTAAAGAAATATTCATTTCTGTTTTGAAGATGGGATTATGGGAAGATCAAGTGACTTGCCCAAGGCAATTGGAAACCAGTGGTTTATTTGGGACTTGAACTGAGGGTTTCCAGCATCCTTCTTCCCTTCCAAATTACCACAATCCAGCAAATGGTCATTTGCATAGTGCTTACTACTCTGGAGCCCCAGACGGCTGCAGTACAAACAATACATATAAAGAGAAAAAGCAAGGTAACAGCCTTATTGCTAAAGAACCCCGTGTAAATTGCCACATACAACGTGAAGTGGCTGCAGAACAGCCCTGAAGATTTCTTTTCCAAGTAGATGAAAGGGATTGAAAAATAGTAATCAAATGGCATGGCACTGGTAATATTGCAGTCACGGTTCTCTCTGGTAGGGCTGTAGAATACTGCACCTGCAGTATCTAAAAATACATATTTATGTCACATGGCACCTGCCATGTTTCAGTTTGGTCCACAGCCGGGGTTTTTATGTATTACGATCATGCAAACAACATCACCACAAGGTCATTGTTTTGGGGTGTTTGTTCCATGCACTGAGACATCCCCTGCATATCAAGATTTTTTTCATATCTCCTTGGTCCGCTTGATTAGGCAGGTGTTAGCTGTGCATTTGCTGGTTTGCGTTTCCCAGTACAGCCTGAGTTGGTAAGTGGTTCCATGAAACAGTTCAAGCACCTGCCTTCCTTTTGAAACCACTGAGAAGTTCCTATATCAAACACCCAAGTATCTTGCATTTGGACCGTCTTTCCTGTTAATGCGTTGTCTTAAATGCTATTGCTGGCCTTTATGTTTTGGAATTACTTCTCTCAGCAGAAAGATGTGGAAAGAGTACAGCTGCCAAACAGCCCCATCCACACTATGTTCCTAAATAACTTGTGATCAGCAGGTGTCCTTATTGAGATCCTTAGTCACTGGTTCTGTCACAGTTGCTGTAAATGAGAGTGCTTGAACTGGAAGCCCATCTGCTGAAAACAGAGTGGGTGGATGGCAAAACCATCTCCCGTCCACTCTGCTCTCATCCCCGCAGCAGCTCTGGGCTGGCTGTGTTGGTTTTGGCATCGGCAGGCTGTTGCCACCGGGAGGTTGTTGATCACCCCGCGAGATGCCAGATCTGATGGACAGGGTGGGCTAAACAGTCACAGGTGAAAAACAAGGTGTAGAGAAGAAGACAATGGAAGGTGCCAAAAAGTCATAGGATGATGTGACATGAGTCATAAGTTACAGGGAAGCAGGACTGCTCCAGACAGGCTTGCAGAGTGGTTGTCAGGGCCATATATGAGGTGACAGCTTGCAAGAACCAAGGACTGGTATGATCCACCCTTCATTCTCTGCCTTGGTAAGAGGTTGTTGCAGGACAGAAGGAAAAGGTTGAACCTTTGATTTGTAGGTAGGTAGGTAGGTATGCAAAGGAATGTCAAAAGTTTGGGGGTTTAAGGGTGGGTTTTTTTGGTTTGGGGGTTGCGTTTTGTTTGTTTGTTTGTTTTTCTGGTTACAGCCATTGCAGAAAGGCAGATTTTTAAGGAAGATGTAGCAAGGATGCACCATGAGTGATTCTTGGTGCGTTTCCGACTACACATCCAAGAGGAACGGTCTCCCCGGTCTTCTACATCTATTTCTATTTCATTCAGAGGTACTCACTGAGTTGGAGATCCGATGGGCAGGGTTGCGCTAAGGGGGCATTGCCCTTGGTTCTAAAAGCTCATCCAAAAAACTACCCCCGATAATCTGGCAGAATAATCAGGAGGAGAGCTGTGTTGTTCCCAAGAGAACTGACTAGATGAACGTTCAGGCTCAGAAGGGAGAAGAAAGGATTGTCCAGTCTTGGAAACAGCCTTCAACATGCGTTGTTTTTCCTAGAGGTGGGAGAGAGGAGAAGGTAGAGGCCGAGGCCCATGTGCATGATGATACTGCTTAGGGTTAATACTGAGATTGACATTCTTCTGAGAAGCTTGATTTATGGGTACCCAGCAAGGGTGGGAGCCGCTCTTTCCCTCCAGGCTGGCATTGTTCGCCTCGTGCTATGTATATATAACATCGGCTGGTATTGCCAAGGAATGCGACATGTTTTCCCTGGGATTTCCATGTGGAATGTCATGTATTTCCTTTGAATCTCCTCTCCCAGAATGAAACGGAAGTTAATCTGGAGGACAGGGGAGGTCGTTCCTCTTGGACAGGCAGAGAAACGCACCAAGAATTTCTTAGATTTAAGCAGTTTTCCTTGCTACATCTTTGCTTAGAGTCTGTGCTCTGGCAATGGCTGAAGCCAGATAAAACCTCTGACACTTCTTCAAATAAAAAGCTGTTATTCTTTGCACACAGGAATCATCTCTTAGCCTGACCATGCAGTGCAGTAGCTTACATTGGGGTGTTTTCAGTGCAGTAAGCGGTCAGCTCTCAAGCCCAGGTGACCAGCACGGTCTCTGCTAGCATCCTTTTGGTAAGTATGTCTTGAAGTTCCAGTTCCTCGGCAGCTAGCACTGCCTCTTTTCAGGTTTGTCCTCACTTTGAGCTTCGGAGGAAAGAATCAGTGTCATTGATTACTGTGTCTGTGGCTTTGCAACGCTAGGACGGAGTGATAGGAGAGCAACACCGCTGGGAATGAAAGAGCGATGCCATAAGCTTTGCATAACCAAACGCCAGCCTCTCAGAAGAGTGTTTAGAGGAAAACCTTTGTTTTCACTTCAAGAATATCAGATAATCTGTTCACTTAAGATTTTTATGTGCAGGATCAAAGTATCCCCAAGTACTCTAATTTAAAAAATAATACGCATGGAACTAACACCATGTCTCAGTCTTTTCAGTTTCAAATCCACAGGAGAGCAAATGCATGCTCTGAAGCTAATAGAGATTGCTGTTCTCCCCCTTATGATTTATGTTGTGATACCATGGCAGCGTCTAGATCTTGGGCTGTTGTACTAGCTTCCGTACAAGCATAGATGAAAAGATACATTGCTGGGACAAATGTTTAAAAGTCAGCAGACCAGCGCAGGGATTTTAGCTGAATTACCTGCATTCAGGCCCCCAGACCTGGGGGAAAAGCAGCAAGGTGCCCAGCTCAGCAGTCCTCTCTCCAGTTTATTTGGTAGTAGTTGTAATTTATAAAGCATCACTTGTTTGAGGGAATGCCAAGACTTTGATGGGAAATGTAACGTACAGTTTTGCTTGCTGGACTAATATTGATTGTTTTGGAAATAGCTTATGGATGTGTTTTTCTTCGGGGGAGAAGGGGACTAATTTGCCAAGAAACGCTTTGGTCATTGGTTCCATTAAATGTGTGTATAGAGATAAATGTGGCATTGCTGCTGCTGAAACTAATAACAGTCGTTATTACTGTTGGTTTAGCCTCTGCCTTACGCTTTGGGAGATTTGGGAGATGGGTCCAAAGGAGAAATAAGACAGACTTTGTATAAAGATTGTCAAAGTTCTAATTTCCTCAGATCTAACCAAAGCTGCCAAAGCCACAAAAATGGTGGTCTCGGGGGTGAATTTATTGTTTTGTCTTACTGTTTCTTACAGAGCCGTGACCTTCGGAAGGATTGTAAAGTTTTATTTTATGATCCTGCTGGTAGAGACGTATGTAATTTACTATATGAGTTCTTACAGACTTGGCTAACAACAAGTTTGACCCAGAGTTCAAAGAAATTATGGCTCCCGTTGTTTTATTGCTGCTGTGAAATGTATTATTATCTGTCCTACAGCTGTGTCTCTGTGTCTGCTACACAAGTTGTTCGGCAAAGATGCTGTAAAGGGAGAGCTTTCACATAAAGGGCAGGAGAGGGGCAAGACTGTGTGGCCATTTAAAAGACATATATTAGCTCCATCAGAAATTGTAGGCTCGATTATGGGTGAAGTGTGGATGAAATGACTTCAGAATCCTTGTTGCTCTTATTGCTGACACTATTTTACTGCAGGGAATTGAGGCACAGAGCAATTAAGCTGCTTGCCCAAGGTTATGGAAGATATGTGGCAGAACCATGGAACTGACCCAAACCAACCGAATCCTTGCTCAGCACCTCCCCACGAGACTTCCCTCTGCTTGCCTTTGGGTGCGCTGCCACACCAGAAGCAAGGCAGGATGTTTGCAGCTGATCCAGTTTCAAATGCATTTTTGGCATTTCTAAGATCCTAGACTGTGCTTCAGTGATTTTTATCTATCCCTGTATGTCCCGAGGCCTTTCAGAGATAGCAATCCTGCTGTTTATTTTTATTACTCTTACAATTGATTTTTTCTGAATAATTTGAGGCGGCCAACAGAGTACATTTTTAATTTTCTTTGCAAAGCTTGATCTTGCTTTTTGCTCTTCACCAATAGCTGTATGTCTTACTGTCTTCAGCAGGTTACTGTAACAATACTTGTATATGCTGTAAAAATGGAGGTCTAAATTTTCAGAAGTCACCTATCATACGGGTTGCTGGCAAAAAAATACACAAACTGCTCCAAAAAAAATCATAGTGTGGTCTGGGAGGTGGCCTTGATAAATCACATAAACACATAAGTTTCTGTATTGGACTATTCTATACTATGTGCCATGACTTCCAAAAGAGGCTAGATTTCCAGCCACAGGGGAAAATAATTATATTTCATAGACGCAATGTTTTTGTAATCATACTTCTGTGGTGTCTTTACTGCCAAAGTGATTTTTGAGCATTAATTCAGTGCTATCTTTGTGGCCCTTTGAAGGTCCTGGGCTCTAAGTGCTCAGTACTATGATTAAGCTGGGTGAAGCAGGCTTGTGATCCATATTTTTCTGAGACACAGGTCTCCCATTTTCTGCTTATCCCTCAGCTTTGCTGCTGCTGTGTTGATGAATGCATGGCCACAGGCTGCCCATCCAAGCAGGAGACAGCTAGACACCCGCCCTAGACTACTTCAAGGCTTACTGACCTCTTTGTGTCGGTGCTGCCAGGGCTGTTCACACAGCTGTGATGTTCCAGGTGAGCGCAGAAAAGTCAGGGACAGATGAAGGGACTTGCCAGAGGCTATGGAGGGAAGCAGTTAGGATCAGGGTTACATTTCCAGGCTCCCCTGCCAGAGTCGAGAGCAGGTTTCTCCCATTCCTGCATGAAGTTACAGAAAATCAGTGCTCAGCCGGTAGCCAGTTTGCAGCTCCAGGAGATCCAGCTGCAAGCACTTACCTGCTGCAGAGATTCTGGCATCGCTGTAACTGATGAGGCCTCATTCTGGCAGGTTGGAGTCACACGATGGCATCTCCATGAAGCACTTGAAATGACCTCTGCAGTTGTTTAGTATAAATAAATCACCATGTGCGTTCAGGCTTGCTCAGCAGTGTGTACCCAGCGTCATAGCCGCCGAGAAGGGGCTCTGCACAGCAGCTGAAGTGCTGGGAAGGCTGTGCTTCAGGTGCCTCTCTGTAAACGTGCATTGGTGGTGCTTTTCCGTATCGCCCTACACATCTGAACTTTGCCACCCGCAAAACCCGAATAGCCATGCAAATCAAATCTGAGGGCCTGGTTTATACAGTGGCTTCAAACAGTCTTTCAAATTCCGTTATTATTAATGGCATTAATAAATTAGTAGTGTTTATGGTGATTTAGGAAGTATAAGGTTCAAGTATTTAACAAATTTCATGAGCCTATTTGTTAACCAACTTGATAGATGACTTGCTGGGCAGGATTACATTGCTGTCTCCCTGGAGTACCTGCTAAAACATGGTGGTTTTAGCACCGTGTTACTCAAGTTCCTGATTGAGATTTGGTACCATCTGTAACAGTGCTGGTATGGAAAAAAGGAAGAAAGTTTGTGCTAAACCCTCTGAGATAGAACATTATGAAGTGTTCATTTCCCAGATCATTAGAAACTCAAAATAGCCATCTGGCCAAAACCAGAGATGCATATGCCTGCATCTACGGCTTAACAGCATTCATCTGTGAGGGTGGCTGCTCTGTAGCATTTGGGACTGGGAGCTGGAGAGCATCCTTTGCTGCTGATCTTAGGGAAGTCTCTCTGCACTTTGGTCTTTTTACGGTTGATCTGCAATTCAAAATTGAACCGACTTTTAGGAGGTATGTGTCTAAAATACAATCGACATTTCAACCAGGAATATAATATGCTTCCTATGCCTCCAAGTGGCCTAAAATGCTTTGAAACCACAAAAGCGTGTCACCTCCACACGTTACTCCAGTGATTATCTGCACTGTCAAAAAAGTGCCGTATTTCAGTCTCCATTTGCCTGGCCTCAGGATCTGTCAGGAGGATATCAGTGTGTCTTAACTTGCAGCATTTCGGGGGCATTAGAAAAGACCACAGGCTCTTGAATTTGCAAAATTTGACCTAAAGTATGATGGGAACAGGCTTTCACATGCTGCTTCTGTGACTTAATACTGGTAGGAGCTGGGGGGTCTGAAAATAAGGTCTTTATGCTGCTGGCTTTGTTACATTTATCAGCTTCCACTCTCACCTATAGATTACCTGTAGTAGAGCTGTAAGTCTGCTATAAACACAGCATTTTGTATATTCCTTATTCTCAGCTGGTGATGTACAGCGGAAAATGGGACCTGAGGGACTCCTTCCTCATCAGCCATTCACTCCTCCTCACGGTCTCAGCTTCCCTACTTGTACAGTAAGGATAATAAGATTTATACGTCTCAAAGCTCATGTGCATCATAAGTCTGTGCTCCAGCAGTTTTAGCTCTAAGCTGTGCATGGTCTACAATTGTAAACAAACGTAGATACATGCTCTAAATAATTTACACTTTCTAGGAGAGGCCTGAACGTAATATGACAGCAATGACTTCCTTCTTCTAATAGAATTTTTAGTTTGTTATATTGACTGTACAGTGCAAGCTCATATCCTGAAGGGGTGTCATTGGAAGGAGGAGTAGGGGGAAAGCATCTGTTTTTATTCTGGCTTCTGTTTTGACCAGCAAATATAATGGCACATGACCGTTGAGCCGACAGTAATCCAGTTACAAAAGTCTTCAGAGTTACTGCACCAACCAAATTAAACTTGATTACATCCAATTATGCTGAAAAGCCAGACAACAGCTCTTAGCTTGGGGTGAAGTAACTTCTTGCGATCACATGCGGGGAGGCCTTGCGGGGTGTCAGGAGGATAATTGCTCGTTTGCTCTACCACAGAGCACCATCTGGTCTTGAAGTAATGCCTAAGGATGTGAGAGTATACCAGGGTCGGGTAAACAGGCCCAGCGAAGATTTCTCCCTGCTTGTTTTATTATCATTTGTTTTATGTTTGCTCGCCCTGGGCCCAGCTGCGGTCAAAGCCCCATTGTGCCAAATAGTGTCCATAGAGGGAGTCCTTTCCATACAGAGCTTCTGGTCTCATCAGGAAAAAACAAGGATGAAGTGGCCTTTATGCTTAAATCAGAATAGTGTCCATGTCTGGAGCACTGCCTGGTGCTCTTTCTACCGAGCAATACTACAATGGTTTTCTGTTTTGAGAAGGTGAGAAAAAAAATAGGAAAACTCCTAGTTTCCTTCTCTTCCACGGTAGAAACAGCATAAGTGGAAAAAAAAGGGTAAACGTAGCTGCCAAAAATGTATCTGGATCCAGGCAGGAGAGTTTGCATGAGGAACTCATCCATCCTAGAAGGAAGGACCAGGCATGAAGAAGCTCTGTCTGGGCCCAAAACGGAGCAATATTTCAGTAGTGTTCTGCCCAGCTCAGCACCAGGCAAAATTATTTCTAACTGTCGAGTTTACTGAGGGAAGCGGGGCTGGGCTTCAGCTTGGACTGTGGTTCCCGAATAGGAAAACCCGTTTAATTATCTTCAAGTGCAAGGACTGGAAGTGTCCCCTGGCTGCATCCATAGACACCATCCAGCTCAGCACCCCAGCCCCCTCCCTGAGCTGCCCGGCAGTCTGCATCCGTTCTTGATTGATGGATGTGCTGGTTTTTGCCAGGATCTCAAACAGAGAGGGGACAAAGCAGGTTTAATCCGTTGTTTTCCCATCACCACCATTAGCAACTGGACCATCAAGTCCAAGGGAGCATGTGCGCCTTGAACACTGCTGACCCACAAGTCATCTCGTCCCTTCTCTCTTTTTTGAGTCTATTAAGGCATCAGAGCTCTGATGCCCCCCCCCACCCTGTCTTTGCCAGAAAGCATCCAGTGCTGCTGGAGCTGCTGTCTATCACGCGAAGGAAAGGGCCGTCTTGTGGTTTGGCTTTGATTGCGGTTGTTCTGGGGGGCCTGCTGTGCTCTTTTACGGAGGGTGGAAAGCTTGAAAAGACTCGAATTCTTGAAAGAGATGATTAATTTTTTTTAACCTTGAAAATTCTTGATGAAATAGAAAAAGCTGCTTCCATCTAGGTCTGCTGCAGGAACTGTTTCGTGAAGATAAAGTCAGGTCATATTGTTGTGGAGCTGGATCTCATGAGATTGAGCATTCGCTCAGAATTGAAAAGCAGGCATGTAGCACCAAGCAGCACAGCAGATTTTTAAAGCCTTTCCCCCTTGCTCCCCCCCCCCCCCAGCATGTTTCGGTTTATATTAACCTCAGTATAGGGCATTTCCAAGGGATTAGTGCCTGGCTGGGGTAAGTAGCCCAAAGCATTTCAGCCAGCTGGTCCCTAATCCCCAGGAAATGCCCTGTGTCTCCATCCACCCCTACTGCTTACACCAGCGACCCGCAGCGAGGAGGGGAATTGCTCTGCCTGCAGCTTTCCCATCTGCCAGTAGATGGCACAGCTCATTTAAATAAATTTGGAGCAGGCAGGAGAAGCGGTGGGCATTGTGGTTTCTTTCTTAGAAGTTCTGATTTTTCATAGATTTCAGTTTCAGCCAAGAACAAGGAAGCACACTGAAGGTTATGATTCAAAACCCGGGAGGTTTCTGCAGGAGAAAGTGTAACTTTTTCGTGCACCCCGGCACATTAAACACACGGCACAAGGGCTTTTTCTTGGAAAAATCTTTTTCTTTCTGCCCTACCCTTGTGCAAGGAGTGTGATTTCTTACATGGCATCTCTTAATTTCTCCCTTGCTGTGCCTGCTAATTCTGCTGTTCCCCCTTCAGTTGCTCCTGCTGGCGGAGACGGATTTTTGATGGCTTCGTATAACTCCCTCATCGCATTTTTCCAACACGGGGATGTGGTTTTCACAGTTTTCCGCCAAGGCTGCTGGCTGTTAGCTCAGACTCCAGAGATTCAGGCAGTCAGCTGGGGCCAGCCTGAGTTCAGTCTCCACTGCCGGTTGGAGGAACAGCTTGAAGTTGGTAAAACTGTTACGAACATGCAAGCACTGCCAAATCAGAGCAGCGTTCATGACATACATTGTCTTTAACTCCTAGAGGCATTGGAGGTAATATTTGTATTCCTGGCCAAATGCTTTAAGCGGGGCCAGCATTACAAGGCATTGTAATGTTACATGCATTGGATCGTATGTAATCTGGCAGCCTGATGCCAGAATTAACTCGCTGTTCCCACTCTGCCTACAGCCACAGTGGAATTAGGGAGGCACATTCACATGGAGCATCTTTGTTTCGAGCATTTTTCTGCGCAGAGCTTATATTTCACATTTGAGATGGCAGCATGTTTAAGTCTACAGAAAATGCAACCTGTTTCCCATCCAGAAGTCCCAGCAATCTGAGGTACATGTGTCAGGCATCACCAAAGGCATGGAAAAAAGAATTCACAGGGGTACTTCATGTTTTGGACACCGTTCAGATATATCTTGTGATATAACCAAGTCAGTAAATGTGATCCAGAATAGGGGATAAGCGGAGAGAAAGGATAGTACAGCAAGGGAGCAGGGTAATAAACCAAAGGCTGTCACAGAATATGTAGAATAGTTCATTCCAATTCACACGATGATAATTATGGAGCATTTCTTTAAACATCCATCGCCCAAATGAAGTGTTTCAACTCCACGTGGTGGAAGTTGTTACCATAAAAATGTGGACGTGGTTCTCCACAACTGGTTTTCAAACTGATACCACTTTGCATCAGTGTCAGTGTGAGCAAATTCCTAACCTGTGAATCATTAACGTATACCATGGAATGGCTTTGCATGATACCTGAGTATTAATCATGATCGTCTGCTCTCAATTAGGTCTTTAGAAATCCCTAGGAGGTCACCAGCCTCCCTGAAATTGGTCTGGGTTTTGGGAAGATCTCTCAAGCGCAGGTCACCAGGACGCAGTTTTCCCTGCGAATGCGCAAAGTGCCTCTAACCCAGGAGAGTTTGCGGGCGAGACTCTCGCTCTCATGCAGTGTAAATTGATACAGCTCCAGTGCACTGAATAAGGCAATGCTGGCTGATGCCAGCGCAGAACTGGCCTCTCCGTCCTCCCCTGCTCTCAGCTCCATCACGCACGCCGCGCTGGCAGAGATGGGCGAGCTGATCTGACCATAGCCGGCGTCTGCGCAGAGATTGCCCAGCGCTTGAATAGGATCAAGCCCTTCCTTTGGGCAGTGAAAAGGTAGAAAAATCTTCTTTTTTAGCCTTTGCATTTCACTGGCAGAAAAAGAAAAACAAAGCTGTTGGAAAAATGCATTCCTAACAAATGACATACTTGTTCTTTAAGGGGTTATTCCCTTCCTTTATGTATTCATAAAGATGATAAACAACATATGGCTTAACTGTGCTGTCCCCATCTTGAAAAGAGGTGTCATGCCTACCTCCCAGAGGCACTGCGAGTTGTAATTACTGCTCTAAAGTGATGCAAGATCCCCGCGCGAGCAGCGTTATATAAAGGTGGTTGTTGTTTGACATACAGTAGAGCATCCAGCCAGCGTGGAGTTCTTATTGCACCAGCTACGGCACAAACACACAAGGAGGGACCGTCCCTGCCCACGGAGGTTGGACAGGCAGGGAAGCTGAGGCAGGGATGACTGAATGTGCCCGAGCAGGTTTGGGGCAGAGCTGCCGTATAGAGACAGGTTTTGGAAATCCATCCCCAGCAAACAACCCTCAGTTGTATTTTCCTAATAAGTGGGCAGCGTGAGAGTGTCGTGGGCTAGGAGGACTCGGCTTTTATGGGTGCCATGCCCAGGTTTTTGCTTTTAAGGATGCAGCAACAGGAGGTTTAGAGTGTAATCCTACTCGCAGGGCTGTGGAGGGAAGTTTTATTGCTGCCTGAGCTGGGGAGAGGATCAGACTTTTAAATGTACAGTGTTGCTAGATCTGGAAAATGATAGTTAATCTCAGCCAGGGTATAATACGCTGTAATGCGAAACCCGGCTTGTCTACGTGAGACTCCAGTGGCAGTCAAATCCCCTTTCAGTGGGCACAGCTCCATTATTTAAAAATCAATAATAAAATATGAAGCTTTTATCGATTCCCCTCAATTTTTTTTTTTTTTCTCCTCCAGGAGGGTTTTTGCTATTACTGCTGTTGGGCTGTTTCTTGCTCAACCTCTTTTGTTTTCCTATGGCACCTTCATCTCACGCACAAGCCCCTGGGCGCAGCGGGGCGAAAGCCAGCCTCTCCTTTCTGGGGTGAGAAGCACCTTTTCCGTCAAGAGAGGGGAAGGGTCCTGGGGGGCTGGGGTGATTCAACCTCACAGTGGAGGGGTTTGGGGTGGGGGGGGATACGACTTTTCGTTTAAGGCTGCGCTGCAGGAGATCACCTGCCGCGGTACGTATAAAGTTTTTCTATAGGTACTGTATGAGTGCGTGGGGGGCAAGAATGAGAGGCAACCCCTCCCGGGTGGCGGGGAAGCCGCCGGGGAGCGGGCAGCCCCTTTTCCCCGTGGGGTTTGTGTCTTTAAAGCAGGCTCCGGGCCGGGCGGGAGGCGTGGTGAGCCGGGGAAGGAGCCAGTTTCCTGCTTCCCCGCTCGCAGCCGAGCGGCGGCGGCGGGGGGAGGCGCTCGTCGCCCCCCCATCCATCCATCCATCCATCTCTCCATCCATCTCTCCATCCATCTACCCACCCACCTACCCACCCATCCACCCACCCACCCACCGCCCTCCATGGGCCGGCGCTGCCGGCGCTGAGCGCCGGGAGGCAGCGCCCGGCGGCGCGCCCGGCTGCCGCGATGAGCGGCGGGGAGGTGGTGTGCTCGGGCTGGCTCCGAAAGTCACCGCCGGAGAAGAAGTTACGGAGATACGTAAGTCTCGGGCCACCCCATCGCATCTCTATCCCGGCTCCGGGGAAGCCGGGGCTTTTCCCCTCCGGCTTTCCTCCGGTAGCCGCCGCCCGCCCGGGTGCACCTGCCGCCGCCTCGCCCGGCGCCGCGGAGGCTCGGCAGGGCGGGGGTGCCCCTTGCCCGGGCGGGGGTGGGTGCTCGTGGCTCCCCGCTGCTCGGGGAAGGGGGGGTGGGAGCATCCCCGACCCCCCCCCCCGCCTCGTCCCCTGCCGCGGGGCTGCGGTCGCGGCGGGGTGACGGCCAGGGCCGGAGCGGGCGCCCGGGTTTGGGGCAGTTCTGGCTGCGCCCCGCCGCGGCCGGGCTCACCCGGGGCCGGCGACTGTCACACCCCCTCCTTTGAAGTCGCGTTTCTTAGGGGAGCTTGGGCATACCTTTGTCCCAAAGAGTAAAGGTAATGCTACATCTTGAATCCCCCCCGACACCCCCATAACGGTCGCTTTCCCCCTCCCCGTGCGCGGTTCCGATTAATCATTTAACGTTCAAACCCTTTGAAGATAGCACCAGTAGCGCTTCGATAGCCTTTTGTGTCATTAGCGGCTGAGATCAAACACTTCAAAGAAGTTGTAAAAAGAGGGTCCAAATGCCAGCTCTGCCACATTCCCCACTCGTTGAAAGAAATAACTGTTCTTTGCGCTCTCCGCCTGACGGTCTCGCCGCGCTCCACGAGCGTTAGAGCTCAGAATCGCGGCTACGTCAAGCTGCCATCCTATGACTCGGCACATCGCTCCCCGGGATGAAGCCGGGGTCCCACTCCCTGACTCCAGTGACCAACCTCTGCCGGGCTTTGGTTGGCTGGGACGCAGCCTCCGGGAGAGAGCTGGATGCTCTCCCTTCCAAGGGGGGCACCGGCCAAACCATCCTGTGGTCCCGTTGCTTTTGCCTGCGTGGATTTTGGGAACGGCAGGCAGAACAAGTGCAGCTGGTGTCTCCCCGGTGCCTGTTATTGATTGATGGAAGCATCGCTGCCTACCCGTGAGAGGGAGGTGGATGTCTGTAGTCCCGTATCACAGGCTAGGGCAGGGCCGGAGGGGTATCCGATTTGTGATCTGGTGTTACTAGCCTTGTCCAAAATGGGTGCAGCCCTGTAGACATCAGTGGTGCCACATCCCTGTGCGTTAGACTGCATGCCCGGTCGCTCTTGGCAACCCTTTCCTTGTGTGCTTGATCCCTTTTGAGGGAGGATCAGGTTGGCCACGGGATGGAGCTGCGAGGGAATCCGGTTCTTTCACTCCCTGTCCCCCTAAATGTGCTGAGACAAAGGTAAAACTGGGTGTTTACATGGGAAGTATCAAACCCCTAACGTATGTAGGCAGGCTTTGTGGGAGATGGACAGAATGACTTTGTGCATGCTGAACTGTGGAGGATGCTTTTAGCTTAATGGAGCAAAGCACCTTCCTCCCCGCAGAAATCAACTTATTGCTGATCCTGAGTCACCAGTAGCCTTAACTCATCAAACATCATTAGCTCCTCAGCATCTGCCCCGTGAAAGGGCACTCACATCGCCTTCTGAATATCCAGCTTGTGCTCTGGCATTCCAGCAAGAGCTGAATAAATCTGCTAAATGCTGTACATGAGGGTGTGACACGCCGGCGGTTAGTGCTAATTATCGATGTGCATAAGAGTGCTTTTCATCCAGATACATCCCAAAGTGCTTTGCAAGCCACCTATGTTTTCAAAACATCCTCATTCCCCCAAGAGGAAACGCGGCCATGCTAAGATGTGCCCGGCCGTCTCACGCAGCCTCTGCAGGGCAGGAAGCGATGCTCGGCAGATGTCACTTGAGGGGATCTCTGTGCCGGAGCGGTCCCAGCGCTGTGGTCAGTGGGACTTCCCTTCCAGTCACGCCGGTTGTGCCGGCTTCCTGCATCGGTGGCTGGATTTGAAAATGTTGGCTTTAGCTTGGACTGTGTTTCACTTGGTGGTGCCCTATCCCCTTGCGTTTTAATGCATTATTATTAATATAATAATATTTATATAACTGCGTTGTGCATTCAGGGTGTTGATGGGTTGATCAAGTTGTTCTCTTCGATAGTGGTTCAGATCAGGTAGATGTGGTAGAGCCTGAGGCTGATGGCTTTGCTCCCCTAAAACCTGCCTTCATCTGCAACAAACCCACACAGCTGGACTTTGGTTTTCATGCACAAAAGGCAAGTTTTCAGCCACCGCGATGTTACGCCGGCTTTTGTACGGACTCAAAGGGAAGGCGCTGAATCGCTGGCTTTGCCGCTTTCCTTACGCCTTCGGTTTATATTCTGCTTTGAGATCTCAAAGGAGGAATCTCAGGCTGCAGGATGCTGCTAATCGGGTTTGAAGTTCCTGCTCTGGCTGTGTTGACACAGGGAAGATGATAGATTTATTTTTTCTTTGACAAGTGCATTTCAAATGTACGTGTCTGCACATGGGTGTGTTGCTGACGCTGTCCTTGAAATGTTGTGCTTTTATAAGCCTGGTTTTGTTTTGGTTTTACTTTTCAAGGAGATCCTTGGCAAGATGGGAGGGTGCTACATTTTCTTTCTAACTTCCATCCAGAGTTGCTGGGGAAGGGGACTCTTCTCCACACCTGACCCACACAGCATTAATCTCCATTTACAGCAGTACCTGCTTGGTTTCACTTCAGAGGACTGCATTTATGTGAGATTGTGGGATATTTTATGTAGGACCTCTTTGTACAATGCTCTGGGAAATAGTGGGGTTGGGAGTTTCTCTTCTGTTGGGGGACATTCAAATGATCAAATGATGACTGCTTCAAAGTTAAGACAAATTGTGCCTCTTTTCTGCCTTGTAACTGGGGACAGGGGTTCATGTAGACCCTAGGCAGTTTGGCCATGATTTGGACGAGCCCTATAGATGCTACTGTAGTATTGATAATAAAAGGTAACCAAACAATTGAAGGTCAAAAGTAATGGAGATACCAAAATACCACCTTCCACCTCCATTCTGCTCGGGATGCCAAGCTCCATCATCTGCTTGCTTGATTATTTTTTTTCAGACAAACACTGTTGTACCTTCATAGAATCACAGAATCGTAGAACAGTTTGGGTGGGAAGGGACCTTTACAGGCCATCTAGTCCAACCCCCCTGCAATGAGCAGGGACATCTTCAACTGCATCAGGTTGCTCAGAGCCCCGTCCAACCTGACCTTGAATGTTTCCAGGGATGGGGCATCCACCACCTCTCTGGGCAACCTGGGCCAGTGTTTCACCACCCTCATTGTAAAAAAATTTCTTCCTTATATCTAGTCTGAATCTACCCTCTTTTAGTTCAAAACCATTACCCCTTGTCCTATTGCTACAGACCCTATTAAAAAGTCTGTCCCCACCTTCTCCCCTTCTGACTTTAATGCATGGAAGGGTCTCCTTGTACGCAGCCACAAAGCGCAGAGCTCTCCTTTAATTCTCCTCTTGGCTCCTCCTTAAAACACCCATGAAAAAAATAAAAAAAAACCCCAATCCCTAAACAAAACCCTTGGCTTTAGTTGTGTGACCGATGAGCCGAGACCAGCGCATGTTGTGCCGGTCTGTACTGACTCACTGTCTCCTGGTGCTCTCTCCCTGGACGTGCCTGTCTGTTGTCTCCCGAGTTAGACGTGGGTTTATAGTGGTGTTTTGTGTCTATCCGCTGCCCGGCACGATGGGCTTCAGGGGTGGGCTCTCTGGCAGAAAAGCAATGTGAAAAATTGCTGTCATTGTAGAGAAGCTCTTAGCTTCCTATCATTAAATCAGTGCGCTTTGCCTGTTCATTTATGTACTGTGAAGTCAAGAGTATTTTCTGTCTGGCTGAGATGTACGTCTACAGTTCTGACTAAAACAAAAGCTTCTCGTCTTGCACTGGTTTTACAATCCTTTACTGCCTTTTTTTTTTTCCCCAACTGGCTTAACTGAGGGGAGAGTTTGGCTTTGTGCATCAATGGTCATTTTTACATCAAGCAGAAGTAGTTTACTCAAGGTCATTGCAAGACCTGCTCCTCTCCGATGGCATGAGCAGAACAGGTTAAGGGAGGTATAACGGGCTGATTGACTGATCACAGCCCTATTCCTAGGGGTAACTCCCTAATGAAGAGCTTTTTTGGGGCCCTGAAGTAGACCCTTAGTATCCCACTTGAAGGTGCATAGCAAGGATGTCCTCATTAAATGAGGATGTGGGCTGAAGTAGGACCACCGGAGCAGAGAAGTCTTAGGCTGCTCAAATGGTGGAGGTACCGGGTGAAGTTTGGCATGGTGCTAATCAGGATGAAATTTTAGAGCAGGGGGAGAAGAAAGGACATCCCTTTAACTCTGCAGCAAAATACAAAAAAATGGGTATTAAGCTAAGTGGTGATCTTTTTTTTTTTCCTCCTCTCTCTAAGGAGTTTTAATGGGTCGCTCTCATGTTCAGCTCTGCCATGCCTGATTCAGGATGCTCCCCTCTACCGAAAGCAGGCAACGGTTGCAGAGACTCCAGAGAAAAGCACCAAAAACTGAGCAGAAACCTAGAAAACATGGAAAGACTGAAGGAAATGAGGTTGTTTAGTCTAGGGATGAGGGGGCTGAGAGGAGAAATAACAATCCTCGAGTATGTCAAAGGTAGCTGCGAAAGGGAAGGGAGTAAACTGTTCTCCGTGGCCAGTGGTGGGAGGCCAAGAAGTGCTGAACTCGAACTGCAGCAAGGGAAACAAGTGTTAGGAAAAACTTCCTAACCTCTGATTGCCAGAGGAGTGGAGCAGTGGAACAGATGTTTTGGGATGGGCTCGGAGTCTCCATCGGTGGAAGTTTCAAAGAGCAGGTTGGCCAAACAGCACTTCAGGAGAGCTGATCCTGTTTTAAGGCAGTGGAATAAATTTGACAAATTCTCCAGAAGTCCCTTCCAGTTCTGGTTTAGGTGAATTTATGGATTTTGAGCCTGAACTCAGGAGGGATAGCAAAGAGGCTTTATGGAACAAATCATGTCACCTGGATCTGCTGATGGGACTCAGGGAAGTCCTCTGACCCAGTGCAAAACAAGTTCTTTGTAGAAAGTTTTGACAGTACTGAACTCCATGACTTTGCATCTTATTCCAGCTGTCAAGCTGCCTTGCCTCACCCTGCTCCGCCCTTGTAATCTCCAGGCTTGATTCAGAAGGACCATTAGACGTTTTAGCTGTTGTCATCTGCCCCATGATTCAGAGGAGGGATGAACACTTGCTCCAGCGGAGAAGGTTCTGCAGTCAGGGGGTGCGTTTTGCTTGCAAGGGCAGCGCTCGCCAACTCTCCTGCAGCACCACCTCTCTTGTGCAATGCTGCACAAAGGTCATGCTCTGTAATTTGTTTCTCTGCTGCATCATTGCTGATGAGTCAAAATACACAACCTCTTCCCTGCAACCCTCTCTTGGGGTCATTTTGTTTGGGTGCGTGGGTGCATTCCTTTGCCCACTGTAACATTTTCCGGGGACAGTCAGGTAGCGGTATACTGTCATCACGATACTCTTGAGCTAGTAACTTGCAGCTACGTGAAGGATGGTTGTGGGGATGATGGAGTCAAACTCTTCTCAGTTGTAGCAGGTGACAAAATAAGGGGCAACAACCACAAACCAGCTTTGGAGGTTCAGGTTGGGTCCTGGGGAAGCTCGTCCAGCAGAAGGGTCGTGGTATAGAGGAACAGGCTCCTGCAGAGGCTGTAGGGTCTGTCTTTGGAGGGAGGTTTTCAAGACTTGGCTAGAGAAAAACCAGCTGACCTGATCTAGTCACACCTCAAATGCAAGGTTGGACTAGAGACCTCCCGAGGTGCCTCCAACACAACTTTCCTGATACCTCTGTGGCATAGCACAGCTTGGAGCCACCAATCTAGGACGCAATGTAGCTGCTTTAGCCCGGTTCCCTGTGCAGGTGGATAGTCCTTGTTGCTTGTGTTGACACAAAACAAAACCTGGGAGAATTGCTGTGCTAGGGCAGCTCTTCAGCTGATGAAATGCAAACTGGTTTGGTCAGGGCTAACCCGCATGTCTTCCCAAGGCATTGCATCGACTGAGGTGGACGTGCCCATAGAGGTAAGGAGTCCGCATGTTGTGTGGGGAGTGAAACCGGTGTGCTTTCCCGGTGCTTTGGCTTTGCTAAGACAGCTTGAGTTCGGCTATCTGTCATGACTTCAGAGCTGGCCGATGGTCCTGGCAAAGTCCACAGTGGGTGTAAAAGATTGATGGTGGCAAAGCACAGGTTGAACTTAAGAAAGACAAACAATACTTAAGGAAAGTGTAAGAGGAAGCTGGCTTCATTTCTCTTTGGAAGAGAGCAGAAGTGATACTGAAACCTTTTTTTTTTTTTTCTCTTTTTCTTTTAGTGAGTGTCAGATGCAAGAGGTGATGTAATAGTGTTTACCAGACTGAAGCACATAATTTATAGTAGTGACTCAAAGGCAGAGCAAATAAATAATATTTGGATTACAGTAGCAGCTGAGGCAACTGGGATTGGGGCTCGATGTGCTGGGTGTTTGGTGAGACCACATCTGCCCTGAAGGGTCTGGTCGGATGGGGAAACCGAGGCACACAGCAAGTCGGTGGTTTGGCTGCACTTGTGTTCAGGGTCGTTCCCCCAGCTGGGAACCCAACTTGACTTTATGGCTTCTACCTGAGCCAGGGGTTCCTGAGCTGTTCGCAGGCTGCTGGGGATGTGTGAAGCTACGGAAAGGGATTGCAACTGTTCAACGGAAGTACACAGTACTTCCAGCAGGGATTTAGACAGCGAGAGTGCCAAGGTCATCTGGGGGCTCTCCGAGATGAGTTGATCCAAAAGCTTTGGAAATTACTGCTTTTAATATAAACTGCCCTTCCTTTCAGTACTCCTTTCAAGTCTTTAAAGTCTCACTTCCCTACCGTAATGCTTAGGTGGACCTTACAGCACCCAACAGTGGTGATGAAGCGTACTTAATCCCTATCTTAAGAGGTGGGAGAAATGAGGAAGAGAGACTTTGATTTACTCCAGGGTGCATGGAGAGCAGCAATAGAGCTGAAACAGGTTTCTGAACTGCTGTCGCTGCCATTCTGCGTGGCCTCTCCTTCACCTCTCAGCCCTTCTCCATGGGATGGTCCCATCCTGCCAAGGATTTGGACAAAAAAGGTTAAGCCCAGGATCAACAATATGCAAATGCTTATTATCCCGCACTGTCCTTTTGCTGGGTAATTTTATGAAATTTTAATTGTGGCACACCTAGGCATATCGTTTGGCCGCGAAGCATCGTGTAAATAACAGGCTGTTGTGATTTCCTCATCCGGAACAGCGAGCGGGAAGCCTGGCTCTGCCACCAGGGCTGTTGAGAGCCTGGCCCATGCCGCCAGCTGGGGCACTTGGCTCAGGAGAGGCTCCCAAAGCTGCTGAGCGTGCAGAAAGTCTCCTGGAGCATCCTGGACCTCTGCTAGGGTCACTGAGCAGCATCTACAGCAGCGCTCCTCATGCAGATGAATAAACTAGGAGCAGACCTGCCCTCCAAAGTTTCATTTGGTGTCTCCACAGTCTAGCGATAGCTCCTGTAATTCTGTTCAAATAATAAAAATAGCTTGAGAAATTAAAATCCCCATTCCTGTTTGCACATCAGATGATCTCCGTGCCTTATCTCTGGTCCTTCCCCGGCACGCAGCGCTGCAGGCTCGAAAGGAGCAGAGCAGGGAAAGGCTGGGTTGGGTTTTTCTTTGCCTTTTCCAGTCTCTCATCCCAGCTGAGAAGTCGTCAGTGTTAGAAATGACTTGTTTACACCCTTGCACACCACTATGTTAATATCCCACCGTGGCTGGATGCTTTGAGGCAAAAGTTGCTGGCCTGGAAGTGCTGGTGCAAAGCAGTCCAGGTCTGACTCTCACAGTCAGAGTTTGCTTCTCCTTAGGCTACTTCAATCTAAATCTGGAGACTTGTATCAGCACCTGAGCACCTTGCTGCCAAGTAAAACCAGCTTTGTGCTTATCACAGGTTAAACCAGCAGCAAGTTGGCAGTGAACAGGGGAGGCTGTATAGATGCAGTCAGTGTAGAGCATCTCTTTTCTTTCTTATTCATGATTAGCAACAGAAAAGGCAAATATTCGGCATGTAAAACCGCAGAGAACAAACCCGAGACCTCAAGAAGCGATCCAGACCATGTGCGTGCCTCCAGGCAAACACACTTGCACCTAAAGTGTGCCTGCAATGACCTGGTTTTACAGTGTACAAAGAGGAATTCCTCAAGGTCAGCATGCAAACCTGCACAGTGCAGTTGTACGTATGTCATCAATCATATCTAGCCATACAGCAATTTAAATATGTGCTGTGTTTAAATTTAAAAAAACAAAAAAAAAGAAAAAGAATAAATAAAAATCAGCCTCGGTCAAAAAAAAAAAAGCTCATAGTCATCTTTAGCCTGCAAGCTGTGCCTTTAAAGAACAGGAGGAAAATATGAGTGCTGGAAGCATGTGTTTCTTGCTGTGTAAGATAGCCAGCGGTGCCTGTTTCTCCGATGAATCTGGAATAATTTGATGCCAGCAACGTGGGGGGGGCTATTTCATCTCTGGATTTGTCTTTGCCTATTCGATTCCTTTTTTTTTCTGAGCTCTTGCGTAGTTTTCCTGGAGAAGGTTAAGATCTGGGAAATCTTGCATCAGTCTGGTTGTCTGTATTACACTAATACCTAGAAATGAACTTCTCCGTCCAAATGTGAATATTCTCACCCCAAAATGATGCCTGTTCAGGATGGGAGGTTCACTCTTGGGCCAGAAGTGGGACATTTTATTTATAGTTTAAATCTGGCTTTGAGGCAAGACCAGTTGAGAACAGCTCTTAGACATTTCTGCATTAAGCGTTCGAATTGCTTCTTCCTTTCCATTGCTTGGAAAGCTTTTCCATCTCTGCCTACTCTGGACTCTTCTTCACATCGCCTCTGAATTTTTAAATCCTGTATGTTCAGTCTCTTTTTGGTTGGGGTATTTTTTATTATTTATTATTTCTTTTGCTTCCCCAAGCCTTTTGGACACATCCAAAATATTTCCATCGTGTCTCCTGGATCTAAGATGCTGTCCTAATAGCATCTCAGTACTTGTTATGCATCTTATTCCATTTAAACCTGGTATTTTCCAAAGGCGTTTGCTTTGGAAGGCATTTAGACATCTCTTTGGTGGAGTTCCAGCTCCCGCATCCATATGGTAAGATGGAAATAACATTTTGAGTCAAAGATTTGTGGTCTTTTGAATTTTGTAGATTTTCAGCGATTAAGTTTTGCTGATGATCACAGCTGCTGTCTCGCCCGTTCAGGTTCCTCGCTGACCTTCTGAACATCCCCATGGACTTCTGTGTGGCTGCCAAAGGATGCAAGTTGACTTGCTAAACAAAATCCTTGGCCACTTAACGTAATACCCGAATGGGGATTATGTTGTGTTTCCAGAACTGATTAGTAAACCTTCCTTTCCCTCCTCTTTTCTGGTGACACTGAGGTGTCTTCTAAATTTTCAGCTTCGAAGAGCTGTGTCATGCGTATGTTGGAGGTCTGGTACTGTGTGCTGCTGTTGAACTGGGCGGTACTTATGTTTGTCTGCATTTTTTTATCTCATGGCAATGTCGGTAATCATGCTAAATGGGGTTATTAGTCATTGCTACCGATCTGTTCTGCAGATCTTCATCCACATACTTATTTAAGCATCTTTTGGGTTTTTTGTTATTTGTAGGGGGGATATGTGGTTTTTGACTGCTCCCTGGATGCTCTTGGCTTGAAACAGTGCCCCATGGAAAAGGGAGCATTAGCTATGTAATTCAGCTCAGGGTTTCGGTACTCCTTAGTTGCCTCTCCTTTGCAAAGTCCCACTCACCACCCTATAGAGGCCACCTCGGCACCTCCAGATCTCCTTCCTTCTCACGCTGCTTTCACGCGGGTGCTGTGCTTGAGAGCCATCCAGCACAGGAAGGGGCAGACGCAATAAATCCCCCTTCTGGCTTATTGACAGCAGAAAATAGCCGCTCTGCTTCCATGCCATCAACACCGCACACAGCTCCTTTGATTCTGGATCTCTGTGTTGTTCCTAAATAACTCCTTCCAGATAGGAAGCTCCCAGGAAAACCCCGTTTGCTTTGACCCAAGAAGAATTGATGACTTGAGGCTTATGTTCTCCCTCTCTCGCCCACTGTCCACCGCACGTAACGTCAGACCGGAGTTTCCAGCGAGGCGATGGGGAACAGAAGGGCTCATTGTTTCGGGGGTCAGGGCGCAGGGCTGGGGTGGCAGGAGAGAGGGGAGCGGAGCTGGCGGCCGAGCCCCGCTGCTACCTCCAGCCTGGTCTTATATTATCTGTAGCAGCAGCTGTGCAGGCAGTGAGCGGTCTGTGATTGCAGTGGGCTCGAAGCCTTTGAAGGGAGGAATAAATAAAATAAATGAAAGAAAAAAAAAGATCATAGAATCATTTAGGTGGGAAAAGACCTTTAAGATCATCGAGTCCATGGTCTTAAAAAGAAGCAAGGCAGAAGAGATGGGATGCTGGGAATGACAGGGAGTGTGTGGAGTCCTTCTGGCTGTGCTGACCAGAAGGAGATGCTGAGAAACGAGGCAGGTTGGTCCCTGCAGAAGGCTAAGAATTGCGGATCGAGCTTTGAACCTAGCCCTGACCACATGGATCCCTCTCTGAGCCCTCTGCGTGCACGGAGTGAGGCAGGACAGGGAGCGAGGAGTTTTCCTGCCAGCGATCAGGACTTTATCCTGCAGTAATATGTGTGTGGGTGGACCCTTGACACCAGAGTCTTTGGAGAAGGGTGACGAGAGTGATTAGGAGCCTGGGAAAGCTTTACACGACAAGCCTCCGAAACAGCGAGGGACAGCCACCTTCCAAAGAAAGTGAATGAGAAAGTGCCCTGGTAAAAGCCCGCAGGGCTGCCGTCCATGCAGAGGGGGGCCAGCATTTTAGCTTGGCTTGTGGGACTTCTTATGGGAGCACCCCAGGGTCCTTCTCCCAGGAGGTGGCCCAAAGTGTTCGGCACATCACCGAAGAGGGGTGTCCCACCCCATCACCTGAACCCACTCTTGGAGAGGTAAGATTTACACTCAGGAGAGGTAATCATATGTTTCTGATCCCTCAGCATCAAACACAGAAGGGGAGCCGGTCACAGATGTTAAAGCTTGTAAGATCTTTTTGTTTCTGCATTCTTCAGCAAGTTCTGCCTCCGCTATAGATGTGCGATGGGGGAGAAACCTGCCTCCTCCTCCCGAGTCTGAATTTGCACCTTTTAAAGGAGATGAGACATGAGTAATGCGAGGATCTGCAATGGTAGAAGTTGATACCATGAAGAAAACACTGGAAAGGAACAAAATTGGTGTTTTGATGTTTAAACCAGTCAAACAGTCAAGGACAGGTCTTTCCTAGTGGTGGGGCTCCCTCCACCTGCCGTTTCAGAGACTTTCCACCTGCAGCAGGGTGTGCTTTGTTCCGAGACCAGCTAGATCCAGCACCATACCCATGGAGTTGCTCCCAGAGCCATGTTTTGAGCTCCTGCCTTGCACTCCCTTCAAAGTCAACCCGAGGGAGGGCCTGAAAGGATCAGGCCGTTGTCTCAAACACTTGCAAAACATGTTGGCTGAGGCTCTGACTGGGAATCAATCAATACGCTCTTTTTAGCATCGAATCAGTACAGCCAGCTGGCATGCAGACGGGCTGATGTATCATGTGCTGTCACAGGGAGGTGTACCAAGGAGCAAGGTTTGAAGACAGAATCATTTGTCGAGAAGAAGGTTGTCTGCAGGTTTTTTTTTTTTAATACTGAAGGCGCTTCACACGCAGCAGAAGGCAGGGCGTCTTACAAGTTGGTGTCATGGATGGTGCTTCACAAAATACTCTATGCTCAGTAGTGTGTCTTAGATGTTCACAGTGGGGTTAAAAATGAATATTTGTCTTGGGGCAGATGGAAAGTGGACCTCATGCATTGGTCTGGGTTGGAAGTGAAAAAGGGAAGTAAAGCAAATTCTGTCCTGTGCTACGTGTTGTCTGGAGCAGAAGTCTGATGAGGAGCGGCTGAGGGAGCTGGGACTGTTCAGCCTGGAGAAAAGGAGGCTGAGGGGAGACCTTATCGCTCTCTTCAACTACCTGAAAGGAGGTTGTAGAGAGGTGGGGGTCGGTCTCTTCTCCCAGGTAACAAGTGATAGGACAAGAGGAAATGGCCTCAAGTTGCGCCAGGGGAGGTTTAGACTGGATATTAGGAAATTTTTCTTCACTGAGAGGGTTGTCAAGCATTGGAAGAGGCTGCCCAGGGAAGTGGTTGAGTCGCCATCCCTGGAGGTATTTAAAGGACGTTTGGATGAGGTGCTTAGGGATATGGTGTAGTGGTGGTCTTGGCAGTGTTAGGTTTATGGTTGGACTCGATGATCTTAAAGGTCTTTTCCAACCTATATGATTCTGTGATTCTGTGTAGGATGTTTATGAGGCTTTTTGTATGAGTTTTTAGTTAACTAGGGTGTTTGATGAAAATACTCTGTTCGTGATGTTTCTCTGTCCATCCTGCTTCTTGGAAGAGTCTGCAATAACCCACTCGATGCTGTTAAATGCTGTCATTAAGGCTAGGTGGGGTGAAGCATGGACCTGCTGCTCTGACACGCTCGTAATTTCAGATAGGATCGAGTTGTTGAGTACCACTTGGGGATGAGAAACTTCAAGATTTGCATTTGTAATTAAGAAGAAGAGCTTTTAAAGCCTATTCTTTGCATTGCTTTGTACCTGAAGCCTCCCACTAACCAACTGTAGCTCCGGTTGTGGAGGAAGGTGAGAAGCCAGAACGACGTGTTTGGGGTTTACATGCTTCCCTCTGCTGCATGCATTACTGCTGAATCAGCTGTAATTTCGGCAAGGTTTAACCTTCTTTTTTCAGTGTGGAAGGGCCTGGTCAAAACCTTGGAATTGTTTCCTTCAGAACATGAGAGAGTATTGACTAATTGTATATTTTTAAAAAAAAATGAAACATCAGTTTGCTAGAAAACCAGACACCAAAGCATGATCAGAAACACAGCTCTGGTGCTCTTCAGGTTGTATCTCAGACACCCATTCCTGGTCCGTGTATATTCCTCGATGTTATCATATCTCCTTCTCCCATTTTTCCACCTTTATGCTTTTGTACGCAAAACCCAGTGGTGTGGGCTGGGCTTGGGTTCATTTTCTTTCCCCCAAGCTTTGGTCCTTGCACTTTCAACACTCTCACTAATATTCATCTGCCTACCCTGAATATTAGAGGGTCTTGGCATTATAGCACCGAGGTGGGCTGCAAATACAAATTATTTTAGCCTTGCACATCCCAACAGAGCAAAGAGTTGGTGCAAGGGGTTGGACACTCAATGGGTTTCCAACCTTTCCACCGTTGTGCTGCCAGGTTGCTTGCTGGAATCTTGGGTCTTTGCTGTCCCTGCATTATACATAGGAAATTAAAGTGTACAGGGATTAAGTGAATCTTTCAGGGTCTGCAACAAGTCCATCACAGAGTTGGGAACCAGACACCAACATCCTTCAGTCTCATCTTCATCTTACCCGTTTCTAAGCTGCATCCCGGCATGCTCTGTCTCTGCAGTCTCGTGTTGAGAAAGTCCAAGTTTTCTGATCCAAGTTCACCTTGTGTGTGCCTTGCCTTGAAGTCCATCGGATGAGGTTAGGAGTGAATTCAGCCTGTTTAAAAACTCAGTCCGGCTGCCAGACAGGAAAATCTGATGAATGGAAAGTCAATCAGACATGGGAAAGGAGGGGGAAAAGGCGAGCGGTTGTTGCCGGCTCTGCCTTCGTTGTGGGCTTGGCAGTGGGTTTGTGCCACATTGCAAAAATCAGTGGATTTACTCTGTTTCGGGAGTAAACACGTGGCAGTGCACATGCGTGTGCTGGTAGGTGAACTTGGTTGGGTAGTAAGAGTAAATCTTTCTCTGCTTTTGAGAGGCTGGGACTAAAACATGGTATAATAGCGACGCGTATAATTTTGTACGGTGAGCCGGTAATTTACTGCGCTGTTTTGGCCATCAGCGCAACAGCTAGAGGCTGTTAAGATAATTTAGTGGAGGTTTGTGGTTATAAATACGTTTGCATCGTGACTAAGGATTCTAATAGATATTAAATTCAGCCAAGGGGGTTTTAGTAATTTTTATTTTTTATTGCATACTCCCCAGTGTTTCTGTTTTGACTTATTAATCTTAAGGAATAAGCTGAGGGATGGCTAGTAAATGTTTTTTAACATATAAAATAGGAGTTGTAAAAGAAAAAAAACCAACACTGGCTGATGCAATTAATTTAGTGTAATCCAGTTGTTCAGCAGTGGGGCTCTGGGGTGTCCTGCTCTTGGCTGCTGCTACTACAGGTGTGTTGGGTGATGTGCAAACCTATTGTAATGCAATTCTTTGTCATATACATGTTTTTCACTTGGAATATTTTGGGTAAAAGGGAAAATGGTCTTCTCCATCCATCTTGGACTCATGCAAGATAAATTGTGCAGAATTAAGAACCAATTTTTGAAATTTAAACACAACTGCATCCAGATGTCAAGGTGCCCACATATCAGCTTGGGACCTCAAAAACCCCCAGGACCTTAGCCGTGGATTTCCAGCTGTGTCCTGCATCCATACAAAGACCTCCCTTCCACCACTGAGAAGCAGGCAGTGTGAGAAGCAATGTGATCTGCTGTGGGAATGCCTCGGCTCTCCTACTCTGCCGTCTTAATCCGAGTAATAACAACAAAAAGTTTGAAGGCTTAGTTTGGAATTGGATAGCTCTCCAAAAATAGGCTCTCCCTGGAGATATCTCCTACTTCCTGCTGGGCTGGAAAAGCTGTGCTGACAGCCTTTGCGCTTAGATATTTAGGCATCTCCTGGAACCTAGAGCATGAAGGAATGCAAAATAATAGAGGAAATCAGTTGAACTTGTTACATTTCAGAAGAGCATTTGGTTTGAGCTTCAGAAAGTGTTCCCCCACACACTCCTCTTGCGTAGAAAGGCACCTGAGCCAAACCCCAATATTTACAAATATTTTTGAGATCTTCCAGGTTTAAGAGCTCAAAAGTTTTTGAGATCTTCCAGACTAGACCCTCTTTCTATAAATGATAGTTCTTGGCTTGAATGCATCTGAGCTTGTGGAAAGTGTGGACCCCAAACAGGGCTCCTTGCATCCAGAGCTGTGTTGGCTCCAGCTCTGTCTTCATGTGCTCAGAAGTGGGGGAAGGCGTTGCATTAAAAAAAAAAAAAAAAAACAAAAAACCACAAACAAACTTCTGTTATTTTGTTATGTTGGAAGGTCTCTGATAGTCTCAAGGAATAGCTGATACCATCTGGTATATCTTAGAGTTTGTCATCGGGAGCTTTATCTCCACTCGCCTTCGGGGTGATGGGCTGAGCCTGGAGGAGGCAGGCTCGGAGGTTTCCTCTCCGCAGCTCTCTGTGGGTTACATGTTTTCTTACCCTCATATTTCCATTTTATTTTAGTCTTCCTTTCTCCTTTTCATCTAATTCCTAACATTTAGGGGGTTGTCAGCAGGAGCCCACTTTTCCCAGCATGTGACCTGTTGTATTACTCTTGCTGGAGACCTGGTTTTGTGGCACTGAATACAGCCACCTCTGCAAGTCCATCTTCATATGAGCAGGAGTGAGCACAGAAAGGCTAACGCGGCCATCCCCATGCTGCAGAGCATCCCAGAAACCCAGCCTGAACTTCTGCCTTGACACACAGCCGTGCCGCGAGGGGCAACCCCCCGTTCCAAGCAGGACTCCACAAAACGAAGGCCAAGATATAAGAAAGCAGTAGTATTAACCTGGCTCGACATGTGGCGAGCCTGGGCTTGGGACGCTGGAAAAATCTACATTTCCAAAGTGGTTGATTAGGGATTTCAGTGTGAAACTCTTTCCTCCGTCCTCTGGCTTTCAGGTTTCCGCAGGGATTACTGGGACGATGCAGGCGGCTGGTATTTCACCCCGCTGTCTCCCCAGCCACACCAGCACCAGCTCTAAAACCCGTGTCAGGAACAGAAATTCAGTAACACAGTCTCAACCTTTCCCGGCTTGTTTTTCCCATCTGTTTTTAACAGCGTGTTCTTGCCACTTGGACATTTCTGGGCTCGATCTTGTGATCCCTGATGTAGTATGACATTTCCAGTTTATTAGGAATGCTTTTGTTTATTTGCTGGGTGGGTTTTTTTTTTCTTTCTTTCTTTCTTTTTTTTTTCCTTTTCCCTAGGTTTTGTGGAGGCTTTCTGCCTCGGCTGCCAATACAAATGGCCCCTCCGTGCCGGGAGGTGCCACCCACACCCGTCCTCTCTGAAGTCAGGAGAGTTATCTCAGCAGTTGCAAGTCCTTTGAGTAGTTTGGGGGCTCTTATTAAACAAAAAGGAAAGCTGATTATTTTTTCCTGTTCTTTTCTACTAAATAGAACAAAATAAAATAAAATAAAATAAAATAAAATAAAATAAAATAAATAAAATGAAAAGTCAGATCCTAGAGCGCTGAAGCAAGTGAGGTTTCAAAAATCAGTTTTCTTTTCTTGTCTTTTTTTTTTTATCCTTGCTTAAGGAAAACCAGCAAGAAGGGACTCAGGGCCTGAGTTTGCTGGTGGCATTTTCAGTTTACCCAGCCTGTCTCTGCTTTTCCTAGCAGACTGAGTTTATTGCCGTTGCACGCAAGTGTGAGTTTGCTTCTAAGCTGAAGGTGGCTGGACCAGCCTTCACGTTGCTCCGTCTTTCCATTTTGCATAGAAATCGCCGTGCTTCCCTCCAGCGCTGGACAAATATCATCAACAGATGAGTATCAGTGCCAGAGCAATACTTGGGATTGTGGTTCAGCTCTGCCCGTAGTGTGCTGCTCTCTGTAACCTACGTGTCCTTCTCTAAAACCTCCTTTGTTCTCCTTGAAATAAATCAAGCGATACCTTTCAGAGACCTGTATTCAGTTCCTGGCTGACATAAATCCCACTGTAAGATTTCAAAGATGCTTAGTTGCTTTTTTAAAATACTTTCAGCTGTACCGTACCAGCCCACAAAGCGTGCGGTGGTGTGAGAAACTGCAATCTGAGTCCACAGCGCTGGTGTTTCATGGGGGTTTACATCCAAAAAGCATTTTTTAAATTGACAGGAGAGTCCTGTGAGCATCCAGCTGTGGGAGGACGGGGCTCGCGGTGGCGTGGGCTCTCGTGCACCTCACCAGAGCCACCCACCCTTGCACCACGAGGAGCAGGTGCTCCGAGTCATCTTCTTGGCCTGGGGGCGAGGAAGACGCAGGGGGTGGATTGTGCATCTCCATCAGGCTTATATTTATTAAACTGAACCAAATTTCAACTGCATTCCTAAGCTGGGAGGGTAAATCCAGCAACAAGCTGGGAGTAGAGATGAGGCTGATTCATTTTGGGTCGGTTCAGCCTACACGTCAGTAAAGCTTCAGGACCAAATCTTTGGTTGCTGTGACCTGTGAAGGATCCTTTGATCAAGCGAAGGTGCTGCTGAACCCCTCTCCTACACCTGTGGTCCTGTACAAACGCAACCCACAGTTGCGGTCATTTGCTGAACGTGTAGGGAATCTTTGTTCTTTGCCATCAGGATCAGAATTTGGGTCTGTAACCATAAGGGTTTGCAACCAAAAATCATTTACATAGCCAAAACTACCTAAAAAAGCTCGGAAAGTCCCAAGGAGCTCAGAACTGCTGTGTCTGCTTTTTGATTCTTTAAATGTTGGCCTTCCCGGGAAAGCAGAGATCCCTCCGGAGACCCCGCGACTCTGATTGCTTCCAGCCAAGCAGCAGGGGCACGTTTCTGTCCAGTGAATCTGGTTTCTGCATCAGCTTTCCCAGAGACCAGCCTTCATGTCGCTCCGTCTTTCCATTTTGCGTAGAAATCGCTGCGCTTCCCTCCAACGCTGGAGAAATATCATCAACAGATGAGTATCGATGCCAGAACAATACTTGCTCTAAGGCAAAATGAGCTTTTTAATATCCTCCCCCAAATGAACTGGAGTCCGTCCCTGCTCCCGGGAATTGTTTGGGCCATGGTTTGGGCAGCATCTGACCAAGGATGCTCCCAAAGATCTCACCTCCTCCTGTGCAGATTAGGATTTGCTGGTACCCAGCATTAAACAATGTTGAGGTGAAGCTCATGTTCCTGTCGTATTAATTAGTCTTGTTCAATGGCAGATGCCGTAAAAATAAAAGGAACCAGCTGTAAGAAGGACTGCATTGCAAGTGCAGATGCTTTGGAGCAGGGTCAGGGGGACAAGCTGCGTGTGACAGCAGGTCCTTAACTGTGTGCCCTGTCTGGATTCACGACCAAGGGATATAGAGAATAAACCACCAGGCAGCACCAGACCGCTCGGATGGATTCATCCGACTTGTTGCGATACGCTGAATTAGCCTTTATGGGTTTATTTTTAACATTGGGGAAGGCCTTGTCTGCTAGAAATAAAATTGATCGATATGCGCTCGGGGTCCTCGTCTGGCTTGAAATGGCTCCGTGATGGATATGCGTTGCAAAGCCCTTGACCATTGCCCTCTGCGGGAGCTCGGGGGGATGAGGATGGGGCGGATGCTGCTGAGCCTGAGTGGAATTTGGCCTCTGGGGGCTTTTGCCCCAGGGATGCCAGGGTTTCACGCCCGCTCGGGGCCAGCTTTCATCCTGCAGCAGGATATTGAAAATAATAGGGTTTTCTCATCCTCGTGGCCATTTTATGAGGCAGCCTCTAACAGTGTCCCTGTTTCCCCAGGGGAAGCGGCTGCTAATTTTTTCCTTCACTTGTTAGACTTGCCGTGGGTCTCCCTGCCGGAGGATTTCTGAACAAGGTTTTCAATATTCATAGACTTAACTACGTCGTGAAACAGGGGCCATTAGTTCCTCCAGTTTGATCTCAGATCATTAACTCCACACTACTGCTTTCCTTTGCCATCTTTTATTCTCCTTGTCCTTCCTAAGTGCTGTTTGTTTTTTATCGCTCTGTGTATCCTTTCAGCAATAATGCTAGCATATTTATTAGTATTAATTGGCATATGTGCAACAAATGTCATGCAGGGATCACAGAAGCCGTTGCCTTGGAGAAATCAGTGTATTTATCCCACATGGGGAATCAGAGGCTCCGAAGAAACCAGATGGGCATCAGCTGCAGGCATGCCCCGACGGAGCTGGCCGTGATTTCTTCCTAAAAGGCAGTTTGGACCTTGCAGTTGTTGGCACACGCTTGCTTTGAACTACTTCAGCCGTGCCCTGGAAACCAGGTGCTACCCATGTCTTTATTGCAGCAAACTTGCTGGCTTTTGCACCACCTTCAGTCCTGCAACGTGCGTTGCTCCCTCCCCATTGTGCCACCCAAAACCCCCAAGTCCGTGGTGGGCTGGAACGGCGCTGCAAGGCGAAAAAGGAAAAAAAAAAAATAGGAGACCTGTTCTGGAGATGATAATGATAATAATTTTCTCGACGTGTCATTTCAGAGCTACTTATCGAGGTCTAAAAGCAAAGCAGGCAGAAGGACCAAAGCTGGGGCTTTATGCTGACTTGGAAGGTAAAAGTAAAGCCAAGAGGGCAAAAAGGAAGGCTGAAGTCCTTTTTTTATTGTATTTTTACCCCACTGAGCTGCCTCTCAGTCTTGACGGGGGACAATAGGCACTTGTTCCCAGTAAACGTCCCCCAGCCGACAGCCTGTGCTGCGGAGGGGACTGGGAGGGGGCTCCCGGGGGTTCGACCACAGCCGCGAGCCCCCGGGGCTCGGCTCAGCCCCGCCGCCCGCCCGCGTCCCGCTGCGCCAGGGGAGTTTATTTTTCCAGCGCTCCTACTCAGAAACATTTGGCTAAAGGAAAAATTGTGGAGGAGGTTTAGCTCAAGTGAGCACAAAAACATGTGTCCTTGTAGTATAGTGCTCGCTGAGTGGTGGTTTGGGGTTTTTTTTCTTTCTTTCCTTTTTTTTTTTCTTTCTTTTTTTTTTAAGCGTATCTGAGAGCTTGGGAATCATGTGAGGAGGGTGGGGGTGATGCCTTTCAGACGGACACAGGGCTGTGTAAATACAAGGAAGGGAAATCTTTTCTGCCTGATGCAAGTTCTCCCGGCCTGTTTTTTGTCTTACTCATACTACTTCTTTGGATGAACAAGTATGAGAATGGCAGAGTCTAAGGAAGCCTTTAACAGCCTCATCTAAACTCTCTACCTTAAGCTGCCGTTGTCCCCAGGGTGACCGCCCGTCCTCCTCCCGTGACCCCCAGAAGTCCCTGCATGAGGAAACAGGCTGGAGTGTCACACCGAGTCCTCTTCTCTTGCCCCATGACCTGGTCACTGTGGCGGAAAAAGGGACAAGATGCAAGAAAAGTTGGCTTCTGGATTTTAAAACTGGGGAGCAAAGGGCTGCCCCCCTCCCTCTCTCCCCAATTTATTCCTGCACACAAGCTCCTCTCTCTTGCCCTCCACAAGTGAAACATTGCTTCATCCAGAGACGAGATGCTGAGCAAACAAATCACAGGTCACTCTCCCACTCCTTCCCCTGCCACGTTCCCATCCGCACATTTTTGTGCGCCATCCCCTCTGCCTTTTCCCATGCTCTTTGAGGGAGCAGGGCTGCGTACGCCGGCTGTTGGCACAGCGAACGTGGCCCCGCAGTCGTGAGCTGCCTTTGGGAGGCGAAAGGGGATTGTTTGGGAAACGGCTTGGAAGTCTGGGCAGATGGTTCCCACCCTTCGCCGTGAGCTGGGGTCGGCAGAGTTGTTCTTGAAGGGAAAACGATGGCGCGGTGCCGTTCGGTGAAGCCGGTTGCAGGTGCTGACATCCGAATCGAATCTGTGCTAAGCCGTTTCTCGGGTTTGTACGGTGGCAATGGGGTGAGAAAATGAATCCCCTCTAACCCCGCAGGGATGTGGACGAGGAGCGATGTGCGAGGATTTGTCTACTCTGGGATGGTGCATCCCGAGGGGGAGCTGTGAAGCTTGGCTGATAGCAAGGTGGGGGCTGTAAAAATATATTAGATGAAAAGCCCGAGCATGCTGAGACAGCTGCTAGAAAGGAGGGGTGTTAGGAAAAGAGGGAACCACAGGATTTTAGCAGTTTTGGAGAGAAAAATGGAATATTATGGCTGCATCTGGCATGGGGAAGAGTTAGCAGTGTGGAAGGTGGTTGCCTTTTGGCTTTATCCTTTTTCCTGTAACATGAAAACCATTCGCTGATCAAACCACCTTGTGAAGTTAAATTCATGCTGCCCAGGAGTCTGGTGGGCTCCACCTTACGTCTCCAGCCGGTGCAATGGACCTGAGTGAAGTGAGCCTGAGGGTATTGCTCCAGAAGGCAGAGAGGTAGCGATGCAGAACCACTGCTGCATCTGCTAGTCCTTGACATCTGTGCTGCCTTGGCCAAAAAGTCCCTGACCCAGATAAAGGCAGAGACAAAGGTTTGCAGGCTGGCTTATTCCACTAAGTTTCAAGCACCTGCCATAGCCAGTTGAATTCTCCTTGGGCTCTTTCTCTAGATAGTTATTTTGTTCTCTGGCCTGGAGCTGATATCAGGACACTAAGTGAGGATTTAATAGTGAACTGACTCCTCTTGACTTGATCATGTTACAGGCATGCAAGTCAAATCACTGTCTGGGAGGCTCTGCACGTAAGACTGCTGTGATGCCCACTCGTGGGTGAGGAGAGCTATGGCCTTTCCCTGCACGAGACATGCCCAGGACAGGACATCCCATGAGCTGGTTTCTAACTGTTCCGGTTGGTTGTCCTGGGGACTTTGCAGTTTGTCTTGTGCCTGCTGTGGGATTGGCTTGAGGAACAACCCAATCCCAAGGGTTACCTTGCGGTAAGAGACGATGGTCCCACGTGAATCCATGGTCTTCAGGAATTCAGGAAGGAGGCAGTGGGGGTTACTGCGGAGAGGACCAGCTTACTGGTTGCTTTCTCATTCAGGTGGGTGAGCTTCAGTTTTGTCCATTAGGGAATAATTTTGCTTCAGCATGTGCTTCTCCTCCCATCTGAATCCTGCAGGATGGGAGGAGACACTTGCAGGAGATACCATGTTTAATCCTGATCTCCACTGAGTCCTGAACACAGCCATGGCACTCCATAAAACAGTAGAGGATTGACACGTAGAAGGACCCATTTGGGTGCCCTGACCTTCTCATGATAAACTCTGCGTGCATATAAAGCACCAACGTGGTCCCTGTAATGAAGAGTTTCCTATTTATCTCCTCCAGACTGTGCTTCTCAGCGCCTCTGCACTGGTCTGCCAGGCTGAGGGACACATGGGCAAGGGTGCCAAGTCTTTTGAAAACTATTACTTGTCTTTCTAAGTGTGATTTGCTTTCAGTTTGCATCCTCTCCCCCACTTCTGAAGGTGCTGAGAAGCACCACCTCTGAAGGTCCTTCTCAGAAAGCATCGTGAGATGTCTACCTTTGTTCTTGGGGTGGTTTTTTTGTTTAAGTATTTTTGGGGAAACTCCGTTTGTTAGAGTACAAAGCTGATTTGGGGTAAAAAGGGCCAGCTTGGACATTACCATGAAAATCTAGCAGGAGATGATTCAGTCCCACCTCAGCGGCTGTAAGATGTCACCTTGGAGCATAATGGGTTTGCAGTGGTTTTTCAAATGGATCTCTGAAGTTGAGTGGGAAATCCAGCAGAAGATGGGCATCCAACTCCCTTACACTCATCTAGACAATCATGCAGGAACAACAGTTTATCTCTAGCAGCTCCCTGCTGCTGAGGTCCTTATCAGCTGCTCATCCCTCGGCTCAGCCTCACCGCCTGCCCCAAGCCTCCAGAGACTGCACTTGCCAGAAAATTGCTGGGTAAAATGGGGGATTTCCTTTCTTACAAAACCTGGAAGCTGGGCATGTTTTACATCAAGTGTTACTGGCATAAAATCTTGAATAGAGCTGTCAACACGAGCTGCTGGACTATCTCAGCAGAGAAGGAGAAAGGGACTTTCACTTCTTGTATCCCTACCTTGCCACTTCCGAAGTTTTCCTGCATGGCTCAGTCAAACCAGTCCTTTCCCTAAGAGCAGACACAGTGGAAATCTGACAATTCGACTTCTTCCTGCAGCTTTCGTTGCTTCATCGGGTCTAAAGTGTTGACTCATTGGTCTTTCTTCACGTGATTCCCTCAAAATAGCTTCCCTTGAGCAGACAGCGTGAGGACTGGGCAGTCCCGTCGGCACAACTTCTCTTTGAGAAGCTGCTGTAGCAGCCAGTCCCTCCGGGGCAATTCTGGTCTCTAAAAGGTTTTTAACTTTTCTTAAAAGCATTTAGAGGAAAATCTTTTCCAGTGGTGTTTTTATCTAAAGGAGGACAAGTCTTGTGAGTGACTTGAAGATACAGCAGACAGCCTTGTGTACTGCATTTCATCTGGGTCTCTAAAGTATTTTGAAATCCTGGGCAAAAGGTCGCTCATCCTGAAACGTCCTTCCTTCCTCCCGTTGGACACCGTGCCAGCAGAAACCCTGACGCTGTACATGAGCTCGTGCACCACCTCTTGTGATATTATCAAAACCTTTCTCATTTAGACTTCTCTTGCCTTTTAGTGTTGCTTTTCTGGAGCAAACCCAAGGTTTTCCTGCAAGAGCCCAGGGTGGTTGTCTAGAGGGGCGGTGAGCAGCGATCGCTGCTGATCTTGGTCTTTGGGATGACCCCGCAGCCCATTGCTCACGGCTTTCCCAGCGCTCCAGCCGCTCTCTGAACGTTTCCACGCCACCCCGGGTGCCAGCTAGCATCACTGTCTAAGAATGAGAAGTAATTTAGTTCCTAAGCAACCTCTCGCCTGGCCTCTTGCTAAAGAGTGACTTAGCATTTTCCAAAGGAAAAAAAGAGACTGTGGATAGCAGTGTGTCAAGGCAGGTTCTTCTAATGCGCTTAACCCTCTGGATGCCGATTTAACGAGCGTCCACGGAGCGTTGGCCAGCTGTGTCGCTGCCAAGGGGCTCGGGGTGCTGTGGGCAGCCAAGTTCAGCCCATCTGGGGGGAGCTCAAATAAGGATTAAAATCTGTAGCTGTTAGGAGTGTTTCTAGGATCACGAGGACCGGCTTTTTCCTTATTTCTTGTCACTGCTTTCATTTTCCTCCTGACCTTAAGACACTTTACTGTCTGCTGTCAGTTTATTTCATCTCCCCCCTCACCCCTTCAAAAACCCAGTGAAGTCAACAAATGTCATTTTATAGGGTGTTTCTGCTGTGGTGACTATTGGTTTTCTTTCAAATCCATCAATGCCTAGCCTGAAAAATGAATTGAGAGGCTACATCCCTGTCCTAACCATCTCTGCCCGTCTGAGATGCATTCTTACCACCTCCATTAAAGCTGTACCTCAATAAATCAAGATCTTTACTGTATTTATCCTTTTCACATCCCCATTAGGCAAAGCGTCAGGTGAATCATTATTTTTGCAGGTTATTATTATGGAGAAGCCAGAGCCAAAGCATCGGACTGAATTTGGACCTTCAGGGTACCTGGCTCTCACATGGGACATGCTGACTCCTGACCTGCTGTTTTCGTTCGGTTCCTCCTCCATCGAGGGTCTCAACTCCTCCGTTGAGCTGGGAGGTTGGAGGGTGAGAGGGTGTTGTCTTTTGAGACGTGACTGTAGGGAAAGGACAGGCAGCTTGGAAGGAAGATGTAGGAAATGACATGGTGGAGATCATCCGCTGGACCCCAGAATCAGTGAGGCTGGAAGGGACCTCTGGCAATCACCTAGTTCAACCCCCTTTCCTAAAGTAAGGTCACCAAGTGCAGATTGTTTAAGATTTTTATTATCTCCAGGGATGGAGACTCCACAACCTCTTTGAGCAGTCTGTGCTAGTGTGTGACCATCCTCACAGTTAAAAAGAGTTTATTCTTACGTTTAAATGGAATTTCCTGTATTTTTAATTTGTACCCATTGCCTCTTGTCCTGTCATTGGGCACCGCCGAGAAGAGTCTGGCTCGGTCTTCTTTAATTCCTCCCCATCAGGTATTTATGCCCATAGATAAGATCCCCCGGAGCCTTCTCTTCTCCAGGCTGAAGAGTCCCAGCTCTCTCAGCCCCTCCTCATGTCAGATGCTCCAGTCCCTTAATCATCTTCATGGCCCTTTGCTGGACTCACTCCAGTATGTCCGTGTCTCTCTTGTACTGGGGAGCCCAGACCTGGACCCAGCACCTGGATGTGTCCCACCAGGGCTGAGCAGAGGGGAGGGATCCTGCTGGCAACCTCAACCTGCTGGCAACGCTCAGCCCAACACAGCCCAGGAAGCTGGTGACTTTCTTTGCTGTGAGGACACATTGGTGGCTCGTGGTCAACTTGTTCTCCACCAGGACCCCCCAGTCTGGTGGATAAAGCTGCTTCCTAGCCAGTCAAGCCCCAGTGAGACCGACCTCGGTGTCTAGTTATCTAGCCCATACTTCACCAGTTTGTCTATGGGGACCTCATGGGAGATGTTTTGAAAGGAAGCATTACTAACGTCCCGAGAAGAAGCACCCACTGCTCTCACCAAGCCAGTCGTCTCCCTGTAGAGGGCTATCAGGTTGGTCAAGGGTGATTTAGGGGTCTCACTACAGAGGCGCGTGGGGTCAGAGGGGACTGCAGAAGGTTGAGGTGACATAGTGATAGCTGCAACAGATATTTCAGTTTTGTTGGAGCATTTCAGCCATGATATTCATGCTCTAGTAACACCTAGCAGGAGGGGAGGTGTCCCTGGGCAGGCACAGGGCTTCTTTGTGGAGCTCAGCAACACACAGGGGTTTATCATTCAGGATTTGCCCCCATGGCTGCCCCTATAACGGGTGTGCTGAGGCCAGCAAGTATCTTCTGGTCCACTCACATCCCTGTCTGTGCCAGGAAAACAGGTCTTCTCTCTCCGTGCTGCTGTACGTGAAGCCACATCTCCCCTCTGTCCTCCGTGCAATGCAACATGCAACTCAGTTGATATGCAGTGAGGAGCAATTTATTTTCTTTTTCTTTATTTTCCCCTCCTTGCATTGCTTTTGCAGAGCTGAGAGAAATAGAAATAAGAGCGACAGCTCGGTACGCTCATGAAGCCAACGGCCAAGAGGGCCTTTGCCTGAGGAGCAGTTCTGCCGAGTAAAGTAACGCTTTCTAACCCAGCTGATTGAAGCCAAAGCAGGCACAAGTGTGTCCTTACATTAAGCAAGAGCCTCGCCAGCTCTCGAGGGTCGGGTTGAAGCCGGGAAGAGCTGATGGCAGATTTGGGAGTAGGAACCAAGCGTGAGCTAATGGTTGCTGATGACCCCCTCTGCTGCAGCAAGTTGTCTATATATACTAGGAAAGAAACACTATTAATTTTTATTCCCCTTTATTTTAAAAAAAAATAAAACGGCTGGCAGAGAGTCAGCATGCAAGGAATGGGCAGGCACACTGCCTCGTTTGTTGGAATGGCCGACAGATTAAATTAAGGTTTAAAAAAAAAAAAATTAGAGAGGGAGAGAGAGAACAAGCGTTTTCTATGGGCAGAGTTCATTCGCAAGTCACTCATTTCTCTTGCTCTTCAGGGAGTGATATGAGACAATTAGCTAATTGGTTTGGGGAGGTGACCTGTCAGTGACTCAAGGAGGAAATGTCTCCTGTGCAGTTTGACATAAAGAATATATTTTCAGCCCGTTGTGACAGCTGCAAGCACCCCCCATTAAAATCAAGCATGTAATGGCTGTAATAACGGCAAGCTTGGAATTCATCACAGCAAGGGAAAAGCAATGAAAAACCTGGTAACACGCACTAAATTGCAGCTGGAGCTAGTATGTTATGTTGTCAGGTTTGAAATATTTCTGAATTATCTTATCATTAGCACTGCATAAGCATCCAAAGCCTTTCTGAGGTTGAAATCTGTCCCCAATTACCTTTTTAAGCCCTTTGGTTCAGCAGCTGATCTGCCTTCAGAGCCAGGTACCTGCGTGTCTTCGTGATAGAGCCGATGATTGTGCATGAAGTTGGGAGGACTTGAAATCTGGGATTTTAGCCCGAGCCTTTGGAAAGAGGGGCCGGTTGCTCAATTTGCTAAGAGGATGTGGACTTTCCACATTTTTGTGTAAGTTCTCAGGACCTAAGAGTCAACGGGGTGACTTCCTGCACTGGGCAGCATTTGGGGTAGGACCTGGGCTGAGTTCTTTGAAATGTCCTCATCAACCTGCCGCCCTTACTTTCGTGTGTTTTGGCAAAAGCAGTAGGCTGCGGGGAAGCAATGAGAAGGGAAAAGTTTAGCCAAGAAGGCAACGTTGTCCTCATGCCCTCAGACCCATGCCTGCACGCCCCCTTGACCGCTGATCTCACCAATGCAGCAAAACCCAAAATACTGAAGCAAGCATGTTGCAAAGAGACAGCAGTCATGAGATAATTAGACGAAGAAAAGCAGGAAGTCTCCTTCAGCCCAGGTGATGTAATTTTCCACAGAGAGAACGTCATTCACATGAATGTTTCAAAAAAAACCAAACCAAAACAAAAAAAATAAATGCAAGTAGGGCAACTGCAGCTTTTAGCTGCCGATGGTTGGAAGGAGGAACAGGTCCCAAACTGGTGCTAGGAGGTACCTGGTTTTCCTTATGGAGGTGGTTGGTCCTTTCTGAATATCAGGTGCCTGAAAATTATTATTATTGTAAGGTTTTGAAAATGTTGGCTAGCAAAGCCAGTCTCCATCCCTTCCCACAGCCCCACCGTTCACTCGTATTTCTGTGTGCCATGCTCCGTGCTCACGTGGGACTGGTACAATATTCATGCAGGAGGAATGGCTTTAGTGATGTTTGGTGGGTCTGAGTTTCCCCACTGACAACAGCAAGGATCAGCCCTGGGGATGGGTACAGCAGAAACTGGAGGTACAGTGAATAAGCACATGATGTCTTAGAGGCTTCTGGCCACCTGGCACAAATGAAGACATCCTCCCCATCCCTGCCCTGCAAATCCCTGTGGGAAAATATGCTGCTGGGTCCCCTGCATGGATGGGCAGGGCTTGGTGGGAGATCCAGGAGCACTGGGTCAGACAAACACCCTCTTGGGTTGATGAGCAAACGGTGTTTATGTGATAAAATTAGGAAGGGCAATGTTTTTCATCTCGCTGGTGTGTCTGTGTTGGTGTCAGACGGTTTCGCCATGGCACAAACAGGAGACGGCTGCTATTTTAATCATTGCTACACAAGAGTTTCTCGTAAAGGTCATAAAATTAAAATAAACCTCAACGGACTGACCCATCATTAGTGGTAAAACCAGCTATGCACCGCTACAGGCATGTCCCACAGTAGGGTAACAGGACGTAGGAATGATTTACTCAAAAAAAAAAAAAAGAAAAAAAGAGACATTTTCCAAAACCATTTATTTTTATTTGTGTTGCAGAAAATTTCTAAAATATCTACTTTACTTCCTTTTTCCTGAAGTATCAAAACTTGTTGAAGTGTATGGACAGCTCGTGTTTCCCCATCCTACCCCTCTGAGTCCCTGCTTTTCATCCCTAAAGATTACAAGCCAGAAAGAGTGGCAGAGCTGCACCGTGCTGGATCTCAGAGGGACTGGCTTCGTGTTGAGAGGGAAATAGGGGCAAATGAAATAATTACAACCACGTAGAGCAATTAAAAGGGTGGTTTTTTGCAGCATCCAAAAGAGCTTATTGCTCAGCCACCACTTTATCACTTCATGCAAGCACTGTTGGAGGCTGTGATTTGATGACCGAAAGGGTGAAGCTCTGATTTATCTAATGACCTCATGCAATGTTTGGGGTTGAAGTTCCCAAATCCCTAAATTGCAGCCACACGGGAAAAACTCTTTCCTGAGCACTGAATTTCTTTGGGGTTTATTTTATCTGTTCCAAATACTGTACTCCAGGGCGCTCCAGTAAATCTTCAGTGTGTTATACAAGAAGAGGGATCAAAGCTCTTGTCAAAGAGCTCTTGAAACCTCTTTGTGCAGCCGAGAGTAGTTTCTGGCTGCTAAAGGGCTGATTTTCTTAAAAGTTTTGTCTGCAAACCTTGAAGTCAGGTACCTTTCCCAGAGCCTAGAAGAGAGGCTTGTCTTGAACCCTAGGGAGCTGCACATCAGGAGTTATGCTTTAAATGAGATTAAGGGCTGAGATCTCAATTGTTTTAACAGACCTAGATGGGAATTTTTTGATAAATCATTTTTTGGGGCCAGAAAAATTCCACTTTAAAAAAATATATATATTTTACAGGGAAGCTTTGCTTTCCCATACTCAAGAGGGAAAATCAGTAGAAGGGGTGAATAAAAACTCCTTTCTGGCCAGACCTGGGCACCATCTCCCTGGACTGAGGGCATTCCAGATGTGGAGATCTTCCCATAGGGATCTCCCCCAACTTTATCGATCACTGTGGCTAGTAGGGGACCTTCTGCCTAATTTTGGCAAGGGTAGGATGTTATTTTTTACATTTGTCTTTGGCTGTTTTCCTGGGGCTGGCTCTAGTCAGCTCCGAGGGCAGTAACATTGATTCAGGCTGTTTGCTGGGAGATATTTGCTGAAATCTCCACAGAGGTACAGCCCCATCGGGAGGTTTCTATACATACCTCACTCTGGGCTCACTGCAAACATCCTGCCGGGAAGAGGAAATATTTCCTCTGCCCCAGGATAACCTGCCTTCCTATAGAAAGAGAATTGATGTTTCCGGATGGAGCATATGGATGTGGAAGAGGAGCCCACGCATGCTCCTGCTGCGCCCCAAGGGCCGGCTCCACCGTTGGCCAAAGTCAACAGGATGGCTTCACATGTTGAGTGGCATTTGGGGTAGGACCTGCATAAGGATGCTTCTTGGGGACATTGTCCAGGTGCCGGAGGGAGCTCGGGGCATTTGATTCCTCCCATGCAGCAGCTGTGAATGCAAGAGATGCCCATGCTGGCGTGCAAGGAGGGGAACTGGAGGTAGAGTGAACACTGCTGAGTGTCATGCCCTAAAAAAAAAAAAACAAAAAACAGGGAAAATGGGAAGAGAGAAGCGAGGCAGAGAGGAAGACTCCAGGAAATGAGGTGGTTTTTTGGTTGTTTTGTGCTCTTTTTTTTAATAAAATGTCCAAGAAAAGATTTCCTGCTGCACGAAAGGGACAACAGAGGAGGGAAGCTCTTCCTAAAAATAACTGAGAGCTGCCTGGCCTCGCTAGACAGCTCCTCCATGGGGATCCTTGGGTTTGACGGGGGATGGATCAGCTGGCTCCTGAGGGCACATCCACTGCAGCCCTCTTCTTCTTGTTCAATGGCGATGCATTGATCCAAAACAGAACTGACTCTTCCTCTCCCCTCCTTTCCCCCAGCTTTTTCCCCCCCTGCGCTGAAAATATCTGGAGGTCTGTCATCAGAGGTGATGAGGAGGGGGGGAGGCATTTGCAAAAGGGAAGGGCTGGGAGAAATCCTGGATTGCTCGCACATGCCAGGCAAGAGGTTAGAAATAAAGAGGGTGAGATGGGATGTCTCTCAGAGTCTGAGGGTGTTGTGTATCTGAGACCAAAATGTGACTCCACAGGTGTCGATGCTGTGAAGGTGGGTTAGAAGTAGAGCAGCGCCTTGGGTAATGCAACTGGTAGGTGAAATAGTGTGATAATTGGGATTCTGAGGGTGTTAGCATGTCTGATGCTTAGCATGGGCAAGTGGGAGTATGTGGCAGCGCCTGGCTACCTGCTCGTCTTACTCCTGCTGCTATCCATCGATGGAAAGGGGAGCAAGGTGAGATCTGGGTGCAGAAGGCGAGAGGTGAGCTCTTCTCACCATCTCTCCCCGCCACACCTGGTGCTCGTCCGAAAGGGCCCTTCTTATAACCCCCTTCTTCATGTCTCCAGAGAGCTGGCAGAAAAAAAAACACAAAAAGCAAAAAATAACACCAGGCAAAGAGCTGAAGATGATTCCCAGCTGTGCCTGTTGCAGTGGGCATTTCTTGCAAAAGAAAAAAGTAATAATAATAATAAAAACTTCGCTGTTAAGTTTCCAAAACACTCGTGACAAAGGAGAAAAACAAGGAGAAAAGAAAATAGCATGTCAGTCCTTCCTGCTGGGATTGCATGGCACTGGCACCAGAGGGGTCACCGCATGTTAAATAAATGACCAACAGCTTTTTAGGGGCACAGGTCCATTGCTGCAGCTCAGCCCCATCCCTGCACATCCCAGGTTGAGTTTCCAAAATGCCATTTTTGATTGCCATCTCCTGGTTGGGTACAGAGCTGGCCTTGGGATTGCTCTGGCTCAATGCAGCAGCCAAAGAGGCTCCTGGAGGGAGCCGGTGCTTTTATGGAGGAGGAGATTATCCACTTTTTAATGATGTTAAAATAGAGACAAAGAGCTTTGTTATCTGATCCGCTTCCCAGCATCAGCCACAGCTGCAGTCAGGGGGTCGTTAAGCCCCATGTGTTTAACATGTCCTCCGCTGCCTGGATTAGGGGGATGCTTTTCCCCAAAACCAAGCAATTTCACTGTTTCGTGGATTCCTCCAGCTTTCCCTGGGACATATGATACTGGCCGCACTTTGGGGACTAGATAGAGGCTGGAAGACTTTTGGCCATGACACAGGCTAGCGGGTCCTGGGTTGTCCATGGGAGGATGTACTGAGCATTGGGTGTTCATCACCCCCAAGCCAAAACCTCCCAGATCTGAGCAGGTTTTCAGATCTTCCTCTAGAAAACCAGGGGGCATCACCCAGTCAGCAGATGGGAGATTGCTGCTGTCGAGCCACAGCTTTCTTGTAGTAGCACTTATGGCCGAGGCAAGTGACAGGGAAATTGTTGCGGCATCTGGAAGAGTGCCGGGGGGGTTGCAGCTTTCGATAGCCATGGTGGTCCTTGCAACCTCTCTTTGATGGAAACGTAAATCCAGGAGAGCTTAAAACCAGTGGAGGTTATCTGGATGTTAGCCTGAGTGTCTGAGATGAGAATCCGGCCCTAAATCTGTATTTCTGCTGCAGTGGTGACTTGGGCCAGGCTGGAGCAGGTTTGGCTGTTGAAATCACACCTTGTCCCATATAAAACCTCCATCTTCTCCCCGGTGCTCCTGCTGCCAGGACCCTCCCATGAGGGCATCACTATCCCGCTCCCTGTCCCTTGTCCCATCCCAAGAGCCAGAGCTCCCTGCGAGCAGTCGCATCCTCCTAGCTTTGCTTTAAATTTCTGTAGTTAAATGATTCCTGTCTTGAAAAATGCAAAAAATCCCATTTCCTTGAGTTTTTCCTAATTGCATAAAGCATTTGGACATACGAGATACTAGGACACACAGGGAGTAGGTTGCTGGACCCGACCTGAGCTACAGCTCAGGTACGAGAGTCTTATTCTGAGAATAGCCATCAATTCTTGCTCACGTGTGGCGTCCTGGGCAAGCTTTTCATCCAACCTTGATCAACAAGGTTGCAAGCAAAGGACAGTTTATCCATCCTATGAGACTGTGCAGAGGAAATACAAACAAATCCTTCCAGGGGTGTGGTTCTTATATGCTCTTCTTATATAACCTTGGACGGTTCCCAGATGCTCCACATGGTGCCACATGATGAAGTAATGATTGTAATCATTGATATTTTCACATTCTTCACCAAGTAAGCCTCAGGGCTCCCAGGAGGAGCTTCCCAGCTGCTGTGGGAACCCTGCTTGGGGAGCACACGGGGGTGCTGAGACGTGCAGGGTGGGAGAAGTCTGCTTCATACAACCAAAGTGATGCTGTGAGAGGTGAAAGGGGGTGAATGAGGCAGTTTTTGCAAGAAGTGGGTTTGAAATGGGGTTTGTTGCATGTAGCAAACACTGGGCATATGTCTTGTTTTATAGTCCCTAACAGGATTGGTGTCCCATCCTAGAACCACTCTGCATTTCTGTGAGCCTACAGATGAGAAAATCTCTTCCACTGCTACGTAAGAATTGCCCCTAAAGCCATGAACGTGGGTTCCCAGAGCTTCTCGTGGCTGCTGGGCCAAGCACATGGCCATCTTGTGCCCCCAAGCACCCCAAAACACATCAGGTTTTACAGCTGACACAAGCTGAGGTTGTCCCAGCTGTGGATGGTGCGAGGGGTTCAGCTCCGAAATGGTAGTGCCAGGTTGATGCAGATCAGTCATGTTCAGCTTCCCCACCCCTGCTTGCGAATGCATCGGGAATCCAAGGGGGCAATTAAATCACAGGAGGAATTTACTGTAGGCCCGTTCCACGCAGCTGTGAGATGGCTGCCGGTAAATATAAGAATATCAATATTGCAGAGCGACCACAGGTTTGGAAATCAGTGACGCAGCAAGCGCAAGGCATTTTAATGCCACAGAGGGTAGGAGGGAGGGATGCCAGCACCCAAAGGCGTGCAGTTTGCAGGTAGCGACACACTAACGAGCAACACATTGGAGCCTCATTAGCTCCCGAGGCAAATGCACGGCACTCGGAGGGTTTTAAAGCCCTGCGGGAGCTCATGAGCAATGTCACGCTGTGTAAGCGTGCCGTCGCGGAGCAGGGTGGCATTTCTGCAGCACCTCAGGGAGCACAAGTGCTCCAGGCTGCATGGTGGCACCTGGTGAACTCAGTGCTACCTCTGCCTCTTAGGAGAGCATCTCTGTGGCACCTTAATTTTGGCAAGTTAAGGCAGAAGCAACTGCTGAGAGTTGGAAGCCTGGCTCCAGGCATCCAACAGGTCCATGCACTGTTGTCACAGCTCCTTTGGCCGATGGGAAGCCTGCCTGCAGCAGGGCAATGAGGTTCTTCCAGCGGTTCTGCCTTGAAGCAAGAGCTAAGAGCCAGGTCTGGGGCAGCACAGGGTGGTGGAGCTGCCTAAACTCCCTTTGCTGAGCAAAAAATGCTGGTTGAATTCTGCCCAGAGCGCTATGTGAGTAAGAAAAAGCTGGGGAAAAGAGTTTTCATCTCACCTGGGACATCTGTGTTCACTCCTAGATTAATTTAAGGGAGGGAGCGGTGGCTCCTCTCCTGCCCATGAGTGCATGTGCTCGGATGTCTTCAGCCCCCCCACCACAAGCTGGGTCTTGTACCAGCTCTTTTCCCCAATAATTATCCATTTTTCACATCCAGCACTGTGCAGACAGCCCCAACCTGGGATAATTCAAGACCCTTTTGCCCCAAGAGAGCAAGAAATCAAGACCACATGAGTCATGCAGAAACTTGCCCCTTTGGGGCAGTTTGAAAGATTTTCCCTCTCGTAATAAATCCCTGTGATTTCCAGGTGCTTTTTGCCTGATGCGGCTCTCCCTTGGCTTTCTGTAGCCGTGTAGAGCAGCTGAAGTGGGGATTTGTCCCAGGTGGATGTGGCTTCACGCAACTGGCTGGCACATTGACATCCATCAGTCCATCAGGAATAGGCGCAGGAGTGTGCCACGCGTACAGCAGCAAGCGTGAGTCGCTTCTCCCGCCAGAAGACGATATAGGATGTGGCATTAGGGTGTCCCTCGATCCTGAGCACAAGCAGGGAGAACAGGTCCTTGGCTGGCCAGTGTGAGCCCAGCCCTGCCGAAACCGAGATCGCAGTGATTTACCTTTCACCTTTCCTGCCCCGTCATCCTCTTGGCGTGTCCAACATGATGATAAATTCAGATCTGTTAAGTGAAACAGCTGTGGCTTTGCTAAGAAGCTGAATTTAGGTGTTTTCCAGGGAAAGCACTTCCCTTGCGCAGGGCTAGGTTTGGAGGCTCACTGCTTGGGAGGACAGAGATGCCAGGTCTGCACCGTCACCTCCAGGCATCCCTTGGGAAGCCCAGTCTCCCACCCTGAGATCCTCTCTAAGGTGGGACACGGAGATAACTGAAACCTGTTTAGTTCTTACAGGCAGGATTTAACCACCTTAAATTATTGTAAATGGATGGGGAAACATCCTATGATCTCCAAGCCAAGCAGGTCGCCTTTAATTTCCTTTTCCTTCCATCAATAATGCTGACAGACGGGTGTTTGATTTATTAAGCACTGAATAATAGGGCTTTCATGTGTATTGCTGTCAGAGAGATAAACAGGCCCCTTTGAAGGCAAGTTTCTGGGAGATGGCCATGACTTTTTTATATATATATATAAAGCAATGCAGACCCCCCCTCCTTGGACATCCCCAATATTTCAGGCCCAGCATGGCTCTCCCCCAGCTGTCCTGCGCCGTGTTACGTGCTCAGAGCGACCGTCCCTAACCTGCCCCACTGGGACGATGATTAGTGCTTGCAAAGTGCTTTGAGAACATCAGATTAGTAGGACAGAGCCTCATTATTATATTAGCAATCACCGGTTCCTTGGCCTTTTTCACTCTCGGCGCACTTAGTGCAGCATCTAAAAGCCAAATGCTGTTTACAAGCAAACCTCGGTGCGTTTGGATGCTTCGGGGAGAGCTTTTTGTGCTGTTCACAGGTTTATTTTTAATGATGCACCTGTGGTCCAGACTCCGCCGAGGTCCCCACAAACTGCTGCCCTGCTTTTCATGCAAACACTGTGCAGATTAAAAATAAAGACCACTGGGTACTCACTGTTATAACTATAGAAACCAAATATTTGGTTCAACTATAAAAGGCAGGAGTGTTTATGACTACAAGGCCAAAGGCATTTCCAGCCAAAGTGGAATGTATTTTAGTTCTGCAGACTATTTATAGATAGGCAGCCACTCTAAATTTGAATCTTCCCTTCCGTAAGCAATTTTTTGGTGCCTACTGGGATATATCCTTCTCCTCTGGGGTTTAGCGACGTCACTACAGGGAGTCAAAACAGTTTGGAGTCACCCTATAAGACATAATGGCTTGTTTTAGGGGGTTCTCTGGCAGTTCTGCAAAGCTGGAGGAGAACTTTGCTTGAAAGATGAATAAATATTTCCCTTGACTGTAAATTAAATATTTTGATTTGAAGCTATTGTTTTAACCCTTCCAATTTGAAAGCAAGTGCTACTTTGAACTGAAAAATCCAAACATAGTTATGAAATGCTAGAATTAATTGTTTCAGGGGCTTGGAGCGGGGTTTAAAGGATGTTTTCTCCAAGTAAATAATTTTGCAGAATTGATAGGGATTAGCAAAATATTTCTTGCCATGTCTCTCCTTCTAAGGTTTCAGCTAAAAATCATCACCCATCCCTATGCTTTAGACTTGAAGCTGATGGTGATAGAAGAGAAAAACAGGGTGTAGCTGGGGAAATGTGCTTGGTATGAGCAACCTGAAGACCTGCTGGGAGCAGGTCTGTGTGCTGTTAGATACCACTTGCCCTTGCCCTGGTGAGTTTAAAATTGCATCAATATCTAGAAACCTTCTCCTTGTTGGCATCCACAGAGATGAAACCCAATGTAAGGGTTGTGTGTGCTTCTCTGAGTCCCATCAGGCCACAACGGATGCTACGGAGACCTATAGAGCAGCTATAAGATGAGGGAGCTTGAGCAAATTGTATGCGGAGAGACCTAAGTCCCAGTTAGCAACTGTGGTGGGTTAGTGCCTTCACCGCATTCCTGCTCGTCCTACTCTGTAAAACCCCCTCGGTGATTTCCCTCTTGTCCTTGGTGTTTACACCCTTCAAATATTTGCAGACAGTTGAGTTGCCAAGCCCCTGCTAAGCTGCCGTTAAGCCAAGCTAAACACATTAGCTCAGAAAGTCAGTCTCTCTGACTCCTTAATAATATTTTGCTTTGTTCTTCTCTGAATTTCCTCCAGTTTATTGATATTTTCCTGGGATCGTGGCACCTGGCCCTGATGGTGATACAGGAGGTGCCATCTTTGCAGAAAACCAAACGATGGATAGAAAATCCAGGTGCCTGCAGCATATGAAGCCAGAAGGGGTGCTGGGTTTCATGGGGTCTAGACGCCTCCTTGCCTTGTTTGACTAAGTGCAGACTGGAGGTGGCCCCATGGCCCCTTGGCTGAACCCAGGGATTGGCTAATATAGGACCACTCCCTGTGGAGGTCAGTGGGTGTCTATCTGATGGCCCTTCCCTGGGCTCATCCCTCCTGTCGTCTCCTTAGTGAAGATGGAAACTGAGCTTTGCCAGGCTCAAACCCCTCTGCAGACCTATAGTGCCAAAGGGGTCTTCAGAGCTTCTCTCCCAACTCATCTATGTGTGTGGGGTGGTTTCCCCAGTAGAAAAAAAACCTAATAAGCCTTATCCCTAGACATAATTATGCAGCTTTTGAAGCCCAGCCTGGTCCTGCTGCCATCTCCCCAGCCTTCATTCTTCCACACCCCTGCTGCTATAATCTCTCATTTGATGTTGCTGGCTGAAGCAAGGAGACATCCTTGGCTTGGCATAGGACTTTCTTTCTTCTGCATCCCTGGACGCCAAGAGCGGTCATCAGGAGCATCTGGGCTACACATGGAGCCCACCCTCTACAGGAAGGAGAGCCATTCTCCGGGTGTTTGCTCAGGGTGGAGAACACATCAGGGTCCTCGTTGCTCATCCTTGCTGGTGGGAGGGCGAGGAGGCCATGTGTAGACAGAGCAGGGATCCACAATGGGCTTCGCTCCTATTTACTCAGCTGCAGAAACTACTCGAGCTTGCAAAGGGCACCCATAGAGTCAACACAAACCGCCTGCAGCAGGCTGCAGCAGCATGGTGAGGCAGCATCAGACCCCCACAGAGCCAGACAGGGAGCGCAGGGATGCACGGTGCGTGTAGGAAGCTCACAGCAAAAACAAAGCCCAGGATCCCCTGCGCGTCAGGAGGTAATGTAATAAGGAGCGGCTTCCCAAGAACTTTTGCAGAGCACAGAGCATATATGTATCCTTGGAAACACCCAGCCAAGGAATCTGGGGTATTTTAGCACAGTGCACACTCCCCGTCTTCCCCAAATCCAACAGCCTACGCAAGTCAGAGCAGGAAGGCCACGTACCCTGTGCATCCTCCAGCACAGCCAGAAAGGTCCCATTTTTTTAGTAATGTTGGTTTCTAAAGATGAACTGCCTCCAAACGAGTTTGCAAATGAGGTCCTGTGTGGGAATACGGTGACTGTTATCACGGTGCCTGTAGGTGCAATTCCTGATCGCGGCATGCCTGCGTGCCCATCCCCACACCTTGGTCCCCCGCTCACTGCTGTGAGCCAGGGATAACTGCACTGAAATACGGAGGGTTATACTGATGGAAGAGACATGCAAGTGGGATCAGATAAGCAGGAAGATCTGAATGCAGAAATGCTGGGATGGAGGCGCAGCATCCCAAAGCGGAGGGGAAAACATCTTTCAACTTCGTGGTGCGCTTGCCTGAGCCACCAGACCACCAAGCTCAGCCTGCCCCATCAAAGGATTTGGGGACAAGTGCTCCCGTTGAGAGGTGGACCTGTTCTTCCCTGGCAGCCCGTGCAGGGCAGTCCTCACAGCCTCAGAACAAATCACTCAGAGGAACTCTCCTCTCCCTTTGGAAAGCATCTGCAGTAGTCCCCGACCGCAGGTCTCTTGAGGAGCACCTCCAAAGGCCACGCTTGGCTCAGTGGTTTGGGTCCTTCATGCAGGTTGGCCATGAAGAACATTTCCTTCTGGCCTGCCTGGGCCAGACACTGTGTTCCCATTCTAGGATTGATCCCAGATGTGAATTAGCACTACAAATAATACATCTCAAAACCCTTGTTTCCCCCAGCTGCCAAGTCCTCCACCCCCATCCCAGTCCCTCTTCTAGAGGGATGATTAACACATGCTGCAATAAAACTCATCAGTCACTGCTCTTTCCACCCCTCTTTGCTGCAGGTTCAGGTTCCCACACGCTGTTTTCTACCTCTCGGTTTGCAGAACTGTTGCAGGCAGAAAAATTACTCCCCACCCATCATATAACTACACTTTCCACCCCCAAAGTATTTTTGCAGATAGCAACTCGGTCATTTTTCTTGTAACATCCATCTGAGATATTGGGTCTTGATTTGGCACTTGGAAAACTGCGGCACAACAGGGTAAAACCCCTTTCTCCAAGGGTTTTTGACAGATTAATGGCAGCTGCAGCATCGGATCTCACAAACTCCTACCTCCCGATCTTGCGTTCAGCTTTCTGCTGCAGTTTATTCTGTTTGGTCCTGTTCTGTGTATTTTATCTCATCTAACACCCAGGATATATGAGCTTTATGAAGCTAAGAATAAGCAGGGATTAATGCGTTTCATGTCTGTCTCCAAGGTCTCCCTCCAGGTCTTCTCCTAAGGGGTGAAATTTGGCACACTGTTCAGGTGTCTTCATGAACGTTTCTTTACATACCCCCTTAGTATCAAAGTTAATTGGCAGCCCATTTGCTTGAGATAAAGAGCATCACATGAGAACGAGCCCCAACAGAGCGTTTGGGCTTTAAAACACTCTCCAGCACAAACCTGGTGTGATAGCCAGGGCAATGAGCACGGCACAGGATGGAGCTCCCAACCCCCCGAGGTTTGAAGGCACCTTGCAGCATCCTTTTGTCCTCGCTGCACTTTCCAGGCGCTTTCTCGGTGATGAAGCAAATGGAGCTTTTGTGCCCTCTCTAATAGCCTGAAAGTCCTGTAGAGTCTGAGCACTTTGCAGGCCGCCTTTATGGGAGGAGAGCAGCTTTATCTTTATGACACTAATGGAAAAACAAGACCTAATGACAGCTCATTTCACTTACAGGGCTACTTTTGGTGCCGAGTGGTGTTTACACTGTCAGTTTGGCTTATCCAGTTTTGCCCTGCAGTGCCCTGCTCCTCCACACCCCATACATGTTAATTTGAATCAGGGATTTCTGTGGAGCAAATCTAGTTTCTCCCTTGCTGGAGAAACCCAGGAGCAGAGAAGAAGACAGTCCAGGTGCAGGTCTGGACACCTTCGACTGGAGGATGTCCAGGATGCACCTTTGCTGTCTCACGAGCGCTGTGATTCCCAACACGTGTGTTGGGAATCTTCCACCACCCATCATCATGTTTCCATTTGCATTTTTAGAAGAGTCAACGTGGGGAGGACTCAGGGTTTCTTCCCCAAACCCACAGGTTCAGGAAGGGATGAGCGCTGCGTAGGAAGGAGGACCGGGGAGTCTTGTTTCTCTGGCTGTCTCCATGCGGCATATGGGCTGAATGTTTCCTTTGTGGTTTGGTCTGTGAAGGCTTGTGTCTAGCCCTTTGCTCTCGTGCCAGGGAGTCCCGGCACTTCCATCCTGGAGCTGTCTCGCTGGGACAAAGGACATCAGTCTGCTCACAACTTCCCCAGCTCTCCCCTTAGCCCTTCTGACGGTTTTGTGTTGGAGTGGAGCATGTTTAAGTGGGTCAACAAAGAGGTCATTTTTCTCAGCGCAAAGTACCCTAATAAATTAACCAGTGAGGATTTCAATAATACATGAAAGGAGAGAGGTTCGCTGCTTTTGGAAGGGCTTTTCAGCTATTGACGGGGTCAGCAGCTGGGTCAGTGGCCGTTGGGATTCCAGCAGAGGGAGAGGTGGTGGGCATCATCCTCCACCGATGAGCATATCCGCACCGTCGGGCCAAAATAGAGCTACCCCCGTTTCAACCCACTGATATAAGTGGTGTTAACAGCATTTCAATGTACATTAACAGGCAGACAGGGGAGCTGCTGTGGGGTGGTAGTGGGATGGTGTTAGCACCCACCCTCCTGTCCACTCCTCTGAAGCCTGAAGCACGTGGGCTTTAAGATGGGCTTCCAGCTGGGTTTCCAAAAAGATGAGGCTTGTGTGATCAGTCAGGGGGAACAGTAGACTACCGCAGTTGTGTCTGCCTGCAGCCACTTTTAATGGAATAATTTAAATTTAAGGAGAAAAGGCTAATCCACAGAGGTCACACTGAACGGTCCTGTTGATCTGGTAGCTTCTTGGCTGTTGTAAAGTGGTTTTCAGCACCTCAGCTGATTTATTCCCCTTTGGCTTCCTTGATTTTAAAGAAGTCTTTAGACAAGGCAATCTGTTACCATGACCCCAGGTTATTTTTCTGCCCTGTTCAGCCAGATTTGTGGGCATTCTTCAGGTCAGAGTAAGAATATTTGATGTCAAGAGCCTGTTCTCACTGTGTTGTTGGTCGGGCAGGAAATAGGAATGACCAGAAATCCTATAGCATCCCAAATGTGCTATTGCAAGGGCTTCTGTAGGCTCTAATCTTTAGAACACAATAGTGACATGAGCACTGTCATTAGGAGTAGGTGATCTTTGAACAGGCCATCTTCTCGTCCTTTTGACCTTCTCATCTATGCTGGCTAAACCATACTACTGTTTACCAAGTGACATATTATGCACTTGAGTTCCCAAAGCCAAATAGACTATTCTGTGCTCAGGAATATCTTCCCCAAGCTTTGCTTGCTGGCAGAAGACAAAGGCTGTGGCAGACACGTGGTTAATAAAGTGTCTCAGCACTATGTTGACTGCTGTTCCTGAAGGCCATGATGAGCTCTGCCAATGCACAATTGTACACCATCACAGCATCCATCGACCCTAGCCATAGCTTGTGGAGGTCCTGGAAGCAGCAGTCTTCTCACTTTTCCACCAAAGCATGGGAAAAGAAGACAACAGCTTTCCAGATGTGGGAGAAAGAGATTAGGTTAATCCTGAATAAGGGAGTTTTACTTTAAATCCAGAAGGTAGAAGAAATGTTCAGAAGAGACTCCCTAAGCCACAAAAGGTCGATGCCCAACATCAGTCCTGGGCCAAATGGTGGAGCCCACAGTTCTGTTAATGGCAGGTCAGCTTTGGGTAGTGAGGGCAGCCTGTACAGCCCAGAGCATGTGGCAAGTGAATGAAAACCTGATAGATCCCAGAAAGATGTCACCTTCAAATGTGGCTTTTCTTCGTGCCATTTTTCAGGGGTTAATACTAGGTCTCGGCATTTCTCTAAGTGAAGCAGATCCGATGGCCCCTGTGGGGAGAAGCTGCCAGTGGCACAAAGGGTAATAAAATGGTAAATGTTGAAGATAAATTCATCAGATGGGGCAGTCTGGATCACTTGGCAAGCAGAGCCTGTTTAAACAAAATATGTTAGAATACAGCCCAATGCAAAATTGTACACCAAAAGAGAAGAAATTAAGATTGTTCCTACGGAAAGGGGCAGCGAATCACCAAATGCAGGATTTCCTGGGTTTAGTAGAAAGAAACTGCACGAGCGGCTCCTGACATGAATTGATGCTGTGGCAGAAACAGCTACAGTGACCTTTGATGTCTAAATGAAGGGGTAGGAGGTGCGTTTATTTTTCCTTATATACAGCAACGGCAAAATGTCTTAGAGTGGCTGGCTACTAATGTCGATGCCAAAGAGGAAGAAAGGGAACATGAAAGTATTGCAGAAATGGTGTTTAGCACAGAAAATGCTTAGGCTGGCAGCTGGTTAGTTTTTTGGAAGAGCTGAGAGGTTGGAGTATGCAGATGAGCGTGATATTTTCTCCCCACGAAGGTGCGAAAGATGCTCCAGTCTAGTGGTGAAGGGCATCACAAGAGCCCTTTGCAAGAAGCCAAAGCCACAAAGTGACAGATTGGAAGCAACCCCCTCCTTGCTTTTTCTTTCTGGAGATGGTGGCTAAGTACGAGGACAAATGAGCGGTTACTGGGGTCCATATGGGCATAAATGTGCATTTAATTAAGAGCCTGTGATATAGAAGAAATCAGTTTACGATCATAGGATCATTGAATAATTCAGGTTGGAAGGGACCTCAGGAGACCTGGACTGCCTGAACCTGTGATTGGCACAGGTAAGGGGGGAACCCGGAGGAAATTTCCTTCTGTAGGCACAGGGTTGTGGGACTGGAAGTGTTGTGAGGACTCAACGCAGACCCCAACCAGCTGCTGTCACTAACAGATGTTTTGGCTATTGGGGACATCTGGAGAGATGTACCTCACTGTGGCAGGCTTGAAAGCAGAAATCTGCGTATTTTAGCTGGCCACCCCCAGCCCAGCTGTGCAACAAGTGAGATTCAGACCCTTGTGTTGTGCAGATCTGGGGTTGTCCCCATGTGCACCCTGAGTTATCCTCCACTGGCCTCCAGCCCATGAGCCGAACTGCTTGAGCATGGTGCCTGCCAGGAGAGCGGTGGTCGGGGCTGTGAGATCGGCACGACTGGTGGAGAGCCTCAAGGAGTGTCTGGATGTGCATGTGCCTTCTGTGAGTGTCTCCTGGAAACCAGTAAATCCCTCAGCAGGTTTCAGAGGGGCCTGACAGCAGGATGAGATAATTAGGTCTCTATGAGTTTCATGTAAAAGGGTGAGCTGGAAGAGGAGAGAAATCCTCTTTTAACTAATGAAAGGCTTTTGCATGAGCTTACACATTATGAAGCACCAGGGAGTCCACTCATTAGGGTGCCCTTTTAAGCTGCAGGAAGGAACCCCAAGTCCCAAAATCAGCTAAGCCCTGAGAAACCAGCCCACAGGTAAGTGAGTGCCATTGGTGCTGGTGTCCATGGAGCTGTCTTTCTTATAGGAGCTTTCGACTCCATTCTCACTTTTGCCCACATTTGATGTGTTTGGCCTCACAGCCTCCTGCCTGTCTTGCCAAAATACCAACCACACCCTATCCTATCCCAACTCTTCCAGACTGAGGAGTCCTGTCGCACTTAATAGGTCCTTGCAGAGAAGCCATTCCCGACCTTTGATCATCCCTGTTGCTCCCTTTGTGCCAGCAACTGTGATGCTGGCCATGCCGCTCAGCTAGCTACCACAAGATGCAAAGGGTTGTCCAGGAGACTGTGAGTTCAGTGCAAGCCAGATCAGGCCAATTCCTCCATTTTTCCATAGTTTACAGATGCAACAGCACTGCTTCTCTTCCCCCTTCATCTAAAATATCCTCTAATGCTTCTGGTGTGCACTTATGCGTTTGTGTTGTTTCCCCTCTGGGGTGGCTACAGGAAGAGCACCGAGCCACCAAGTTGGACACACATTGGTCTCTGGGTATGGTTGCCCCTGACCCACTCATGAGATATTTGCTCACTCTTTGGACTAGAAGTGTTCCCATTTCCTTCTGTCATCCACCCCATAGTCCCCCCAAAAAGTGCCCAGCTGTCTTGTAAAGCCCATACTGAAATATATGGTCTGTGCCAAGTCCCAGGAATCCACTATTGTCACCATTGCCTTTGCAAAAGGCCTGGGTTTGGCTCAGGCTGCAGCAACTTTGCTCAAATTTGAATAATCTTAACCTGTTCACAAAAAGCTTGGGTTTAATTGAAGACAATCTATATGGAGATACAAAGTCTACCATTTGTCACAGTCAAAAGGGGAGCACCTTGCCTCCGCAGGAGCAGATCAGTAGCTTGAAGGTGTTGAACCTCCTCCTTCCTCCTGTATTTTGGGGGCAGGTGTCTTCTGGGTCTGATACCAACTGGAGGACATCCTGGTGGTCCAGCCCCATAGTAGCCCTATCTATGCGTCCCCACTAGAGTCAGAGCACATTTGGACAGGGATAAATGGCTTCGTTTCTTCTGAAAGGGAATCCGTCTGCGTGCGCCAAAGCCACTTAAATACCTGAACTAACACCTAGAGGTGAGCACATTTTTTTGTCAAAAAACAATTACTGCTGTGAGCAAACAGCTCATGAAGACATGTGCAAGTTGACCACAGCTAGACATAAACTAGAAATAAAAAGGGGAAATTTCCTCAAAGAAAAGACCGTAGAGGCAGCATGATTGTAGCTAAGGGGTCAAGGGAGTGATTTATTGGCTTGGGAGCCAGAAGGCAAGGTAAGGACCTCACCACCACCACAGATTTGAGTATCCCTGGCTGGGTTATCTCTCTTCTTTCATTCCGCGTCTGCCTTTTCTCTTCCAGTCTGGCATCTCTGAGCTAATGATGTTTCTCACATCATCTGGCACAAAGCGGCCCAGATTTTGGATAATGTCTTGTGTTGGGGCTACCATGGTAATGTTTCCTTGACAAAAAAGCTACGTCAGGGAAAGATGAAGGTCCAAATTCTGTAAAGGCATGAGGATACCCAATTCCCATGGTATTCCTGGGGATCTGGTGTTATTTTCCAGAGGGTTTGTGGGAATGTGTTGAGGAAGGTAAAAAATGAGAGATTTCAGGGAGCGCATTTCACCAAAGCAAACCTAAGCTCTAACCTTGTATGGCTGGACCCTGTGCCAGTTCCATGTCGATGTCAATGCCAGTGTATGTCAGGTGGAAGTTTTGGCAGTTGGGAGCACAACACCCCTTGCTCTGCTCCCAACCGATGTCCTAATGGTGCAACTGTCTTTCAAAAAAGGAGTTGGGCACCAGATGCTCAAGAAGTGCAGCTTTGTCACATCATCTCACTCTTGCAGAGGTTAGTCCAGCTGGAGCCGGTTACACACTGAGACAATGGGACAGCCTATTAAAATGGCTGAAAATTAACAAGCTTTGGAGTTTTTCTAAAATTAGAAATCATCCCTGGAAAGGCAAGCTTATCCCAAATATCCTGCTACAAGCCAGAGAAACCAGGAGACCAGTCCTTTAGATGATGGGAGAAACTTCCTGACACTTTACTATCATCTTCAACCCCATGATACCTCCAGCTTATCATCTCAAACCAAACAGGGTCCACAAAGGTTTGGTGATTTTTGCTGTGCATAGAGCCTGTTAAGCTCAGAAGAGGTTCCGTATCACCTTGTAAGACCGCAGCCTTTAAGCGAAGGAAGCAGCATGCCAAGGGAAGGGGGAAGTGTCCTGACCCACCTTGCATTCCTGTTGTCCACCTCTATGTCCATCTCTATTTCCATCCTCCTTCACCTGAGAGACTGAGGGCAGAGCAGTTTAATTACAGGATTCACTCCTAGAGCTGACACGGGTGCCTATCTCCAAATGATTGAAATTAAGCCTCAAATTGGCTTTTTCAGATTCTTTTCTTGGTTCAAAAGCATTTTAAATCTGCTTTGCTGTGAAACATAAGCAGCATTCAGGGTTTGGAAAGGGTTCACTGGCTGGGAAACCTGTTTCTTATAGCAGCCCCTTCCCCGTCTCCCTCTGGGTTTCATGGATGCTCATGGATGTGGTACAAAAAAAACCCTAAAATGCAGTGCCCTGCCTGGAATATATCTCACAGCCAAGCCCAAGCCTGGTGAAAGCAAACCTTGTCCTTTCCTGAACATCTTCCAGGACATCTCAGAGCGCTGGTGAGAGGTGACACAGGGCGGGAGAGCAGCCACAGCCTCCAGGAGAAGGCAGAAGGGAGATGTGCAGCGAAGTGTTTTTTCCCGTGAAGCCCATCACTGAGCGCTCATGGGGCAAAGCATCCCTGCAATGAGTTTTGTGTGGGCAGAGACCGGTGTACGTTTGTTGGGGAAGTCTGGGGCAGCATCCATAGCCCCTGCCAGCTCAGTGTGTGGCTTTTTTGGGGCAGATCCCTATTCTCAGGGGTGTGATTTGGGGTAACCCAAAGCTAGGGGCAAGGAGAGGGAAAACGCTGACAGTGCTGTGGGCTTTATTTTGCTCTTGCAGAGGCCAGAAAGCTAGAAAAACTCAGTTATCAAAGCGCTGTGCTTGGAGTCGTTTGTTCGTGCTGCGTTCCCATGTCCAGCCCTGCTTGTGTAATGGCCGGGAAAGCGCTTATCAGAGCCTGATACCAAAGTCTCAGGAGGAAAAAAAAATCTCCGAGCAGTTTGCTTTTTCTTCCAGAAACCTAAAGTTGAAAAAGCAAAGTAAACTCTGCTCTCGCTGTTGGCGTGCTCCCGTGGCACAGGCTGACTTACCTTGGCGGGTTGGCTGGCTCTTGCTCACCTCCGTAGGGTTGAGTGTAGTCAATGGTGGTGTCAATGGTGGTGGTTGAGTTTTGCAGACAGACTGGAGAAGCACCAGTCTCGATGTGCATCATGTAAAATATATACAACTATAGTATCATAATATATATGATAGATGTAATATCACATAATAAGCTGCTGGGGCATCCTGTTTGGTTGTCACAGCCCCTTGTCCATGTCAGCCTCCGAAAAGGCAGCGAGGTGCAAGCCAGCCCCCGCAGTGCTGCACCAGCACTGGTGATGGTGGGGGACGGGGACGATGCAGCCTCGTGCTCAGCTCGTCACTCGTGTGGCGGAGCCACGTGCTTGTGCCCAGTGAGGCGATATGGCAGTGCCATCACCCCACGGCTTGCTCCAACATCGAGTCAGGATGCGGCCAGGGCAGATGCAGGGGCCGGGAAGCACCCCTTGGGACCGGCATTGCCGAAAACAAAGCACCTCAAGGCCAAGGATTAAAAATCCCTTTAGTGGCCCTGGCTTCTGGATCAGACCCAGACCAAACAGTTGGCTGGAGACTCACTGCAATCCCTTCGGGGCCCCGGGGGTATCGCCTGCAGCGTTGCTTTTGTAGGACGTTGTCCCTTTCGCTGCGCTGTTTTTCTCAGGCTGGCCGATGGGGGCTTGGGGCAGAGGTGATGGCAGTGTCATCTCGCCCCTTTGCTGGGTGTCCTGCAGATCCCTGGGGAGCTGCCAGCTCTGCCCGTCCCCACACAGGGACACCCACCTGCCTGCACCTCCTTCGGGTGCCGCTCCAGTCCGCCCGCGAAGGGTGTGCCGCGGCAGGGCGGGGGGAGGGATTTTGGCTGGGAATAACAGAGTGGAATATAGAACAGGGCTGAATAGCAGGAAATACTTCCAGATAACAAAATCCATGGCACGGCGGCAGGGACACGGTGGAGGCCCCATGCGTGGACCATTCGTGGCCAGCCCCGGGGCAGGAGCTGGGCTCCAGCTCGCTCCTTCAAACCCTGAGCTTTCCCAGCACCTTCCCACTTGCAAAGGTGCCTTGCAGCTTTCAGCAGAAGGAATTTCCCAGAAAAGGTTGCTTTACTCAAGGAGAGTTAAAAAATGCCAATGCTGCCCTTTCTCGTGCTAAATGCTGAGGACGGGTGGGCGGAGGGGCAGGTCCCACATTGGGGCTCGGAGTCTGAGCAGTCTCATCAGGTCTCCGTACAAGTTCAACACTCCTCGCTGGGAGCTGGATCTAATTATGGAAAAGTAACTTAGATTCGGAGATAACTGGGGTCAGAAGGGACCTTCGGAGGTCTCCAGACCAACTTCCTGCTGAAAGCGGGGCCAGCTTGAAGTTAGTGCCAACTCTGGAGGTAAAATCATATTGCTCCTCGTCTTGTCCAGGCAGGTTTTGAATACCTCCAGGGGTGGACATCCACCCAGTTATTTTTTTTTCTCCTACCACTCATAGTGAAGCCTTTTCCTTACATCTAATGGGACCTTCCCATTGCCTTTCATGCTGTCCCCATGCATCTCTCAGTAGAGTTTGGCTCCATCCTCTCTACATCCTCCAGCTAGGAGCACTCCTGGCCCACCCCAGGGTTTCCCCTGTGTCCTTCTTTCTCAGATGGTCACAGCTTGTCTGGCGGTGTAAGTACAACCTCACTACTTGGTGTTTTGTTTTTCCACCCCATCCTTAATCAAGCGCTCCAGCATCCCAGCAGAAACACGGTCGGCACCCTCATGTCCTGGAGAAACATCTTTGTTTTCCTAGGATTGACCATGAACAACACTGAGCTACTGAAATCTCTCCAACCGGAGAACTCCCTTAAAATAAATACGGAGGGAAATGTTTTCCACATGTGTCACTGCTTTGTCACCCGTTGCGTTTGCAGATCATGGCGGTGGGGAGCGGGTCCTCCAGCTCACACCAGCATCCCTTTAGCTCCGAGCCATCCCAACCTCTTCCTTCTGTGGTAGAAAATTTCTGATGGCAGGAGCTGGTTTTGAAGTTTATGGGTTTTTAAATGATCTTGCGAATAGGTTTTAGTCCATGCTTGAGCCTCACCTCCTTAAAACCCAATCTCAGCCAGCCATGAGTGATGCTCGGTGCGGGAGGTCTCGCACCAACCGTGCTGCCCTAGGGTGGATTTCGCGCATAGCGATGCAGCGTGTGCTCCGAAGCCTAATTACACCTCCAACAGTGGGGGAAAAAATCCCGGGAGGGAAGGTCAGTTTGACAGCCCGAGATACAGACTGGGTTGGAGGTATTTTGCATCGCCTAATCCCCCAGCGAGCCAAGAAAGAGCCGCCTTGTACCCCAGCAAGGTTTCCTGTGCCCTGCAGGGTCTCGCTGCTGCAGCGCGGCATTATTAACGCTGCCAATCAAGCCTCCCCCAAAGCGATGCTAATGAATTCACAGTGAACTCGGCCACGGCAGATGCGTGATTAGTGGGGATCAGTCTCCATCCCTTTGAAGGGTGAAAGGACCGGGGTTGGGACCTGTCTGTTCCCAGCATCATGTCAAAAGGTGCTGTGAGCGGGCAGCAGGCAAGGAGGAGGTGCTTGGAGAGCCATGGGGGGGTCTGGGAGGGCAGGAGGGAGCTCAGGGCGCTCCTGTTTGCTCTTGGGCTCAGGGATGTCAGGGTTGGACAGCCATGGTGGGGCCCCAAGGCACTTTGAGGGGGCAATCAGCTAGCAGCACCGTTACCTGAGCAGACACGAGGGATTTCCTCCCTCCTTGCAAATTTTCTTCCAAGCGGCATTTCCTTTGAGTTAGCGCTAACACAGGGAGGGGAGAGGCGTTCTTGCATGAATAATAAAACCAGCATCCTTCTGTCCATCAGATGAGCTAAAAAGCCTCCAGGGACACAGAGGAAGACAACATTATTATACAGGTCACCAATAGGTTATTCTACAATCCTCTCATATGGGGCTTCACTCCCTGATGCTGGTAGCACCGGCCGCAGTAGAGGACCGTGTCCCTTGTGCAGGACTGCAGGGATGGGGTGGCTGGGGCAGGGTCAGCCCCAGTGTGCGGTAACACAGTCCGGCGGCTACCGTCAGCGCCGTTCTTGCACGTGGCAAAAACAATAACACCACTGAGCGACCCAAGCCACCCAAGATGACACAACGGCAAGGATGATATAAGGACTAGATCTAAGGAAGACATTTTTCATGATGACAGTGGTGAAACACTGGCACAGGTTGCCCAGAGAGGTGGTAGATGCCCCATCCCTGGAAACATTCAAGGTCAGGTTGGACGGGGCTCTGAGCAACCTGATCTAGTTGAAGATGTCCCTGTGCATTGCAGGGGGGGGTTGGACTAGATGACCTTTAAAGGGCCCTTCCAACCCAAACTATTCTGTGATTCTATGAGTCTATTATGAGAGCAGCACGTGCTCTCAGGGCAGCCCCATCGTCTCTATCCCCGTTCGCCAGGGATGATCTTGCCAGGATGGCTAAAGTGGTGGCAGCCGGGAGGGGACAGCAAGAGGACACGGTGGCTGGGAGGAGCAGTGAGACCTTTCCAGACATCATGGTCCTTCTTGCAGGCTCCTGGAGCATGATCTCCTCTCTGCCACACCAGATACACCAGGAGCCAGAGGGTGAACGTGCTTGATGGGATGCGAGACCACTCTGCACTGCAGAGTGAAAACTGGGGGCACGTGGGGCTGGGACAGGTTCGGAGCTTTTCCTGGGCGCGGTGGCATCCCTGCTGGTGGCTGGTGGCTGCAGGGGCAATGGCAGGAGCTGTCCTGTGCCTGGGGCATCTCTGGCTCTGGGCAGATCCAGGACACAAGCACCCGCTTGCACCACCATGGTGTTTCCTACTCGAATCGCTCAGTCCCTGACTTCATCCCGGTGTGAGAAATTTGCCCGATGTCACAGCTAGGTCACTCATCCCGCCTGCCAGCTCAGATTAGATCCTGAGATTTGTGTCAGAGCAGATTTTGGAAGGTTTATTTCACACTGGTGGTGTGCTGCGCTCCCGGGGGCAAAGGTGGTGGTGGCGGAGGGAAAAGGAGCAGGGCAGAGAGATTTCCTGGGAAATATTTTTCTCTTCTCTTCTCTTCTCTTCTCTTCTCTTCTCTTCTCTTCTCTTCTCTTCTCTTCTCTTCTCTTCTCTTCTCTTCTCTTCTTAACTTCTCCTCCTATCCTTATATATGCTATAAGGGTGTGGTGGTACAATTATTAATATTTAAGATTTGAGAGGTCTGGCTCAAAAGTTTATCCTAATTAAAAGAACATTCCTTTCGACTAAAAGCTAACGGTCTCTGACTGTTTCCAAATCCTGACTTCTGAGCTAAGAATACTGGGTGGACCACTCCTATAGGTTCCACCAAGAGCCATCGCTCCATATTGTCACATTATTTACTGTTTGATTCCTCTTAGGATTGTGGCAGTTAGCAAGCTCTATCCCAGGGATGGATACCGGGCTTTGCTAACATTGAATTTACTGTTTTCCTCACCTCTGTTTTTCTGAAATAGTATATAGGCTGGGGCTCTGCAATCACTTGGCAGAGAACAGAAGAGCAAAGGGGAAGATGCTGTTTGAATGTCTCTCATTATGATCATAGTTAATAAAGCTTCTGTCTGACCTGTCCTAAATTGAACTCGAGCTATTATGCACTTGAAGTCCCCAGATTCTCCAACAAGGGACAGTCTGAGTCCTCTGCACTGATACCACCAGCTCTGTCACAGTATTTTGCCATCAAGAGAGCCACAGGGGACGTGAGGGACCTCACTCATGGTGTGGTCAGAAGATCTCCCATGACAGTATCTTGGTTGCTGTCGTGGTTTAGCCCCAGCCGGCAACTAAGCACCACGCAGCCGCTCGCTCTGGTGGTGATGGGGTAGGATGGGGGAGAGAATTGGTAGAGTAAAAGTGAGAAAACTCATGGGTTGAGATAAAGACAGTTTAATAGGGAAAGCAAAAGCCACGCACGCAAGCAAAGCAAAGCAAGGAATTCATTCACTACTTCCCATGGGCAGGCAGGTGTTCAGCCATCCCCAGGAAAGCAGGGCTCCATCACGCGTAACGGTGACTTGGGAAGACAAACGCCATCACTCCAAATGTCCCCCTTCCTTCTTCTTTCCCAGCTTTATATACTGAGCATGACGTCATGTGGTATGGAACAGCCCGTTGGTCAGTTGGGGTCAACTATCCTGGCTGTGTCCCCTCCCAGCTTCTTGTGCACCTGGCAGAGCACGGGAAGCTAACAAGTCCTTGACTAGTGCAGTGACAACTTAAACATCTCTGTATTATCAACACTGTTTTTAGCACAAATCCAAAACACAGCCCCATACCAGCCACTATAAAGAAAATTAACTCTATCTCAGCTGAAACCAGGACAGTTGCTCAAGAGCAGCCACCTCTCCGGTTGGGTTCTCCTGGTTTCTCACCCAGCAGAGGGGACAGCAAGGGTCCCAACCTCAACCTGAGGCCCCCAGAGCATCCCTGCTAAGTGCACTCAGCCTGTGAACCCAGCAGCACCACCTCGTCTCTGCCAACCCAACTCTCCAACCCATAAAACAACCAATTCCAGGTAGCATCCAGCTGGAAATGGGTCAGTTTTGTAAACTTTAACTTGCCACGGCACTGTCGAGGTGGAAAGCAATCAAGCAGCAGTCACAGTTCTCGGCACCCAGGAGGATTTACATTGCACTGGCAGCATGATGGACATTTTTTTTTAAGAAAAAAGTCTTTAAAAGAAGTACTTGCCAAGTGTCAAAATATTTCTCGATGATATTAAGGGCCTTTAGCAGCTGTATTTTAACTGCAAAGCAACCTGATGCAGGCAAAGGACCACACAGCTGGAAATTTGTGCCGCAAAGGCACTGTTTTATGGCTGTTAAGCTGTTGGCCTCTCTACATTGTAAAGCTGTTAAACAAACACAGCCCTTGGCTCACACCACGTGGCGGTGAGGCACAGAGTTTTGGCAGGAGTGGGTTGACATCGACAGGGGCTTCAAAGGAGCCAGGAAGAAATAGAAATAAGGAGAGAAGGAAAATTCAAGTGGAGGATGACATGTGTGTTGGCCATCACAGCCCCATGGTGGGAGAAGAAGGTCTTGGACACGTGGCAGCAGAGCGTGGAAGGTTCACGTGGAGTGCATCCTCCTCTGGTTTGGCATGGGCTGTGATTGCCATGCACATATGGTTCCTATGCATCCTACTGTTGTCGCAGCTGGTGGTCGGCAGACCCTTAAATCACCCTCTTGCAGGAAGGTGATATTCTAGGGAAGCCTAAACACGGAAGATTTGGATGGTATCGACAGGTTTGAATGGGGAAATAGGTGTCCCAGGAGGATGGGCCACACGCTGCAGGCTGCGTATCCTTTGCTACATACCGCTATATGTTGAAGCAAGCTCCATTAGTGCCACGAGATGCTCCAAGCACAACCCTAGCCTGGCAATCACAAGCTGAGCCCTTTTCCTAATGGAGACATAGCAAATCCACAGGGAAGAACTAAAATAGGCTTGCGGAGCTCAGTGCTCAAAAATTCAAAGAAACGGGGAAAATCTCCACAAAAATAAGAAGGTTCCTGGCTATTTATTTATTATTTCCTTCCATTCTCTTCTAATGGCCAATGCTTATTCCTCTGGCTCAGAAGCTGATCTTAGGAGGCAGAAATGGCTGGTCCTGCTGCGGGGACGTGCAGTGGGAGATGCATCCAGCTGTGCTGCCTGCAGCCACCTGTCCAGGACAGGCAAGTCCGGCAGCTGCTACCATGAGCTATTTTTCTGGGTCAGAAACTATTTTAGAAAAACACTGGTGACTCTCTATCATCATGAGGGCACCAGGCAGAGGTGGCCAAGGTGGTCATCCCAGGTTGGTGGGGCTGTTGCTCTGTCCAAAGGTCCCACCCTCCAGTGATACTCCAGCTCTTGAAGTTCCCCAAGAAATTTTGTCCTGACAAGAGCAGTTCTTTTGCAACCAGCTTATGTTAGGATGTACCCAACACCGCCAGACTGTGTGTGTTATACTGTTTTCTCTGCTAAAGATGGACTGCGTGGGGCTTTCCATTGCTACCAGACAGACCAAAGAGAACTAGAGAAATTGTGGCTCTCGCATTGGCGATAAAAAGGGAAGCTGCAAGCATTGTTGGCCTTGCTTGCAGCATTTCCTCCTATTTTTTCTCTGAAAGCTCTAAATTCTGGAGTCTAGTTTCTGTACTTTGTGGATTTTTTAATGCAACTTCTCAACTGTGAAGGGATGATGCAAGGCTTGACTCCAAACAGTTGGAAAGCAACCAGCCAGGCAGCAAGAACTGGTGTTGGATATGTCTTCATTCAGGTGGTGGTTCATATGGTTGCACAACTTGATCTTCTTTCAGACCCCCTCTCACTGATGTGTACCCATGTCTTTGTCCTGCCAAGTGGCTGCAAAGAAATGGCTCGGTGTTAATAGAAAGAAGCTAATGGGACATTTTCCACCTAGAACTAGAAAAAATATTCATGAGATTTTTCCCAATTATTTGGGTGATCCATTTTGAGGAGATGAACTAGCAAATTATTGTTGCTGCCTGGTGAATTTGGGTTTTTTCCCTCCCTGATGGATGCAGCTCTACCGTGCGTGGGTTTTTTTCATATAAAAGTGGCCATTTTGATGA